>NC_138190.1:4142359-5431734 GCF_964194105.1 Spermophilus citellus
GAATTAACTTGGAAACTGGGATCCATCTCCGTCCTGAGCCTCATTTGCGAGTTCAGAGCAAGGCCAAGGGCGAGAAGCCATCCTTGGAAAACCGTAGGAAACAGTTAGAAAATGCTCCGCCCAGGTGAGCCCTGGAAGCCAGCCAGAGAATCAGAATCACCCCCCTCTGTCCCCAGGCCAGCCGTCTTCAGTGTTGTAGATGGAACCCAAGCTCAGGGTCATTAAGTCACTTGTCCAATGACACTCAGCTGCAGGTTGCAGATGAAATTTGGTGTCGTCTCTACCCAAGCAAAAAAACTCTCGTTTCCATTCGAGGGATTCTCCCAGACAATGCAGACTTGGTTCAAATAATAGTAGTAATAATAATAAATCATAAGACCCAGGAGGGGGAATTGAGGTATGCCGGTAGGTTTAGGGAGTAGCTAGGAAAAGGGGAGAGGCAAGAATCAGACTAGAAGGAGCAGCTGGGGGACGGTGGAGTAGCTCAAGATGTGATGTAAAAGGAGCAGCTAAGGAAATAGAAGAAGCGGAGTGGAGGGAAAGCTTGCCCGAGGAGTACAAGGAGGAACTACAAAGAGGGGAGAAGCGTGCTTCATGGAGTGTGTGTGAGGAGCAGCTGGACAGAGTGGAGAAGCACGCACCGTGCAGTATAAGAAACCACGGAAGGAATATCAACCTCCCTGCCTCTACATTCCTCCCGCGTGCAGAAGGGCCAAGGATGCCCATTTCATGCCGCTGGAGCAAGCGATAGAATAATCTACGTGACTGTCACGCAATATGCATTTATATGTTTCTTTTCCTTTCGTGAAACCCTCCTGATGCACCCTTGAACCTCTTCCTCTCCGATTGTGATGTGCATAGAAAGAATGTGGATCTATGGGCTGTGACCCCTGTTCTTGCAAAAGAAGCAAGGGACTCAGGCGTGGAGCAATGTAATTCTTACCATTCCACGGTGGTTTATGTAAGAAGGAGTCTGACTGTCACAGAACAGCATTTCCAAACTGGAAAAGAGAGCAAAATTATTTAAATGGTGTGTTGAGCTCAAGGAAAGGAAAGTATGTCCCACTTTAAGGTGACGAGGGATGTTTTTTAAACCTCTTGGTAAGCTGAGAATCTGCACTGTGAGGGCCACGTGGGAAATACCTGATGACCAAGGCAGTTAAATATACTAAAAGGTATCCTCGGTTCACACTTCATCATGCTAGGTGTGAAGGTCTGGAAGCAATGACGGCTCAGATTGCAGCACCAAGCTGAAACATTCTGGTTTTGCAGTGAAATTAGATCCTCCTGTATACAGCTTTCTCTCAAGACGATCATACCATATGGAACCCAGAATGCAGGTAAAATGTGCACGCACGCGTGTGTGTGTGCAATAGTTCCTTCTTAGTTTCATTAGTCTTATTGTATTGACAAAAAATCAGAAAAGAAAGCAAGGATTGTAAGAATTAAAACAAAGACAATCTTGAAAAATATTATCATCCCTATACATAGTTGTGTTAGTCAGCTGTGCGTTGCTGTCACAAAATACCTGAGGTAATTTAGTTATAGAGAAAGGGTCGATTTGGAGTTATGAGGATACAGGCTGGCAAGGGGAGTGTGTAATGGAATAGAGTAAAAGGAATGAAGTAAATGGAATAAAGTAAAGGAAAAAGGAACCGGGAAGTGTCATCCCCGCTCCAACACCTCCTGATTGTGCCACAAGATGGCAACCAGTTCTTCAACACAGGTGACTTTAAGGGACAGTCAAGCTCCAAACTACAGCAATAGTAGTGTGCTGGGAGACAGAAGACAATAATAAGAGCTTTACCATTAAGTACTTTGCTTCACGAGCTTTGGAGACAATTTTTTAAATCACAGCAGAATTACTGACCATAAACTTGGCTGCATATCCTCATTTGCTCCTTCCTTTTCCAAACATAACTGCCAAAGCTCACTTGGTTTTTGTTATCCTCCTAAGAACATCTCTCCTTTTATTATACACACACATCTGTAAATAATATTTAGAACCGTCAGTATGAATAAGTTATGTAGACAATACCATATTGTCTCTCTTCTTGGTCTTGCTTTTTTTTTTCCCCACACAAAATTGTGTGTCTGAGTTAGTCATGATGATGGATGAGGGTCTAATTCATTGATTTCAGTACAGGAAACATTCCACTGTATGTGTATTCTACATGATATTTATGCCTTCTCCGTCAGGGAACATCTGAGTAGTTTCCAGTTTTGGGGCTATTAGACACAAGGTTGTAATTTGTTTACACAATACTTGGGGCTCACATCCAGAGGCTTTCGATTGCCAAAACTGGGAAAGGAAGGAATTGCATGATTAAAATAGACAAAGACATGGTTGAAAATATTATAGTTCCTGTATATAATTGTGTTAGTCAGCTGTTCATCACTGTAACAACACACTTGAGGTAATTTACTTATAAAGACAAAGGGTGCCAAAATATTCAAGAGTTTCCCAAGAGCAACCCAGGTTTCTTATTTAGACCCGTGCCAGCCCAACTTAATCAGATTTTGGGGGGGTGATATTCAGGTGTTGCTGTGTTACAGGAACACCTGAGTAGATTCTCACAGGTACCTGAGATCAAGGTCAATCCCTTCTCTGGAGAAACTCTTGTATTTGACGGGCAAGGAATGATACCCCTGAATACCATACTGTACGAGTCTGTAATTTGTTGACTCCATTGCTTTGGGGCCTTATTTCAGGCAATATATCATGGCAGCAGAGTGTGGTGGAGGGAGCCCTCCCTCACTTCTTTTTACTGGCACAACAGAAGAAAGGAAGATGCCAGCATCTCACAGTTTCCTTTAAGGACACGCCCCCAATGACCTAACTTCCTCCCACTAGGCCCCACCTCTTAAAGGTTCCATCATCTCCCAATAGCACTGAGCTGGGGATAGAACCCTCAATACATGGGCCTTTGGGGGAAATTCCAGGTGTAAATTATAGTGTGCATTTCTACGTATGTGTGTGTAAAGGGGTGTATGTATATATGTATATTCACTTGTATATATATTCAACCTTCCGTATCTATGAATTCCACATGCATGAATTCAACCAACTACCTATAAAAATTTTTCCAATTGGGGTATAATCTCTCATTTTTCTGATTGTACAGATTGCAGAATCACATAAATTATACCCCAATTGATTCAAATGTATGAATTTCCAAGATCATTGTCATGCATAGCTAAAAATAAACAAATAAATAAAAAAATTTCCAAAAATTTGCATTTGCAGTGAACATTGATGGACTCCTCTCAAGTCACCATTTCCTAAACAACACAGTGTAACAACTATCTGTGCAGCATTTGCACAGGATTGGTATTATGAGGAGTCTAGAGATGATTGGAAGTACACAAAAGAATGTCCATAGGTTTATGCAGAGACCCTGGCATTTTATACAAGGGACTTGAGCATCCATGGACTTTGGTGTCTTCTGTGTCTCGATTTTTACCTTATTTATGGTCTTTCACTGAGCAAAAGTAAAGGCAATGTCAAAGTGTCTATGCTTCTGTGAGGTTTTAAGATGATTTGCATGGTGCTACACTTCAAGGACCTCTGTGAAGGCATACAACTGTCTGAACACACTGGAATGATAACACAGAACATCGCATCCCCTTGGAAACCTTTGTCCTGCACCTGCCTAGCGGGTCCCTCTCCTCCTCTCCCCACAAGAGACAACTGCTGGGATCAGGTCTGACACCATAGCTGGGTTTGGCCTTTCCTGCGTGTCATGCAAACGTGGTTTTGGAATAGACTCTCTCCTGTGCTTGGTGACTTCTCCTCAAGCATAAATGTTCCTGAGACTCATCCAGGCTATGGTGTGTATCAGTATCTCCTTCCTTCCTATTGCTGAGCAACAATTGCTGCATAAATAGACCTCCATTTGTTTACTCCTCCTCCTGCAAATGAATGCACTTTAGATTGTTTCCAGAGGTTGGCGGTTATGAGTTTGACATGTGTGAACAAGTCTTTCTGTGGACACATATTTTCATTTCTCCTGGGTCAGTACTCGGGCAAGGAAGAGCTGGGTGTAGCGTGAGCAGACGGTGAACTTGGGAAGAAACGGCAAGGATATTTTGCACACAGCCATTGCCAACAGCGTGTGGGAGCTCTGAATGTTCTACAGCTCTGCCAACAGCTGGTCATCTCAGTCTTTTTAATTTTGGTCCTTGCAATGGGTGTCGAGCGGCTTCTCTCTGGGACTTAGATTCACACTTCTCTAATGAGCATGCTCTGACTCATGCCTTTCTCCTTTGGGTATGGCCATGCTATTTGAAGGTCATAGACCTGGGTCAGAGGCATGGAGTGTGCTATGTCCTCCCCTACTTTTACCCCCCCCCCATTTTTTATTTCCTTAACGATATTTTTCCATGAGAATTTTTTTTTAAAAGCCTGATTTATCAACGTTTTTCCTCTATAATTCACACATGGTGCGTCCTGTCTGAAAACTCTTTTTGGACAACCTTGGGATCACACAATAGTGAGTTTGTTTAATTCTAGGTGTTTTAGGGCTTTGAATTTTCCATTCTTGCCTCGGGTACATTCAGATTTCCTATTTTTCTATACTGACATCCAGTGGTTCCATCCCCATTTGTTTTAAATCGACGTGGAAGCGGCCAGGTGTAAACACCACATGCTTCCCTGCGTTCTCTGGGTGGTGGATCAGCTTGTAAGCCGCAGGATGCATGTGGAGGTCAGGGAGTGGGTAGCTCCGTTCTCAGGACTTGGGCCTCAGGGGGCTCTTTGCCTGGTTTCTCTAGCCTGAGGGACGGCTGGACCTTGCCCTGAGGGGTTTAGCTGGTGACCAGTGCGTCTGCTGTACTCACAGAGGACAGGAGAGAGGAAACCAAAGCTAAAGGGCAGAAGCACGGATTCCCTCCAGGCACTCTGTGGGAAGGAGGCCCCTTCCTCGACTTCTCGGTCTGGAGACAGGCCTCCCCTGAGGTTACGTCCTCGTCAGGATCACTGTTGGGTTCCAAGCCTCAGGCTGCCCTCTCTGCGACTGTGGGAGACCAAGAAGGAAACTTGTGAAACTCAGTCTTGGGACAGGCATCTAGTCAAATTTGGACTTTGGTACCCAGTGAGACCGCTATTGTCCTGCTCCACCTTGGCCCCATAAAATTACTTGGGCACCTTTGCATGTCCGTGTGAGTGTGTGTGTGTGTGTGTGTGTGTGTGTGTGTGTGTTTTCAGTTTTCTTTTGCTGAAGCTCAAAGAAGGATACACCCAAGGGTGGAGCTCTGGCCTCCTGAGCTCCTTCAAACTAAAAGAGAACGGTGGACTCCCTGACCATCCTCTGTCCTCTGAAATCTCATGCCATTTGTTCCTCTAGAGCACACGGAGAGCTAGCCTTGGGTCTAGATCCTCCACCAAAACCTCTGTGGTCATGAGTCCCCTCTCCAGGAATTGCATCATCTGGGGGAGGCTGACCCCTCTCGCAGAAGAGGAGGCCCCGGGTGGAGCCCACACCAGGTGGACTTGGACACAACACGCTCTCACCTGACCTTCAGGGACATTTGTTCTTTGCCCCAAGATGTTCACTCTACCCAGGTTTCCACCCCCTTCCCTCTCCACGATCAAGAGGGTCAACACGCTTCTCGATAACACAGGCATTCAGGGATGATGTTTTCCTTTCTGCAATCCATGTGCGTATCTGGTTTCCCGTGAATCTGTCTACTCTCTGTAAACTGCAGAGAATCAAGGGTCAGACCTTGCAAAGGCAGGCAGTATGTTTTTTTTTTCTCTCCCTGCAGGTCCGTGGGGCTGTTCACCTCTCCTTCCTCTGACCCCATGCAGCCCCGATGTATTGATGGTGATGATAGCTTTCGAAACTCAAAAACAAGCAACGCAAGCCCTGGTCCGTATTTACCGGGGCTGTTTCCGTGGTTGTAGGTCCTCTGCAAATCCACATGCGTTTGGGGAAGACCAAATGCAAATCCACATGCGTTTGGGGAATGGTGGCTGAGCCAGGATGGCTGATGGATCACTAGAATGGACCTCCCTCTGTAGATAATGCACGGAGAATAGAGGTTTAACAACGGCGAGTCTTCTAACCTGTGAGCGCGGCGTGTCTTTTCATAATTTCTTTCGGCAATGTTTTAGAGTTTCAGAGTAGAGGTTTTTGCTCAACCTTTGTTAAGTTTATCCAGAATGATCTGTGTTGCAATGTTATTATAGAGGGCATTTTGCTTAACACTCCATTTGCTTATTACTAGCATTTTGAGAAAGAATTAAATGTCCTTATCTGGCCTTGTATTGTACTCAAGCAAAATTCAGTAATTAGGACTAAAACCAACTTATATGCCTGAGCATTTTCTATGTAGAAAATCATGTTGTCTGCAAATATAATCTTATTTCTATCTTTTTAACATTCTTACCTTACTTTATATAAAACAATATATTCTGTTACTATACTAACTGTGACCTTTAGTGAAATTGTGGATAAAAAGGAGAGAAGATTCTCTTTCTTCCCCTTAATTTATCTAAAAGTATTTAGACTTTTCCTCATCAGACTCCAAGGATGTTATCTCACCTTGAGTTTTGTCAAACGTCCACTCGAACTCTACTGAAATCTCTCTTTTTTTGTATTCTTTTTATCACTTACCCAATGACTTACATTTTTGAAAATTCAGGTTAATTAACCACTTCTACATGCCTGCTCCAGAGTTCCCAGCCAAAGGTACACGGAGAATTGACTCTCAGTAGTCCCTATCCCGGTGAGATTGTGTGATGGTTTAGATATGGATGTCCCTTAAATCTCATGTGTGAGACAATGCAAGAAAGTTGGGAGGTGAAATAATTGGTTCATGAGAGCCTTAACCTAATCAGTGGATTAATCTGCTGATATGGATTAACTCACTGGAAACTGTAGGCAGGAAAGTATAGTTAGAGGAGGGGGTCCCTGGGCTGTGCCTTTGGGGTCTCTGTCCTGTCCCTGGTGAGCAGAGCTCTCTCTGCTCCCTGGTGCCCTGTCCTGAGCCGCTCTCCTCCTCCAGGCCCTGCCGCCATCTTGTTCTGCTCCCCTTGGGCCAGAGCCATGGAGTCAGCCCACCATGGACTGAGCCTTGGAAACCATGAGCCCATACAAACGGTCCAGAGGTGGAATGAGTGGGTTGTGAGAGGTGTAGACTCATAGTGGATTAATCCACTTGGATGGACTCACTGGGTGGTGGCTGCAGCAGGTGGGGTGTGGCTGGAGGAGGGGGTCCCTGGGCTGTGCCTTTGGGGTCTCTGTCCTGTCCCTGGTGAGCAGAGCTCTCTCTGCTCCCTGGTGCCCTGTCCTGAGCTGCTCTCCTCCTTCAGGCCCTGCCGCCATCTTGTTCTGCTCCCTTGGGCCAGAGCCATGGAGTCGGCCCGCCATGGATTGAACCTCGGAAGCCATGAGCCCAAATCAAGTTTTCCTCCTCTAAAATTGTTCTTCTCAGGTCTTTTATTCACAGCAATAAAAAGCTGACTAAAGCAGATTGGACATATAAGTGGCCCACTTAGCACGAAGCCAGGAGATGGTTATCTAACTCCTAGCTGTGAGTCTGACCATTGGGTGCCCCAAGCTGACACCCTTAAATATAAGCAAAACTCACCCTGCAACACACAGTAGCCTCTCTCAGTGTCCTTCCCCGAGTCTCTGGTTTCACGCAGTCAGTCTAGCCCCATTCAGTCCACGTAGGCACAAAAACACGGGGTCCTGGTTATTCCAGGGGAGCAAGGAACTGATCAGCCTTGAGTCCAGTAGTCCAGACACGGGGTGATGTCACACCTGTATTTAAATATCCACTTTTCATGTTTTTTTTTTTTTTTTTTTTTTTTTTTTTTGCATTGCTACATGTTTAAAGCCAAAGAGATCAAACACACGGATGTCGCCTGATTTTTGTTGTTGTTATTTTATTTTTAGTTTTAATCCAAGGACTTTAATGAACCCTCACCCACGTCACACAGGAGCGTCAGCCTTCAGACACTGTATCTTTGCTCTTGAGCTCAGAGTCCTAAGCAACCTCGGGTTGTGCACACTCTTTATAGGAAGAGCTGTCTTGTTGACGGTTCTCGTTCATTCCTAAGCCTTGTCCGGTCCGCCTCCCCCAAGGACAAACCACGTAGCTGCGTCCACAGGAGCAGGAAGTGCAGGTGAATTTTCCAGTCCAGTGAAGGGCAGGGAGGAGGACAGGAGCGGGGGGACCCCCTCCCGCTGGAAGGGTCTATGATGCCATTGATGAATTGCCTCTGCTCCGTCTCATTCTTGCAGCAACCAACTCAGAAGCTCTGAGAGCTGCATGAACCCCTTCCATGAGCAGCACCCCCAGCGATCTCCAACTGGGCTCCATGTCTTCGAAGGTCCAGCACCTCTCAACATGGCCACACTGGGGACCAAATTTCTTATACAAGAGCCCTTGGCAATACACTCAGACCCCATCACCCGACACCACAAATAACCTCAAAACTGTTAGTTTGTCTGCAATATGGAAGCCAAATCTAAAAGTGCTAAGTCACTAAGAGATGCCAATCAAATTTGTCTGGGGGTTTCTTCTTGTTATCCCTTGCTACCAAACCGCTGTTGTCCTTGACGCGGCTCAACATGCTGTTTTAATCTCCTGTTGCATCCGTTTTTTTGGTAACACTGGCATTGGCTCAAAGGTTCGGCTGACGACCTTGATCTCTCAAGATGGGGTGTTTCCTTTCAAAATCTGGCGTTATGATTTACATCCAATGCCACAGCGGTGGTCGCAGGCCAGTGCGGGTCAATGATCTGGCTGATGTCAAGGCACCCTCCTGACAAGGGCCACCAGTGTGTGTCTTCTTGTCTCACGAAGAGCATGACGCTTGGCACACGGGGTGGGGAGACGCGAGTAGAGGGCTGTCTCCTTGCAGCATGCACAGAGGACAGGGAGGCTGGTCTGGAGCCTGCAAATGAGTCAGAGTGGAAGCTACACATCTGGCCAGCCTCTGGTAGCCTCTTCCCAATGGGGAAACAGAACTGAAGAACTGTTCCACATCGACTCTTCTTCCTGCCTCAGGGAAAGCTGTGTCATCACAAGAATGCACTGAGAGCCCACGGTAACAGCATAGGTGTGCAAAGACCCGGGAACCTGCCCTCCTCTGTTTCCGTATCACTAAAGACCTTATAATACGCTTAGGTGAGACCCCAGGACAGACACAGACACAGGTAGGTGAAACCCACCATGGGAAAAATCCTTTTAAGGCTCAAGTTCCTTCTCAAAATAAAACTGTTTTTTTTTTTTTTACTTTAATAGAAAATGATCCCCAAATATTATCTGGATTTGAGCATCGGCTTGTCTTTGAACTTAATTAAGTCGAAGTCCATGAAAATAGTCCAAAGTAGTGTAAACAGATAAAAGGAAAATCTAGCTTCCTCTGTTGTGACCTCTGAATCCTTTCTGTCTTCTTCCATTACGTTTTTCCCATTATTCAATTTGCCTTCTTAAAAATAAAATTTAGTATGGCTTGCCTTCTCTGGACTTGCAAAGTTCACCAAGAACAGTTCTCAGAAGGGGTCTCCTAACAGCTGCCAGAATAGGATTCCATCCGAGATCCCAGTCACGGGGGATGGCAGTTGTAACCATGGACTGACCAACACTCTTGAAAAGACTTAATAACAATCAGGCTAAGAAAATAAGACATGTGGGCTGGGGCGGTGGCTCAGTGGTAGAGCGCTCGCCTAGCCTGTGTGAGGCACTGGGCTTGATTCTCAGCACCACGTCTAAATTAATTAAAGGTCCATTGACAACACAAAAAAAATTTAAAAAGAAAAGAATATGTGTGTTCTCACCTGTCTAAAAGATAATCAAGGAAAAGTTTATTTGGCTCAAAGTTTCCAAGGCTCAGTCCATGGTGGGCTGACTCCATGGCTCTGGCCCAAGGGGAGGCAGAACAAGATGGCGGCAGGGCCTGGAGGAGGAGAGCAGCTCAGGACAGGGCACCAGGGAGCAGAGAGAGCTCTGCTCACCAGGGACAGGACAGAGACCCCAAAGGCACAGCCCAGGGACCCCCTCCTCCAGCCATACCCCACCTGCTGCAGTCACCACCCAGTGAGTCCATCCAAGTGGATTAATCCACTTATTAGTCTACACCCAGTGAGTCCATCCAAGTGGATTAATCCACTGACTAGGTTACACCTTCATAATCCAATAATTTTTCCTGTGAATATCCTTGCATTGTCTCACTCATGAACTTTTAGGGGACACCTCATACCCAAGCCATAACAAACTGCAACTCTGCCCCGTTTCCAAATTTCATCTACTTGTTTACTAATTGTAATTAATCCTCACATCATGAAGTGGTAACTGTCCCCCACCCCACCCCCCACACACACACAATAAATTTATTGTCTTCTTGCTCTTACCATACACTGCCGCCTGACCGAACCATGCATATGTATGGAGTTTCCCCCCTAGATACACAATAAGGTCCTTAAGGGCCAGAGTGGATGGATGTCTTAGCATCTGCCACTATGTTTTATTTAGTGTAGATGGTCAATAAACTCTTTTTCATTGCCAAATTTTTCTACTTGCTGCTAGCAATTGTTTTAGCTATTTGTTTTTTTTTTTCACTGCTGCAATCAAAAGACCTGCTAACCATTTTAGAGGAGGAAGTTTATTTGGTGCACCCAGCTTTGAGGGTGTCAATTCAATAGAGGGCTAACTCTACTGCTCTGTGCCTGAGATAAGGCAGAAAACTCACGGCAGAAGAGTGTGGTGGAGGAAAACACCCGGAAATTGCACCGGAAGCAGAGAGTGAGTGACATTCACCAAGAACAAAATACATACCCCCAAGGGACGCCCCCATCTCCTCTGGCCACAGCCTACCTGCCTATTCACCGCCAAGTTGATCCACATCAGGAGATGAATGCACGGAGTGGATTAAGGCTGTCATAATCCACTTTCTTCCACCATGATACTCTGTCTCACCTCAGGACCTAATCCAAAATGGATTCGGCCAACCATGGACCAAAACCTCTGAACCCATGAAAAATAAAAAAAACATTTTCTTCCTTTAAGTTGTCTTTCTCTGGTGTTTTATCATAGCAACGTAAAGCTGACACACACACACACACACACACACACACACACACACACACAGCCTAAACTCACACTTTTAAGATGATGTTAAATAGTTATGATTTATATTGCTTATTTTTGTAATCCCAACAACAATTCTAACTTCTGGAAATCATGTTGTGCAGGGACAATGAGAAACAGGCACTGAAGTCTTCATTTTTGCCTCCATTAAAGCAGAGAAGAATTGGACTGTGTTGAGTCTAACGTCTGCATATATCCCACCAGCTCAGTCCCTTTCTATGAGCATGATTGTACTGTCACTTTATACAGCACAGCAGGCACTGATAGTTCACACGGATGGTAGGCAAAATGTAGTTAAGCCCTCACAAGTGAATTCCAGATTAAACAGAAATTTATTGTCTTAGCTTTTCTTCTGTTGGCGTTCAGAGCTCCCCAATAACCAAGCATAGGATGTAAACAACAGAGAAGTTTAGAAGGGAGTGGTCCATGGTCAGTAGCCCCTGTTGTGTTTGGTCCCATGGGGAGGTAGCATATTGGGGCAGGGAGCATGTATGAGCAAATCTGGAAGCGAAAGAGAGAAGAAGAGGAAAGTGTTAGGTCCCAATATCCCCTTCAAGGGAATGCCCACCCAATAACCTACCCTCCTCCCACTAGGCCCCACCTCTTAAAGGCTCCGCCCACTCCCAGTGGCACTATGCTGGGGAACAAGAGGGGTCCTCCATTGGAGGATATTTCTCCACAAGATAGCAATGTGTTTTCTAAGCCTCATTTTCTAAGATTATTCACAGATGATGGATTAGAATAATTGTCGCCTATAGGTAGATTACCATAAGAATTATAGCTTTATCTTATCTAATGAGAATCCCAGAATAAGTGGTTGTTTGATAAAAATAAAACTACGCTCTACCTTACACTGTGGAATCATTTATTTGAAAATGATTTTAATGAGCCTAAAATGAAAATCACGCCTATAGTTCTTCCAGGAAGGACTTTCAAGGCAATAGTGTCTTGACTCGGTGACAAAGACACAACACCTAAGCATGCATAAACAGAGAAGACACAGAAAAGAATGCATTTAATTCTCAGAATAGTGGTCTTTATTTTACCAGTTTCTCAAAGCGATGTCATAATTCCCAGCAAAGATGCAATTTATGACGCATGAATTTACTTTTCTACAATATCCACACGTCTCTTTATGAGTTTTATTCGTTTGTTGTCTCTAGAATGGCTCAACTCTGCAACTGTATATTATTATATAAATGATCTATTTTTATTCAATGGCATGGAAATGAACATTAATAAGTGACACCATTCGGCGGCATAATTTCTCTTTGCCTTGTGAAGTGCAAATCGTAGCATTTTAGCTTGGAAATCTGTCGAGGCCAGCACTTCTCAAAGTTTAAAACACCCAGGCTGGGGTGGGGCCCGAGGCGCAGCGTTTCTCAGTGCTCCCCGGAGAAGCTGAATCTGCTGGTCCGTGGACCACACTTGGAGCACAGCAGAGAATGCTGACCACTACCTGGGTCCTATTTCTCTGAAGCCATGTGCAACTGATGATCGGTCATTTAACCAAATTATTCAATCAGAGAGCCTCCTGTTTAATATAGTCAAATATCATCACTGTCGGTGGGACCATGGACTCCAACCCACTGACATCCCAGGTCCCGTCCCGTGGTGAAAGTCTTCTTGTGGACTTTTCCTAAGTAGAGAAATCGTTGGCATCTTAGAATGACCCTACCATGCCATGTCTTTAGGTTGGCAATCGCCACATAATCTGTCCAGAGTTAATGCTGGGGATGGATTGGGAATTTCTATTATTCTGATTTGTTTGAGTGTAGACATGATGAAAAATGCTAATCAGGAAAACTGATGGCGACTGATTATTCTTACCTAGTTTCTGACTCAACTCAACGGTGCACAAACTGAATCTTCTTTTCCCTGACAATTGTAATTTTAATAATAATGATGATGATAGGAGTTTTAAGTCATTGAACACCTTCTGTGTGTTGTTTGCTGTATAATTTGATCAAATTCTCCCCAGTGATCTTAAAACATAGGTATAACTTTTAAGAGGTCAGTGCATCTCTTTGTGTGTGCGTGTGTGTGTGTGTGTGGTTCTGGGGATTGAACTCAGAGCCTTGTGCATGAGAGACAAGCACTCTAGCAACTGAGCTATGTCCCCAGCCCTGCATCTCTTCTTCATACCAATTCCAGCAAGCTAAGAGTGGATTCTGTCCCGGGCGATAGCCACTGCAGCCTGACGCTCCAGCTGCCTTTGAGAGCCGATGTTTTGTGTTGGACAGCTAGAGGGGACAGAAGCGATCCTGCCATGTCACTGGGTTTTCGTGGCAGAAAACACTCCACGCCAGCACATTTTCTTTTCTCTCGAGAAATCTAATTACCCCTGAGATGACCAGCTGTTGGTTCCCGCTGAATTATGGACCCTTCTTGGCTTGGAGGAGGGGACGCCTCCGCTAAGAGTTTCAGATGAGGACTGGCTGCCCGCGTGGGTCATCTTAGGGGATCCACCGCTTCCTGCAGGCTAGAACGCTGTCCGCTGCTCTTCATACCCACCCTCCTGTCCCTCGACCTGGGAAGACTTTATCTAACTGCGCCCCTCTCGCCTGAGGGTCGAACAAAGAGCCTTTATGTTTTCAGTTCTCCCAGCTTCGCTCCTCAGTATTTGAATGCAAAATTTGGGATGATAAAAATACTGTCTCAAATACCAATTTCTTGTTTTTTTAAAAAAAAATGCTTTGCTTTCAAAACCCACATCTCTGCAATGAGCTGAGAGTTCTAGTTTGCTTCCCAAAGCACACAGTGGACTCTGATCGGGCTGGGTTATGTCCTGTTTGTCCTTACCTGGGACAGTCTAGTTCAGCCCAAAATGACAGATTTTGAGGATCAGGATTTGTAGCAAATAAAAAAAGAGTGCATCAGATATTATTTAAAATGAAATTATAGCATAGGGCACCTTCTTAGGGTTGAAAATAAGGGTGCAAATCTGTATAATATGGTTGGGGACAATGATCATCCCCCCAAATAATGGCGAGATTAACAGATTTTTTCTTTCTTCTACATTCATAGATGTACAGGTTAAATGAATAAAAGGACCTCATCTGAAATTTTGTTTTGTTTGTTTGCTTTATTTTCATAATTTTATTATTTGAACAAACAGAGAAGGGATTTACCAGTGGCAGAATCTCACTGTGTTTTTCTAGAAGTCATGAACGCGTCTCTGGAAACATCTTGGTACTGTTAATATGACCAATCAAAATTTGCTTAATATTTGTTTCGATTTTTGCTTTTCATTCTGTCTTATTGAGAAAATTTTCTCAATAAGAAAACCTTCACACAGGCACTTTAACGTGCCTGAGAGTTATGGCTCAGGAAATCCAGGGACAGGAATGCATGTCTTATGACTCCCGTTACTTAGGTAAAGACAATACGAAGGATCCGCCGCTGCCGTG
This sequence comes from Spermophilus citellus, assembly GCF_964194105.1. Lineage (NCBI taxonomy): Eukaryota > Metazoa > Chordata > Mammalia > Rodentia > Sciuridae > Spermophilus > Spermophilus citellus. The sequence continues at coordinate 4,156,873 of NC_138190.1, forward strand.
TGTGTGCAGGAGTGGGTGGTGGTCTCCATTCCTCCAAGGATGCTTGCAACCCATACAGGAGAGGAAGTGGGCAAAGCTAATAAAAGCTGCAGGCTTGGACTCCAATAGCTCCACGTGGAGTTTCTCCATCTTTTATACATCAGGCCATTTACGTAGCGGACCCCCATTGTAAGTGTATCCAATAAGCTCTGTCTCTTTATGGATCATTTATCACCTTAAAAAAATCAAATGTTCTCTGCTCTTCTATTTTTATTACCAGAACCTATATGACAAAGGAATGACTGAAATCTTCTGTTTTCCATTTCTCCGTCTTATCATTTATTCATATTCTAGCTGGAAAAAAGTTCTCAGTAATTTAGAAATAGGCAGGGTGCAAATAGTATCTGAAATCATCAGTGAATACGATACAAAATAGTCTATCACTGTTGACCCTACGGGGAGAGATACATACAGCTTGCTTGAGACATAAAGGAAATTTATTACTTACATTCATGGTGATCCTCTCCTTTGTTTTAAATATGTTAGATTTCTGGGGTAATGAATTTCGGTAGGGTGTAGGTATCATGAATGAGGTAAGGTCCCCATGGGTAATTTAGGTTCAACACTAAAAAAATATATTGCACTAGGTGTTGCTTTCGAAATATGACTCGAGTTTAGAGAATGTAGCAGAAGTTAGAGCTAGTGATCTGGGCGTGAAGGCCAGCCAGAGATCTGTCTTTTCTTGAAGGTGCTCCGTACTTAAAATTGGTACCTCGGCAGCCGTCAGTCTCAGAGATTGACAGCTCAAAGAACTGATGGAACAAGCATTCGTGGAGGTTGGCATCCCCCGGGAACTGCGAACCCTTCTTCTTCACACAGGCAACACCAGCTTTAGAGAGAAGCACCTGTTTTATTTCTCAAGAACAAAGCGTTGTTTCTGACTTGGTATCCTTTGGACCCAAGAGACCACCAGGAGCTTGTCAGGTGGGATAGCTGGTATCTCCTGCAAATCAGCTGCCCCATCAAGGTTTTAAACACGTCCAATTGTCACCTGCCTCTTTGCATTGTTCACTGGCTGCTACTTTTGGGAGAGTCACCATCCATACCATAATATCATTTCCAGTCTTGGAGAGGCCCTTCAAAAGCTTACGAAGAGTCAGGCCCGGGTCTTTGCTGGAAGCCTCTGGCAAATGTAGCTCCCTCTTTCATATCTCACTCCTTGGTTGTATGACTTCCAGGTGAGTGTAGAAGGGACCCAGGCTTCTTACGAGGAGAGAAGGAGAGGGGACCATTGGAGACTCAGTTGTGATATTATATGCATTTGCCATTAAGTATTTGACACCTACTGTCTTTATTGTGTAGATCTAGCAATTTGTGATATCCTCACAACCCATTTGAACCCATTAGCAAACACACGGGGTGTTTGCTTTATCCCAACCTATTTTTTCCCCCAGAGTCATTCCCCTGCCTCTGTGGTTTTTCCCCCAGACTAAAGGATGCATTTTTTCCATATAGACACAAATTTATTGGCACCAAAGATTTCTGGCCCAGATTCCTCAAAACAATGCTATTTCTGAAAAATCAGGGGTGACATTGAAATGTATGAATAACCCCAGGAGCTTGTGTACCTGCAATTCTACTTGGATCCAGTTGCCAGGAGCCAACACAGAATTATTTTCTTTTTCATGTTGCATTTATGGGATAATGCCCCTGCTGTGAACATTTCATGTAAAATTTGGAATGACCGTGGAATGAAGCCAATACCACATTGTGTTTCAGTTCACTGAATGTCAATAAGCACATTGTAAAAAAAAAAAAAGTGTGTACTATTACAGTTTGAATCAAGAATGTGATCATTTCCAGTTTTTACATTTTGGCATTGGACTCTGCAGAGATTTTGCAATGGCTGTTTAAAAAGTGCAGGCATCCTGGACATGATACAGACGTCCACGGCATAATCCCCAACAGCTTGAGAAACCTAAATATTATCAGGCATGTCTCTGGGTGAGAGGGCCCCCCCCCACGCTCCTTTTCACTGTTTAACACAAGTTCTTGGACTTGGTGGTTGCTCTCCCAGGGCCTGCATTTGGTAGATCAGATAAACCAAGAGGAGAGTGCAAATCTCCTGTCAGAAAACAATCTCCCTTGCTCAGAAAGTGTCAGCACAAAAATTTACACAGAACGGGTTCAAAAGCAGTCATTGGTTACCCAGAGAGGCATTGTTGTTTGGATTAATTTACGTGAATTTTCATCCCCGTTTCTGTTTTTATTCTCATAACTTTATAGACAGTCGGTCAAGCATACAGAAGATGTTTAAGCATAGAACAAAATTGACTGCAAACACTCACCTCGATGTGGGAGGTGTTAAAACGTGGCCACATTTGCTTTGTTCTTTCGTTTATTTATCAATATCTATCTCTGCCATCTGTCTATTTTTCTCCCATCTATTTCTGTCTGTATCTATTTCTGTCTAACAAATGATGTCCCCCTCTGATTTCTGTCCGTTGTATGACAAATCTCAATTCTGCCGTCTCTCCACGCGCACACACATTCCTACGTCTAGAACACATGCTTACTTTTTTCTGAACAACTCGAGACTGAGTATCAAGTATCACCTGCACCTTGCCCTGAAGATTTTGGTGTGTAATTCCCAAGGATACTGACTGCAAAAACCTAGAACAATTACCAAAAGTCCAAGAATTCATCCTTGGAAGTGTGGCTATTTAATTCCCAGGCACATTGGATCTTTCCCTATTTTTTTCCTGGTGCAGGACGCAGTCTACAATCAGGAACCGCACTTCACGTATCTTTAATCCCCTTGGATCTGGAATTGTTCCTCCTTTTCTCAGGTGCTTTTTATGAACTTGGCATTTCTGAAGGCAGCAGGACACCCGTGTTCTTGGACGTCTTTCGACAGAAGCTTTTTAAAGTGACCCCCAATGGTTGCTCTTGATTTATTTGTTTGGGACAGGAATGCCACAAAAGAGATGGTATATTGTCTTTGGTAGGAAAGTCAGAACGCCATGATACCTCTTTCTCCTAACATGGGTGACGTTAAACTTCATCCTTGGGCGAAGCTGAAGTCTCCCAAACTTTCCTCTAGGAAGTTACTGATTTTCCCTTTTCAACTCATAAGTACTGGGTCATATTTATAAGAAATCAGTGGTATATTTTGAGACTACCTATAGATCGTCTATCAACCTAGTTTTGGTGTAGAGCTGCCCGTGATATCAAGGTGACAGGTACCAAATGGAGACTTTCTGAGTCCATCACTCCATCTATTTTTCTTTGTTGGCTTGGGTGCATTTTTTAAAGAACCCTTTCAAACTGGCACCTGTGAATTCTCACATCCCCGGCATTTCCTATGTGCTTTCTAACGTAACCTTACTGCAGTGTATAAAATGTCCAAAGCGAAGATATCGATAAATCCAGAATGAAATTATCTATTCATTAATTTCTTAAGAGAGTGCATCGGCATACACAGTAATAAATACTTTTGCCAGGCACTGTGGTTGCACATGTGTGATCCCAGTGGGTTTGGAGGATTATTTTGAATGTTTCCAAACAAAAGGAAACCACAGAGAAACTTTTCAACAGAAAAAGTATATTTAGGGTTTAATCTTCACCTCGGATTACTTAGCTGAAAATGTGAATAATTAGATTATACTTTTTTTTTATAAAGTTTTGCAATTCTTAGATGTGTTTATATGTTTTTTTTTTAATTTAAAAGGTGGTTCTCTATCCCATATTGTAAATGAAGACAATTTTTTAGGGAGGAAATAGAAGGTGTGAGAAAACAGATGGAAAGATCTTTCAGGGGTGTATTTTATTTATTTTGTGCAGGTGTTGTGGGCTGGGCTGGGGCTCAGCCGTAGAGCACACATCCAGCAGGCGCAAGGCCCCAGCAAAAACAGGTGCTGAACAGCGTTTTCAATTTTGAGGAGTGAAGTGATGGTTATCCACAGCAATTGTGATCCGAAATGAAACCTTTGTGGAAAGCAAACTACGAAATCGTCATTGCTCAAGAAATAAAGCCAGGTCATCAGGTTTTCCCAAGTCAAAGCCATTTCTTATTTCAACACGGTAAAGTCCTTCTTACTCCATGAGACTCGCCCAGCTTCATAGGGATCTTCCCAACAAGGCCACCTTCTGGAGCACGGCCCATTTCTGCTGGGAAATAAATGCTTGAGAAACAAATCTCACTTCTGGATTTTTAATGACAACGACCGATAGTGGTTTAAAAAAATATATCATGAAAGTTTCAGTCTTCTCCTTTATCCGAATGTCTCCAGCAGATAGTTGATCTAGATTGTGCTTATTCTATTTGATAAGTCCACAGAAGTGTGCATTTTTATCCCCCAAACATAGCAATGGTTCCCTCCCGCCAGTGGCCCTCTTTCTCTGTAGAGGAGATGCTAGAAGGAAAGACACTTCCTCACAACTCTGTACCCTTCTGATAGAGGTCAACTGACACCGGCTAGCTACTGCCCCATGAGACCACAGTGGAGAACAACAGATTTAAAAATGGCGGACACTTCCATAGGCTATCCACTCATGCAACAGAGACGTAGGAAGTACAGATGCCCCCAAGTGTACTTTGTGGCCACCTCTGGTGGGTTCAGCCTACTGGGAAAGAGTCTGAGGCTCAGCTATTGTCTTACATTCTGTGTCTGGCACCGAATGAGAGGTCTAGAAGCTTCACTGGATTCAACTTGGTCCACTGAAGTCGCAGTGTTTGTTTAAGACATTGTAATTGAGCAGGGGACACACACACACACACACACACACACACACACACACACACACAGACTCATAGAGAGCCAGAAGGTAACCAGGGAAGTGAAAGAAATGCAGTTCCCAAAATGGTAATTGAACATTAAAACAAAAGTCATCTGCAATAAGACATCTCTATGAGCTATTTATGGCTTATCTAAATTCTCATTTCCTGAAAGATAGACCAATGAACCCTTTTATATCAGGCTGAATGAGCATTTATAACCCGGGACCGTGTACTCCACAACAAAGTAGACCCTGTCGTTTGTGATGAAAAGTGTGTCTGTAAATGCTGTGCATGGCACGAGGAATTGGAAAGCTGCCTCCCCTTCAAAACCAGCTAAGGTGGGCTTGGTAAGCCAGAAGAATCACCAGACACCCACCCAGTTTCCATTTTTCTCTTCGAAGAGGCTACCATCTGAAAATGCTCTCAGTATTTAAAGGGAAAAAGTGACTGTTCCTCTGTCTGTTTTCTCATAGCACACTGGATTTAACCTCGATTACAATGTGTGCTGTATAATTTTTTTTCTTTGGTGCTAAGGGTTGAATCCAGGGACCCTTAAACACTGAGCCACCTTCCAGCCATTTTAATTTTTTTTTCCTTTGAGACAGAGTATTACTATGTTGCTTAGGACGTCACTATGTTGCTGAGGCTGGCCTCCAACTTGCAATCCTCCTGCCTCAGCCTCCTGAGCTGCTGGGATGACAGGTGTGCACAACATGTACTATATTTCCCACAATGATAATATGATATAATATAATGTTCATAATAAGGGCACAGCAAATGCATTGGTTTTCTGTAGCTATGGAACAAATCATCCCCAAATGCAGTGACTCAAGAGGATGACATTGGTGACCTTGCAGATTCTGAGGTCAGGAATTCTGGCACGGCTCCGTGGGGTCCTCTGGCTTAGGGCCTCTCTTGAGTTTGGAGTCAGCTGGGACCTCAGTCACCTGAATCCTAGACTGTGCCCATCCAAGGGTGTATAGAGCACGTAACATGGAAAGGTCTAGTTTTAGTGTTCTAACAGCATTGCACAATTGGAACCTGATTTTCTACTGTGCGAAGAAGCCACTTCTGTTTAAGGACACAGAATATTAGATTGCAAAGTTTTAAAACATCTTCCCTTGAGGTTTCTCTGCAACATCAGCCTAGACACCCAATGCTAATGAAGACAGCATCGAGGCCTTTAAAATCCACCTTAGAATATTCTGATTTTTTTTTTGTCATGATACAGAGACAAGAGGCTCATTTTATCATCTATTCTTATGAGCCACTGATGTATGCAGGACTCTGCTATACATTATTTAAATTTCATTTTAAGTGGAAAATGTTAATATTTTAACTCAAGAGTTTAAATGCTATTAATAATAATGCTATCGTTCTACTTTCTAAAGGGAAAACTTTTCAAGTTCAATTTGAGTCTTCTCCACTTTTGTTTCTGCATACTCTCTAGGAAGTATAGTCCAGGGGCAACATTAGCCTAAAGGTGAGATGACGTATCCCACTCAAAAATGTTCAGGGATTTATATGCATGCACCATCCTGATCCGTGAGGAACTCGGGGCAAATAAAACACAGGTCAGGTGGAACTCTGAAGGCTGAAAGTGGAGGGGCACTCCGCCACTGAGCCCCATCCCCAGCCCTATTTTGTATTTTATTTAGAGACAGGATCTCCCTGAGATGCTTAGTACCTTGCTTTTGCTGAGGCTGACTTTGAGCTTGCAATCCTCCTGCCTCAGCCTCCCGAGCTGCTGGTATTACAGGCATACGCCACCATGCCCAGCCATTTTTTATTTATTGATTTATTTTTTACTTTGAAACAGTGTCTTGCTAAATCACCCAGACTAGCCTCGGATCTGTGATCCCGTCACCTCCACATCCTGTGTATTTTTTTTAAATTTAATTCATGAATAGAAGATAGAGAAGTTCCAAGCCAGTTATTGAAAACCCACATGAACACCAGGAAGCAATTGCTATGTTTGTCCCCTACAATTCCACACCACCTGGTGTCTGTTAACTCTATCGCCTTGAAACTGTCTCTGCATGTCTCTGGGGTCGTTGGATTCCTAGGGGAACACAGCACCCTTATGCCCCCAAAGCACACACCACACCCAGATCTCTAGAGGAACTGGGGTGATATTTTGAATCCACAACATGGACATTTTCTAGTGTTGGCATTAATATTGGAAGAGCCATCTGCAACTTGACAAAGTGTACAGTTCAGTTTCCTCTTGACTAATTGTGTTTTTCCAGTTTCAGTGACAGAAAAATCACTCTATTGATGGTAAATGCAAGAATACATGAATCTAAGAAACCTGTGTGTTCTCCTTCAAGATAACAACTTGCTGAAGAGATGTGCTACTGGAGTCACTGATAGGGACCTCACCAAAAGAACAGGGACCCAAATAGAGCTAGAATCTTGGATACAAGCAATGCTGAGTGACAGCTCCATCAACCATTACACTAGTCATCCTTAGCCACTGGGGCTACATTCCTACACCATAGCAGATGTGTGAAATCTCAGATAGTACCAAACCCCACATATACTCTGTTTTTTTTCCCTATCCCAACCTGTAATAAATTTAATTCATAAATTAGGCCCAGTAAGAAAAAGCAACAACAATAACTTGCCATAAATTTTAGCAAGTTCAGCATGAATTTTTCCTTTCCTATTAAAGATCTTCCACTTTTCCACTAAGCAGATAAATTGTAGTTATAGCCAATTGTTATTATCACTATTCTTACACTTTGGGGGCATTCATTATTAATAAATATTATAAAACAAGGGTTACTTGTACACAGCTATTGTGATGCCCTGGTAGTCAGTAATCGAGAGGGCTACGAAGTGACTAACGGGCAGGTAGCATATACAGTGTGGATACACTGGACCAAATTATGATTCACATCCAGGGCAAGGCAAAGTGGGGCAGCATGAACTTTCATCGTGCTACTCAAAATGACATGCAACTCAAAACTGATGAATTGTTTCTTTATGAAAGTCTCCTTTTAATATTTTAGACTTTGGTGGATGCAGGTAGCTGAAATGGTGGAAAGCAAAACCACTGATGAGAAAGACTGCTGCATCCGGGTGCTCTATCTTTACAATTCCGGTATTTTTTCTACTTCTTCTCCCTCTTTTCTTTGTTACATTTTATCTTCTGCCTCCACTACCAGGTGAAGCTCGCTGCTTTTGCTGAAGGTTTGCAAAACACTGGTGAGGACCTCATGCATAAGACACCACCTGCGCCTACTCTCTTGGTAGGGGACTGTGGGCCATGGTGCTTTCCTCAGAATAGGATGTGGTTTTATGCAGGCCCTTGGAGTTCAGACAAAATCATTATTTTATTGGAACCGCTATGCTTTGAGCCAAATTACTTTCAGGCACATTGTGGTTATTTCTTCCAGTACGCATCAGTGGCTGCAATAATGCCGAGCAAAAGAAATCAATCAAAAACCTAGCTCTTGACAACAGCAGACACGGGACAGCTTGTGAGCCTGCAGGTGAGCTCCAGGCTCTGGCAGGGATCCATCTGTGGTCCCTATGAAGCCCATTCTGTTTTCTCCTGACTCCCTGGGACATGCTCCCCTAGTGGCAGGTCCCAGGAGAACACCTCATCAACACAGTAGGAGTGCATGCAGCCCCCTGCCCAGGGAATGACATGGCAAAGCCTTCAGAGTGCATAGGGATGTAACCCCAGGCCTGGGAAGGCAGCAGAATTGGGAATCCTCCAGTCTCCCGTGCCTGGTTACTTAACATCGTTATCCGTAAACATTTAGATACTCTGGAACATATTTATCCATCGCTTTATTCCCTCCAGGTGTATTAGGAGCAGAACAAAAAGAGAAAACTAGAAAAAGACAGTTAAACTGAATCACATTGGGGAAAATTAAAAACATTTTTTTCTGATTTTATAGTGATACTTTGTTTTTAGATAAAAATAACAAAAATAATTACAATAACTGCTTGCATACACATATGTCCAGTGTGTTTACTGACAAATATTCTGTAACAAATAATGCATCATGATCACGACTATGTAGCATTTAAAGAGAGAGAGTTCAGGGTCAGATTTCCTCTACCACCAAATAGGGAAGCATTCAGTGGAACAGCAGATTGCTTTAGACGTGCACACGCCACATCCACATGACCCCAAAGAGCAAGACGAATTATTTTGGCTAGTTTCTCGTGGAATCAGGGGAGTTCAAGGAAGAACTTAGCTGCAGTCCACTCTGACACTCAGGGAATGCATGCCCTCCGAGGTCATTCTTGATTAAGAACCCCCGAGTAACCTCGGATATGCCAGATGACTCCGTGAGCCCAGAGAGATGTGGGTGATTTACAATAGGAGCGCTCTTGTTATTCTTCTAAATACCATTTGAGAAAGACCAGAGGGGTATGTGGGCTTCATCTCTGAAGGCAACTCAAGCATGACAGGACTCGGGATCAGTGTGGACTTATCGCATGCATGAGGCACAGGGATAATGTACTCACCACGCCTGGCGGGTGGTAGCAGGAACCCTAAGCCTTACTTCAGACGTTTAGAAAGGATTGCATTCTGAGAATCGCCCAATTCCTATCAGTTTGACAGCTACAAGAGGTACCACCGACTGACCTCTGCCTCTCCACCTCAACTGCATCTGGTCAGAAAGGATTGAAGCTGTGATGCTTACTTTCCAGGTTTCTGTTGGATTTCCTTCCCCAAACCAGCAAATAAATGCATTCATTGTAGACCCACCCAGAATAAATCGTACCATGCACGGAGCAAGTCAAACTCAGTACTGATTAGGACGGTCCCAACTTGGATTTCTGTGTTATTGAAGGAAGAGATACTGGCCTGTGATAAAATGAGCTCCTCTTAATAGACTCAACTTGAAGGAGAAGGGTCCTGACAGCTGTTGGTCTTTGCTTGGAGGCATGCAAACTAACACTGAGGGTGGCCCACTTTGCAGAGGAATATTGAACAGACTGGGCAAAGCCTTTTGTGGTTCAACGCATGACCAAGCTGGACAGCCCATGATCTTCTTCAAGATAACAGACTGCACTCTGAATCTAAATAAAAATCTTAACTTCTGAACGTGGTCAAGACTCACCAAAGACTGCTATGAGACCATTCCAGATCTTTCCACAGTGTTCAAATTAAATAACAGAGTTACCAGGCCAAAACATAAGCCTATATGGGATCTAAAATGTCCAGACTTTACAAAACACTTTAATGAACAAAAAGCCTACAGCAGAATACAAAATGACTTAAAAAAAAAAAAAAAACAATCCAGGACATTTGTTAGCTGGGCATGGTGGCACACACCTGTTTTTCCAGCTATGCCAGAGTCTGGGCAGGGAAGATCTTGAGCCCAGAAACTTGAAACCAAGTGCTAAACTCATATTTAGATCCCCATCTCAAAAAATATTTTTTTTTTAAAAAAAGGAAAATTAAATCCTAATTATTTGTAAATTATTTTATTTGCAAATTGCAGAAAAATATAAAATGTGTCTGGTTGAGATGATGAAATAACACTGACCTTTCAAAGTTAATATGTGAACTTCATACAATTCCAGGTATGAATTTCAAAGCACAAAACAGAAAGAACGAAACAATAGAGGTTCAAGCATGGGCGATTTTCTGTCACCAGCCACACCCATGTGAACTTAGCCAGGAAATTTAAAGTTGCTCCTCAGCTGGGCACGGTGGCGCCCACCTATAATCCCAGTGGCTCGGGAGGCTGAGGCAGAAGGATCGCAAGTTCAAAGCCAGCCTCAGCAATAGCAAGGCCCTAAGCAACTCAGTGAGACCCTGTGCCTAAATAAAATACAAAATAGGGCTGGGGATGGGGCTCAGTGGTCGAGTACCCCTGAGTATCACCAAATCCAGGTAGTTCCACTTCATTATTGCACGTATATAAAAAAAAATACATAAACAAGACCTGGGCACAGTGGGGCATGCACCTGTATTCCCAGTGACTCTGGAGGCTGAGGCAGGAGGCCAGCTTGGGCAACTTAGTGAGACCCTGTCTCAAATTTTATTTTTTATTTATTTATTTTTTTAAAAAATTTTTATTTTATTTTTATTTATTATTTATTTATTTTTTAGTTTTCGGCAGACACAACATCTTTGTTTGTATGTAGTGCTGAGGATCGAACCCAGGCCGCACGCATGCGAGGCGAGCACGCTACCACTTGAGCCACATCCCCAGCCCTCAAATTTTAATAGTTAAAAAAAATTAAAAGAGCCAGGGATGTAGCTCAGTGGTAGAGTAAGTTAGCACCTAAACACACACACACTTAACATACTGGTCAATTATTTTGAAAACTTTAACTGGATATTAAGTGAATGCATTTTAAAGAACAGTATTTTTCAATCACCAAATAACAATCCCTTCTTATTGAAATATTTCCCAGACATCATGTAATCCTAGGATGTCCAGTGGATATATTGTTCTTTCTCCAGCTGCAAAGAAATTCCCAATTTTTGATTATCATTCATGAAGATTGGATTTGTGATGATAAAATATAAGAATTCACCAGATGTTTAAATACACGCATGAAGCACTTGCCGAAAATACATTTTTTTTTTAACATAGTGCTTCAAGGATGTAAAAATAAAAAATAAAAATAAGGATGTAAAAATAAAACCCAAAAGTTCACAGGAAATATTAGAAATAGGAATCAGTTCTCTGACTTCTAGTGGCATCTCCTGAACTGAGAATCAGTTTTATCGCTGGGCACGGTGGGCATGCCTGTAAACCCAGTGTCTTGGGAGGCGAGGCAGGAGGATCACAAGTTCAAGGCCAGTCTCAGCAACTTATCAAGACCCTAAGCAACTCAGCAAGACCCTGTCTCTAAATAAAATATAAAAAAAGGGCTGGGGATGTGGCTCAGTGGTTGAGTGCCCCTGAATTTAATTCCTTATAGAAAAAGAAAACATCAGTTTTATTAATGTTCACATGTCTCATTAGTAACTGTGACTGCTAGTTAGCAAGGGAGATGAAGAAATCCTTACTTCATTCTTTCCTATGACTGCTAATGAATATATCTTAGAAATGTTATTTCAGCGTAATATTTGCCTTCTGTAAAACTCACCCCATATAAGTTCATATGCATTTTTAATCATTATCATTCTGCTGTGACATAAATAATGAGCAGAGTTTAAGATGAAAAAAAAAGGGTAAATGAAAACTCTCAAATAAAGCAAAAAAACTTAAATGCCTTTGTTTTGTTAAAAAAAAAACTTCATGTGCAATTGATTTTGGATAAATAATCTGTATTTGCCTACAGAATCACCATTATAATTCTGTGACTTAAAAAAAAAATTAAAATGACCTTCTTAGTGTTGAGAGCCACAGTTGAAGAGGCCCCAGCAAACTTCCAGCTGATTGGCTCACCGCGGCCCCAGCAACCAGCTGATTGGCTCCTCTGTGGTGATACTCATTGGGCTGTTTCCCTGCCCTTTCAGAACACGGAACTGCTCATTGGGGGATTCTTTTGGCTCCGCCCACACAACCCAGCCAATCCGCCTCAAGAGCGGGAAGAGATTGGGGGAGGTGCTTGCAGGGAGTGCCTGAGGTGGCAGTTGGGCTCTGAGGGTTTTTCCTGAGGAGCTGTGTGGTGCAGAGTGTGTGGTTCTAAAAATAAAGTTCCTTTCTGCTTGACAAGTGGCTCCTGAATCGTGCCCAGCCAGACTGCGGCATTTGGTGGCCCGTATGGGGAACGACTGAGGGTAAGTGGTAAGGTAAACTGCTCGCCCCTGAGGGCAGGGCGAGAGGATGGGGAGCCATTTTAAGATTCCTCTTTTGTTTTGCTTCACTTTTGTTTTAAGTTGCCTGTCCCTGGAGATGAGTGAGATGGAAGAAAAACCGCTCACATCTGAGGAAAAACTATTTGCGTCTGAGGAACAGATAGAGAGAAAGGACGGGAAACAGCCCAATGAGCATCACCACAGAGGAGCCAATCAGCTGGAAGTTTGCTGGGGCCTCTGTGAGCCAATCAGCTGGAAGTTTGCTGGGGCCGCTGTTAGCCAATCAGCTGGAAGTTTGCTGGGGCCACTGTGAGCCAATCAGCTGGATGTTTGCTGGGCCACTTCAGCTGTGGCTCTCAACAGCTTAGAAGTTCATCTCTAGGCTACCCTGAGAAGAAGTAGCGGGAGATGTTCCTTTGATAGATCACTGCCTCCTGCTGCCATCCAGATCTGTGATACAGACGTGTGCTTAGAGTCTAAGAATGCTTCCCTGATAGCAGCCTGTTTTGACTGACATGTAGCGTGTCTTCACGTCGCTTGCTCAGCCACATCAGGACTCTTTACGAAGGTTATATTACCTCCAAGCTTCGAGGTTAATACCTTTTAGTCTCTGAAGATGAGAGATTCAATCTGTCCTCAAAGTGTTGCCTGTCATCCTCAGGATTAGAAAGGTCCTGGAGGCAAATGTCTCCCTTTGCCAGTGTGTGCTTGGCCTTTCCCCAGTCGCCATCCATCCGCGAGCTGGATGATTAGTGACTTACGGTTGATGGAGGATTTCAGGACCATGAAACCCACTGAAGCCGTCAAAGGCACGCCATCAAAGCCCCAGGGATTTCCCTCCCCACAGCACCTGGGCAGTGGTCTTGATCATTTGGTACTGAATACCCTCCTACCATGCAGATGATATAAGAGCATTTGGATTCAGAAAGACGCCTCAATATAGAACCACAGAAATATCCGGGCACAGGGGTGCATACCTGTCATCCCAGCCGCTCAGGAGGCTGAGGCAGGAGGATTGCAAGTTCAAAAGCAGCCTCAGCAACAGCGAGGCCCTGAGCAACTCAGTGAGAACTTGTCTCTAAATAAAATACAAAATAGGGCTGGGGATGGGGCTCAGTGGCTAAAGGCCCCTGAGTTCAATGCCCAGAACCCACCCCCCCTCCTCGGGATCCCTGTGCTAGCTAACGTGGCCAACTGCCCAGCTCTAGAGAGGTGTTTTCATGCAGCCTCCCCATGCACTGAGGGCGAGATGAGCAGAGAGTCTGCAATAGCTTGAGCACTTCTGCCTTTGAAAGAAATCCAGCCAACTTCAGCCAGCGCTCAGCACCCCCTACAAAAGCAAGCCAACCGTTAGCTTTTGATTGTGTTTTTCATGGTGCGAACTCACACCCCAGAAGTTTCCAATCCTCGTCTTCTGGAGCATAGCTCTTGTCCCTCTCCGTCAGGGTTTCAAAAGTGAGAACAGATGTAAAGAATGAGGCCCTGGCGGGCAAAGGCTAAGTGGGATTTATTTCCACTTAATAAAAAAGTGGTTCACACGTAACAAGCATGTCTAAAGAGGTTCCGAGAGTCTCTGGGGCTTCACAGTGATAAAGGGAGAATGTGGAGTTCCTCTGGCTGACGGGGACTCAAGATTGTTTATTGGTGTTGATTGTGTTAAACAGTGAATGAAAAGGGGCTTGCTGGAATAGATACATGACACTTGTGTAAATGTGCCGATCTTGGAGAAACAGTCTCTTTTCCCATAACCAACATTTTTCCCTCTCTATTTCCATCCAGGTTAATTAAAAAAAAAAAATGTGGCCGATTGATTTTTAAGACCGCCTAGGGGTAAATACCTGTTACTTTATGAACAATGAAAAATGGGAAAAAGGAGATCTGTGCCTGACATTCAAAACAAGTTCTCCTATTCCTTAGAAAACTTGGAACGGAACCACCATGTGACCCAGCCATCCCACTCCCCGGTCTATACCCAAAGGACTTAAAATCAGCCCACGACAGGGACACAGCCACATCAGTGTTTATAGCAGCACAATTCACAAGAGCTAAACTGTGGAAGCAACCTAGATGCCCTTTAATAGATGAATGGATAAAGAAAATGTGGCATATACACAAAAAAGAATATTACTCTGCATTGAAAGGTAATAAAATCATGGCATTCGCAGGTAAATGGTTGGAATTGAAGAATACCATGCTAAGCGAAGTAAGCCAATCCCAAACACCAAAGGCTGAACGTTCTCTCTGATAACTGGATGCTGATCCATAATGGAGGTGGGGGTGCATGGGGAGAATGAGGTAGTTTGATTGGGCAAAGGAGAGAGAGGGGAGAGGAGGGGTGGATGGGGCAGAAAAGATGGTGGAATGAGATGGACATCATTACCCTGGCTACATGTATGACTGTACATGTGCTGGGTGTGACTCTACATCATGTACAGCCAGAGAAATGAAAAGTTGTGCTCCATTTGTGTACAATGAGTCAAAGTGCATTCTGCCGCCGTGTATACCTAATTAGAATAAATTAATTAATTAAAAATCAAACAAAAAAACCAAAATAAGTTCTCCTAATTTTTTTCCCTGCGCCTCAAAAAACATCCTGTGTTCACCTTCAAACAAGGGTGATTTCTGCTCTGGGTCTTTACTCCTCCTCGGACTTCTCTGGGCAGCAGTGAGAATCAACTCAGGTGTTCTCAACTCTGTTAGCACACATGGTAGTAGGTCCCCACCAAAAGGGTCGTGGGAGCATCACAAGGGCAAAAGGAGGTCTCTCGTGAGGCAGGAGGATCGTGAGTTCAAAGCCAGCCTCAGCAATGGCGAGGCCCTAAGCAACTCAGGGAGACCCTGTCTCTAAATAAAATACAAAATAGAGGATTGCATAACAAGAACATAGACTATTAGTTGACCCTCCTGTGTCTTTACTGGAATCTGCCTGGCTGTCCTCTTTCTATCGCTGGCTCATGAGATCGTCTCTGATGAAGACTGAAGTTTAGAAGATACTCAGCTGAATGCATGAGAAACTCCACTTCTATTTATTTCTAGCTCAATCATTAAGGGAGTGACAAAGGCATACTGGTTTGTAGCAATTGCCCCATGTTGGCTCCTCGATTGGTGCCGTGACAGGAGTTGATGTTTTCGGGATTCAAGGGGTCCAGTGGGCTCCATGGGAGATGGGCTCTTACAGAACCCTTACCTCTCCGTGCAGCGCGACCTATGCCTAATTATATGGGTGGGTGGATAATTTTAAATGCATATACAGCTTCAATTTTCCTGGGAAAGAACAGTGGGTTGGGAATGTTTGTCCACACCTCAAGTCCAGAGAGCAAGTTACCAGCTCAGTTGGTTCTTCTATTCCCTCTTAGCAGAAGCTTCCCATGATCCACAGCATAAGGTCCACACAACACCCCACCAGTGAGATGGGACAAGCCAAAACCCACGTCTGTGAAGAGCATTGTCTGCAACGTGAGTTTTGCATACACAATTGTGAGCCGTGCACCTCTCTGAATGAATATTATGCCTCGAGACAACCTCAAATCGCATTTTTAAGCCCTCAGCATAAGCAAGACAATTAGAAGTCAACTGGACTGGGCATAAAGCTAGCCAATATTTTAATGAGAACAGAAGTCGATATGCAACATATATAAACAAAAGCACTTCAAATAATATTTTTTGCATTATAATTTTATGGTCACTTTTCTTTTTGTTTTTTTTTTAACTTTTTTTTAGCTTGTAGGTAATTTGGGAGTTCAATAATGCACGCACCTATTTTGTGAGGTTATAAATTTCAACAAACTGAGAATTAGTTTAAAATCGAATTTAAAATTTAAAACATTTCTACTTGTTAGGGTAAACAAGTAAAAAAAAGTTTAGGGCCCATGGATTTGTTTGCTGGGAGAGTAAGGGGTATTTGAAAGAGGACGGGGTACTCTGTCAGTACCCCTCTGTGAAATTGCAATGTTGTGCTTCTAGAGAGCTTCGGGGTATTTGGGTTTTTTTTTTTTTGGAAAGTCCTGCAAAAGCCAAGAAATTCCCAAAGATAGACCAAAATCATTATTAACATCTTGCACCAGGATTTTCCCAAATCCCCCCAATAATTCTCTTTAGTGATGTCATAAATATTTCAAGTGGTAGGAATATTCAGTTACATTGTGTAACAACACTTACAGAGATGGCCACAAACAAAGATGATAACGTTCTAAGCTCCCTGGGGCAGGACTCTGGGAGTTCTATTTCCTAGGCTTCCCAACTTTCACTTCTTACAGGTCTGCAGACTCCAACCACTATTTACAAACGGTGTAGAAGTTTAAACGAGCTATAGACAAACTTCTCCTGAGCTATGATTTGAAAATGTACAACTGAACACTTACACTGATACATCAACAACTGAATCTTGATATGTCAAAGCGCCGTTTTTACTTTGCAGATGAGAACAAGAATCACCATTCCTGGTTAGTATAGGTGTGATTTTGTAGGTGAAATATGTTTGGATCGTTTCATTGATTAACCAACTTGGATACCTCATTACGTACACTGCATTTATTATTTTCGACTTTGCAATACAATAGGTTTGTGCAATTTCAAAACTGGAAGAGCTTACAGAAGAAGGATATGTCTTCTCTTAGTATGGAGCAATTTTGCTTAAGGTATTAAGTGATATCAGCTTAAAAGTTCATATGGGAAAACAAAGATTGCTTTTTACAATATTGTGCCACTGGCTTAACTGATAGTACTCGTGTGATACAGAGTACTTCTTTAAAACAGAGGATAATCAATAAAATATAAAGTTATAGTACACAAAGCTCAAATACATTTATTTCTGCACAACTCTTACCTAAACTCATGCAATTAAAATGATTTGCACAAAATAAAGGCAGTATAACATCCATTGTTTTGGCATCATAGCCATTGGACGGGCTACCGGCACTCATTTAATTGTGTGAAAGGTTTTCCATGTAACTTTCAGTAAGTATTCTGCAAAGGGTTTTCAAAAGCATTTCCCTGTCCCTTTTACGTTGAGAAGAACTTCTAAATGACCAGTCTTCGAAATGCATATGAAATGAAACCTCCTCCTGTGTCTTTCTGAATGCAATGCCTGGCTTAGAGGGTTCTGAACCCTGGCCCTGAGAGGCTGGATTTCAGTCTACTGGTGGCTGTTACTGTGGATCGAGCCCTGGTTGTCACCGGGTAGTGAAGATGCAGAAGGTAGCAAGAATGTCCGTGGAGAGGCGCAGTGGAGCCCACACATCCATTTCGAGCAAAGAGAGGGAGACAGGGGCATTTTGAAGTCGTGAAGCTTTGGGAGAATCCCTTGGAAAGACACAGACTGAGTTTGGCAGTTGGGAAGCACCAGCCCATAGTCTGAAACAGACTCATGCTTGAGAGTTCTCAGGTGCCATTTTTACCAGGAATGCAGAGCGTAACAGAAGGGCTGGGAATGGCATGGATGGGAAACCAAGAGTCTGTGACCAAAGCAAGGAACCTGTTGAAAAAGTTCCCAGGGTCAGAGATGGGTCACATGGGGAACCTGTTAATGCCTATGTCATAGGGTCTCAGACTGGCAAGGAGTTCTCAGCTTAATAAAGGATGGAGCTGTGAACCAGGATGCACCGAGTGTAGGTCTCCCCGGATTCTCCTGGAAGAGAGATGTGGGTGCCACT
Organism: Spermophilus citellus; assembly: GCF_964194105.1. NCBI lineage: Eukaryota > Metazoa > Chordata > Mammalia > Rodentia > Sciuridae > Spermophilus > Spermophilus citellus. Next base: position 4,175,012 of record NC_138190.1, read on the forward strand.
GTGGGTGCAGGTAGAAACAGAGAGGCTCATCTGGAAACCTCTGAAGTCCACCAAGCACTCTGGATGGGACCAAGCCAACTTTTTCCATGTGTGAAACACAGTTATATGAAGACATTTTCAAGGGTGTAGCAGCTATCCATTGCTGTGTAACAAAACAGTCTCAGCATTTTAAAAATAAAAGTTGAAGCTGGGCACGGTGGCACATGCCTCTAATTCCAGAGGTTCTGGAGGATGAGACAGGAGGATCAGGAGTTCAAAGCCAGCCTCAGCCAAAGTGAGGCCCTCAGCAACTCAGTGAGACCCTGTCTCTAAATAAAATGCAAAATAGGGCTGGGGATGTGGCTCAGTGGTTGAGTGCCCCTGGGTTCAATCCCTGATACCACCTCCCAAAAAAGAAGCAAACTGGGTTCAACTCAGAAACAAAAACCAGGGCTCAGAATCATAACACTTCTTTTATTTCTATGCAAAAAAAAAAAAATGATTTTAAAAGAAAATGAAAGTTGGCCCAAGGCATAGCTAAGCAATTAACAGATGGAGTCTGGCCAGTGAGCTTTCCCCAAATTGCCGGATCTTTCCATCACGATGAGAAATAAAGATGGAAAACAGTACAAAGACATTATTTCTTAACAGATGGCCCCAATTCTCACAACTTCCAATCGACGGTGTTGACAGGGAGGTAGTGGGAAATGAGCAGTCACAGAAAATTGTCGTCTAACTGAGCTAACTACTGAAAATAAATCCCACACAATCTGCAGTCTGGTTCAGATATCGAACGTCTAAAAAATTCCTGCATAAGTATCTGCAGATAAGATGCCCCAGAACATGTGCGTGTGTATGCAGAGGGAGGGAAGGGTGTGGACACATTGGGAGGAATGCTGCATGTGTCCACACAGACATGCACACAAGGTCGCACAGACCAACACACACAGAGACAAGCTGCAGTGAAATATGGGCATGTCATTTTATTCTATTTTATTCTAATCTGTGAAATTGTTATGAACAAGAACAAGGTGGATGTCATAGGGTTTGTATGGAAAGATCAGCAAGGCACATTATATAGGTAGTGGGCACATTAATGGCCCTCCAAATATGTCTGCATCCTAAATTTTTTTCTGTTTTTTTTTTTTTTTTTTTTTTTTAATACTTGATTGAACTCAGGGGTGTTTTACCACTGAGCCACATCCCCAGCCATTTTTTTTAAAATTTACAGACAGGGTCTCACTGAGTTTCATAGGGGGTCCCGCTAATTTGCTGAGGCTGGCCTTGAACTTGAGATCCTCCTGCCTCAGCTTCCCGAGCTACTGGGACGACAGGCATGTGCCACTGCACCCAGCGGACGTCCTAATTTCTAGAATTTACATGCACGCTAGCTTTTGTGGCCTGGAGGAATTCGAGTTGCTCCCTGGTTGGCTTTAAAATAAGAAAAGGTGCTGGATCCTGTGTGTGGGGGGGCCCAAAGCAACCACAAGGTTCTTCTGGGATGGAAGAAGAAGGAAAAGAGATGGAGAAGGTAAAGCATTATCCTTTTCAAGGACCCAGCCCAACCGCCATGGTTCTCTTTGAAGATGGGGGTGGGGCTGGAGGTAGGGACGGGGCACAGGTGGGCATCAGAGGAGGTTAGAATACACATTCTCCCCTCTGACCCTGCAGAAGCAAAACAGCCCTGATAACACCTTCATTTCAGCCCGTAATGACCAGTATCAGACGGTGACCAGAAAGGTGAGCTCACAGAACTGCGTGGTTTCATGTCACCACGTTTGTGGTCATTTGTGACGCCCGTGTCTGGAAGCCAATGCTACTTCCTAAAGATGCCATTTCCTTGCAGGAGGTGTGGACGCCCCGGATGTGGTTTGGGAGCTGGACGTGACCTTGGAGACGCGGCATTGAGTTGTCACCTGTCAGACAGAACCTGCGACCTCTGGGTTCAGTCCCAACTGTGAGTCTGAATGTCTCGTTATCTTGGTCTTTTAAGACTCTACGCTTGTGTCACTCCATGGCATATTAAAAGTATCGGGTGTGGTGTGGACAGAGAGAAAAACCACACCCCAACTCAGCTTCTCCTCCTGAGTCCCATGGTGCTCTTGTGGCTTCTGACACCGGCTGTGGGGCTGGATTGTCCCCACACCCAGGCAAGCAATGGATTCTGCAGCAGCCACCCGAGGTGGGTCCTGTCATCCAATCGGTTCTGACACTCTCTACCTGGAGGTGCCATCGGGTGCCACGGGTCCAGGACTGCACCCCAAGAGCCCATTGCAAACCCCAGGTTGTATTCCCAGAGCTCCTGGACCCATCACCTGTAAATCAAGGCCCCCCTCCCAGGTGTGATCAGTCTGTCCAGGGAGCTGATGGCATCCCGGGAAGTGCACCCTCATATCGAGTGGTTTATTGTCAAGGGGATTACAAAGGGTACGGGGAAGAGATGCAGAGGGGGAGACATGGGAGAAGGGGTGCAGAGCTCTCTGTCTGCATGTGGCCCCCTCCAGGAACAGCCACATGATCAGAGACCCAGAAGCCCTCTAAACGCTGTCCTTTCTATTTTTATGGAGACTTTGCTACCTGGACATGGTTGAAGCATGAGGGACGTGGCAATGCCGCTGGACAGGAAGGGTCTGCTCTAGTGCAGTGGACTGAGCGGGAACCACTACCCAGTCCAACTTCTTGGACTCTCTGGGCTGCATTCCTTTCTCCAGGGTGGGGCAGGAGCCCTTCCGAAATGGGGGTGCATACATTTGCTATCAGACAAGGGAGGTGTGTTGGTTAGCCTTCCACCACTATAATAAGATACCTGAGATAATTCACTTAGAAAGAGAAAAGGTTTACGGTGGCTCACAGTTTGGGAGGTTCCTGTCTATGCCATTGACCGCATGGCTTTAGGAGGCAGCTTCTCATGTCATGGACAGGAAGGAAAAGAGAAGAAAAAGGGGCCAGGGTTCACGGATTCTCCTAGAGACCACACCCCAATGACCAGAGGACCTCCCCCAGCCCCCTGCTCTTAAAGGTTAGGACACTTTTTAGCAGTGTCACCCTGGGGACCACGCCCTCAACTCCTGAGCCTTTGGGGACACTCCAGAGTCACACCATAAGACCTCTCCTGCTACTGTCTAGCTTTCTCTGACCCCATTTACGTCCTACCTGTGACTCCACAATTTTACTTTTCTAAGACCAATTTCTCTGTGGTCCACAGCTCTTTCTGGAATTGACTTCTTACCCAATGGTAGACAGTTCTCTCAGTGCCTAAAACGAAGGGAAAGAATGGTTTCCAGTGAGCCACATTTCTCTGGCCAAGATGGCCCCAGAGAGTCTGCGCTGGCTCCCAGCAGATCCAGAACACTTTTGCAGACCTGGAATTCCCCAGAATTAGCCTCCAATCTCTCAGGCTTTCTGAGCTTATTGAATCAAGGACACTGGCCGTCTTCGGATAAACTTTATAGCAACGTCAAGCACCAACCAAGTGTTTTGTTGCTGTTTTAAAAAAATATATACTGAGCAAGAAAAGGAAAAGTGGCCGAGTATTTTTCTGCAATGCCAATCGCTATGTAGAAAAACGTGGAAGAACGAGAGATTATGGAGAGCACCCATTTTTAGGTTAATGGACAGTCCAGGCGAGTTGTAAGTGGAAAGTCTAGAGACTCATTCTGACATGTGGACTTGGACTTTTTCAAAAGAAGTTGGGGTGCTGAGGGCCATGGCCAAGTAGGAATGACGCATCGAAATTTCCTTGCCAGCGCACCCCATGTTAAATGGACTTGCCTTGGAAATTTGCTGTGACCTTGCATGTAAGGTGACCCTGCTCAAGGACGAGGGTGGATCCAGGTTTAGGGTGTATCCTGCAGGTTTTAGGAAGTATCCCGGTTTAGGACAATCTGGATTTCAGGCAGTTCCAGGTTTAAGGTTATTGCTGCTGGGAATAGGGCGCATCCTGCTGCCTGAGTTCCCGTTGAGTTCTCGTGGAATTGAGAAAAAGTATTTGGGACGTGAATTGGGTGGCAGCAGAACTGGGATTTCCCCAGAACGTGTGTGTAGAGGCCGGTGTGAGTTCGGGAATAAAGAATTGCTGTTTGAATCTACAAAGCTGTGAGTGGCTCGTGATCTTGTGCCCAGCCAAGACTGCGGCATTTGGTGGCCCGTACGGGGAATGTACCCGCGACCTTGGCGTTATCAGCACCAGACTGTGGCATTGGGGAATGACTCAGTACTGGATTGGGTTCCAAGCGCCATTCCGGGTTTGCCCTGGGTGGCCCCAGGAGCAGACCGTGTCCACCAGGTCATTTGTATGCAGGTCAGCCCATGCATTCCTGGAGGACTGGGCTTTCAGAATGAACTCCTCCTAGTCGGCACCCTGTCCCACCTACTCCCCCCCACCAGGAGCCCAGTGCGCAGCCCCGGGTGGGCAAACCCTTCAAGGACTGGGTATTCTCCTTTATTCCAGCCCCCAAGCCGAGCCTTTGTTTCCTGCGGCTCCAGTCTCCATGGCTAAGAATCCTGGACAGACATCAAGTGAAGTCCGAGGAGCCAAGTCCCCAATGTCTTGTGTGGCTGAGAGAAAACACAGCCCTGAATAGCAAAGAGCAGCCCCAGTGAGAGATTTCTTAAGGGGATCAAACGCACGCCAAAGACCTGGAAGAGCTCCACAGAGATGGCGGGAGCTCTCCTCCATCTCCACAAGAACACACACTTTCAAGTTCTCAGTTACGGGCTGGGTACTGTGGAACGGGTGTTGACGGGAGCTGGTGCCTCGTGGCCCAGCGGGGCTGCCCTCGGCTTGCTTGCAATGCCAAGCCCGTTGGCAAGACTCGTCTATTCCCTGAGTGGCACCCCAAGTGTCCCCTGTGCTTTTTACAGGGATGGGGGAGTCAGCAGCTGGATGGAGGCGGATGTTTTGGCTTTGGGTCTCTTTTGAGGAAGGTGGCATGGGACCAGATGATGAGAACACAGCCCCTGGGAGGGCAGAAAGGGAGGTGCACGTCTTCTCTTGTGCACACAGTGACAGTGCTATGGAGAGGGTCAGTCCTGCTGGCAGGTGGCAGAATTGGGCTGTGGGTACATCTCGGGAGTCTCTCGAAGCATGCCCAGGGCAAGGCTCTGGGAGGATGACGTAAGGGGGGCGGATACCAGATCCCTGACCTCTTCTCTCCAGCTTGGCATCAAAGTCACAGCTGGCCATCTGAGGGGAAGACGGGGTTGCAGGTGACCAGGACAGTGAAGAACATTTTGCACCGATGTCCTGGAAATTCTGGGCATCTTGAGCCAGCTGTTACCCTTAGCATGGCTCCCCTGGGAGTTCAGTCCTGGAAACAACTGCAGGAAATCCTAAATCATTGGGTGCCATTCGTATAGGAAAAAACAAAAACATTAAATCATTCTCACATGGACAAAAACATCCATCTACTCCATCGGCTAATGTTCACTCATTAGGGAAAATAATGCTTTGTGATATTTATAGTGAACATTTGACACAGTTCAGTCCGCAGCCACTAGTTTCTATACAATGCATTAACACAGGAATTTGGGGTAACATTTGCCCATGAAATATACCTCCAGCCGGGGGCGGTGGCACACACCTGTAATCCCAGCAGCTTGGGAGGCTGAGGCAGGAGGATCGTGAGTTCAAAGCCAGCCTCCGCAACTTAGCAAGGCACTAAGCAACTCGGCGAGATCCTGTCTCTAAATAAAATATTAGAAAGGGGTGGGGATGGGGCTCAGTGGTTAAGTGCCTCTGGGTTCAATTCCCGGGTACCAAAATATGTGTGTGTGTGTGTGTGTGTGTGTGTGTGTACCTCCAAAGTGTGTCCTCGATTTGTAGTGTGATCTGACTTGGCAATTATTTCGGGACTCAAAAATATTGGGTTAAATCAAATCTACCAACCTCATCATTTTAATTTTATCCCAATCATCACATCAAACCTTCCAAAAGAATTTCTATTTAGTATTTTTTTTTTCTTAAAATCTCCATCCTAGACTTCCCAATTCACCATGCAGTTGGCTCTTTGACCTGCAGGGGTCAAACCCTTGCAGACCCCAGGGCGCTGAATCACTGTAAATAAAACCATATGAATGTAGCAGTTGTTGGGAAGTCCTTGGTAAATCCTTAAAAGGTGCATCCTAGAGTCTCCCAGATTTACTCAGACCCTGAAAATGGAGGGATCTCTCTCTGGGCACAACAATAAAAGCAATGACAGTTTTGTCCTGTTAGAGAGGTAAGGTAGGGCGGAGAAATCATAGCAATAGTGTGCATAAAAGTGGTAAAAGTTGTGCATTATCTATCAGGGTCCACGCCAGAAGTCAAGTCCTTGGAGTGCGGCAGGGAAGCTATGCTGTGGCTCAATTGCAAGTCTTTCATTCTGCACCAAGAGTTTGGAAAACCTCATGTGGCAGCTGCGTGGTTGAACCAATCAGAACATCACATCAAAGCCTGCACCATCAAGATTCTGAGGGACTCAGTCAGGGGTTGATTCAAAAACAAAGAACAACCCAGAACAAACAATAAGCTGCTTCCAAAATATCAAGTCACCATGACATTCAGCTTCCTCTCCATCTATACATAGATAATAGCTTAGTGTCATACAGATGTATTGCAGTAGAGACTTAGATACATAGTATTCTATGCATACATGCATAGTATTCATGTATATATACAAAGTGTTTCATATTTATAATATTCAAAATATAGTTTTCCATGCACATGTGTGCATGGTATTTTGTGCATATATACATAGCATTTCGTATGAATATGCATAGTATTTTCTACTGGCACACATACTTACGCAAATGTATCTGTGTGCTTATTTATGACAGTCTGTGTACAAGTTCATCTTTGTGACTTGAGTTTGGGAGACAGCAGGCTGGCAGGAGGAAGGCTTTGGCGGTTTACTGAAGAACCGTGGAGCTAGGGGGTACGTGCGCGCGTTTTCAGATCCTGCCAATCACTAGCCACCTGACCTCGGGCAGTTGACTTCAATAAGCCTTGCCTCACCGTCCTTAGCTTTAACACATTGTCAGTCAGTCCCAAAGGGCACTTGAAGAAATAAGCAAAGGAAGACAAAATAACACACTTACTACCTTAGAAGGAGCCAGTCCTCGGTAAATGCGAGTCTGGAGGCTAATGCTACCAGTAGCCTCTCCAGTAAATTCTAACAAACCTCAAGGATGGTCTTTTGCTGCACCCAGCAGCTCAGCCCTTCCAGAAAGTCGTGAGGGATGTTTTGCATTATTTGGAATGAAATCCATTGCATTGGATTGGCTGCTGTGTGAGATGAGGAAGGAGATATTGAAGGCGAAAAGGTCAAGTCAGGATCTGCTTTGGATTGCAGGATGGTCTGGCGCTCTGTACAATAACTGATCAATTCTAATTGGCCGTCTTTGACTGCCCTTAAATCACAACCACCTGCCTTTGGAAGGCTATTTCAAAAGGCGAGGAAAAGAGCAATAATTTCTGCTAACCTTCTAGAAAGAACCACAGTTATATTGGACGGACCCCATACTTTATCGGTATTTCCCACGATAAAATTCTCTATTGCACCCAAAGCAAGTTTGAACGGTGCCCATTCTATCTATCCCTGTACCTATGTGTACTTATTTGCCTATATGCTCATGTCTGTATCTGCACTATTATGTATCATTTAATCCAGAAAATAAAGTGGGGGAAAAGCAACCCCAGTGCAATGAAAATGTGAAGCTTCAATATGACATTTTTTGCATCTTCAGTTCAGCAAGTAGGGACATACCTAACAATGGTCATTCTGTACCTCCTCAAGGTCTGAGGAGTGGTCTGCAGCTCTGGGCACATATTAGAATCATCCGGGGACATTTTAAAATGACATTGATGTGCACGGTTCACTCCTGACCTGAAGGTGCCGGAGGAAGACACTGTTCTCCTTAAAAACCCCCTTGAGGGTTCTCATAGGCAGCCGGTTGTGACAGCCTCTGACCCAGGGTGAGGGTCACGCTAATCATCAGAGCCGATTGTTCCAAACTCAACCTTTAAACTTTGCGTTAATCTGAAACTTGATTCTGTTTCCTACTCTAGGCGATGTTTAGTTTTCTAAACAATGGTGAATTTCAATGTCCTTTTATTTCTTCAGGTCCACTCTAGACCATAAATGTGCCACACAATTCCTCTCAGGGAAATGATTTTTTTTTTTCAAATCTATACATTTTACTTGCCCATAAATTTAGTTTCATTGGATGCATAGATTTTTTTTTTCTAGACAGACTTGTTAAGTACTCAGCCATTTTTTGAAAGCAATCCATTGATGGAAATTCAAGATAAAATCAGATACACTTTGAGTTGATCGTTTCTACCGTGTTAAAGTTGAAATTCATATAAAGTAAATTACATTCTGCTTTAGAGGAATGTGAAAAAAGGAAATATTTCCTTAAGCTAATTTAATTAGGGAATTGCATGTGTTTTAGATGTTCGTCTGCTTAAAACACATTGGCTTGTACACATGTGATAAAACTTGCAAAGAATTAAATACCCACAAAACCTCACATGTACACCTTAGCCTGCGTGCGTATGATATATGATGTGTATCAGCATCAATTTCCTGGTTGTGATACTGTGCTGTAATTTTGGAAGATATCACAGTACGGGAAACTAGATGAGGGGTTGGAGGAATAATCTCATGATTCAGCCAGGCGTGGTGGCACACGCCTATAATCCCAGCAAATCCAGAGGCTGAGGAAGGAGGCTCACAGGTTTGAGGCTCACAGGTTTGAAGCCAGCCTCAGTAGTTTAGTGAGGACATAAGCCACTTAGTGAGACTTTGTCTCAAAATAAAAACTGCAGAAATGGGCTGGAGATGTGGCTCAGTCATAAAGCACCTGTAGATTCAATCCTCAGGGCCAAAAAAAAAAAAAAAAAAAAAAAGTTCAAGGTAGAGAAGAAATGGGTACCTACCCTGTGTCCCAATTCCTATTTTCAAATTTCAGTTCTGTCACCCCTAAATCTACTTTTCCTTTAACAACAAGGTCCATCAATCACAAATCAGTAAACATTCTACAACTTATAATAATCTTATAAAATAATGATTCTATATTATAATCTTATAATATACTTATAATATCTACGAGTTACTAAACAGAATGTACATTTAATACCAAATACGCCCTCCACCCATGTTGGCATTGGGGAATTAGGTGGTATTACTAATATCACCTTTGAACGGAGGCGAGATTCACACAATGTGAAATGAACCTTTACGAAAAGCACAATTCAGTGGTATTTCGTACATTTTCAATGGTTTACCATCACGGCTTCTGTCTGGTTCCAAAACATTTCCATCAACCAGAAAAGGAAGTCCCATACCCACGGAGCCAGTCCCTCCCCTGCCCTCTCCCCACAACCGGACGAAGCCCAGTGTACTTTCTGCTCCTCTGGATTGACCATCCTGCATCCTTCCCCCACACCTATTCTTGTCCTATGTAGCCTTCCGTACCTGAATTCCTGGTGGTGCTACAAACTTCATAAAGCTGTACTTAGGTAGGGGAGATTTTAGGCCTTCCATATTTTATGGAGTAGTAAAAAGAGACATTTGAATATATGCTATGAGTACCGCATAGATCCTCAATTTTCCGGATACATCCAGGCAGGGAAAAGCAACTTAAAACTGCAGACTCCAGTTTTACTACAGATTAGGAGTTGCAATTTTCAATACGATGAAAAAACCCTGAAGTGTTGATTGTCAAACTCCAAAATATACTCGTTAAACTGAAGTTCTGTCCTGTTCACACTGAGCAGACGCCAAATTCCATTCATACTTTCGGGGAGACTTAGATATTTTGAAACTCTCATAGGACACTGGTGATTTTTCTTCTTAAATTAAAGGAAAGAGAGAAGGGTGGGAGAGAAAGAGAGAGAGAAGAGAGAGAGAGAGAGAGAGAGAGAGAGAGAGAGAGAGAGAGAGAGAGAGAGAGAGAGATTTCTTTAAGAAATGAATGGATCAAATCCCCAGACAGGTTTAAAGATGCTTTATTACCGAATCAGTATGTGCAAACTCTAACGGGAAAATAACGCAAGTCATGGAATATCAGGCTATGTACAATACTTTCTTGTTTTTTTACAAAACGTTTTTTACAAGATTACTTCTCTCTAAATAACATGACAGACATACACAGAAATCCGACTGTTTTTTTATTACACACATAAATAAATACTGACTTTCAATGACTGCGAGAAGCAACATGACTTCTACAGACCTTTTGGGTGAGAGGGTAACAGCTCTGTTATCTGCAAACTACAATATAATTAAAGAAGAGGAAAAAAAATAATAACTTTATAGAGAACTCAGTTAATCACTCTATAAACTGTATAAGTTGCTAAAATATTCAGCAGAGGTAAGACAGTCAGGAGGTTCCAAGCCTTACAGGAAACCGACCGTGGTCATGCAAAATCATAGGTGAGAGTGCATATCTTCATGGATTCCTTTACATTTCAAGATGAAGTTTCAGGTACATGCAGATACTTAGCCTTGATGCTCTGGGTATGGTGTAAATCTTCATTTATTAAGATTTAGAGTTATTTGCAATTATGGGGATGTGTAAATTTGAAAAACGGTGGACACAGTGTAATAAAGGATATAAATAAGTCAGTATTGTACATGGCATTTGCTGATACATTGGGCAAGATTAATATGTGCTCTTGCATGATACAGACACAAGCTGAAATTCAGTCTGGAAACTACATTTTGCACTGGATGTAGGAACAAAATTAGAGTCTATTAATTTCTTGGCTAACCCACAGCTCCTGGGGCTTTTCTCCTGCAAACGATTAGGTTTCTTATAAAGGGCAAATTCTCATCTTTTCAGTAAACATCACTCTCTAGCACCAGTTCTCAAAGGGTCTTCTCGTGCCCCCCGGGATGGGTAAACACCCTGCAATGCATAGCTCCCTACAGCAAAGACCTCTGCAGGCTCAATTTAAAAGTGCTACATTTGAGAAATCCTGATTGATTTGAGTCAGTTCATGTGGGTGTCAGGGAGCAGGGTATTTCTAGGATTGGGGTGTGTTTTTAATCTGAAAGTATTACTTAATAAACATTTCAAAAATACCTGTCGTAAACTTTATTCTCTTTAATATGTCCTATGCTGTAACAAGCTATTTAAAGGACACATGGTAGTTTGTAAAAATCCTTTCCATGAAATTCCACTTAGAAAAAGATCTGAGCACAGAAAAATTCATCACTAAGGAGTGAATCTTATAAGTGAAAATAATGTAGATAGATGGCTGTTGCATATATCGAATTAACCATCTGTATCTGGTGGGGGGATATTATTGATGAACTCTATTTTTTTAATCATTGGATCTACTTTTCTCATTGGAGAGAAATGCATCTAATTTCAATAAAACACATTCAAAAAGGATGAACTAAAATGGTATCTTATTTTGGAAAAAAAAACGAATAGATTTTGTCACTTTTATTAGGGCACTCACATTTCTAAAATTCAAAAGAAATTTAATGATTTTTGATGATTTGATTATTACTGGGGATTACTAAAATTCAAAAAAGAAACGTATTTCTTTTACTACTTCATTAATAGTGTTTTCCTTCCAGTAACACTATTAAAATTTAAAAAATTGAGTACCATAACAAAATCAGACACTCATAAAAGCTGTTTTGGATTTCTTAAGGATGATGTCAGTTTCAGATTCATCATCTGAACTGAAAATATATTTGCTCGGGGTCTTCTCCCCAGACAAAAGAAGCACGATTAAATTTTATAACATTAAATTTACATAACAATTGAATAATATTTTTGTATCTATGCATATACTCCTGCATTTTTAACTATACAAAAGTATAAAACTCTGCTGGCATAAATATTTTGACTTGTTTTGTGACAGATTTAGGTAAAAGACATGCATGTAGCCAATCGTTAACGGTTTCAGTGTTGTTGAAATTTTAAGAGATTGAAATTCAGATGCTGGTAATGACCCTAGAATCCATCATAGTTGGGGATAGCGAATGCATGCTCTGGTTATTTCCCTGTAGGTGTAAGTACCTGGGTAATTTCGTATAGGAGTACATCTTCACATGGATATATGTACAGACATAGATGAGCACACACACACACTGGTGCTGCATAGACGCACATCTATGCACATTTTAAACCACATATGTGCGTGTTCCCTCAGCTCAAATAGTTCTGTGTTTTAGGTCGCCCCCTCCGCCCCCCAAACTCTGCACCACCATTATCCTGATGACGTATCTTGACTTGAGTTCATTGTACTTGGGGACGGTCTGGAATAGAGTAAATTTTCCAATCAAAAAGATTTAATAGATTTGAAAAAGTAAAGGTTAGTAAAAGGGAAATTAATCATCCTTTCGTTCTAATCGATCAAAGACTTATTTATTTATTTATCTTTTACTTCATTGAGAATATTCTCACGTGCAAATTAGCTTCCTTAGATTCAGAAAAGACACAAACTCGGTAAAGGTCTTTCAAAAATGCTTACGAGTTCAGATCTTTTCATTTGAAGCAAGACATTTTTTTGATTTCTTGACAGCAAAACAAAGCAAATTAATAGTTGTTTTCTGCACTAACAAAATAAATAAGTTAACACATCAGGAAAATCTCCCACAATGGGCGAACTACTAAAAGGTGTCCTCGAAAAAGAATTTTCATTGTTCCAAGGCAAAAAATCTAGGAAGCATCTTAATGCATTGAGTTCCTCTGCTTTGTGGTGTCTTGTTAACAATAAGTTACAGACTGAATCTTCAGTATTCTTTGTGTAAAAAGAAACCTGATATGCTTAATGTGGGACCATTTTTAGATTTAAATTTAGGAGTATAATTCAGACTACAAAGTCTGTGAGTTAAAAACCACCCATCCATGATAAAAAAAAAAAAAAAAAGACTCTTATGAAAGATTGGAGACGTCAGGCCCAAAGGCTTGTAAATCAAAACAATAATTTAATCAAGTCTGATTTGTGGATTCAAGATATGTGGGATATGCATGTGAACTGGGTCCTGGTCCCAATCCTCAGCTTTGATATTTTACTGTTCCAAATTCAGGGAGATCTTGATTCTGCAAATAGTCAATCGAGATGAGCAAAACCGCAGACAAAACTGAAATTCAGGGTTGACTGGACCTGGTCTTGTTTTTGGAGGGAACTCTTGTCCGTCCTGGTGACTGACTGTGATGTTCCAGGAGCAGCTGGGGCTAGCAGAGGTGCACAGAATTGCCCGGGAGAGGAAGGTCTCTCAGAAGTACCTGCCGCTTCTTTGGGGGCTGGTGGGGGGGGGGACGTGGCGATGTCCCCGGTCCCTCCAAGCCTTGGAGCAGTTCAGTACCTTTCTGGAGAAGGCTTGTAATGATGCAGGTGATGGTGTTTCAGCTGGGGTCCTAGAAGTGACAAAACCTCTCAGTCACATTGCCCCCCACATAGTGAATAATAGTGCAGACCCATGGACTCGTCAGGATGGCTGTGGACTGCAGCTAGCGCTCGCTGCCTCTTTCCTATTGCAACCCTGAGGGCCCAGACACACGTTCATTCATTCTCTGTCTTGCCCCAATTTTCCCTTCCTCTTTCCTTGTGCCCACCCCCAAACCGTAAAATGACCAAGAGAGAAGCTCCTAATCCTTCATGCAAATCATAATCTTCTTTATTATTTCCTCCAAACACCATTTTAAAAATGAACAAGTGATTTTGGTAAACAGAATTTCAAAGGAGATTTGGAGAAACATTTTATTCAACCGTTACAAATGCAAAGAAAGGGCTCGCAAACTCTCTCATTGAGACAGTTTTTGTTTTTCTGCAAACTACAAAGCAAACCAGGTCATAGATGCAAATGCTATCCACTGTTTCAAAAAATCAGAGTTCAAGTTCAAAGGCAGGCTCAGCAACTTAGAGAGACCCTAAGCAGCTTAGTGAGACCCCGTCTCTAGGTAAAAAATAGAAAGGGCTGCGGAAGTGGCTCAGTGGTTTAGCGGCTCCTGGTTCAATCTCCAGTACCAAAAAAAAAAAAAAGATTAATCTCAATTTTCTTATCCATACACAAATCTTTAAAAATTGGCTTTTGAATTTAAGCAATAAAACTTTAATGAACTCCATGATATAAACATCATCAAGAGGCTATTCATTTGGGAAGAGTAGGTGAACATATTTTTCATCAATTTTACTTAATTTGACTCTAAATAGAGTAGATACATGGGTGTACTATAGGAAAACTCCTGCCATATATAATCGTAAAATCTCTAATAAAAAATGAGCATCTTCACAAAAATCAGTTCTTGTGTTTTAATATATGAAAATCTTGATTTTGCCTGGTGAGGTGGCACACACCTGTCTTCCCCGAGGCTCAGGAGGAAGTTCAAACCCAAGCCTAGCAACTTAGTGAGGCCCTAAGCAATTCAGTGAGACCCTATTTCTAAATAAAAAACTTAGAAAGGGCTGGAGATGTGGCTCAGTGGTTAAGCACCCCCCCCCATATTCCATCCCTGGTACCAAAAATAGTAATAATAAAAATAAGATAAATTCTCAAAAATATTTTAAAAATTTTAAACTTAAAAAAACTTCAAAGTGATATGAAACTATAGGCTTTTCCCACGTGTCCTTATGGATTAGGAGACAAGGAAAATGTATTATGTAGAAAATAAATTGGGAGGAAGGAAGGAAGGAAGAATCTAGAAGGAGTCAGGCAGGGTCAACAGGCATGCAGTAAGCACCCTCCACATACTTTTCACTAAAGCAAATCCAGTAAACAGAATCAGGTGGGGACCATCTTGTTCCAGATAAGGAGAATTCCTGCTTCCCAGACATGCATACTCACTAATGCCTTGTTCTCACTTTTCACCAAGATCTTTCCCTGCGCCCGCAGGGCCTGCCCGGGCACCTGGCCCCCTGAGTCTACTCACTGTGGGCAGCCGAGGGCGGCAGGCCTGGGGTGCGGAAGGTCTTGATGGTGGCGGGCCCTTCTCCTCCGGTGGTTAGCACTTGAACTTCCAGCCGGTAAAGGGTGGAGGGCCTCAGGTTGGGCACCGTGAGCACGTGATGGTCCTGCAGAGTGACATGCGACAGAGGTTCATCAGTGACCTGGGAGGACACGGTCTGTGGGGACCAGAGTCTCAGAGGCATGCATGTTGGCTGGCTTCTGAAAGCCACAGTTCAGTCTGGACAAGGCTTCTCCTAATTTTCTGGACTTCTCTATATGGTTTCTTAGCACCTGACTCAATGTCTGGCAGCCCGAGACCCTTGGCAGAGTTCAAGTGTGCCCAGATGCCAGTTCTCAGCCCTCCCATTCCCCCCCACCCCGATTCCTTCACATGAGACTCTGCCATGGAGTAAGGTTCTCAGCGGCTCATCTTGTGATGTGAATTCTTGATGATGCAAATGTCGGTGAGGGAGCCAACGAGTCTCCCGACCACACAATCCACCTGTCAATGCCCATACCCGAGTCCAACCGTGGACATTCATAAAATCACGACTTTCCCGTTTCCACGGAACCCCTCCTTCCGGGATTTTTAAGGTGTTTTTGTTTCGGATTGTCTTTTGAATTTTGGAGCAAGATTTGGATATTCTAAGAAGGTTTTCAGACAGGGTAAAAAAAAAAAAAAAAGCCCACACATGATTTTTTTTTTTCTTCCCAAGCCAAGGAATTAAGTGGCTTGGAAGAGTATCCAACTAATTAGGGGCTGTCGCCAAATTTGAATGGGGGGGGGAGGAAAGACAAACAAGAAACTTCTTTGAGCTATTTTTCCCCCCAATTCAGCACTTTAAACAGGGCATGTCCACTTGGACAGAGGGACACAGGGTTACCAAAGATGGAAGGGAATGGCTGGGTTTGCTTTGGATAGAGGTGGGGTAAGGCCTGTGGAAGGTGGCCCTACCAGAGAGTGGGTGACGACGGCGGCATCTGCCAGTTCTTAACTCTTTCCTTAAATATTTATTTTAGTGGTAGATGGACACAATAATTTTTATTGATTTATTTTTATGTGATACTGAGGCTCGAACCTCCCACGTGCCGGGCAAGTGTTGCTGAGCGACAGCCCCAGCCCCAGTTCTCAACTGGGGTCCTTGTGACGAGGTCGAGCGCTCACAAAAGGATGCGCTCGGGGGACAGGGGCAGAAACGGGAGTCCAGGTCACGGCGGGCACCGCACGGCCCGCCTAAGGTACTCCGACGGCCATGGGAAGTGAGCCTCGGATACCCACATCGGGGGTCTGGGGACCAAGGGACACCTACTGAAGGCAGGATCTGGGACTGTGAGATAATGCTGTTGGGCAGACTGTTCTGCCTGCTCTCCGTGGTGATCTCCGCCCACGTCACTTGAAACCCAGTCATGGGCTGGTAGAGGTTGGCCTTGGTCGTCTTCCAAGAGAAGTGGCCAGTGATGTTGACATCTTGGACGACAAAGGAGGCAGAAAGGTCCTCTGGCTTGGCCAGGACTTTGGACAAAACGGGACCTGTGCAATGCAAAGCCAGGAGGTCAGGATCAGGCTCCTGCAGAGAGCGTCCCCAGGGGCTGGTGGGTGTGTTTCTCACACAGAAAAACAAACTCATGGCAACCGCAGGCAGCTGGTCTGCAAGGAGGAACATCTTCAAAAGGGTCACCGACCACCAGGGACCTGGACGGGCAACAAGTTCTTCCTACCTGTGTCACCGGGACAATTAACGTGCTTGTGGCTTTTCCCCTTCAGGGCAGAGCACGGCGGAGTAGAGAAGAAAATGGCCTCTGCCTTCGAGTGGCTCTTCGGCCGGATAGGTTGGACGCTCACCTTATATTTGCAGGAAAAGGACAGGTCCTGAAGAATGATGTAATTTTCCTGGAACAAGAGAAAGAGAGGCAGAACGATCAATAAGAAGTCCTTGGGAGGCTGAGGCAGGAGGATCGTGAGCTCAAAGCCAGCCTCAGCAAAAGTGAGGCCCTAAGCAACTCAGGGAGACCTTGTCTCTAAATAAAATACAAAATAGGGCTAGGGACGTGGCTCAGTGGTCAAGAGCCCCTGAGTTCAATTCCTGATACAAAAATAATAATAATAATAATCCAGACATTTTATGCAGTTAAAATAAAGGAGACAGACACTCGGAAGAAGACTTCCACTGTCCTAGGGACTCCGTAAGCACTGTGCTGGCCACAGAAGGTCTCCAGGCAGTGGTATAAATGGATAAAGGTGGAGTGGACACCATCTTGGGTATTCCAGTTGTCCCCAGGTCATTATGTAACAGCAGTTGGTGAGAATGAGTTATCTGTGGCACGTTTGTACAGTCCTCTGACCTGTTACATGCACAAACCAAATGCACCCCCAAACTACACAGAGTCTATGAGTATAGTCGTCTCCTTACGTGGGTCACAGCAGATGATGTCTCCGATCCGGCCGTTTTGTTGTGGGCACACACCTCTGGAAACCACTGCACGTGGTATCTGTTGATGCTGGGGTCTGTGGTGTCAAAACACACAAAAGAAACAGCCTGGTAGTCACGATCCACATGTGTGAGTCAGCGTTCCATGACTGTCACAAATACCTGACAGAATCAACTTATAGAGAGAAAAGGTTTATTTTGGTTTCGGGGTTCAAGATCACCCTTGGGCAGACACATGGCTTTCAAGCATCGGAGAAAGCAGCACACCATGGTGGGGACAACAGGCTGAGCCAACCTGCTCCCCGCACGGTCAGGGAGTGAAAAGAGAAGAAGAGGAAGAGGCCAAGGTCCCAAAGATTCTTTGGAACATGCCCCTAACAACCAAAAGAACTCCCACTAGGCCCCACCTCTTACAAAGGCTCCATCACCTCCCAGCCAAGTTGGGGACCAAACCTTCAACACATGGGGGACATTTCAGGTCCAAACTAGAGTACCATGTAGCCTGATGTTCTTAAAACTGAGAGAACAGAGCCGGGCGCGGTGGCACACGCCTGTCATCCCAGCAGCTCAGGAGGCTGAGGCAGGAGGATCATGAGTTCAAAGCCAGCCTCAGCAAAAGTGAGGCCCTAAGCAACTCAGGGAGACCCTGTCTCTAAATAACATACAAAATAGGGCTGGGGACGGGGCTCAGGGGTCGAGTGCACCTGAATTCAATCTTCAGTACACCCCTGCCCAAACTGAGAGAGCAGGAAAACAGAAAATAAAATTCTACAGGCACGCAGAAAAAATGCATAGTCAAAGGCAGTATGCTGATTCAGTAGAAATCCTGTTTATTTAGTGAATATGGAGAATAAACCTGTGTTGAAATTTAAGCACGGCAGAGAAATACAGCAATGACTCAGTGCAACATTATTGGTCACCCCAATGTGCCCTGGGGTGTGAAAGGCCAGGCTCTGCCCCTGATTCACCTCTCATCTGGAACATTCAGGCCAAGCGTTTGCTAAGGGTTTTCAGATGGGCAGGAATCTCTTTGAAGAAATTGGGTTGATGTGGTGGGAACTGGTTTTGAGCAACTTGGAAGCAGAAAAGAAGCTATTGAAATAAGAGAGAATAAACAGATATAAAGTGGGCACCCATGGCATTGAGTTCAAAAGGAAATGGCTTATGAAGGGGCTCTCATCCTTACATGGCAGACATCAAGGACCCTTTAGAAAAAAGAATTCTGCATTATACATAAGGATGAAGTCAATCCATGAGTAATGGACCACATAGAAAGGGCTGCCCTCCTGCATCCTACAAATGGATGGAACTAGACTAATAATGAACAAAATACACCAGTAAAATACATGTTAGGCAGCTTGGAAGGCTGAGGCAGGAGGATCATGAGTTCAAAGCCAGCCTCCGCAACTCAGCAAGATGCTATTTCTAAATAAAATATTAAAAAGGGCTGGGAATGAGGATCAGTGGTTAAATACCCCTGGGTTCAATCCCTGGTACCAAAAAATAAAAAAGATATGTGTTAAGTTAGAAGATCATAAGTCTACAGATAATTATAGACCCTGGGGCGGTGGGGCATATTGACCGCAGGCTAGCACTTTACATATGGTGGCTCACACTGGAGCAAGGAATGGGGACACCCACACTCAGTGTCCCTAACTCTGCACACTTGATGTCTGCCCCTAAATCACCCACACTGCACTCAGGGTGCAGGAGATAACCTTGAGCACAACATGGGTGTCGGGAAACAAAAAAAAGAGATATGGTAGACCACTTGGCCTTCCAGGTCTCACCTCGTGACATTCACGGCTGCCTCAGCATGGCCCTCTCATGTAGCGTCCCCTCAGGTTGTCGGGTGGTTTGTTCCTGGGATTGCTGGACTCATCCTGAGACCCCATTTAGCTACAGCTGCATGAACTCCAAGATGGCGCCCACTTGATGTCACTTTTGGGTGCCCAAAGATGAGCACCGTACAAGATAGGAATATACTCAGCAAACATTTATCAAATGATAAGTGAATGAGTGTTCATTCACTTATAATCTAACACAGGAAAGAAAAACAGTGTGCTTGAGGAACCACATTGCCCTAGGGAGGTAAAAGCAATCTAGGAACAGGAAATGTTAAATAAGCTCAGATTTTAAATGTCCTCAATCATTTTATGTTTGATTTTTTAAAGAATTTTAATTTGGGTACTGAGGATTAAATCCAGAGGTGCTTAACCACTGAGCCACATTCCCAGCCCTTTTTTATTTTCAATTTTGAGATAGGGTTTTGCTAAGTTGCTTAGGGGCCTGCTAAGTGGATGAGGCTGGCCTTGAACTTGTGATCCTCCTTCCTCAGCCTCCTGAGTCACTGGGATTATAGGCGTGTGCCACCCGGCCCAGCCTCCTCCATGATTTCAAATGGTGCTCCAAAAGGCCAATTTGAGGAGATTTCTTTTAAAAAGACAAACCAGGGTCAGTCTTTGAAGCTCTGTGGTAGAGGACTTGCCTAGGATGTGGGAGGCCCTGGTTTCATAGGCCAATACCACAAAAAATAGATAACTACATGAAATAAAAAATAAGAGGCAAACTGCAACGCTCACACTTGTTTATGTTTTTTTGAGCTGAATTAAAAAGAATCCGTTTGGAGACCCTCACTCCCGCAATAGTCATTTACAGAAAATGTCTCTACCTTCCTCTCCCAAGTTATTGAAATCTTAAGAGCTCATACTTTAGATTTTGAGTGCAGAGCTTGACCTGTACCTAGAATATTAAATGCAACATTGTTCAAGCAAACAATGAATAGGAAATATTGGGAAAAAATAGCAATACATTGGTAAAAAGTAATACAAACGAAAAGAGTATAGAAGTTGTATGTAAATAGTTTTTACCTAGCATTTACATTGTATTAAGTATTACGAGTCGCTTAGAGATGATATAAAGTATACAGAAGGAGGTGCATAATTTATATGCAAATAAAATAATTCTATATCAAGGACATGAATATCCACATGGAATTTGGAACCAATCTCCTGCAGATACCAGGGTACAACTGTACATGAAAATTCTATCCTGACTGCCCAATTAATCTACTTCTGGACTCCATCCCTTCCTTCCACAAACCAATAGCATCAGGTAGAAGTCCTTGAAAAAGTATTTTTAAATTTGGGAATTTACTTTCAATATGCCTCAAACAGGAGATGCGTTCAAAGACGTCTAACTCGCCGTGCACATTGTAAATGAAGGGAACTAAAATTTTCCGTTGATTGCAAACGCCTACGTTCACGAAAGGCTCATGATCAGGCACCCTGGGTTTCTCGACATTGCATCTCTGAGAACCAGTGTGCATCTTGGGGTACCCGAGGACAACAGCCGTCCTGGGAACCAAAGGTCACAGCTGCAGCGAGAGGGGACATACGTTTCAAAGGGCACTATAGAAGGTCAACTGCGTTGGGGTAGAGACTACTTTCTGTTTCTGTTTGCAGTGTTTCAGACCCTGGACCCGGTGCCTGGTAGGTGGTAGAGTCCTGGCCCAGGGTGGTAGATGGACATAACGTTGGTGAGACGGCACTTTCTGGTTTTTATACAACCCATAACCATTTGGAGACCCCTGCTAGGCACTTCTGCTTAAGACGGTAGCAGGAAGTCCCCCCTCTCTCTGAGCTCATTTTTCCTATTTATGCTGTAAAAACACCAAGTCCAGAGCTGGAAGGCCGACACCAAGTGCCTGTTCTGTTATCACTGAGCAAAAATGAGCCCACAGGAGCCTAAAATCACAACAGCATCAGCTGAGAGAAATATTTGGTTAAAGATGATACGCGATCCCACAAATTCAGTGTGGAGTAGACTTTCTCACAGAGCACTCCTGCTTACAACCCAACTACCATGTCCAAGCTGCTAAACACAAGTCACAAGGACATCGGTTTTAAAATCCATGTCACTTCCTTGCTTTTGGATGTGGTCTCTTATTGCATGACGGTCATATCATGCATTGAAATGTCAAATTCGATACCACCGTGCACCCCGATATTGGCTGATGAATACAGACAGAATTTCTCGCCTGGATGTTTTAAATGGTTGATTTACAGATTTGAGAAAATGATAGTTCAAATAGTCCAAGGTTAGAAATAAATATGGAGAATATCGGCGTAACAGTTTTTCCGGATTCAGAGTCAGAATATGAATAAAAAATGCAGTTATAAAATACCAAAAGCAAACGTGACAAAATGAAGCTCAGAAAACACATGTCATCTATAATGGGATCAAAATGAACACATCTTGGAATAACCACAATAAAAGGTCTTATTGTCTCTTTATAATAATATATCAGGAGACGGGATTGACAGGAAAATTTAAAATCTGAATAAAGGAATATACTACCATGCTTACAGGTTGTAAGATTCAGTATTTTTATTATTTAATTCTTTTTCTTTTGTGGTTCTGGAGTTTGAATCCAGGACCCTTTGCTTGCTAGGAAAACACTCTACCCAACTGAGCTATGTCCCAGCCCTCAGTTGTATACTTATTTATTTGGTACTGGGGACTGAACCCAGGAGTACTTAAACACTGAACCAAAACATTAGCCTGTTTTGTTTCGTTTTGTAATTTTTATTTCGAGACAGGGCTTTAAACAGGATGTGAATTCTCCGATCATGAATACATAGATGAATTGCAACATTAATAAAAAGCACAAAAGGTTTGTGTAGAAACTGAAGGATTAATTCCAATAGTTATGGTAAAATGCAAAGGACTAAGAGTTCTTGAGACAATTTGTAAAAACAAGTAAAAAAACTGGGGACGTCTCATGAAACTAATTAATAAGTCTACAGTGGTTAAGACAGTGAGCTATTGTCTCAAAATTGAAAAATTATGTCAAAGGACAATATGAAAATTCCACAAAGTAATACCTGCATATGTATGCTTGATTGGGTACAACCCTAGTACCACTGAGCTTTGGAAAAAGACTTGTTTTCATTTATTTATTTATTTGGCACCAGAGATTGAATCCAAAGGGCACTCAACCACTGAGCCACATCCCCAGCCCTTTTTATTTTTTATTTTGAGACAGATTCTCCCTAAGTTGCTCAGGGCCTTGCTAAGTTGCTGAGGCTCTGAACTTGGGATCCTCCTGCCTCAGCCTCCTGAGCTGCTGGAATTACAGGTACACACCACCACCACACCTGGAAAATTTTAGCATTATTAAGAAAATGTGGTTGATATTGATATTATTCTATAATTTTATTTAACAGTTGATCAATGCAATAGATCAAATAAAATTTAATGTTATATTTTTATAAATTAATTTTAATATGGATATGTGATTTTGCTATATAATCACTTAATAAATGTTTAATGAATTATAAATTCAATTAATTTATGCTAGGAATGAAATACATTAATCATAAGAGCTATGTTGCTTGGTTTATAGAATAGTTCTCAGCAGCTTGAAAGAAAATTCTGGAGCAACAGTTAAAAACCACCTGTTTTGCTTATGTTTTTAAGATGCATAGAAGCATTTAAATTTTATATGTCATGTATTCTAAAGTACTCTTGCCACAATTAATATCCTCAGGGTAAAGGTAATGAAAGGAATTTATACCAAAGATAAATGCTCAGAGAAGAAGAATCTATCCCAAGGAGAAGTGTTCATTATAGCATTGATTATGAAATGGAAATTATACGGGAACCTCCATGTCTTGCTGTACTGGAACAGTGAGGTGGTACATCAGGACAAGCCATAGGATGCAGCCACTTGAAAATGTTAGGAGAACTGGGTGGTGATAGCACATACCCATGCAATGCTGTGTGCCAATAATTGTGTATGTTTTATGCACACATATCCACACATCCACGGGAAACACCTGATTGAAACACAGCTTCTGAAAGAACACCAATCCACATGCGATTCCAATAACTGATGTTGAGGTAATACTTTCCAAATTAGGTAACATGGTTCTTTTTTTTTTTTTTAATAAAAATTAATTTAGCTGGGCACAGTGTTGCACACCTGTAACCCCAGCATCTCAGGAGGCTGAGGCAGGAGGATTGTGAGTTCAAAGCCAGCCTCAGCAAAAACGAGATACTAAAGCAACTCAGTGAGACTCTGTCTCCAAATAAAACACAAATGGAGCTGGGGAGGTGGCTCAGTGGTCAAGGGCCCCTGAATTCAATCCCTATTATTAAAAAAAAAATCCTATGTTTATTTATATCACTGTGCAATTTAACACAAGTAATAATGAAGCAAAAACTCTCGGCCTACCTTCTGTCTTTTTCCAGTAGACCTTGACTTGCAGCTGGTTGTCTTGGTAGAAAGGAGCTCCGATTTCCAGGGGGCGCGGGGGCTGTCTTCTTTGGAAGGGGGGCTGTGTTTGGATCCCAGCTTTGCTAGGTTTCCCAACCTGCTCTTCTACGAAAAAAAAAAAAAAAAACCAGCACTTTAACTGACTTATTGAGAACAATCTGATATTAACTCCAGGGTACTTCCCGCGATCCTGTCCCTCTTTCCAGGGCCTCTTTGATGTTTGAGATAATGACCGCCAACCGCTTCCCAATGCTCTGGAAGGCCTACAGGTGTGTTACACAGAATTTCAGACCTTAAATTGGTGGGCCATCTATGTTTGCCGTGTTTGCACTTCAGAAACAGGAACAGGTAACATTTCTCATTGTAGATAAGCATTAAAAAAAAAAAAGAAGAAGAATGTGTGCTCTTGTTCGTTACTACTTTTGAAACATGGACTTTGTTTTTCCTATTCTGTATTTAAAAATGTTCTCAAGACGTACTCAGAGAGTGAGAAAAGAAAAAGTCATCCTTACTTTTATATATGAGCTTGAAAAACTCCATATTCAATAAGAGCTCAGGATATGCTATGATGAATAATATAATTTCAGAATATTTCTTTGAAATAAACCATTCAAACTTTGACTCTTTTTTTTTTTGTACCAGGGATGGATCCCAGGGGTTCTTAACCACCGAGCCACATCCTCAGCCCTTTTTATTATATATTTTGAGACAGTCTTGCTGAGTTGCTTTGCGCCTCACTAAGTTGCTGAGACTGACTTTGAACTTGAGCTCCTCCTGCCTCAGCCTCCTGAGCTGCTGGAATTCCCCACATGTGCCTACACCTTTATTTGTGTGAATTTCATGAAAAAGCAGCACAAATGGTACAGGGCATAGTGGCATGAATGACGAATGTTGGTAGGCCTGTGCATATGCATTTTCACAAGCCAGAGTTGGGACCCATGAGTGACCGCTGGTGAGCATCCTTAGCTGATGCTTCCTGGTGTCTGCAGATGGGTGGTGAGTCTGTGTTACGAAGGAACATAGCTACCACGTGCCATGGTCACGAGCCACTATGCTGGGGACTGGTTGATTGGGTGGTCAGGGGAAGGCCTCTCAGTTTCAGCTGAGGCTGGGATAACAGGAAGAAGCCTGCAGGGGAAAGTGTTTGAGCCAGGAGAACTCTGCTCTGGGTGGGATGCCCTGCATGGAGAGGTGTGATTCTGATGCTACCAGGCAGTAGGAGTCCAGCAACTAGCGCTTGTCAGGGGGATGAGCAACAAGGGCTGCTAAACAAAGCAGGATGGGGGTCCTCATCCCATCAGACTGGGGTTCCTATAGGAAGAGGAGTTTAGGATGCAGATGTGCACAGACTTAAGAGCCAGGGAGGACAGGCAGGGGACACCTGTATGCTAATGGAAAGATTGGAGGAAGGCTCAGAAGGATCGGCACCTCGGTCTAGAAGTCAACTTCCAGAACTATAAGAAAATACATTTCTGTTGTTTAAGCCCCTCACTCTGGAGGGGGTGGGGTACAGTAGCCCCAGGAAACCAAGACAGTTGAAATGGAAATATCCCTTCCAGGGATACTGGGTACAGGGATGTTGAAGATTGGCTACTTCTTACTCCTTGTTCTATGAACATGGCAGAAGATTTGAAGGTACCAAGATGCGCAGAGAGTCAGATCAAAATAACCTGAATGGAAAATGTACAGTGACTGATTAAAGATCCTCAAGTAACTAACAGAATGCTGAATCCTCTCTCTTTGCCACCCACCTTTGACACAGCCCTCGATACAGTAACTCTTGTCAAGTTGGACCACAGTGAGACCGAACTCAGTATCTCCTGATATTTGGAGATATTTTCCTATTTGGAAACCAACAACTGGTACATATTTAGCTGCACTCTTGCAGGTCCTGCTGGGGAGGTGACCTGGTCAGGGCACCATGACCCCAGTGGGTGGTGGAGGGCCAGCCTGGGATTCCCTAAGAGGGTGAGAAGGGCAGCAGGAGTGGGCCTGCAGAGGGGTGGGCTCTTGTGCAGATGCAGCAGTACAGCCAGTCAGGGTGTGGGCAGAGGGGCTATGAGGATTAGATGGTGCCCATTCCATAGCAGAGCTTATGCATCTGGAGTGATGTTTGCCTGGCACCTCAAGCCAGGTACAGAACTGATAGAATCAGAGGGCAGAGGTGTCTGTGAGAGGGGAGACTGGCACAGCTGCCCCTGGCTGGATGCTCCCCGGTCAAAGACCTTCTCAGGACTCTCTCCAGTTGCCACCAGAAGAGCAGGAGCTAGGGTTCCAGAGAGAGGATGGCATGCCAGGTCCCTGGGTGTGCCTGCCGTGGGGCAGAAACTAGCGCTAGCTTCTCAGCAGGAGATCTAATGGTGCAGAGCTGCCTGGACCTGGACACCTTTCTGGGGCCAAAGGAGGTTTCCAAGAGGAACAGGATGGAGTCACTTCTGGGGCTCTGAAAATCTACTGCAGGGCCAGGCAAGGTGGTGGAGTGGGGCTGGAGGTGCGCCATGGGAGGCCGAGCCATGCTGGGTGGGTGGGGGGCTCTGAAGAAGTCAGGGTGCATCACCCATGTAAGAGGTACCTGCAGGACAGAGGTCCCCAGAGGGGTCCCCAAAGGCTCCCAAAGAGCACTTCGGATGGAGACCTATGGATGCCCACCAGGACCGAGGGCCACCAACAGCTAGAGGGAGCCCCAGAGGGCCCTGGCCAGGGGAAGACACTTGGCCTTGCTTGTCTGTCTGTCCCATCTCTCCTTCCCCCACTTGTCAATGACCAGATGAAGCTGGGGGAGGGGAGTGTGTGCAGGGGGAGGGCAGCCTGGAGGGGGAAGGGCTGCCCCACACTCAGGGCCCTGGTTGGGCCAGACCTGCTGGGAGGAGAGCAGCTGCAGGGGAGAGGCAGAGGGCAGGTGGCATCAGGAGCTGGAAGGTGCAGGAAGGCAGCCCTCAGCTCCAGAGGCTGTCAGGTGAGGCAGGAGGCCCAGCAGAGCAGCCAAGGGCAGTGGGGAGGGCCATCTCCTCCTTCCTTCCCTGTGACCTGGAGGTCAGAGCTGAGGAATGAAGTGCCCTGCCCTGAGGCCTGCTGTGTGCTGAGTGTGAGACACAGGATGGGCACCCAGACTCAGCACCCCACGGCCTGAGGGCCACGTCCAGCCTGGACCACTCACACGGTGAACCTGATGCTTACACACTTAAGTGTCTGACAAAGACAGAGAAGGGGTCTTTGGTACCTGAAAATTACCCAGGTTTCCAAATTCAGTCTTCATTCACAAATTTTCTTGAAATAGAGCCTCAAGGTTTGGGATAACCTCTGTGCATGGCAACTTTGCTGCTACAAATGAAGAGCCGGGCTGCCTGGCAGTTTAACCACCTAGTATTGGCTCCACCCAGAAATGTGTGTGTGTGTGTGTGTGTGTGTGTGTGTGTGTGTGTGTGCATGCGCGCACAGGGATGGGGTAGAGTGGGAGTTGGGGGTTGGACCTACACCCATGACTGGAGAGAGCTGTAGCATTTACAGGTGACCAGAGAGCAATAATGGACCCCAAGGTTCGGGACAATCCTACCCTACAGAGGACAGCCCACCCCAAGTGCCTAAAGTCTCAATTGATACAATCAGAGGCCAAAGCCCTTCTTCTCTGTCATTGACACACAGTGCCCTGTCCATCCCAGACATGAATGATGCAAACTTTCAAGCTACAAGGTTGACTTTTTAAAAAAAATTTTTCGGTTTCCCTGAGAAACTCTAGAACGCCCACGATTTTTCTCTCAGAGCTTGCCATCCCTCCAGCCCCACCCCAAAGTGTGTTTGTGCATTTCCTGGTCTCTCTTCTGTCTCTACCCTGGACACCACACTCCAGGGGAAGAGGGACTGCTTGGGTACAGCTGTGTCCCCTGCCTCTCAACAGGAAGACCACGAGGCTCAAGTTCCAAAACTGTGTGGAGACTTTGCACACAAAGATCAGCCCAGGCAAAGTGTCCAAAGGCCCTGGGCCTGGATTCTGCCCTTCTTTATCACATCAGATACACAATTTCATAGTTTCTGTATCATTTATATAATGGAATAATATTAACTATGTTACAGAATATAGAATATATTATGTTATCATTAGTAATGTGCCCATTACTATTTTAAAATAGTTTAATCAACTTCATTGACAAATGATAAGTTCATATTTAATTGACAACATATAAGCTATGTAAATGTAGACATAAACCCATCAGTATCTTACAAAGGACATCCTGAGAACATTGATGGATAGTTATATAACATAATTTGTACAAATGACAATGTGCTACACAAATTATTATACTTCTAATCTTTATTATTTGAAAGCACATGATTAAAATTTCCCCTTTTCTTCTTGTAAATTAGCTAGATTGGTGGCTTCCACTGAGAGCCATGTGAGCCATTGGAAATTGCCTGGAGACACTGGATTGGCACAGCTGTCCCTCAGAGACCAGGGAGGCTGCTCCCCCCTCCCATGCACAGGACAGCACCAACCACCAGAAGGTCTGGCCCCACCCTCTACAGTGTCCAGTTGGAGAAACCACAGGGGAGAGTCTTGGAAAGAAAGAACAGGACAATCTCTAGGAGAACAAACCTTCACTATTCTTATTACTACTCCATGAAATAAGAAGCAACACTTAACTAAGAAATGAGAGGCCGCCTCCCTGGTCAGTCTCTAACCAGGGAGAAGCGGGAGTGGGCGGCCAGGGGTGAGGGGTCAACAGTCTCTTAGAGTGGGGGCTCCTCAGGTGACACAGAGGAGGGCTGGGGAGTGGCAGACCGGTGAGTCCAAGCAGTGACCAGTCTGCGGGTGGCCAAGAGCCTCCCCGTGGGGTAGAGCGGAGTCAGTAGGAGACGATGGTGACTGTAGGTCTGTATCTGAAAAGAAGGTGGCCGTTGGGCCCTCTCGGGGCCGTCAGGGGCTCCATCGGGCTGGGCGGTCTCCGGGGCTCAGGGGGGCTCTTCTGCTGAGGCTGCTGAGTCTGGCGGCCAGGCCCGAGGCCCCTGGACTGGGGGGCACCTGCGCCCGGGTCTCCAGCTGCAGGACAGTGTCCTTGGCCGGTGCAGTACCTGCACCAGGGGACACAGCGGGCGCGGCCAGCCAAGGGGTGTCAGGGTCTCCTGGGCACTGGGCGGAAGATTCTGGTGAGAGGACCCGGCTGGGGTGCGAAGGGCCGCACCACTCCCTTGCTGATCACAGGCACGAAAGCCGAGGGCCGGGGTTCCCGGGTCTTTGGGGGATCTGGAACCTCAAGTGGGCCGACGATTCCTGTCGCAGGACCCAGCTGGGGCGCGAAGGGCCGCACCACTCCCTTGCTGATCACAGGCACGAAAGCAGATGGCCGGGCCTCCGGGGTCTTCGGGGGATCTGGAACCTCAAGGTTGGGGCTCTCTGGCTTGGTGTCCTGGGGCTTGGCGACCTGGGGCTTGGGGACCTCAGGCTCTGGCTTCTCAAACCAGAGAGGACCGTCCACCTTCTTTCTGCCTTTGGGGCACTTGCTGAGGGCCTGGAGCACCGTGGCCTTGGCGCACGGGTCTGCGATGGGCGCCACGGGAGGGCGCGCGTAGCGGGTCCCCTGGCGCTGGGGCCGGTTGATGAGGACTGTGACCGCGCTGCGGGTCCGACGTCGCCTCTGGGCACCCGGAGACCCTCCTTTGGTGTGGCCGGGGCAAGGAGCGCTCAGCCCCGCCTTCAAGAGCTGCCAGAGAGGGGGCTTGGGCGCCCCAGGCTGGGCATCCGGGGGGTCCGCTGGCCTGGGGCCTTCAATTGGCTCAGTCTTTGGCACGATGCGGGGCAGGGCTCGGGAGAGGACAAAGAACCCCGGGAAGATGAGGGCAGGATGGAAGAGCCCTGGGTCCCCGGGACGGCGCACGGACCTGGGGCTGGCAGAACCGGGCTCCTGCGCACGGCAGGACGGCAGCGCGGCCCAGGCGGTGTGCAGGTACCTGTTCAGGCAACTGGCCAGGGAGCCGCCCATGAGCGCGGGGCTGCAGGGGCTGCTTCCCGATGAGTGGCATCGAGATGAGAAGCCACAGTACACTGTTCAAGTGGTGCTTGGTGTCCAGGCAAGCCAAGCGCGTGGGAGCCCGGTTGCTATGTCCCCCAACCTCGAGGACACTAGGACGTCACAGCAGGAGGCAACAGCCCAGGTCCCACCCTCTTTGGAGGGCAGCGGAAGCGCAGTCCTCTCTCCTGGCTCTGCTGCTCGTGCACACGCGCTCTGGGTAGGAGGGCCTTGACCTGCTTCTCCTTTCACCTGAGAAGAATTTCTGCAGTCAGCAATGGGATGAGGATTCGCTGGAGGAACCCAACCAACAGGAGGCACAATGATAAAAAGGGGACTTATTAGGTCGGCTCCTGCGACCAGACGCTGGAGAGTCCACCACAGCCGTCTGCAGGCTGGAGAGCTGGGAGAACCAGGAGCCGCACCATCCAGGAGGCTGGGCCCAGGACCAGAGGGATCCACCGTCTTCCCTGGTCCAAGACCCCAGGCTTCTGGAAATTCCCTGCAGAATCACTGGCACAGTCCACTTGGGAAGAGGGAAGAAGCCAGAGTCCACAACCTGAGTGGGTCGCAGGACCCATCAAGAGCCCCTTGGAGAAGAGGGGCGCTCTCCTGGGGCTTCCGTGTGCTCTGCAAACAGTCATGCTATTGATCTGAGCGGCCCGGCTTAGGGAGGGTCTCCTCTCCAACTGGCTCGGCCAGAAGCCAATCACCTATATCCAGCATCTGCTTTGAGGAGATGTGACACTGAACATGAATGAGTCAGACCTGTATTTATAATGTTAGTCTGTATCCCCTGCATCTCAACAGGGAAGACCATGAAGCTCAAGTTTCAGTACCCGGTAGAGAGACTTTGAATAGAAAGCACAGCCCAGGCAGAGTGTCCAAAGGACCTGAGCCTGGTGTCTGTCCTTCTTTACCAAGTCAGAAACACAATTTCATACTTTTTGTGTAATTTATATAATGGAATAATATTAACTGTATTAAGTAATACAAATTATTACATTATAATTATTAATGTGCCAGTTAATATTTCAAAATGTTTCAACTAACTTTATTAATAAGTGACTAATCTACTACATATTTAATGAACAGCCTGTACGCTATGTAAACGTCGAGATGCACACATCAGTTTGAAACAAGGAGATCCTGAGATCATTGACTAATAGTTATGTAACCTACATCCTGCAAAAGACATTGTGCTATACAAACTGAGTAGTTTGTATAGCACTTGATACTTTTTAGTCTTTTTTATCTGAAAGCATGTTATAGATATTTCAACTTTTCTTTCCTTTTTTTTTTGGGGGGGGGGGGAACTTAGCTGTAGATTGGTGTCTTGAACTGGGGGCAATTTGGTTGTTTGGAAAGTGCCTGGAGACACTGTGGATTGGCACAGCTGTCCCTCAGAGACCAGGGAGGCTGCTCCCCCCTCCCATGCACAGGACAGCACCAACCACCAGAAGGTCTGGCCCCACCCTCTACAGTGTCCAGTTGGAGAACCTACAGGGGAGAGTCTTGGAAAGAAAGAACAGGACAATCTCTAGGAGAACAAACCTTCACTATTCTTATTACTACTCTATGAAATAAGAAGCAACACTTAACTAAGAAATGAGAGGCCGCCTCCCTGGTCAGTCTCTTCCCAGGGAGAAGCGGGAGTGGGCGGCCAGGGGTGAGGGGTCAACAGTCTCCTAGAGTCGGGGCTCCTCAGGTGACACAGAGGAGGGCTGGGGAGTGGCAGACCGGTGAGTCCAAGCAGTGACCAGTCTGCGGGTGGCCAAGAGCCTCCCCGTGGGGTAGAGCGGAGTCAGTAGGAGACGATGGTGACTGTAGGTCTGTATCTGAAATTAAGGTGGCTGTGGGGCCCTGTGGGGGCCGTCAGGGGTACCATCTGCCTGGCTGGCTTTCGGGGCTCAGGGGGGCTCTTCTGCTGAGGCTGCTGAGTCGGGTGGCCAGGCCCGAGGCCCCTGGACTGGGGGGCACCTGCGCCCGGGTCTCCAGCTGCAGGACAGTGTCCTTGGCCGGTGCAGTACCTGCACCAGGGGACACAGCGGGCGCGGCCAGCCAAGGGGTGTCAGGGTCTCCTGGGCACTGGGCGGAAGATTCTGGTGAGAGGACCCGGCTGGGGTGCGAAGGGCCGCACCACTCCCTTGCTGATCACAGGCACGAAAGCCGAGGGCCGGGGTTCCCGGGTCTTTGGGGGATCTGGAACCTCAAGTGGGCCGACGATTCCTGTCGCAGGACCCAGCTGGGGCGCGAAGGGCCGCACCACTCCCTTGCTGATCACAGGCACGAAAGCAGATGGCCGGGCCTCCGGGGTCTTCGGGGGATCTGGAACCTCAAGGTTGGGGCTCTCTGGCTTGGTGTCCTGGGGCTTGGCGACCTGGGGCTTGGGGACCTCAGGCTCTGGCTTCTCAAACCAGAGAGGACCGTCCACCTTCTTTCTGCCTTTGGGGCACTTGCTGAGGGCCTGGAGCACCGTGGCCTTGGCGCACGGGTCTGCGATGGGCGCCACGGGAGGGCGCGCGTAGCGGGTCCCCTGGCGCTGGGGCCGGTTGATGAGGACTGTGACCGCGCTGCGGGTCCGACGTCGCCTCTGGGCACCCGGAGACCCTCCTTTGGTGTGGCCGGGGCAAGGAGCGCTCAGCCCCGCCTTCAAGAGCTGCCAGAGAGGGGGCTTGGGCGCCCCAGGCTGGGCATCCGGGGGGTCCGCTGGCCTGGGGCCTTCAATTGGCTCAGTCTTTGGCACGATGCGGGGCAGGGCTCGGGAGAGGACAAAGAACCCCGGGAAGATGAGGGCAGGATGGAAGAGCCCTGGGTCCCCGGGACGGCGCACGGACCTGGGGCTGGCAGAACCGGGCTCCTGCGCACGGCAGGACGGCAGCGCGGCCCAGGCGGTGTGCAGGTACCTGTTCAGGCAACTGGCCAGGGAGCCGCCCATGAGCGCGGGGCTGCAGGGGCTGCTTCCCGATGAGTGGCATCGAGATGAGAAGCCACAGTACACTGTTCAAGTGGTGCTTGGTGTCCAGGCAAGCCAAGCGCGTGGGAGCCCGGTTGCTATGTCCCCCAACCTCGAGGACACTAGGACGTCACAGCAGGAGGCAACAGCCCAGGTCCCACCCTCTTTGGAGGGCAGCGGAAGCGCAGTCCTCTCTCCTGGCTCTGCTGCTCGTGCACACGCGCTCTGGGTAGGAGGGCCTTGACCTGCTTCTCCTTTCACCTGAGAAGAATTTCTGCAGTCAGCAATGGGATGAGGATTCGCTGGAGGAACCCAACCAACAGGAGGCACAATGATAAAAAGGGGACTTATTAGGTCGGCTCCTGCGACCAGACGCTGGAGAGTCCACCACAGCCGTCTGCAGGCTGGAGAGCTGGGAGAACCAGGAGCCGCACCATCCAGGAGGCTGGGCCCAGGACCAGAGGGATCCACCGTCTTCCCTGGTCCAAGACCCCAGGCTTCTGGAAATTCCCTGCAGAATCACTGGCACAGTCCACTTGGGAAGAGGGAAGAAGCCAGAGTCCACAACCTGAGTGGGTCGCAGGACCCATCAAGAGCCCCTTGGAGAAGAGGGGCGCTCTCCTGGGGCTTCCGTGTGCTCTGCAAACAGTCATGCTATTGATCTGAGCGGCCCGGCTTAGGGAGGGTCTCCTCTCCAACTGGCTCGGCCAGAAGCCAATCACCTATATCCAGCATCTGCTTTGAGGAGATGTGACACTGAACATGAATGAGTCAGACCTGTATTTATAATGTTAGTCTGTATCCCCTGCATCTCAACAGGGAAGACCATGAAGCTCAAGTTTCAGTACCCGGTAGAGAGACTTTGAATAGAAAGCACAGCCCAGGCAGAGTGTCCAAAGGACCTGAGCCTGGTGTCTGTCCTTCTTTACCAAGTCAGAAACACAATTTCATACTTTTTGTGTAATTTATATAATGGAATAATATTAACTGTATTAAGTAATACAAATTATTACATTATAATTATTAATGTGCCAGTTAATATTTCAAAATGTTTCAACTAACTTTATTAATAAGTGACTAATCTACTACATATTTAATGAACAGCCTGTACGCTATGTAAACGTCGAGATGCACACATCAGTTTGAAACAAGGAGATCCTGAGATCATTGACTAATAGTTATGTAACCTACATCCTGCAAAAGACATTGTGCTATACAAACTGAGTAGTTTGTATAGCACTTGATACTTTTTAGTCTTTTTTATCTGAAAGCATGTTATAGATATTTCAACTTTTCTTTCCTTTTTTTTTGGGGGGGGGGGAACTTAGCTGTAGATTGGTGTCTTGAACTGGGGGCAATTTGGTTGTTTGGAAAGTGCCTGGAGACACTGTGGATTGGCACAGCTGTCCCTCAGAGACCAGGGAGGCTGCTCCCCCCTCCCATGCACAGGACAGCACCAACCACCAGAAGGTCTGGCCCCACCCTCTACAGTGTCCAGTTGGAGAACCTACAGGGGAGAGTCTTGGAAAGAAAGAACAGGACAATCTCTAGGAGAACAAACCTTCACTATTCTTATTACTACTCTATGAAATAAGAAGCAACACTTAACTAAGAAATGAGAGGCCGCCTCCCTGGTCAGTCTCTTCCCAGGGAGAAGCGGGAGTGGGCGGCCAGGGGTGAGGGGTCAACAGTCTCCTAGAGTCGGGGCTCCTCAGGTGACACAGAGGAGGGCTGGGGAGTGGCAGACCGGTGAGTCCAAGCAGTGACCAGTCTGCGGGTGGCCAAGAGCCTCCCCGTGGGGTAGAGCGGAGTCAGTAGGAGACGATGGTGACTGTAGGTCTGTATCTGAAATTAAGGTGGCTGTGGGGCCCTGTGGGGGCCGTCAGGGGTACCATCTGCCTGGCTGGCTTTCGGGGCTCAGGGGGGCTCTTCTGCTGAGGCTGCTGAGTCGGGTGGCCAGGCCCGAGGCCCCTGGACTGGGGGGCACCTGCGCCCGGGTCTCCAGCTGCAGGACAGTGTCCTTGGCCGGTGCAGTACCTGCACCAGGGGACACAGCGGGCGCGGCCAGCCAAGGGGTGTCAGGGTCTCCTGGGCACTGGGCGGAAGATTCTGGTGAGAGGACCCGGCTGGGGTGCGAAGGGCCGCACCACTCCCTTGCTGATCACAGGCACGAAAGCCGAGGGCCGGGGTTCCCGGGTCTTTGGGGGATCTGGAACCTCAAGTGGGCCGACGATTCCTGTCGCAGGACCCAGCTGGGGCGCGAAGGGCCGCACCACTCCCTTGCTGATCACAGGCACGAAAGCAGATGGCCGGGCCTCCGGGGTCTTCGGGGGATCTGGAACCTCAAGGTTGGGGCTCTCTGGCTTGGTGTCCTGGGGCTTGGCGACCTGGGGCTTGGGGACCTCAGGCTCTGGCTTCTCAAACCAGAGAGGACCGTCCACCTTCTTTCTGCCTTTGGGGCACTTGCTGAGGGCCTGGAGCACCGTGGCCTTGGCGCACGGGTCTGCGATGGGCGCCACGGGAGGGCGCGCGTAGCGGGTCCCCTGGCGCTGGGGCCGGTTGATGAGGACTGTGACCGCGCTGCGGGTCCGACGTCGCCTCTGGGCACCCGGAGACCCTCCTTTGGTGTGGCCGGGGCAAGGAGCGCTCAGCCCCGCCTTCAAGAGCTGCCAGAGAGGGGGCTTGGGCGCCCCAGGCTGGGCATCCGGGGGGTCCGCTGGCCTGGGGCCTTCAATTGGCTCAGTCTTTGGCACGATGCGGGGCAGGGCTCGGGAGAGGACAAAGAACCCCGGGAAGACGAGGGCAGGATGGAAGAGCCCTGGGTCCCCGGGACGGCGCACGGACCTGGGGCTGGCAGAACCGGGCTCCTGCGCACGGCAGGACGGCAGCGCGGCCCAGGCGGTGTGCAGGTACCTGTTCAGGCAACTGGCCAGGGAGCCGCCCATGAGCGCGGGGCTGCAGGGGCTGCTTCCCGATGAGTGGCATCGAGATGAGAAGCCACAGTACACTGTTCAAGTGGTGCTTGGTGTCCAGGCAAGCCAAGCGCGTGGGAGCCCGGTTGCTATGTCCCCCAACCTCGAGGACACTAGGACGTCACAGCAGGAGGCAACAGCCCAGGTCCCACCCTCTTTGGAGGGCAGCGGAAGCGCAGTCCTCTCTCCTGGCTCTGCTGCTCGTGCACACGCGCTCTGGGTAGGAGGGCCTTGACCTGCTTCTCCTTTCACCTGAGAAGAATTTCTGCAGTCAGCAATGGGATGAGGATTCGCTGGAGGAACCCAACCAACAGGAGGCACAATGATAAAAAGGGGACTTATTAGGTCGGCTCCTGCGACCAGACGCTGGAGAGTCCACCACAGCCGTCTGCAGGCTGGAGAGCTGGGAGAACCAGGAGCCGCACCATCCAGGAGGCTGGGCCCAGGACCAGAGGGATCCACCGTCTTCCCTGGTCCAAGACCCCAGGCTTCTGGAAATTCCCTGCAGAATCACTGGCACAGTCCACTTGGGAAGAGGGAAGAAGCCAGAGTCCACAACCTGAGTGGGTCGCAGGACCCATCAAGAGCCCCTTGGAGAAGAGGGGCGCTCTCCTGGGGCTTCCGTGTGCTCTGCAAACAGTCATGCTATTGATCTGAGCGGCCCGGCTTAGGGAGGGTCTCCTCTCCAACTGGCTCGGCCAGAAGCCAATCACCTATATCCAGCATCTGCTTTGAGGAGATGTGACACTGAACATGAATGAGTCAGACCTGTATTTATAATGTTAGTCTGTATCCCCTGCATCTCAACAGGGAAGACCATGAAGCTCAAGTTTCAGTACCCGGTAGAGAGACTTTGAATAGAAAGCACAGCCCAGGCAGAGTGTCCAAAGGACCTGAGCCTGGTGTCTGTCCTTCTTTACCAAGTCAGAAACACAATTTCATACTTTTTGTGTAATTTATATAATGGAATAATATTAACTGTATTAAGTAATACAAATTATTACATTATAATTATTAATGTGCCAGTTAATATTTCAAAATGTTTCAACTAACTTTATTAATAAGTGACTAATCTACTACATATTTAATGAACAGCCTGTACGCTATGTAAACGTCGAGATGCACACATCAGTTTGAAACAAGGAGATCCTGAGATCATTGACTAATAGTTATGTAACCTACATCCTGCAAAAGACATTGTGCTATACAAACTGAGTAGTTTGTATAG
This sequence comes from Spermophilus citellus, assembly GCF_964194105.1. NCBI lineage: Eukaryota > Metazoa > Chordata > Mammalia > Rodentia > Sciuridae > Spermophilus > Spermophilus citellus. The sequence goes on from NC_138190.1 coordinate 4,211,752, forward strand.
CACTTGATACTTTTTAGTCTTTTTTATCTGAAAGCATGTTATAGATATTTCAACTTTTCTTTCCTTTTTTTTTGGGGGGGGGGGAACTTAGCTGTAGATTGGTGTCTTGAACTGGGGGCAATTTGGTTGTTTGGAAAGTGCCTGGAGACACTGTGGATTGGCACAGCTGTCCCTCAGAGACCAGGGAGGCTGCTCCCCCCTCCCATGCACAGGACAGCACCAACCACCAGAAGGTCTGGCCCCACCCTCTACAGTGTCCAGTTGGAGAACCTACAGGGGAGAGTCTTGGAAAGAAAGAACAGGACAATCTCTAGGAGAACAAACCTTCACTATTCTTATTACTACTCTATGAAATAAGAAGCAACACTTAACTAAGAAATGAGAGGCCGCCTCCCTGGTCAGTCTCTTCCCAGGGAGAAGCGGGAGTGGGCGGCCAGGGGTGAGGGGTCAACAGTCTCCTAGAGTCGGGGCTCCTCAGGTGACACAGAGGAGGGCTGGGGAGTGGCAGACCGGTGAGTCCAAGCAGTGACCAGTCTGCGGGTGGCCAAGAGCCTCCCCGTGGGGTAGAGCGGAGTCAGTAGGAGACGATGGTGACTGTAGGTCTGTATCTGAAATTAAGGTGGCTGTGGGGCCCTGTGGGGGCCGTCAGGGGTACCATCTGCCTGGCTGGCTTTCGGGGCTCAGGGGGGCTCTTCTGCTGAGGCTGCTGAGTCGGGTGGCCAGGCCCGAGGCCCCTGGACTGGGGGGCACCTGCGCCCGGGTCTCCAGCTGCAGGACAGTGTCCTTGGCCGGTGCAGTACCTGCACCAGGGGACACAGCGGGCGCGGCCAGCCAAGGGGTGCCTGGGTCTCCTGGGCACTGGGCGGAAGATTCTGGTGAGAGGACCCGGCTGGGGCGCGAAGGGCCGCGCCACTCCCTTGCTGATCACAGGCACGAAAGCCGAGGGCCGGGGTTCCCGGGTCTTTGGGGGATCTGGAACCTCAAGTGGGCCGACGATTCCTGTCGCAGGACCCAGCTGGGGCGCGAAGGGCCGCACCACTCCCTTGCTGATCACAGGCACGAAAGCCGAGGGCCGGGGTTCCCGGGTCTTCGGCGGCTCCGAGCTCTTCGGGGGGTCCGGGCTCTTCGGGGGCTCCGGACTCTGAGGGGGCTCTGAAACCTCAAGCTTAGGGACCTTGGGCTCGGGGCCCTCGGGCTCCGGCATCTCAAACCAGAGGGGCCCATCAAACTTCCTCTTGCCCTTGGGACACTTGCTGAGGGCCTGGAGCACGGTGGCCTTGGCGCACGGGTCTGGGGTGGGCTCCACGGGTGGGCACTTGTAGAGGGTCCCTGGGCGCTGGGAGGCATTGATGAGGACTGTGACCTGGCTGTGGGCCCCAGGGCGCCTCCTGGGTCCTGGAGGCTTGGTGTGGCCGGGGCGAGGAGCGCTGCGTCCCTGCTTCAAGATCTCCCAGAGAGACTGCTTGGGCTCATTGGGCTGCGCCTCCGCCTGGAGATCCGCTGGCACGAGCGGGGGCAGGGTTCGGGAGAGGACAAAGAACCCCGGGAAGACGAGCTCAGGATGGAAGAGCCCCGGGTCCCGGGGACAGCGCCTGGGGCTGGCAGAATCGGGCTCCTGCGCGCAGCCGGGCAGCGGCGCGGTCCAGGGGCTGCGCGGGTGACTTTTTAGGTACCTGGTCAGGTAGCCGCCCATGAGAGCGGTGCGTGGGGGGGCTGCTTCAGGATGGGAGGCGTCGAGATCAGAGACCAAAGGGACACTGTCCACGAGGCGTTGATATCCAGGGGGCCCCGGTTGCTAGGACCCCGCAGGCCCGAGAACGCCTGGACGTCACAGTGAGTGGAACAGGCGGGGGCCCCGGGCTCTTTGGAGGGCCAGGGAAGCCTCATCCTCTGTCCTTCCACTGAGGGTCCAGTACCCTAGCAGGGCCTTGCTCCTGCTTCTACTTTTTTAGAATTAACAGGAAATGTAAAAAGGGGACTTATTAGGTCGGCTCCTGCGACCAGACGCTGGAGAGTCCACCACGGCCGCCGTCTGCAGGCTGGAGAGCTGGGAGAACCAGGAGCCGCACCATCCAGGAGGCTGGGCCCAGGACCAGAGGGATCCACCGTCTTCCCTGGTCCAAGACCCCAGGCTTCTGGAAACTCCCTGCAGAATCACTGGCACAGTCCACTTGGGAAGAGGGAAGAAGCCAGAGTCCACAACCTGAGTGGGTCGCAGGACCCATCAAGAGCCCCTTGGAGAAGAAGAGAGCTCTCCGGGGGCTGCCCTGTGCTCTGCAAACAGTCATCCTATTGATGTGAGCGGGCCGCTTAGGGAGGGTCTCCTCTCCAACTGGCTCGGCCAGAAGCCAATCACTCCAAGACACACCCTCCTGGACACACCCAGAATCTTCTTCATCCTCACCTCTTAAACCAATCCAGTCGGCAATTCCACTTAACCATTTCAGCTATTGGAGAGGGGCACTGGCCACACTGTCAACATGAACATAGCTGGGCTGGTGGAGCCCGCCTGCAGGGGCACCAGCTCAGGAGTCTGAGGCAGGAGGATAGCAAGTCTGAGGTCAGCCTCAGCAACTAGTGAGGCGCTAAGCAGTTTAGCAAGACCATGTCTGTAAATTCAGGGGGAAAAGGGGTTGGGTATGAGGCTTAGTAGTTAAGCGCCCCTGGGCTCAACCCTTAGAAACCTGTCCCCCAAACTGATCCTAGCACACTGGGGTGCTCTTTTAGGGAAAAAACAACTAGTCTTATCAGGAAGGATGGTTATGTTTCAATCTCCTGAGATGGTTGTTAATATCACTTTTTTCAATTTAGTGTTGAAGGAAATGGCTAAGATCATCCAGGATGATCTATTCACCCTAGCGGTGTTGATTTTATATGGACTTTCCCATAGTGTTCAGCTCCACATGTTCATATATGATGGGTTTCCTCTCGGAACATCAGTGCTATGTCCTTCCTTTCATTTCTATTGGTCATCTTGGAGTAGAGTGAGGCGCGTTTCCCACTGATGGTTGGAAACTTTCAATTTAAAAAACAAATTGTCAATGGGTCGTTGGGGAATTGATTGTACTGCTTATAAGTCTATTAAAGGTAGTGTGTATCCCTCTTTTTTGAAGAAAATTTCCTTTTCAAAGCACACCTATGAGAAAGCAACTGGGAAGTCCTAAATGCTAAAATGGAAATATCTGGGGACAAAATACAGAAACTAAGGAGGCAACAAATTAGAGGGCGGCACCCCTTCACCCAGGTTTAAAATGAGGACTGAGTGGAGAAGACAGTACTAGACTCACTGAGGAAGAGTGAAGAGTTTTGAGGTCACACAGGGCCAAGTGTCTGGCTCTTAGGGTGGGGTCAGCCAGTGGGTGGAAGGGAATGAGGAACCTGTCTTCCCTCCATGAGGTCGTTTTTTGGCCAATTCCTTATTTAAGAAAGGATCCCCAGCTCTGTGATGTGAAAAGAGATTTCTAGAAGAGCCAGATGGGATATGAAAGCAAGTGTGAGTGCATTCCAGGAAAATCTTAGGTACCAAACAGGTTTAGGGTGGGAGTGGCCCCTGGGCCCTGGTTTGCACGTCTCTGATAAAGAGCTGTTAGCATACACTAAAGATGAGGAAAAGGAGCACTTGAACAAATATAAAAATCACATCCAGTTTGACAAACTTCCAAGCAAACCATAATGGAGACTGAATCCCAGAGCTGTCTGGGACTAAAGTATGTCCTCCTCGCCAGGGACTGAGTCCAGTAGTGGGACAGGCACCTTTATGGGGCCAATTCCTAACACATCTTCAACATGGTGTTGGTTTTATTCTAGCTAAAACTGTTTGGAGAAACAAAGAACCAGCTGTGACATCTAAGATCCCAGGACCACTCCTTATTTATTGTTTTCTTTTAGGTTCCAAGATTATGCTTGGATCATTTCATATTGAACTGAGCCTATCTAGAAAGGTTCACACCTGCCGTCTCTGTGACCTGAACTGAGCATGCCCAGAGGTGCTCAAGTCTGCCACCTTTAAATGTCTGTGTTTTTCACCTGAACCTTTCACAATGACTTTAAGCTCAACATGCACAGACATGTGTCCACCAACTTCTTTTCTCCAACCATGATCCTGAACTGACGGTATCAGAAATGTACATCCTCACCCAGACCTGCTCAGGGACAGGCCCAGCCCCAACGTGAATATGGATAGACTCCCAGAATAAAATTGCACGCTCCTTTGATTGGGGAGAGCTTTGCTTTGCAGCTAGCTCCAGTTCTGTCCTTAATCACTGTAGGTAATACCTCTTCTCCATTTTTTTATTTTCTTGCTGGGCACAATAGCTGTGCATTCTCCAAGAAGTGGATCTCTTGCACTGGGTTGTGAGTGTTCATCGTCAACTCACACAACTCAGTAATGATGAAAGAAAAAGAAAAAAACACGTTTCCCTTTCACTCTTGTACTGGATTGACAGTTTGTACACGCAGACATTGTGCTCTTTCATGGAAGTCTTCTCTGCCTCTTGAAGTTCCAATAGCCCTTGGAGAGGTGCATTAAGATACATTGATTCTAGACACATGGGCAATGTGGTATCAAGGTTTCCTAACAAAGCTAGGATGACCCCATTCTTTGGAAGGTGGGAAGAAGAGGGAAGGCGAGGCGGAGTGGGAAAGCTCTCCCTAACCAGGGGAAGGCAGGGTGCATTAGGGAGAGTCAGGCTGCCGAAGAAACTTGGCACGGCCCGTGCATTGTTTCCTTGGGGTGACCTGTCCACTGAGTGACCTGTCTTAAGGACTGCTAATGGTGATGCACAGTGCCCAGGTCTAATGGTTGTGGCCACCAGCATGGAGTGACCTAATCCCAGTTCTACCCTACGTCTTTACTAAACTCACATTCAGCAGTCAAGGTGCTCAGAGGGCCTTTTCCATTTCTAAAGTCTTTGAACATCTTTGATCTTCTCCAGCAGATAATAAAGTTGGCCGTCAAGATACTATGTCTTTTGTCGATGTGAATTTCGTCTTGCTATTTGCTTTTAAATCCTGTGCAAACTTTAATCTTTCACTAGAGAGGTAAGGACTTATTTTTGCATGCCTTGGGATTGAACCACTGTGGTTTTACTGGAAGAAATGGAGGGCAGAAATCCATTCACAAGTACGGTCGCTCAAGTGTGCCAGGGCTGCGGGACAGACACACACTGTGCACGCTGAAATGCTAGAGTGTGTGTCTGAGTTTATAGGACCGTCTCTTCCACTTTGGCATGAAGTCTGCTTTCTACTCGATAGTAGTCCTAAGTACTAAGAAAATCAAAGATTCATGCTATTTTTTCAAACACCCAAATTGAAACTAACTTTACAAATTAAGATATTCAGAGTATTCTTTCCATTTTTTTTTCATATTTTGCAAAGTCAGAAGAATTTTCCAGTTGCAGGAGGTAACAATAAAATATTGAGAGTCTGTCAACCTTGGAGTTATTCCTCCTGCCTCCAAGAAAGCACACTTCATTTCCATTAAAGACAGAGTTACCTCCTACAGCCTTCAAGGGAAACTTTTATAAAACTGCATGCACATTCAGCCTCTGCCTGCATAAAAATATTTATCACTAAAACCCCTGGTAGCCTGCAGACCTGGAAGAGTATAACTCAAAAAGTAATTTATATGCGGACAGTTACTACTCCCCCACTTCCTATAAAATATAATTTCTCTTGCTTAGAGTGTAAAGTTCTAATTACTCTTTACTTCCAGGTGGATCATGATGAAATATGGAGTGTTCTTGTAAAAGTCATACAGTAGTGTTTACGAGATTATATATCAAGCTTCAGATATGAAAGCTTGGCAAACATTCAGCTCTACCCCACATCATCTGTTACAAAGACAGTCTCTTCTGTAGAATAACCAGAGACCCAAGCAATGTAGGTTGCTGTAGGGAGTTTGCTCTGTGTTTTTGCTTTCGTTACTTTTCTGAACCTACAAGAGGTGCAAGATTATCCGTCAGCTGAATGCAGCTATTTCAAGGGAATCAGTCTTTAGAATAAAGCAACTGTTGTGAGGTTAGCCATCATACTCTCTTGGTTCAGGGAAGACACTGTCTAATTTTAAAAGATGATTATATGAGATCCTAACCCTTAGGGATCAATGAAATACCTTGGTTGTCAGGATCTTAATATTATGTATGGCAACTTACTCACTTAGCAGACCTAATTCTAGTGTCTATCCACAGGGTAGAAACTGTCACCCATAAAGAGAATTCCTCTGGAATGGTTAGCCGCATGATTAAAATGTGCAAACATCCTGGAAAAGACAGAGGACGCCGGTTGCTGGAAGATAACAAAAAAATACCATTTCTGTCTCCTTATTTTTACTCCTGTATCAGATGGATCAATTGAATGACACCTATAGAAAGCTCTGGAATGTTCTAGGAAGGAGATTGGATGGAAAAAACAAAGTAAGGAAAGGCGTGTTTTCAAAATGAATGCTTAGAAGATCCATCCAATGTACCCTGAGGTTCTAGGGAAGGAGAGGAATACCTTATTCATCCCGTCTCACTCGTATGCATGGTGCAGTGATTGAGTATACACAGGAGTCGGGATGGATGGCCCATACACACAGATGACCCATGTGGGATTACACACAGACCAGTGGTGTCTCGCCAAGACCGATGCTCACAACAGCGGACACAGGTGTGTGAGTTGGGAAGGCGTGTGTCTAGACACCACCGAGTCGAGTCGGTCAGACTATGACTGGTCCACTTGGATCACAGAGGAGAACCCTGGGAGAAGGGATGGATGTGCTTACACAAGAGGGGATTTATCTTACCGAGAGGGAGGGGCTTAAAATACTGTGGAATGTGGCCTAAGGGAAGAGAGAAAGGATTGGGACCTTTCTCCGAAGAAGGAGATCATCAAAGATCTTCCTGCAACAGTCACTAATATGGCATTATGTAAAATTGTGGATGTGTAACCGACGTGATTCTGCAATCTGCATTTGGGGTAAAATTGGGGGTTCATAACCCACTTCAATCTAATGTATGAAATATGATATGTCAAGAGCTTTGTAATGTTGTGAACAACCAATAAAAAAATAAATTTAAAAAAAAAAAAAAAGATCTTCCTGAAGAGGCTGAGGCAGGAGGATCAGGGGTTCGAAGCCAGCCTCAGCAACTCAAGTGCTAAGCAACTCAGTGAGACCCTGTCTCTAAATAAAATACAACCTAGGGCTGGGGCTGGGGCTCAGTGGTCGAGGGCCCCCGAGTTCAATCCCTGGTATCAAAAAAAAAAGAAGTCACTGAGTTTGCAGAGCTGGGTGAGGAGGGCCCAGGAAGACTGAGAAGGCCAGGCACGTGCTGTGGCCAAGGAGCGCTCCACAGACGCTTTCACGTGAGCGGGACCACGGCCAGACAGACTCCGGATGACGTAACCTCAACAATGAGCAGTTGAGGTTGCAGCTTCCCCCTGCTCGCTCCTGTTCTGGGAAGGCGCACATATTAAATTATGGGAGTTGGCAAACGCACTCCAGTTGCTAACGGGGAAAGAATGTTGTTGACTGGAAAGAGCCGGAGTGCAGAGGGCCATGCTCATTTCACAGCACGGGTGGAATCCCCACCGTCCACGGGAAAAGAAGCGATGCAGACGTTGGATGGACTCTGAAAAGATTTTGGTGTTGCAGAGAAATAAGGCGGCTAGCGGCTGAGGAGAGGGTTTGGGGGAAAAACAAGAAGAAAAGAAAGTGGAACTCTACAGGATGATGATTTGAATTTCATGAGAAAGAGCTGACAGGGTTTGAGCTACAGGAACAGCTGGACAGATGTCACAGATGATTTAAAATCGGAGACAAAGGACTTTCTGGCCCTGGTGAGGGGGGAAGGGGCTCGCGAGTTCATGGTTGGAGGCACTGGGTCAGGGGGCCTGCTGCCCTGCAGGTGGAGGTGCTGCGAGGCAGCTCAAAGCAGCACCGGTCAGGGGGGGGCAGAGGGAGTCACTCGCAGGTGGTCCAGGCCCGGGAGAGAATGGCCTCCCGCCTCCTTCTGCCTCCCAGGCTGGGTCCTCTGCCCTGCGTGCTCTGCCCAGCCCTTCCTGATCTGTGCCCTGCTTCTGTATGGAAAGGAGTCTGTGTGTCAGGAGCGCACAGAGGACTGGAGGCTCACGGGGAAGAATGTGGCGCTCATTCCCCTCCTCCGTGTTAGCTCTTTCTTCTCCCAGGGTTCCCCAGGGCTCTGCAGGCAATGCAGAGGGCCCTGCATCTTTATTCTACATTTATGGCCCAAATTCAAGATCAGGCACTTTTAAGGCAGAGACCAGAATACATCCAGTGTTGGGAAAAATGTCTATGTGTGTGTGCGCACGTGTGTGTGTGTGTGTGTGCGCGTGTGTGTGCACACTCAGTCCTCCATATCTGTAGGCTCCACATCTGTGGATTCTACAGAATATAGGTCAAAAATACGTGGGAAAAACATGGCTGTTGTATGCAACACATGGTGACTTTTCCTTCTTATATTTTTCAATCTTTATTTCTTTATTTTTATGTGATGCCGAGGATCGAACCCAGTGCCTCACCCATAGGAGGCAAGCGCTCTACCACTGAGCCCCAGACCCAGTCTCCTTTTTCTCGTTAATAGTTCCTAAACGAAACACTAGACCAAGCATGCACATAGTATTGACGTTGTATCGTAAGTCATGATGGTTTACGGTGCATGGGGGTGGGTATGTGCATGGGTTAGTTGGAAAGATCATGCTATTTTATGTAAAGGATTTGACTTCCCTTGGATTTGGGTATCCATGGGACAGTGGTCTGGGAACCAATCTCCCAGAGACACTGAGAAATGACTGTATTTGTATAGGTGAGTGCATATGTGATGTGAATATGTACACACATTTTACACTATATTTATAGAAAATTTTACAGGACATATACACTATACAGAGGATGTACATCATATATATATATATAGTATCATGCAATTAAAGGGTATTACGCACTATGTATGTCTGTGTAGTGTAGCATAGTATTTCTAGCATCATAGACAATCACGTTCCAATTCACAGGCCTACATTTCAGTGCAAAGAATGAATGAATGACTAGATTTAAAAGCGAATGAAGCTGTTGGGTTTGGTGGCACACGCCTGTAATCCCAGGGGCTCTGGAGGCTGAGGTGGGAGGATCACAAGTTCAAAGCCAGCCTCAGCCACACAGTGAGGTCATAAGCAACTCAGGAGACCCTGTGTCTAGATAAAACATTAAAAAAGGGTTGGAGATGTGGCTCAGTGATTAAGTGCCCCTGGGTTTCATCCCTAGTACCAAAAAAAAAAAAAAAAAAAAAAAAAAAAAAAAAAGAATGAAGCTTCTTAACACATAGAAATAGTTCCATGAGATGTTTTAAGGAACAGTTATAGAGTACCCAGACTTATACATAAAAGTTGACCCCTTTGAATCTATTTAATCTCCAGAGAGAGGATTTCTCCAAAAGCCAGGAAGCTGTGATTCTGGTACTTGTAGAAAGTGTCATATCCAACCAACCTGCTCATTTGGAGCCTGCCTTTTCCCCAGGTGATGAAAGATAATCATGAGCAATTGCTGCATCTAACTCTGCAGAGCTAGTGTCGCCTCTGCGAAGTTGAGTGCATTCTTTGTCTTCTGATCAAGACCCACTCCATGCGGGAGGCAGAGTTCTGCTAGTCTAATGAACCAATGGCCCTAGGTTCCCCAGGACAAGGGGTCTTGTCCCTGGCCATCTCTCTCATTCCTGCCCTGGTTCCCTGAGCCCTTTCCAAGTGCCCCGACACGGCAGTCCCTACCAGCCCCGCACACTGAACAAACCACAAACATCAAGGAACTTATTTTACAACTAAGATGTGCATGTCCTGTGAGACCCTCTTGTTTTGCTCGGTTGGTGACAAACATACTACTAAAGGGGACAAAAAGAATGGAAACAAGGAAAACCAATGTGGGAATTCTTAAGTAACTTCACTCAACGGAGCATTAGGTAACTGTCCAAAAAGTAACTCGACCATAGTGTGACACCAAGAAAAACAGGCCTGCCACACTTTCAGGAGAGAAACAAAATCTATAACCAGTTGACAGCTTGTGTTCTCTTTAGAGAGAAGTCTGCTTGTGCAAATAACAGAAGTGCAAAAATAGATGGCTCACAAGGTACCGCTTTCTTTCTTTTGGTGGTGGTCCTTGGGACGGAACCCAGGGACTCACCCGTGCTACACAAGTGCTCTACCACCGAGGTGCATCCTGCCCTGTTTTCTTGTTCAGTTTCCTTCACAACACCAAGACAAGTGCACCAACAACAAACACCACAAAGATGTCTCCAGAGGTGAAATTGTTTTGCACCTCATTCTTCCATAGATACACAGGCGTGTGTCACAATCGAGCTCAAGATGCACGTGGAGGTCACTTACTGTAATTGGTGGGGTGTGGGGACGTGAAGTGAAGAGACACCTTGGCGCTCTTGAGGCGGGTCTGCCCCCAGTATGTGATGGCCTGCAGTTCCACGGTGTAGTCGTAATCTGGCTGAAGTCTCTCCAGGACCACGAAATTCTGAAGCTGCAAACAGAGGGAGTATCCCCGAGCCCCATTAGAAACGGTCTTCGCCTCTCGTTTCCGTAGCAAATCTTACCAGACATTGTGAAGCATACCAACGTGTGGCTTGCATGGACCTTCAATTTCCCAAGGTCAGACACCGTGTGGATTTGCACCGTAGAAAATCCACTTTTACTGAGGATCAGAATAGATTTCACAAAAAGGCCAAAACCCATTAAATAATAATTGTCCTAATTCAACAACTGCATGTACAGGAGCAAATGATTTCAAACACACTTCCTTCTAGGCAGCAGTCTGAACAGAAAAGAGGGCTCTTCCTAATGAAGTTACAAAGGCTTGTGTTGCCAGAGACCCGGGACAGTTATGAGATGGCATTAATTGCCCTTCTTTGCTATCTGTTCTACATCTCCTGAGTGCAGTTCCACCAAAAGTTACAAAACACATCAGCTTCAAAAAAATACTTGAAGATATTTCTGCCATCATTATTGCCAATGTCAAACACTGACCCAATTTTCTATAGATGCTGCTGTTATTGAAAGGAAGTAAAGCAAAAACTGTATAATTGGCTTAATATCTTGGGGACAAGACAGGAATTCTGCAAAGGCTAAAGGAGAAGGTGATGCATCCAAGTGCACAGGGCAAGGCAGAATTAGAACTGAAGATTACACTTAGGAGAAGTTTAGTAAAGCCCCCTTCCAGGAACTTGAACTCAAGACAAAGAAAATCATTGCCTTAGAATTTAAAACACTCATGGAAATATAATGCACTTGGTCATTTAAAAAAGACAGGTAGGGGACAGGTGTAGTGGCACACGCCTATAATCTCAGTGACTCATGAGGCTGAGGTTGGAGGATCGTGAGTTAGACCAGCCTCAGCAACTTAGTGAGGCCCTAAGCAAGTTAGCGAGATATCTCAAAAATAAAAAAGCCTGGGATATGGCTCAGTAGTAGAAGGCCTTTGGGTTAAATCCGTGGTACCAAAAAAAAAAAAAAAAAAGGTGATATTGAAAAGAATGCTTTTCTATAAAGGGGTGGTCCTGGTGGTAATTAGCATTCATGAAGAAAAATATGTCAGTTATTAATGCAACATCAATCAACAGAGGATTAGTAGTATTCTTTCCAACAGAGAACATTCCAGCCTTCTATATTCAATGTGCTACTTTAAGATCATTCCAGTTTTACGTATCTAGTGACACTGTTGTCTGAAATGGTGAAACATTGAATCCTATAAGTAAATCTTTTGCTTAAATTCCTCTATTAGCTCTGGGTCAGATTCTGGACTCTGCCGTTGCGGCCCCTAGGTGACATCTGGGCTCAACAGCTCACCAGCCGGTATCCCACAGTGAGACTCTGCTTCCCCAAGGATGATTTCCTATTTTAACCACTAGCAGGTCTGCGTAAGTCTGGGTTCCCCATTTCCTTTAAGTAGGATTTATCTGTTTAATTGCATCTCATTCTTCCTAAACTCTATTTTCCGCCAGGTCAATTAAAATTCACTTTTCAAAGAGCCTTCACTTGGAAGTCCCCACTTTATTTAGTTACCATGGATATTAGAACAGCATCTTTTTTTTTTTAAGAGAGAGAGAGAGAGAGAGAGAGAGAGAGAATTTTTTAATATTTATTTTTTAGTTTTCGGCAGACACAACATCTTTGTTGGTATGTGGTGCTGAGGATCGAACCCGGGCTGCACGCATGCCAGGCGAGCATGCTACCGCTTGAGCCACATCCCCAGCCCCAGAACGGCATCTTAAGAAAAGGGAATAGTCGATCCCCAGGAAGAAATTCCTTGGTGTCTTATTTCTTTGGTGCTTTTCTGTTTTCTAATCTTATTGACCAGTTGGCCAAACTTTAATATCTCAAAGTGCAATAATTCACAAAGAATGTAGCTTGTCTCTTTTCCATAGGAAAATACAAAACACTCATGATATAGTTGACCCATAATTTGGGATACCCTGGGTGCTACGGTTTAGATATAAAGTGTCCCTCAAAAGCTCCTGCTGAGACAATGCGAGAATGTTCAGAGGTAAAATGAGTATATTATGGGGTGTAATCCAATTAGTGCATCAGTCCTCTGATAGGGATTAACTGGGTGGTAACTATAGGCAGGTGGGGTGTGTGTGGCTGCAGGAGGCGGGTTCTTGAGGGACATGCCTTTGGGATTTATATTTTGTCCATGGTGAGCAATCTCTCTCTCTCTCTGGGCTCATGGATACTTAAATTACTAACTGCACTGGATCATTGTGATTAATTTATGATTCATGCTTTGTTTATATAATGGGCATATGATACACATCAGTTGCTAATATCCCTCGTGTATCTTTGATGCTGTCTGGTTACGAATGTCATATAATGCCACCTGAAGTAGGGAACTTTAAATTTCATCATGTCATTTTTTTTTCCCCTTTGGATTCCAGTGATTTTACAAGGTTTGCTCTTGAGCTATTTCTATCAGACAAAACATGGCAGGATTCTTCAACATAAGAAATCAACCTGTATGACAATATCTTCAAAATGAAAATAGTTTTAACAGTTAAATACCAGTGATATGGGCTTTTGGAGACATAATTTATAATTCCAAGTAGCACAGATATCAAAATCTTTAGTGCAAAAAAAAATCCTATCTTTTAAAAAGTATTTTTAAACAGAACTCATTTGGGGAATCAACTTCATAAATGAGGGGGAAGAGTGTTTATATAAATGTTATAACATCAAAATAAAGGAAGGTACACCAAAAGTAAATCGAGTAGCTAACTCCTTTATGCACCAATGTGTCCTGTTCACGATGATAGAAATCTCACTGCAGAGAAGGGCTCAATGAAGATTTAATTCTTGGCATCTGGATGATAAAGCCCTTCAGATTCTTCTTAAATCAATGTGAAAAACACATAGTCCAACTGTACTTTCTAAGTTGTGTGCAGGTGGAAAAAATTGAAATAGGAGAATTATGAGTATTTGCCTTTCAATTTACAAGGTTCTTTTGACAGAGAGAGAGAGAGAGAGAGAGAGAGAGAGAGAGAGAGAGAGAGAGAGAGACCTGCGTATAAAGGACATCTTACATCATTTCATTTTTGAGGCTACATCGGTAAGAAGGAGGTGTGTTAATTGTAGCTTTGATTTCTGGAGGTGACGTTGTAACTGCCATTAGAATAAGAGTCCGTGAGTGGACTCAATTCAATTGTGTTTGCCTGGGATGGGACAGAAACCCTGGGCACACATGCTCCTTGGTGCTCAGTTACTCTAACAAACGCCTCAGAAGATCAGCTTAGAAAACATCTGTCCTGGCTGACAGTTTTAGAGGTCTCAGTGGCCCTTTTATTTGGTAGGGTGGGTATGGGGATTGAACTCAGAGGTACTTGACCACTGAGCCCCATCCCTGGCCCTATTTTGTATTTTATTTAGAGACAGGGTCTCACTGAGTTGCTTAGGGCCTCACTTTTGCTGAGGCTGGCTTTGAACTTGTGATCCTCCTGTCTCGGCCTCCCGAGCTGCTGGGATGACAGATGTGTGCCATGGCACCCAGCTGGAGACCCCTTTGCTGTGGGCCATGTATCATGGCCGGAGTAGGTGCACAGTAAAATTGCTCTTCTGATTGCTTAGAAGCCAAGGGGTAGAGGAAGGGGCTGGGGTCCTATTGTCCCCTGCAAGGACACACCTCCCAGTGACCCTTGGGTCCTGCCTCCTGAAGACTCCACCCCCTCCCCACAGCTCCAAGCAGGGGACCAACCCTTTAACACATACATGGACCTTCAGGGGACACTTATCCAACCCGCCCTAGAGGCCTGCTTCTGCTCTCCAGAGACACGGGCAGAATGAAGGGCAAGATGAGCCTTCCCTCTTGTGTCCCTCTTAGCTCAAGAGGGGCCACTCTTCCGACTTGGGGTCCACATACACCCTGCGCGCCGTGGCCCTCCTTCTTCGTTCCCACTCACCCCATCTGTGGTTTTCCTCCGCTTCTTCTTGGTGGGGACAAGGGACTTGTTGCTGACCGTCCAGCTCCAAAACACCTTGTAGTGGTGCACGGGGATATCTGGCTCCTCGGGGAGGTCCCAGGCAATGGTCACCATGACGGTCCCGTCACTGTTGACGGTGGAGTTGGCCAGCTGGAGGTTAGCGGGGGCTGGCGGTGCCGACGGATCTGTAACCCCAGGGAAAAGAGAAGCCATCTGAGTCGCCGACCAGGGTCAGCAGCGTGACACCAATTTTATGTGCATTGTCGTGTAATCCGATGACTTATGTATAACGTCCAGTTTTGCAATTTTACCCTTTCTGGTTTTCTGAAAACCAAAATCTCAATTGGGTGCTGAAGTCACCAGCTTACAAAACTCTGTATGGAGAAGGCATCGTGTGATTGCAGCCGGAGGATCTGCTCATTATTTCCAGTTGCAAATTGAGCACAGGCAGATGCCCCACACCACAGGCCACCTACAGATGCCCCCACAGCAGAACACAGCCCAGGGTTCCAGCTACAACGCCATCTGCACAGGAGGCCCAGAGAGACCATATCTAACAACATAGGAACCAAGAAACCAGGAGAAAATGTACCCACGTCACTGTCAGTCATTCCAAGCTTTGCAACAACGGCCAAGGGACTTATATTTAAAAAATCCCTAGCTTTCTGCAGTTTGGAGATTCCTTAGAAAACTTGGATTGGAACCACTATTTGACCCAGCTACCCAGTCCTCAGTCTATACCCAAAGGACTGAAAATCAGCACACTACAGGGACACAGCCACATCCATGTTTATAGCAGCTCAATTCACAAGAGCTAAAATGTGGAGCCAACCGAGGTGCCCTTCAATAGATGAATGGATAAAGAAACTGTGGTTTATATACACAATGGAATATTACTTAGCCATAAAGAAGAATGAAATGATGACATTTGCTGGTAAATGGACGGAGCTGGAGAATATCATGCCAAGTGAAATAAGCCAATCCCAAAGAATCAAAGGCCAAACTTTTTTTTCTGGTATGTGGATGCTGATTCACAATGGGGAGGGGATAGGGAAGAACAGAGGTACTTTGCATTAGGCAGAGGGGAGTGAAGGGAGGAGGAGTATGGGGTAGGAAGGACAGTGGAATGAATCAGACATGATTCCCCTAGGTACTTGTACGATTGCACGAATGGTGTGACTCTACACGGTGTACAACCAGAGAAATGAAAACTTGTGCTCCATTTGTGTACAGTGAATTGAAATTGAAATTCTGCTCTTTACGTACAACTAATTAGAACAAATACAAAAATAAAAAATAAATCCCTAGCTTTCTTCTGGGATCCACAGTGCCTGGGGCTTTATGTAGGCTAGTTACTTTGTTATTTAAAAAAAAGAAAGTTTCGTACATATTTTTAAAGAAGGGGGCCAATCCAAAGCTGGTGATTCCATGATTTTGCTAGATGGACAGGTTCCCCTCTAAACCATATTAGGAGTTCTCTGAGGGTGCCCACGATTTATGCCGGGATGTGCCAGGTCAGTAAGCCCAGGCAAGGCTCACGATACGCGTGTCAGGTAAACAGGTCATCTGAAGAGGTGACATTTCTCCCCGTGATGGCAGACACCAGGAGGTGTGCACATGCCCTGGCTGGCATAAGAAGAGCATGCTTGCTCCTGAGTTTTCTGGTGTGGGAAGCATAGGGCCCTTGCATGTGAGAAGTCTGCTTTGGTCACCCGTAGTGATCACCTCCTTCTCCTTGCAACACACCCCTCCGGCTTCCAGGATGCCTCTCTCCACTAAATCTGCCTTCAGGTTCACGCCAAGCTCCTGCTCAGGCACCTGCCCCTGCTTCCTCACATTCTATCAGCTCTTAACACAAGAGCATTTCAGGGTATTTGTTACCATACCAGAAAGCCAATATAGTCCCCCTGACCAAGAAAACTTTACCACCATTTTCTCCAAAGTCCTTATTATACCAGTAGATTTAGCACATGTCACCTATAAAATAATGTGTATCTTTCATACATTTTCTCAAAAGTAAGGCTCCTTTGGACTCCTGATCATACCAAGATGGTGCACTTCCATGACTTTGATGTGATTCTTCATGAAAGAACGAACATGGCTCCACATTGGAGCAAATGCCCATTTATTGAGGAACAGCTCTGCATATTTATAGAGCCGGGGGTGGTTTGACAGTTGGCATGGGGTGCTTTTTGATTGGTGGGTAAGGATCAGGTGAGCAGCAGGGCTAGTCTGATTGGTGGGTAAGGATCAGGTGAGCCAGCAGGGCTAATCTGATTGGTGGGTAAGGATCAGGTGAGCCAGCAGGGCTAATCTGATTGGTGGGTAAGGATCAGGTGAGCCAGCAGGGCTAATCTGATTGGTGGGTAAGGATCAGGTGAACCAGCAGGGCTCTGATTGGTGAGTAAGGATCAGATGAGCCACCAGGGCTAGTCTGATTGGTGGGTAAGGATCATGTGAGCCAGCAGGGCTCTGATTGGTGGGTAAGGATCATGTGAGCCAGGAGGGCTAATCTGATTGGTGGGTAAGGATCAGATGAGCCAGCAGGGCTCACCATTGGACGGCTCTTCTTGAGGGATGGGGAACTTAGTCTTTGGAGCTGGGGTGACTCCCAACACTTCTAATGGCTTCCTCCCCCATCATTATTAAATTGCAAAGTCAAAATGCAGACTGCAGATTAAAAATACTATAAAAGGGGATTCCATCTGTCCTAAATATGTCCAGACATTTTTCTGTCAGTGTAACAACATTCATGTAGCACTCCATGCATGACGTACCATGAGTTACTGGAGAAGATCAAAACCTATAGGGGGATGTGCATGGGTTACATGCAAAGAGTACACAGTTTTTATGTGGAACTTGAGCATCCTCCTTGGAAGCTGATAGATGATTGTGCTTATTTCTTTTCTGTCTCCCTGCCCTGGGGCTAATCACAGCTCTCTCTCTTTTCTTCGAGCCTACATTCCTAGCATTCACAAGAACCCCTAGCACACAGCAAATGCTCAGTCCACATTTGCTGAATGGTTGACTGAGAGGCTTCACGTAATGGAGAACTTGGACTTGTCAAGAGGTCGTCCAGTTTCAGGCTCAAAGTTGTCAATCAAAATGGTCAGATCATAAGATCCCCGGGTGAAATGCAAAGTCAGAGGAGTGCTATTCCCATTTGAGATAAGAGAGTCACAGCAGCACCCTTCTGTTATGGAGGGTTCCGTCCTTCACCTTTCGAAAGAGAGTGGCAGATCCTTGCAGGACAGAGCTAAGCGGACAAGTGAATCATCACCGCAAAGCAAGAGGAATGTTAAGATGCGGGAACACAACATCCACACTGCTTGTGCTGCACCTGAGGGTATGCCCTGGAAATAAGTCAACTTGTGAGCTTTCTAGAAATGGAGAAAAACCAAAGATGGTCTCTTCCAAAGAAACATGAGGAAATAATGCTTTCAAAATAGGAAGGTTTGATTTACACTTTCTCAAAAGTAAGACTACAATCTTACAATCTACACCACTCTACACCACCAAGAGGGTGCACTCCCATTACTAAGATAAGACAGTCTAAAAGCTTTTTCTTCCTTAAAAAAAAAAAAACAACTCTATTAAATCACAAAGCAACAGAGATTGTGAAGATGTGAAGATAACCCACTTATAGCTCCCAGAGCATGAATGGCTATTTATTTATTTATTTATTTATTTATTTATGGTACCAGGGATTGAACCCAGGGGTGCTTAACCATTGAGTCACATCCCAGCCCCTTTGGTATTATATTTAGAGACAGGGTCTCGCTGAGTTGCTTAGGGCCTTGCTAAGTTGCTGAGGCTGGCTTTGAACTCATGATCCTCCTGCCTTAGCTTCCCTCCCCTGCCCCCAGCTGCTAGGATGACAGGCATGCACCACCATGCCCAGGTGAACGGGTGCTATTTTTACACATTTTAATTTGCACTCATGTTCTAATTAAAACTTATTTGCAAAATAGGCCACAAGCCAAATTTGGACCGGGGTCTAAGAATGGCCAACCCCTCATCAAGAGCGTTCTAAAAGCTATTATAGAATCAACTCTATGAAACTTGACATGAACGCTGGTTATCTGCAATTTTACTGGCACATGATTATACACTATGGATTGAATGTTGGCATTGCTGTTCCCATTTGGAGATAGGGAGCAGGGGGACTAATTTCTCACTTCTCTAGCTCCAGATTATAGAGGGAGAGAGAGGGTTAGATCCACATTGCAGGACCAGCCTTCTCTCAACTCCCCCATCTGAGCTTCACACCAAAGCATGTTCCCTGTGTCTTGATTTTCTTGCTGATTCATTCCAATACTCCTTTGCACCCTCACAGTCACCTGCAGGAATGCATCCCGGAAAACACAGAGCAAGCCCATTCTTGGAGATAACTGAACTGAACTTCTTATGCAAACTATGTGGAATATTTAATATGTAAATCCAACTTTGGATTTTGAGAACAATAGTTCCTTTTACCGGATGATCCTAGGTGGTGCTTTCAGCAAAGAAGATGGACCTGCTCACTTCCAGCAAGACAGATTTCAGGTTTTATCATGTAACCTTTTCTGGCACATGTCACAAGCAACGAAGGAACAGGCACCAAGTCTTAGCACAATGGAACACTTTGAGTCCGGCGGTGGCCAAAGTGACAAATGAAACCACTTATCACCCTTGGCGAAATGCAGGTCTATTATTGCACTGACGTGAACTCTCGTGGGAAAGGACCGTGTCCGCCTGTCCCGGGAGAAATCCCATCACTTTTTGTGAGGGCAGACTCCTGTAAGGTTTGCAGACAATGCTATTTGTTACAGAGAAACCATGTCTGCATGTTAAAACAAAACAAAAAACAGAGAAATAGCCAAGGCTACAAAGAAAGTAGCCACTTAAATAATCACAGGCTAACCCGCACACAGCACAGAATAAAAACTATATATATTGCAGGAAAATGAATGTAGATGTCTGAGATCACGCTTCCCACTGAGCTGCGTCCCAGGAGTACCTCTGAAGGTGTGCGACAGAGATCAACTGCAGTTTCATTTTAAAAGTCATATTGCAACTATGTTGCAAATTCTCCAAGCAAATAGAAGGTTGGTTCTAATATTTAGATCTCAATGTTTCCTTTCCAGATTTCACACTTGGGATACTTGACCTTCCCCTTAAAGAAAAAAAAAAATCTTCCCCATATAGTAACCTAAATATCCAGTGCATTAGTCTTTGGAAACTCACTGAAGCTTCATGGCAGGTAAATTTGCAACTATTCAATGCTCTCAAGACTCATAAGACGACTAAGCGTTTCTCATTGGAAGTGGAACATATGTGCAGCCCTGGGTTAGGACAGTCTTGGGTCCCCAAGGAGACACCTTTCCTTTGTTCTGTATTCAGAAATGGAGAAAAAGATGGGAAAAAAAAACCCTCTGAATTTGGAGGGGAAAAAAAATACCATAAATATTCAAAGACATTAGATGAATAATACCTTAAGTTGGATTTGACCCTTTTCTTCCTAAGTTCCCTTAAATGTATATTATTTTGCAATGTCCAGTTGATAATTGACTAATTTAAAATGCCCAAACAAATATTCGCCTACTTTGAAAACCATAAGAAAAAATATACGGATTTGGATTTTGTCTTATATGGTTCACAGACTTGGAATATTTTCTTCTTTCCGTGCTCATGTGCATATGCACCTAGTCTCAAGAGCCAAAAGCAGACCAATTATTTCCAAGACTCTTCAGAGTTGTAAATCTGATCTTACTGTATTACCGTATTACCACTGAGCAGCTTGTATTTCCAATGAGAAGTCGGCAATATATGCATTTTTACCCATTCCATGGATAAAAACAGTGTCAAGAAGAGGTTAAAACCCATCTGCTGATAAAGAAGCCAAAAAGAACAAAAAACCCATCCTGTATTTTTCTATGTGGACGACCCTCATCCCAAATAGCGTGCCTGCCAAATTAGGGTCTCTGCTAGTTAAACATCAGTTGCTTTCTTATCCCAAGAAATGGACAAAAATGGAAAACCTATCTAATGCTGAGAGAAGAGAGAGAACATGGAATCGAGTTCCATTTTTAAAGGAAAATTTGCAATACTTAATAATACCAGGATTTCTTTCCCAGTGGAAAACTATGAAGATATGCACGTAAAACGCAGTTCAACATTTCTTAGCGGCAGTGTGTAAGAGGAATCGCAGGTTGTTGAGTTAAACAAGAGGTTGACAGCAGACTGTCAGGGTCCCACCAGATTCCCTGGTGCTTTGTAATTCCAGAGCTCCCCTGCACCTCCTTGTGTGAGGCTGTCTAGACCCAAAGCCAGCTCTGCCGTGCACAAGCCAGGTGTGGGGTGGAACGGCTTGCAGCAGTGAGTGACAGGGGGTGGCGCCTGGATACCACGGCTCCCCTATGCACCTCTCCAGGGAGTAACCCTAGATGGGTAGTGCGTCCCACACCAGCCCCTGAGCTCCCCTTGGGGACAGAGTGGTAACAAGTGTAAGACACCCCCCTTTACTGTCTTCTTCCTGTCTCACTTCCCCTCTACCACTCAAACCCTCGGAGCCTTTGAAGCTTAGAATCCTCTGGCTGTGGGGAGACTCCTAGCTTGAACCTGCAATCTCTCCTTTGGCTAAGAGTCATATTTCAAAGCACCCCGTGTCAACAGATCTGGGGATGTACCGATGCATCGACCCCTTGCACTCTGAAATTTCCAGTCGTTTTTTTCCAAGTGGAACGATATAGAAAAGTTGAGGTAAACCCTAGGATCTGGCAGGATTAGTGACCAGAAAAACACTTAATCTCAGGAGTGACCTATGGAGTGACCTGTATTGAAGGTAAATCAATATGTGCAGGGAGGACCATTTCTATGTTCTAAATAAAGAGAGAAAAACCAGATAGAGTCATTAGTCTATTCAAGTACTATTAACTTTATTTTAAAATTATTATTATTATTATTATTATTATTATTATTATTATTATTTTGGTACTGGGGATTGAACCTAGGGATGCTTAACTACTGAGCTACATCCCCAGACCTACTTTTGTGTTTCATTTAGAACAGAGTCTCCCTGAGTTGCTTAGGGCCTCGCTAAGTGGCTGAGGCTGGCTTTGAACTCGAGATCTTCCTGCCTCAGCCTCCCAAGCCGCTGGGATTACAGGCATGAGTCACCATGCCTGGCTATTTTTAAAATTTCAATCCAATTTCCCTACTCAAATACTGGAGGAAAAAAAATGGTATACAGGCTTTAAACAAGTAAATTTAAACAGCATTCCAAGTTCTCTTTTATTTTTTTGGCTGCTGGAAAAATAAATAATAATACTGATTTTACCCATTCTGTAATCCTGGATAGATTCTGGAGCAGGTGGGAGTTGGTGGTCATCAGGAGCAGGGTATGCATGAAAGTAAGTTTCTAATCCATGCATTCGATTACTTATAATCTATGCACTGAGAATTCCCTATAAAACACAGATGTTTAGTGAAGAGTCCATCAGGGCAGAATAAATGAGTTAAAAAGAAATTACCTTAAACAGTCACCAGTCCATTTTGGCAAACTACAGACTAATTTCGAATTTAACACAATCATAAGGAAGATAATGGGAAGAATTTTGGTTTTTCTATGAAAATTGGGGTTATAGCCTACGAATGCCCAGCAGTGAGGCTAAAGTAAAGAGAACTAATTTTTTTTAATCATTCTTTCCTTTTCCTACTTAATTTTACTTTTATTTCCAGAGGTGTTCATGGCAGATGAAAAAAAAATCCTTCCCATTATGGCTAGATTACTACCTGCCCCAAACACACTAGATGATTGCTTGCCCTTGGACATAGTCTACGACTGTGGGAACATTGATTCTTTCTTAAAGCAATGTTAAATCACCAGAAGGCGGGCACGATTCTGCAGCAAAACAGAAATAAATGGGCCTTTATGGACAGAAAAGGCACCATGAGTTTTGAAACAGGGTAGGCACCATGAAAGTGTTGTCCTGTTCCACTGGGGAAAGTCAAGGTCAGGAAAACAAGTTATTTTTCTGATTTCAGCTTCTCTTTTCATTACTCAGGATTCATTCCTTTTTTTAAATGCAGTGACGTTTGGTCTAGCGGCTCTGACATGTCAGGCACTGTAGCTAGTAACTGCACCCAAAGACAAAATTATCCGTGGGACACACACCTTCACCCTGACTCAACAGAAGACAGAACAGCAAAACCTTTACCATGTAAAACCTTCGAGGTAGGAAGTGAAAACCGAGAAAGAATGGAGCAGGGGAAATGTGGGTTGGTTTGAGGATTTGTCTGTTCGCAATTGTAGGAGGGGTGGCCAAAGGAGGCTTTGCTAAGAAAGAGACGTTGGTGTGGAGGTGGTGGAAGAGTCAGCTTTGCAACTGAATGGAGAAAGAACTTTCTGGTTCCAAGAAGTAGCAATGCAAAGGTCCAGTGGCAACGGAGAGTTTGGAGTGCTGGGCAGAGGTGGGAGAAAGTTTGAGAAGGAGGAGGGAGGAGGGTCTTCTAAGTCTGTTGACATGGTAAAGAAGATTGCTTCCAATCAAGTCCGACCTGGAGTTATGAGGACGTGCTACGCTCAAAACAGACCCAATGTAACAGATGTCAACAGAATCACTCAGACTATGGGGTGATTGGATGGTCCATCCTCATTTGAATGGACAGACTGGGTGGTCACTACAGGCAGGTGGAGTGTGGCTGGAGGAAATGAGTTACTGGGGGTGTGCTCTGGAGTGGTGCATCTTCCCCGTGGTCTGTCCCTCCCTCTCCACCCCTCTCTCTGCTTCTTGATTCCACGATGAGCTGAGCTGCTCTCCCCCTCCATTGGGCCCTTCCGCCATGATGTTCCGCCATGATGCTCTTGGACCCAGAGCCATGGAGTTGGCCATGGACCTCTGAAACCATGAGTCGTAGTAAACTTTTCCTCTTCTAAGTTGTTCTTGTCAGATGTTTTGGTCACAAAGTTAGTAAAACTCACTAAAATACATGCGGAAAAGGAAATCCGGTGCTTCTTGAGGACTTTCTGGTGACTTATAGGAAATGACTCTTCAGTTTTGTTTTTTGTATGTGTGTGTGTGTGATGAACTACACAGAGGACAGCATTCTCCATCACTAAACTAAACATTGAGAGAAGAAAACATGGAAGCAGAACATCTTTATTTCTTTGGAGGCTGCACGCATTTCCAAAAATGGAGTAATCATTTTCAAATCAATGTGATTTTTATGTTTGAGACTGTTTTCTACAAAAAGCTTCTTTTTTGAGGAGATGTCCTACACTGAAGGATGCTAATTATTCTAATAGGGCTGCCATTCAAATAGATGAGTAATAAGACAATAGAAACAATTTTCTATCTTTAAATTTTCCCAGTGAGGCAGGTCTTACTGGGAGGGATGGATTTGTTCTAACCCCAAATGTTGGTGATGGTGCTACAGAACTGTAAATAATACAAGTTATTGGGTTGGACACCCATAAAGAATAGACTTTGTAGCACACCAATTATTTTCATAAAGTTGTGAGACAATATTTCCCAGACAAGATTTCTCTCCACTTGAGATTGAGTAAGGAAAGACCTGGCGCCATCTTGGTAGAGGTGAAGTCTCCTTTGGGTGGGTCTGGGGGAGGGGGGAGCGAGTATGTTCCCCTGTTTAGCTATCTGTGACACTCACATCATTCTTGTGGTGTGTCCCACTAATAAAGTCATAGAACCTACCATACATTCTGTGCAGAACTTTTTGGTTTTTAAGAGTTTAATGTCTGGGATGCGCCTCCGATTGCAACATTTGGCACTGGAGTTTGGAGCCTAGTTGGACAAGCGGGAAACAGAACAATACTTTCCTGGTGACTGCAATGTTTCAAAAGAGGGTGCATTTTTGTTCAACAAAAGCCAAATTAAATTCAAATTAAATTCAGAGGCTCTGATTCTGGTCTATTGTATTGCTCTGTAATACGAAGTGTTGAAACTGAGTGATTTTTCCAACCTTGTGATCCTCCCCCCCATGACGGTCCTGAGACTGTCTGCAGACCTCTGCTTGGGTGCTAAAGGTCTTGTGAGAGCAGGGCTCTATAAAGAATCATGGGAGCCAAACCACCTCTCCTCCCCCCACGAGTCAGGAGGTGCCACCAGTCTTACAGGTAATACACTCTGTCTCCAGAGGCCACAAACTGCTTTTGTCTGATGTGTGAGACAGCAGCCTTGTTCTGAAAGTCCCAGCCCAGATCCTGCTAGCTACTGAGCAAATGGGAACACATTTGGATCCCCAACGTGTCTGGATCCCATTTGAACCGTGCAAACAAGGTGAAGAGGCCTCAAGCTTTTTATCGATCTCTGCCTCCTAACCTAGGATTAATTATTCATTTCACTAGCCTCTCCAAGTGCTCGGGCCACCTGGAGACAGAGTCTGGTCTGAAGGTTTGACATCTTTATCTGCAATTTCCCTTTAAAGCATGCTTAGTTGTGTGTTGTATTTGCCTCCCTGAAACAAAAGATACCTTTCTCTTTTTTTAAAAAAATGACTTTTTCCTAAGAAAGATACAAATCTACAATGCACTCTGTAATGGAGTCCAAATAATATTTTTAGTACAAGTTTTCTTGTCGAGTCCTGTGTTATGCAGAGAAAGTGGTAGCAAATAGAAATGGGCAGACTGAGACGGGGACATTTTTACAGTCATGCCCCAGAAATTGCAACACGTATCAGCCACACCATTGAAGTTGTAAGGCTGACATTAATTGTTACTACCACAATGCACCCAGCTTACATTTACTGTAAATAAATTAGCTTCCATATAATTTGGGGTTAGTAAGTAAATATGACATTTTTTGTCTATAAAACTAGATCTTGGGGCTTGGGTTGTGGCTCAGCGGTAGAGCGCTTGCCTTGCACATGCGAGACCCTGGGTTCCATCCTCAGCACCACATAAAAATAAATAAGTAAAATAAAGGTATTGTGTCCAACTACAACTAAAAAATAAATATTAAAAAAAACTGGATTTTGATTAGTCAAGTGGATAATAAATTAGTTTTCAAACTGCTTTGGAGAATTAAACCTGAAGATATCATTGCTTTCTGGTTAAATTATGTCCTTCCACTCCTATAGAATAAACTAACTGCTGATGCCATATAGGATCATCTGATTCCACAGAGGTTTTAAATAGCAATAAACAGGGAATTTCAAAATTGTAGCAATGACCAAAAAAAAAAAAATCTAGGAGGGGTCCAGGTTCTAGACCTTATAAAACAAAACTAAGAGACTAACTCACTCAGTTAACAGCTATTTTATGAAAGATGACATTGTATTGCACCTAAAACTCAGGCTTCCTCCCCATAATTTGTAGAATGATGCTTGGTGGAGATTTTTTTTTTTTTTTAACTAGGAATTCAACCCAGGGACACTTAATCATTGAGTCCCATCCCAACCCTTTTTGTATTTTAATTAGAGACAGGGTCTTGCTGAGTTGCTTAGGGCCTCACTAAGTTGCTGAGGCTGGCTTTGAATTCTCTATCCTCCTGCCTCAGCCTCCTGAGTAGCTGGGGTTACAGGCATGCGCCACTGTGCCCAGCTTGATGGAGAATCTTAGTGAAGACGTTGAGTAGAAGTCCATCCTGGAAGACCCCAACTTTAAAGTTTAGAAAGCCCCCTTATCATCATTTTCTGTGACAATTTGAAGGAAAAACTCCGCTGACATCCTTAACCATAAATGTCCATGGTACCTTCCAACACATCTGGCCCCCTTCTGTAACAACAGCATGGCCACCTGCTGACCAACCACCACATGGAGATGGTAATTACATCCCAAGTATGTCAGGGAGCAAGGCGAGGGTCCCCCACTGGGCTCAGGACAGCAAGACTGACCTTTGGAAGAGCGGAAGTGTTTGCTGGGTGCAGTGAAACCCCGAGTCCCGTGCACGTTGACGGCAGCCACTCGGAACTGGTACCACCTGCTGGGTCTTATGTCGGTCATTTGAACCCGCTCATCCGTGGTCTGAAGGGAAATGTCACAGAGCACGGGTCAGTTTTTATTCTGATGTGTCCATTGGGTGTGTTTCAAAAATGACACAAACTCTTTAGCCAATGCAAAAAATAAATAAATAAATAAATAAAAATCTTGACCTCTCCCTTTGCATAAGCCCCTCTTATCATTTCCAGATCCAAAGAGAGTCATTGGGAAGCAGGAAACTCTGGACGCCGCCTCATCTCCAAAACTTAAATGCCTCTGGGAGTCAAAAATCTGATCACAAACGCTTGGGCTATTTTAAAATCTGATGACTAAATGGAGCGTTCAAGGAATTCACTCAATAGAAAATGTGTACCCCATGATTGCTTGATAGACAAGAAAGTGAATTCACTCCTAGGTTACAGAAAAAAGATGCCTCTTAAACTCGCATATGAAATATAATTCTAGAAGCAGCTATAGGAACCCACATGCTTTAAAGGCTGATGACTATATCAAGAAGTTAACTGTAGCTGAAAACAATTTTTTAATTGAGTAAATCCCATGATATCATGAGAATCCAGTCCTGGCCTTCAAGAGTAACTCTTTCACCTTTTGCATCCAGGAATTCTGCACACTTGGATTCAAAATATTTGCAACACATTTGGAAATATTTTGACATATTTGGAAAAATACTTTGGAAGATATTTGGGTGAAAAATATTTGGAAAAAGATGGTGTCTGTACTGAACATGTACTAGCTTTTTAAATTCCCTTATGATGCGTCCCTGAACAGTACAGGTCATCAATATTGAATCATATGATTAACAATATGATTCGTCCCTTAACAATGACTTAGATGGCATTCATTTTACCTTAGGTATTCTAAGTCATCTAGCCAGGACTTCAAGTGTAAAATAGGATCTGCACAGCTACAGGAAAATACTGTGCTGTGAGGGATTCGAGCATCATCGGATTTTGGAACCTACAGGGGATCCTAAAAAATAATATCCTGCATGGCTATCCAGTGACAACTGTCTATTCTTGTCTAATATAAAGAAAGAAAAAAAAAGATACTGGGAGAAACAAGTAGGTTGTCTTGTATCTACTGCTAGGGTCTCAAGATATCAATAACTTTAGCAGCCTTCAGCCAGATGGGATGTACTGACTTACAACATCTGGTGCAGTTTCACCTGGGCTTTGAGGGTGAAGCTGGGGAAACCGGACGGAATCAGACGTTCCCAAACTTCTTAACGGTAATTTATTATGGCAATGCTTTTACGTCCGTCTCTCAAAGCTAAACATTTCTGAGACCAAAGGAAGGGTAAGAATCAAATGTGGAATTCTACCTGGTTTGGCTGAATTTGAGACAATTTGGGATGACTTTGGCATTTAGCGTTTTAGCTGTGAGTTTGAAAAATTTAAAGCCGGAATGATAATCTGGACAAAGAATCGCATGTGGCATTAGCTAGCAAAAATAACAGGAATCAAACGATAATTTTCGGTGTTTCTTTGACATCAAGCTCTTCACTTATTTCTTTTGTCCCGACGGAGGCATAGTAAGTTAACGTGCTGTGCTTAATGTGTGCGGGGGACACTCTCCAGGAAAGGACTTACCTGGGCCACCGTCTGCCAATGAGTGGCATCGTCCTCGCTGGGGTGGATCCCATAATTCCATCTTCTTTGTACCACGTAGATCACGGGCTCAATGGACACGTTGAATTTTGAGGACCACTTCACCTCCAGCTGTCCGGACTTGTGCTCGGTAAATCGTAATTCTTTCCTGGGCTTCAAGGGGACCCCTGGAACAAGACCATGTCAATTAAAGCCATCTGCATGGGACCCAAGTGCAGGTAAATGCTGAGGAAGGAAATCTACCAGAGAGACCAGTCTCCTCTGCCACCCACCAAGATTCCATCTCCTTTCGTAAATGTGACCTCTCCGCATCAGGTATAATAGGGGACATTTGACATCAGGTGCAATCCATCCTACGCTACGAATATTACTCCTTTTCCCTTTTTGTTTCATTCTAGAGGGTCAAAATTAATGGCTGGTCAAAATTAATTTTTCTCCCTAGAAAACTCGAGAGTCACCCCTTTCAAGGACATTGCACTGAGTAAATCGTGTGACCAGGTTGCCTCCATCAAGGGTCACATGGAAGTCACACAGGACGGTCATTACCAAAAATTCAAGTCATCTCTCTTTTTTCTAACATGGTCCGTTTCTTTGGTGACATTCTAAGGTCATTACATTACAGTTCCAAGATTTGCTCTCTTTTCTACCTCAGGGAGTATTTCCTTTGAAGGGAAAGGAAAACACACAACACACACACACACACACACACACACACACACACACACGGCAGCACTAAGCTAAGCTATCAAACCTCACAAGGGTGAGTCTTTGGGATTCTTTCATGGATTGCTCAGGCAATCCATTGCCCTGTCAACTTTAAAATCGGAAAATGATGAATGGATAATGCTTGGCTTTGGCATGAGGGAACGCATTGCCTCCAACATCCTTCACAGGTGTCTCCCTTCAAGATACTAATCCCTCGGATTTCCTTTTCCTCCTATTTGGCACATAAGTTGTCATGGTGAGGGAAAGATTTGAGATCCACAGTTCTGAACCACAGGCTTTATTGAAAGGGTGCTTCAGAAGCCATTTGGTGGGAATCTATGGCACCATGTTGGTGGACACGGTCAACACCACCATTTTCTGTGGAGAATGGCGTTTGCCTAAGGCACCGAAAGCTCATTTGGAAAATCCAGTTCAGAGGGAAACTGGAAAATGTGGAATCTCAAAATAAATAAGACGGGATGCATGTTGGTGTCAATGGCTGAATCTCAATTCTTTTTTTTGACTGAATTCACATTGATCTTGTTTAGGGAGATTTAAAACTCACCAAATGCTTAGGTGGATAGAGTTGGAAGATTTTAAAAGAGCACCTTCACAGGTGGATCAAAGTCATTGACATAGAAAATATTTTCTAGACAGCACACTTCCCACACCTATTATGGTCTCCATACTGATACTCTCTTGGGTGGTGGCTATATATGGGCGTTCAGTTTAATATCCGTCTGTCTCAATGGGCGGTGGCTTCCTGGAGTGGGTGAGCGGATGGTTCCTCGTCTACGTTTTGAACCTGATGTAATGGAGTCTGAGGAAGACGGGTTTGCCTGGGGCCATGATTGGATCAAATTCCTTTCTGAATTCTCCCCATCTTTCTACCTTTCAAAGTAGGAAAAGACACCTAGCTGACTTCTGTTCAGCAGAATTTCCCTCCACACGTCCCGCCTCTACCTATGCGCCCTTTTCCTGTGACGGCGGTCTTTGCAACAGTGCTGTTCTTTAGGCGAGACCTGCTTTGGTATATTCTTATGCCACCAGCATCTACTGGGTCTATGCATAGAAATTCCCAAATCGTCCATCTCCACGGAGGCCTCCTGCTCTCGTTTTCTCTGTCTCTTGCCTCTACTTCTCAGCTTCTCTGTGCATCTCCCTGCCTGTCAGTCTCCTTGTCTAATCCACTTTCTGATATTTTGTGATGATTTTCGAAAGCAGAGGTGGGACTCAAACTCTCTAATTGCATCCAGCTTCCTTCATCTCCCTCAAGGTGTCTGTCAATCATATGACTGCCATTTATCTCTTGATTTATTCCAGGGTGCCTCCTGCATTTCCACCATAGATCCCATCTTTGAATCAGCTTTCCCAGAAACACACAATCGTCTGTTGATGGTATTATTATTATTATCATGCCCAATCGTCTTTCATTCTGTTTTCTGACTGTAGACACTTAAGTACTTCCAGAATCACACCAAATGCCACCCCTCTGCGTCTCTTTCCCTAAATTTCCCAGTTGGAAAAAAAGGATCCATTCTTTGGGGCCTCTCGACTCTTGAACGTACAACTGTCAGGATGTGCGTTTAACTGCCCCTTGCTGCAAAGAGCTCATTTAACGATGCCTGTCTGCTACATGAAGCTACAGCCCCCAGAGGTCTTTCCCACCTCTTGGAATGTCCCAGAGGAGAGAACATTATGCAACACCAAATGGTCACTAAATATTTGCTGGAGGAACCACCTCCCTGACTTTCTGTACTCCAGGCAAGAATGAACCCAGGGAAATGAGAAAAGTTGGAAACATTTGCATAAACCTTTTCAACAGTGGCGACCCTCCGCTCGAAACTCATTTCCAAAAGTGAACCCTGATCCCAGGTATTGTGTGCTGCCTTCCCAACCATGTATACTTTCAAATAACTCTTCTCTCTTCTATCATGGCTATATTACTCAAATACACATTTACTTTATTTTTTTTTTTAAGAAAAGAAGGTTCATACTAAAAACCAAAGCAGTCAAAATGTTTTCAAGTAGAACAGATTTTTTTGTTTGTTTCTTTGCATTGTCTATAGTATTTTTCCAGTTTTAAAAGAATTTTTTTTATAGATAAGATGGGAATCCCTAAGTTAATTCATGACCAATTTAATACCAGAAGTAGTTCTCTATTTCTTGTGTCATGAAAAAAGGTACTCAAACTTGTTCGGAGTGATGAGAATCCAAACTGAACAGAAAGATCATTTTTGTGATCATTTTTTTGTCCTTCTTGGGTTTGAGATGGGCAGGCAGGTGATAGACGCGTGATTCTGCTGAGAGGCTATGCAGGTCTGAGGACATTTCCTGATTCCCTGGATGTGTCTGTGCATGGTGGAGAAGATGACCAGTTACTTCTGCAGACTTTCAGAGCAGTTTCTGAGACATGCAAATCCGCCCTTCTCCCTGGCTGTCTGCCATATAATCTTCTACAGTTGTGGTAAGTATCCCCGCCATTCAACTAACCTGAACCTATCGGAAGCACATGCAAGCATCCAGAGCTCTTTGCTGAAAGGATTCAATCTTGAATAGCATTCAACCACCTACAGCCTTCCTCGGACGTAATGAGTATCAGGGCCACGTCGGTTCAAATTTCTCCATTAAAAAATCTCTTTAATTGGGATGTGCAACGCTCCTGCAATTTGCATGTTAAGAAACGGTCCATCTGCTTTGCATTAAGGGTAGCTGCCTCCCTTGATTGGAAGTCATTCCAGCTCTCCTCTGTAATTGTGTGCAGATGGGGGCTCCACACCCCCAGGACCTCCAGCCCTCTCTGCCAGAGAACACCATCCTCCCGAGCCCAACGAGCATCCCAATTGCATAACCAGATGTGGACATGGGATCACTCCTCATGTGCTTTCCGTTCCAACCATGATTAGAAATTTTCTTCCTAAAAGCTGTTTTTGAACCAATTAGCCATCTGAAATCTAAACTAGCCTGATAAGAAATATAAAAATATTATCATATGTCACCCCATGAGATGTGACAAAATAGGTCCTTTTTTTTCTTTAAAATGCAAAACATATATTTTTGTAGAATCAAAGCGACAGAAACCCAGGCTTTTAAATGATGCTAAGAAGAAACTGATAGAAAAATCAATAATGATAAATAATCAACATTGCCTAGCCATGTTGAGATTCAGTTGTCAGTATCAAAGTTTTTCCCTTGAAGGTCTAAATGATTTGAACATACTGCATTAGTTCATCTCTAAAGTCCTGAAATTTGAATTTCACATTATTAAGATATGTGTGAAAATATTAAATCAACTCCGTCATTGGGTCTTTTGAAAAAGAAATAAATGGACAAATGATTAATTGTTGATTGGTTCATGACAAAGAGAAAACAGAGATAATGGAGAAGTGGAAATTGGTCTAAAACTTGGTAAAAATTTTGACTTTCTTCCTATGGCCAGACTTGCATTTCATAGAATGAGAAACTTCCTGCCTCTCCACTCCTGTGAACACTTCGTGTCTTTTATTTCACTACTCTTCGCTTTATTGAAAATAAAAAGAGAGAGAGAGAGAGAGAGAGAGAGAAGTCTGTTGTTTATTTCAAACTATAACACAAGTCCGTTCAAGTTAGCTCAGGGTCACCCATGACATAACCCAATTCTGATGCTCTGAAATCATGGAGAATTCTGCCCCTCACATTTTCAAAACACCCATTGTTTATAAAAACCCAAGTTTTCACATATATATACTTATAAAGCATGTGAGGGTATAAAATCTGCACCTCTTACCTCCCCTCCCAGAAACACAGTAGACCAAATAGAAAGTGTATGCTCAATTAGCTTAAAAGTTTAGTAACATGAAAAACAGTTAAATCGACACTCTTAAATAGCAGTTGGTTTCAAGAATTCAGAAAACGACTGCACACTCAGATGATTCCTTTGTGTTTGACGAGCTCATCCATGAACCCGGTGCTGGGTGAGGGCGGGTTTCATCTTGCTCTTTGTGCCCCAGTGCCCAGAATGGGTCACGGCAAACGAGAGACACTCCACAAATGTTTATTCAACTGAAATGTATCAGTGCTGGAAGATCTAGGGCACATCCGCTTCTTTTCAACTTAAACCAGGGAACACATGGAGCCAATATTCTCGAGGATTTCCAAACAGCACCTACCTAGGTGACCACGTTGTAAGAGGCGGATATCTAATAAGTAAACAAACTCATGAGAAATGGACAAGTTGGTCATGATGGCCCAGTAGATTTGGTCCTCTGTGGTCTTCATTCTGTATTTAATTGGAATTCTTCAGCTCTACAAAGTAACCTAAGACTAAGGTCAGTGTGGTTAGGGGAGATTCGTAGGTTATTCCTTAGCCTTAAATGCTGATAAACCAGTGATTTTATTAGACTAGAAATGTTTGATAATGACATATGTCTTCATTGGATGATGCTGCTGCTGCTGCTGCTGATGATGATGATGATTTCTAATGAAACCCAGTGAGAGCTTTGGTTTGCGATATTATTTCAATAGGTGTTAGACAGCCACCGAGTCACATCAGAACATCCCAGAGTCCTGGGGCCATCAGCATTAATTTGTGATGAGAGCAAGCAGGTTGACTTCTACGTGAGAAGGTCAACAAGGATTCCAAGTTGCTACTAGGCTAAGAGGTTATTGAAAGGATTCTGACAGGATCTATTTGATCCTTCTTAGACACACAAACTAACTCACAGGTAGTCTCAAATGCTCCTGGGAGACACACACACACACACACACACACACATATTTATATATACATTTATATATATATATATATATTTATATGTGAGTGGGTATTATTGTTTCCAAGAATAATTTAGTTTTGTCATTTTTTAAAAATTTTTCTTTTAGTTGTTGATGAACACAATACCTTTATTTAATTAATTTATTTCTATGTGGTACTGAGGATCAAACCCAGTACCTCATGTGTACGAGGTAAGCACCCTGCCACTGAGCCACAATCTCAGCCCAGTTTTCTCATTCTTATTATGCAAACATTATTGGCTCACTGCAGCTTCATAAAGTCCATTCATTCTCTCGGTGGCTTATGCTCTATGAATTGCCTCTTCCCACAAAATCCAAGTTAAGAGCTTCTTTGTTGCACAAGAGTGACTTTAGCACTTCTTAAAAACCCATTCTGGAACCACCATTTGAACCAGCTATCCCACTCCTCAGTTTATACCCCAAGGACTTAAATCAGCATAGTACAGTGACACAGCCACATCAATGTTTACAGCAGCTCAATTCACAATAGCTAGACTGTGGAAGAAACCCAGGTGCCCTTCAATAGACGAATGGATGAAGAAAATGTGGTACATCTACACAGTGGAATATTACTCAGCAATAAAAGAGAATAAAATTTTTAGGTAAATGAATGGAGCTGGAGAATATCATGCTAAGTGAAGTAAACCAATCCCAGAAAACCAAGGGCCAAATGTTCTCTCTGATAAGTGGATGCTTATCTATAATGGGTGTGTGTGTGTGTGTGTGTGTGTGGTGGGGAGAGTGGAAGAACTTGATTGGGACAAGTTGGGGGGAGTGAGAATGGGGGGTTGGAAAGATGGTGGAATGAGTTGGACATCATCACCCTAGGTACATGTATGACTACACGTGTGGTATGACCCTGCATCATGTACAACCAGAGAAATGAAAAGCTGTGCTCCATTTGTGTACAATGAATCAAAATGCATTCTGCTGTCACCATGTATCACTAATTAGAACAAATAAAAATAAATAAAGGAAAAAAAAATAAAAGAAAAAAATCCATTCTATTTAGTTACATACAGGTTTAAATGTGTCTTTATATAATTCATCTCGTTGGTCCTTCCTGGAATTGTTCTCATTTCCTGTGAAGCAGGCACATCTGAAATTCACACTGATTCTCCAGTGTTTTTAATTTTAAATGCATATTTTAATTGCCATCATCTCTTTTGAAATATGCTTGTTTTGAAACCCTGTGAGTTTTACAAAGGGCTTAAAAATGAATATTCTGACAGCATCCTCATGGTGAAGAGCATACAATCAGTCGTCGCAGGGAGAAGTTTCATGACATCTAAGTTTTTAGAAATGAAATAGTTTTAGGTGTTTCCAAAGTGACTTGATGGAGATTACAATAAGAGGGGTGGAAACGATGAAATGCTGGATCCATTCGAGAACCGTCACTCAGTAAGAAGGGGAGAGCGCCAAATATTTTGAATTTGGGTCATAAAACTTACGTTGGGGTTCTAAGGATCCAAGAGGCATTTTTCAAAAATTAATAAAATCAGGTGGATTCTACAGGTTTCAAGGGGAAGGCATTTCCAGGAGGCAGACAGATGCATTAATTCTGCAGAGGTGAGCTCTTGAGGGGAAAGGAGTTTTAATAGTAGCCGTTCGGTAGAGACCCCAAAACTAGTATTGCTAGTGAATACTGCTTTAGACCCAGATTGTCAAAAACTTACCAGCAGGTAGAAATGATGGGCATTTGGCATGTGCATACCAAAAAGTGAGGGACAGAGAGCTGTTGTTCTCTTTGTAACCATCTACAGCTACAGATTGATTCTACTCACTATTCAAATTGGACCCCCAAATTCACAGAATGTGTGTCTCCTTGTGTGCCTTGATAATATGCAAACAATTCAGAATCCACCCGAATGGCTTGGGTATGAAACACCCTCATCAGGCTTACGGAAGACTCGTGGCCCTGAGCCCCACGCCCTGGAGTGCTCTAGAATTTGCTCTTGAATGCCAACTATTCTATCTGCAGACCTGTGGGATGGAGGGAGTCCCCATGTTCGGAAGAGGGTCATTCCTCTGTCTCAAGATGACCACTCAAAATATTTAAAGTCTGCACAAAGACACGTCTGTTCTTGGGTTGTGCCGACAGAAAATATGTTTATCATGCATTTTTCAAGTGTTCCTCAACCCCAGCCTCCTTTCTGCAGATTTGCAATGTTTTTATTACAATGTTACCCAGTACAGCTTAATTGACTTAGTCTGCCTTTGAGAAAAAAAAATACACCAAGTTCATGGATCGCTGTTATCCTTTGTATACGGAAAATTAAAACTCTGGCTGGGCTCTGTGGTGCGTGCCTGTCATCCCAGCAACTTGGGAGGCTGAGGCAGGGGAATTACAAGTTCAAGGCCAGCCTCAGCCACTTAGCAAGGTCCTAAGCACCTTAGCAAGATCCTGTCTCTTAATAAAATATAAAAATGGGCTGGGGAGAGGGCTCAGTGGGTGCAATCCCTGGTACCATAAAAAAAAATCCAACAACAAAACTCCAACTCTGTTGCTTATTTGTGTCTCACATTTTGGCTGAGTTCTGTGCGTGTTTTAAGACACGCGGGTAGGACACGGGATGAATGTCCCCTGTGTTTTGCATTCTTGTGGGCATGGCTGAGCCCTTCCCAGCCGCACACAGCCTCCCGTGTCGGTGACGGCCTCTGCCCCTACCAGGCTTTGCTCTTTACCTTTGTACAGCGTCTTGGGCACCTGGCAGGTGTGACCGCAGCCGTTGGAGCAGCATTTCTTCACCCCCGAGCACTCGTGGTCAACCTCGCAGCTCTCGACGCAGGCGGCTGCAAACCCACTGGCCCTCTCGGGGGCCGGGCAGTCCCCCTGCTTCACCAGCAGGATGTACTTGAGGAACTCACAGCTGGTTAAGCACTCGTAGTTTTTCTTGGGGAACAGAGGCTGCGGCAGAGAAGCAGAAGGGAGACACAGAGAGGATTTTTTTTTCTTTTTTTTATAAAAGGTTCCATTAAAGACACATGAAGTCTGATTCCCAGGCATCCTAAAAGAAGAACTTTTATTTTCCATTTTGAGACAGGATCTTGCTAAATTGCTTAGGACTTTGCCAAGTTGCTGAGGCTGGCCTCCTGTCTCAGCCTCCCAAGTCCCTGGGATTATGTGTGTGCACCACCACACCCAGCCCCTTGAACATTTTATGAAATAGATAAATTTGTTGTTGTTGTTGTTTTTTTTAACTCAATCCCCAGAAAGGTTTCATTCCATGGTAATTTCCCAAAGGAAAAAGACCCATGAGATGATTTTAGATTGCACACAATGGTCATGCCGAGTGGCTGAGTGAACAGTCTCCTATCTTTACCTTTTCTCTCAGCTCAAAGAGAGCTGTCCAAAATCTGTCATAGAGGTGGGGGGTGGAGCGCCCACTCTTAGCATGCATGAGGCTCTGGGTTCCATTCCAGAGGCAGAAACAAACCAGGATTGTAAATAGCTACAAAGCCCATTGAATGCAATTCAAGGGGACTTCTCGGACTGCATGCATGACCTATATTTTCATTTTCTAATAGTCAAGGTTCTCCATTTTCTTCATCTGCCATAAAACCTAGTGAAGACAACACAGTAGCCTTCCTGTGGAACCCTTCTGACCCTCTCCATGGGGACACATTGACCCTCTCTTGGCGTTACATCGCACAGTGGTCTGAGCCCGTAAATGGAATGTACCTAAACGACACCCAGGTTTTAGAGCTGAGGTGCTCGGGCCATCTGTTACCAAGAGGGACTCGTCAATAAGTAGTGCAGTGAGACAACGTGGATCTCCTTCAACATCGATGTGCACCTGCGTCTTGCCTCTGTGAAAGAGGATTTTAAGCATCTTGTTGGTGACATTTTGAAGGAGCCCAGAATCCACCCACCACTGATGGGGACAGGAACCCCTTGACTCTCTAAAGGGGTGCGGAATAGAAGAAGGCTGAGCAGTGGGAGAGGATCAAATGGATCTTGCTCCTCAGGAAAAACGGACCCGTGCATCATCTTCTCACCCTTGAGACGTGAGCTGCTATCACAAGATTCTGGCTCTTTCTGCC
Organism: Spermophilus citellus; assembly: GCF_964194105.1. Lineage (NCBI taxonomy): Eukaryota > Metazoa > Chordata > Mammalia > Rodentia > Sciuridae > Spermophilus > Spermophilus citellus. The sequence continues at coordinate 4,249,284 of NC_138190.1, forward strand.
CATGAGCTGAGCAGCATCTGAGGCTCCTAAAAGCTTCCCCACACAGAGAGTAGAAGAGAGAATGATATTTTGGGTTCCTTGGCCTCCGTTGAGCTTATGAAAGAATAGCCAAGATGCCCCCCCCCAGCCCAACCTAACCTTAACCCTCCTGAATTTCCTATAAAAGATGCCTGACGAGATAGCCACCAGCATCCTAAATTCCACCTTAAACTACCTTTGACCTTTATGGAAGATGGTGGTCACCATCAATACTCTAGCCCCGGTACAGTCCATTTGTACCTGGAACACACCTGTCCAGGCAGGTTCCATGTCTCAGCCTTGTTTTGACCCAGAATTGGACTGAATTGATGTTATTACAAAAATGTCTGTACCCCCGTGGATCTAGGCTTTTAAGTAATCAAGGGTGGGCCACTCACAACCATATTTGTCCCTTCCAAGGAGGATGTGGTGACGCTAGATATTGTGGTTTAGATGTGGTGTCCCCCAAAAGCTCATGTATGGAACAATGCAAGAAAGTTTAGAGGTGGAATGATTGGGTTATGAGTGGTATAACCTACTTAGTGGATTAATCCACTTGAATGGACTGAATGGTGGCTGCAGCAGGTGGGGTGTGGCTAGAGGAGGGGGTCCCTGGGCTGTGCCTTTGGGGTCTCTGTCCTGTCCCTGGTGAGCAGAGCTCTCTCTGCTCCCTGGTGCAACCTAATAGTGGATTAATCCACTTGGATGGACTCACTGGGTGTAGACTCATAGTGGATTAATCCACTTGGATGGACTCACTGGGTGGTGACTGCAGCAGGTGGGGTGTGGCTGGAGGAGGGGGTCCCTGGGCTGTGCCTTTGGGGTCTCTGTCCTGTCCCTGGTGAGCAGAGCTCTCTCTGTTCTCTGGTGCCCTGTCCTGAGCTGCTCTCCTCCTCCAGGCCCTGCCGCCATCTTGTTCTGCTCCCCTTGGGCCAGAGCCATGGAGTCGGCCACCAGGGACTGGACCTCGGACACCAGGAGCCCCAAATCAACTTCTCCTCCTCTAATTTTTCTTGTCATAGCTTTTGATCACAGTGGTGAAAAAGATCACTAAAAACAGCAGCACTTTGCAGAAGATAGAGAAGGCGTGGAGATGCCACCCCAGACAGAGAAGGAGAGCCACACCCTGCCAGGCAAGCCTGCCGTCAACTGCTCCATGCGCAGAAAGCAATCTGGCAGGTTTTAGGCTCTTAGCCCATGCCTGGCACTGCTCCTGAAAAAGCTCAGGTGACCCCAAAAGCAAGGCACTAAGCAACTCCGTGATACCCTGTCTCTAAATAAAATAAAATAGGGCTGAGGATGTGGCTCAGTGGTTATGTGTCTTGAGTTAGTTCAATCCCTGGCACCCAAATTAAAAAAAAAAAAAAAAATCTCTTGTCTGAAGCACTGTCGTAGCGACCTTTTCCCCCAAAGACAGCGATTTCATTATCTTATTCATCTTGTTGAAGATGATAGGAAATATTGAACTAAAATGTGTGTCTGGCCAATATTATGCGTATTTTACCACAATTGATAAAAATAATTGAAAAAGCTAGAATTTCTACATACCAAGCGCACATGCATAGCATCAAATAGTATCTATGTCTTACAGCCACAATGATTTTTCTGATATAGCAAATTTAACGTATTGAGACTTTGTTCCAGTTGAAGGCCAGGGAAAGATTTCGTGTTTTTTTCTTCATTGGCAAAAGAGGTTAGACTAGAAGCATCATCTACAAAAAGTATAATTCCAAGGTGTGAATCAGACTGGTAGATGCCACACAAAGTGGGTTGTTAATAGTTATACATAAAATTTGAAAATGGCACGAATCAATTGAACTAAAATCAAAGCTGGACTTAAAAACCTTACAGGTTAAACTTGGAAGAAGAGCTACAGTTTCAACATCGAATCTCCACAAATTTGCAACTGGTTCATTCAAAAGCCACTTTGTAAACATTTAAAGTATCAAGATCTCTTCCGGGTTTTGTCTCCCATTATTTCATAGCTCATTTTTTCTGTGGGTGGTTTAGATGTGTTTTATTTGGTTGGCTTTGGGAGTTTGAAATTGAGTTCCAAACTGAAGTGAGTAATCCAGAAAGTACGCTAACAGACTTGTTACAATTAAGCAGTAAGCACCAGCCTCCCTCTTTCCACACGATGTATACATTACAAGCCACGTGGAAAGAAAGGACCAAGTTACCAAGATTATTGGCCTCCAATACACAGGCTAGGATCTCCAACCCCAGAACTGCTCATTACGTCTGGTGAGCGTCTGCTCTTTGCTAAGTTGGAAATCACAGGGAGGTGGTTTGCATCATGCGCTAATCAAATCAACTCCACTCAAACATACAACATATGAATACAATGGAACAAATTCACCGAGGAAAACAGAGCATGAGTCTGACATCAGCTTCCAAAGATTGTACTCTCCATTCATATATCACCCTAAGGGTGTGCCTGTCAATCACTGCACCCTTGATCCAGGAAGCGGAGATGTGTCTCCTCCCACTGAGAACTCACTAAGCTAACGGGGCAGACTTAGAAACAACAACCACAAAGACAAACAAAGTGCCTTAGAACAGATCTGAAACATTGATTCTCAAAGAGAATAAAAGAAGAAGGGTCATGGGTTAGCTGTACCATTTGCACACAAAGGAACTAAGTGCAGTTTGCCCGGGATCTATACACAGTAAGGGTTGAGTGACTTGTGTCTCCTCTTTTCCAACTGTTACAGGTTCACTGTTCCACATTTCCAAAGCCTTCTGTTACTCTGACAAAACTTTACAAGATCCAAAGAGGGAACTTGGGCTCTGCTCCTTCCACCGTGTGCCAGACTGTACTTTTCCATGGGGACATGGAATATGTTGCATCTTGTAAAAAACAGTCTGAAGGAGGGGGGGATTGAACTCAGGGGCACTCAATCACTGAGCCACACCCACAGCCCTATTTTGTGTTTTATTTAGAGACAGGGGAGTTGCTTAGCGCCTTGCTGTTGCTGAGGCTGGCTTTGAACTCTTGATCCTCCCACCTCAGCCTCCTGAGCAGTTGGGATGACTGGCCTGAGCCACTGCGCCCAGCTCAGTTGGAGGTTTTTACTTAAATGAAGTTCATTTTATAATTGGGTGCATGTGGTACAACAGGAGCTCTGTTTTATGATTTCTATTTATCAAAGCTAAATTTTTTTCCTCTATCCATTTCCCTGGATACTTATCTTGAAATAGGCTGAAAAAAACACTAATAGTGAGAAAATGAATTGGAGAAATATGTTGTCTGCACATTAGCCGTCTCTGCTTGTCTTTAATCGCGGACTTGATGAGAATTTATTGAAGTGGGTAGAAGAAGAAGAAAATGTGGACAAGTCAAAGGAAACTATACGTGACTATTAATCCTCTGGTCAGAAACAAAATGTATAAACTAGTCTCCTAACAGCAAACGGCAAATCCTGTCAACGCAGATGATATGGGCCTCAGAAAAGTAACCTCTAACCATGGAGCCTGCAAAATTTCCTGCTGTATTATAAATTAATGATGGCATGAATCATTTGTACTGAAACCAAAGCTCAATTGAAGAACCTTACAGGTAAAACTTGGAAGTTTTTCAAGTTACTATGAGTAAAAAGCCCATTAACTTCACAGTAAATAAAAATACACATAGCAACCCAGATTTATGTGCTAGTATTCAATTTCTTGCTGGTACAATGACTTCCCGTGAATTAAGTCAAGTTATTAATTGTAGAATTAATGTCACCACAATTCCTTCATAAAGCTCTTTATACGATTAACTTCAAAAAATCATATAAATGGAAATATTTCCTCAGGTCTTTAATTACAATTTAAACTTTGGAAAAAAATATGATTATTATAGGCCCTAATTTTCTTTTCCTACCTTTGCTATTCCCCAAACCAAGAACAAAATTGACATTCAAAGGCCATGTATTTTCTATTACATGACTACAGGAATGGATGTCTTTTTGCATCCAGAGAAGAAATATAAAGCAAAATGATAAAAGAAGATCTCTTAGTGGTACATTGGATAAAGTGAAAAATCTTCCATATTTAAAAAAATACATAGAATCATATTATTTATTAATATGCGACCTTAAGTCTTATAAACGTCTCCTACGTCTTATCTCCAAATATCTAAAAAGTAATGCGTGCTTTTTAGTGCCTTATCTGAGCAATGTGCTAAGCTTCAGTAGGAAAAAATAAATAAATAAAACCTTCTTACCTACTTGTGGCCAGTGGGTCAAGATAAAATCTGTAGTAGGTCATCTTCTGATATGAGTGTGACATCCTCATCCTCATCATCGCCATCATCACTATTATCACCACCGTCATCACCATGACCCTCATGACTGTCGCCATCACCACCAACACCTCATCATTATCATTCCATGGACGTCATCATGACTGTTGCTGTCACTAGTGTCACCACCACCACCACCATTACCACCACCATGACCATCATTATCATCCTTGGCATCATCCCATCATCATCAGGACCACTGTCATCGTCACCATCAATATCATCACCATCACCATCATCCCATCACCATCTCTGCCATCACCACCAACATCACCACCTTGACCACCATCATCACCACCATACGTACCATCATATTCTTCCCCATCATCATTACCATCACCACCAGCATCACCACCACCATCACTACCACCATCACCACCACCATCACTACCACCATCACCACCACCATCACCACCATCATTACCACCATCATCACCACCACCATCACTACCACCATCACCACCATCACCACCACCATCACCACCATCACCACCACCATCACCACCATCACCACCACCATCCTTCCCACCATCACCACCACCATCACCACCATCCTCACCATCACCATCCTCCCCACCATCACCACCAGCATCACCACCACCATCACTACCACCATCACCACCAGCATCACCAACACCATCACTACCACCATCACCACCACCATCCTCCCCACCATCACCACCACCATCACTACCACCATCACCACCATCATTACCACCATCATCCTCATCATCACCACCACCATCACCACCATCACCACCACCATCACCACCATCCTCACCATCACCATCCTTCCCACCATCACCACCACCATCACCACCACCATCCTTCCCACCATCACCACCACCATCACCACCATCATCACCACCACCATCACTACCACCATCACCACCACCATCACTACCACCATCCTCCCCACCATCACCACCATCACTACCACCATCACCACCATCATTACCACCATCATCACCACCACCATTATCACCACCATCCTCATCATCACCACCACCATCACCACCATCACCACCACCATCCTCCCCACCATCACCACCACCATCACTACCACCATCACCACCATCATTACCACCATCATCACCATCACCATTACCACCACCATGACCATCATTATCATCCTTGGTATCATCCCATCATCATCAGGACCACTGTCATCGTCACCATCAATATCATCACCATCACCATCATCCCATCACCATCTCTGCCATCACCACCAACATCACCACCTTGACCACCATCATCACCACCATACGTACCATCATATTCTTCCCCATCATCATTACCATCACCACCAGCATCACCACCACCATCACTACCACCATCACCACCACCATCACCACCATCATTACCACCATCATCACCACCACCATCACTACCACCATCACCACCATCACCACCACCATCACCACCATCACCACCACCATCCTTCCCACCATCACCACCACCATCACCACCATCCTCACCATCACCATCCTCCCCACCATCACCACCACCATCATCACAACTATCACCACCACCATCTTCACCATCATCACCACCACCATCACCACCATCCTCACCATCACCACCACCATCCTCACCATCATCACCACCACCATCTTCACCATCATCACCACCACCATCTTCACCATCCTCACCACCACCATCACCACCATCCTCACCATCACCACCACCATTCTCACCATCCTCACCACCACCATCTTCACCATCCTCACCACCACATCACCACCATCCTCACCATCATCACCACCACCATCCTCACCATCACCATCCTCCCCACCATCACCACCACCATCACCACCACCATCACCACCATCATCATCACAACTATCACCACCACCATCCTCACCATCATCACCACCATCACCACCACCATCATCATCACAACTATCACCACCACCATCCTCACCATCATCACCACCATCATCACCACCACCATCACCACCATCACCACTACCATGCTCATCATCATCACCACCACCATCATCACCACCATCATCACCACCACCATCACCACCACCATCACTACTATCACCACCACCATCCTCACCATCATCACCACCACCATCACCACCACCATCCTCACCACCATCACCACCACCATCACCACCACCATCTTCACCATCACCACCACCATCCTCCCCACTATCACCACCACCATCACCATCATCACCACCACCATCACCACCATCATCACCACCACCATCATCACCATCATCACTATCATTATCACCACCATCCTCATCATCACCACCACCATCACCACCATCCTCACTACCATCACCCCCACCATCCTCACCATCCTCACCACCATCACCCCCACCATCCTCACCACCATCACCCCCACCATCCTCACCATCCTCACGACCATCCTCACCACATCACCACCACCATCACCATCACCATCATAGCTGTAGTAGTGAAGCTCAGCAGGTGTGGCTATCTACCATCCTTCCTCTTATAGCAGAGCTCTACTTCCTCATCTGAATTCTGCCTTGGGAGTCCTCAGGACCAACATTATTTCCTTCTACTAATTAAGGATCAGGAGCTCAGGGAGACCATGTGTCCAAAATCACAAATCACATAAGAATTCAAGCAACCATTAGACCCAATGTTGTTTTAAGGTGTCGGGGGAAATATGAGAAGACTCTCATTAACCTAGTGGTTCTCAAGTTGCTTCCCTATTAGGATCCCCTGGGGACCTTCTAAAAATGATGCTTGGGTAAATTCCTGATCTGTTACTTCAGCCTCCCAGGAAAGCACCCCAAAAAGTGGCCATTTTTAAAGCACTCTTGGTGATTTTGGTGTATGGCCAAGATTAAAAACTAACAAACACATCCACTGGATGAATTGATCCTAATGAGTTATGACAACCCATGTCAGATTTTTTTTCAACCAAATGAGGTCATTCAAGACTTGGCATTCAGGGTTTTTACCTGGAACTAGTCATGTAAGAACCGTCTGCCTGGAATGTAGTAAAAATCCAAGAGGAAAAGTGGTGTTCGGGTTAAGCCACACAGTGTGCACAAACACACTCAGAACAGTGAACCCCACTTATTAGAATGCTAGGTAGTAGTGGGAACCTTCTAAAAGTTTTTGAGTTTTCAAATCCCAGCCCAGAATCAACCAGTTAAGCAAGTTTTTTTTTTTAAATTTGCTTTAAATTCTCATCTAATAAATTAAGATAAAAGAAATGAATTCTGGTGTTGTATTGCACCACAGGGTGATTACATTTAAGGGGCATTTTTAAGGAGAATAGTCTCAGTTTTGCTGGATTTGCGCTTCTTGAAGCTAACCTATGGCTATTTCTGGGTGGTTGAATTTAGAGTAATGGTTTGGTTTTATTCTTTAGTGTAACTTAATTGCTTAATTAATTTTTAGTGACTAGGTAAGATTTCTATGAAAATCTACAAGAAATAAAGACCTAAAAAGAGGAAAACTGGAACTACTAAGTGTATCTTTCATAGAAGACATCGAAACACTAAGAAAGGAAGATAAAGAGCTCTCACTGCAAATGTTTCTAATTTATGCCTGGAAACTTGAGGGTAATTTGCCCGGAAACTCAATTATAAATAGTAATTTATTAGATGTGATTGCAATTAATTTGTTTCCCAAGCACATTAGAGGCCTTGGCCATGGACCATATAAAATTAGAAGAAAATCAAAGAAGAGGAACACAATGAGGTTACGGGAGGGACACCTGAAGAGAGTGGGATAGGCAGAATTTGTTCTGGTTTTCTGTAGGACGCCAGAGCAACGGCAGCATACAACGACCGGCGGTGTGGTTCAACAGAGTGAGAAGAGGTCAGTCTCCACACACAGAAATGATTAATGCTGAGCCTATGGAAATGTTAATTACCCTAAAAATCGATCGTTACACTGTGTATACATGTATCAAATTATCATCCTATATCCCATAAGCATGCACAAATACTATGTATCAATAAAAATGTTATTATGTATCAATAAAGAAAATCAGATACTTGTATATTAGGAAATCACTTTCTTATCAGTTCTGACCTTTTTTGCTTGTTTGTTTCAATTTGAGTCAACCTATATTTATCTTGGTTCCTCCTCAGCTGACTCTAACTACTTTCAGTACAAATATGTACTCCCTTGGAAGGGAGGCCACGTAAGTCAGCAACTGTGCACAGTCCTGCTGCAAACTCTTCAGAGGATGCTTCAGCACATGCAGAATTCCAGAAGTTCAACCTTCCTCTGGGGCATATTTGATCATTTTCATATTTAGCTTCTTTTAGTAACTTGAACTCTTTACAGGGGTTCCCAGACTTAGAGCTTTACTTCAGATCCTAAAGAGATGCACTGATTTAACCTCTATGTTAGGCAGCAGTTGAGGGATATATTTTAAAATGAACAAGAAATCCCCACATAGGAAAGTAACACTCTTTAGTGATTTTCTTTTAGTCAAGCTCAAAAAAAAAAAAAAAGTGACTATCACTTTCCTATGTACATATATGGATATACCACAGTGAATCTCACCATTGTGGCCATCCATAAGAAATTTAAAAAAAATAACTCTGGATAAATGGCAGAATGTCTCTTCCTCATGGGAAAATGTATTTTGTGATTAAAATTACTAAGAACTAAATTCTTCTTTTGTTGCTGTAATTATTTTTTAAATTGTTGCATTATCCTTAAAAGTGGAATTCATTGTTACATATTCATATATGCACAGAATATAATTTGGCCCACAGTCTAAATGGTTAGGTAAGTTTTACGATGTAATTATGACTATGGATTTTCCTAGGAGTTGGAAAACTTTCTGAAAAGGAGTATAATAATTGCTTAACTAATTTTTTTTTTTTTTTTTTTTTTGCAGGGTGGAGAAGCTGGGGATTGAACCAGGGGTGTTTTACCTCTGAGCTGTATCCTCAGCCTTTTTGTATTTTATTTTAAGACAGGGTCTTGCTAAATTGCAGAGGCTGGCCTTGGAATTTGGATCCTTATTGCTTATTGCTATACCTCTATCAAACTGCTGGGCAAATCGTAGGTATCCACAAAGTGCATATTAAATGAATGAAGTTTACTAATTTCATTTCGGTTCATTGGGATAATATACCTGCCCATTGTTAAAGCTAAGCTTTGGAGTGATTTGTTACTTACCAAGAGATAACTAATATATACATTAAATGTGATGCATATGGTTTCTGGAAAAGCTTAGATTTCAATAAAACAGATGGTACTATGTCATTCCTTGGGGAGGCGGAAGCCATGATTTATGCTTTTGTGTCTCTTCTGTGGCTTCTCGAGAATGTTGGTAACACACAGAGACTGAGGGTGGATCTTCTTATTGGATTTAACACTAAATCATTAGCTCACCCTGCCTGTCAGTCTCAGAGCAATTGGTTAAATAACCTTGACTACCTGCAAGGACTCTGTGTGTTATTGAAGGCATCTTGATCCTTGCAATTACCAAAGGTTTCCAAAGGCTTCCTGGACAGGAACCCTCAGGTGGAAGAGCTTCTAGCAAATAGGGTTTGCAAATGGTCAATATTCCTGCTAGACACCAAATGCTGCAAAGGAACTCTCAGAGCAAAACAACAGAGATTACAAAGATCACAGGGTGGTCACTTTAGTAGCTGAGACGGGTGATTGACAGAGTGAAGCCCACCCCCACCCCAGTCTACACCTGTACCATTAGGAAGAGGTGCCTGAGACAAGGCTTAGACCCAGCCCTTCCGCCTTGGATTAGATCTCCACCTCAGGTACCCGGCCCCTGTGTAGTAGCTACCTGCTGCTTTACTCCAAGGTCGTTGGGAAGGTCAAATGAGACGATGGGGATGGGTTATTCACACGGCACATTGTGGACATAATAATGATCCCAATGAGGATGTAACGATGATCCCAATTTGGCACCCAGCTTCTCAGAATAGTCTGTGTTCTGCCAAGGGGATCTCACAGCAGCCCTTGCTACAGTGGTTGGAGACTGGATCACTGTGGCTGCCCAGATCCTCCGGAGGACATTCCTTCCAGCCCAGCCCTCCCCCATTCCCTTCCAAGACACCCGATGACATCATTTCATTTGGATGCCGCGGGGCATCTCTGCTGGCCCTATTGAGCACCCCTCAGCGAGCTCTGTCAACCCTTTCCTCTTCTGGTCCTGTCTACCTCTCAAGGTCACTATCTTTGAACCTGGACAATCCGCCAGTCTTCCTGGCTACATCTTTCAAGAAATCAGGTTGGCACCCAGCCTGTGACCCTGAGCTGCAGGTGACATCTCAGCCCACTGTCTTCCATGGATGGGTGAAATAATCAACTTGCCGCTCTCTTACCTCACAGAAACTTTGACATTGACGTTTCCTTAGGTCCCCTGGTTCCTTGCAGGGCTCCAGGCACTAGAGGAAAGAAAAAAAATATATATATATACATGGGTAAGAACCAAAGCAAGGGAAGGAGAGAAGTCATACGTGGGCTTCCCATGCCTCTTTGTCCTGGTGGGTTTGGGAAATCCAATCAATCAGCTGATTGTCGAACTGCTGGGGCATCTTTGTAGAACAGAAACCGAAAAAAGAAAAGTGCATTTCAAACCAGTTGACCAAGGAAAGTCACAGAGGCTGGCAATGAGTTATAGGAAGAATAATGATAGTCACCATCAGAAAGAACACCCTGCAAGAGATATGTCTTATTCCGTCAGGAGTACTTTTTAAAGTGTGCCGCTTCTGATGACATTTTTTGCTCATGAAATTAAATATCCACTTGCTTTTAAATTGGCAACATTGGGCTATCTTTTGCATGTAATTGAGTGAAAAATTTACTGTTTTATGTTTTTGCGATTTTTTAAGTACACAGATGCATTTTTATTAACTATAATCACCATGTTCAAAATAGGTCATTGAACATATTCCTGTTACCTAACTGAAATTTTGTATCCTTAGACCAAAACCTCCCCAATTCTCTGACTCTCCCTGATACCTCCCCAGATTCAGTAATTCCTATTCTATTCTCAGTTTCTATGAGATCAATTTTTTGAGATTCCCCAGGAGTGAGATCATACAGTATTTGTCTTTCCGTATTTGATCTACCTCATTGAACATAACATTCTCCAGTTGTATCCATGTGGTCACAAATGACAGAATTCTATTTTTAGTGGTAAGAATGGTATTCTCTTGTGCATGCATACACCATATCTTCTTTATCCAGTCCTCAATCGATGGGCACTTAAATTGTTTCCATTTCTCAGATATTGTGAATAGTGCTGTAATATATAGGAGAGGGCAGATACCTTTTTTAAAAAATCATTTTTTAAAATTTGTGAAAAATTTACTGTTTTATGTCTTTGCAATTTTTAAGTACATTAGTTATCCATGACAGTAGAATGCACTTTGATACATCATACATAGATGGAGCATAATTTCTCCTTCTTCTGGTCGTACATGATATAGATCAATTAGAAGTAATGAAATAGAAAATGCCATCAAAAGCCTACCTACTAAGAAAAAGCCCAGGACAGACAGATTCTCAGCTGAGTTCTAACAGATCTTCAAAGAAGAACTGACACCAACACTCCTCGGAGGGTTCCATGAAATAGAAAAGGAGGGAATCTTCCAAACTCATTCTATGAGGCTAGTATCACCCAGATGCCAAAACCAGGCAAAGACACATCTAAGAAAAAAGACTTCAGAAAAATTCACTGTGACTATTAACTGATATCTTTAGCTGTAGGCATCCACCAGCACAGACATTCATCCATTTCAATAACTTCATCGAAGGAGGTTGAATAAATCTGAACATTAGATTCTGACATGAGAGTTGCGCAAGAGAAGAGCGTTTGCTAAAACAGATACATACACTGTATGACTATATGTATTTTAATAAATCAAAGAATCAAAGATAGTAGCCAACCTGCATTCCTTCATAACAACTGTAATAATAAATAACATTGTTAAATAGAAAAATTATACATATATAGCATATAGTTTATTACTATGTATATAGTTCATATAGCAAATACACAAATATGCATACATACATTCACAGAGAGGTATACTATATGCCTCTGTATATATATATATATAACAATAGGCCTCATGATATACATAAAAATGAAGAATTTATATACAAGGAGATTTGATTCTCAAAATGATAATTATAGGTCATTCAACTTTTAATCAGTAAAAGTTAGTGGTGATGTATATTCAAATGTTAGTCAACTCAGTATAGACACGACATTATCATAAGCCTATGATTATTTTAACAATTTATTTCTTTTTTGGTGCTGGGATTGAACTCAGGGACACTCAATCACCGAACCCCATCCTCAGCCCTATTTTGCATTTTATTTAGAGACAGGGTCTCACCGAGTTGCTTAGGGCCTCACTGTTGCTGAGGCTGGCTTTGAACTTGAGATCCTCCTGCCTCAGCCTCCCAAACCACTGGGATTATACATGTGTGTGCCACTGTGCATAGCACCTGATTTTCAGTTTCATTCTTGCTATATTTTTCAATTAGAATTGCAATTCTCAGCTACATTTTGGCTTCTAGAGTGCAAAACTCAGGGTGCATGGTAAGTAGTGAGACATTTTTCAATCTAGGTTTCGGTAGCTTCTTGCCTGGTTTAAAAGAAAAAGACTCACCAATGGAACTTAATTTTCAAATACTTACTGCCAGTTTCCAATCAAGAGGCAGAATGCTAAAACTACCACCCTCCAAGTCTACCGGGAGTCTTTCACAGCAATGTCCCTCAAAGTGTGATCTTTAGCCAAAAATGTAGCCCCCCCCCCCTTGGAGTCTGCTAGCAAAGAAAATCTCAAGATCCTCCCTCTACTCCTGCAGAGGCATAATCTCTGGGTCTTTTGCAAAGGTCCCCTTGGAAATTCGAATACTTACTACACTTCAAAGAGCAATGCTATCGAATTTGAGGCCAAGATGCTATGGTGTCTGCTTCTTATTTCACACAAGTTCCCTGGAGAATAAATCTTTGTTATGCAAATATTTTTGATTTTATAGTCCCTAGTGCTGCCTGTGAACAATTTATTGCTAATTTTTCTAATTTCTTTTAAAGATCGGATTCTTCCATGATACTTTCCTAAGACGTGTGAATTTGCCAAGTTTAGTGTTTACCCCTCCAAGTGGGTTAAAAAAGAAATACCTGATGTTTTCACCAAAGCGGCAATTCTAAACGAATGTCATTTTTATAGCCGTAATGAAAGCTGGTTTTAAAACGTGCCTGCCTTGCATGTGGTAGGAGTTTCTTACTACTTTTGTTTCCTAGGAGTACATTCAGAGCTCTCTGTATTTCAGGATTCCCGATCATGGCTGCTAGTTGGAAAGATCATAGTGGAGTTTGGGAAGGGTGCTTAGACTGAGTTCTTCCTCTAGAGTGGATGGAAGGAATGGTCCTTGAGAGAAGACCTTGGGAATCTGTTCAGTCGGAAGTGCTCCTCAACTGCCTCATGCAAAGCAAGTACCCGATGCAAAGATGGAAACATGTTTCCAAAACTCTAAAATGGAGGAGACGGCCCTCTTGTGTCCTTTTACAGGCAGAATCTCTTTTCGATGAGCCCAGCCAGCATCTGTACTGGTGACCACAGGACAGCCCCCCTTGGTGCTATGTGTGCAATCCATTTAAGCTTCTGTTTTAATTGTCTGATTTCCATCAGCTGGTGACGAGCAGCCTCCAAACGCACATCTTAAAGTATTGTTATTCAGGGCTGACATTTTATTTTTAAAAATTATTTCAAGAATATAAGCAACAATAAATGCTGGTGAGGATGTGGGGAAAAGGCTCAGTCACACATTGCTGGTGGGACTGAAAATTGGTGCAAACACTCTGGAAAGCTGGGTGGAGATCCCTCGGAAAATTTGGAATTGGAACCACCATTCGACCCAGCTATCCCTCTCCTCGGTCTATACCCAAAGGACTTAAAATCAGCATCCTACAGGGACACAGCCACATCCATGTTTATAGCAGCAAAATTCATAATAGCTAAACTACAGAATCAAACTAGGTGTCCTTCAACAGATGAAGGGATTTAAAAAACAAGGTATATATACACAATGGAATATTACTCAGCCTCAAAGAATAATTAAATTATGTCATTTGCAGGTAAATGGATCGAGCTGCAGAATAGTTAAGTGAAATAAGCCAATCTCAAAAATCCAAAGGCCAAATGTTTTCTCTGATATGCTGATGGTAATTCACAATGGGGAGTGACTAGGGAGGAATAGAGGTACTTTGGGTAAGGCAGAGGGGAGTGAAGGGAGGGGAAGGGATATGAGGATGGTAAAGATAGTAGAATCAGACACTATTACCCTTTGTGTGTATCTGATTAACGACCAGTGTGATTCTACATCATGCACAACCAGAAGAATGAGAAGTTATACTCCACCTATGTATGATGTGACAAAGTGCATTCTACTGTCATGGATTAACTAATTACAATACATAGATAGATAGATAGATAGATAGATAGATAGATAGATGAAAATCCTCTATAAAACCTGTCCATCAAGAATAGCCCAGATACGCTGGGCACACTCATGCACACCTGCTATGGAGGCCTCTCGGGAGGCTGAGGCTGGAGGATCACAGATTCAAAGCCAGCCTCAGCAATCTAGTGAGTCCCCATGCAATTTGGCAAGACTCTCTCTCAAAATAAAATACATTTTTCGAAAAGGGCTGGGGATGTGGCTCTGTGGTTCAGTGCCCCAGGTTCCCCCCCCCCGGGCCCCACACACCAAGAAAAAGAAAAAGAGTCGTCGGGCACAGTCATTTGCATAAATATTCGTTGGGTATATCTGTCAAAGATCTGCCAGGTTGGATCACAACAAAAGGTCAAGTCAAGGGAAAAATGGAGTCATTCCTCTTGTGCTTTATACAGAAGAAAACTACTTTCTGTTCCTTCAAAGTATAAAAATTGTGTGTCAAAGAGAGCGGCCCCAGAGATCTCTCCAGGAGAGAAGCAGATTTGAGAGAAACCCCACCAGCAGAGCATGGTGACGTATGACATGCCACCCTGCAATGCTATGATGCTGTGCTGCCTGCCAGTTCTCCAGACAGAAACCAAAGGTGATATTCTCAGCCAGCATGTCGGGCTTGAAGACACAGGATGATTGATGGCCTGAAATCACTCCTCCTCGTAGGCTACCCAGGGAGGAAGACTTCAAATCTTAGGGGGAGGAAATTCGAGCAAAAGAGCTCATCCCATGTGTTACCATGAGGAATGCAAGCAGATAACATCTTTTTAAAAAACTTAGCCCAGGAAGAGACATTTGCAATGTGATTTGCTTGGACGATCATTCTGTATGAAAGTTATATTTTAAAAATCTGTAGCCATTCAAAATAGGCTCATACAATATGCTACTAGAATGAAAGTTTCCCGGGCACAGGGATTTGGTGACATTTTTCTAAAATGTTCTCAGCATACTGTAGAGATCTCTGCTTCTACTGCCATGGATTTGCAGCAGTAGAGAGTAGGTATCAGTAAGTTGTTGGGCATCTTGGGGGAGCGTGGGTGCCCCGAGGACATTCGGCAGTCTCTGAAGGCAACGTCACATGTCCCAGCAGGAGGCAAGGGGGCACTGCTCATTTCTAGGTGGACGCTGCTTAAACACACCCACACACACAGGATAGCTCTCCTGCAGGACGGAAAACTATCCAGCCCCAAGTGCCAATCGTGGCAAAAGTGAGACCCTCTGGATGACACACAGGGGTCACCTTGAACATGGTGGGTCTCAAGAAACCTTTCCCCCAGGTCAAAGGAGTAAAGGCCACTCTGAAGTAATTCCCGTCATCTTTATCCTTCCAAAGCATGGTTTTGAGCACATAAGTTCTCTGATGAGAGCTAGCCAATCAACATCAAATTAGGTACAATGTGTGGGGTTTGGCATTCTGAATTTCTGGTCGAGCAGCTAACCCTGCTAATCCGGTTCTTCAAGCTCGTGAATTGCCTTGAGTGCAGCTGGTCTGTTTTCTGTCCTCCAAATGCAAAATTTTCTTCCTGTATCCATTTGTTACCATCTTTTTTTTTTTTCTTAAAGAGACTTTATCTACTCAAATCGACTGTAGCATCAAACTATTTGTGTTGTCCACGTGAGTGCACGGGGACATACCTTCTGTGCAGCCATAGAACATTTGTGATTTTTCTCCAAGAATTCTCACATTTGATTTTTTACTCTGCCTTAGTCCGTTTTACGATGCTATAACAAAACACCTGGGGCTGCATACTTTATAGAGAAAAGAGGTTTAGGTTGGCTTCCTGTTCTAAAGGCTAGATGCAGTGACCACATGGGATGAGGACTTCCCTGGCTGTATCATAACAGATGAAACAGAGAAACACAAAGGGAATTAGACTGTGGTTAAGCTCAAAGGAATGTTATTTGCATTAGAGCATGCAGCTCTACTGATACCGCTTGCTACAGGAGCTTAAGAAGATAATGTATGGAAAAGAGAATTGTGACCAGAAAGGTACTTGGCAAATCTATGGGATTAATAAATTATTGTGATCCCAAAGAAGATTCAGTCTCCCAATGCCTGACTCAGAGGAGACAAAGTATTGGCAAAGAAGGAACCAGTTGCTACTAATTCAGCACAAGATTCCATGCATGCAGCCAAATACCCTCATTAAAGTCTCATTAGGAAACTAAACCAAAAGCCGAGGAAGTAGAACTCATCATCATGTTATGCCAAGTAAATAGAATCCACGCCGAAACAAAGCCACCGGCGTTCCATACCTTTCCTGTACAAATGAGCATCTGCGAAACCAATAAATACGGATTAGTATTTCCTCTGTGCAACGTACTCGTCTCCTCACCAGGGCAGGGGAAACAGAGCAAGAACGTTGTTCCCTGAGGGAGTGTAGAGTTGATCAAGGGAAAAACACATGTGGGTAAGTCAGTCTGCATCCACGAACCATGAACATGGAGGAAAGAAGAGAAATCGGCCACAGGAAGCACGAAGTTGGTTTCTCCAGCTCACGTTTCAGGGGAGTGGAGTGTTGCAGGAGAGCGTGGGTTGGAGATCGGAGTGAGGAAAAGCAAGAAAGAGTTTGTACAAGACGGTACAAATCTCCCCTCCAATGTGCTACTCTTGGGTGGCCAAGGACACTGGGCGAAAAGGAGTGAATGGGACCCAAGTCTATGAAAGACAACATAAGTTCATGAATGCTCTCGTCAGAATTTTGGCTGCTGTGACCCAAAGACATGACAGGGACAATTGTAGAGGAGGAAAAGTTTATTTGGGCTCATGGTGTCCGAGATTCACTCCATGGTGGGCCGACTCCATGGCTCTGGCCCAAGGGGAGCAGAACAAAATGGCGGCAGGGCCTGGAGGAAGAGAGCAGCTCAGGACAGGGCACCAGGGAGCAGAGAGAGCTCTGCTCACCAGGGACAGGACAGAGACCCCAAAGGCACAGCCCAGGGACCCCCTCCTCCAGCCACACTCCACCTGCTGCAGTCACCACCCAGTGAGTCCATCCAAGTGGATTAATCCATTGATCAGATGAAGGATCCTATAACCTAATCATTTTACCTTCAAACTTTCTTGCTTTGTGTCACACATGAGCTTTGGGGGACATGTCCTATCTAGGAAACCATAGCACGTGGTACAGAAGGCACAGCGTGACGCATTGGAGGCACACAGGAGAGATTCAGCGAGGGGTCTCACATGCCATTGGAAATGTGGACATGGAGTTTGGAGCAACGGCCAAAGCTAATGGCGGATTGCCACGGGCTTCTGCTGTCTCCCTCCCCCCTCTATTCACTCATTCTCCCCAAGGACACTTACCACGTTCTGCTCATTCATGACGCACCTGCAAAATCTCTGAGCCACACAGACCTCACCTCCCAGGACCCTGCGGTCTACACAGGTGAGAGCAGCCTGTTCACTGATGATTTATAATGAGGGAAAAGTCCAGGCGGGCAGTTGGCTTCAGGTCTGAGCATTGCCAACAACTGGTGCAGGTCATCCAGGCTGAGTATTCGGCTCAGACAGCGAAGATTTGGGGTGGAAAGGCACAGGACCGTGCACATGCATGTTCCTGTTGTCCAGGTACAGTTCTCCAGTCGGGCGGGAAAGTGCTGAGGATTGGTGCTCTTGCAGGGGGTTGTGCGGAGACACCTTGGGCCACCTCCCAGCTAAGGAGATCAGAGACTAATGACTCGAGGTGGCTCTCAGGACAAGCAGAAAATTAAAAAAAAAAAAAAAAAACATGGAGCTTTGGAGTCCGTGAGGACCAGAGGAGACTCCCTTACGGACCACTTGCCAAAGGTCTTCTTCTCCATCCACATTGTATTTATTTTATTTTATTTTAATTTTTTGGTACCAGGGACCCTGAGCCACATCCGTAGCCCTTTTTAAAAATTCTACTTTTTATTTAGAGAGAGGGACTCGCTGAGTTGCTTAAGGCCTCACTGAGTTGCCGAGGCTGGGCTGTGAATCAAGTTGTATTTTCATCTCTCTGGACCAGAGGTTTCTGATACATTAAAAAGAAAAAAAAAAATGGAGTGACATTTGCCCGAGGGGCTGTTTTGAAATAAAATTTACAACGATGACGTTCTGAAGGACCCGCACCTAGTTGGAGCTCAGTGAATGTGTGCTTTTCATGTCTCCAGGATCCACCCAGGAAATGGATTCAAATTCTTTCACATTTCTGAGAGCTTTTGGGGTTTAATTGGAGAAGAAACGAAAAATTCCCTTTCATCCTAGACTCTCGAGGGTGTTTCGATCCTTGTTTTTCAAGATGCTGGTTTTCTTGCCAGAAATTCCGGTAGCTTCTGTGTGGCCGGAAGGTAGACAGAGAGGGGAAAAATTCAAGAGCAGGGAGGTCATATGATCTCTTTTTTACAAAAACTATTTTTTGTTGAACAATTTAAAAAAAAAAACAATAACAGTTGATATATAATTTTTTTTTCTGGGTTATGGCTTGCTTGCTAGAAATAAGCCTTGAGTTCTGCAAAAAGAAAAAGGAAGGAAAAGAAAGAAAGACAATCCAAGCTTTCATTTCCTCCTTGTGTATACAAGCAGCAGGTGACGATGTGGTGCACGGAAGTGTCTGCTTTCTGAATTCATGGCGGCCCCTTTCTCTGGGAAGCAGCAGATCTGTTTGTAAGAAGAAGGCTGTTTTCTCCCCCAATGCATTTCTTAAAATATGTGCACCGTGCTGACTTGAGAAGTATTCATGGATCTCCTCCAACTCTAAATTGGTATAGAAATTGTTACAACCCTGCGTGTCAAAAAGCACCCTGTGTCTTGCCAGAATAACGACATCCTTTGGCAGGCGTGAGGCCCGTGGAGGTGCAGAGGAGCAGAGAGCAGAGTTGGAGGCACACAGGGTCTGCGGGTAGGGCCAGTGCAACCACAGGGGACAGAAGGCACTTCACGCCACCCACCCGTCACGGTTCCCTGAGTACCCAAAGGTAGGACCGTCCCACCTCGGTGTGCACGAGGACACCTGGATTGCATTTTATCACAACTGTTTCTTACCCGGAAGGTAGCTCTCGCCTCAAGAGCTCTTGCACTGTTGTGCATTTAGAAACGAATCAAAGCACAAGGTGGAGAAAATGACCCCGTGAAGGCAGTTATTATCAGAAAACCGTTCTCGATTTCTTCTCCCTGAAACTACCAAGATGCGCATCACGCACCTTTCTTGATTCCAAAGGTGGCTTTCTTTCTCAGCATGCATCCTGATTTTTGAGCTGGATTATCTGTAACGGCATTTTAGCACAGCGCTGAAGTTTCGAATAGCTTCCCCGCCCCCATTAAAAATAGACTGTGCCACCGGGGTGCACGTGACCCAGCAGCTTGGGAGGCTGAGGCAGGAGGATCGTGAGTTCAAAGTCGGAGATCTGTGACAGCCTAATGCCCCGCGTCCTGACAGATGAGACCCCGAGTCAGACAAAAACAGGCCATAAAGTCCAATAGTGGGACAATCGATGATATGTAAATGCAAAGTGCAAATTAGATAATAGCATTACATCAGTGCTCTGCCTCTGACCTGGATAATACCACGGCAGTTACTCAAGAGAACGCGCTTGTTCTTATGAGACGCATGCAGAATTATTAGGAGTTAAAGATTCAAGATGTCTGCAACTTATCAGGTTGGAAAAAAACTAATTGCATATAAATATAATGAGATGTAACTTACATAAGGCCAAAATATTAACCACTGGCCAATATAGACTGGGTTAAGCAACTAGAAATGAACCACCCAATCCGGCCCCCGACTTGTTTTTATAAATAAAGTTTTATTGGAGCCCAGCCATACCCACTAATTTACATATTATATGTCCCCCATTTGCACACTAGTGAGTAGCTGTACAGATGATCAAGCAAGCTAAACATTTTCACCCCGTTGTAACCAAGAGGTTTGCTGT
Organism: Spermophilus citellus; assembly: GCF_964194105.1. NCBI lineage: Eukaryota > Metazoa > Chordata > Mammalia > Rodentia > Sciuridae > Spermophilus > Spermophilus citellus. The sequence continues at coordinate 4,269,934 of NC_138190.1, forward strand.
AGATAAAGCATGGTTAAAAGTTTATCGCACTATTGTCATTGTTTTTCTAGTTTTTTAGAAAATAAAGTAAAAAGTTAAAAATAAATATACAGGGCAAGGGTTATGGCTCAACGGAGCAGTGCCTGCCTAGCATGTGTGAGGCACTGGGTTCGATCCTCAGCACCACGTTAAAAAAAATGAATAAATAAAGGTGTTGTGTCCATGTGCAACTAAAAAATATCTAAAAGTATATAAATTAGGGCTGGGGATGTGGCTCAAGTGGTAGCGCGCTCGCCTGGCATGCGTGTGGCCCGGGTTTGATCCTCAGCACCACATACCAACAAAGATGTTGTGTCCGCCGAGAACTAAAAAAAAAAAATAAATATTAAAAAAAATTCTTTCTCTCTCTCTCTCTCTCTCTCTCTCTCTCTCACTCTCTCTTAAAATATATATATATATATATATAAACTACAAAATATAAAATACAAAATAATATTAAAATTACTTCACACCTCAAAATCACACGTTTTCTTCAGCCACCACCATTTACAAAGTGCGTGTGGACGTAGATCTGTGAGCAAAAGATCCTTTTAAAAATTCATCGGGCTGCAGATGCAGCTCAGTGACACAGCGGCTGCCTGGCATGTTATTCATGCACATTTTTCATTTCATATATAACATGCATATTAAAAAGTACATCCAGGGGCTGGGGATGGGGCTCAGTGGTAGAGCGCTTGCCTAGCTCAGGTGAGGCCCTGGGTTCCATCCTCAGCACCACATTCAAACAATAATGAAAATGAAGGTATTGTGTCCACGTACAATTAAAAAGTAACAACAACAACAACAAAAAGTACATTCGGCCGGGCGCGGTGGCGCACGCCTGTCATCCCAGCAGCTGGGGAGGCTGAGGCAGGAGGATCTCGAGTTCAAAGCCAGCCTCAGCCAAAGCGAGGCCCTAAGCAACTCAGGGAGACCCTGTCTCTAAATAAAATACAAAACAGGGCTGGGGACGGGGCTCAGGGGTGGAGAGCCCCTGAGTTCAATCCCTGGGTACCAAAAAAAAGGGGGGTGTCAACAAGCTTTAAAAATTCACACACACACACACACACACACACACACACACACCATTTTTTATTATACTTTGATTATACATAGGCATCTGTGTCCTTTGGAAGACTATCAAATCGGCCACTTCTCTTTTTCCACCATGGACCCCCAGGTGACCAAAGGTGCTGAACAAACCGGGCAGAACCCACAGCCAGCTTCATGGACACGTCTAGAGAACCACGTCCTTCGTGTTCCCACGCTGGGGGACCCAGCGTCCTTTCTCTTCTGGGCTGATGACATCATGTTATGTGACATACATCGCAGGAAGCATCGCGTTTCTCTCCCTGACCCCATGTCAAATCGCAGAGTTATTTTTGAGCCTGTGTCATCCATCACGTCTGCTTGGGGGTCACAAGGTTGTTCATATCAGCAACGGGTGTCGCTGTCACGGGTACATATACTGCAGCCCCTGACTACCTCTGAGAAATGACATCTGTCTATCCCACGGGTGGGTGATGGGTGAAGGCGACAAGAGACGTTCTCAAAGGAGGCATGTCCTTGGGGGGCCGAGGATTCAGCCACCCACCGTGAGCATGCTCATGCCTTGCAGTTAGACGCAGCCTGCAAACGGGACCTTTGTATCTGTCATTGCAGTATCAAAGGACCCATCTGGACTTTAACCCAAACTCGCGGTTTGCGCCATGTTGCCTGGATATTGAATTCTGCTCTCCCTTTGCCTTCAGAGGTGATACCGAGGCTGTCTCAGCGCATGAAATCCCGTGATAATAATCAATCGACTAAAGCCATTTGTCAACCGAACCCACACAGGCAGCAGGCGCCAACTCCGTAGGCGGACGAATGAAGGTTCAGGGATCCCCATCTCCCAGGTGTTCAGCTCACGGGCTGCAGGAGCCGACTCTGCACCAGGAGCCAAGCACACCTCTGTGTCTCCCGATGGAGTTTCCCCGGCTTACACCCCGGACCTCAGATGCAGGGTTCGGAACCGGGCCAAAGATGTCCCCTCCTCCTGCAGTTCTGTGCTTGGCTCCTGGGCTCATGGAGCCCTGTGGAGTGCACTTTGTGTTTGCCCTCCTCATCAGTCGCTCTGCAGAACCCAAACTGCTCGACTAAAGCCCCATGAAATAAAGAGGAGACTCTCGTCCTCTAGAGCAGCCGTGTCCAACACAATGCAACCGTGGACGTGCCCTTTCTGTGCACTCACGGGTCGGGAGCCCTCCCACAGGGCCAGGGCACTGAGCCATGAAATATGGCGTTTCACTTGGTTTTAGTTAATGTCAATGCAGAGCCGTGTGTGGCTACGAGCGACCATGTTGGGAAGACAGATTGAACCTTCCAAGTGCAAAGGTTCAGCCCATCCTATGGTCCTTCTAGTGGGATGGGAAGAGAGGGGACATCCACGGGACCTCGCTGCGAAGACGTCAAACTCCTTGATGTCGGCTGAGCAGACACATCGTGGAAGCGGCAGGGTTCTCTACCACAGCCCTGCAGGGTTCCTGGGTGTCTGCAGAAACCTCAGAGCGAGAACAGAGATGAGCACCACGTTGGTTCGTTGCTCTAGACTCGTTCTTGGAGGCTCTGCCCGGAGCCCGTTCTTCACACTTCCTGTCTTTTCAGAAGCACCAAACCACATGAGTTAAGTGACTCCCAGTTTTCAGACCTGGAACGCTTTCCCTGCCTTGTGGACACTGCCTGATACAAGCCACGGAGAGGTCAGACGTGCAAATTCAACCCCCGTGTCACTAGAACACAAAAAGAAAGTAGGAGGCTGAGGCAGGAGGGTTGTGGGTTCAAAGCCAGCCTCAGCAACTTAGCAACTCAGTGAGACCCTCTCTCTAAATAAAATAGTAAAAAAAAAAAAAAAATAAAGCAGTGTTGCTCAGTGGTTAAGACCTCCTGGGTTCACTCCCTGATTTTAAAAAAAAAAAATGTAGCCACAGTGTCTCTGCTGGTCTTCTGTGTCAGCGACATTCATGGAGGGCCCCAGAAGACCCTCACTTTACTTTGGAACCTCCCTCTCTCCCTATTTACCTTCCCTGAACATGAGTCTATTGAGCCACTTGTCTATGTGTCAATCTGAGAGGTATTGGGAGGTCAGGGATGCATTAACAGTCTGTCTGCTTCCTGTCCCCCCGCCCGGGGGTTGAACCCAGGGGCGCTTAACCACTGAGCTTCATCCCAGCCCTTTTTAATTTTTTATTTAGAGACACGGTTTTACTAGATTGCTTAGGGCCTCACTACATTGTTGAGGCTGGCCTCCAACTTGCAATCCTCCTGCCTCAGCCTCCCAAGCTGCGAGGATGGACAGGCGTGCACCACCGCACCAGTCTGCTTTTAAAGGGTGATGACACAACATGTTAATTAAACCATTTCAATGCTACAGGATTGATCTATGGGAAAATAAAAAAAGTAGAGCACAGATATCGGAGATAGGTCTGGGCAGGAAATAATGATTAAGATTAGCCCGTCCAGAGCAGATGAGATGGATGAAAATCATGTTCCACATAGGTTGGATCATTTGAAGCTTGAAAATCAAGGTGTTCTCAGTTGAATGATGTCAATGATCCACAATGTAGAAGTAGCTACCTCCGTACTGGGCAATCGGAGACTGGAATCTATCAAGCTAACAATTCCATTCCCACAGAAGGATGGCCATAAGAGGTTTGATTTACCAAATGGGGAAATCCCCTTGGTGACGGTCCCTCGACTGGAAAATATCTTACACCAGGGCCTCACCACACCATGACAGGCGTGTGTGACATTTATAACACGGATAGCACCATGAACGGCTACTTCCTTCCGTGTGGGAGAGGGGTTTAAATAGGATGTCACTCCGACGTCGAATTCATTTGGAAATTTCAAATAGGGAGTAGAAACCCCCCAATCTGAAGAGGGTTTCTACAGCGAAGTTCCACTCTGCTGAGCCTTATAACCGGCCAGCCACACACAGGAAAAGAGACTGACGGACATTTCCTTCACAAGATTTATTTTCTCCCTGTGTGCTGAGTTCGCCTCCCACGTCTCCACTCACGCACGAGAGCCAACGTGAACACCCTGAATCCCTGGAATAATTTGATGACAAAAGCTTGACCAACACTGTGGCTTGCTTCCTCATGGCCCTGGGTCCATTTCAACATTCAAGGAAAACTTAGAAACCTCTCCGTGTCTGTCAAAAATACTAGAAACGCATGCTGCATTTACTCTTTTTTTTTTTTTTTAGGTACTGGGGATTGAACTCAGGGGGCACCCGACCCCTGAGCCCCGTCCCCAGCCCTATTTTGCATTTTATTTAGAGACAGGGTCTCACTGAGTTGCTGAGGGCCTCACTTTGGCGGAGGCTGGCTTTGGACTCTCGATCCTCCTGCCTCAGCCTCCCAATAGGTACTCATTTTTAACAGGAAATCAGAAGCAAAGAATTCATTTGCAACCGGAATGCAGAGCAGAAAGGGGAACCCCTGAGGGCAGTTTTGCACACCTGTCTTTTAAATGCTGCAGAGTGTAGGTGGCCGGGCGAGACAGGCCTCCCTCCCTGGGCTTTGGCCTCTGTGGCGTCTCATCTGGTGGCCACCCTTGCCTCTTCTGCGAGTGACAAACACGAGTGGCCCTTGGCTCAGGGATGACTCTCCAGCCACCCCCCTCCAGCGCATCCCAGATGAGCCAGGGACCTCAGAGTCCCCTGGTGACCCCCGGCGCTGTGCTCCTGGGGCGCGGAGACCACCTGACCGTCAGAGAAGGGGGCCCCGGCTGTCTTTGTGCTTGCGGTGACTCGGGCTCTCCCTCTCTGGCTGCTCAGCACCCTCTCTGTGCCACCCTGGGCGGCCTGAACAGCCGGAGCCATGGGGCCTTTCAGTGCCAATTTCACTGGGGGATAGAATGGGGGGGCCGCCTCTCCGGGGCCCTCAAAGCCCTCCTTTGTGGGCCACCGGGGTCAGGTTAAGCGCTGCGTTGGGGCAGGACGCATCTGTTTGTCTTCACACCAGGGTCGCCCAGTGAGTGGGGGGAGGGAGGGGGGAGAGGGACGGGGAGGGGGAGGGGGAGGGGGAGGGCCCCTGGCAGAGCCCAGCTTGCTCCAGGCTGCAGTGGACAGAGGATCGGGCAGGTGGGACCACTGCCTGCCTCTAAGGCACAAGAAGAGGGGGCCTTCCGTGTCACCCACACTGGGTCCTCCCTGGTGGCTCTACAAAGACAGAAACAAAAAATCACAACCTTTTGCCCAGAACCTGCCCCCCAAAATTTAAGACATGACCCGGGAGAGCTCGCATCTATTGGAAAACTTGCATTTCCCCCTCGGACAGTGGAGCACCCAAGTGTGACGCGGATCCTTCTTCCTGCACCTCAGGTTGCCCTAATGGGGTGACGTTCCGTCTCCAGGGCAAGGAGAGGCGCGTCCGGTTGTCCCCAAGTCTCTGTGCAGAAGAGCGCTGCCCTTATAGGCGTCAGTTCCAGATACAGTCCCTGCTCCAGAGAGAAGCCAGGGACAGAGGATGTCCTCCAAAATGCCACCAGGGCCCAAACCTTGCTCCGTCTCATCCGATTGGGGCCGTTGTGCGAGCCGTAGCCTGATATGGGGGCCAGGCTCTGTGTCAGCCCTGCTGCACCCCAGCACCCTAGAGTAGCAGGGATTCTCCTTCTCGTGCGTTCTACCCTCTAATAGACAGCAGCAAGGACATCCAGACTCTCGCCCTAGGCTGAGGAGCTGTCCCCACACTAGTCACCGCTACCTGCGCTCCAACCCAAAATGATATTAAAAAATTGTCACCTTCTCTACCCCAAGTCGGCTGGGCCTAATCATAGTGACCATTGGCGTTGATCAGCCCACCTTGCATTTCTCCACGTTTGTACCCCTATGGCGTGTATCAGAGCCGCACTATTCGTACGCTCTGGCTCAATTATGCACAGCCGAAATGGTGAACAAGGTTCAAAATCGGAGGGCCATCCGAAGCTCTACCATTTACTTCTTCCTCACTTATGATTGCTGCATTTACTCTTTTTTTTTTTTTTTAGGTACTGAAGATTGAACTCAGGGGCACTCGACCCCTGAGCCCCGTCCCCAGCCCTATTTTGCATTTTATTTAGAGACAGGGTCTCCCTGAGTTCCTTAGGGCCTCGCTTTGGTGGAGGCTGGCTTTGAACTCGCCATCCTCCTGCCCCAGCCCCCATTTTTTAAGAGGAAAGCAGATGCAAAGAATTTATTTGCCTTAAGGCTTCGCATTAACAGGTCTTCCTTTCTTATCTGGGTTTGCTCCAAGGACTTAGTTATCGAGTCTGCAAATACAGGGTATACCAACGCCTGAGCCCTCACGATGACTCGTATTACCTCTTCCCTTGGAGCGGTCTACAGCACATGAATGATTTTCTTTGCTTTAATAGGACAACCTTGATTTTCCACATGAATTTCTATCAATGAAAATAGCCCTCAATTAATCCACTGTATTTAATGCCATTTTTTAGCGGCAGGATTCCTCCTTCCAAATCGCATTCCTCCTGTAGATACAGCCATCTTGACTACACCTTTGCACCTTACTTTTCCAGGAGACCCACAATCTACCCGGCACTGGTGTCTGGTTGTGGTACCTTTCTGTTTCCTTCTGCAGAATTCTGTAAGATGAGGTCCTTAATCCCAGAGGCCAGCCGATGAGGCAGCTATGTGAATTAAGGACATCGGTCAGACCCATGAAATGTCCAAATGAGGAAGGAATTTTGGGGAAGAGAGAGCAATAGAAATTCACGGGTGAATGTGCAGAATCACCGTAATCAGATGCCAACAGGCGCCCGCAGCGCTCAGGCACGGAGACACAGAAACCCGAGCCACTCAGTGCTAAGCACCGAGTTCATCCTTAGGCAAGACGGAGGTGGAGAAAGCATCCCTTCTGTTGGTCACCTCACCCAGCTCTCATCCCCACAGCCCCTTTCCCCTTGACCGCCAAGGTGAACGCAAGTCCTGGGTCCAGATTTTTCAAAGAAAAAAAGAGAATCGATGAAGGAAGCAAAGTTTGTAACAGCAGTCACTCTGGCTCTCCAAGAACGTTATCAAAAAGAACAGAAAAGACCTGCCCATCGGGTGCAGCTGATGCTTGCCCACGCCTGCACATCTGCGGGAACACACGCACGCCATGTTATCCAAAGTCCTCACGGACTCCCTAAGTCCAGGGGACACCGTCCCGATGATGAAGCAGAGACCACGGGGAGTGCAGTGTTGGAAACTGACCGTCCAGCCCGTGACCTGCCTGTCGATGCCACCCAAGTCCAGGGGAACCATTGGAAGTTGTGTGGGGATGTGTGACATAAACTCAAAACAAAACTTTCAAAACCAAAATATACCCGGCATGTGTATAAACTCTATCCATACCACCAGGCACTTGGCTGCAAATTACGAAACGGTATTATTCCTAATATCCAAAAAATGGAAATAGCCATGGTATCTATTAAGTGATGAGTGAATATATAAAATCATAAACACAGTGGAATATTACTTGGGGGTGAAAAGGAGCAGAATACTGACCCCCACTCCATCCGGCGTAGTGTGGACCTTAAACACACTACACTGAGTGATACAAGACTGTAAGTGTGGTTTTGAAGCTTGAATGCCCCCAGGAGCAACTAGGAAGTAGAGAGAAAGCAGAGGAGGACCCTAGTGGGAAGTCTTTCAGTGTTTGGAGTTGTGTCTTCAGAGGGCATGTGGGACCCTGGTCTCTTCTTCCTTCCTCTCTCTACTCCTGGCCAGGAGGTGAGCCGATTCATTCCCTCCATGATGGCTGCACCCTACGCCCATCAGAGGCCTAAAGGGACTGTGTGTGCCTGAGGACACACAGGAACCTCTAAAGCCATGAGCCAAAATGAGCCTTGCCTCTTTCTAAGTTCATTACCTCAGGTATCATTTGTTATAGTAACAGGAAGCTGACCAAAACCATTCCACTTTCCATGAAATGTTTAGAATGTAAAGTGATTTACAGGGCAATCAAAATACTTTTTTTTCCTGTGTTGGTTACCTACAGAAAATACAGCATTTTGAAAAATAAATGATCTCTTGAAAGCAAAAATAAATTCTCTACATACCCATGCAGAAGAATTGGTACTCATTTAAAAATCCCTAAAAGCATATAGAGAAGGAATTTATATTGGAATAAATTTGGCTGCATTTGCAACCTGGAATCACACACTTTTCAAAAATCCATTAGTTTAGTAAAATGGTATATTATTTCAAGACACGGGTGAAGTAAAGTTTCAAGCTTAAGTTATGCATTGTGCTCAGCAATTATGTCCTGCTCCTCTACATTTGCATGACTCTTATTCTGCTCCCACTCAAGGTTTAGGTGATGAGAATATCGTTAGGAAGACCACCATCAACCTTAACATTAAATTAGACGGTTTTCCCACAAAATACAAAGGACTTTGACCATGCCAAAATTCAGTTTCAAATGCATGCTCCTAGAAGGTGTGCTAGTCAGCTTTCTGTGACTATCACAAAACACCTGAAATAATGAACTTTAAAAAAAAAAAAAGGAAAGGTTTATTTTGGCTCCATCAGTGGTGACTCCATGTGGTTGTTTGGAATCTGGTAACAGGGTAAGAACACGGGGCAATCCTGGAAGGCACCTTCAGACACATTCTTTTGAATTCTGTGGGCCAAGGGGCTTTGGAAACTGCTGCTCGGCTTTTGAAGTCCTTGGAGACGTGCCCCATTGAAAGAATGTCTTATTTTTCTGCAGGATAATAGACTGTGAACAACGACAGCTCTTTTCCATCTTTCCATCTCTGCTTGACAATCCTAAAATGTTTTATGATTTTGTAGTCTGCAATTATAAATGAAGCCGAGCCCCAAAAAGGTCTTGAAAGTAAGTGCTGTTACAACCGAATAATTCATATGGCCTGTGCAGGCCACTGGGGAGGTCAAGGCTGGGGGCTTGGTGTCAGTGATGTCATCTGTAGCTGTGACGAGGTCTTGCTGTGCCCCCAGACACGGGACTCACCCAGTGGGAAGAAGCTCCATTTCTCGGCCTCGGCACTATGGACATTTGGGGCCAGACAAATCTTTCAACATCTGTACTAATTAGAGAAAAGCAAATCAAAACTCCTCTGAGATTTCCTGTCACTCCAGTCAGAGTGGCAGTTATCACGAATACAGGCAACAATAAGTGTGGGCGAGGATGTGGGGGAAAGGCACACTCCCACGTTGCTGGTGGGACTGCAAATGGGTGCGGCCACTCTGGGAAGCAGGATGGAGATTCCTCAGGAAACGTGGAAGGGAACCACCATTTGACTCAACTATCCCCCTCCTCAGTCTATACCCAAGGGACTTAAAATCAGCACACGACAGGGACACAGCCACATCCACGTTTATAGCAGCTCAGTTCACAATAGCTAAACTATGAAACCAACCTAGGTGCCCTTCAATAGGTAAGAAGCTATTGTATATAGACACAATGGAATATTACTCAGCATTGAAAAAGAATAAAATTATGACATTTGCAGGTAAATGGATGGAGTTGGAGAATGTCGTGCTAAGTGAAGTTAGCCAATCCCCCAAAACCAAAGGCTGAAGGTTCTCTCTGATAAGTGGATGCTGATCCATAATGGGGGGTGGGGCATGAGGAGAATGGAGGAACTTTGGATTGGGCAAAGGAGAGGGGGCAAGAGGATAGGAAAGATGGTGGAATGAGATGGAAATCATTGCGTTAGGGACATATATAACGGCATGAATGATGTGACTCAACAACATGTACAACCAGAGAAATGAAAAGCTGTGCTCTGTTTGTGTACGATGAATTGAAATGCATTCCGCTATCGTGTACAACTAATGAGAACAAATAAAAAAAAAACTTTGTCCTGCACATTATTATAAGGAGCTAGCAACTTCTTATGCTGCAATTCACAAGTACCCAGTCAATTGCATTTCCATCTCCAGAGGTGAAACCCAAAGTCTCCAGATATCACCCCCATTTGAGAACGACTAGAATAGGGTAGCCGTTGGTGACTAGAGAGACCCATAACCCTCTGCCCAGGTCCTCAGGGTGCCCAGGGACAGCCCTCTCTCTGCACCTGGATCCTGACTTCCCAGTAAATGTGTCCAGAGTGGCTTTCTTGCAGGGAGCTGCGAGGAGCTCATTTGACCAGAAGCCACTCACTCTCAGGATGGTTGGGAGGGTGAAAGAAAAGGAAAAGGAAAACGCATAAGTAGAACTGGCACTCAAAAATAACTTTATGGTTCACCAACTATTTTCATAAACCAACTCTGCTTTGAATAGCAGATCTCTGGGGGTTTTTTTTTCTTTCTTTCTTTCTTTTGGAATATTTATGTGGAAGTAAAATCTGTTGGCTTTAGCGCAAGCTGAATGTAATTGTAGCTAGAAGCTATTTTAGACACGTTTTTCCCTCTTGGCTACCAGCGGTGTGTACAGTTACTATGTGCAACTAAAAAAAGATGCTCAGGCTTCCAAGAAGATGAATGAAGGACTTGGACGTACTCCTTCAGCTCAGCCAGCTAATTCGGGGCAAATCATGTCACCCAAGCTTCCCACTTCCACAGGGCTCTGGAAATCCGGTGAGAGTCCTTCAATTACAATGATGTTATAGAAATAGATAGATGAGCTCATTAAAATAATGCTTCCGAGGTTCACTTTCCTAATGAAAAATAACGGACACGCTTTCAAAGCGGACCGCTATGATATACTGAAATAGAATAATTACATAAAAACAATCACATAGCAAAGGAAACAAGTTTAATTGGATCAAGTAAATGCTAAACAACAAAAAAGAATCCAATAAACATTCAAACTCAATCCCTACTTGTCATAATTCCAGAGTTGCAGTGGAAAAAAAAAACTAATCAACTTTTAAATGGGGGAAAAGTTTTTATGCTTTGCCATACCTAAATCAAGTTGAAGAGAGAAGAAAGTTTAATGTACGTGGACTTTATGTTTGTGATGTTTTGACTCGATGCTGTGAATTCATAAAAAAGGAACCACAGAAATTTGCTACTCTAATTAAGTAACAATATTATCTTTAAAAATACTATTATGAACCAGGTGCAGTGGCACACGCCCGTCATCCCAGTGGCTCAGGAGGCTGAGGCAGGAGGATCGCGAGTTCAAAGCCAGCCTCCACCAAAGCGAGGCCCTAAGCAACTCAGGGAGACCCTGTCTCTCAATAAAATGCAAAATAGGGCTGGGGACGGGGCTCAGTGATCAAGTGCCCCTGAGTTCAATCCCTGGTACCAAAAAAAAAAAAAAAATCCAATGCTTTTATGAATCTTTGAAAGCTATGCAATTGTTATTTTTTTAAGAGCAAGTTTGGATGTATTTGCTTGTTTTTTTTCTTAAATTCTTTTGACTTAGTTCTCTCCGTGTGAAGATTTGTGCAGGGCGTTGAAGGACCTTGCACACTATCAAATGCTTCTAGGTGCGACATAAACACAACTCGGATCCAGAAGAGACTATTCACTCAGAGGCCTTTTATTTAATGCAAAGAGCAAAGACCCGGGCCATCTCCCGACAGACGCCCCAGGAAGATGGTTCCGATGCAGAAAGTTTAAAAGAAGTGAAGGCCCACAGGACAGAAGCTACAGCACCCTGTCCGGCCTGCTCTCCAGGAAGGACGCCTGAGTCCCCTGCGTCCCCAGAGTGGTTCCAAACAGACCTGTCCCTAACTCCGACAGTGAAAACTCAGCCTGCCGCCTCTGTCTCTGGTGTCAGAGGCAAATATGAGGTTGGTGCGAGGATCCAACTCCAGGCAGCAAGCTTTATTCATGATAAAACTAGAACTGGAGGCTATCTGGTCATCTCCTGCCGTTACGGAGCTGGGGTCTCCTGGGGAATGAGGCAGCAGAAAGACCCCCCCCCCTTCAAACCCCAGTTCTCGCCATCGGGTCAGAAAGATGCCGGATGGGTCACTCAGAGCAACAGGCACACATTTATTGAAGGGGTGGGAAGCAGAAGGGGACACTCTCAAGGGACAGAGGGGCCCTCTCAGAGACAGAGGGACAGCGTGCCCCTCCTGCCCTCCAGTTTTATTGGGGTCCCAGGGAAGTCCCAGAGAGCCCCACCCAGGTCCCCTCCTGACTTTGACGGACAGCAGGGTGACCTCAGACTCTCCGGTCCCCACGGCCATGGCCACTCTGGGTCCCCCTGGCCCCTGCTGCCTGGTTCTCAGTGGCACCTGTTCTTGCAGATTTTAGGGTTGGAGGAAGGATCCTCGTCCCCCTGGGTCCCGGGACCTGGTCTGCGTCAGGGTCCCAGAAGTCCCCCCTTCAGGGTCCCCTGGCTCCTCTCAGGGACATGACTTCCCGCCTGCATGTCCCCTGCAGGTCACAGGTGGTGTGTGAGGAAGGTGGCGGAGCCTGTGCCCGGAGGCCAGGCAGGGCTGCAGGTCCAGGGCTTGGGGAAGGGAGCTGTGGGGTCAGCACCGGGGGCCATTGATGGAATTATCCTTTAACCTTGCATTCCTACCACCCATGTCTGCTGCCCTGGTCAGGCCAGGGTGAAATCACACAGCAGAACCTCCGTAGCACATCTTGATATCTTTTTCATTAATTTTTTAACGTGTTCTTGTCATTCTGTTTCACGGTCCACAGAGACTCCCCCTGCGAGTCCATCACTACTTCCTCCTCGCTGTACTTTAGCCTAATCCTCATGATCCCATCTTTTATAGCCGCAATAACAAGATCATTCCTTTTTTGTTCTCATCAGTCTTCCTAGAGATACTTTGCATGAGCAGGAAGCAATTTGCATAAATGCAGGAAAAAACTTTCCATCCACGTCATCTGCCTCCACGGAACCAAGTCCTACCATTTAAAAGTTCTCACAAAGCTCGTCAAAGGCCAGTCATCCCGAGAACTCGGGAGGCTGAGGCAGGAGGATCTCCAGTTTTGAGGCCAGCCTTAGCAAGATCCAGTCTTGAAATAAATAAATAAATCAGTAAAAAGTTCTGGGGTGCAGCTGAGTGGTAGAGCACCCCTGGGTTCAATCTCCGGTGCCAAATAAATAGATGCTACTTCCCACTAGGAATGGTCATGTCAGAGTGTTGCCTGCACTAATTGTGCCCGGATGAGAACCATCCATCTCTGGAATTCAGCTCCAGGTGCTAGGAGCCACAAGCATATATACGATGTATGGCACCTTTGGTTGTAAAGTGACGCCAGCTAGCCACTGAGATGATTATGTTAAAATTTACATTCATATGCAAACTGGACTCCCGCTGTTCACCTTGGCCTGCTACCGGACTCAAGTTACGGGACTTTACGGGACTGCTGGAGAGTTCCCATTGGTTGGGGAAGGATAGTAGGAGGGAATTCCGGAGGAGGTGGGAGGAGACGGGGGGGTTCCGGTCGGCGCGCGGTTCCGGTCGGACACCCTCGTGGGAGGACCGGTTTTTGACTTGCTGGCGCTGAGAGTGTTAGCGGCTTTTTCAAAATAAAGTTTTGTTCCTGCTTGATTGGCTCGTGATTCTGTGCCCAGCCAAGACTGCGGCATCCAGGGGATGGGCCATTGTCCCCAGGTGGTGCATTCCCCCTGTTGAGACCTGTAGCTTTTCTGGCAGCCCCAGGTGTCCTGGGTTTTCTCAGGTGGCTGCAGAATACACAGCAGCCCTGGGCGAGCATCGAATCTTAGTCCATTTGCAAAGGAAAATAGCATTCACCAAAGTCAGAGCAAAAAAGATAAATTAAATAGAACGACGACGACGGTAGGAATTGCACAAAAGAGAGGATCTGAGTACAAGCCTACAAAATCGGGCCTGACAACACTAGAGGTCTGATGTTGCCAGATCGGCACCCACGGGAGGCTGTCCTTCAGCCACCCTGCTGGACAGAAGCAGGAGAGGTTTCCCCAGGGAGGGGAAATCCAATTTGTAGTCACAGAGGGAGTACTGGGTGGAGAGGGCTTTGAAAGGGAGCCGGGGCTCAACACAACCCGGGCATCAATGAGAGACATTTCAAAGACTTAAAAGAAAAATCACTAATGCCCATTGCTAATTAATCATCCCTTGGATTCTCATGCAAATATGGGCGGGAGGGCTTTGATCAGTACTGACACCTGAAAGAAAGCACACAGTGTCTCCGGATGGACGGAGGGAGGGAAGACTAGGAGAGCCAGGATGGGTGCAAGGCACAGACCCTGCGTGGCTGCCTAATACCCTGGGAACTCGGGTGCCCTGCTCAGAGCAGCAGAGAGCAGGCCTAGCAGCTCGGAGGTGCACCTCCCAGACCACAAGACGGACACCCTGCTCAAAAGCAGGCAGCCTTCCCAGGCCCTCTTCCATAAACAATGCACAGAGCCCTCCAGAACTCTGAAATGCTCCGTGTGCATTAGAAAGGAGAGCTGGAGCCCAGCATGAAAGTTTAGGGCTGCTACCCCACACTAGAGAGGCTGAGGCAGGAGTCTCGTAAGTTGGAGGCCAGCCTCAGCCACTTCAGGAGACCCTGTGGATTCTATTGTCATATATATAACTAAAAAGAATTTAAAAAAAAAATACCCTGCTCAAATGAAAAAGTAAAAATTTCTGGAAGGGTTGGGGTTGTGGCTCAGCAGTACAGCGCTCACCTAGCATGTGCAAGGCCCTGGGTTCGATCCTCAGCATCCAACTACAATTAAAAAATAAATATTAAAAAAAAAACACTGTTGGAATGCAGCTCAACGGTAGAATATGGCCAGGTTCGATCCCTAGTACCAAAAATGAAAATAAAATGAGCACTGAACATGTTAAGACCTTAAAACAAGGGAGAAATGTTAAATTAACTGGAGATTGGCAAAATAATAGAACCGTCACCTCCTTGATGGACAGAATTTAGATTATTTGGAAAAAAAAGAAAAATTATTATTATTATTATTATTTTAGTGCAACGTTCTCATCTGGTAGGTACCAAGTGTGGTCAAGCATACATTTTTTTAAAATCTGATTTAGAAAGACAGGTCTGCCTGAGGCACCTCGGGTTTGTGGAATACTGAAAACCAGGCACAGTCATATCAAATCTAAACGCAGTTTTCCAAGTTGAGATTTCTCTACTGGCTTCAAGAAAGTCATGCAATAAAATTTGTAAGAGCTGGACAGAGCCCACAGCAGTGTCCCCTTCTTACCCCCGTGAAGTACACTCCTGTCCATCTGAGAACCCAACTGACATCCATTTACTTGCCTCCGGCACGGGCTGCAATTTGCAACCCAAGGAGTCCTGCCTCCTGAGGCTGAATCCTCCCAGTGCCCAGGCGGCACAGACAGAAAGAAGATACACTGAACAGGGAATCCGCCAGCACGGGCCTGCCGTGCATTTAGGGTTAGGGTTTAGATAGGAAGACTGCCCCCAAAAGCTCTAGTGTGAGACAATGCAATAATGCTCAGAGGTCAAAAGACTAGATTATGAGAGCCTTAATCTGATCAGTGGATTAATCCACTTGGATGGACTCACTGGGTGTAGACTAATAAGTGGATTAATCCACTTGGATGGACTCACTGGGTGGTGACTGCAGCAGGTGGGGGGTGGCTGGAGGAGGGGATCCCTGGGCTGTGCCTTTGGGGTCTCTGTCCTGTCCCTGGTGGGCAGAGCTCTCTCTGCTCCCTGGTGCCCTGTCCTGAGCTGCTCTCCTCCTCCAGGCCCTGCCGCCATCTTGTTCTGCTCCCCTTGGGCCAGAGCCAGGGAGTCGGCCACCAGGGACTGGACCTGGGACACCAGGAGCTGAAATAATCTTTTCCTCCTCTAAATGTTCTTGTCATGTTTTTTTGGTCACAGCAGCAAAAAATCTGACCAGACATTCTGATTCTGGTTTTCAGTTTTGTTAATAATTTAAGATGACTTACTGTTATAATAAATAGCAAAATAATCTAAATTTGAAGTTACTGAGAACAAATGGAATCCATGAGGAATATAACACCAAAGAACACTTTTAGAGCTCTCAATACCCACTGAACAGGGAGAAGTTTCCCAACAAGAGAAGAACAATTTGATCTGCTACTATCATTCAAGTATCCATGTTTAAAACCATTCAAGCAGACTGGGAGAATAACACAAAATTTTAAAATAACTGTCTTCCAAAGTTCAGAAAATTTGTATCCTAAAAACAGAATGCTGTGATTTGAATCTGAAATGCACTCCCACCAAAAAAATAATTCCAAGTGTTGAAGGCTTGGTCCCCAGCTATTGGAAGGTAGTGGAGTCTTTAAGAGGAGGGGCCTAATGTGAGGTCTTTAGGTCATTGGGGGCGTGCCCTAAAAGCAATTGTCAAAACACAGTCTCTTCCTCTCTTTCTTTCACATCTCAGTCAAGAGGTGAATGGGCTTCCTTCAACACACCCTCCTGCCTTGGTGTACAGTGCTACCACAAACCCAAAGCAATGAGGCCAATCAGTCTCAGAGTGAAACCTCCAAGACAAACCTTTTGTCTTTATAAGATGATCCATCTCAGGTATTTGTTATAGTAATGAAGAGTTAACACATATAATGAGAGTGTCTTCCCCGTAGTAATGTGGAAGAGTTTCATACTGTTCTTTCTTAAGCCACGCTTCACTAAAACCTAGTATCTGACCAAAGCAAAATCAATGCCATCACTTCATAGGGTCCAAAAAATTGTGTGTGCATACCCAGTCCTCTGGCCAACTGGACTAAACTAATTTTCATACCTATTTGGAAAATGTAGCATGATTCACCACACCCACCCCAAAATGTGTTTCCCTGACATTTTTGCTTTTGCTTCTTAATCAGCCGTTTATTTCCTCCACTCTAGGTTTGGTGATTCTTGGAGGAGAAGACAGAAGAAAAACAGCTCAATGAATTGCTATCTAGAAACAGGTCCACGTGGACCCTGTGAGATTCTGCTTGGATTCTGTTATGATTTGAATGGGTCCACACCCCCAAATTTTTATGTATTGGAAGATGTGATGGCGTCTGGAGCTGGGCCTTGGGGGTTTCCTGATTGTGGATTTTATCTGTCCTGCTCCCTCACAGGTAGCAGGTGGGCACACTGTGTGTCTGCGGACAGGCAGTGTGTCTGCCTTTTTAGTACAAGATTCACCAGGGTCCATAATAGCCTTAGGCACGACAAAGTAGGTGCTCAATAAGTGTTCAGAGAATGCATAAAGAAGACGGTGGTATAGCACAGGGCCCAAGGCTTTATTTCCGGTTATACTGTACTGAGTAGCAAGCTTGGTACCACATGGTACTGGTTTGGGGCTGACCACCATCAACAGGCCGGCAGCCCTCTAGGAATTTACCAGCTAGATTCTGTAGCCCTGATCCTGAATAAAATACCATTCACAACTTGGCTTTGTCTCAGTATCTACCAAAGTTCCCAGTCTAAGCACCATAGTTAAATTTCTACCCTCTCAATACCTCACAATGGAGGTTAAACCTCAACACCTTAGGCTTGGGCCACACCCAAACTCTAGGCTCTTCATAGCAACCACTAAGAAATACCAAGCCATAATAGAAACCAAGGAAGGTGTGGGCTTCATTCCATTTGCCTACAGATGGGCAGGGCCTGGGGGCAGCCCAGTGGTGGGGTATGGGCCTAGCATGTACCAGGTCTTGGGTTTGCTCCGCAGCTCTGCAAAAAACCAAAATCAAAATAAAGATGGGGATGGGGTTTAGCATAAGACCCAAATACGTTTCTGAACTTCTGCTAAGAACTCACCATCCTGAGGTCATGCATAAATAAGCAAAAGTCCCTTCTCAAACAAACCAGACGTCACACACCCTGATTCTTGATTTTGTCTCCATCTAGTTTACCAAGAACAGGCACGTAGCCGCTGGGTAAGAATTGAACTTGAAACACCTGTGACCTATGCCCAATGGCAAAATTGCCTCTGGGATATCCACCCCCTGCAGTGTGTTGATAGGATTTACCCATCCGCTCACCCTTCTAGAACAGTCTACAAGCTCTTGAAATTCAGGGGCTCTGGGTCTCATTCAAACTTTGGCAAGCCAAGGTCACTGGAGGCCAAATACAGCCTGATACCTGTTTTTCCAATGGTTGAAAGAAAGCAGAATTAAAAAAAAATGTGGCAATTAGCAATTGTATGAAAATCAACAGACCAATGATCAGTGTGTTCAAAAGCAAAGTTTATGGGTGCAGTCTTGGTCCACTCATTTTTTGTGTGTGGGGGCTTCAGTAGCAGAATCCAGGCTTTGCAGCAGAGAGTCCATCCCACAGAAAGAATTTGCCAACCCTGGTCTCATTCATCTCCTCTGGCCCACAACAGGGCAGGGAGCACAGAGGACGGGCATCACATATTTATCACCGGGAACTGAAACCCTCAGCAACATGGTAACCTTTGGAAACCATCTGAGATTCCCCCCAATTATTTTCTTTGGTCTCAGAATGCACTTTTGAGGCCATTCACAAAACAGGGCTCTGGTGGTTTCCAAACAAGTTTATCTCTCCGAGGAAGTTCATCAGCCAGGATACAGTGGAGAGGGGGGTTTATCTGAAGAGATGTTGTTCCGTCCAAGACTCCGCCAGCATCGGCAGCATCAGCAGAGCAAGTGGAAATATGAAGCCGTCCCTTTGATCTCTCCAAATCCTAGAGTCGATACCCAACACCGTTATCGCGGATGCCAGCACCGGCCCTTGCCAAGGGCATGGGTAAGTGTGGGTTGAGCTGAAGGGAGCAGAATTAGGGAACCTGAGAATTCCAAGATGACAGGCATTTCTCCACCTGCCAATGCCTCACCCAGCTCCTGCTTCCAAATTGCTGGCTCCTGCGATCACCTGGAAATGGGAAGGAATCCTCCCTTTCTGCAACAGCAAGCCCTCTGCCCTTGGATCGAGCGGTGACGTCAGGAACACGGGCTGTGGCACTGGATTGCTTTGTGGGGAAACGCCCACCCAGGCTCTCTCTGCCTCAGTTTTCTCACCAATATAATGGGGGCAAACACACACCTCTCACTGCGTCTCTCCAGTGATAGCAGAGGTGTGTGACCCTCTTGGTTATACTTTAAAATTAGAGAATTCCACCACACCCTGTCCTTCCAGCCGCTCACAACTCTGCCTTCACGTCTGTGCATTTATTTCCATCTCCTGGGGTGGGGGGAGGTGGCTGTGGCTGCTGCTGCTCCTCCTCCTCCTCTTCCTCCTCCTCTTCCTCCTCCTCCTCTTCCTCTTCCTCCCCCTCCTCCTCCTCCTCCTCCTCCTCTTCCTCCTCCTCCCCCTCCTCCTCCTTCTCCTCCCCCTCCTTCTCCTCCTCCTCCTCCTCCTTCTCCTCCTCCTCCTCCTCCTCCTTCTCTTCCTCCTCCTCCTCCTCTTCCTCCTCCTCCTCTTCCTCCTCCTCCTCTTCCTTCTCTTCCTCCTCCTCCCCCTCCTCCTCCTCCTCCTCCCCCTCCTCTTCCCCCTCCTCCTCCTCCTTATCCTCCTCCTCCTCCCCCTCCTCCTCCTTCTCTTCCTCCTCCTCCCCCTCCTCCTCCTCCTCCTTCTCCTTCTCCTCCCTCTCCTCCCCCTCCTCCTCCTCCTCCTCCCTCTCCTCCCCCTCCTCCTCCTCCCTCTCCTCCTCCTCCTCCTTCTCCTCCTCCTTCTCCTCTTCCTCCTCCCTCTCCTCCCCCTCCTCCCCCTCCTCCTCCTCCCTCTCCTCCTCCTCCTCCTTCTCCTCCTCCTGCTCCTCCTCCTCCTCCTCCTTCTCCTTCTCCTCCTCCTCCTTCTCCTCCTCCTCCTCCCTCTCCTCCCCCTCCTCCCCCTCCTCCCCTCCTCCCCCCCTCCTCCCTCTCCTCCTCCTCCTTCTTCTCCTCCTCCTTCTCCTCCTCCTCCTCCTCCTCCCTCTCCTCCTCCTCCTCCTGCTCCTCCTCCTTCTCCTCCTCCTTCTCCTCCTCCTTCTCCTCCTCCTCCTCCTCCTGCAGATTGCTAAGTGTTTCTGCCCAGGTTATCTCCCTGCCTCCTGCCCCACTTCATTGAAGCCCCCTCACTTCTTCATGGGATGGACCCTTGGCTTCCCACTGTCCCCAAAGCCATGCACCAAATCCACGCCTGACTCTACTCTGCTCACCGCCCCCCCTCAGCCCTCTACATTCACCCTAACAAATGTGTGTCCCAGCCAGGGACCCAGGGCCATGGATCCCCCAGGGTCCAGAGCTGAGAGAAGCCCATAAACGATGGAATTTGGTCTCACTCAGAGAGCAGTCTGGCCTTTGTCCCTTGTCCCTGGGTGGCAACCTCTAAATCTTGGTCAGTTTCCCGAGTGACATCATGGCAGCCCTTTGGGATGGAGAGGGGCACTGGAGATTGTGTTGACCACACGGGGAAGGAGTCCCTCAGTTGTGCCTCCCTAATGAAGCCCCGGTAACACCTCCGGACCCTGAGCTCAGGGGGTTGGGGATCAACTGTGCAAGCTGTCACACAGAGGTGACAGGAAAGAGTCTCACCCTGGGGGCTTTGGGAGTTCCTAGACTCCACCCTCTGCGTCTCTCGCATAGATGATCGGGTTCAAATTTGGATGCTTCCCCTGTGATAAACTGGACCTTGAGCACAACGTCTTCAACAGGCTCTGTGTGTCAGCCCCTTATCCTTCCTGGGGATGGTTTGGGAAAGCTCTGGACTTGTCGAAGGAGGTGCCAGGGTCTGGAGCAGCCGCGGCAGTCTGCAGACCCAGGGTCCTGAATCCTCAGGTTGGAGCGGAGGGGGGTACCATGATCCTAAGTAGCAGCAGGGATCAGGGGGCAGCCCCAGGGGCACTGAGGTGAAGGTTTGCGCTCTGAGCACCTGGGGCTGGCCAGCAGACAGCGGCAGGATGCCCACAGAGCCCAGGGGACCCCCCCACACACACAGTGGGGCAGGTACTGCGTCACTGCATAGGGAACAGAGGCAGACCTCGACCAGGGCTCCTGTGCAGCCTGCAGGATGCCCCCCTCAGCCCCCGGAAACGTCCCCAGACCTCCTGTGGATGCTACAAGCCTCAGAGGGTACCCACCCACCCCTAGGAATGCCCTGGTGTTGACCTACACATACCTATCATGAAGATCTGCAAAGTACATGAGTAAAAGATTAAAAGCACCAATAATGAACCAGAAGAGCGATAAATGATGAGCATGTGGTCTCTTTCCCCCCCCGTGTCTGTCTCTCCCCGAATGTTTTATGTTTCTGGGGCATATTTTTGGATAGCAGTTGGCGACGGGAACTGAAAGCACGGGTCATAGAGCCTTGGAGAAGGGGCAGCCCCTGCGCTGTCTTGTTCAGCGCGAAGAAGAACCGCAGATGAACAGCACGTTCGCTCTGGGAGGCTGCTTGGCTGGCTTGGTGTCTTTCTTCCGCCTTTTTCTGCCTGGACGTTACTCTGAAGATCCCCCTTGGTCTTGTGCATACTCACATACAACTCACCCTTTGCCCAGACCAAGACCTTTCAGGATATGTCAAGGTCATCCAGCATGCCCTGCCAGCATAACACCACCTTTTATTCACTCCCTGTTTCCACCTTCCTCTCTCGTATTTACTGCTGCTCCTTTTGATTGAGTAGTGCTGAAGACACTTCCTGCCAGGTGAACATGGCACCACGGAGCTACATTCCCAGCCCTCGACTGAATTTATAATGAAGAGGTGCAATTACGTCAGGTGAGATGGTGCAAAGACCCACCATCCCAGCTGTTTGGGAGGCTGAGGAAAGAGGATCCAAGGTTGGAGGCCAGCCTCTGAAACTTAGCAACATCCTGTCTCAAAATAAAAAATAAAAGGGACTGGGGTGGGGGTGTAGCATTTGCGTAGCATGGACAAAGCCCTGGGTTCAATCAATCTTCAGTGAGAGAGAGAGAGAGAGAGAGAGAGAGAGAGAGAGAGAGAGAGACTTTATCCCAAAACCATTTTATTATTTGTTCAATACACATAGTTCATGCTCTGTATGTAAATATGCCCTGCAAAATGTGGAAATTACCTATAAATAGTAAGTCTCAATATATATCGAAATACATGGAATTTTAATGGCCCAGAGAGCGGCAGGAACCTGGGAAGGCCCGGAAGCTAAATAGCAGGCTGTGAATAACAGAAAACTTACAGTGTGAAAGGGTGAGCATTTTTAATAACAGGGCATTGGTACAAACAGTTTGCAGAGCTGCCTGGGGAGAAGTACACGGACCTGGCACTAGGCTCGCTAGGGCCCCAGGAGCCACACGCCAGGGGGCTCAAACTGCAGAAATACCTTCTCTCTTAGTCCTGGAGCCTGGAATTGCAAGATCAAGGTATCAGCACTTAATAATAATTAAACTACTCAATGAGCATATAAAGATGTGCATATTTTTTTTTTTTTGGTGGTGCTGAGGCTCAAACACAGGATCTTACACACATAAGTTTGTGCTCTACCACTGAGCTAACCCCACCTTGTATTTAACAATTTTTTTTAACTAAGGGGTACTTAACCACTGAGCCACATCCCCAGCCCTTTTTATTCTTTATTTTTGAGACAGCATCTCCCTAAAGTGCTTAGGTCCTTCTAGTTTGCTGAGGCTGGCCTCAAACTTGCAATCCTCCTACCTCAGCCTCCCAAGTCACGGGGATGACAGGTATGTGCCACCCCACTCGGGTATGTTTCACAAATTTTAAAGAATAACATGGGCAGAGGGGAATTGAAGGAATTGGAAAGGATTAAGAATGCCCTTTTTTTTTTTTCACTCTTAGCAATTCAACGAGTCCCAAACCGTTATCAGATCATTTTACGGTATGCCATAAATACTATAATGGGAGCTGATGCCAAGTCAGGAATTGTGAGCGTACCCATCCCAAAGGCACAGAATGGCATCTCAGCGATGGCGATAACCTTAAGAGGAAATATTCAGCATTCTTCAAATGCCCCAGCAGGAACATGGGGCAAACTGGTTCTGTACTAGAGGAAGCTGTGGCGTCCATCCAGAAGGACCGACCGGTGTTTGCACCAGCTCTACGAGAGCCCTTCTACTCCACCTTTCTGGCCAGTGTCCACGAATTCCAAAGTGGGTGACCCGACTCTGACTGCCTCACGCGCCTCAGTGCCCTGGGACGAGGTCCAGAGAGGCTGATCTGCTGTGAGCGACACCCCAACCCAGTGACCACCTTCTTGCTCCCCACTGCAAACCAGCACACCCAGCAGACTGTGGCTGTCACTCACAGGGAGAGCCCGGGAGAAAACACCCTCCTCGTCTGATCAGTGCAAAGAGCAAACATACCAACCAGGAGGCGTGGCCTTGAGTTGAATATGTGCAAATCTGTACATTTTATCCATGCCTCATGGAGTGCAGGGAGCTACTGACAGTTCCCCTTAAAATTCTAGCACTTGCACCACGGCAGTCTTTGCTTATCTGAAGTTTTGGGATTGAACCCAGGGGTGCTCAAGCACTGAGCCTCATCTCCAGCCCTTTTTAATATTTTATTTAGAGACAGGGTCTCACTGAGTTGCTGAGGGCCTCAGTAGGTTGCTGAGGCTGGCTTTGAACTGGCGATCCTCCTGCCTCAGCCTCCCGAGCTGCTGGGATGACAGGTGTGCGCCCCTGCACCCCGCTTCTTTCTGTGGATTTCTGTGGGTCAAGTGCAGCCCCAAAGTATTAATGGCAAAATTAAAGAACTAAATGCTTTCTAACTTTTAAATTACACAGTATTCAGAGAAACATAAAACGTGATGTGAGGTCCAGTTCTACCGGGCCTAGGCGGTAAATTGTACCTTTGTTCAATGTGTCCACAGTGTATATGCTACCTACCTACTCCTTCTCAGTTAGTAGCTGACTTTTGGAGAATAATATTATTATTTGGGGGGGAGAGGTACCAGAGATTGAACTCAGGGGCCCTCAACACTGAGCCACATCCCGAACGCTATTTTTTATTTAGAGATGGAGGTCTCACTTGGGGGGCTTTATGCATGCTGAGCAAGGGTTTTATCACTAAGCTACACCTCCTTTATTTTTTGGAGACAGGGTCTTGCTATGTGGCCCAGGGCGGCCTTGAAGTTGCTACCCCCCGGCCTCAGCCTCCTGGCTAGCTAGAACTACAGACATGCAATAAAATTTTAGTTTTTTATATTATACAGTTATAATCACTCTCTTTTATTATTAGTTGTTAGTTTCTTACTGGGCTTCATTTATTAATTAAACCTCATCATAGGTATATCTGCATAGGAGGAAAAAAACATAGTTGGTTTTGATATTGTTTTCCACTGTTTCAGGAATCAATGGTGAGTCTTGGATCATGTTCAATGGGGGACCACGGTGCATCAAAATTCAAGTCTGTGATAGGGAAAATTAGTTTGCATTAGCTTGATAAGACAATCTGACTCTTCTGTGTTGCACAAACAAGACTCTTTTTTAACTCCATTCAAGATTGAGAACATCAGGCCAGGCATGGTGGTGCATCCTGTAATCCCAGCAACTCAGGAGGCTGAGGCAGGAGGATCACAAGTTTGAGGCCAGCCTCAGTGAATGAGCAAGGCCCTAAGCAACTTAGTGAAACCCCATCTCAAAATAAAAAATAAAAAGGGGCTCGGGATGTGGCTCAGTGGTTAAGCATCCCTGGGTTCAATCCCTGGCACAATAAAAAGAAGAAAAAGAAGAAAGATTTAGAATATCATCTTTCCTTTTAGAGAGAATCCCAGGAAACCAGCTCATCAAGTTATCCCAGGTTTCAAATGAGAAGGTAGCAATCCACAAAGGAGGACGTCGGGGCTCGCAGCAGGCAGGGGCCAGTGCTGGCCTTTATGGGAGTCACCTACCCCTCGTCCTCTCCCCAGCCTGTGACGTGTATTGCATAGAGGACATTCTCAGGCATGGTGGGTTTCTTTTTGAGAGGAGGCCAGAGAGTAAATTAAAGGATTTACTTGCCAAAGATGAAAAAGAACTGCTCTATTCATAAGAGGTGCCCTCCCCCAGCTCATCTGGGTCAGAAGGGCAAGACCACAGCTGAGAAGAGGTTGGGAAGAGAGGAGGTCAGAGCAGGTCATTAAAGCCCTATGTCCTGGATTCAAATCCTCTCTCTCCCAGATCCCCCACAATAGAGAAGGGGAGAAAGAAACGTCACCGCTTCCTAGAATTGCAACAAGGTCCAAGTGCGTTGATACTTGCAAAATGCTTACAGGACCCAGAGGCACCTGAGGTGCATTAAATTCCAGGGGTCATCATGAGAAGCCCTGGGTGCATCAGAGCAGGACTGAGCACACACAAAGGTGCGGGTCAGAGCAAGACTGGGCACACACAAAGGTGCGGGTCAGAGCAGGACTGGGCACACACAAAGGTGCAGGAGCAGGACTGAGCACACACAAAGGTGCAGCTCAGAGCAGGACTGAGCACACACAAAGGTGCGGCTCAGAGCAGAACTGGGCACACACAAAGGTGCGGGTCAGAGCAGGACTGGGCACACACAAAGGTGCAGGAGCAGGACTGAGCACACACAAAGGTGCGGGTCAGAGCAGGACTGAGCACACACAAAGGTGCGGCTCAGAGCAAGACTGGGCACACACAAAGGTGCGGGTCAGAGCAGGACTGGGCACACACAAAGGTGCAGGAGCAGGACTGAGCACACACAAAGGTGCAGCTCAGAGCAGGACTGAGCACACACAAAGGTGCGGGTCAGAGCAGAACTGGGCACACACAAAGGTGCAGGAACAGGACTGAGCACACACAAAGGTGCAGCTCAGAGCAGGACTGAGCACACACAAAGGTGCGGCTCAGAGCAGAACTGGGCACACACAAAGGTGCGGGTCAGGGCAGGACTGGGCACACACAAAGGTGCGGCTCAGAGCAGGACTGGGCACACACAAAGGTGCAGGAGCAGGACTGAGCACACACAAAGGTGCAGCTCAGAGCAGGACTGGGCACACACAAAGGTGCGGGTCAGAGCAGGACTGAGCACACACAAAGGTGCGGGTCAGAGCAGGACTGGGCACACACAAAGGTGCAGGAGCAGGACTGAGCACACACAAAGGTGCGGGTCAGAGCAGGACTGAGCACACACAAAGGTGCGGCTCAGAGCAGGACTGAGCACACACAAAGGTGCGGGTCAGAGCAGGACTGGGCACACACAAAGGTGCGGGTCAGAGCAGGACTGGGCACACACAAAGGTGCGGGTCAGAGCAGGACTGGGCACACACAAAGGTGTGGGTCAGAGCAGGACTGGGCACACACAAAAGTGCGGGTGGCAGCTTCCTGAATACCATGATGGCGGGAAATGAGGGGCCAAAGCAAGAGTTACGATCCAAGGTGGGTGATATCAGTGGTTGCCAGGAATTTGGAGCAACGACAGGAATAGGCCAAGCACAGAGAACCCTTAGGACAATGAAACCACTTTCTTACTACCGAGGTGGACGCCTGTCACTCAGCACTTGCAAAACCTCACAGTGTGTGCAACAGGAATGGGGACGCCATGTTTTTTGTAATATAGTGAATAACACTGTATCCATCTGCACCCATCCGTGGTGACACACCTGCTGGGCCATGCAAAGTGACCAAAAAGGGCACTCTGTTTTTCTCTTTTCTTTATCTTTTCCTGAGACAGGGTCTCGCTGTGCGTCTGGCTTGCATCTACAGGGCTCAAGCGGTGCTCTTCCTGGGTCTCTCATAGCCAGGATTACAGGGGCCACCACTGAGCTCAGCTTTACTCTATATGTCTACAAAACTAAACCTGCTTTATTTAAAAACAAAAATCATTCATTTAAAAGAAAAAATCAAAGACCCCCTCTTGTTATTCTCATGCATGTGGCAGGCACATAAATATTTAATCAAGAATGATAAGCTGTAGAAGAAAAGTTCTAAGTGTAAAAACTATGTTAAAAATTCGTGTGCTAGAGCCGGGCATGGTGGTGCACGCCTGTCATCCCAGCAGCTCAGGAGGCTGAGGCAGGAGGATCTCAAGTTCAAAGCCAGCCTCAGCAAAAGCCAGGCACTGAGGAAATCAGGGAGACCCTGTCTCTAGATAAAATACAAAATAGGGCTGGGGATGTGGCTCAGTGGTCAAGGGCGCTTGAGTTTAACCCCGGAAAAAAAAAATGAATGTGTTAGATGAAAGGGAAAGAAATCTACATAGAAGTAAATAAAGAAATAAAAAATGGACGCATGGCCCAGTGCAGAGGCACACATCTGTAGTCCCAACTGCCAGGGAGGCTGAGGCAGGAGGAATACTTGAGCCCAGGACCTTGGCAACAAAGAACAGCCTTTTTTTGGAGGGATGTTACCAAGCTCCTGGGATTCCAGATGTGTGCCACCACCCCTAGCTAAAAAAAAAAAAAAAAAAAAAAAAAAAAAAAAAAAAAAGAATATTTCAAAGAAAGCAAGTGAGCAAATAGTTGAAGTGACTTTCTTAGAATAAATGAGAACTATGTCGGTTATGGGCACTCACTCATTTGCTAAATATTTAAACAGACAACCTATTCTGCTACAGGAAGGAGAAGAGTCCTTGTGGTCTTTAAGGATTTATCATCCATAACAAGTTGTCAAAGCCCCGGTTACAGAGCAGGGAACCCCCTTCCAGGAGATGCAAGAGTGTAAACACTGGAGTCTCCGCAGTATTTCCACTCTCCACCTTCTGAGGGGTTCAAGAGAGGTCACCGAATTTGCCTAAGGAAAGATCTTCCCCGTCTCTATGAATGAGCATCGTCTCATTTAAATATTTAACACTCAAACAACGTATTTATCCCCGAAAAGTGGGTCACAGCATGGAGAGACCAGCGGTTGCTCGTGAACAAGCGCAAAGGATGTTTTTCCCTTCTTGTTGTTACTGAGGGACACGGGGCAGGTTTATTTTCAGAATCGTCATTTCCTCTTCTTTAAGAAAAGGATCATTCTGAAGGCTTGACATTGAGTGAGGAAACAAACTTGAAGGGTTGCCCAGATCTACTCGGAATTGCACATTTTTATTGTCTTAGGAAATACTTTTGCATGCTTATAAAAGCCAAAGTTGTGTCAGATACATCAACATTGATCCATACTATGATGCCACATATTATATGTATATATATACATATATATTATTTATTAATATTTATTTTTAAAAGAGGAATTAATTTTTTTAACTTTTAAAAAGTTTGTTATTCTTATTCAAAAATTAAAACTATACATATATGTCTATCATGCACGATGTTATTTTAAAACCCTGTTCATTGTAAATGGTGAGATCAGGTTGATTGAGACATGCATGACGTCACAGGCTTATCATTTGTAGTGAGAACATTTACAACCTTCTCTCTCTCCTTCCCCCTCCCTCCCCTCCCTCTGTCTCTCTCTCCCTTCCTCTCCCTCCCTCTGTCTCTCTCTCCCTCCCTCCCCCTCCCTCCCCTTCCTCTGTCTCTCTCTCCCTCCCTCCCCCTCCCTCCCCTCCCTCTGTCTCTCTCTCCCTCCCTCCCCTTCCCTCTGTCTCTCTCTCCCTCCCTCCCCCTCCCTCCCCTCCCTCTGTCTCTCTCTCCCTCCCTCCCCTCCCTCTGTCTCTCTCTCCCTCCCTCCCCTCCCTCTGTCTCTCTCTCCCTCCCTCCCCTCCCTCTGTCTCTCTCTCCCTCCCTCCCCCTCCCTCCCCTCCCTCTGTCTCTCTCCCTCCCTCCCCCTCCCTCCCCCTCCTTCTGTCTCTCTCCCCCTCCCTCCCCTTCCCTCTGTCTCTCTCTCCCTCCCTCCCCTTCCCTCCCCTCCCTCTGTCTCTCTCTCCCTCCCTCCCCCTCCCTCTGTCTCTCCCTCCCTCCCTCTCCCTCCCTCTGTCTCTCTCCCTCCCTCCCCGTCCCTCTGTCTCTCTCTCCCTCCCTCCCCCTCCCTCCCCCTCCATCCCCTCCCTCTGTCTCTCTCTCCCTCCCTCCCCTTCCCTCCCCTCCCTCTGTCTCTCTCTCCCTCCCTCCCCCTCCCTCTGTCTCTCTCTCCCTCCCTCCCCCTCCCTCTGTCTCTCTCTCCCTCCCCTTCCCTCCCCTCCCTCTGTCTCTCTCTCCCTCCCCTTCCCTCCCCTCCCTCTGTCTCTCTCTCCCTCCCCTTCCCTCCCCTCCCTCTGTCTCTCTCTCCCTCCCTCCCCCTCCCTCTGTCTCTCTCTCCCTCCCTCTCCCTCCCTCTGTCTCTCTCTCCCTCCCTCCCCGTCCCTCTGTCTCTCTCTCCCTCCCTCCCCCTCCCTCCCCCTCCCTCCCCTCCCTCTGTCTCTCTCTCCCTCCCTCCCCTCCCTCTGTCTCTCTCTCCCTCCCTCCCCCTCCCTCTGTCTCTCTCTCCCTCCCTCCCCCTCCCTCTGTCTCTCTCTCCCTCCCCTTCCCTCCCCTCCCTCTGTCTCTCTCTCCCTCCCCTTCCCTCCCCTCCCTCTGTCTCTCTCTCCCTCCCCTTCCCTCCCCTCCCTCTGTCTCTCTCTCCCTCCCTCCCCCTCCCTCTCTCCCCCTCTCTCTCCCTCCCTCCCTCCCTCCCCCTCCCTCTCTTTCTCCCCCCTCTCTCCCTCCCTCCCCCTCTGTCTCTCCCTCCCTCCCCCTCTCTCTTCCTCCCTCCCCCTCAGTCTCTCCCTCCCTCCCTCCCTCTCTCTCCTCCCTTCCCCTCCCTCTCTCTCCTCCCTTCCCCTCTCTGTCTCTCCCTCCCTCCTCTCTCTCCCTCCCTCCCCCTCTCTCTTCCTCCCTCCCCCTCAGTCTCTCCCTCCCTCCCTCCCTCTCTCTCCTCCCTTCCCCTCCCTCTCTCTCCTCCCTTCCCCTCTCTGTCTCTCCCTCCCTCCTCTCTCTCCCTCCCTCCCCCTCTCTCTTCCTCCCTCCCCCTCAGTCTCTCCCTCCCTCCCTCCCTCTCTCTCCTCCCTTCCCCTCTCTGTCTCTCCCTCCCTCCTCTCTCTCCCTCCCTCCCCCTCTCTCTTCCTCCCTCCCCCTCAGTCTCTCCCTCCCTCCCTCCCTCTCTCTCCTCCCTTCCCCTCTCTGTCTCTCCCTCCCTCCTCTCTCTCCCTCCCTCCCCCTCTCTCCCTCCCTCCCCCTCCCCCTCCCCCTCCCCCCCTTTCTCCCTCCCCCAGGTTCAACAGTACCATACATTGTCATCAGCCCTGGTAACTGTGCTCCAGAGGTCTCCTGAGCTGACCTACCTGGGTGACACTTTGTACCCTTTGCTCAGCCCCCCCCCCAGATTCCCTTGGTACCTTCTCCACCCATTGGCCCTCACTCCCGCCCACTGCTCTGTGGCTGGGCACAAGCCATCCCTGCTGTCCTGCCCGGGGAACTTCACTCCCACATTAGAGAATCGCACCTGGAATCCACAGGCTCATGCCGACAAGGGTTACCAGCTCACACACACAGCAGGGAAATGCCCTGGCCTCAAAGGTCCCCAGGGCCTCCCACTGGGGACTCCAGCTGCTAATGCCCAGGACGGTGCCTATGAATCCCTCCTCTGTCAGCCCAGCGCCAGCTCCGTCAAGAGGCTGTGGAGGAGGGCTGGCGGAACCGGTGGGGAGTGGATCCACCCATGCAAGAGATTTCCTTCGCCCAGTGACCTGAGGTCAGTGCTATTACCTCCCA
Source organism: Spermophilus citellus (assembly GCF_964194105.1). Classification (NCBI taxonomy): domain Eukaryota; kingdom Metazoa; phylum Chordata; class Mammalia; order Rodentia; family Sciuridae; genus Spermophilus; species Spermophilus citellus. The sequence goes on from NC_138190.1 coordinate 4,300,317, forward strand.
GCCCCCGGTGCGGGTGGGGGGTGCATTTGTTCCCAGCGGGTGTGAGCCTTCCCTGCAAGCCTGGCTGCACCCCCTGGGGGGGCGGGAGGAGGTGAGCAGGACAGTTCATGTCCTGTCCCCTGAATAAAGTACTGAGAACCAGCCGCCCTGCAGGATTTGTTGGACGCACAGCCTGTTAATGTATCAACTGGGGTGTTGGACCCGGACACCAGCCAGATCCTGCTTCCCAGGTGAAGGCTCAGTCTGCTGTGGGGCGGGAGGTTGGAGGGGTGGGCAAGAGAGCAGCTAGGGCAACCTTGTCCCCTCCTTGATTCACCCTTCAGGCACCGATTCGGTTAACAGGACTCGGTTCTCCTGCGTGGTTGACAGCTGTGCGTTTAATAGACAGGTTTTCATGGCAGCTAAAATCTGGTGGTATTGCCTACGCGGTGGATTTATTAGGAAGGGGGTGGTGTTCTTTGTTTTTGCAGAGTGACGAGAGATTTTTGCACAGCGTTGATGTTGCTTTGAAAGCATGCACAACAATGCAGTTCAGCAGTCAGACCGCTTTCCGCCCACGAAACTACAGCCTTCACCAGGTCAGGAGGTCTGCAAGAGGGGTCAGAGGGCTTTTCCAAATGCTGTCAGAAAACGCACCCTAATTTGGACAAGAAGATCCTGATACCTTAGCTTTCAAGAGGAGGATGGAATTAGCATCACCCACGGGATTTTGAAGGACTCGCCTACACCCCACACGCCTCTCCTCTTTCCAAATTGACTTCTCTGTTCTGGATTTTGAGAGTTTGGGGGAAGGCCGAGGAAGTTCTGTTATGCCTTGAAATGTGAAACAAAACCCATTCTCGTATTTGGAAAGGCTCTCTTTCATGTCCCCAAGTGGCTTGATTCATTTTTGAGGCTGAGTGCTGGTTCCCATGGGAGATGGAAGGACCAAATGTTCAGACGCTCGCAGAGATGAAAGGGTGGGGGCAGCCTCGGGGAGCTCTGAGGACTCGCAGGAGCTTCACACCTCGACGACGGGGCGGCGGCCCCGACCCAATGTCCCCAAGAGAAGCCATTTCCCACCCCGAGGAGCTCTCTTTCCAAAGTGCCCGCCCCTCATTCCCTCTCCTCTCAAGGTGACAAATAGCCTTTCCTCATGTCCCAAAGGCCAACAGTAAACTTCACAGGCTCAAACCAAGCAGAAACCCAACCCAAGAGCCTTTTGGCTCATTTCTTTGTAACAAGACACTCAGGGTCTGGAATTATTATTTGACGTGAGAAGAATCTTCGAGACTCTTTCCCTTCCATGTGATAGAAAAACCAGACGACTCGGTGCGCCCGTCTGGGGTGAGATTGCAGAAACCATTTCACGGGAGCCTCAACTAACTCATCTGTCCTCCAAAAAGTATTCTTGTTAAATACTTTTTTTAAGAGGTGGGGGGAAAAAATACCTCCTCGGCCTGTTTTGCTGTTTGGTTAGCATTCCTGTGATCCTGGGAAGTCAGGCTGAAAATTCACAAGTTTCACGAATAAAATAAGAACCAGCCCTTAAAATAACAACGGTTCCCATCGAGTGATGTTATCGGCTTTATCTCTTCTTTAGGGCCTTAACCACAGAGGTGATCCACATAGTATGCATGGAAGTGAGGAGTTTGCACACACCCCATTTGTGGGAAATTTGTCATCTGCACCCCCAATTCTGTGCGACGTCTCTAAAATATGGACACCTCAGAGGAACTCCAACTGGATGTCCCCAGGTGAACTGTAATATTCATAAATTTCAACTCCCCACTAGCCTCTCCCTGTTCTCCCTTCCCTTCCTGCCACCAGGATCCAAGGGGCTGTCGTCATGCCAACAGAGACTCCTTCATTCTTCCCAAATACGATGGGAAATGCATATGGCGGCCACCAAAGGAGGTGCAGAAAATGAGTTCCCGTGTGCCTGGGCAACACAACATCCCATCCGGGAAACGAGCTTTTCAAAGTCCAAAGGCTGTGGGTCTGGCACCCCCCGGTGAGCACAAAGCTCCTTTCAAAAGTTGACACAGAAAAAGAGACTCCCGCGTATCTGAAGCACCAGAGACTCTCGGGTGTTCTGTCACATAACGTATTCCACATTTTCATGAGCATCGTTTTCAGTGGTCATGCACGCACTGACCACATGCTGGCGGAGACTCCCGTGCGGAATCTCGAAGGAGTTGCTAGAATCCTTCACTTTAGGCAAGGCATGGTATGTGATATGATAGTGACAAGGTGTCACTATCACTCAGAATAATTTCTGCTGTAGCTCTATTCGAAGATACTCCTAGAGATGCACAGTTGGACAGGAAAGAACGAGGGACAGACGTAGCTTCTCTCTGCAGGTGGAGCCAGAGGAGATGCAGGTCTGAACCAGGAACCCAGCACCATCATCGAGGTGTCTAAACACGAGAAGCCCAGAAATTTCCATCTCAACAACCCGGTTCAGGAATACTGGGGTCCTCTGTCGTCAGCTTTGCTTGCTGTGGACCAAAATACCCAACGAGAACAGGAAGGAAATATTTATTGGGAGCTCACGGTTTCAGAGGTTCCGTCCATACATGGCCGACTGCATTGCCCTGGGCCCAAGATGAGGCAGAACATCATGGCAGAAGGGCCTGGTGGAGAGAACCTGTTCAGCTCGTGGTGGAGTCAGGAAACAGAGAGAGAGAGGAGGAGGATGAGCCACGGGGTGACGCGCCCTTCCAGGGGCAGCCCCTAGTGACCCACCTCCTCCAGCCACGCCCCACCGGCCTACAGTGAGCACCCGTTCAAACGAGGGTGGACTGATGAGGTCGGGTCTCACGATCCGTCATTGCACCTCCAAGGTTAATTCTGACATTCACAACACAGGAGCATTCGTGGGGCACCTCGTGTTCAAACCATAACCGAGACCCTAATTGATATGCCCTGACTTCCATGAGCAAAATGCTCTTGTGGACGGATTTGTTTATTTGATGCAAGAGCCAACCAGCCACCTTTAGTTGGTAGGGCCAGCAAATCTTTGCAAGTGGGTGCTGAGCTCCAGTGCGTCTGGTTTAATGTTGTAGATTTTAATTTCTTCCCCAGGTTAATTCTTTTGGCTGAGAGGGTATCATGCAGCTTAACCATCTCTCTGGCCTTTCCTTTTAAAGTCGAAGCTAAGAAAAACCAAGGTGCATATATCACATTCTGTACATTGATATAAGCTACTGCAGGAAAAACGTCTTCCCAAATCCAAAAAATAAAATGGCGGCAATTTTCATGAATGCCGTCGCATTGGCCCATAAGTTGCGTTGAGCGGTTGGGAAAGAAGTCCTCTTGTTTAAGGAGCTGTTGTTGTAAAAATCGACCCGAGAGTTTGTGAAGACTCACCACTAACTAACAATTCAACAAAGCATGGAGAATCATGTCTTACTTTATTTTATTTTTGGTGTAGTGATCGTACATATCAACAGGATTCGGTGTGATATTTCAACACATGCTTAGAGTATACAGTAATCCTTTATCCAGACTCCCTTCACCTGCCTTCCCCCACACCTCGCTCTTCCCAACCCCTGGTAATTATTCTTCTGCATGCAGGTTGGTTCTGTTTGACTTCAACGTAGAAGAGGGAATATGTGGTACTCATCTTTCCACACCTGGCTTATTTCAGCTAAAATAATGTCCTCTGGTTCAAGCCATTCTGTTGCAAATAACAGGATTTCATTCTTTTTCATGGCTGAATAATATTCCATTGCATACGTGTGCCATGTTTTCTTATTCATTCGTCTGTTGATGAGCACCTGGATAGATTCCACATCTTGGATATTGGGAACAGTTTTGCAGTAAACATGGGCATGCAGGTTTATATCTCTTTGGTATACTGACTTCTTTTCCTTTGCACATATGCCCAGGAGTGAGATAGCTGGATCACATGGTAGTTCATTTTTAGTTTTTGAGGAGATTCCACACTATTCTCTATAACGGCTGTACTCAGTTCCATTTCCACCAACAGTAGAGAGGGCCCCCTTTAGCCACATCCTTACCTACATCTTCTATTTGGTTTGTTTGTTCATTTTTGGATCATAGTCATTCTTGCTCCATGAAGAGAGGTGATATCTCACTCTAGTCCCCAGGGAAAGAGCCAATTAAAACTACATTTTCTTTATAACTTCCTTTCTCCCCTTTCAAGGTGGATCGTGGAAAACTGAGAGACAAAAAGGGGTATTCAGAGTCTTGAGTGCTGGCCTGTTTCTGAAGTTGTATATTGCCGACTTTGAAACTTGATCCAAGGAGACAAGGGTAGAAGAGAAAGGTTGCTAGCTCCCAAGCCAGAAAACCTGGGCCCCACTCCTATAGGGCTGGGGATGGGGCTCCGTGGTTGAGTGCTCCTGACTTTAATCCCTGGTAATCCCTCCCCCACCAAAAAAAATATTCATTACGGCCGGCTACAGTGGTGCGTGCCTGTAATCTCAATGGCATGGGAGGCTGAAGTAGGAGGTTCACAAGTTGAAGGCCAGCCTCAGTAACTTAGTGAGACTCTGTCTCAAAATTAAAAAAAAATTTGTGGGCTGGGGTTATAGCTCAGTAGTAGAGCACTTGCGTAGCATATGTGAGGCACTGGGTTCGATTCTCAGGACCACATATAAAGAAATAAAATAAAGGCCATCGGCAACTAATTTAAAAATAAATAAATAAATAAAGAGAGCTGGGATGTTGCTCAGTGGTTAAGCATCCCTAGTACCAAAGTAAATAATAAATTCATGAATTCACATATTAAGACAGACAAACCACACACACCTTCCTCTGACATTTCCAGCCAGGTAACTCACTCCCAATGGTGGTAACTCACTCCTGGTGCTGGGGGCTGACCACGTCCAGCACCATCCAGGGCTTCCACACACCTGGGGCCAGAAGCACGTGCCTCTTCCACTTGTGAAAACCAAAAACACCCATGTCCCTGGACATGGCCAAATGTCCCAAGGGAGGTAAAGTCCCCTCCAGTTGGAAAGCTGCTAGACTAGCGGATGAGGAAGTGAAATTTGAATGGCAACTGGTTTAAAAGAATTGGAAGTTCAATGGCAAATGCGGTGGGTGGTGACCACGTGGCCCAGCACTGTCTTCCGATTTACTGAGGTTAGTAGAAAAAGCCAGAGGGTTCACGATTATGTCACAAAGTTCATGATGTCCCCCCCCCCCAAAGGGCTGGGTGGGTTACCGCCTTCAGCCTGGGTTTTCTTTCCACCTAATTGTTTATTCTCTGCCTGCGACTTGGAGCAGCCAGGGCCTCCCAAGCCCAGCAATGCATAAAAAGTTTCAGAAGTCATAATAAACGGGGAGTAGGCTCCGCGGGGGCTTCCCAAGCAGGCCTGCCCCCCACCCAGGGCGTAATGAGAGGGACAGACACCCATCAGTCGTGGGGTCCCCATCGCTGACTGTATTTTGGTCCCTCTAGTGCAGCTTCTGTCCACGTCCACAAGATCCACTTTCCATCCCGTAGCCCAGAAGGGGAACTGTGGGCTGCAGCGACCCAGTGCATGTTCCAAACCAAGGGAGAGTTTGCAGGCCCCCGCACAAGCAACGATCAATGTTTGAGGAGCTAGGAAGGCTAAGTGCCCTGAGTTGATCATCACCCGTCCTACACAGGCATTGAGTACCATATCTCAACCCGTAAAGACACACAGATGTATGTCCTTTTAAAAGCTTTCGGATTTAGCTGAGTTGTGCTGGTGCACGCCTGTCATCCCAGCCGCTGGGGAGGCTGTAGCAGGAGGATCGTGAGATCAAAGCCAGCCTCCGCCAAAGCGAGGCCCTCAGCAACTCAGTGAGACCCTGTCTCTAAATAAAATGCAAAATAGGGCTGGGGACGGGGCTCAGGGGTCGAGTGCCCCTGAGTTCAATCCCTGGTACCAAAAACAAACAAATAAACAAAAAACAACAATACCAAAAAAAGCTCCCAACAACGACAACAAAAAAAAAAACTTTCAAACTTAAAAATTACAAAAAGTAGTTTCAAGGGTTATTCCGATATATTGAAGTTTGGTAAATATCCATTTCGTCCAAGGAGTAAACACAACTCCGTATAAAAAGGGACAGTAGTAGCAGGTGAGGGGATCCTGTAAGTTACCAAGGTTCCCTCTGTGAGCGCCAGTTCCGAAGGAAGATCAGGTCAAACACATGGGGCTGCTCTGAGTTTTGAAGGAGACTGAAATTCAAGAGCCTGAGTTGCTGAGGGCCTCGCTTTGGCGGAGGCTGACTTTGACCTCGCCATCCTCCTGCCTTAGCCTCCTGAGCCGCTGGGATGACAGGTGTGCACCACGGCACCCGGCTGTACCCAAGTTTTCTAAATGAGGAAAAGAATGGCTCTATTCCTGGGTTTTGGGGAGAACCGTAAGGAGGTCTCGACCAGTCCAGGTTCTCCACCCACTTCACGGTCTCCAAGCTTTGAGCCTCTACTCTGACCTCAGCCATGGGAGCCCTAAGATACAGGAAAGAACAAGGTCACGCCCTGCCCAGCCAGGAGTTATAACCTAGCTCCTAGCTGTGACCTAGCTCCTCTACTTGAGCAGGTGTCGATCCATCGGAGCAGACAGAACATAAACAAGTCCCCCAAACTCCAGACTCTGGTGCAGAGGAAAGAAATCCGTAATGCGATCACATACCACGGGGGCTCACCCAGACTCTGTGGGTCATATAATGTGGAAAGACAATCCCCCGCCCGCCCGCCACCTCTCAGTGAACCAAAAGAGAGCAAGATAAACAACCGCGAGGACCAAACAAACCGTCAGGCATCTCTGAGATGCAAGGGGTTTTCCCAAAGGACTCATTGTTCTGAAATCATTCATAGAAACAGAAAACGGACCTGCGGGATCTGGGAGAAAGTCAGTGGGGAGTTAGAGTTTAATGGGGACAGACATTATATTATGTACATTTATCTCAATAAAAAGTATTAACAGCAACCGGGTGCAGTGGCGCACACCGGTCATCCCAGCAGCTCGGGAGGCTGAGGCAGGAGGATCAAGAGTTCAAAGCCAGCCTCAGCCAAAGCGAGGCACCAACCAACTCCTGTTTTACATACACTGAGGCTGCTGCAGCTGAGCCACGTGGATGCTGCTAGGGATCTGCTTCTAGGAGCTGTAGAGGTCTCTGTTGACTCGGTCAAACTCTTGCTTCTCAAAGCAAGGTTTGTGGACCACCAGCCTCACCAGCATCTGGAAGCCTGTTGGAGATGCAAAGCCTCGAGCCCCACCTGACCTGCTGAATTTGAGTTTGTATCTGCACATGGTCTCCCAGTCATGCACTTTAAGATTTGAAGAAATTTGCTCTAGAGGAGTGACCACAAAGGTGGATCTTGGCACAGGGCATGTCAATCATCTCTCTGAGCTTCTTTGACTGGGAAAAGAACTGGGGTGTCGTGGGGGGGATATAGGCAAAGTCAGAGGGTTGGCTGGCGTCAGGCATATGCAAAAAGGTGAGTACCCTGGGGAGGATAACATACTAACTGAGAGAGAAACCACTTCTAGCAGACTATTGTGCATATACTATATGTGAAATAAACACCACCCTGTATTTCATGCAAAAAAAAAAAAATCACATCATTCCATCCAGCTTAAATCGTAGCAAGCAGTTCTAAGTCAGATTTCTAGTCTCCTAGTGTTGCAAGAGAATAGCGTTTCTAACAATGTAATACACAGGTTAAAGACTGGCTTGGGCATGCTAAAAATCACTTTTCGTGGGTGTTGATCTTCATTTTAGATGTGGAGTACATGAATAAGAGTTAAATCATGAACCATTACTTGCAATATTTGCAAGTTCATAAAAATGTCCAATGAATAAACAGAATTACGGTGGTCAGTGATTCTCTGAGGTGGTGAGGTCACTTGCAGTCTGACCTCGAATTCTCTCTGCCCTCCCTGGAATAGGAGGACTTATCAGTGACAAGGATCATGAAGCACCATGACTCCACCAACTCAGGGTCCACCATATATAAACAACAGCAAAACCGTAAATAAATAAAGAGAGAGAGAACGAGAGAAAGAGAAATGAATGTGAAATTAAGGACAACTGCTTGCTAGCACAGAGGAGAGACTCCATGATTGATCCTAGGACTAATGGAATATAAAGAGAGGGAAAGACGTAGGGATAAAAAAATGATCTGGCCTTTGGAGAAAAGGAGAATTTCCCAGGAAAAAAATCACCCACCTGCACACACATTTGCAAATACAGATTAAAGTAATGATTGTAACAAGAAGAGCCAAGACGGTTAACACAGGCTGTGTAACAGGTGCTATTGCAGAGATGAGATGTGAGCTAAGCCATTAGCTCTTCATTAAAAAAAAATCATTATGCGGTCATTGTTGGTATCATCTCTGGTTTTGTTTGTTTTTATTTTAAGATGAGAACACTGAGGCGTAGAAGGCAAATTCCGTCTTCCAAGGTCCTCCCTCCCCTAAGTAGGAATTACAGGCTTGTCACGTGTTCTATACTACTGTGCTGTCCCACCTCTCCAAAATGGCCCATGCAAAAGCCAAGAGGTAAGGCACAACATGCATGCTGTCAAGTCTGGAAAAACTGTCCAATCAGGATGAAAAGAGGAAGTGAAAACATACTTGGGAATGAACAAGGATGCACAGAGTTGCCCAAGAGTGAAGGACACCCGAGTAGGTGCTGAGCATCAGACCTGAGCCTGATCCTGTGGCACCAGCGTGCACAGAGATCCCCTGGGCAGTGCTTGGTCTTAGACCCCAGCTCCAAGTCCCGGAGGGAGGGCTGGGGCACCTACCCTTCAGCATCACCCTGAGGGATTCTTGCACATGCTAAAGTTGAGAGGCAGTACTCTAAGAATTGGGGGCCCTAAGTATGACAGCAAAATCAGGGGTGGTTGTACTAGGACATTTCAGGGAGAAGCATTTGAGTGATGTCCAAGGGGATGGCAAATTAGCTTGAGATTAATCCAGGGGATTTTGCAGATGGCTGCACTAAAGGTAAAGGAAAGAACAGGTTTTAAGTGGGATTTGGAGATTTTTAGCTTGAGTGATTGAGAGAACGTTCATGATTTTAATTAATATCAAGAATCCAGAGAAGTGCAGGGTTGGGGAGACCGAATTAGCATGCTGTCCCAGGCCACCAAGAGTGGCAATCACAAAGTCCCTCATCAGGTCACTCACGCCAAACTCTTTCTATCATGCTGCCTAGCACCTCTCACCCAAACGGAAGGCGACGTGGGTTTAATTCAGGACACAGTAACATTCAGGGTGCAGGGGTTTGGAGCCGAAATGTCCCCCAAAACACTGTGTATAAAAGACTTGGTCTCAGCGTGGTGGCACACACCTGTCATCCCAGTGGCTCATGAGGCTGAGGCAGGAGGATCCCAAGTTCAAAGCCAGCCTCAGCAACAGCGAGGCACTAAGCAATTCAGTGAGACCACGTTTCTAAATATGATGCAAAAAGGGGCTGGGAATGGGGTTCACTGTTGAGTGCCCCCGAGTTCAACCCCAGTACCCCCTCAAAAATGAATAAACAGAAGGCTTGGTCTCAAACCTGCGGCACTATGGGGAGGTGCTGGGCCCTTTAAGAGGAGGGGCCTAAAGGAAGGAAGTTAGGTCATTGGGGGTTTGGCCTTAAAGAAGACTTGGCTCCTCCCTCCCTCCTTCCCTGCCTTCCTCTGTACTGTTCTGAGGACATGAACAGGGAGCCCTGCATGTGCCCCTGCACAGGCCCAAAGCAATGTCACCAAGTGACCTTGAGCTGACCTGCTCCTGTAGGACTTGGTGACTGGGAAGGAGGAGCTGCAGTTGTATTCTTTAAAGCATGCTGAGGTGCCATCTGTGCTGCCACACAAGGTTGATGGAATATCCCGCAAGCCCAGGGAGAGGGCAGGGAATAGGCACCATGTGGGTCTCATCCAGAGAGCCAACTCTGGGGGCCTGAGGTTAGGACTGTGGGGATCCAGCACAGCACCCCACAGAGCCCTGCAGGGGTCCCTCTCCCAAACCACACCACTTCCTCCAGCCAAATACCACCTTAGGACTGAGCAGAAAATCATCTCAAATGCAGGGTTGACTTGAGTATCCTCCTTTACCAAATGGAAGACTAAAGGTCCAAAGCAGGTTCCTTGGATTTCTGTCTCAAAAGGACAGAGGAGTGGGGAGACAGGGTGCCCAGCGTGCCCCTGGAGGAACCGGCCTGCATTCAGAAGGCTTCAAATACAGCAAAGGCTTGCATTTGGGGTGAGGCTGCCCGGGGGCTTGCAGCCACTGCCTGCCTTTGCAGACCTGGGGAGGAGCTGTGAGGCGGCTCCGTGCACCACTTTGGAGATGGCTGAGATTTACAGTTGATTAGGCTGCATAGTTCAGTGGCTTTCTCAAAAGATTCTAGGAAGGGATTATTTCTGTGCCCAAAGAAGCCCCAGAGAATAGGGGAGGCTGCGCTGCGCGGGCCGTAAGGTGAATTCCCGGGACTGGGTACACTGTGCTCAGTGAAGCAGATAAAGCAAAGTTAAAGAAGCATTTAGCGCTGCAGAATGCCAGGCCTTAATAAGTATCTTTTTTTTTTTTTTTTGTGGAAGGATTTAGGAGGAGGGGAGGGTTCTTCTTAGAGCGGGCTTTATTTCCTCATACAAAAAGGGAAAACGTGCATACAGTTGGATGTAAAAAGCCCCCAACTCGCATGCCTGCCCCCTGGGTCCCCAAGGCAAAGTTGCTGAGCGCACGCTCCAGACGCGGAGGCATGAATCTTCCCAGTCCCCAAGTGACTGTGAGGCTTCCCTTGGGAACGGCGGCTCATTCATCCAGCGCAGACCAAGTTCAGCCCCCTGGGCTGTGAGAAGCGGGAGTCGCGCGGCCATCAAATGCTGCACGGTCACCAGCCAGCGCGCCCAGACAGCGCGCGTCCCCAGGAAGATCTGAGGTGGCCTCTCCAAGATGCTCCCGTCCAGGCGCACGGGGAGAGTTCTGCAGAGGGTGGCTGCAGGCTGCTGAGCTCCACAAAAGCTCTGTGTTTGCACATGGCAGGGGACATCCTACTCCAGGGCCTTTCCCAGTCTTATGTGCACGTTGGTACGACATAAGTCACTTGCCATGAATTACATGCAGGTTGTGGGATGGGCCAGTGTCACCGTTTGCTGCCTTTCAAACCATCTCAAACCCTTCTCCTGCTTCAACGTGGCAATAAAAACAGCATCCCCCTCCCTGCCCGTGTCGCCTGAGTGGCATTACCATTGTACTTAAAGAAGTTGAACCCCGGTGGATCAATATTTATCTCCAATTTTCAACTTGGACTCCAGGAACCTGGGGCGGGGTGGGGGGGGACGCAGAGAATCAACATAAACATTGAGTGCTCACAATAGCAGAGAGAAAAAGAGGGAGAGAAAGAGAGAGAGCGAGCGAAAGGAAGAAAGAATCTTTTACAAAAGCAGACCCTTAAGTCACTCTTTCCCCCACACAAATGGAAAATGAACTGGCTGCCATTGGGGGCTTCGCTCTGAAAAGGCCCGGTGGAGAGAGGTCCTTTCTTTATTGTGTCGATTTAGAGACTATTCTTTGACCTCTGCTATTTATGACGGGGGCTCTGTGAAGACGGGGCCAAACCCCCTCGCCTCGGCTGGCCCCCAACCAACAAAGGGTGTTACCGCGGCTGGAGGCGCCTCATTCCCCATCCGAACACGTCCACACAGCGCTCCCTTTCCGTCATTTACGCCTTTCTCCCTTCTTTTAATTGCCAGAGCCTTTACCCACCCAATTTATAAGAGGTTCCCATTGCTGCTTTACAACCATGGGGTGGTCCCCAAATCACGACTTTGCAGCTGAAAGAAAGACCCGGGTTCTGAATACAGATGTCTTGTCCCTTCAGTGAGTGGGACTGTGACGTTTGGTGCCAAAGGGTTCATGGAGCCATTTTTGATTGTCTTTTTAAGAATATTTTTAGTTGTGGATGAACACAATACCCTTATTTACAAAACGTACAGGATCCATAAGAATGGTATTTGTACCTGCCTGATGGATGGGTTGTTTCAAGACGGTGCACACTTTGATTTGGGTACCAGAAGGATGCAGTGAGTTTGATAAGCTAGCTCTTGGGAAAGCCCCGAGTGTATGGCGGCATTGGGACACTTCAAGGTCATTTCATAGCTTGCAAACTTCATTTCACTGTGGAGCGAAAGGTCTAAACAAGGACGTTAGTCGGAGGAACAAGGCAAACCCACTTCCAGATGCCCATCAAAGAAAGTCAAAAAGGGTTTGTGACGGAAATCCCCCTTAGAAAAAAATGTTTTTCTTCTCTTTCCAGCTCAGAAGAGAGCAAAAAAGTTCAGCCTCAATGGTAGATGACACATCTATGTCTAAATAACTTCACACTGAACAAGGAGTATAAAATAAATGCCCGGCTTAGCCATTAAGCGTGCGCACAACACACACACACACACACACACATATTACCCAAACAACAGCATGCTTTGGGCAATGGGCTAAGGATAGGCTCTGACCTAAACTACTTGAAAAACAAGTGAAACAAAGTAGCTGAAAGTCATTATTTATGAGACGAGTCCAGTTGTTCTCCATTCGAGAGATAAAAGTCCTGAGAAAGGCACATGATGTTTCTCGATGATCATTAAATCCATAGTCTTTCTTTCAGTCAAGTTGAACGGCAAGACAGTGTCCATGTTAAAAAATAAATAAGGCCGGGTGGATGGTGCACGCCTGTAATCCCAGCAGTTTGTGAGGCCGAGGCAGAAGGATCACAAGTTCAAAGCCAGCCTCAGCAACAGCAAAGCGCTAAGCAACTCAGTGAGACCCTGTTTCTAAATGAAATAACAAAATAGGGCTGGGGATGGGGCTCAGGGGTGGAGCAATCCTGAAGTCAATCCTCGGTACCCAGATAAATAAATAAAATGAAAACGTAGACTTATTTTCTTATAAGGACTACTCTTTTATGGCTACAGGGACATAAAGTTTCCAGACTATGCACAAACACAAGTTGAGTTTCCTAACACAGATTCTTGGGCGTAATTAGGGTTTCAACAGAGAGTTTTTGCTCCTGTGGAGAATATTTGTGCAGTGATGCTCATGGGGATGGGTGTACAACACAGTGCATCTCATGCTCCATGCTCCCAGATGCTGACCCACCCAGCCATGAAAATCCAAAGTCATCTCCTTTCCCAAACATGAGGGTCCCCAAAGCTCAGTCTGCCTGGGTGCTTCTTTGCAGGGACCATCTGGATCCCTTACATCTTCCAACAGTGGCTGAGCTGCATGCCCCGCAAGCCTGCTGATAAACACCTTACAACTTCCCAACATCTGTCAGGCCGGGACCGCCCCGCAGTGGGACTCGATTCTGAGGGTTTTGACATGGTCCACACACACTGCCCTTCTTCAATCGTGAACCAAGTCGGAGATTTCACCGGCGTCTTCCTTCATCCCAGGGAAGGGGAAGTGAATAGTAAGCGCTTCGGAAAGAATGAGGACTCAGACTTACACGGGGGAGCTTGCTCCCTTCCACCGTCTGTCCTTTGAAGTTGACAGCAGGGGGAAGAGTCTCACACCCGCAAAACAGACGTGGAAAATCAGAAACACATTGAGCCTTTAACTTGTCACTGATGGGATTTGGATCTGCAAAGGACCCATTCTTTGCCTTCAGTATTGACTGTGTTACCTACCTAGCGGGGAGCGGTGCTCGGTCTTTTAGCAGAGAGACTAGTGTGGAGACCCACATGACCTGGAATGCTCCCGTCCTGCAGGCTAAAGATCACCCACGTGCAAACTAATATGTCTGATGAAAGTCCCCAGCAGGCAGGCGGAAAACACTTACATAACGCCAACCTAGGACACCCCTGCAGGTGCATTCCTGCGGCTTTGACAGATGGAAGGGGGGGTGCGGCACCTCTCCAAATGCTGAAATCCTGAACCCACCCGTGTACTTGCAGAATCACTAGTAGGCACAGGGCTGGAAGCTTCCAGAAGTTTCTCTCCCATCTCAGGACTAAAAAATTCCTTTACCTCGTAAGAAAATGGCACGTGTGCTGAGTACCCACTCTGGAAGGTACTTTTCCCCCACATTGTCTCTACATTAGTTATGCTAGTATAATACTGTATTAACGCTTTTTCTAGAGAAAACTATTTGGAAGCTCACACACGCCCAAACCATTTCTTCCCCCCACCGCCTCCTTCTTTTTAGGTACCCAGATGGAACCCAGGGGCGCTTAACCACTGAGCCACATCATCCTCAGCCCTATTTACTTTTAATTTTGAGGCAGGGTCTTGCTAAATTGCCGAGGCTGGCTTTGAACCCGTGATCCTCCTGCCTCAACCTCCTGAGTTGCTGGGACCACAGGCATGCACCAGAATGAGCAGGAAACGATTCATATACAAACCATCAAGAAAATTAAGTCTGTCATGGGTTTAAGGAAATCCTGGAATATTTCTTTCTTCTCTTCTAATACTATCACATCATATTTATTTTCTCCTAGGCAATCAAGACATGATCTTTCCTTGAAAAAATATGGACGTTGGCATCCAAGGTAAAGAAGAATTCATTATATACCACTGAGAAGTTTTTAGCAGGAAACTGGATGGATGCTCTATCCCAGAGGGGCATGAGCCTGCACTTCTCTTTTGAGCCTCTGTGAAAGGTGGGTCTGCCTGAGAGGCGGTTCCTAGCTTCCAAAACCAGACCAGTACATGGGATAAGGGATGCTTGCTCCACATCAACTTTACCCTTGGATTTACCACTTAAAGTCAGGGAATATTGCATGAATGCAGGAAGCATCATAAGAGGCTGAAAGTACATAATGCCTCTGAAATTTTGATCCATGGTTTATTGGCACCGCAAACCAAAACAGATACTCCGCTTTGTTCTTGGGTATTTGGAGATGGAGCGCATTTCCATGTATGTCTGTGGTTTCGTTTTGCTCTCGAGACATGTTTTCCTTGGGCTTTATGGATTTACTGTTATTATCACATAAATCTTTGAACGCATCTAATACGAAACAAAAGCCTTCAACAGTCACATGCATCTGTGTTCCAGAGGGTTGACCCTCGTCCAATAAATTTCACAGATGTCAAGTGAATCTGTCCAGATGTTCTCGAAAGCAAAACCAATCTTCCTCACCTCTCAATTGGGCTCTGAATCAACCTGGAAAATGACCAAGAATTTGGAGGGTAGCCCTTGGAGGAACCGAACTCCCACTGAGATCAAAGCAGCAGCGCACGCAGGCACCAAGAGGAGTCCCTAACTCCTGCTTCAATACACAGACTCAAAACCCAATGGGAAGCGGAAGTCCAGCCATGGAGATCCAGCCCAGAGGAGGAAAGAGGGGGCTGCAGGCTCCCACAGAACAGTGCACGGACATTCAGGGAGCCACTCTCAGATGAACGGTGTTCGAAGTTTATCCAGAGCCTACGGTCGAAGCAGTTTCCACCCAGTTAATCCATTCAAGTGGATTAATCCACTAATGAGGTTACACCTTTTATCACCCAGTCACTTCTCCTCTGAACTTTCTTGCATTGTCTCACACATGAGCTCTTGGGGGACTCCTCTGAGCCAACAACAGGCACAAAGTACCCATGCGACCAAGGACAGCCTGGGTGCTTAGTCTGGGTGACCGGGAAATGAGGTGTAGGGTACAGGCGGCAGGATTCCACTGCTCTGTCTGAAGGGTCTTTCCCGGAATCAGTGGAGGTGAGAGTGTCTGGAGCAAGAGTAGGGTCTGGGACACCCATGAGTATGTGCTCAGGTTCATCCGGGGGAGAGAGATGGTGGCAGCGGAGGAGATAAGCAATTAGCAGGGGCAGAGTGATCCTGCCCTGGAGGGATTCTGAAGGAGACCTCGCTGGTTTCTCAGATAGTAACCACAAGTCACTTGCAAGTGTGAGGTGTCTATCAAACATTATGCAAACCCTATCTTATAATATCTCATAAGAAAATCACACTGTGAGCCAGGCACAGTGGTGCATGCCTGGAACCCCAGCCGCTCAGGAGGCTGAGGTAGGAGGATCGCAAGTTCAAGGCCGGCCTCATCAATTTAGCAAGGCCCCAAGCAACTTAGTGAGACTGTGTCTGTAAATAAAAAGTAAAAAGTCCTGGGGAAGTGACTCAGTGATTAAGTGCCCCTGGATTCAATCCCTGGCAAATAATAATAATAATAAGGCTGAGATGTGGCTCAGGGATTAAGCATCCCTGGGTTTGATCCTTAGTACCAAAAAAGAAAAAGAAAGAAAATCATATTGTAATGAAAACTACACTGAGATTCCATCTCACTCCAGTCAGAATGGCAATTGTGAAGAATACAAACAACAATAAGTGTTGGCGAGGGTGTGGGGAAAAGGTGCACTCATAAGTGGCTGGTGGGACTGCAGATTGGTGCAACCACTCTGGAAAGCAGGATGGAGCTTCCTCAGAAAACTGGGAATGGAACCTCCATTTGACCCAGCTATCCCACCCCTCAGTCTATACTTAAAGTCAGTATGTATAATGACGCAGCCACATCAATGTTTATAGCAGCACAATTCCCAATAGCTAAACTATGGAACCAATCTAAGTGCCCTTCCACTGATAAATGGATAAAGAAAAGGTGATGTAAATACACAATGGAATATTACTCAGCCTTAAAAAAAGAATGAAATGATGGTATTTGTTGGTAAATGGATGGAGCTGGAGAATATCAGGCTCAGTGAAATAAGCCAATCCCCAAAATCCAAAGGCTGAATGTTTTCTCTGCTATATGGATGCTAATTTACAATGGGGGTGGGGGTGGGAAAGAATAGAGGTACTTTGGATTAGGTACAGGGTGGTAAAATGAGGGGAAGAGGTATGGGGTAGGATGGACAGTAGAATGAATGGGATATTATGACCCTGTGTGCATGTACGGCTATACGACTGGTGTGATTCTACATCATGTACAGCCAGCAGAATGAGAAGTTATACTCCATCTATGAATGATGTATCAAAATGCATTCAATTGTCATGTAGAACCAATTGGAACAAATAGAAAAATATGTTAAAATATTTAAAAATCATTGTCAACCTTACTTCTGTGTTTTTTTAAATTGTTCTGTCTCAATATTTGTTTAAAATGGACTTTTTAAAATTGTTGACCCAAATGCAACACGGTACTGGGTAGACAGGGACCTAGACCTCAGGGTTATCTCTGCTTATTGTTGATTGATTCCAGGACCGTAATCAAATGTGTGCATTCCTATAAAATATATTCTATAAAATAGAACTTAGTAACCTAAGGATGAAGAGGAAAAAAAAAAAACTATACAATATCTCATGAAACTCCAGAGAAATGCACATTGTGATCTTGTGTTCTTGTATCCAGTTGTGACAACACCCAAGGAGATGAAGTTTGGTTAATATGTAAGGTTAGGATTCCCTAAGATCACAAATGAAAGGTAATTCCTAAACTTATGTTAGTTTTACAGTGTATTCCATAGTTTCTGATGGAGTTAGCTGTGAATTATTGATCCATTCTTGCTTTCGTGCAAAAGAAATTGACTGCTTTTCCTGGAAAATTCAAAGACTGAAGTCAAATCTTCATGATTCAGTTGCAAAATATGGCTTAACAATCTATGATGCCATTTTCTTTCATTGCAATGTTTACGTAAATATGTCACATGACCCTCTTCTATTCAAATGACCTTCAAGTCTGAAAAAAAAAAACCTAATTTCTTGATGGGATAATAAGAAAACGAGTGCTTAAATAAGAAATACACTGGTAAAACAAATTATCATTCATGTAATGTTCAACTACTCAAAACAACACTTTTGAAATTTATTAAGTCTCATACTAAGACAGACAGATAAGTAGACAGACAGATTCCAAAAGTTCAATTTGCAATGATGACATAAATAAATTACCCCAAATTCCAGCTGAAGAATGAATTGATATGACTGACACCAGGAAATGACTTATCAGAGCAAATGTTTAGGCTATTCCATAAAGAGAGTAAATGGATCCTAAACCAGATTTCATCTCTGTTTCAGAA
Organism: Spermophilus citellus; assembly: GCF_964194105.1. NCBI lineage: Eukaryota > Metazoa > Chordata > Mammalia > Rodentia > Sciuridae > Spermophilus > Spermophilus citellus. The sequence continues at coordinate 4,318,256 of NC_138190.1, forward strand.
CTACACAGTCAGAGGTAAGCAGAGCAGATTCTCACCCACTCACTTCACATAGCACGAGGAATCCTGTCCACTTTTAAATAACCTTGATGCACATTAAACGACACAGTGTGTGCAGAATCTGCAGTTTAGAAATATTATCCTTCTATCATTTAAGACAATGTGTCTAAAAGACCTTTCAAAATAGTCATGTTACACACACATGTTGTTTCAATATTTGTATGTGCTTCTCACATGAAATTTTGGTTATGCAATAAAAGATTCTTCAATTTTTGGCTCAATAGTATCATCTGTGAAATACACATATTTAAACACTAGTCTGATTCCAACATGGCTGCAATTATTTCTAAGAAGCTTGCAAGTATTGTTATTCATATAATCTGAATATAAAACCAACTTCAGACTGACTAAACTACCACTGTGTGTGTATGTGTGTGTGTGTGTGTGTGTGTTGTGTGTGTGTGTGTGTGCATGCACGCGAGTCTGATTTGTAAGATTGTGATGTTTGGAGGAGAGTTTTTAAAAATTATTCTACTAAACATATAAAAAGTTTATAGTGTGTGTGATTGTGTGTGAGTGCTTGTGTTCAGCAAGAAAGAAAATTTTAAGAACATAAAAGACCCTTTAATTAAAGAATCAAATTATTTAACCAGAAATTCCTAGAAACCAATCAAAAACTACTTACAAAATAACACAGGAGTAAGTAGAAGGCATTAAATATTCTGGTCTAACTGGAGGGCATTTCTCCTTTAAAAACTTTTTTTATTAAAAACATAAAGTTATGCACGCCTGTAATCCCAGCAACTCTGGAGGCTGAGGCAGGAGGATCGCAAGTTCAAAACTAGCCTCAGTAAAAGCGAGGCACTAAGCAAATCAGTGAGACCCTGTCTCTAAATAAAATACAAAATAGGGCTGGGGGTGTGGCTCAGTGGTGAGGTGTCCTTGAGCTCAATCCCCAGTGCACACTCCCCTTAAAAAAGTTATAGGGAGGTGACGGTACAGCTCAGTGGCAGAGCATGTGCTTAGCATGAGCAAGGACCTCGGTTCAATTCCCGGCGTGCATTTGCACACACATAACACAGAATAAAGAGAAAATGTGATAGAATATTAAAGCCTCTACCTTGATTGCAGTGGTGGGTACACTAGTAGACCACGCACATGATGTCAGGAGATTATCTGTTCCAATGTACGTGAAGTGTCACGTGTAACCACTAGTAGAAACTGGATGCATGTGATTTCTCTGCGCTCTGCAACTTCCTGTGACTCCCCATTCCAAAATTAACAGCTGGTTACAGTAAGAACACAGTTGTAGGAAACCTACCTTCGAACATTGCTTGTGATTCTGGCACCAAACCAGGGAGCCGTTATTCTGCAAAAAAGAAAGAAAGAAAGATTGGACCCATTTAATGATTTTCTAATTGTGTATAATTTAAAGATATTTACTTTTTAAAAAGACCCATCTTGCAATGTTGATGCGTTTCTAAGGAAGAAAACATGTTTCTAAGGTAATGGCTACTTTCGTCATCAACTTTATGATATAAATAAAGACATGAAACACGGACGATTCCAAGATGTCTAGAAGGGAAGAGGGTCTGAGCCAACTCTCACGGTGTGTGGAGCCACGAGACACAGACTCCCAGGGACAAGACCAGTAGGCATTTTGTTCAGAGTCAGCAGTTTTGGGAAATGTACAAGTTGGGCATCTTGGAGGCTTTTGAGCTCAGCCAAATGACAATCATGAGAGGCAGAGCTCATAGAGTTCCTGTGTGAACACCGTGGAGTGGTCGTGCGTGAACCTAGATCATACAGCCTACGTCACGCCCTGATGACAGGGTGTAGCCTTTGCTCTTGGGCTCTGCAGCATGTCACCGTACCGAATGCCACAGGCAATTGGAACAATCCTAGTCACGAATCTAAACATATCTGAGTATAAATGCGGAACCTTCAAAGTAGGTCACATTGAGTTTTCAATTCAACTGTCACCGTAGGGGACCGCCATCGTGATTGCAATCTGTTGCTGACCTTTAAAACCTCCTTCTGCGGCATGTGATGGTGTGGCTAAACCACGAAGCATGCGTCACATTCACTTAATAGATAACACCCTCCGGAGCTTACTTATTATCCTGAACACATTTCCACCTGGGAACCTCGCATGCACCATAACTAACATTTTGGACACGACTTCCCTCTGCCTGTGATATTACAAGTTGGACTGTGCCCGGCTGGGGTGTCAGCAAAGCTAGGAAGAAACCATCAATGGCCCAACAGGTGAGGCACCATGGTGTCCAGTTCTCTGAGGTTCAAGGGTGGGGGTGGAGTTAGGTGGCCCATTTCCCAGGTTAGAAGCTCTAGACTTTGGCCTTGAAGAATGTCCGATGAATAGAGTAGTAGTGCATGATCTCAGTGGTAAAGCGCCCCTGAGTTCAACCTCTATTATTCCTCCTGCCAAATAAAATAAAACCATAACTGAAGGTCTCCAGTGCCTTCTTCTCAGCTTTGGAGACACCAAGATGAATTTACTGAGATGCTGGTGTCCCCTGTTTGCTCTGGGCGCAGTTGGCTCCTGCTGGGACTTCCAGGGAACGCACCCATCTGAGCACAACCTGGCCTCACGGCGAGAGTTTCACACTCATTATTTGGGGTTGGAAAGCAGTAAGGCTGGGTCAAGGCCAGTCCCCCACTCAGTAAGGAAAGCCACAATCCCACACAGGGGTGAGACTGGCACTGGGTTTTGGAGGAATGCCCAGGGTTTCCAATCTTGGAAGGGAGAGATAAGAATGGACATGGATGGTTTTGAATATTCTATGTTCGGGAAGCAGTAGGTCATGATGTAGCTCAGTGGTAGAGTGATCACCTGGCATGCCCAAGGTCCTGGGTTCAATCCCCAGCACTGCAATCCATCAATCTGCCCATCAGATTGGTGGGTTGGGTGGAGAAGACGGGAGGAAATCAGGTAAATGGGTAGAAAGTAGATTATAGTGGATTTGGACTTATCTCTAGATATTCACTTTTTTTTTAATTTAGCAAATGTCAGAGGGTTAAGAAAAATAAAAGACAAGATTATATCCATGAGAAAGGCATGGAATACCTTGTTTCCTCTGCACCCTGACTGTACAGAGAGTGGAAAAACTTTAACAAAAAACACAAAAGAACCCTGCAAAGATCACCATCGGCACCGGGACCCTAGTTTCCCAATGCAAACCCTCTCCCCGCCCCACAAACCCCATGCTCTGCAACCTGCTGGTTCCTACATGCCCACCCAAATGAAAAGGGCCCGTAAGCCCCAGAGCCCAGCTGTTACGTTGTTACATTTTATTGAGAATTAATACCAATGCATTATCTCAATCAGGGTAGCTTCACTGTAAGCAAAAATTCCCTCTCACATTAAATAAAAAGCTCTGTCCTTATAAAGAAATATTTGGGGCAATAGCAAGCAAGTACTGAAGATGATTATGATTGGTGAAGAGAGTGTGCTTAAGACGATTAAAGAGAATCCATGCAAAGATTTACAAAATGATTGGCAGGAACTTAGATATGGGGGGGAAGGGGCCCACTATCATTATTGGGTTTTATTGGGGGGGGGAATACCAGGGATTGAACTCAGGGGCACTTGACCTCTGAGCCCCAGCCCCATCCTTATTTTGCATTTTATTTAGAGACAAGGTTTCTCTGAATTGTTTAGCACCTCTCTTGTGCTGAGGCTGGCTTTGAACTCGAGATCCTCCTGCCTCAGCCTCCCAAGCCACTGGGATGACAGGCGTGCACCACCCAGCCCAGCTCCATCATTATTGTTTTCAGGAGTAGAAGAATGATCCCACACTTAACATCTCCCTGCCGTAATGGATAGCACTCACCCTGGACTCTCTGATTCCGTCTGATCAGTGAGATTCAAAAGCATTCATTATTGCAAATACAAAAATACAGTCTTTGCAATACAAGGGCTGACTCTCCTGTTTTTTTCTCCCTGGGTGGTAGCCGCCTCTCAGCATTTGCCCACACTAGGAATGTGCAGCCGCTTAGTACTTTTGCTTCATTTCCAATTTGACTAGCCAGCATGAATGATCCACAGGCTGTATATTTTACCATCTCTATTCTGGATTTCTTTTAAAAAAAAAAAAATAATAATCATTTGTTAATTGCAAGGATTCTCCAGTACATCATTTGTCTTTTGGATTTATTCATGGAGATTGCTCTACAAAGACATTTGCCACACACCCACCTGCACCCGCGCGCGCGCACACACACACACACACACACACACACACACAGACACGCCCCCCCCACTCACTGCGTCACCGCACCCCAGGGGAAGCTCTCCCTCCTGCTACAAGAGCCTTCACCGGCACAGCCACTTGACAAGGAAAATAAAACACAGCATTTGCAATAAAGTCTTGTTCTGGCCTCAGGCCAGCCCAGGCGAAGCATCAAAGTGCCTTCGAAAGAGCTTTGCTGGCGCATCATTACCGTAACCTCCAGGTAGGATCAGACAGGGGGACTTCCATAATCACAGAAAGATTACATCCTGCATTTTGTTGGTTTAACCAGATCAAACATGAACGCCAGTCCAGCCAACTTTCAGTTTCTAGAAGTTCAACCGGCTGCACCCGGCTGTGATTTCAATGACATTTTCAAAGTCTCTCCATCTCTAGCCCTTTTGATTTTTTTTTCCCTTAAAGAAAAAAATAATTCTTCAAAAGCTTCCAGCAAAGAAAACACTCCATTCACTCAAAGACACCCACATGGGAGGGATCAAGATGAATGAAAACTGGTTATCTAGATACAAGCATTTGAAAAGAGAATTATCAACCATCTCGTGCACTGTCTTTAGTATAACCAGAGGTGGAGGAACAACAGAATCTGCCTGCGGTTTCGAAAATACTAAACTGTGGACAACCAAATCGATGCAAAGAAACTGCCCATGACCAGCCATGATTCTCCATTGACGATTTTGTTACTATGTAAAATGCTTTTTTTAAAAGGAAATAATTAAAATGGAGAGATCCATTTGACCCTAAATATTTTCCTACTAGCTTAGAACCATGGTATAATATAATTTGCTTTTATTTATGATGTTAAGGGTGTTTTTTGCTGTTGCCAGAGGTCAGGGGAGAGAGAAGGAAAAGGCAGAGAAAAGAGTATTTTTTTTTTTCTTTTTAAGTGCTGGGGATTGAACCCAAGGCCTCAGGCACGCTGAGCATATTCCCCACCATTGAAACACACTCCCAGCACCCTTAGTAAGACACACCCAACCTGAAACACCTAGAGTCCAGCAATATCTCCGGCTCTTCCCCAGCTCTCTCACCCCTGGCTGAGTGCCCAACAAACAGAGACAACCATCTTAATAAATATTAATTGAAGGGAGGGGGGGTTCATATAAAGGAATTTAAACTTCAGTCATTATTCAATCATAAGAATTAAAGAAATAGAGTGGGCTGAACCCACTTCCCATTTTCCCTGTAGCTTTTAGGAAGTAGGTCCTGTATTTTGTTTCCTACAGCATAAATGTCCACCAGCTTCAGCAGGAAAATGCAGGAAATGGAACCAAAGTTTGCCTTTGGGGTCAAATACAAGCATCTGAGAAATAATCACCACCGTCCTGTATTCCCAGCGTCCAGAACCATGAACAAATCAACTTCTACTCTTGATCAATGACTCGTCCCAAGTATTTTGTAACAGTAACAGAAAACAGACGGAGACAGCATCATATTTCTACTTTAATGTGTATACTTACATTTAATTTATTAATGCATATCTAACAGGCTTATAGTTAACGCGTTATATTTATATTCTCTATTTGGACAGAATTTATATTCTCTGGTAAACTGCTGCCTGTCCCTCAAATCATATAAAACCCTGGACGATTTCAAGATAAAATAAATGACATGTTCTGAAGCAAATCCAACTTTAAGCAGATTTCGAGGGAGCATTAAGTATAATAACTGAAATTTAGTAAATGAGTTGTATTACAAAACGAGGAAGCGTGAGTCATGGAGTTGCTACAATCAACTGAACAAGCAGAGCTCTGTTCCTGCAAAAATACAGATCTGTGGACACCGATTCCGTTCCCCTCACAGCTTGTCCTTGGCAGCGGAGACCAGGAAAAGTGCAGATGACTTCAGACGTCCAAGACAGCATGCCCGGGCCCGTCTCTGAGGTCTTAACTTTCCTGGTCAACACTGTGTGGATTCTTCTCCACCCAGGAACGTCTCTCCAGCTGCCACATCTACTTGTTTGGAAAATAGTCAGGTGCTGGTTACGGGGTGAAGGAGTGTCCAGATGGGCACAGGTAGGAATGACCATCTGCTTCCAAGGATGACCAGCACTGTCTCCAATGGGGGAGCTGAGTTGGCCTCGCTACTTGTATATCTGACCCTTACCGTGAAACTCACCTATCTTAGCATTTATAGTTTGCTATGAATGATTAATCCACCAAATGGATTAATCCACTTCTGCAGTTTCCGCTCTCTCTTCATTGCCTGAAAGCTCCATCTCTGGACCATGCCCTGTTGGGGGCCATGCTCAAAGATGTGAGCTTTTCTGGGGACCTTTCTAGATCATCTACATGTGTCCTTGCCCAATTCAGGATGGCTCTCAAGGTTTTCTGAGCTCCAGAGAGAGTGTGGGATCCTCCAAGGCCATTCCGGACGTGGCACGACAGCCCCACCCTGCGTCCTCCTCCATGAGCTTCCTTCCATCCCTTCCGTGGTCAGCCCTGTGAGCAGCACTGCCCAGTGGTACCCTGGGCTCCAACCTCAAAACCCTGGAACACGTGTCATGAATCCGCAGACTTAGGAAAACCACTGAGGGCAGAGTATGACTTCACCTCATGTCACTCGCTTTCCTGGTACCTGGGGGACTGTGGTCTGTTGAGGCTGCTTCCCAAGGAACACACACACGGTCATTCTAACTTGCTAATGGAAGTTGCTTTGCTCCTAGGCTTTGAAAAGTAACTTTAGTGCAAAGCTGTGTATGGAAAAATTGAACAGAAGTGACTTTGGGTTTTTTTTTTTTTTTGGTTTTGTTTGTTTTTGTAAAAAAGGAAACAGGTGTCAACCTCAAAGTCCCCCAAACAATGAGTCCAACCCACCATATATATATATAAATCCAACCCCGCAGAACTGTGAGCCAAAATAAACCTCTCCTCTTTTTAAGTTCATTATCTCAGGTATTTTTGTTACAGTAATGTATGTATGTATGTATATATTGAGACAATGTCTCTCTTTAGGAGCCAGCACTGTTTAGGAGACTTGTTACATCTTGTTTTCCTGCAGAAAATTTATAAATGAAAATTTATAAATGAAAGTTACACAGTTACCAAAACCTTGACTTTTGCAAGCTGTTTTAGCTACATCAGGATTCCACCTTGTCCACCTCGGGAAAGGGAATGTATAATTGCTGTTCTTACTCACAAATGATTGCACAGCATTTTCTACATTGTTTTATCAAACTTTATCAAGGACTTTGGGATTGCTACTTCTCTATGGTTAGTGACATGACTCACACCGTGTTTCACAACTCTCTGAACTACACTATTCTCAACAGTGGTCGTTTTTTTCTCTGCAAAGTGCACATATTAACGGGCATTTATGTCAAACTCTCCCCTCCAAAGCAAAGGGTCGACAGAGGCCAAGTGTGTCTCCTCACTATAACCAGAATAACAAAAGGGACCCAAAGTGACGATTCAAATATCCACTGGCAACGTCTATGAACTTTTGAATCTGACTCAGGTCACACCATGTAGTTACAAGTCCTTGGAGGGTCGCTTGATTCATCGCCTTGCGAAACAGTGCAAGTGTATCTGTTAACGACACGTAACTGTCTCATAACACACCATTCTTTGCAAGGAAAGAGGTCCCTGTCACACGCCACCCTGCCTCATGAACTTCCCCATCCCCAAATTCCTTGCAAAATCTCAAATCCACTCCAGAGCAAAAGAGGAGTGGCCCAGGATTAGCAGCGTCCAGAGTCTCTGCCTGCTGATATTTTCTTCTCTAATTGACTAAGTCCTCTAATAACCCTCTCCAAAGTGTTGGCCATGCCAAAGGAAGAGGTCAGGCCCACCAGAGGAAAATGCTACGCAGATGGCCTCTTGTCCTGGTGTGAGGAAAGAAGGTCACAGAGGCTGTGAGACAACATCGGGGACACTCAAGGGCAGGACGGAGAGAAGACACAGACCTGTCACATCCTGGGAGTGAACGTGAAAATGAGGATCTTTTAAAAACATGCTCCCTGGTGTCCCAGGAGAAGTGGGGCGTGAAGGACAGGGCCAGAGGCAGGACCTATGAGTTTTCAACCTCAAAGGACCACGCCTCAGACTGCCCAGGGTCGTCCAGAATCATCCTGCATCTGAACGTTGCCATCAGCAACCATGGTGACTCAAGCTTCCGCGGAACATTCCAGACCACAGGAAATGCAAGAGTTAAAGGGATTCCAGTGCAACATTCTCCCTCGTTGGATGAAGAAATGGGGTCTTGGGAAGTCTAAAAAAAAAAGCATGAAAGTCTAGGGAGTTGAAAAAAATAAAAACATGCAAAAATATCATCAAGTCAAAGATGACTTAATTAAAATACACTTTGCTTGGAGACAGGCGTCCTGTGTGATAAATCCTTATTTTCCCAGGAAAGCCTCCCCCAGGAATGTGACAGACATGCAAAAGGCCCCACGTCAGTCCTGGCCTGCGGGGTGGGGGGGGGCACCTCCGGGGAAGGCGCAGTGAGCGGTGTGCACAGCTCTGCCCGATGGTGCAGCCTGAGGTCCTGCCTCAGCGGACATGAGGACAATTCCTCTTCCCTGGCGACCCGCGGATCGGCGTCAAGACCAGATGTGGCTTTCTTCCATCTCTCCAGGTTTACCCGGCAGGCTCTGGAGTCCTCCCTCCGACTTGCCTGGGGGGTTCCGAGGACTCCAGTTGCTGAAAAAGGACCATCCTTTTCATCAGCTCATAAACTGAACTCGGGGTGTGGGGATACGTTCGTGCACCTGCAATTCCCAACCAAGTCTCCTCAGTTTCTGCTTCTGCAAGATAAGGACCCGGGAGCAATGGGAGGCCAGGTCAGCACATCCAGTGTGGTCCCTACCAAGCTGGCCTCTGCTGTCTCCTGGCCTCACCTTCATGCAAGACCACCTTCATTAGAAAGCAACTGTAGGAAGATGTTATTCATTGCTTCAGATGACAATGAGGTAGGTGACCAAAGCACACTCGAGCAGGCGCAGTGCCACATGCCTATAATCCCGGTGGCTCTGGAGGCTGAGGCAGGAGGATCATGAGTTCAAAGCCAGCCTCAGCAAAAGCAAGGCTCGAAGCAATTCAGTGCAACCCTGTCTCTAAATAAAATGCAAAATAGGGATGGGGATGGGGCTCAGGGTCAAATGCCCCTGAGTTCGATCCATGGTACTAAAACACAACCCACATATTCCAAAGGCACTCTCAAATCACCCTATTATTTTTCAAAATAGATGCTTGACAGCTGTAGGTCTTGACAGCTGCAATCTGTCCTGCGAAAGAAGCTGTTCCCGCGGAGCACATTACTGCCTGTTATCTGGCCTGCTGACCTGCAGAGGTTAAGGATCAATCTTAAGTTATCAAGCTAATTACTCACAAGCCTTAAGAGCAGCCAGAAAGAATAGGTTTCTAGAGCCTGTGAACTGGAATCTACTGTGAACATGGTTATCACCCTTTCTAAAAGTTCTGGTTGAAAATACATCTAACGCCCCATAAGTGGAAACTATTATTTCCACACGCATTCCTAAAGGAGACTTCAGTGACGCCATTATGAAATATGGTCATAAATCTTAGGTGCACCTATTTTTATAGTTGGAAAACACCCACCACCTCAATATGCACAAATAGTGGGGGAACTTGGGGTTGAGCTGAGTTTTTGCAGAGGGGAAAGTCTAAGCAGGAGAAAGTATTGCAAGAAATAAACACTTTTCCCCTTGCACATGACTTGGCCCAGTGTTGGATTTTTGTCACATTGTTTTCTTGTGATGTACGCTTTCTCATTATTCTCATTTACATGTTATTCACTGGGGACTGCAGACTAATTCATCATGCTAAATTGGAGCCCTCGCAGTCTGTAAACCCCCCCCACACTCCGACTTTTGTGACAGTCTAACTCATTCATCACAATTCCGGGTTCCTTTGGTACAAACTTCAAAAAGATACCATGTTTTAATGAGGGATCACTTGAGAACACATGATGAATTAAGTGTGTGCGAGAGAAAAAAAAAAAAAAAAACAGTCCCAAGAAGAAGCTTTGCAATGCAGAAAATCTCCATCCCGAGACAATCGTGTGACCCGCAGAGCCATAAGCACCCAGCATCCAGGAAGTTGGGTGTGTTCTGGAAAGAGAATTGATGACCTGGAGTCCAAGGAGTTCTGCTCCTTGTCCAATGTCTATCCAGACTTTTGTGCTTCATCTTAAAATTCTACCTAAGCTCTCCCCCGTAGCATATGGCAAGAAGAGATCTCTAAGGAAAGAGATGCATAGGAAAGACACCTGGATTCCATGTTCCATCTGTAGAACTAAGCACTTGCAGGTCAACCTAGAAGGTAGCTTGCTCACTTGGAGATTAGATGAGCTTTTTATTGTTATGCACGTGTTCATTGGCTCTCAGAGAAGAGTGTGAGGCTCCGAGGATCCGGGGCTACGCACACTACTCATTTATTTGAACCCAAGGCTCTTTAGCAGCAGGTGCTCATTCTGGATAGAACACACCTTCAAAGGGCCAATATTTCTGCAGAGCTGAGTTCAAAGTAAATTGGTTGGCAATGAAGCAAAACCCCACCAAGCATAATTACCCTTGAAATTAAGGCAAGGAACAGCAAAAAAAAAAAAAAAAAAATAGTGGTGGGGTCCGGGTGCTCCTCTGGACAGGGCTATCTGGTTCCAGCACATTTCTGAGACTGTGCTGCCAGGTGCAAGCATTGCTACAAGCATCTGCTATATGCCAGGCTAAGTCCCTTGAAAACACAAGATTGTGACTTCATCACCTCTGAAGCCCCAGCACTCAGCAAAGCACCAGGCACAGCACACCTGCTTGGAGTGATTGACAGTTGTGGGGATGTTTGTTGTAGAATGGAAGCTGGACCCATACGGTCGTGTGCTGCATGAAGACCTTTCATCAACCAACAGGCATGCTTATGGTCGATTCTGGTTTCTGTGTTGACATGTCTACACTTGAGCACTATTTTAGAGTTTACTTCCTCCAGTCATTTAAAAAGAATTTGCCGGAAAGCTATGTGCTGTGTCATGCCGGCAGCAGCCCCACATGGCTCTTATTCACCAGGTCACCCGACTGCACCAGGAAGCCATAGAGTGATTGACATGTGTCATTCACGCTTGCACAGGGACACTCTGTGGTGCTCACTCGATGCCCACACAGCCTCAGGATGCCAGGCATGCTGCTCACGGTCTACGTTGCCCAGGTCGGAGACTGCACCTCACACTATGGGATGATCACGGTGGAGAATATGCAGAAATGGAACTCGACCTGTAACTTCCCAGAAGGGTTCAAAGCAGAAATCTTTTTTCTTTTTTTATTTTCCAAAAATTCAGAGTAACAAATAGAGTTTGTGAACCTATTCTTGTTGGAAACAGGTTCGACATATAACTCCAATCCACGTCTCCTGGGGGAAATAACGAGAGATTAAAATGCAGTTGGAGGTCTGTCCTCATGTGTCACTCCTAAATATTTGCTTTTCTATGGTGATGGTTCACCGGTGGATATGTGCTGCCTAGATTTTTTTTTTAATTTCTTTGCAGCTGTGAGGATGTTAGCTCATAACATTTGATACAAACTAAGACAAGGAAGCAGGGGAGGTGGGGTTCAATCCCCAGTATCAAGAACAAACAAAAAATAAGCAAGAAGAGAACTGTGGGGTACCTATTTTAGGTTTTCAAGTTCTAGTTCTGAAATACTGACATCCCTAGGCCTCCCTGGCTCAGAAGCAATTGAAAAGAACCACAGTGTACACAGCATTTCCACTGCCCCCCGCCCCACCGTGTTCTTCTCCCAAAGCAATCAGTCATTCTGCAGAAGCTTGGCATTCTCATCGGGAGCAGACAGGAGGGCCAGCCGCAAGTTTATGCCAGTTTGTAACTTTGCCTTTATTTAGATCATGCATACAGCAGGCTGTTGGGGGAAAACAGGTGACCCCGACGGCCACGTGGCTGGGGGGTCCCCTGCTCCTCATTTATACGTAGTTCGTCCTCTACTGTGGGCGAAGCTATTCAGAGGGGACAGAGAGCTGTGGAGCAGGACATAAAACACCGGCAAACAGGGACAGAAGTCAGGAGTTGGCCATAAAAGAGACAGTGGCCAAAATGGTGTGCACGGAAGGACCCCAGGAAACACGTCCACGTTCCAAAGAGGCAGAGTGCATCAGATGTGCAACCCTGTAAGGAACAGTATTTCAAAAGAGCACTCTGCCTCCCAGTGACGTAGGAACTCCAAGACGGGCTCAGACCCTTGTGCAGGTCTAGAAACCGTCTTTTCCAACGGTGCATTCTTAAAGAAGCAAACCAGAGTTGATGAAGTTCCACGCGATGAGCCATTGGCAGTAACCTAACAGGTCCGCGGTGACTAGGAGAAATCACCTTTCAGGGGGAATCTTTGTGTGGGTTTGTGCTGGGACTTTCTCAGCTCCCCCCACCCCCGAATCTTGTTTTAGAGAAGCTCTCAGTGATGTCCCAAGCAAGAATGTAATGCATAGCTTTATCTTCAGAGAAAAACCTCATTTTCACTGGGGGGGGGGGGAGGGGGAAGGGCACCACCCAAACCCATGGTGGTGTGTTCCATTATTAAAACATTAGGATAATTGGGGAAGGAAAAAAGTGTGACCTGGAAGACACACACACACAAAAAAAAGGGAGAAAAATCCCCAAATTCCCTAAGTTACATGAATCCCCATCATCCGTCTTGTCCTGGCGCTGGTGGGATTAATGACATTCTTTGGAAGCTGATGGATTACTTTGCAAAATTAATGCTTCATGTTTCATTAAGGGACCTCTCCATTTTATGTTTTCATTTCTGGTCATAAGGACTTGTCACTTTTCTGGATATCACCAGAAATGACAAAAGTTCCTATTTTGAACAAAAATAGTAGAAGCTAAATTAAGTACTTTAGGTATTTTTTTCCTTCTGTTTCCTTTTGTCCATCCTTTGGATAGGGATGTTGCCTCTCGGATTCCCCTGAAGACAGGTTTTTAAGGTTTTAGGGGATGAACCCCCTCCCCAAAGACTCCCATCTTTACATTTTGTTTTCATGCAAACTTGATTGCTTTGGATTCCCCTTTGTTCAGAATTTCTCCTTCCCCGTTTTTCCGTATCTTACAGGAAAGATGCAAAGACTCCCTTGGTGTAAAGACGCCGATGCCCAAAGCCAAACAGAAGGAAAGAGAACAAACAGGAGAGACTCTTGGGGCTCCTGCAAATAGTTGTCACATACACACAAGACACTACTGCCACTTGCAAACGCTCCCAGAACGTCCCAGCAGAACAGCAATTGCAGCCAAGAGCCAAGGAATGTCGAGAGACCCGGACCCCAGGTATTCCTGCCCGACCTGACCCTTCTCTGTGATGCCAAGGGTCCAGTTAAGAGCTCAGTGAACCGCTGTTTTCCAGGGTCTCGTTCCTTGGAAGGATTTGGTGGGTATGTGCACAGGGACGGTGGTCATGGGCTGATATTTTTAAGACTCTTTCTATCCCAAAAGCAAACTTCTAACCATCCAGGCCACCTCACTGCCATGCAGCCCAGAGCTCCAAGAAAAACAGAGAGAAGGGAGCAGGACTTTCCCTGGCAGCTCTGACCCTGGGCTGATGACTCGGGCTAGGACGCTTTGATGTTCTCACTTGCAGACCTTCAGTTTTCTTCTCTGTCAAAGAAAACTCACACTGGGTGCCTCTGAGCTGTCATGAAGGTCAAGTGGATATTTACCATGAAGCCACGACGTTGTTGTCGGCTCAAGCACCACCAAACCACATCCCAGCCCTTTTTATCTGTTATTCTGCGACAGGGTCTTGCTAAAGCTGCTTAGGGCCTCGCGCTAAGTTGCTGAGGCTGGCCTTGAACGTGTGATCCTCCTGCCTCAGCCTCCTGAGTTGCTGGAATTGTAGGCACGCACCACAGATGCCAGGCCATTCCGGGGCTCTTTCTTGGAGTGGGAGTGGGGTGGTTGCCAAGGGTCTCCATAAAGTTCTACTGAGATTCACCCTGATCCTCGAGAACCAGGAAAAACAGCCCTAGAGCCAGCTGTGGGCATGATGGTCTGGGCAGATTGGAAAAACCAGCTCTTAACTTCACCATCCCCTCCCCTCTGTGGTCTCCCTAAAGTGCCAAGCCCCTGTCTCAGTTCTTAGGCTGATAACCTCATCCCGCTTGGACTGACGTTGTCTATATACCAACCAATCTTAGCCCTCATGCAGTGCCTCCCGAACAGTCTTACTTTGAAATTCATGGGATGCCTGGACAGGATTCAATCAATGTGTCTTGTGTTTTACGAAAGAGCAACATAGAAAATGAGCCGACCGCCAACACGGCCTTCCTACTCCCTTCTGTGCAACTGATGGGCTACCAGGGAGAAGTGCTTTTCCCCAACCCTCTCTATGATGGGGGGAAATGCCTCCCCTCATCTCTTTGAAACCACACGTGAAATCTTTCCAGAATAAGGAAGCAGGTGTAGAAGGAAGCTTGTTGGGCTTTGTGCTGGTAAAACCAAAGTCGGCTAATGCTGAACCACTCCATCAACCTTGCATCTGCTTCCCCAGACCTTCTGGACAGTTCTGTGGCTAAGGATGTCCTCACCCACTCTAACCTACCCGCCAATCACACGCTCTGAAGCTCTTGTGAATGGTGTGGACTTTGTACACGTCACTCAATTCTGGGCAATGACGTCCATATGTATTGGGCCCCAGATTTGGAATCTTTTTGCTGAAATCTCTTGGAGATACGAACCGATTCAAACAACACTAAAGGTCACGAATGTAAACCTCTTTATGTGCAAGTTTTAAAAGCTGTATACGACCCCCAGGTCTTCTTTAAAGGTGTAATGACAAGTCAGAGAGTCGTGAGACACGAGTTATATATTGACTACGATGCTCAAACTGCACATTCTTCAATCAATCATTTCTATATAATCAATTAAGGAAAACACAGAAGTGTTGAGTTGGACCAGGCAGGCGGCGACTAGTCTGCAGGGAGGGATGATAAATTCTCTGTCAAAGGCCCAAGTGCTAAAGACTTGGTCTTCATGGTACTGCTACTGTGTGGTGGGGAGAGGTCTTAGGTGATTGGGGATGTGCCCTCAAAGAGGATCATGGGGCCTGGCTGCTCCCTCTTCCCTTCTCATTTACTTCTTGTCCATGAGGAGAGCAGATTTTCTCTGCCACATAGACTTACCACAGGCCGATGGATTATGGACCAGAACCTCAGAAATTAAGCCAAAGTAAATCTTTGCTCTTTACAAGTTACTCTCTCAGATAATGTGTTCTAGTAGCTGAAAACTGACCAGCGCAGTGGATGTCTTAGATCTAGCTTCCTAGAAGCAGAGTTTGGAATAGGGCTTCTCTGTCAGGGGATCTATTCAGGGGAAAGAGGGGAGGAAGCAGAAGTCAGTGGAGGAGGCTCAGTAGAGACCCAAACTCCAGGGGAGACCAGCAAGAGCCAGATCCCACGCAGTGCCTTGGAGCACAAATTCTACTGCAGACTTGATTGCAGCAGGGGCTCCCCTTGTACCCCCGTAATGATGGCGGTGGTGTGGCCTCCTAAAGGGGGCAGACTGCTTCTGCTTGCTGGCAAGATGGCGCCCACCCACCAAAGGTGAGTCTCCTAAAGGGAACAGCCATTAGCTATGAACAGAAATGGGGAGGTCAGCAACTCCATCTCATGGACCAGGAACTGGTGTCTATGAACAAGTTCCCAGTATTTCCCAAAGTCCAACAGAAACCACCCACTTTCCCAAGACGACGGGGCAGACAGCCAGCACAGGGTGAATGCGGGTTTTATAAATCAACTCTGGTCCCGGGGGTGGGGGGGACCTCGCCGTGCTGCTATGAAGTCTGGGATGGTTAAGGATGTCTTTGGTTCATGTAAAGAGGGGCAGCTCCGTCATACTTCCTGACTGCCATATGGTGACAGCATGCCCTCAAACCATGGAGCCCCGGCATGTCAATTAGACACGTTGAAGGGTGGCCAGCCAGCATCAGAACCCAGGCCGGGAGATTAGGCAGCCCCCAGAAAAGCACCATCATGGAGCCAGTTACTGCAGTGAGGCATTTCCACGGCCTCTGGTTCTACTTTATAAAAAACAATGCATTTTAATAATGTAGCTATATTTCATCGCTAGCCCAAGTTCCACCCTCAAAACAGTCCAGGAGAGCCTTCTGGGAATCAGTACCAAATTCTATGAGACACTGATCCGTTTCCACCTCGATTCAAGTCGTACTCACAGAGGCTTCCACATGTCTCCCAAACCCTACAGTTTCACACTCACTCCCTAAACCATACCACAAAGGTTCATCACAAAATCTGGGGAATTGCTTTGAATAAGTAGAGAAACCTTCAGATTTGTCCTTAAGGTAGGCCCCCTACTTTTGGTACTAGGGATTGATTTCAGGGTCTCACTAGGTTGCAGATGCTGGCCTCCAACTTGTCATCCTCCTGCCTCAGCCTCCTGAGTTGCTGCAATGATAGGCATGTACCATGGCTCCGGGAAAACTGGGGTGTCTGTTTGTTGGCTGGCTTGCTTGTTTTTTGTTTGGTTTCGGTTTGAGCGCTGGGTTTCCAACACAGGGCTTCACATGGGCTAGGCACATGCTCGATCGCTGAGTCACTTTTAAAAGTGGAAACTCTTTCATTACAACATTAACTTTTTAAAAAAATGTCTTTGTTTCGGCACTGGAAATTAATCCCTGGGATGCTTTACCACTGCTCTACCCCCAGCCCTTTTTTAATTTTTAATTTTGAAACAAGTTCTCCTGGTCTCACCTTTATGATCCTCCTACCTCAGCCTCCCGAGTCACTGGGATGGCAGGTGCGTAGCCCTGGGCCCAGTGACAACATTAACTTTGTGATTCAGGCCCCAAGTGCGCACATGCTGCATGTATTATGTCACATTTAATCAAATATGTAAAACCGTATAATCGATATACCACCAAAGAAATGAACAAGTCAATAAGCATATTTTCTACTATTTTTTAAGATGTTCCGTTACAGTCAAAATAAGGTGGACTTTTAAGTCAGTACAAGGACAAACATGTATTAAAAACATGATAATTTACACCAGGCATGGTGGTGGCGCACCCCTGAGACCCCAGCCACTTGGGAGGCTGAGGCAGGAGGATTGCAAGTTCAAGGCTGTCCTCGGCAACTTAGCAAGGCCCTGTACTCAGTGGTAAAGCACCCCTGGGTTCAATCCCCATTACCCCCCCTCAAAAAAAATTAATAATAAATAATTTGCAATGAAAAACATGCATTATTGGGGTCAAATTTAGACTTCTTGGAGACTCAGCCAGAGATCCAGGGAGTGGATGAGGAAACCCCAAGACCAGACCTGAATCCCTTCTTTCTTCCCGGGTGACTCTGAATGCCTGGCCATCCTGCCTGTTCCTTATACTCACTGCAGGACAAAGATGCATGGCACAGGCTGGGCCCAGGCACCCTCCAGGGCAGCTTCCCTGAAATCTGTCTGATGGGTGCATTAGGGCGGCTGGCTCTAGTTATCTGTTTGCTTTTTCTTGGGAGAAAGAATCTGGTCCTCTAAGTAGAAGGAGTTAAATCACTAACTCCCTTTCTCTGTTGCAGGTTGCAGGCCTGCTCATAAGTTACTAGCCTGGCTACTTTTGAACCTTTGAAGGTCAGGTCCACTGAGGCTACCAGGAGCAGAGCCAGGGGAGGCCGGGGGGGTTCTCTACCAGGTACGTCCTTATCTAGCGAAAGACATGAGGTCCACTCTCAGGTTAAACAGGAGCCTACCAACAAGAGACAGGGCTGTTCTTGGAAACCCTCTTTCTCCCTGCTTTCCTTCTTCCTGTGAATCTTCTAGCAAAGTTCAGGATATTACAGTAGAGAGAGGGCCACCCGAGGAGAGGAGCCCAGGTCAAGGTCGTACCTGTCACACTGCAGATGAGGCTATGCTGAGCACACCTAAAACCTCCCAAGGTCCCTGAACCCTGGGCAACCCTGAAACAGGGCTGGCTTCGGGGGGATGACCAGCACCCTAGCTCCTGGCTCAGAAGGCAGCTCACATTTAAGGCTCCCTGCTCGGATGTTGTCCTATGGAAATCCTTAATAATTTTTTTCTTTGAATGCATGCGTTGCTTGTGAGTTTGTGATATATGCACTGGTGGCTTGAAGCCTCCCCTCACCTGTCATATTCTCCTGTCTCCTCATGTGTCCAGGGCAAGTCCTCCCTGTGAATTCCAATATCCCCTGGCATCCCGGGCCCCGCCGGTCTCCTTCTTCCTGTGACCGCTCCAGCTGTGCCTGCTGCAGGGACCGGGTATGGTGCAGGCGCAGGGAGGGCCAGGGCTGGGTGTGCATGCTGCATACTGTCCCACGGTACAGTCGGGTCTCTCCCCAGTTCAGGTTGGTAACAAAACTCAGCAGGGACAAGGTGCTTGCCCACCCAACCCTGACCCAGGCAGCTCGCAAATCCAATAGGTAGCTTGGGTAACACGCTTGGGGTAGCCCGTCTGCTGAGGGCAAGGGTATTTGGTCATAGGAAGGGGAGGTGGCCATTTCCTGCCAGGCTAGAGGACAATGCATGGACACAGCAGCTGGCAGAGAGGAGTCCCGGCCAGCACCATATCTTTGCATACAAGTGTGTGCCCAAGTCCCCACGCAACCCTCCTGCATACCCAGAAGCCTTTGCAGGAGGCTCTGCTTCCTTCTCCCAACCTTTCTGATTTGCTTGTCTTTCTGGCCATCACAAGGCTCCCCCCCAGGGATGAGTCTGGACATGCAAATTCCGCACCTCTGGTGATTCTGCACACAGGTGACAGGCTCTGACATTTGCATGTAGAATCACTACCGCACAATATAAAGATGCACAGGGCACTTCCCACCCATCATTTAACTTGTCTCTTGGCTGCGAGCAACACACTCCACAGTGCAAGAGTGTCAAGAGAGAAAGAAGGCCCCGGAAGAAAGGAAAAGATGCTGGGCTCTAGTTGTGTAGCACGCCCCCGCCTTTCTCTCTGAATAAAGACACGCCACGTTTCCACTTTGCATCACCCAGAGTACCAGCACTGTATGCTTCTTTCTCTGGATGTCGGGCATTGTCTCCAGCATGTTCTGTCTTCTGATCTAGCCTTTCAGGATAAGGCATCATCTGCTAACCGGCATGAGGGTTTTGACTCTGCCTGTGAGACCCACCTCCAACGTGGCTGATTGGGGGTCCCCGGCTCCACAGCCCACCTCCCTGGGTCACACCCATAGCCTCGCAGCTCCTCCTCATTCCCTGGTAGAAAGGATGTCCTTCCCAAGAACCACCTGCTCACCCCGGCTACTTCTCTTCCGGAACCAGGGGCACATTCCTTACTAAGAGGGTGAGCTTGGGAAAGCACCTTCTTTTCAGTCTGAAATTCTGAGGTCCTCCAGGCAGGGACAGAGACCAGGTACTGTTCACTACTGTGGCCACCTGCAGGCTTCCCCTTGGCTTCCCTCCCACTTCAGGCTTGGATGCCAGCCACCGTGTGGGGCCCAGTCAGCCCACAGACCTCAAAGTCCCAGCTGTAAACCTCCATCTAGGGCTTCCCACCCTGACTGCTGCAGGGCTGGGCGGTGTAAGGGGGTGGAAAGAGCTGGGTGGAGAGGCTTCTGGAAATCCCTGCCTCCTCGGCAGGCCTCTAATAGGTCACTGCCCCTGAGGGCTGCCAGCCACTGTCTATCAAAATTCTCTACCCTGAGTACGCAGGTTGCACTCATCCCAGCCCCAGCCTGGCAGCGTTCACACTGGGGACTCCCCACACCTGGCTGTCATCCAGGTTCAAAGCAAGTCTTTTTCCATCTTTTTTTTTTTTTTAAAAAAAGGAAGCTTTGCACCATCCCGGAAATCATGGGAGCAAGTACCTGCTCATGAAAGGGCTTTCTGCACGGGGCTCCCTTCTGGGAGGTGACAAGTCACAGGAATGGGACCTTCCTAAGACTTCGAGGGGCTCACCCTTTTCACCCATTAATAAATACCACATGCACGGTCGTGCATGGACCCAGGATGACCTGTCCACTGTCCTTCCTGGGGGTTTTGGTTTTAAAGGTAGGGGTGTTGGGGGAGGGAGCCGGGAAGCTGGGCCACCTTTCCAAATCTTGGGAAGACTGACTGCCTGCAATTTAAACAAATCCGCTAGGTATTCCTAGGGTAGGGTTAAAACCTCCACAAATGGCTTTGCAATTAATTACAAAATCCCCAGCAGTTATTAAGTCCTAACTGAGTAATTTGCAGCTTATTTTACCCCAGCTAATTAAAATGTAATTGGGATTGTCTGGCAACGGGTACTCTGTCAGCAGTTTTTCTTGGGAAGAGAAATCAAGCCAAGAGACCACAAGAAAACCCTTTCACGGGACTTGGCTTGATCTAAACCGCTTCTGTAGCCGCTGCAACTGTAAAACAAATAAATTACTGCGACTGACAATTCAGTAAAAAAGAAGAGGGGAAAAAAAAAAAACAGATACTCTTCTTCCCTGGGAATGGACTGCTCCTTTTTGTTCCATGTTGCCTTCTTGATGAAACAATAGCGTGGCATCTTAGGACAGTGACTTTCAGGGTTGGCCCCGGTGGTTTGGAACCAGGTGCCTGGGGAGCAGGTGCCCTCCAGGAGATGCCTGTAATTTCACCAGCCTCGGGGTGCATTGGGTGCTAGGGTTTCTTTTTTCCCCCCTGGGGACCCAGGAGGAGCATCTCCAACTCTCTGGACATTGCTTCTCTGACTTAGAACAAACAGAAGTGCACACTCCACGAACTGCACGGGTGGATTGGGCCCCTGCAGATGCCACCTTTGAGCTCTCCGTGACCCGCTCTGGAGCACAACTGTCAGGAAGGACATCCCAGGTCTACGGAAGACCACCCCCACACCCCACCGTCGGCTGCACCAAACCCCCTCTCTTTGGAGTCACCCCTCTTTCAGGGTTGGAGGGGCGGGCGCACACTGCAAGAGCAGAGCGCTCGGCTTCCAATCCCTGCCCTCAGTTGGGAAACCGCGTCAGTGTCTGCCCTCTGCCTTTGTCCCTGGGGCTAGAAGTTGGGAGCCTGGAACAGGTGGGCAGCTAAAGGTAGAGGCGAGAAGGAGAGGGAGAGACAAGAAACAGGGCGTATGAGAGGATGGTTCCAGAGCTCAGCTCGGCAGGGAGAGGCGAGTCCCGGAGCCGCTCGCGCGCGCCCACCCGCACAGGAAATGCTGCGCAGGTCCTGCGGGGTCCTAGGCACAGTGCAGGGTCCCCTCAACAGCCACCGGCGGCGCAAAGACAGTGCCTACACACACACACACACACACACACACACACACACACACACACAACACTCCTCCACCCCCAGGTGGAAGACTCTCCATGCGCTGGTGGATACTCTGACCCCCGGATTCGTCCCGGAGCATCCAAACGCAGCCCTGCTAAGTTCCCCATTCTCTGAAACTGTCTCCTTACGCTGGCTAGTCCTCAGCAAGACCTAGAGCCTCTGGAGGTCCCAAAGGCGCAGCCACTGTACACCCCGTACTCTCACCCGGGGGGCACACGGCCTGGCCCGGATGCCCACACTGGGCGCAGGAAGGGAAGGCGGCGAGCTCTGCGCCCGCGGGGCTTTAACGCCAGGAGTTCAGCGCAGAGCACAGTGTCCGCCCGCGGGCACCTGCGGCAGCCGGGCGCGGCCCCGGGACTCGTTCTGGGCGGGCAGCTCCCAGGGCTCCGAAGCCACCCGGAGTTTGCTGGAGTCGCCACCCGGCCGGAGTGGGCGCGCGCGTGCCAGTCCTGGGAAAGTAGCAAATGCACACACCCACACTCGGAACCCACAAAACTGCTCGCTCTCTGTCTCTCTCTCTCTCTCACACACACACACACACACACACACACACACACACACCAAGGATATGGCCCCTCGTTCCCCACTGGGAGGGAGACCGTTGAGGAAAGACGCTGCGGGTTTCCACTTGGGAGAGGCCGGTTGGAGCTCCCGGGTGCACAGACCCGCTCCGGGGAGAGCCCGGCTCCGCCGCCCGAGCTGCGCGACCACTTGGCGCGCCCACGTGCGTCCCCTGCCGCCGCGCGCACCGCGGGGAGGACCCCGGGAGGGCGAGGGGCTCCCGGTACCTGGACGTGCTGGACCCAGGCGGAGATGCGCGTGATCTGGAGGCTGAGGCAGCGGGAGGCGCAGCGGGCGCGCTGGACGCTCCCGGCGGACAGCGACTCGTCCAGCCGCCGCGCGGCCGCGGCTCCGGGGCTCGGCGCCAGGCAGCCCCCGCAGGCCGCCAGCCAGAGGCAGAGGGTCAGGGCGGCGCCGGGCGCCCCGGGCTCCATGGCTGCGGGTCGCGGGCGCCGGGCGCTGGCCGTGGCTCCCAGCTCCGCGCCGGGGCCGCACTGCCGGGGACCTCGCGGCCGCCGCCAGTCGCCGGGAAAGTTCAACCCTCCAACTCCAGCCCCCCGCCCGCCCTCCACGCGACCGCCCTGCCGGCTCCCGCGGGGGGCGGGGTGAGGGTGACAGGCCGCCGCGCCATTGGCTGCGAGCAGAGTGAGTGACGGGGAGGCCGAGCCCGGGGCCCGGGCGCAGGTCTGGGGGTCCCCCCCGGAACGGGGCGCCCCCGGGAGGGCCACGCCGAGCGCTTCCCGGTGCTGTGGGGTCTCGGCGTGGAGGGTCCCCCGTGCAGGGACCTCCACAGTCGGCAGGAACACCTTCCTGACCCCCTCCCTCCCCAGCAGCCGGGCCAACAGAGGCAGGTGTGAGCTGGCCAGGGCGTGGAAGGGGAGGGTCTCCCTTTGGGAGCAGGGAAGAGGCCTCGGGTCGCCTGGGGGCCTCAGAAGTGCCCAGGAGGGATGACAGATCGCCCCTAAATTGCTATCTCCTACCCGGGGTGCAGGCTTCGCCCTGGGTCCAGCAGAGGTCAATACCCCTACGCCCAAATAGTGGAAAGGAGGTCAGAGGAGGGAGCCCACACGGGGTGCAGGGGATGTCTGTGACACTCCCTGTGAGTGAGTTATGCAAAGCAGAATTCCTAAACTCCCTTCCTCCTGTGTTTGCCCAGAGCTTCCTAGGCTTTGAAGCTGCTGCCCCATCGTGGGTGACCTCTTCTGGGGCTCTTTGGCCTCACAAGTTATAGAAACTGTCCTACCTGTAGGTTTTGGCCACAACGATGTTATATACTTGGGGCCAGAAATCTAAAAATTTAGCCATGAGCTCAAATTATGAAAAGCTTTCCAAAAACTATAGGGAATCCTTCCTTAGTGTTTGTGTTTAAAAGTGAAGCAAATACCTGGTCATGGTGACGGCAAGCCTATTTGGTGCACCCACACTTTCTTATGGTAATTCTGATTTATGATTTTGCATGTCAAATCATGAGATTTGTATCCCAGAAAGCGCGATCACAAGGACAACCCACTGAGCTTTTAAAAACAGCTTCTAGATGTTCAAAGGAATCACTGTCTAGTTTTAAGAGCAAGGTGTAGGTTACCTTCTGTGGGTTCCACACCAGGTTCATTTCTATGAATAAATGCATTTCCTAATAAGCCACAAAGAGAACACCTAGTCCTTTGAACAGAAAACGCAAGCTTCAACATATAGGGCCACCTTGTAATGCCTATGTTGAAATAATACTTGGTTCTGTTGCTCTTTTCCTTTAGAATTATCACCGACATCTTCTGTGTGCTGCAGGCCTTTCTGAAATTATTTATTTTTATGGCAGTTTGAAATTCCTTTTCAAAGAAAAGCATCCTAGTAAAATGACACAGCAGTTAAAATCTAGTTGTTGTTGTTTTTTAATGTCACCCATTTCTACCCCTTGTATGCGACAGCTCATCTTGCAAGTTGGCACTGGAACTTCTTTATTTGTTTATTTATTTATTTTGGTACTAGGAGTTGAACCAGAGGTGCTTAGCCACTCAGCCACATCCCAGCCCTTTTAATTTCAAATTTTGGACAGGGTGTCACTGAGTTGCTTAGGGCCTCGCTAAGTTGCTGCTGAGGCTGGCTTTGAACTTGGGATCCCTCTGCCTCAGCCTCCCGAGTTAGAGTGGAATCTCGACTTGTAAACATCCCTCCGGGTGATGCTCTAGGTAACCAACCGTAGTTGGAGATAACTTCCCTGTGTTCATATGTGAATACACAACCAGTGAAACTCCATGTCTTGTACAACGCAAGAGAATGGGGTCCTACTTAGAATAAGTCACATTCCATGTGTGTATAATATGTCAAAATACACTCTACAGGCATATACCTAAAAAGAACAAATTTTTTTAAATACAATATAAAAGCACGTATCTCATTAAAAATGAAGCCGAATATTTAAACAGCATCTCTGGCAATATTGATTCAAGATTTGTCTGTATGTGTTGTAGGGATAGGACATAGCAATCTCTTTAGTAATAATCACGTTGACTAGTTGTTTAATATATATATACATATAATATTATATATATATAATATATATATATATATATATATATATATATTTTGAAGGGAGGGTACTGAGGGTTGAACTCAGGGGCACTCGACCCCTGAGCCCCATCCCCAGCCCTATTTTGTAGTTTATTTAGAGACAGAGTTTCACAGAGTTGCTTAGGGCCTCACTAAGTTGCTGAGGCTGGCTGCCTTTGAACTTGCAATCCTCCTGCCTCAGCCTCCCATGCCTCTGGGATGAGAGGCATGCACCACCATGCCCAGTCAGAACCCATTTTTAACTGGAGAAAAACAGAGACTTGAATCGGACAGCATTTATGAGTTGCAAGCAGATTGTCCCAAGGGATCAGTTTCAGGAGTAGGGGGAACACAGAAGTGAGGTTTATTTTCCCCTCCAATTGTCTCTACCGATGATGCATTATCATAGGTCTTTTCTGGGCAAATGCAGTTCAAGTCAGCAAAATTAGAAAGTGCAAGAATGATGCCCCTCAAGTTTGCTGGCCCATACCCGCCTCTGTGTTCCTGGGCTAAGTGCTCAAAGAGTGGCATATGCTTCTAGGGTACTGAACCCAACTGGTTCCCAAAGGACCGCTGAATCATTTGGCAAACAGTGATTAGCTTTTTACATAGGATCACTGAATATATATTCTAGTTCTCACGAAGGAACACTCACCCAGTCAATCATCTGCTTTCTTTTATCACCTTGCAAGGCTGGATGCTCTGTGTGGGAATAATCTTATCACAAAACATAGTTTTCCCTTTAACAAGATTATAAAAGTGTAATCACAGCCCAGTGAAAGGGTCTCATTTTTTTTTTATTAATTACCTGGATGTCTATTAAGATTTTTTACGAATGATTAGGAATGCATGGTTCTTTTTGCACTTTAAAGAATATTTTAAAGACGTTTTAAACTTTTCTTGAAAAAAAAAAGATACCAAGGATTGTCAAATCCTATGGTTTAAAACTCTGGCTACTGTTCAAGAATTTCTCTCCTGACTTTATCCACCTGCTCAACTGTCAGTTGGTGTTAAATTTGTCTTGGAGCTTGTTCTGCAGTGAGACCAAAAGCATATTCTAGGCAAACTTGGAACTCCCGATGGACACCTGGCTGCAGTTGTGACTAAAATAATTACTAAAACATGCAACATTATCAGAATGCAGGGTCCCATGTTTCAGGGTTCCATGCAGGAGGGCTGTTTCCCCTCCCAGCGCCTCACGGGGGGGGGGGGGGGATTTGTTACTTTTAACACATGTGGTGGCATCTGGTGTTATAAGTGCTTTGCTCAGCCTAGGCTGGACCAAGGAAGGGCGGTTGTGTTTCTGAAATCAGGTGGCTTCAAAGGATATCAGATGCCTGTAAAATCAATGACGAGGAAATCAACTAATTTCACTCAAATTCCAAATTTTACTCAAATTCCAAAGATTACAACTTGGAGAAGCAACCATAAGGCTGTCAGAGTTGCTATGTCTGACATTGTATATGAGCTGTAGATAGAGAAGAAAAAGCATGCAAATCATCACAAATGAAATACTATTTAATAGTCAAATGTGGGGAGCCGTTTAGAATATGAAAAATAGCTTGCATATTTTTGGTTCTTGACAAGACCAAAATATTACTGGCGTACCCCCAAACAAACATTTGGAGAGGCATAAATGAATTTTACAACAAAATCTTAAATGATATAACTAACTAAAAAAAAATGCACTTCTCACTTCTGAGTAGCTTATTTTCAAGTGAAAAGCAAGATACAGTTTTCAGTGAAGTTCGTGCCCCAAATTTTGTGAATTTCTTAGCTTTGTCCTCTAACAGAACTCCAAGGAGCATGTCTTTATTCTGCGTTTCATTCTTAAATATGGAAAGAAAGCGACAGTGCTCTTCAGAATGATTGAAACCGTGTTCTGTTCAAAGTCTTAAGTGGGGTTTTCGGCTCTGATGTTTTCAAGCCCCTTGAAATTTACATTGAGCTGTATAAATACCAAGAGATTTGGAGAGAAGGTTTGCAAGGTCAAGAGCGGCTTTTAATAGGAGACAGCGCCACACGCTGGCCAGAGGGGTGAAATGCGAAGCAAAGGAACCGGTCCACTCTTAGGCATCTGTATCTGACCAGGACAATCATGCCCTGTCTTCACTTAATAACAACTTAATGACTTCCAGGGTGCATTTAAAATTAGGGACACTTTCTCATGTACGTAACTCACCCTGATCAAAGTAAGGAAAACTAGCACTTCCTCCCAACAAATTTTTTTTCCCCTAGTTCTGACCCACTTTGCAATTCAGTGAGCCAGGGCAAACAGTCCGTGAATATATGTCTGAGAGCTTCAGTCCAGAACAGCTCAAGCTTTGCAAGCTTCTTAGGGCTTTGCAAAATAGGAGAACACATGAATAAAATTTGCCAGGTGAAGCAGGGTTAAAAAAAAAAAAAGTAGCCGACAATCTTGACCTTGTTAGGAAACATAGTGACCCAGAAACTGAGGAAATACGCACACTGGAGAACTTCAGAGGAGCCCGGTGCGACTTCAGGACCACGTGAACAGGATCTGTGAATGAAATCTCCGAGGCATGAATTAATAGCTTCCTCTTCCAAATCCACAGGGGCTGAAAACCTCCCTTAGGATACAAATCAAACACACCCCCACACACACATTTTGGTTTACACCCAGCATTTTCTATGGTGGCTAATTTGAACCAGTTGGAGAATATTCTGCTCTGTGGCTGGATATTGGGTGTCACAAGGACTCAGAAGTCAAAATCGTGTTTCCTTCCCTTCTGTTCGGCTTCTCTTTGTTTTGTGGGAATATCCATCTCTTATTTCCACGAAATGTGGACCCTGAGTTTCAGAGACCACCAATGTCACAATGTTCTTTTTTTTTTCTTAGCAATGTGCGTTTTATTAATCACTCGTGTGTGACAGTCAGATATCAAAGATACCAAAAGGGATGCTCCTGGTCTTTCAGTAGAGATCCCTCAAGGGACTATTTTTCCTAAAGTCTCTCTGAATATTGCCTAATCTGAAGAAGGTATTTGGTGACATTGTAACAACTTTCCTGCTCAAAAAGACTTTGAATGGAGGGATGGCTGTGTGTTCAAGAGTGATCTTTTTCCCTTCCTTCACACAATTAGTAGCTCCTGTTCTGGGCAATGAACAAGAGATCAGATGGTATTCATCCACAAGGAATTTACTTTCAGCATCTTGATATTTATACAGTAATGATCTTTATATATGAGAGGACTGTGCTAGGAAATATTCAGCTGAGAGCAATCATATAGGCAGACATGCACCTAAGCCATAAATAATAAGAAGCAGCCGGTCAAAACAATGGGATAATTGCAGAGCTGGTTAACTCTTTCATGTTGGAAGAGTAGTGTTAAGTGCACTTCCAGGCATTATACAGGAAGAGAAAAAGAAAGAATGGGGGGGGGGGGAAATGAAGGAAGGAAGGAGATCTAAGCCTTTTTCAGTTTTTAGAGAATCAGGTGCTCATGTGCATTGCTTATTAAAAATCAGAACAGTTTTTGCCCCAAATTGGAGTCTTTATTCCTTCTTTTCTTCATCCAAAAAGTTAACTGAAATAATGGCTATTTCTGCAAAAAAAAAAAAAAAAAAAAAATTGTAAAGTTGTGACTTTATCCTAGATGCCTGCTGAGATACTGAGGGATTATGAGACGTGATGTGGATGTAGATATAGGTACACAGAGGAAGATGGCTGGGAAGGGTGATGGATACAACCCTGGAGTCTGAGGTTGTTGGAATCCCAGTTGTATCAAGGGGGGGCTGAGCCATCTCCGCCAATTCCTTCTCTTCTCTGCGTTTCAGTACCTTCCCTTTGTGAAACAGAGAGGACCATCGGGGCACACCCCCTGGATTACTTTGAGACAATATGCCTAAAGGACTGAGTTGAGAGCATCAATGATCCATAAGGAATGCCCAACGGTGCCAGATAAACACAACGTTCAGAGACCTCTGAAAACGTGAGCCACACATAAACTAGGCCTCCCATAAGTTGATCTTGTCGGGCCTTTTGGCCACAGTGATGCAGAAGCTGGCTGAAACATATCATAAGGATGTTTAAAACGCTACTCCAGGGTTTCTCAGCCTCGGGACTATTGACATTTGGGGTTGGATTCTCATTTGCTGTGTGTTCTGTGCCTTGCTCACTGTTGGGCAGCACCCTGACCTGACTTCCACCACAAGCCCCCGCTGGGCAAAGAGGCGCTGTCTAGAGTCTCTCCCCAGGCCCCTGCTAGCTGCTCTGCAGAGCTCTAGGGCTTGTGCATGTTGCTGTCGACCACCAGCTTTACCCTGAGCCTTAGGGATGTAAGAAGAGCTGGTCATTGGACATTTCCGCTTGAATGGGCTGACCGGAGGGTCACTGTAGGCAGGTGTTGCATGGCTGGAGGAAGGGCCTCTTCCCTGCACCCCGGCCCCCAGCTTCCTGGTTGCCTCGAGGACAGCAGCTCCCTCTGCCACGCCCTTCAGCCATGATGTTCTGCCTCACCTTGGGCCCGGAGCAGTGCAGCTGGCCACCTGTGGACGCCGGCCTCTGAAAACGTGAGCCGCCAATAAACTTTGGCTTGTCTGAGTTGTTGAGATGTCTTTCTCTCCTCTTTGCACGTGACTTATTTATCATCTTGGCTTTCAACAAATATACTCTCTTGCATGAAGGGTTCCCTATCATTCTTGCACAAAACCTTAGCACTAGCTGAGCGAGGTGGCGCACTCCTGTCATCCCAGTGTGGCTGGAGAGGCTGAGGCAGGAGGATGGCGAGTTCAGAGCCAGCCTCAGCAAAAAGCAAGGTGCTAAGCAACTCAGGGAGACCCTGTCTTTAAAGAAAATGCAAAATAGGGCTGGGGAGGGGGCTCAGGGGTTGAGAGCCCCTGACCTCAATCCTTGTACTGCCCTGCTCCCCCCGCCCCCGTCCCGCCAAAACCTCACCCTCTTTGGGTTTGTTATCATTATAACCATTGCATTTTAATGCATCTCCCTGTTCCCGTCTCTATCTCCATCTGGACTGCACACTGTACCCGTCTGAGAGCCATTTCTGATAGTTGTCCAGCAAACTCTTTGTCTGGGTCTGGAACTCACACACATTTACTCCCTCTCCAGTCTGCAACCTCGTTTCCTTTGTTAGTTACTGTCTTGCTTTTTAGTTTCTTAATTGTATTTCATCTATAACTTTTACTCAGCGGGTTTGGAAGAAGGGCATAGGCATTTACCAACAGTGGGAGAGTTAGCAGACATTTCCAAGGCCTGCAAACTAGTGATAGCAAGCAGTGCACCACCCCGCACCCAGAATGCAATTTGGCTGATGTCATGCCCACAACCCGGGCTGTACCCGCCAGCAGGGGGTAGTACAGGGCAGGCCTGTGAGCCCCACCCAGTACCTGCCCTTAGAGTCCCACAAACTGGACCCTGTAGGTCCCTCCCCGACAAAAGAGCTTCACACACAAAGCCTTAAATGACAGGATTGAGTCAGAAAAACCTGGAGAAATGAGGAAGGAAATTCTCAGACCGTTATCTGACACAAGGAAGCAAATGAGGAGTTATTTCAAGGATGATGGCAATACCAGAGAAATATCATCTCCCCAATAAAGTGCAGAATGCCGTGACTTTGAGAAATCCAGAGAGAAAAGAGAGAGGGGGGTGTTTGGACTTTGGATGTGTTTGATCATATTAAAATGAAGACGCAGTCTTTGTGAAAGACATCTTAAAGGAAAAAAGGAATTACAACGAGGGAAATGCATTTTATATTTTAAATATATTTATATATTTATAAATAAATAAATTTATTTTAAAATAAATTAAATAATAAATAAATCATTAAAAAATAAATTTATATTCTTAAATATCAATGCACAGCCGACAAAGTGTTCGGATCACTGCTGACCAGAGAAGATACCTCCGATAAGATGAGCCCTTATGGTATTTTAACGTAAGTTGATGAGCTTTTACACATTTGACTGTATACTAAAAGCTCACTTTGGGCTGAAAATTAAAAGTCTTCTTGGAGAACATGATCCTCCACAGTGTGGCTTATAATTTTACTAAAGGGCGTTGATGGATGTTGTGATTCTGCAGAGGAGTCGGACTACACCTCAAGACACACTTAGCCAATAATCTCTCATTTCCATGCCTGGGCAACCCAGATGACCATATTGCTCATTTAATGTAGAAACCACAAACAGATTCGTAGCTGCACAGCTCACGTTAGCAAGACCCTGAAACCGGCAGAATGTCCGCTGATGGAGGGCAGATACGTGAACACAGCTTTCGAAATCACTACAGGGATGTATATCTTAATGAAAAACCTGAATATTACAATAGTAGACGTTACGGTTTGGATGTGAGGTGTCCCCCAAGAGCTCATGTGTGAGACAATGAAGAAGTTTTAGAGCAGAACTGATTGGGTTATGAGGGTCTTAACCCAATAAGTGAATTAATCCCTTTATGGGGATTATCTGAGTAGTAACTGGGTGTGGCTGGAGGAGGTGGTATTGGGGCGTGGCTTTGGGTATATATTTTGCATCTGGAGAGTGGAGACCTCTCTCTCTGCTTGCTGACCATCATATGAGCTGCTTCCCTCCGCCACCCTCTCCTACTGTGATGTCCTGCCTCACCTTGAGCCCCGAGGAATGCAGCCTGCTGTCTACCGACTGAGACCTCTGAAACTGTGAGCCCCCAAATCAACTTTTCCTCCTCCACAATTGTTCTGGTCGGGTCTTTCAGTCACAGCAGTAAAAAAGCTGATTAAAGACAATAAATATAAAAAATCCTGCCGCGGATTGCATATGGCAGGGTGACCCCCTTGTACAGGGGGAGGTGACTACGACCAAGATGCGCTGATGAGGAGGCCTGGGTGGGCAATCAGTCTCCATAAGGAAGCTCTTTATATATCATGGATGCAGACCTTGGACCCAAGTTTCCAGACCAAGAGGCTGAAGCCATGGTCAAAGTAGCAGGTGCCGAGCATGAAGAGTTTGTAGTAATGATGGCAGAAAACTGAAGGCATTGATATCTGGCTGCTTCTTTTTTTTTTTAAAAGGTTTTTGTAACTTATAGAGGTTTTTCTGTACTGTCCAAAATATATGCATGTTCAGTGATGAGGATTTCATTACTCATTATTTTCTTCCTTTTCTTACTGACCTTGTGCAGAAAACTTACATAGAAAGCGGATGGAGTAGCCTGTTGCATGAGGCTCACTCGAGGTCTGCCTAAGCCCCTCTGCACACATCAACTTGGATGGAGTCAGTCGGGTGGGGGAGCAATTGCCTTTTTTTTAAAGTCGTTTTCTATAGGAACTGTCAGCATATTGTTTTTGAAGTGTGGAGTTGGAACTGCCTGGAGCAGGGACAGTCAACAGTATGAACCTGAATGTTTCACTGTTGCAAAATGTGTGCATGATTCAGGTTCTCATACACTACGTTTTTGTGTGTGTACTGGTCTTGGACCAGTAACATTTTTTATTTATTGTTACTTAGTTTTTAATCCTTGTTGAGCCACTTAAAGACAATATACTGACAGGGCATAGTGGTGCACCCCTGTAATACCAGAAATTTGGGAGGCTGAGGCAGGAGGATCACAAGTTGGAGGCTAGCCTCAGCAACTTAGTGAAACCCTGAGCAACTTAGCGAGGCCCTATCTCAAAAATTAAAAAATGATAAGTCTGAGGATTTGGCTCCGTGGTGAATCATCCCTGGGTTCGATTCCCAGTGCAAAGAAAGAAAGAAAAAAAAAAGACTACTTATGGCACAATTTACCTCAAAGTCCTTAAAAGTTGTGTATTTTTTTTCCAATTTAGAAACGACAAGAAAAAGAGAAAATGTGAAAGATCATGAATTATAATCTACACAATTACATGTTCTTGAAATTTTTTCGGGGGGAAGGGGCACTGAGGATTGAACTCAGAGGTGCTTGACCACTGAGCCACACCCCCAGCCCTATTTTGTATTTTATTGAGTGACAGGGTCTCACTGAGTTGCTCAAGGCCTTGCTTTTGCTGAGGCTGGCTTTGAACTCACGATCCTCCAGTCTCAGCCTCCTGAGCCTCTGGGATGACAGGTGTGCACCACTGCGCTCGGCCCATATTCTTGAAATTTAAAAAATGAGGTGAAAATAATAGTGCCCAACTCTATGTTTCTTCTATGTTGATCAGAATAGCTATTCTACCAGAGTATCTATGTTTATTCAACCAGTTACAAAAAGTCCAGCTGTTCTGAAGCAATATCAAATATATTATTTGTCGAAAAAATTAGTCAAAATGACATTTTTTTTCAGATGCTAAGTCAGAGATGAATAATTACTTAGTGATCAAATATTATTCTTGGGGACAACAAGGTACAAAAAAATAATGTTTAGGTGACCGGAAAATGTTGATTCCAAGAACGTAATTGCTTTGCAGAGCTGTCTCGAGTCCCTGGTCAAACAATATCTCACAGTCAAAGAAATTAGAAGCTAAAAAGCCCGAGACAGGGAACGGTTCACGGGGAGACTCGGAGAGAGCTATTGGCTAGAGGATGCTCATGAGACGGACAACATCCCAACTCCCCGGCTGAATTGGGAACCAAGGGTGGACACAGTGGAAGACATAAAGGAGATCTAACAAGGGTCACCAGTCGGGCAAACTGTCACGGTCACATGGCCTGCCTTAGATCCATCCATGGTCCAGACGTGGAATCTCTGCTTGGGCACCTGGGGGCACGTTTGAAACAGGGCCATGATAGAAACCCGTGAGTGGGAAGTCCCACCCCCATCTGGCCTTGGAGAATTTTCGGCTGCTTTTATTGGATTGTCTAACCCGTCCCTGGGAGGGAAAACGTAGCCAGCTTCTCTTCTATGTCAAAATTCACAACCAATTCAGGGAGCGTCCCTGGTAAAGGGGTGGGGAGGATTTTTGTATTCATTTAGTCCAAGTAAAAGGAGGCAAATGAGAATAATACAACTGGAAAACCAGAATATCTATGTCCGAACCACAAGGCATTTTGCTTAATTGGATTGGGTGTCTTAGGTATCAGTATTTTTTTTTTTTCGTAGTACTGGAGCTTGAACCCAGGACTTTGTGCATGGTAGACGAGTGCTCTTTGTGCATGGTAGACGAGTGCTCTTTGTGCATGGTAGACGAGTGCTCTTTGTGCATGGTAGACGAGTGCTCTTTGTGCATGGTAGACGAGTGCTCTTTGTGCATGGTAGACGAGTGCTCCCTTGTGCATGGTAGACGACTGCTCTTTGTGCATGGTAGACGAGTGCTCTTTGTGCATGGTAGACGAGTGCTCTTTGTGCATGGTAGACGAGTGCTCCCTTGTGCATGGTAGACGACTGCTCTTTGTGCATGGTAGACGAGTGCTCTTTGTTCATGCTTGGCGAGTGCTCTATCCCTGAGCCACAACCCCAGCCTTTTATTTATTTTTTATTATGAGATAGGGTCTTACTAAGTTGCTGAGGCTGGCCTTGAACTTGTGATCCTCCTGCCTCAGCCTCCCACCTCTGGGATTAGAGGCTGAGCCTGGCAAATAGCAGTATTTCTTAAAGCACCTAGATGATCCTAACGCCTGTAAAGGTGAGTATGAGCAAGCACGTTTTCCCCTAAAGTCCAATGGTAGACTTGAAAAAAGTTATGAGAATTCGGCACAATGGGGTGAGCTAGTTATTCTGGACCATGATCTCTAGCTCTGCCGTTTGCAATTACTCATTGTATGAGCTTCTCTTAAAAAAAAAAAAAGTGTTCAACCTTTGAATATTTGGAATTCAAAGAATGCTAAGGATGGGTTCTCTAAATATCAGACTTGCCTACCCAGGGACCTGATTGCAAATGGATAACTGAATAAGGAAGGCCACGTGGAGTCAGGTCTAAACCAATGACTGCTTTGCCCACCCGGTGGGGAACCCTCTCACCCCCAGGGGTGGCCGGTCTGTTGCCCTCTATCTCCAGGCAGCGTGGGTTGGGGGTGTCGGAAGGTGCAGCTCCATTCCTGGCCATCTCACCACAGAAGGGCTCTGACAGGGGCCTTTATGGACACAGTGTACTCCATGGGTGCACTTTGTCGATTCTAGAACATTCCTACCAGCTTCCCTTTAGGATTCTTATTACTCCTCTGCTACCTGACTGCTACCAGACCCTTGCTGTCACGCTCAACCTCCTTTAAGGCCACCCTGACCTCCACATTTCAACCTGGAAACTGAGCCCAGTTCCTGACACTCTGGGTCCTCTTTCCCTGGCTTGACTCTGTCCCCACCAGGAACTCATCACCTTTTATTATGATGATTATTTGTTCTCATTAGTTCTCCAGAATTAATTAGAGTAGAATGCACTTTGATGCATGATCCATGAATCACATCTCATTCTTCTGGTTGTGCATGATGGAGAATCCCAATGGTCCTGTGGTCATATATGCACACAGGTCAATAATGTCCAATTCATTCTATTACCCTTCCTACCCCACACCCCTCCCCTCCCTTCACTCCCCTCTGCCTAAGCCAAAGTAACTCTATTCTTCCCCATTGTGAATAAGCATCTGCATATCAGAGAAAACATTTGGCCTTTGTTTTTGAGGGGGGTTGGCTTATTTCACTTAGCGCGATAGTCTCCAGCTCCATCCACTTACCGACAAATGCCATCATTTTATTCTTTTTTATGGCTGAGTAATATTTCATCATGTATATATAACACATTTTCTTTATCTGTTGAAGGGCACCTAGGTTGGTTCCATAGTTTAGCTATTATGCATTGAGCTGCTATAAACATGGTTGTGGCTGTGTGACTATAATATGCTGATTTTAAGTCCTTTGGATATAAACTGAGAAGTAGGATAGCTGGGTCAGATGGTGGTTCCATTCCCAGTTGTCTGAGGAATCTCCATCCTGCCTTCCATAATGGTTGCACCAATTTGCAGACCCACCGGCAATGTATGAGTGGACCTTCTCCCCATATCCTCACTAAAATTTATAATTTTGTAATTATAATTATAAAATTATAAGTTATAATTGCCATTAAAATTATAATTATGATTGCCATTCTTATAATTATCAAGAATATAAGCAAAAAAAAAATTTGGTGAGACACACTAAATAGATAGAGATGAAATCTTACAGAAGTAGGATCTGACTTCCTTAACAAGGCTCCTAAAGCACAAGAAGTAAGATCAGGAGTCAGTAAATGAAATGGATTCAAACTAAAAAACTTCTTTTCAGCAAAGGAAACAATCAATAACAGGAAGAGAGAGCCGACAGAGTGGGAGAAAATCTTTACCACCTGCACCTCAGAGAGCACACTCATCTCCAGGATATATGAAGAGCTCAAAAAACTCAACACCAAAAAAAAAAAAAAAAAAAAACCCAAATAATCCAATCAATACATGAACTAAGGAACCTAACAGACCCTTCACCGAAGAAGAAATACAATCAATCAACAAATATATGAACAAAATGTTCAGCATCTCTAACACTCAGAGGAATGCAAATCAAAACTCGTCACCTTTGACAGTCTAAAGAACATAAAAGAAAATGGTTGTTTTGTGAAATAAAATAATGATTTTAAATAATCTGAAACACTTACAGTGAGCTGTCTCTCCAGAAGGAGATCTCTGTGGGAACAGATATCTTTGCCCATCTGCTGTGTTCCTTGTACTGGCCTGGCTCTCTGTATCTGGTGCTAATCCTGCAAGCCACGCCCTGAGGCGTTTCCGGTAGCTCTTGAAATACACAATTCTATTTCTTCTATTTTTTAACACTTGTCTCCGAAGTTGGGTCAAAGAAAGCAAATGAAGGCAGGTGGACATCCTGATCTTGCCCCACCACGTCAGAAAGCCAAATAATTATTCATCTCCCCAGGTTTGGAAGAACGGCTCTCGTTTTATAGGTCCTCTTCATTATCCTGTGAGATTTGCAGCATAAATCACCTCACGCCGACAAGCCGTATAATCTGATGTACAGTAACATCGCAGTCCTATACAGCCAAGTGATTTATCATGAGCTTTTAATTATATGAGGAGACACACTAAATTTATCTCTGTGTCCTTATCATTCAGCTCAATGCCTGGAATGTAACTGCTGCCTGATAAATGCTTATTGAATGACAAAATGAATGAACTGGAAGAATTAAAAATCATGCATGCCTGGGGTAGAGGTTACACATCACGATGTGAGATGGCAGGAGAAGTCTGGCAGCCTGTGAGCACAGACAGGAAGAGAAACCCCCCTCATTTGCAACACAAAAACCCTGGGGCAGACATGCAGTGGCTTAGGAGGAAAAGAAGGACCTCCCAGCAGCTGGGCAGCCTGGCCCCTCCACAGGGTTGGGACATCTCAGAACAGATAATAGTAATTGTGTGATGTTCAGTATGGTGACCTTGGTTCCGCCTAGGGAAGGTCATTCCCATGAGGGTCCAAGCATGCTTTATGACCCAGATACGCAGGACCACAGGATAGGAATAGAGACCTTATCCATCTTGTTCTATAGTTTGCATGCATCAGTGGGATGGCCTGGGAAGTGGGTGTGTTAAAGACCTGGCTCCCAACTCATGATGCTATTGGGGGATGTGGTTCCTTTAAGAGGTGGAGCCTAGGGGGAGGAAGTTAGGTTATTGGGATCATGGCTTCTTCCAAGCTCTCCCGGCCATGATGTGCTGCCCCGTCACAGGTCCCAAGGCAATGGGCCACACATCTCTCCAAGGTAATTAATGTCAACAGCACACAGTTGTTATCACCTTCACGGCTTCAGAATTTCCCTGTGGAGGTCTCATGCAGGAGCAGCAGCAGGATCATGGCGGACCTACAATGGGTCACATGGGTTTTTCCAAGGCTTGGAGTCCCTGCTCTGCCACTGCTTTGGAGGGAAATGTTCACCATCGTGTCCTGACTCCATGAGTGTCCCCACATGGGCCACACAAAGTCTGGTCGCCCTTTGACCTCCAGGTCATGGTGGGGTATCCTGGGGTTCCCCTGGAACCAGAGGGGTGTAACATGGTGAGGAGCTGACTGGAGGCATTTCCCTGGGTGCCCCTGGGGGAAGACAGGCACGCTGCCATTTCTCCACCCAGCCTCTCTCTGGTTTCATTTCAGCTCAGGCCCTTGCACCTCACTTGGAATCCACTCTGACGGGTTGTCTGCTTCCTGGGCCCATCCATGGAGCCAAGGCAAGGCCTTCCCTCTGCCCACCAGCCTCCTCACTGGGGATGTGTGGGCTCCACAGCAGGTTGGCTTGCAACGTGCGCGGGAACTCTCCTCTCAAGTTCAAGTTCTAGGCTCACCCGCAGACCTGTGCACATCATACCCATCACACGCACATCGCTTTCTGTTTACATGTCATAAAAGGTTCCAGATGTTTGGGATACGCCCTGCCACAGTGATAATGTGGGATTTAAAGATGGTGCCTTTTAAGCGATTTCCATTCAAAATTCGATTTTAACGTGACTCTCGTGCACCCACCCTTGGGAGTGGCCCTCCGCCATACTGAGCCTCCTTTCCAGTTAGGATGTGGCCACAGGCGGCTTTAGCTATGCACACATTTGCTGATTGACTTGGATACAAGCGAGAGGTGGGTGTTTTAGATGATGTCTCTGTTGGAGGAAAAGAAGAACTCTCGGGTGGGATCTCCCAGCAGCGGGGCAGCCTGGTGTATGTAGACAGACCACTAGGGGCTGTCTCTTAGGGGGATGCCATTGTGTATGTGGCCCCTCATTGACAGAAATGTCGTACGACTGTATTTTTAAATGACCTGTACATTTTCCCCATGTTTCTTCAGGTCAAGATTCTCCTTTGGGCATCCCTAAAACTCTTACAGAGCACCCAGTAGGAATGCATGTGGTAGAACGGTTGATTTTTATCAGATCCACGTATGGTTGCAATTATAAGAGATCACTCATTGTCCTCAGATGCATTAAAGGCAAAGACACTTCCCTTTTTTATTTTATGCAGACGAGTGCTATGCGGAGTTGAATCTTGCGGCACACACATGACACGCCACAGAGTACCGACTCCCCCTTGACTCAAAACACTTGTGAAATTCTCTGAGCAGGAGCAGCGTTTAGAAAGGCATGGGAAGGCTGTCACGGAGGATTTTAATTGTGCCACAGAAGCCCCTTCTCTTCCGATACAGCTTTACCATAAAGAAACAAAACCCCTCCCTGTTTGAGCCAACAGCCGCTGCGTAATCTGCTTTCCATCACGCCTCTCGCTCCTTTTGAATTTCCAAAGAACTCAAATTCGTTTTTCATTAGAGTGTTTCTGTAGTTTTGCAAAGTATGACCTGGATGGGACACACGGAGAATGAAAAGCAGACTTCTTCATTAGAGCCTGAATGGGCTCCTGTCATGAAACATATCCGTCTTGGGCTGGGCGATGACTGATCGTCTCTGAGCCCTTTGTGGTCCCACAAAAAGGGAGATCCGAAGCACAGGTTCGGGTGTGGCTTGCTCTCCCCATGGAACAAGGGAAAACCCATGTGCTGTACATTATTCTCCCCGAGAGACATTTTTTTTCATCAAACTATGTCAATGATGTTTGTCGACTCAAACAAGGTTTTAATTTTTAAGAATATTCACATATTCCTATAAATAAATGAAAACTAGAAAACAACATTACCCTATCTAACTTCCCAACATTCAGCAAGGAAGAGAAACTAGCAGACTCAGAGGAGGCTGTATGTACAATGGAGTTTTCATGAGTTGGACTTCAGGGTGTTTCCTTTGAGTCACAGGGTGATCCATGTATGTTTATGTCAAAAAAATGACAGCTGACACAATGCCACACACCTGCAATCCCAGCCGCTTGGGAGGCTGAGGCAGGAGGATCCCAAGTTCAAAGCCAGCCTCAGCAACTTAGTGAGACCCAAGCAACTCAGTGAGGCCCTGTCTCTAAATAAAACACAAAATAGAGCTGAGGATGTGGCTCAGTGGTCGAATGCCCCTGAGTTCAATCCCCAGTACCCACCCTCCCCCCCCAAAAAAATTAGTTCCAATTTGTATGCTTGAAAAAATAGCATGAATATTTGATTTTTTTTTTTTTTTTAGTATTTATGACTAGTACAGAGAAGAAAGCAAACTTCATGCCAAAGTGGAAGAAACATTCTTGTACCATCAGAGACACACCTCAGACCTTGAGCATGCACAGTGTCCGTCTTTGAGCCTTGGAACACTTGAAGTGTGCTATGGTAGATGGAATTCTGCTCTCAATTTCTACAAGTAATAAATCAGGGGTTCCGTCTTGAGGTACACAAAAATAAATTCTTACCTCTCTAGCGAAAGACTGAAGTTTGTATGGGATTTAAAAGCAAAGAGCAAGACAAAATTCACATAGACATGAAACATCCCATTTTCAGGACCATCTTTATGATCTGCGGGAGAATTCTCAGTAGCACAGATTTTTAAAGACTTTCAAAATGTAACTGGCCCTGTGAGCATCTTCAATCCTGAAGTTGTTATTTTAGTAAAGATTTGGGGTGAAACTGGGAGGATTCTGTCCCTCGGGTGGTGGTGACCATGAGATGGGTTAGACCTGGGCCCTGGGCATTTCCTCTGTCCTGTTTGTCCCTCTGCCCTGCACTCCAATCCCACTGCCCACACTGGCTCTCCAAGGGCAGCACGCGCTCATTCAAAATCCTTAAACTGAAATATAATAAATACGAGCCTGACTCAAGTTCAGTATCACATCTCCTTTAATCAGATCCTTGAGATGGGTCACTCAGTGGGCAGGTCACCCCAAGGACACAATGCATAGGACATGCCAAGTTTCCTGTGCAGCCGGACTCTCCCTAATGCACCTGCCTTCCCCTGCTGAAGGAGGGCTCCCCCACTCAGCCTCACCTCCCTCTTCCTCCCACTTTCCACAGAATATGACCTCCCAGCTGTGTTAGGAAAACTTGATACCACATTCCCCGTGGGTCTAGAATCAGTGCATCTTAACCACCTCTCAAGGGCTATTGGCTTGAAGAGGCACGAAAGCCTTTCATCTCAAAGCACAATTTCTGTGTGTGCAAACTTGTGAATTCACTATATGAGCCAAAGGGAACCAGGAGGTTGGTTCTTTTTAGTTTCCTCATAGTTGCTATGAAAACTCACAACCCAGTGCAAGACATCCACTTCTTGAAGAGGGCACAGCCAATGGGCAGGACCAGGGATAAAAGAATGGACAAGAGGTATTACCTACAGGGATTAAGGACAG
Source organism: Spermophilus citellus (assembly GCF_964194105.1). NCBI lineage: Eukaryota > Metazoa > Chordata > Mammalia > Rodentia > Sciuridae > Spermophilus > Spermophilus citellus. The sequence goes on from NC_138190.1 coordinate 4,359,002, forward strand.
CCCTGGAGTGACCTATAAAGCAAAGCTCTCCACAAAGCAACACGGGAATTTTTATTCTGGGAGTCTATCCATATTCGTGTTGGGCTGGGCCCATTCCTGAGCATGTCTGGGTGAAGATGTACATTTCTGGCACCATCAGTACAGGATGATGCTTGGAGAAAAGTAGCTGGACAACTCCCTGTGCATGCTCAGCTCAGGGTCCTAGAGGATATTGTAAAGTGATCAGATGGAAGCACAGATATTTAAAGGCGGCAGACCTAACCACGTCTGGGCACGCTCAGTTCAGGGTCACAGACATGGCAGGAGTGCACATGTTTGGATAAGCTCAGCTCAATATTATAATGAATCAAGTATTATCTAGGAACCTAAAAGAAAAAAAAAAAAGAAAGAAAGAATGCTCCTGAAATCTTGGCTGGTTCTTTGTAAGATTCTCCAAGACGTTTAGCTAAAGCAAAAGAAAGACCATTTTGAAGACCTGTTAGGAATTTCCCCTAAAGGTGCCTGGCTCACTTAGTGGCCAACAGACCCATCACCTGGTGATGAAGACATATTTTGGCTTGAGAGAGCTCCAAGATTCAATCTCCACTATTGCATGCTTGAAAGTCTGTCAAAGTCGAGGTGATTCTTAATATTTGTTGAGTGCTCTTTTTTTTTTGCATCTTTAGTGGATACTAATAGCTCTTTATCAAAGATCTGCAAACCAGGGCCACAGGTCATCCCCAGCCCTGCACCTGTTTTGTACCTAAGATTTTACTGGAATGCAACCACACTTGCTTCCGTACCATGTCTGGCTCCTCTAGAAACCTCTTTCCACACTCACAGAGCTGGGCATCTTTCCTTAGATAGATAATTGAGCAAAAATGACCTCATAAGGAGTGGAGAGAGTCAGGGACCTCAATCCCTTGAACCCAGTGGTTGACCCCACCCTACTTTCCAAACACTTGGCCACATTTGACCTCAAACCTTGTAACACTTCCCCATTAAGTCTGTTTAGTGTCTTCACCATTCAGTCTTTCATTTTAAATCTAAACTGAGTTGGTGTCAAATTTAAACTTGCTGATGGTTGGCTTCAATTTTAGGTCCCCCTGCCCTTCCATATTGGCACTGGACACTTCCCAGTTACTTTCTCAGACATGTGCTCCTGAAGTGAAAGTTTCTCCCAAACAGATACCCACCCTCCACAGACTTCCAAATATGAGCCCTAGGATCAAGCAACCAACAACAGGTGGACAATTCGGTTTTCAAGTTAAATGCTTTCAACCATTAGTGGGAAACTGGCCTCACTCCACGGGAAGATCACCAATAGAAATCAAAGAAGAGAAATAGCCGTGGTGCTAAGAGAGGAAACCAAGCATATCTGAAGGTGTACAGCGGACCATTAAGGAAAGTTCCTAAAAACCAACACTGCGGGGATCAACACAGAATCCTGGATAGTTTCCCTCATTTTCCTAAGAGCTAAATGGCAAAACACTGATGCTAACATCCATCAAAGGAGAATGAAACATCATCACCTTTACTGACCAAATGCGGTGTCTCTTTTTCCTAAAAGAGCATCCTGGTGTATTGAGCTCCGTTTAGGGCTTTCTCACAGAGGGCTCCAACCCAGGGCCGGGTACCCACCGAGGAGCATGGCCAGGAAACCGTTTCTATTTTTCCCTAAGTTCACAGACAGGGTCTTGCTAACCTGCTTGGGTCTCACTAACTGCTGAGGCTGGCCTCCAACTTGCTATCCTCCTGCCTCAGACTTTTGAGGAGGGGTCACTGCAGGCGGTTGCACCCCGCCCAGCTACGCTCATTTCACGAGGTGGAGGGTGCCCTTGGGACGACAGCTCTGTGCAGAAACGTGTGTTTGGTCAGCGGAAGGTCCGGGGCTACAGGACAAGCAGGAGCAAGGCGCTCCTACCAGAGCTAGTGTGCGGGGACTCAGTGGGGACAGGTGGCCCCGCGCTGTGACGTCCTGGAGTCCTCGGGCGGCGGGGTTCCAGCTCCGGGGGCCCCACGCGCTCTGCTGGCCTGGATACCAACGGCCACTCGCTCAGTGTCCAGTGGCGTCCCGTCTCTCGGCCGCGCCTCCTGCAGCAGCCCCCGCAGCCCCGCTCTCATGGGCGGCTCCCTGGCCAGGTACCTGCAGAGGTGCCTGCGCAGCCCCTGGGTCGCCCAACAGTCCGGCTGCGCGCAGGAATCCAGGTGTGCCAGCCCCCGGCCGCGGCGCTGTCCCCGGGACCCGGGGCTCTTCCATCCTGCCCTCGTCTTCCCGGGGTTCTTTGTCCTCTCCCGAGCCCTGCCCCCGCTCGTGCCAAAGACTGAGCCAATTGAAGGCCCCAGGCCAGCGGACCCCCCGGATGCCCAGCCTGGGGCGCCCAAGCCCCCTCTCTGGCAGCTCTTGAAGGCGGGGCTGAGCGCTCCTCGCCCCGGCCACACCAAGCGAGGGCCTCCGGGTGCCCAGAGGCGACGTCGGACCCGCAGCCAGGTCACAGTCCTCATGGACTGGCCCCAGCGCCCGGGGACCCGCTACGCGCGCCCTCCCGTGGCGCCCATCGCAGACCCGTGCGCCAAGGCCACGGTGCTCCAGGCCCTCAGCAAGTGCCCCAAAGGCAGAAAGAAGGTGGACGGTCCTCTCTGGTTTGAGAAGCCAGAGCCTGAGGTCCCCAAGCCCCAGGTCGCCAAGCCCCAGGACACCAAGACCCAGGACACCAAGACCCAGGACACCAAGACCCAGGACACCAAGACCCAGGTCTCCAAGCTGCAGTTTGAGAGGCCCCAGGTCCATGAACCCCAGGTCGCAAAGCCCCAGGTCACCAAGCTGCCCATCGACAAACTCCAGGTCAACAAGCCCGAAGTCACCAAGCCAGAGAGCCCCGACCTTGAGGTTCCAGATCCCCCGAAGACCCCGGAGGCCCGGCCATCTGCTTTCGTGCCTGTGATCAGCAAGGGAGTGGTGCGGCCCTTCGTGCCCCAGCCGGGTCCTCTCACCAGAATCTTCCGCCCAGTGCCCAGGAGACCCAGGCACCCCTTGGCTGGCCGCGCCCGCTGTGTCCCCTGGTGCAGGTACTGCACCGGCCAAGGACACTGTCCTGCAGCTGGAGACCCGGGCGCAGGTGCCCCCCAGTCCAGGGGCCTCGGGCCTGGCCACCCGACTCAGCAGCCTCAGCAGAAGAGCCCCCCTGAGCCCCGAAAGCCAGCCAGGCAGATGGTACCCCTGACGGCCCCCACAGGGCCCCACAGCCACCTTAATTTCAGATACAGACCTACAGTCACCATCGTCTCCTACTGACTCCGCTCTACCCCACGGGGAGGCTCTTGGCCACCCGCAGACTGGTCACTGCTTGGACTCACCGGTCTGCCACTCCCCAGCCTTCCTCTGTGTCACCTGAGGAGCCCCGACTCTAGGAGACTGTTGACCCCTCACCCCTGGCCGCCCACTCCCGCTTCTCCCTGGGAAGAGACTGACCAGGGAGGCGGCCTCTCATTTCTTAGTTAAGTGTTGCTTCTTATTTCATAGAGTAGTAATAAGAATAGTGAAGGTTTGTTCTCCTAGAGATTGTCCTGTTCTTTCTTTCCAAGACTCTCCCCTGTGGTTTCTCCAACTGGACACTGTAGAGGGTGGGGCCAGACCTTCTGGTGGTTGGTGCTGTCCTGTGCATGGGAGGGGGAGCAGCCTCCCTGGTCTCTGAGGGGCAGCTGTGCCAATCCAGTGTCTCCAGGCACTTTCCAAACAACCAAATTGTTGAAAAGCTACCAATCTTGAGTAACATTCAAGAAAGGAGAAATTTTACTTACATATTTTCAAATAGGATATGTTAGAAGTAGATAGTTTGTATAGCACAATGTCACCTGCAGGAATTAGTTCATATAGCTATTAGTCAAAATACAAAGAATGTATTTTAATTCATATTTATGTGTATATCTGAACCTTTACATAGCATGTATGTTGTTAATTTAGTAGGAGTTTGATTAATAGTTTTTTAATAAAGCTTTTTAAAGCATTTTGAAATATTAGTGGGCACATTAGTAATGATATTGTAATACATTCTGTGTTATTTAATACAGTTAATGTTATTCCACTATGTAAGTGATATAAAAAGTATGAAATTATGTTTCTGACAGAAACCAGGCCCAGGGCCTTTGGACACTTTGCCTGGGCTGATCTTTGTGTGCAAAGTCTCCACACAGTATTGGAACTTGAGCCTCGTGGTCTTCCTGTTGAGAGGCAGGGGACACAGCTGTACCCAAGCAGTCCCTCTTCCCCTGGAGTGTGGTGTCCAGGGTAGAGCAGAAGAGAAACCAGGAAATGCACAAACACACTTTGGGGTGGGGCTGGAGGGATGGCAAGCTCTGAGAGAAAAATCATGGGCGTTCTAGAGCTTCTAGGGGAGACTCAAAAATCAAGTTTGTCGCTGAATGGACAGGGCACTGTGTGTCAGTAAAGTAGAAGAAGGACTTTGGCCTCTGATTTCATGAATTGAGACACACTGGGCATGTGTGGTGGCTGTCCCCTCTAAGGTAGGACTGTTCAGAACCTTGGGCTCTATTATTGCTCTCTGGTCTCTCCTGTAAATGCTACAGCTCTCTCCAGTCATGGGTGTAGGTCCAACCCCCAGCACCCACTCTACCCCATCCCTGTGCACATGCACACACACACACACACACACACACACACACACACCACAAACACACATTTCCTTGGTGGAGATAAAACCTCGCCCAGGTAAAGACTCTGTGTTACTTCTTCATCGTTTTTACCTTTAGACGTTCTACTCTCTGAGTAGCTGTGGGGTTCACAAAATAATGAGTTCTTTGAGGGGCTGCCCTGATGATGTGGTGCTTCCTTCTGTAAACGCGAATCCCAAAGCTCTTTCCCCAGGACGTCTACTTCAGCTGTCAGTAAGGTCATCCAGTGGGATTCTCCTCTAAGAGGACAGTACTACGTGTCCCCAGATCCCTTGACACTTGTCTCTCTGGGTGAGGCCTAAGTCCCCTTTCCTGAGTGGGAGGCCTAGAGATTCCCTTCCAACTGCCACAGTTGGAAAGTCCCACCCCAGGTCCTGTGGACACGACCCCCTCCTGCACCCACCACCCTCTTTTCCTTCTCCCCAACTCCCATGTCCTGGCTGACAGCAGACAATATCAAATGGAGGGTGTCACCCAATACCTGAGCAGGCTTCTTTAGAAACCTCAGGGTCAGGAGAAAGGACACACTGTGACAGAGTGGGGGCCAGGGGAGAAAGAGGGCACCAGCAGAAATTCCAGGAATATCCAAATACACTAGTGGGTTTCCTTCATCTTTGTCTACCATGAATGTCTCAGTGTTGATGACTGAGCTGGGGCAGGTGACAGCAGAGCCAGAGGGCAGCAGGGCAGGGCCCAGAGCAGGCTTTCTCTACATGGGGACAGTGACCTCTGGGGCAGGCTTCCTGCTGTGGGCCGCCCAGTGTGGGGGTCCAGCAGCCTCCCTGGGCTCTCCCCGCTAGGGGCCAGCAGCCCCTGTGTGTCACAGTAGCCCCTCCAGCCAACAGAGAAAGCCACCAATGCTTGCATGTCCTCCAGAGTCCTCTGCAGAGCTGGCACCAGCAGGGCCTCAGGGGACCCCCTTGCTCTGTGTCTCCGCAGCCTTCTTTTTTCAAATCTGAAAATCCTTTGGGATGGAGGACCCACCTCAGTGGGAGAACATTGTCAGGCAGATCCTAAGCCCGACATTGACTTCCAGCCCTTCTAACAAAACAAAGGCCATCGGAAATTCTTTCAAGGGCTGAGGATGGAGCTCAGTGGGAGACCTCAGGCCGAGCCAGTGGGTAGCCCTGGGTTCCATCCCCAGCTCGGCACACACAACATCTCACGATTATTTCCAATTAAATATGTACATATCCATAAGAAGATATCTGTATATATTTTTAGGAAGAATTACACAGGTGTGAGGCTTAGGAGCCAGGATACTCAGCAAGATGCTTTAGCTCCCCAATATTGACTAAATTCTGAGCTTAATTGGCCTAGATGGTCAGGAGGAGTTCCTATTAAAAAGGTCATTTGAAACACTGGGAACTTTGTGTCAGGTGGAAGAGTTTGGGGATGCTGAGACCCTTGAGGGCCAAGGTCAGTGCCACGAGCCCACAAAAACATTAAAAATCAGAGTGGGAATTCTCCATCCCCAGGAAGCCCAACGTTGTGCCTATTTGTCCTTTTGACACTAGGACCTGAGGGGGACAGAGGCCTTCTAGATGGCTGGTGGCCATGCAAAGATTTATCAAGGAGGGTCTGGGCCCAGGAAATTCAGAGCAGCCTGGGAAAGAGCATGAGAGCCTGGGTCACAAGAAGAAGGAGGAGGAGGAGGAGCAGGAGGAGGAGGGGGAAAAGGGGAGGAGGAAGAGGAGGAGCAGGAGGAGGAGGAGGAACAGGAGGAGGAGGAGGAACAGGAGGAGGAGGAACAGGAGGAGGAGGGGGAAAGGGGGAGGAGGAAGAGGAGGAGGAGGAGAGGAAAGAGAGAGAGGGGGGAGGAGGAGGAGAAGGAGGAGGAGGAGGAGGAGGAGATGAAGGAGGAAATAAAGATGAGTAACTAATGGCTTTCTAGAAATTAATTTCCATTAGGCTTAGTCCGTCTTCTGAAGTTGCTGCCTGGGCTAACGTCCTGGGCACACGACCTGTGCATTCCCACAAGCTCTGACCTCAAGGGACTCAGCCTGGGTTGAACACCTGCTGTTGGAGTCTTCAACTTATAAGTCATTTTTGAACAAGAGGCATTCAACTGTCCTTTTTGTCCTGGGTTCAGCAAATGACCCAGCTCTCCTGACTTCTGTAACTAGACATCAGCACCCTGGGAATTCCATGCAAACTAAGAAATACCACACTCCTGGGTTTCTCTTTTACGCTTGAGAGTGTTTGACCTATGTTACTTCATTTCCTTCAATGGTGACATGGGTAGTTTCTCCCTTCAGCTCAGGAGGCTGAGGCAGGAGGATCACGAGTTCAAAGCCAGCCTCAGCAAAGCAAGGCCCTAAGCAACTTAGTGAGCCCTGTCTCTAAATAAAATAAAATGGGCTGGGGATGGGGCTCAGTGGTAAAGTGCCTCTGGGTTCCTTCCCTGATACCCACCTCCCCCCCCAGTAAATAAATTAATTTGTGTTTTGCTTATTTTTTAATGAAATGTGAAGTCAGAGGCACCCAAAGGGTCATACACCATTATTGTTTCAAGACTTCAAAAACACTTTACCATGTGTTTTCAAGTGAACCTCCTTTGTCACGTGCCCTGCTCCACTGACCTTAGTACCAGAGACCATGGTCTCCTGTAGGGCTTAAGAAGCTTTTCTGACAGGGACAGAAGCTAAATATGCCCAGCTTTTTAGATATGTAGCATCTGTTGGGAAAATTCAGAAAATTAACCACGGACTCGAGATACCCAAAGCCAGAGGCTGTTTTCCAAAAAGTTCATGTGTGCAGACTGAATGTGGAAATCCAGGTCCTTTGCAGGTACCACAGACCCCTTCTCTGTCTCTGTCAGACACTTAAGTGTGTAAGCATCAGGTTCACCGTGTGAGTGGTCCAGGCTGGACGTGGCCCTCAGGCCGTGGGGTGCTGAGTCTGGGTGCCCATCCTGTGTCTCACACTCAGCACACAGCAGGCCTCAGCGCAGGGCACTTCATTCCTCAGCTCTGACCTCCAGGTCACAGGGAAGGAAGGAGGAGATGGCCCTCCCCACTGCCCTTGGCTGCTCTGCTGGGCCTCCTGCCTCACCTGACAGCCTCTGGAGCTGAGGGCTGCCTTCCTGCACCTTCCAGCTCCTGATGCCACCTGCCCTCTGCCTCTCCCCTGCAGCTGCTCTCCTCTCAGCAGGTCTGGCCCAACCAGGGCCCTGAGTGTGGGGCAGCCCTTCCCCCTCCAGGCTGCCCTTCCCCTCCACGTTGCCCCTCCCCCCCGCACACAGTTAATTTTATTCCATCATATAAATTATAAAAAAGTACGACATTGTGTTTCTGACATGATAAAGAAGGTCAGAAACCATGCACAGGGGGGCTGGGGATGTGGCTCAAGCGGTAGCGCGCTCACCTGGCATGCGTGTGGCCCGGGTTCGATCCTCAGCACCACATACCAACAAAGATGTTGTGTCCGCCGAGAACTAAAAAAAATAAATATTAAAAATTCTCTCTCTCTCTCTCTCTCTCTCTCTCCTCTCTCACTCTCTCTTTAAAAAAAAAAAGAAAGAAAGAAACCATGCACAGGGTGGTTTGGACATTCTGCCTGGCCTGTTCTGTCCAAAGTCTCTACTTGAGCCTCATGGTCTCCCCTGTTGAGAGGCAGGGGATGCAGCTGTAGCCCAAGCGGTCCCTCTTCCTAGGGAGCTTGCTCTCTAAGAATAGAGACAGAAGAGGAACCAGGAAATACACAGACACACTTTGGGGTGGGGCTGTCTGAGAGAAAAGCAGCCCAGTCCCAGTCTAGGGCCACTGTATCAAGGGTTCGATGTAAAATTGTAACTAGAACTATAAACTGTCGGTGTGGGACGTGGGGGTACATGCCTATAATCTTAACGCCTCAGGACGCTGATGCAGGAAAATCTCAAGTTCAAACCAGCCTCAGCAAAAGCGAGGCTCTGAGCAACTCAGTGAGATCCTGTCTCTAAATAAAATACCAAGTAGCCTGGGGATGTGGCTTACTGGTCAAATGCCCCTGAGTTCAATCCTGGGTACTGAAAAAAAAAATGACAGATTATTTGAAGAAGACAGGGCTGCAAAAGTAATATGCACTTAAAGGTGGTAGCATCTGAGGTGTTTCTATTTAGGATAGAGTTTTGACCTGATTCTGGTTTACGAGGCCTTCCTGCACTCCTGCGGATGACCGCCTGGGTCTCAGTAGCAGGTCCACAGTGTACCTTCATAGGAACAGAATCTTCAAGTTCAAGGGAACATTAAAAGTCATCCAATCCCAAAATACAGAGACAGAAAGCAGAAGGTTGTCTGCCAGGGTCTGGAAGGAGGGAGGAATGGAGAGTTTACAGCCAGTGGGATTTGTTTCTGAGGTGTTGACATTTTGTAGTTAGATAATGGTGATGGCTGCATACCCTCATGGATACAGTAATAGCCATTAAACTGCTAAACTTTCAAGTGATAACTTTTATCGTCTATGGTATATGTCAACTCTCCATTGCCAGATGAAACAGGATGGTTGGTTAATTGTGAACTTCAAGTAAATGATGATTTTTTTTTCTGGTTCTGGGTATAGGACCCAGAACCTCAGGCATGCTAGGCAATCATTCTACCACTGAGCTACACCCCAGACCCCACAATGAATGGATTTTAGTGTGTGTCCCAAATACTGCGTAGGATACACTTACGCTAGGAAGATATTTATTCTTATCTGAAATTCACATTTAATAGTCTTTCTGCATTTGGGGAATGCATTTTATGTTTCATGATGGTTTTAGGTTCACAGCAAAATTGATCCGTAAATATGAAAAGTTCCTGCGCACCGGCTCCCGCAACACACCCAAATGCACACTGTGGGTATCCCACACCAGAGTGGCCCACTCGACACCATAGAAACTCCAATGTATCATTGTAACCAGGTCCAAGGTCTACACTGGGGTTCATTCTGGTGTTGATAAAGGTATCTGCCACAGCAGTATCACACAGAGGATTTTGACATTCCGCGGTAGAGATTTATGGCGGTTTGTTTATCTAGTCATCCGTCGAGGGACATCTGAGCTGCTTTCCAACTTTGTCAGTGATGATTCTCAAACATGCACACGCAGGGTTTCGTGGGGCCCGAGCGTTTAATTCTTGTGCCCACATATTGAGAAGTGCAGCTGCTGAATCGCACGTCATTATTGCCAACAGTCTTCCAAATGAGAAGAGGGAGACCCATGTGCGTAAAAAAGAGTGGTTACCCGCTATGAGAATTTCAAGTTTAATTTTGGAGACGTTTCCCACAAGCCAGTGAAATTTCCTAAGCCGAATCGACATTTAGAACTCCAGAAGTTACTCTTGCCCTATGTGAGATTTGTGTAGCTGGCAATCCAGCCGCTCGTTAGACGTTTCTTTTCAGGCATTTTAAGATTTACAGGTGCACTTGATCAAATAGTCGAAATGATTGGAGGTCTTTTTCACTGGATAATTTACTCCATATGTGCCCGGCAGCCAAGCCCTTGGCAAGTGACCAAAAGATCGGATTTTAAAAGCCTGAATAGTTGGTGGAGCAAATAACTGGGTGACAGATCAAGAAAAATGGCAACTTTAGGATTTCACGGCAATGTACACCCTCTTGGAGGGTGGACATTTATCAGCTCAACGAGAATTGATTTTCCTCACTCTCAACTCCTATAGCAAATCTTCTCTTTCTAAAAGGTAGGTGCATATTTGCTCCCATAATTTATTTGTTTCTGGGTAACCAGTCCATGGAGAGCATCTCCATACGACATCTTTCTCTGGCACATATTTTACGTTGATCCTAGCTAGAGAATAATGACCAAATGAACTGTGGTGTAAGACATGCTTCAAAGCAAGGTAAGGAGTTTGCATTTAACGTGCATCAACAGGACATTGGCCCAGGTGTCCTGTGAGTGCCCAGACAGGTAGGCAAACGTCCGGGTGAACTTTACCCCTCGAAATGGAGAGTTCAGGAGACGTGAACTACGGAAATGGTCTGATTTTGTTCCACCCAATATCTTAGAATGATTTAAGTCGAAAGAGATCTGACCAGTAAAATCAGTACAAGTTTGAAAATAGAGTGGGTCTAGTTAATTTATAGAAAATGTGGATGGATGTCAAGACAATATTTGAAGTCGGCAAATAAAATGAATCTGCATGTTTGTATAAACGTGGAGAATGACGGCCCAAGGTGAATTGTTTTGATTGACGGGTCATTTACCTGTTTACGGCATAGGATACAATTTCTGGTCTGAAGAGCAACAGGGGAACAGGAGCCGAGGGTGTGTTCTGAGTGCATGGAGACCGAGCATTCGTACCAGAAACCGCAGGTGATAACTACCAGAAAAGGTAGGTGTGGCATATCTGATGCAAGTCCTTAAAGAATACGTAAGCACCTGCCATGCATATGTGAAAGAAAAATGTACATAGACAAGAGCAGGCCTGCCGTGATTATTCAGGGTCAGTGGTGGACCCCTTCATCACCTGTACTAGTATTCATTCTCTAGGTGACACCTACCTCTCTGCTTCTGCGTGGAAAACAGAGGTAGCAATGGTACCTAATTTGCAAGCTAATGAAAGGGTCAAAGGAGGTCTTCAACCGTTCATGGCCAAAGAGTGCTGGTCCTCCGGCACATTCCAGTGGGCCTGGTTCTTCTCCTAACATTTCCTTCTGGGTTAATCACCTACACAGAACAACCTAGAGGAGGAAAGACCTGTTTCATTGCTAGAGAGCAGATGGATAGAGAAAGGGAGTGGCCAGGGACAGACATCATCCCCAAGGGCACATCCTCAGTGACCTACTTCCTCCAACCATGGCTCACCGACATGACCTCTCTGTAGAACAATCCAGTTATTAATCCAACAAATGGATTAATCCACTGGAGATGAGGTCAGAGCCTTTATAATCCATCTTTTCACCTCTGAACCTCGTTGCATTGGGATCACGCCTTTAACACGTGAGTTCTTGGGGCATTCAAACCATAACACCCTCAGAACAGTACAGGAAACTTCTTGAGACACATAAAGCCAAAAAGAACTTCTACGGTTATAGATATAAAGATAATATCTGTGCAATATCTCCCTACATTGGGAACCATTGATGGCGCCACCATAAACAGGGACTTGTTCTATCTCCTTCACCCTTTAAACCTGGAGTCCAACAGATGGAAGATGCTTAGTACAATTCGATAAGTAAAAGAATAAATGTTCATTCTCACTTTTGTGGAATGCCCCCAACACAAACGACTCTGGTGGGAACCATCATCATTTTTTTTTAACATTAAATCCATTCTTTTTTTGTGCCCTGTTCATAGACCTAAGGTGTTGCAATTGCTTCTTGGTCCTTGGTGAAGTAGTTCTTTGCAATTTTATTTTATGTCATAACACAAGTCACAAGTAAGTTGAGAATAAATTTAAAAAACTCGCACAAACATTGGAAAATATCAGAGTAGGATCTCATCCTTTCAAGCAGCACACGACCTGAAAAAGCTGTGTTCTTCACCAGGGTCACGGCTGTACATTTTCTTGTGCGATGAACATTTAGATGATTGAAATGCTCTGATTCTTCAAGCACTCACAGGTCGGTTCCGTTAACTGGGGTTTTGACACTGGTTTTCAGTTCTCACTTCTCTTCATAATATTCATTTGAGGAGCCACCATGTGACCCAGCTCTCCCACTCCTTGGTTTATACCCAAAGGACTTAAAATCAGCAGACCACAGGGACGCGGCCACATCAATGGTTATAGCAGCTCAATTCACAAGAGCTAAGCCATGGAACCAACCTAGATGCCCTTCAACAGATAAATGGATAAGGAAACTGTGATATATATATATACACAATGGAATATTACTCAGCCTTAAAGAAGAATGAAATGTTGGTATTTACAGGTAAATAGGTGGGACTGGAGAATATCATGTTGAGTGAAGTAAGCCAATCCCCTAAACCAAAGGCCGAATGTTCCTTCTGAAATGCAGATGCTATCTCACAATAAGGGAGGAATAGAAGTTCACTGCATTAGACAAAAGGGAGTGAGGGGAAGAGGGGAGAGATGGGAATAGGAAAGACTGTGGGATGAATGGGACAGAACTTTCCTATGTTCATATATGAACTCACGACCAGTGAAACTCCGCATCACGTACATCCACAAGAACGGGAATTTATCCTCCATGTATGTACATATGACAAAACATACTACTGTCAAAATGCACTACAGAACAACAACAATAACAACAAACCATTCGATCCTTTGTTGCAAATCTTTTGAAGTGTTTCACAGAAACCTAGGGGAAAACACACTATTGCTTATTCTTAAAAGGAAAATGTGTTATTTGAAAATTTTCATCTTTTTCCTCGAGATATAATTCACCTACCATAACATTCACCATTTTAAAATGCACAATTCAGTGATTGAGTGTAGCCACCAGAGTGTGCAATGATCCATACTACCTAGTTCCTTTATGTTTTCATCACCCCAAGAAGAACCCTTATAACAATTAGCAGGCACTGACTATTTTCCTCTAATCCCTAAAAACCACAAATTCACTTTCTGTCTCTCTGCATATTTCATATAAATGGATCATTCAATGTATGACTTTTGTACCTGGCTTCTTTCACTTAGCATAATGCTTTTTAAAAAAATTTTGGTACGAGGAATTGAACTCAGGGGTCCCCTACCACTGAACTACATTCCCAGCCCTTTTTTATTTTTTTATTTCTTAATTTTTGAGACAAAACCCTGTCTCAAAAATTAAGAAATAATTGTTGTGATTACAGGCATGAGATCCCATGCCTGGTACTGACATAATGTTTTCAAGGTTCATCCGTGTTATAGAGTGACAGCATTCCCTTTTCATCACTGAATAATATTCCAGATTAAGATTAGACCCAATTTTGTTTATGTATTCTTCATTTGATAGACATTGGGGCTGTTTCCATGTTTTGAGCGCTATAAATACCCTGCTACAAACATTCTTGGACAAGTTTCTTTTTGAGTTTCTAGTTCTCTTGGGCATACATCTAAAGGGGAGATGTCAAGACCCATACTTCCTCTATCCTTCAGTTTTTGACAAAATGCTACAAAATTCTCAAAATACTCGCACTATATTATGTTTCCTTCAGGAGGGGGTTCTAATTTTTTTTTACAGTCACCAATACTTGGCGCGCCAATCTTCTTGACTTCTGTCACTGAAGGGAAATGATGGTTATTCCGTAAAGAGTGGTGTTATGGAAAAATGCAGATATCTTTCCTTACCAGGAGAAACATAAAACTCATAACTCTTAGGGATAATTGAGGATCCCACAACTACACTCCATCCATCCTTTTAAGGAGAGATTAGTAGGACACAGAATGTGGTTTAGGACACGTTTCAGAAACGGATTTTAGTGGGATGGGCTGACCCACAGAGTCAGGTTTCCACCTGGACAAGTTTCAATAGCATCAGGCAAACATGATCCCATGCGCCGGGTATTATGGGCATCAAAAGCTAGCTCAACTCAGACTTGATCGCTGGCCTAGAAATCGGCCCTTTATAAATAGTCCAGAATGTGTGAGCCTCGGAGTCACCACATGGTATTTTGAATTTGCTGTTGTCCCCCAGTGTCACCAGCAGTAAGATAGAGGCAGGAGAAAGTTGAGACACAAGTTGTTCCCAGGGATCAGGAGTATTACTAGGGATAGGGCTGCCAGAGGTCTATCAGGGCATGGCTCACGTGGGAGCAGAGACAGATCCGGGGTCCTGGTGGTCCTGCACAGGGGACTCCACAGAGCAGACGTGGATTGTTCTCCTCTGGAGACTTGGCCCCAGGCGAGGATCTGAGAACTTGGGGTTCACAAAGTTTGTCACCATTGCCTGATATATGACTGCCCCCTTCTGCCTAAATGTACTGTACGCCCTAGGTTTCATATTGCACACGGGATTTCTTCCTGCAAGACTGGAACTTTGTCTCCCTGCCTGGGACCCCAGTCACCAGGAAGAATCTGGATGTGAATTCCCTACTGAGTTTCTTTGACAGCTTTACAGGCACGCGGTCACCGATCCATAACGTGATCCCACAAACCCATACACACACGATCCAAACAGAACAAACCTCTTGTTCCTTTCATCTAGAAGGGAAGAAGGAAATTCTTTTGGGATGTGCGTGTTTGGAAGTGATGCGATATTGCTACCTGATTCTGTAGTATCCCAGATGCCGAAAATATAAGTTAAATAGATGAAGGGGGAAAAAAACTCACCTTGCCAAGATGATAAGAAAGAGCTTTTAAAACCCCTCGATGGCTCAAAACCCTCAAATCAGTAATGCCATAAAACTAGAATGTCGTATCACTTACAATATTTCCAGACACTCTGGTGATTTTTCAACTTTAGCAGCCACCATCTTAAAACTAAGAAATGGTTTTGACCTTCAGCATAGAAGCAGCTGTTCCTGTTACCAGAAAATCATGGCTCACGTGGTATTAAATGAGTTCTTTGAATAGGAAAAATATCACAAGGTTCTTTTTTTTACTGACATTTAAAAAAAAAAAAAAAAAGCAGTGTTCTCTGGTTACCCTGAATACTCTTCCAAACTGGGTAGCCAGTTTCGGGCCACAGTCGACCGCCCTGGATACCCTACACCTTCGGAATTGATTTAATTAAACCGGAAGATGGATGCCCTGTGTTTTTCTGGCCTCAGGAAAAAGATGACCTATAAATCCGAAAATGTCAACTTGTAGCCGGAAGGGAAGTTTCCCTGGATGCATCTGAATGACTTCCTGCCTTAGCCCAGACGCAAGCACCGAGGACCTCTCCTATTTTAGGAATAACAAGAAAACAATTCCAAAACAGATCCATTCTGCTTCTACCTGCATTTTCCAAATTAGTATCCGATTGACTCTTTTCTTTTTTTTTTCTTTTTTACCTTAGTTTTTGACATTTTCCCATTTCAGGAGAAAATATGTATATATTTTAAAGTTGCATGATAAAGCAGGCTCTAAAACAGAGAACCGAGGCCAATTCAAACTGTGCTTAGGCACTGAAAAAAAAAGTTAGAAGTGGAAAAACATAAACTCAAGAGATAATGAAAGGTTCTAAAAAAAGAAACCCACAACCCACTTCAACATAAAATGAAATTTATAATGAAAATCATAAAATGCCAATGAACCCAGGAGGGTCTCTTTGGAGACCCAAGCAGATAAGCATGGAATTGGGGGTGGGGGGGCGCCTAGACACGGGACGTCTGAACTCTGTAATAAGTTCGAGTGATGGACAGATCAATGACCCTGATCTGATGCATGTTGGATGCGTGATTGAAGTAGAACGCTTCACCCCATAAACATGCAACTACTGTATGTCAATTATAATTCCTAAAATATATATATATATATATATATATATATTTTTTTTTTTTTTTAAAGAATGGAAAATCCTGGGCAGGGCAGAGCCAGATAACAAAGAAGAGTTTTTTGGTTTTTGTTCTTTTACTGAGTGCTCAGAACATCACACCACTTAAAACTCCTGAATCATTGATTCCCAGAATTTCCCATTTCCAGAAAGCAAAGCCACACAACGCCCTTTCATTCAGGCCTTAGTAGGCATCGCTTGGAAACAGGCCTGGGTGGGCCTCTCGCTTTGAAAGGTGCCGGATAGAGAAGCAAAATGAACACACCCTCAGAGTGTTTTAGAGAAATCCTAAAAGACATAAATTATGATTTTAATATTTATAACATAAATGTCATTCTGATCTTCATATTTATAATGTCTTTATTTGTAATATAAATTATAACATATTATAATTTGTGATATAAATTATTCTATGAATATATAATAAATTCAAAATATATTTATTATGTAAGTTTTCCATAAATATAGATATTTATGTCATATATGATACATATCATATATAATATAGTTATTATATCACATATTATATTTGATGGGGAATGTATTATATATAATTATTATGTTATCTATTACATATATTATAATATGTGTAATAGATATCAATAAAATTGTGTTATATAATATTATATATGATGTATTTAAACATAAATAACATTATATTTATATATGTTTATATTATATTTATTATACATTATATGATGCATGTTACATATAATATAATAGCATACATGATATATATTATCATAAAATATTAGATAGATACACTCGGTACTTGTAAGGCATGACATGTTCTCATTCATTTCATAGAGTGTAATCACGGATTTGTGAGAGGGAACCGGACAGTCAGGTATGGCCACATGCACTTGCCTTCAGATCAGATATCAGTTTACCACATATCAGAGAACTCTTGAGTAATAAATGGCTTCTATTTAAATGATAATACTGTGTTGACTATTTTCAAACTTGCCTTGAAAGTACTTGAAAGAATGAACAAGGCCTGTCGTCGGAACAAATGCCCGTTTATTGAGGAACAGCTCTGCATATTTATAGAGCCGGGGGTGGTTTGACAGTTGGTATGGTGTGCTTTTTGATTGGAGGGTAAAGATCAGGTGAGCCAGCAGGGCTAGTCTGATTGGTGGGTAGGATCAGGTGAGCCAGCAGGTCTAGTCTGATTGGTGGGTAAGGATCATATGAGTCAGCAGGGCTAGTCTGATTGGTGAGTAAGGATCAGGTGAGCCAGCAGGGCTCTGATTGGTGGGTAAGGATCATGTGAGCCAGCAGGGCTCTGATTGGTGGGTAAGGATCATGTGAGCCAGCAGGGCTAGTCTGATGGGTGGGTAAGGATCATGTGAGCCAGCAGGGCTAGTCTGATTGGTGGGTAAGGATCAGGTGAGCCAGCAGGGCTCTGATTGGTGGGTAAGGATCATGTGAGCCAGCAGGGCTAGTCTGATTGGTGGGTAAGGATCATGTGAGCCAGCAGGGCTCTGATTGGTGAGTAAGGATCAGGTGAGCCAGCAGGGCTAATCTGATTGGTGGGTAAGGATCAGGTGAGCCAGCAGGGCTCTGATTGGTGAGTAAGGATCAGGTGAGCCAGCAGGGCTAATCTGATTGGTGGGTAAGGATCAGGTGAGCCAGCAGGGCTAGTCTGATGGGTGGGTAAGGATCATGTGAGCCAGCAGGGCTCACCATTGGACGGCTCTTCTTGGGGGATGGGGAAGTTTGTCTTTGGAGCTGGGGCGACTCCCAACATTACTCATTCAATTTGTGACCCTCCTTTAAAATAGAGGTGTTTGATTATGTAATGTAATAACTCCATTGATAGGTATTTCATTCTGGATATTATTATTATTTTGTGGTTGGTTTGTTTCATAACAATAGTAGCAAAAGAACCACATTAAAATCAACGAGATGGAAGTTGGAAGCCACTTCTGAAAGACCACAATTAGTCTAAAGCCGCATTAAGTAATGACATTTAGAAGCTAGAGAAGCTTAAACTTCAGCAAAGTGTTTTCATTTTTTAATTTGACTCATCATTGCTTTATGTAACTTGCCTGAGATTGTACAGCTGTTTTTATTTATAATCTCACGGGCAAATCTCACTTGTCAGAGATGCTTTGACAAGTACTTGTCCCCGTGTGCAGTGCATTCTGTGGTGTGGCTTGCTCATAAGCCAACAAAATGTCACAAAATGTCATTAAGATCCTTTGAGCTACATAGAGACTGAATTACCATTTGTTCCGAGTTCCTGTTCTGCAAGGGACACTTCTGTTCATGTGCTGAAGACTCATTAATTTGTAGAGTATGCTTTCTATTTTTAATGATTGTTATTATTATGATGATGGCAGGGTTGGGGATGGAGCTCAGGATTTTGCATATGGTAGGCAAACGCTCTACCTCTGTGCTACATCTCCAGCCTACTATTTTTAATTGAGAAGAGAAAGTCAAATTCATCTTGGGACCCCAATATTAATAGGATTCTGCGTAGTAACACAATCTTAGTGTTTATACTAAGTATAATAACTAGTGTAATATATAAGTATAATGATTGTATAATAGTCATATAATATTAGATATGCAATAATGATATGATGCTAAGTCTTCCATACACTCTCATACATGAGGAGGTAGACTTTTAGAAGGTGTCATAAAAGTAGTAATGGATTTTGTTATGGTTTGGATATGAGGTGTCCCCCCAAAAGGTCATGTAGCAATGCAGAAATGGTTAGAGGTGAAATGGTTAGATTATGAGAGGTGTAACCTCAGAGTGGATTAATCCATTTGATGGATTCATAATTTAAATGGATGACTGGGTGATGGCTGTAGGCAGGTGGGTGTAACTGGAGGAAGCAGGTCAGTGGGGGGGTGTGCCCTTGGGGATTAGATCTTGACACTAGCTCCTAACATGTGCTCGTCCTCTCTCTCTCTCTCTCTCTCTCTCTCTCTCTCTCTGTCTCTCTCTCTCTCTGTCTCTCTGCTTCTCAGTTGCCTCCACCACACCCTTCCACCATGATGGTTCTGACTCACTTCAGGCTCACAGTGATGGAGTTGGCCAACCCCAGACCGAAATTGTTGGCCCCAAATACACTTTTCCTCCTCTAAGTTGTTCTTGTCTTGTAGTTTGGTCGCAGTGACCAATAGCTGACCAGCACAGATTTGCATAGAGACATGGTACCCACTCAGCCGGCTGCCTCTGTCGACTGCAAGTTACCCAAATGGCTTCTGTCAAAACACTGCCCCTAATGCAAAACCTATACCATTGGATCAGAGATCCGTTACCACTGACAGAGATAGCCGTTGCTGCTTGCTCGCTGAGCTGGGATTTTTTTCAAAGTGCATCTTAGAATCGCTTTCCTACATGTCAGTAGGGATCTACTGTTGTTTCCCGGCAATTATGATGGAAAGGTACCAACTGGGAGGCACTTGCTGTTTCATCTTCAAAGAAAGATTAACTGGAGCCAGGCACGGTGGTGCACACCTATAAGCCCAGCAAGTAGGGAGGCTAAGGTGGGAGGATCCCGAGTTCAAAGCCAGCCTCAGCAACTTAGCGAGGCCCTGTGCAATTTAGTGAGGCCCCATCTCTAAATAAGACATACAACGGCTGGTGATGTGGCTCAGTGGTTAAGCACCCCTGGGTTCAATCCCTGGTACTAAAAAAAAAAAAAAAAAAAAATGGTTAACTGGCTTCAGGCTGGTCCTTCCCACTTAAGTTGGTGGTAGTGATACCAGGAGTGACAATTAGGTCGTCCAGGGGTGTTTCCACTGGTTGATTTCGGCTTGGCTCACTGCCACATTCAACTTGTTTGAGAATAAATAAAATATTCATGCACTTTTATTTATTTCTCCTTTGCTCTTGCTTGTTTTAAAATGCAACTCTGCTCGTTCTTAAGTGGTTTCGACAAGATGAACCATAGATCCAGTTCCCATATTACAAAACCAACAAAACATCATCACGAAGATCACTCCTGA
This sequence comes from Spermophilus citellus, assembly GCF_964194105.1. Lineage (NCBI taxonomy): Eukaryota > Metazoa > Chordata > Mammalia > Rodentia > Sciuridae > Spermophilus > Spermophilus citellus. The sequence continues at coordinate 4,378,982 of NC_138190.1, forward strand.
ATTAGCGGAAAATTCTCTTTGGTCTTTAACTTCCCAAGGCTTTCGAAACATCTTCCCGTGGAACGTATTCCCATAGTTTGAATCCAACAAGGCTGTCGAACGTTTCACTATAAAACACATCGGCGTTTTGTGGCGAATCTCTGATTTATTTCCTCGTTTTTAATTTTTATTTCACAGTGGTGGGTTTCTTTCTTTTTTCGCTTTGCTTTTGAGGGTTTTGTTTTCGTAATTAGAGCTCCCTTAACTACACAGTTGGTGCCTCCTCCTCAAAGCAAAAGCAAAAAACAACTTCAAAATAATTTTTAACTCTACAAAATCTAAACGACCCACATCCTTCCTTTAGATTCAACATAAATTACTAATTTCTCCCCAGCAGACTTGCAATTTCCCACTCGCTGTGAACGAGCCGATGGACTTGGTTACAGCTGTGTGTCTCTAGTTCTTTAATCACGGAGTCCCCGGGTCAAAGGCCAAACCTTCCCGTTTTGTGGTTACCATGCTATAAGCCACAGGAGCATTTTGATTCTGCTTTCACCCTGGGGATTGAACCCACGACCTTGTGCATGCTGCACACACATGCCGTGGACCTGAGCTACTTCCACGTGAGCTCCTCGACTTCAGGGTGACTCTCTTACGTCTTTGCATGCTCTGTGACTGGCTAGGAAATCCCGTGCCAAATACCAGGTGCCTTATAAATGCTTCATGAAGCAAAGGACCTGTGTGTCCCTCTGCTAGATAACTTCTGCCTCTGGCTGAAGGCTCTATCCGTGGGTGACTGGTATGACTCAGTCCCCTTTCTACCCGTTTCTCTCTGGCTCCCAAGCCTGACATCCGGGATCCTGTTACAAACAAGACCTTTCTTGCAAAGTGCAGGGTTTGGACAACACAAACCCAGTGCGACTGCCCACTCGCAAGTGTCCACATGGTGATCCCGTCCGTCCCCGAGGCTGGCCGTGAACTCGACACGCCATCCCCGGGATCCGGCTTCCTTTCACCAATCCTGAGAACAGGATCGGTGTCACCCAGCCCCGAGGATGCTTTAGCTGAGAATGAATCCCTCGCAGGACGCTCTCCCCTGATGCTCTGCTGGTTGGGCCTCTAGACGGCCCCCGAGTCCCCTGCTCGAATCTGAATCCTGGATGGTTCCCTGCCCTGCCCTTGGCTTGGCAGGATGAACCCTCGCTTTCTGAGTTCTGCATATCCTGGCTCCATGACGTTCGTCGTCTGTGATTCTTTTCTTTTTAATATTTTTAGTTGCAGATGGACACAGTAACGTTATCTAGTTATTTACTTTTTATGTGGTGCTGAGGGTCGAACCCAGGGCCTCACACCTATGAGGCAAGTACTGTGCCAGTGAGCCACAACCCCAGGCCTCATCCATGTTTAAAGAGTGCAGACTTCCATCAACGACCTCCAACATCGTGGGCGATGCTCCCTTTCTGTCAATCATAGGCACCGTGGAAAGCCCCTCTCTGATCTGTCAATAGCATCGGGGATGCCAACTGTCGCACAGGAGCATTTAATGCACAAAGCTGCAGATGGCAACTCCTGCCGTTCTCTCTGCCTCTGTCCCAGAGTTCTCGGTGACTGTCAGGTAGGCAGAGAAGGACCAGGGGGAAGCAAAAGGCAGATTTTAGACCTGCCTTTTCCAGAGTGAAAGTCTATCACACAGCCAGGTGCCGTGGTGCACGCCTGTCATCCAGCAGGTCAGGAGGCTGAGGCAGGAGGATCGAGAGTTCAAAGCCAGCCTCAGAAACTTAGGGAGGCCATAAGCAACTCAGTGAGACCCTGTCTCTAAATAAAAATCCAAAATAGGGATGGAGATGGGGCTCAGGGGTTGAGTGCCCCTGGACTTCAATTCCTGTTACCAAAAAAAAAAAAAAAAAAAGCAAGGACGAGGATTTTTAGTTCCATTATAGTCTCCTGCTATCCAAATAGATGGACGCGTTGACGCAGGCAGCCAGCCAGCACACAAGACGTTTCAACATGATGACATCCAAGGGGCAGGGTGATTTTTCTATTCAACTGGCTTCTTTGTGTTTGAAGTTCTCTGGGTTGGAATCGAAGACGAATATTGAGGCCGCAGAGTGGACGGAGTGACCTATTCAGAGCACGCCAGACCCTCATGCAAAACTAACAAGGCCCTCTCCAAAAACTCCGTGTCACCCGGGTACCTGAGACCAAGAACACTTGCCGTCATCTGCTTTTGGTCCAATCCTCTTAAATCTCGGAGAAGCCAGGGGACCGGGCGGTGGCTCTGGGACGATTCTGACGGATACAGCAGCATCGTGAAGAGGAGAGGGTCGGGCTTCAGGCCTCAGCCAGAGAGATGTCAGTCACGCACCCCCGGAGCCTAGACCCGAGGGAGAAGCTCTTTTTTCAGGACTGTTTAAATAAATGTCACTCTGTTTACCAAAACAGAGAAATCTGGCAGGCCTTCCCAGCCATATGGGGACTTTTGAAAATATATGAGAACCATCTGATTATGTGTTTAGCTGGATATTATTAAAATTGTACGCCAACCCTCGGGAAAGCTTTTGGCTGAAGATCCCTGGAATCCCCTCCGGAGCATCCTGTTTTATATGCTGTGGTGGAGACTACCGTGATTTCCATAGGAGGCAGGCAGAGACGCCACCAAGGCAGCCCCGTGTCCCCATGACACCCCATGACCACGGAAGTATCATCCATGTGCATGTCGTTCATGTTGACGCTGAATACGGTGTTACGATGTAAACCCCGTCATTTCCAAAGTGGTGAGATCAGTACGAAGATGAAGCTGTTTCATCCTGCTCATCACAGATGCACGCGTCCTTCAAGCTGAATGGTTAACGGTCATCTTGGACCTTGGGCACATCTTCTGTGCCTTCAATGATAACTGCAAACCCAGCGATTTACAAGGGAAAAAAAAAATGAGAGGTTTCTTTTCAGGAATGTAATTTAAAAACCGGTTGCCCACCCACGGCTTGGGAGGTCAAGGATGCTGCCATCTCCTCCCTTATACCTGCAAGTTGAATGAAAAATAAAACAAGATAAACAGACTTGGATGTAGACTTCACGTCAAGTTGCCGAGCGGAGAGCCCTTTGCAAAAGATTTCAGAGTCAGATTTGGAGAGGACGAGATTATCTTTGAGAGAGAGGCCTTACGGATGCCACCATCGAGGAATGAGAAATACAATACCTCATGTCCTTGTTCACAGACCCCAGTGGTGTTCACAAAACCCCACTCTGTGTCGAGCATCGTGCTACACGCCAGGGATACAAACATCTATTCTCCAAAGTCAAGATATTGTTCCGTAGGAGCAGGTGCGCTCAGGGTGAAGCAATCTTATCGATAGAAATGACAGTGATGAGTGGTCGGAGAGATGGTCGATAATGTGGGGCCGAGGAGAAAGAAAGACAGGTTGGTCGTCAGGCTGCTAGAGAAGGTGACACACAGGAAAAGCATTTCAGTTTAATTTGGAAGGATAAGGATAAAGAGGTACTGCACGGATGTGGGGAAAAGACACACTCCTACGTTGCTGGTGGGACTGAAAATTGTTGCAACCACTCTGGAAAGCAGGATGGAGATTCCTCAGTAAGCTCGGAATGGAACCACCATTTGACCCAGCTATCCCATGCTTTGTTTATACCCAAAGGACTTAAAATCAGCATCCTACAGAGACACGGTCACATCAATGTTTATAGCAGCTGAATTCACAAAAGCCAAGCTAAGGAACCAAGCTAGGTGCTCTTCAACAGATGATGGATAAAGAGACTGTGGTCTATGTACACAATGGAATATTACTCAGCCTTAAAGAAGAATGAGATAATGGCATTTGCAGGTTAAAGGATGGAGCTGGAGAATATCATGCTAAGTGAAATAAGCCAATTCAAAAAAAAAACCCCAAGGGGTACATGTTCTAATGTGTGGATGCTAATTCACAAAAAGGTGGGGGGTGCTAGGGAAAATAAAGGTGCTTTGGATTAGGCAGAGGGGAGTGAAGGGAGGGGAGGGGTATGGGGGTAGGAAGGACAGAATGAATGGGACATTATGACCCTGTGTGCATATGACTACACAACCAGTGTGGTTCTACATCATGTCCAACCAGAAGAATGAGAGGTTCTACTCCATTTATGTAGGCTGTGTCCAAGTGCATTCATCTGTCACGTAGAACTAATTGGAACAAATTTTTAAAAGTCTCCTCCCTTAAGTACTTGCATGATAGCAATCTGAGGGGTAATTTTGTATTCCTTAATATCTCCTAGAGAATGGCCTGGTAAGAAACTAAGTTGAGTATTCCAGGTTAGGAAGACGGTTAAAAAAACAAAAGCCCAACTCCCGAAATGCTGACATTCTGATGTGCTGTATCAGCCAACCATGGGAGAAATCACGCAGCCGCAAGGCAGCAACGTGCTTTATGTTTTATCCCCATCCCATCAGTCTCCCCTGGTGGGTGACCACCACTTAGAGACCATGCAACCAAGACTTACTGAGCTCCTGTCCTGCACCGTAGTCTGAGCTCACTCCTGCCTCCAAGGCTCTTTTCTGGTTTTGTGCAAGTGAGTACAATAGTCGATCAACGTAGGTCACAGCAAAATTCCTTTCCATCAGGGCTCATCTCCTGCCTGCCCAGATCTGTTTCTTCAGAGATCGGCACTGAAGATTGGCACAGGAGCCTGCGATGGTCCAAGGAGATCTTCTTACTGTACGGCTCCATCTTTGGCGTGTGGCCCTAGAGCACCATGACTCTAGAGTGTGCACCCACCATACATCTCTGTCACAGGTCGGATTGCAGACGAGGCACGAGACGTCCGCTCAATCTGAATCACTTTTTTCGTGGGACGTACTTCTACAGAAACGTTATCTGTGGTTTATCTGAAGTTCCGGGTTTTCTGAGCACCCTTGGCTGAATCTGGCAATGAGAAGAAGCATAACCAAAAAGGCGTGTGTTCATAAGAGAGCGAGCGTTAAATGAGAATGCGTTCATGTTTGTTTCTGTTCAGGAAACAAATACAAACAGGAGGCGAGTCCGCAGCGCTCCTCAATGCCACTCAAGGAAGACGTGAGCGGAAGATCCCCCTGATCAAAGCAGATTTTGATCAAACGCAGGCGGCTGGCCTGCTCCTGCCGACCATGTGTTCACGCCATGGCTGCAATAAAGTGTGGGCACCGCGTTGCAGTCAGAAGGAGCCTCAGAGCCAGACCAGAGCATCTCAAGTCTCCTACCAACCACTGACTCACACCCTCCAACGCCAGCCAGCAAGAAACCTGCACCCTACAGGAATCTGAGGCCGCCGTCAGCAAACATTCTCTGTAAAGAGGCAGGTAGACCATACTCGCAGTTTTGTGGCCATATAACCTGCTGTCCCAACCACCCAACTGAGCTGTTGATGCAGACACCTTACAAGGGACTGCATGTGACTATGTCCCAATAAAACTCTATCCACAGCCCAGTGCAGTGGCGCACACCTGTCATCCCAGTGGCTCAGGAGGCTGAGGCAGGAGGATCGTGAGTTCAAAGCCAGCCTCCGCCAAAGCGAGGCCCTGAGCAACTCAGGGAGACCCTGTCTCTAAATAAAATACAAAATAGGGCTGGGGAGAAGGCTCAGGGGTCGAGTGGCCCTGAGTTCAATCCCCAGTATCCCCCAAAACACTCTGTTTCAAAGAATAGGGGGCTGGATTTGGCTCAGAACCCTAAACTGAAGAGGAGTTTGTTGGTGTCCATGAACCCTGTTGATAACCCCACCCCTGCAACTGCCGGAGTGATTAAATACTGTCTCTTTGCTCTAAGAAGCCACCAAAGCAACAACCAAAGGATCTTCCAGGGAGTGAGACGCTAGCAATTTGGTCTCTCTGTTGTCAGATGCACGGTTGAGACCTGTTCTTACGGAGGATCGACTGCCTTGTTGGATGCGGGCTGATTTAGAAGATCAAAGAGATTTAGAGCGAGGTCTGTAGGGTGGATTCACCACACGAGTGATCTCCGCGCCTTTCCGCAGCTCACGACGATGACATGGTGTGGCTGTATTTTCACTCCCGACGGCTCCATCAGAGCTGGGGAGTCATCTGGGCTTATCCTATGCCCTTGGTGGGTATGTGCCTCGGCCTCATCTCCTCGTTACATGGCACTAAAACGGGCACACAGTAAAAATCACCCCGTGTCATTTCTTTTGGGTTCGATGTGTTTTCCGAGGAACAACAGAGAGCTGGTTTTGCCCAAATAAGTACTTAAATTGCAGCTAGTCTCACCTCATTTCATCTTATAAAACGTTTTATATTCTGCGTCCCATTTATCCCATAAAATTACACGCAGGCTGCTGGGCGGATTCAATTTTGTGTCCTTTATTCTTTTTTCCACTGATAAGGAGGAAAAAGTAAGATCACAATATCCTACAGAAGAAATGGAATAATGCCTGAATTTGTACAAATCGCCCTCAATTCTTCTCAGATGTTTACCCGAAGAGTCGAATAGCACTTTTCCCCAGCTCCTGCCCGACGGGACCTTGCGGGTCTCCTCAGCCTCCTGCCTCCCTGTGGATGAAGCACCCAGGAGCAGCACGTGGATGGCTTCTTGTGTGTGTGACCTGGAATAAAACTGGATCCATTCTGTCCGCTCCTGGCTGCTTTTGGTGACCAGAGTCACGAAGGCCGACGATAACTCATCTCCCACTAGGCCTTGGGGTGCTCTTTGAAACCCATATGAACTCACTTATTCGAAGGTATTTTTCGTTAATATTGTTTGTTTGTTTGTTTTTAACGATGTGCCTGAGAACAGTTTTATTTTTTCAATGAAGTGTTGGCCCTTAATAATGTCTGATTCTTCTCAACCCCGTGTTTATCGGATTCAAAGGATCCCCCAAAATGACCAGCAAGATCAGTCGTCATTTGACGTGTCCTGTTGAAGTGACTTCTAGTCGGAGAACAATCACTTGAAAGCGTGAATGAGCATGGGAGTGCGTTATAGATCTTTTTTGAAAATCGGTGTCTCCAGGTCTGCGTCCACAAAATCAAAGGCCGAGTCAGCTTTGATTCTCTTGAGAGGAGAGGAGAGGACATAGGTCGGTCCCCAAGAGAGATTCCGCCACGGACAGGGCATGTGTGTGCAGCAGAGAGAGGGCCTGCTGCTGACACCTAGTGGGCACAGCACCGGCTGCTGCTGGCATCTGCAGGCACAGGGCAGCCCCGACCCCCTTCCAAGAACATCACCTGGGCCAAAGTCACCTGGGTACAGAGCCCGGTGATAGAACGCCGGCCCAGCATCGGGCTCGGTTTCAAATCCTAACACGACACGAGGAAACACAAGGGGTGAGGAGTGTGCACAGACTTAGTGAAGGTTGGGACGTGAGGTGTCCCCCCAACTCCTGTCCCTGCAGGAACATTCAGAGGTGAAGTGATTGGATGGTGACACTGTGACCCGACTGGGGGTGATGGCAGCTGGGGTGTGGCTGGAGGGGGTGGGTCCTAGGGCCTGTGGCCCCTTTTCCTGATGTCTTTGCACCATGACCTTCCGCCATGATGCTGTGCCTCCCGTTGGCCCAGAGCCATGGAGTCGGCCAACCATGGACTAAAGCTCTGAGACTATGAGCCCCAGGTGAACTTTTCCTCCTCAATGTTGTCCTCATCAGGTATTTTAGTCACAGCAATGAAAACCTGAGTAACACGGCATACTCATATACACACACGTATAGATATGTGTGTGTGTGTGTGTGTGTGCATACGCATATACATCATATCAAACATATATATGTGTGTGTATTCAGCAAGCACTGTAGCAACTGAGCTCTAGCCCCAGCCCTTTACTCACTTATATATAAAAAGCATTGCCAAATTTGAAAAACCCTAATATACAAACATAGATAAGTCATTTAAAAATAGGACGAAAAAGGAAATTTTCACGGACCTCATTGAGTGAGGATGTGGAGAAAAGGTACACTCACACATGGCTGCAAATTGGTGCAACCACTCTGGAAAGAGGATGGAGATTCCTTAAAAAACTTGGAATGGAACCACCATTTGATCCAGCTATCCCTCTCCTTGGTTCATACCCAAAGGACTTAAAATCAGCCCACTACAGGGACACAGCCACATGGTTTTCGCAGCTTCATTCACAATAGCTAAAGTGTGCAACCAATCTAGATGCCTTTCAACAGATGAATGAATAAAGAAAATGTGGCGTATATACACAATGAAATATTACTCTGCCTTAAAGAATAAAATGATGGCATTTGCCAGTCAATGGATGGAGCTGGAGAATATCAAGCAAAGTGAAATAAGCCAATCCCCCCAAAACCAAAGGCTGAATGTTTTCTCTGATATGCAGATGATAACACACAATAATGTGGGGGGACACAAGTTTGTTGGATAAGTCAAAAGGAAATGAAGGGAGGATGGGAATAGGAAAGTCAGTAGAATGAGTTGGACAGAACTTTCCTATGTTCATACGCAAATACACCACACCGAAGCTCCACAACATGTACAGCCACAAAAATGGGAACTTATAATCCATGTATATACATCAAATACACTCTACTGTCATATGTAACTAAAAAGAACAAATAAAACATTTAAAAAGTGTCATTTCGATAAATTGTCGTTAATAACTATGTTTGTTTCTTAATGATGCCTACAGTTTTAAGAATGTGTATTTATGTTGCTCTGACTATGTGATAACAATACATGTGATGCTAAAACAAACTGAAGGGAATTTTTAAGGATTCTTAGAGATGTAGGATCACATGAAAAAAAATGCTTAAACATTTAAAACAATGCGCACTTTTTGTAGGTAAGTAAAATAAATAACAAAAGCAGATTTTGAGTGCTGAATCATATTGCTTTAAGGTAAAATTCTCTGAGGAAAGTGGAATGGTAATTAAGAGTCAAGGAAGAAAATGAATGATCTCAAATTCTTATTTGTTAAAGAAAAACTTTTCATCTCAGCGGCTGAGACAGGCAGATGGTGAGTTCAAAGCCAGCCTCAGCAAAGATGAGGCACCAAGCAACTCAGTGCGACCCTGTCTCTAAATAAAATACAAAATAGGGCTGGGGACGAGGCTCAGTGGTTGAGGGCCCCTGAGTTCAATCCCCAGTACCAAAATAAGAAGAGGAGGAAGAAGAAGAGGTTTTTAGGGACTTTAATTAATTGCAATAGGTATAAAGGACAAAATAATTAGATTACAGTGGAAATGGTTAGAAGCATGACAGTTTGAGGCTTTTTCTGTTTGTTGCTTGATTAAGGTTTAAGTAAGCGCTCTGTCCCCGAGTCACATCCCCGGCATGCAGTCTTCTTTTTAAATAGCCAGATGGACAGAGATAAATCCCTTCCCCTGCGAAAGCCACATGCCCTCATCATCATGTAGTCCAAAAGCATTTTGAACAGCTACCCTTCTAATGCAAACAAACTCGTGATCCATGATATGAGCAGCTTTTGGATAATAACTTCCAAACGATCCAGGGAACTAATTCATATTTTGATGCAATGAGATCAAGGCACAATGAAAACATTTTTTTTTTTTTTTGCAGCGTCAGACTTAAAAAAAAAATGATTCCTCTGCATGGAGAAAATGATCATGCAAATGCTTTATTGGATTTTTTATTTAAATATTCATTAAGTGAATTTAATGTATATTTATAATCCTCCTCCTTGGAGAAGGAAAGGAAAGAAATTTATCTGTGCTGGGACGTTTGCCAACTTAGAGAAACCCAAGGGCTAGAAATCTCAAGATTTATTTCCATTTTTTTTTTCTCCCTCAAGAGCAATGGAGTCATGTCTAAGAAATGTAACACAAGATGGCAGTATTACCATCTTCTACTTTTTACGTGCACACAAGGAGAACACACACACACACACACACACACACACACACACACATCTTTCTAAAATTTTCATTGACCATAGAAACAGGTGCTTAAGTCAGAAAACTCTCTACACTTCAAATATGCATCGCAGTCTCCACCCCAGAGTTCACTTAAAAATAGTCCACAACTATTAACCTTCTTCTTATTTATAGAAGCAGCATCACTAGCCGCATAGCCCATGTTAATTCTGACAACTGAAGAATAAAAAAGAAAAAAAATGAAGAATGAAATTGCCAAACTAGCACACAGAATCAGCCAACTATGGCTTAACCATTTATTTTTGTTTAAATAACAACTTAGTTTAAATAATAACCTGAGCCTAGTACACTTACATAGATGACTTCGATATATAGATGGAACATGCAGTCTTGAAAATCCACACATCTATGGAAGGATCACACTGTCATTTCCATACATATTCCATAATTGATTACAAATAATATTATGTCCACTCTGTGGAGTGTTTTGAACTTTCAGAATTAACCTGAAAAAGTTTTCATCTATAAAGCCAGGAAGATCTGCCCTTCCACGTTGTATATGCTTTGCAGACTTAAAAACAAAAAAATCTTAGCATCTCATTTAATTTCTTCCTTTAAAAAAATACATATGATTTCACCCACCTGGTTCTCAAATATAAAAGAGGAAAGAAAGCATTGTGAAATCCCCTAACCTAGCACGTTTTTAAACATAGTAGGTGGTCATTAAAACAACAATAATAGTATGGAGTGATTTTAATTATTTTTGTTGTTGTTGTAGTTCTCAAGATTGAACTCAGGGGGTAATTTACCACCAAACTACATCCCCAGTCCTTTTTATTTTTTATTTTATCTTTTATTTCAAGACAGGGTCTCACTAAGTTGCCGAGGCTGACCTTGAACTTCTGATCATCCTGCCTCAGCCTCCTAGTTCCTGGTTTACAGGTGTGCAGCACCACAAAATCAAGTGAGAGATTTTGTTATCAACCACTTGTCCTCTAGGTTTTCGATCTGAAAAGGGTGTGCATTGCATGAATGCTTCAACCAAAAGGTGGACTCGAAGGAGATTGGCAAGATTCTAGCCCCTGAATCCCCTCCTTCCTTGTCTTGCTGGCCCTCACTAAATGCAATCAAGCCAATCACATCTTTCTTTCTTTGGGGACGATTTTATGCTCATTATCTCTTCCATCATAATTAGACCAAATCCATTATTTTTAACTACCAAATAAAAAAGAAAGTAGTTATGATCTTAGAGCATAAATGTCAATGATTTGAGTCTCTGATTTAGTCTTCATCATGAACTGGAAGATTTTATTCTATCACACGCCTATGTGAGAATTCAAAATGGGATTTGATCAGGAATTTGTGTGACTTAGGTCTCAGAGCGATTTCCTCAGGATCGCAGCACAAGTGCGTGTCTTCCCGTGGCCCACACACGTGCTAACGCACCACGCTACTCTGGAATGTTTTCTCCTCCACCAGCTGTGCGGAGGAGTTGGGGAACGGGATGCTAAATGTTTGGGCTCACCATCTTCAAGGAAAGCCCCCTCGGCAGATGCAAAGCCCAGCTCCACCACGCCCCCGCCCAGCAGTTACCTGACCCCCAAAGAAGCAGGCCATAGTGGGCTTCCTCTTGCCGTCCACTTCCCCTGGCTCCGTCATCTCCTCATGCTTCAAATATGCCTCCTCTCAACACTCCTAGAAGCTCACTCTGGATGTACTGGGACAGAGGTGGTCCTGGGTTCCTGAAGAGTTTGGTTCTCTATTTATTTCAGGTGTTTAGGATGAAGTTTTGGCACAGAACAACCAGACATTGGTTTCTTCTAGTCGTCACCATCATTATCACCATCACCACTATCACCATCATCACCATCATCACCATCACTATCATCATCTCCATCATCATCACCTTCTCCATCATCACCATCATCATCTCCATCATCTCCACCATCATCAACATCACCATCATCACCATCGTCACCATCACTATCATCATCCCCATCATCATCACCATCACCATCATCACCATCATCATCTCCATCATCTCCACCATCATCAACATCATCAACATCACCATCGTCACCATCACTATCATCATCTCCATCATCATCACCATCATCACCATCATCATCTCCATCATCTCCACCATCATCAACATCACCATCATCACCATCGTCACCATCACTATCATCATCTCCATCATCACCATCACCATCATCACCATCATCATCTCCATCATCTCCACCATCATCAACATCACCATCATCACCATCGTCACCATCACTATCATCATCTCCATCATCATCACCATCATCACCATCATCATCTCCATCATCTCCACCATCATCAACATCACCATCATCACCATCGTCACCATCACTATCATCATCTCCATCATCATCACCATCACCATCATCACCATCATCATCTCCATCATCTCCACCATCATCAACATCACCATCATCACCATCGTCACCATCACTATCATCATCTCCATCATCACCATCACCATCATCACTATCATCATCTCCATCATCTCCACCATCATCAACATCACCATCATCACCATCGTCACCATCACTATCATCATCTCCATCATCATCACCATCACCATCATCACCATCATCATCTCCATCATCTCCACCATCATCAACATCATCAACATCACCATCATCACCATCACTATCATCATCTCCATCATCACCATTACCATCATCACCATCATCATCTCCATCATCTCCACCATCATCAACATCACCATCATCACCATCGTCACCATCACTATCATCATCTCCATCATCATCACCATCACCATCATCACCATCATCACCATCATCATCTCCATCATCATCAACATCATCAACATCACCATCGTCACCATCACTATCATCATCTCCATCATCACCAGCACCATCATCACCACCTCTATTATCTCCATCATCACCACCCCCTCTACCATCATCACCATCATCATCTCCATCATCTCCACCATCATCAACATCATCAACATCACCATCATCACCATCACTATCATCATCTCCATCATCACCAGCACCATCATCACCATCATCATCTCCATCATCTCCACCATCATCAACATCATCAACATCACCATCGTCACCATCACTATCATCATCTCCATCATCATCACCATCATCACCATCATCATCTCCATCATCTCCACCATCATCAACATCACCATCATCACCATCACTATCATCATCTCCATCATCATCACCATCACCATCATCACCATCATCATCTCCATCATCTCCACCATCATCAACATCATCAACATCACCATCATCACCATCACTATCATCATCTCCATCATCACCAGCACCATCATCACCACCTCTATTATCTCCATCATCACCACCCCCTCTACCATCATCACCATCTCCATCATAATCTCCATCATCATCACCATCATCATCTCCATCATCATTTCCATCATCATCTCCATCATTGTCTCCATCATCGTCACCATCATCTCCACCATCATCACCACCTCTATTACCTCCATCATCACCACCCCCTCCACCATCATCATCACCATCACCATCACTATCATCATCTCCATTATCATCTCCATCATCTCCACCATCATCAACATCACCATCATCACCATCACTATCATCATCTCCATCATCATCTCCACCATCATCACCACCTCTACCACCTTCATCCTCATCACCCCCTCCATCATCATCATTGTCACCACCCTAACTATCATCTCCACCATCATCGCTGTCATCTCCACCACCATCATCAGTGTTATCATCACTATTATCACCATCATAATCTTCACTCTCAGCGTCATCACTACAATCATCTCCTTCATCATCACCACCATTACCACCTCCATCATCACCATTATTACTATCATGTCCATTGCTGTGATCACCATCATAATCCCCATCATCACCATCATACTACCATCACCTCCCTCATCATCACCACCATTACTACCTCCAGCAGTAGCAGCATTATCACCATCATTATCACATTAATCTCCATCATCACCATCATGACTACCATCATTTCTGTCATCATCACCAATACCATCATATCACCATCATATCACCATCACCATCATCACCACTTCCATGTCATCATTATCATCACCATCATTGTAATTATCATTTCTATCATCATCTCCACCACCTCCATCATCTCCATGTCACCGTCATCACCATTATCACTATCATCTCCATCATCATCACCCCCCATCATCATCTTCATCACCACCACCAGCATCATCTCCATCACCAGCATCATCTCCATCACCATCATCATCTCCATATCACCATCATGACCATTATCATCATCATCTCCATCACCACCACCATCATCATCATCATCTCCATCACCATCATTATCTCCAAATCACCACCATCACCATTATCACTATCATCTGCATCATCAACCCCCACCATCATCAACACCACCACCACCATCATCATCTGCATCACCACCACCAGCATCATCTCCACCACCACCATCATCATCTCTATCACCATCATCATCTCCATATCACCATTATCACCATTATCATCATCATCTCCATCACCACCACCATCATCATCTCCATCACCATCATTATCTCCAAATCACCACCATCACCATTATCACTATCATCTGCATCATCAACCCCCACCATCATCAACACCACCACCACATCATCATCTGCATCACCACCACCATGATCATCTCCACCACCACCATCATCATCTCTATCACCACCACCATCATCATCTCCATATCACCATCATCACCATTATCACTATCATCTCCATCATCATCACCCCCCACCATCATCACCACCACCACCATCATCATCATCTCCATCATCATCTACATATCACCATCATCACCATTATCACTATCATCTCCATCATCATCACCCCCCACCATCACCACCACCACCACCATCATCACCACCACCACCACCATCATCATCTCCATCACCACCACCATCATCTCCATATCTCCATCACTACCACCATCATCATCTCCATATCACCATCATCATCATTATCACTATCATCTCCATCATCACCACCACCACCACCATCATCACCACCACCACCACCATCATCATCTCCATCACCGCCACCATCATCTCCATATCTCCATTACTACCACCATCATCATCTCCATATCACCATCATCATCATTATCACTATCATCTCCATCATCACCACCACCACCACCATCATCACCACCACCACCACCATCATCATCTCCATCACCGCCACCATCATCTCCATATCTCCATTACTACCACCATCATCATCTCCATATCACCATCATCATCATTATCACTATCATCTCCATCATCACCACCACCACCACCATCATCACCACCACCACCATCATCACCACCACCACCACCACCATCATCTCCATATCACCATCATCATTATCACTATCATCTCCATCATCACCACTGCCCCACCATCACCACCACCACCACCATCATCACCACCACCACCACCATCATCTCCATATCACCATCGTCACCATTATCACTATCATCTCCATCATCACCACCACCACCACCATCATCACCACCACCATCATCACCACCACCACCACCATCATCATCTCCATCACCGCCACCATCATCTCCATATCTCCATTACTACCACCATCATCATCTCCATATCACCATCATCATCATTATCACTATCATCTCCATCATCACCACCACCACCACCATCATCACCACCACCACCATCATCACCACCACCACCACCATCATCATCTCCATATCACCATCATCATCATTATCACTATCATCTCCATCATCACCACCACCACCACCATCATCACCACCACCACCATCATCACCACCACCACCACCATCATCTCCATATCACCATCAGCATTATCACTATCATCTCCATCATCACCACTGCCCCACCATCACCACCACCACCACCATCATCACCACCACCACCACCATCATCTCCATATCACCATCATCACCATTGTCACTATCATCTCCATCATCACCACCACCACCACCATCATCTCCATATCACCATCATCATTATCACTATCATCTCCATCATCACCACTGCCCCACCATCACCACCACCACCACCATCATCACCACCACCACCACCATCATCTCCATATCACCATCATCACCATTATCACTATCATCTCCATCATCACCACCACCACCACCATCATCTCCATATCACCATCATCATTATCACTATCATCTCCATCATCACCACTGCCCCACCATCACCACCACCACCACCATCATCACCACCACCACCACCATCATCTCCATATCACCATCATCACCATTATCACTATCATCTCCATCATCACCACCACCACCACCATCATCTCCATATCACCATCATCACCACCACCACCACCATCATCTCCATCACCGCCACCATCATCATCATCTCCATCACTACCACCATCATCATCTCCATATCACCATCATCATCATTATCACTATCATCTCCATCATCACCACCACCACCACCATCACCACCACCACCACCATCATCACCACCACCACCACCATCATCTCCATATCACCATCATCATTATCACTATCATCTCCATCATCATCACCCCTCCACCATCACCACCACCACCACCATCATCACCACCACCACCACCATCATCTCCATATCACCATCATCATTATCACTATCATCTCCATCATCACCACCACCACCACCATCATCACCACCACCACCACCATCATTTCCATATCACCATCATCATCATTATCACTATCATCTCCATCATCACCACCACCACCACCATCACCACCACCACCACCACCATCACCACCACCACCACCATCATCACCACCACCACCACCATCATCTCCATATCACCATCATCATTATCACTATCATCTCCCTCATCACCACTGCCCCACCATCACCACCACCACCACCATCATCACCACCACCACCACCATCATCTCCATATCACCATCATCATTATCACTATCATCTCCATCATCACCACCACCACCACCATCACCACCACCACCACCATCATCACCACCACCACCACCATCATCTCCATATCACCATCATCATTATCACTATCATCTCCCTCATCACCACTGCCCCACCATCATCACCACCACCACCACCATCATCTCCATATCACCATCATCATTATCACTATCATCTCCCTCATCACCACTGCCCCACCATCACCACCACCACCACCATCATCATCTCCATCACCGCCACCATCATCTCCATATCACCATCATCATCATTATCACTATCATCTCCATCACCACCACCACCACCATCATCACCACCACCACCACCATCATCTCCATATCACCATCATCATTATCACTATCATCTCCATCATCACCACCACCACCACCATCACCACCACCACCACCATCATCACCACCACCACCACCATCATCACCACCACCATCATCATCATTATCACTATCATCTCCCTCATCACCACTGCCCCACCATCACCACCACCACCATCACCTTCACTGTCACCACCATCTTCTTCTTCCTTATCATCACCACCATCATTTTCATCTCCTCTCTCTGCCCCCTCCTTTGCCTCCTCCTCCTCCTCCTTCATCTTCACATGAGGTTGTTTCCTCCTGTGAGCTTCTTCCCAGAACCTGGCTCAGGGGATCGCGCATGACCCAGACGTCCCTGGAGATGGCGCTACGGATGTTTAGACCCCCAGACCAGCCTTTGGGAGGTGAAGCCTGCTCCTGCAGCCTTGGAAACACATGACAGTTCAGTGGTTGGCCTGAGAGCTGTCTGCACGTTTCTCTAAAGCTCAGATGACGTCACAGGGGTCTCTCTTGATTCCTGAATTTTCCATGGGGCCATGAAACTGCCGTTCGGACTCTGATTTGGTTTCTCAGAAGGTATCTATTCACCACCTATCTCAGGTGGACCACCACAGCCCATCTGCTCTTGGTGGCATTTCTTGGAGGACGTACTGTAGACAGAGTGGGCCCTTGGCTTTCGCAGTGTGCATGCTCCAATTCCCAACTGCACACAGAGTTCCCTGTAAACCAGTCCTATGCTGAGTTCGCCTTCATCTACCTGATGAACCTATCCTTGGTAGGCTGTAGCCGGTGGGCTTAGGAGTACTGTCCACCTAGAGAGACATTGGCCTCATGCTCTGCATCTGTGCCGAAAACTGTCCTTTTATGTTCGCCTTATTCCTGCAAATCCCTGGAGACCTTTCCTGTTTGCCACACTGATTCTCACTCCTTCTTTCAATCCCAGAAAAATCACAAAATGGATAAAAGAAGCCCTTAGAATTTAGAAACAAGCACACAGCACTATTAAACTTGGAGAGTTTTTTTTTTTAAAGTCAACTTTTTATTATTATGGAAATTCTCAAACACAGCCCCAAAAGGCAGGATAGGGTACTAAACCTTCAAGTACCCAGCTCTGTTTTATCCCCAGGATATTTTCTATGCTTCTTTTTCTCCAAGATTGAACCCAGGGGCTCTTGGGTTCACATTCCCAGACCTTTTTACTTAGAGACAGGGAATTGCTAAGTTGCCTAGGACCTTGCCAAGTTGCTGAGGCTGGCCTCCAACTTGTGATCCTCCTGCCTCAGTCTCCTCAGCTGCTGGGATTACAAGTGTGCATCACAACATCCAGCTAATACTTTGTTTGTTTGTTTAATGTGAATAATCCCTGGCAGTGCTGAGTATTTCCTGATACCTTCCAGTGGGAGGCACACTTAGAACAGATAAGGCAGACCTGTGTTCCTGTAGGGGCCACCCTCCTGGAACCATTTGGAAGTTCCTCCTCAATCTTGCACTGAAGACTTTAGCCCATGACCCAAGATTTTTAGGCAGCACAAAGCATGGATTTCTGGTATTCCTTTTGCATTTCTTCAGTCTAATTCTTCTGCAGACAACACGTTTCCACTATTGACTATCTGGCTCTATATTATTAGAACAGAAAAGATGAGATCAGTTTAAGATATCTTTCTTTTTTGTTATTTGTTCTAATTAGTTAAACATGACAGCAGAATGCACTTTTGACACATTGTACACAAATGGAGCACAACTTGGCATTCCCCTGGCTGAACATGATGCAGAGTCACACCGTTGGTGCAAGCATACACATACATAGGGTAATAATGTCCGTCTCACTCCACCATCTTTCCCACCCCAATCCCCTCCCCTCCCCTCACTCTCGGTTCAATCCAAACTTTCTCCATTCTTCCCTGACCCCCCTCCATTATGGATTAGCATCTGCATATCAAAGAAAACATTTGGCCTTTGGTTTCTTGGGATTAACTTATTTCACTTAGCATGATATTCTCCAGCTCTCTCCATTTACCTGCAAATGTCATAATTATATTCTTCTTAATGGCTGAGTAATATTCCTTTGTGTATACACACGCTATATTTCCTTTATCCATTCACCCGGGTTCTCTTCTCCTTTAAATTCTCCTTGTTAGAGTTAACTGAGATCTCCCCCAGGAGAAGAACAATCTCCTGAACTAATTGCACCAAGATAAATGCATATAACCACTCAGCTGTCTTCCTAACCCATCCTTCCCAACGTTCTATGCCAGGCCCAGAATTTAAATTTGAACCAAAGTCATTTGGTGGTGGTGGAAAGATGGGGGGGGGGAGGGTGTCCACGGGAACATGAGCTTAATTGCACTTTTCAAAAAAAAAAAGTCTTGCATTTCTTTCTCCTTTGAGATTTTTCATTCACACTTTTCAACACTCTTGGGCCACCTGCCCAACTTTGTTCCAACAACCCAATCCCTTTCCTCTCTGTCTGTTCAGATTCTCCTTGCTTCCTGAAAGCAGTTATAAGTCTTGGGAACTCACGTGGTTACTACTGTCACTGAGTTTGTCATAAAAATGCTTCTATGTTATGCCGAACGCTGGGAAAGAGACTGTAGTAGAATCTTCTGGAGCATTCTTCTTGCTACCAGGCTGATCAACCTTTGAAGATGGCTTAACCTTCACATTTTTTCATCTCTACTCTTGGCAACTGTTGCATTTCTGGGTGGCCTGGCCTGAGTGTTTTAGGATACATGCCATGCCCAGGATGTCCTCTGCTAACTGTGTGGCCAGAGAATTTTAACAGGTCTCAAGTATGAGTCGGGGAGCAGAGAACTGTGGCCCGCTGTTTCATATACTGCCATGAGAGCTCATCTATCCTCTGGGGCACTGTAGAATAAACTATCTAAGCTCCGTGGCAGCGTTAGGACCGTTATCTCTAAGTACATGCAGAGCTCAGACCGAGCAAATGCACTTCTCAGGACAAACACAGAAGAGATGCATGCACGCGTCCCCTGAAGACTCACAGGGGCCCTCCGAGCTTTCGTGGGGGTGAACAAATGTTCCAGAACTAGACATGGCTGTGTAGAGCAACTGTCACCTAAACCAATATTGAGGTGACCTACCAGAGTGTTCCCATCCACAGGGAGCCCTCACTTGGTCCTCGTCACCAATGGCCTCTCCATGTGTAACCACGAGGCTGACTTGACACTTCAGGTGACTTCACATGCATGGGCCCACCCCACAGAAGGCTCTCTGTGCCTGTCTGCCATCTCTTGGGACTGAACACATCAGGTGGCTCTGAACGCTGGTGACGGTTGACCTGCACAGGTTCCAAGTAGTGGAAATCCATCCAGTTGTATGCTAGACTATGCACGTTCTCCAAAAAAGAACGTGGTTGCTTTTGTTTGTGTCTGCTTGCCTAAATTCTCAAGCCCCTGTTGGTTACCCTGTTGCTAAATCCCTGCTTCACACAATCCTCTCCCTTCAGTTAGAAACCTGGACTCTATTTTTGTAAGGTCAAATCTTTGAATCCCATGCAGTCACTTACAACATGCACTATGATGAATTCTAGTATGTTCTTTTTCTTTTGGGGGTGGGGGGTGTACTGGGGATTGAACCCTGGGAGTGCTTCATCACTGACGATATCCCCTCCCCTAGCCTTTATTTTCATTTTTTCAACTTTTTTTATTTTGAGGGTCTTGCCAAGTTGCTTAGGGCCTTACTAAGTTGCTGAGGCTGGCCTTGAATGATCCTCCTGCCTCAGCCTCCCAATCTGCTGAGATGACAAGCACATGCCAGGGCACCTGGCTAAATTCTAGTATGTTCTATGTACAGCCATGTGCTGTAGAGTTATTCTTCCATCAATTTATATGACATCTCTCAACTTCCTGAAATTTAAGATTTTTTTCTGGAAAGAAGAAAGTTCTAGAAAGTTCCCTCGATATTTCTTTATTTATTATTTGGTACCAGGGATTGAACTCAGGGGCTCTCGACCACTGCGCCACATCCCCAGCCCTGTTTTGGATTTTATTTAGAGACAGGGTCTCACTGAGTTGCTTAATACCTCCTTTTTGCTGAGGCTGGCTCTGATCTCACGATCCTCCTGCCTCAGCCTCCTGAGCCACTGGAATTCCATGCATGCACCCCCATGCCCAGCTCTCAATCTCGTTAAGCATATCAGTTAAGAAGTTATTTCCAAAACCTTTCCTCACCCTGTATGTAATACAGAAAATAATTTTATATCCTCCGGATAAAACTGATGCCCTCAAATCAATTTTTCCAAAATATTTTGACACATAAGTTCTTCATTACAACAAGGCAACTGATAGCCATGTTTTCCGATAGCTCAATTCCACAGGGTGTTGGAGTTTAAAAAAAATCAATTTCTTCATGCTCAATTCTTCACGGCCCTACGTTTCACTACCAGAAAAGCGATGCCTGGCTCTTGGATCCTGGTGACCCAGGAAGACTAGAATAAAGAGGCTCCTGATTAATGTTTTCCAAGAGAACAAAACCGCATGGTCACTTACAGGGCTCATTAAGCCATAAAGATTTACACCAATCTCCAGTGCATTTAAAGGAGCGATATAGAGAAAGCTGTCTCATGTCACTCAGCAAGAGGATGGCATGCTCTCGCGGAATGCTGCCTGAAGTCCCCAAATGAGGAACAAGTGAGAAGCATTACAATTCGGGATGTGCAAGGAATCTGATATGCATCCCCAGGACAGGAGCACCCTCAGCCCCCCACGCTGAGCAGAACCTTCAGGGTCTCATTGAGAGTCAATCACCTTCTGGGTTTTGACAAGGGTTCTATTTCACATTTTCTGATCATTTTCGCAGGGGCCTGTGAATATGGCCTTTCGTGACGGAAGGCCTGGGGACCTTGGGACTCGTCTGTCCTTGGCTGTGTGAGTCCCACAAACTGCATCTGTCCTTCAGCAAAGAGCCATCGAACCCCACGCTCTGTAGGAGAATTGGGCTCTCCCTTCTCCTCTGATTTAAATCAGTTGGCTCTCGTGAGCTGCAGGAATGCACTGTCTGCCCCTCTGTGTGCAGACCCTCCGACTGGAGGTGATTACCGAGGGCCTCTGGAATTTCAAATGTGAATCCTTTGTTGCAAGATCCGAGTTCTTTTATCCCCAATTGCTCTGTTTATTCACGGGACATCATTGCAGGGGACCGAGATTTGGGCGTGATTTTGAACACGACATTTTTCAGCCAACCCTGAGCAGAAATGTGATTACTGGGGATGGCCCTCCCTCCCGTGTCCCTTTCACCATAAGTTTCCCTGGGTTCCAGGTGGCTGAGGAGACTTAGAGGCGAGCCGAGGACAAACATATTCTGGAGTGAGAGAGAGAGAAACTTCTCACAACCTGGACACCCCCCTCTATTTCCACGATGCATCACAGGTCTCACCGGTCCAGCCAGGTCTTTTCATGCACACGATTTCTTTGTCCACTCCATCATTCTGACATTCTCCTTGAGACAGTCCTGTGTCTTGTCTGAGTTAGGCTGCGACTCCTAATTGGCCAGCTCAATCTCGGCTCTTCCTGCTAATCACACGGTGGCTTCCCACAGAACGGACAGTGTAAGGCACAGTGTCAAGAATACTTAAATCTGGACCACAGCTTTTTATTTCACATGCAGACACTCCGCTTTACAGATCACGGGCCCAAGCAAAGTGTCTCCCAATGAGGCCCTCATGGACTGCCTCCAACTCCAAGGCAGAAATCAGGACTTTCTCTTCTTTATTTCTGTGTCATTCGTAAACCAAATTCTTTTTATAATATAGGTGAGATACTGTATTCGTCGGCTTTCTGTGACTATAACATGCACTTGTCATGATCACCTTATAAAGAAAAAAGGTTGATTGGTCTCATACTTTTGGAGGTTTCTGTCCATGATCAGTTGGGCCTGTGGCTGTGGGCAATCATGGTAAGAGACATACACTAGGGGAAGGGGCTGCGACTCCCAGTGTCCTGTCAAAGCGCATGCATGTCCCTTATCAACTAGAGTCCCCAGGAAGTCCCATCTCCCCGAGACCACATTGCTTCCCAATAGCACCACCCAGGGAGCTAGCCTTCCACACAGGGCCTTTGACTGACACCTCTCCAAATTGTGTCTGGGGCTCATCACCCCTCTCCTTGTGAGTTCCTTGCACATAAAACCCATTCACTCACTTTTGTGTCAAAGAACACGTCATTCACCCAACCAGCAATCCCATAATGAGCTCCTCACGGTGCCCCAGTGCAAGGTACCGGGGACGCAATGACGAACAAGGCACATTCCTGTGTTTATAGAACTCGCGGTCCAGTGCGATGGGTCCTGGGCTAGCATGGGCCATGACAGACAGCCGTCTGCACTTGGTCTTCATTTGTGACGCAGATGGTTCTGAAGTGGCTTCTCACTGCGTTTCTACTGGTTACAGCCCAACTGGGACTCCAACAGCTCTTGTCAAGCATCCCTCCGTTGGTATGAGTTCTCTCCGGGAGGTGACGTGGCCCATCCTATTTCCCCATCATTCCTACAACAGGAAGGCACACAGGAGCACCCGAAGGACTTCTTGAGACCAACTATGCTGAGTTGGCATGATTTTTGCTGAGATGAATGTACCAGCTGTTTTAGTCACTGTGACCAAAGGACCCAACAAGAACAATGTAGAGGCGGAGAAGTTTATTTGGGCTCATGGTGTCCGAGGTCCAGTCCCTGGTGGCCGACTCCATGCCTCTGGCCCAAGGGGAGGCAGAACAAAATGGCGGCAGGGCCTGGAGGAGGAGAGCAGCTCAGGACAGGGCACCAGGGGGCAGAGAGAGCTCGGCTCACCAGGGACAGGACAGAGACCCCAAAGGCACAGCCCAGGGACCCCCTCCTCCAGCCACACCCCACCTGCTGCAGTCACCACCCAGTGAGTCCATTCAAGTGGATTAATCCACTATTAGTCTACACCTCTCCTAACCCAGTCATGTCACAATATGGCGGCAGGGCCTGGAGGAGGAGAGCAGCTCAGGACAGGGCACCAGGGGGCAGAGAGAGCTCTGCTCACCAGGGACAGGACAGAGACCCCAAAGGCACAGCCCAGGGACCCCCTCCTCCAGCCACACCCCACCTGCCTACAGTCACCACCCAGTGACTCCATGCAAGTGGATTAATCCACTGATTAGGCCACACCTTTCATAGGCCTGAATTCCATTCGGATCCAATTGCTCTGATGAGATTATGGACTCAGCAGAGATCCAACGCCCCATTCAAGCAATGTCCCCCGAGACATCCCTAGGAAGAAGGACCAGGTGGAGTGGGGGAGTCCCTGAACTTCAAGTCATCGTTGGGATTTGAGGGGAGAACTCATCACACGGAGTGGCAATGACATATCGTTTTAAATGAGCAAAGGTGCAAGACGGGAAAGGATCTTGGAACTGCAGGTAGACCTCTTCCTCTTCAAAAGAAGAGACCAGAGAGCGTTGACAGATTCACCCGTTTCCCACAAAAGAGTGCTGGTGATAAGGAAAAGGAGACCCAACAGATGGGCAGGACCCAATCCCCAGAGCCAATTTGCCTTTCTGACTGTCTTTGTTCTGCATAGATTCATCTTGTGGCTCCCCTGGGGCACGACGACATAAAAATTCCTGCCTCTGCTTCTGAGAAGCCACCGTTGGTGAAGGCAGAAGCAGCTGAGTATATAACAGGCCTACCTGCCTCTCTCGCTGCTCCAGCCAAGCGTAATGGGGTCCTGTAGCTGCTCTGCCCTGGAACACACCACTCAGCTCATTCACGGCTGGGACTGCGGGGGGCGGGGGGCGTGGGGGGACCTCCCTGTGCACAATCACCTCTCATTTTAGAATTGGGCAAACAGATGAGTTGTTCTCGTGTACCAAGGAACCCTATCTAGGGTCTCTACATCAGAGATAACGCATTCCGCCAGGTGTATCCAGCACACCTTGAAATACACGCTCACTTGCACACAGATGCCAATTGGCAGGAATAAGTATCACCCTGTAAAAATGAGAAAAGATGTGATTTTGATTTCTCTCTCCTGGGAATGTGCATGTTTTCTGATGCGGTGATTTAAGTCATCTGTCAAAACGTGGCTGAGAGGGGAACCAGGAGAGCTGAATTTTAGCATCTGGAGATGAAGGGAAACTTGTAAGGAGACAGTGTCTCCCACAAACCACACCAGGAAGGACTTGCTAGTATGCAGAGCATCAGAAAATGGATTCCTGTTGTCAGGGCTGGAAGAAGGGGGGTCCTTCCTTGAGGGCTTGGGTTTTCTGACTGGGGCCATGGATACATTTGGGGACAGTGGTGACACAGACGCAATAGGAGGGATGTCATTAAGGTTACAGAGTTAGACTTTTTTTTCCTGTTTGTTCTAATTAGTTGTACGTGACAGATGAATGCACTTGGACACATCCTACACAGAAGGAGTACAACTTCTCATTCTTCTGGTTGTGCGTGATGTAGAATCACCCTGGTCTTGTAGTCCTACGTGCACACAGGGTCATCATGTCCCATTCCTTCTATTACCCTTCCCACCCTACACCCCTCCGCTCCCTTCACTCCCCTGGAGCAGGGAGATAACCTCAGATGCTGTGTCGTACAACCCTGTCCACACAGAGCCAGGGGTGGTCCCCTCCTAGAGAACAGAACCTAGCACATATCTGATGCTCCACTAATTCTTACTGCATGATAAATAAACAAGGAAATCAAGTATCATGATTTTTGCCAAAGCAACACTATCAGTCAGTTCCGTGATACTACAATGAAACACCTGAGGCAACTAACTTTATCAAGCTAAAAGTTCCAATGAGCTCACAGTATTTGGCATTCAAAGGTGTGGACCCTGCATGGGCTCAGTTTGGGTGAAGGCAATCTAGTTGGGGTGCATGATGGTTGAAGTGGGTGCTGGACTGAGCAGTTGCTTCTCAAGCCAGGAAGCAGAGAGAAGGGAGAGAGAAAACAGACAGAGCCCCACAACCGTTTAAACAGTCGGTCAATTCCCAATCATGGACACAATCTATTAAGAAAGCAAAGGTCTGTGGATTTGAGCTTCCTATACTTCTCTTGCTGTGTCTACTTCAGAAAGACAGTCCTGTGTCTGAACCACACCGACTCTTCATCTTTCTTTCCTCACCATTATCATCAAGGGGAGTCTGGGATTCTTCTATCTGGTTTGTGGAAGGGTCCGGTGTGCAAACAGATGGGAATTAGCAATTCCCTAATTGGACTGAGACTGGATTACATACAAGAAATAAAGCTTCAAGAGGGCAGCTGCAGGTCTGAGGTGTTAAGACCGTGACTCTGCACATTTCTTTGAAACCTGGGCAGAGCGTACGCTGCAGCTCTTGCATGTGAATTTTCAAATAATTGTTTAGCAGAGTTTGGAGCAGTGTGCCCCGTGGGGAGTTCAGGGTCCTTATGCATTTGCTGAACATCCCCACTCTTCGGGAAATGCACATGGAATCAGTGCGCCTAATTAATCTGACTGACAGTAATTACAGCTACGTCTGGGTGAGCGATTGCTGCTAACTTTGCAGGTGATAATTCCATTCACTTGATCCACTCCATCTAAGGGGTTCACCTTGTGAGCCTACGGAATGCAAAACGACTTTTTGATTGAAGATACACCTCCGTTATTCATGAAATCCATCGGGCCTGGAAAGGGGTGATCAATTCATTTAATGGATTTCCCAGCCTTATTCTGAGTAGAAGAGTTGACTAATTTGATGGGAAGAAGTGAGAATCCAGTGAGTATATGCAGGATGGATTTACACCCTCTCTCTCTCTCTCTCTCTCTCTCTCTCTCTCTCTCTCTGCTCGTTTCTGTTTTGTCATCATAATTAATTGGGGATCCTTCACGCCCCTTATGAAAATGTCACACAGGAATGGTGGCCCAGCTTGCTTGGGTCATTTTCTTTATTGATTTTTGCTTGCCTCGGGCTCAGACTCCCCTTGGAGTTTCTAACTTTATCTTCCCTTGGATGAAAAGCTGGGTAGGACCCAGCAAGGGGTGCAACACCCCGGGTGCTTTGTGAGAGAAGACAGACCCCTGGGTGCTTGGGTGAGGCTTCCTGAGATGGACATGCCCCTTAACACGTGGAGGGGGGAGACGGCGGGTTCGTGCAGGGTGTGCGCTCGCCTCTCTGTGCGCAGCACCTTCCCCACATCCCTCCACCTGCTTCAACCGGGGGAACCGTGCTGGTCAGGAGGCTGCATGCGTATACACGACCGCCCTCGGAACCCAGGTATCCAACTCAGTTCCCAGCTTCTTCCTGAGTGGCCCCTTCTCCCGGAATTTGTCAGTCTGGGAAAACCAGTTCCATCCCCCCCCCCCCCAGGATTCCCTGATTCCCAAACACCCTTCCCACACTGGCTCATCCTGTAACACGCAAGGGCTGCCCGTGGTTTCCGAACCCTCTTCTGCGGGGGTTTGACTCGGCCCACCTCTCCAGCACCCCTGGAGATGCTTCCCCCTTGTCGACCCACTTGGGTCCCCGCCCCTCACAGCAGGACAAGTCTGCGCTCTAAATAGCTCTGCCTCAAACCCTCCAGGGGCCTCCTTCACCCAGAGATGAAGTCCTAGCTCTTGGACACGACTCGGGATGTCCTTCCCCAGTACTGGGGATTGAACCCAGAGGTCCTCTACCACTAAGTTATGCCCCATCCTTTTTCATTTTTTATCTCAAGACGGGGTCCCCCGAAGTTGCCCAGGTGGCCTCAAACTGGCAATCCTCCTGCCTCAGCCTCCAGAGTTGAGAGATTACAAGCGCAGGCCCCCAAACCCAGCTCACTCTCTCTGCACCTGTCTCTCGGGAATGAGCCCGGGCACTTTCTCAGAGACCAGCAGGAGGCTGGCACAGATGGGATCCTAATCCGTTGGCACAGAGTGTCCTCACTTCCTGAAACTGTGGAGGGAGGTGGGTGGGTTTTGATCTGGATGTCCCCCAAAGCTCACGTGTTGAAAGGATGGACCCCAGGCAGCAAGGATCACAAGTCGGGTGTTTAGATGATGACTGGATCTTGAGGGATCTGACCTCCTGAGTGGATTAATCCACTTGGTGAGTTGATCCATTGGTAGTGGAAGGGACTCATCCCATCCTCTGCAACCATGAGCCAAAATCAACCCTTCCCCCTCCAGGTTGCTCTTGTCGGGTTCTTTGGGCACAGCCATGCAAAGCTCGCTGACACAGAAGGGTTGGGGGTGTGGCTCACTGGCAGGACACTTGCCTGGCATGGATCAAGCCTTGGTTCATCCACAGTACTCACCCCGCCCCCTCCCTCTTGTATACTCTTAGGTTAAACCTTCCGTCATTTTATTTTGCAATAACTTGTTAAGCTCATTATCCCTTGAAATAATACATGGAGAATTAAGTGCATTCATTATTCAAAGCAGAAATAGGGGTGGGGGTGCTGGAGGTGCAGTTTGATGAAAGAGAATGCATTGAGCAGGTGCCGGGCCCTGGGTTCAAACCCCAGCAGCAGCAGAAGAGAAAAGAATAAAAGAAAGAAATCGAACCATGACCAAGACCATAGTCCAAATGGCGGCCCACAATACTCAAATTCAATGCCGAGTTAAAAAGTAAAAAGTTGGTTCAAAGCTAGTAAAACCTTAACCCAGAAGAAAATATTATCCGACTGCTGAACTCAACCAAATGGCTTTGGAAAGACAGCAACCTGTACTTGAAATTAAACTTGTCGGCTTTATCTGATTTCATAGACTTTATAAGGAAATTTGTTTCCCTTGGAGTTTGCTTTTAGGTTAGACATGTATGGCACCCACATAAAATAGGTACCTACTTATATATTGACGCGCACTTAAGCACACTTGTTATTAAAAGATGATTTTGAGGAAAAGGTAAAGTCAAGACTCTCATGTGGATATAAAAAGGGACATGTGTTAAAGACTTTGACTTGCTAAGCATTGAGGGAACCAGGCAGATTTATAACCGGTTCCAAAAAAAAATTTTAAAAATCAGAAATTTAGTTGGGTGTGGTGGCGCACGCCTGTAATCCCAGCCTCTCAGGAGGCTGAGGCAGGAGGATCTCGAGTTCAAAGCCAGCCTCAACAAAACCAAGGCGCTAAGCAACTCAGGGAGACCCTGTATCTAAATAAAATACAAAATAGAGTTGAGGATGGGGCTCAGTGGTTGAGTACTCCTGAGTTCAATCCCCAGTACCCCCTCCCCCCCAAAAAAAATCACAAATTTATCTGGAGATAGGAATGGAATCACAAAGTAACATGAAATGGGCTATTCCAGAAGTGGGGAAGGAAATCTGTGCAACTTCTCCAGTCAAGAGTGAATGTGCAAAACAATGAATTAATTGATTAATTAGTTAATTAAAATTAAAACAGAGTGTATCTGCCCTTTGCAAATGTTATTTGCATTTTACAGAGAGGCAAACACCCAGGGCTGAGCTGAATCCCCCAACCTTGAAGGGGAAACTGTAGGTAATGCAAAGCTGTTCACTGAAACCCAATTTTTTTTGTAGAGTAAAATAACTTAATACTGAGCCGAGGTTCCGCGGGAAACCTTTCCTTGAACTTCAAGAGGGACCCATGCATTACTCAAGAACGAAAGACCCAGCAGCAAGAAACTCAGGAAGACTCTGTTGAGACTTGCACTTCTCCCCCAGGGACTCTGTGCTTCCACGTGATCGATATTAAAAACACATATTTGCATATGCAAATCTGTGCACGCAATATATAAATAAGGCATTGAGCAGCCTGCAGGGAAAGTGCGAGGAATCAGGCTCAGAAGTCAGATGCTGGAAGGGATATTCACTTCCAACCCAGGGCAAAGAGAAAACCTACAGAGGCTTAATTTTCATGGTGGCACAGGATGACAGTTTGGGGTTGGGGAGTGCGGGATTGATTCCTTGCATTTCTGAAGAACTGGGGAGTCCTGTTTGCCTTAAGCAGATGTGAGCTCACTCAGCATTCCTCCTCTGTAGCATGTGCAATTTTGTCTCTGGACCCAAGTCAGCTTACCTTATGGAAATGCAATAATCTCTGCTTAAAATTTCTTGGAACTGGGCAAAAGATGAGTCAATTGTTGTAGTTTTGTTGTTGTTGTTATTTGTTTGTTTGAGAGGGGTGCCAGGTATTAAACTCAGGGGCACTTGACCCCTGAGCCCCATCCCCAGCCCTGTTTTGTATTTTATTCAGAGACAGGGTCTCCCTGAGTGGCTTAGGGCCTCCCCTTTTCTGAGGCTGGCTTTGAACTTGCGATCCTCCTGCCTCAGCCTCCTGAGCTGCTGAGATTACAGGCATGCGCTGGGCTTGTAACTCTTTATTATGGACCTCTGCAGCATCTAAACCTAGTGTCTTCTGAGTAGAGTTGACTCTGGGTAGCCAGAAGAATTGTTTCCAAGCCCCAAGACTGAGGATGCTCAAACCTCTTATGCAAAAATCAGACAGGCTCAGATCATTCATGCTCCCTAGCACAATGCAGATCCTACGTAAGCAGTTGCTTGTATGTTTTAGGGGAAATGACCAGGGGAAAAAAAGGACATTCGGGGTAGCACAAACCCCAGGATAAAAGGATTGTGTTAGGCCACCTGGCCAGGGGGACTTCAGGCACAAGACTCAGTTAAGGGATGCTGAGACAGGAAGATGAGCCTGGTTATGCAGAAGAACCCACGTTCATGACACAGGTCCTCCACAGTGGAGCAGCTTTCCTAGCCAGGGTCACCGAGGTACGGCTGCAGAGGTCAAGGGTGGACAGGCATCAGGAGGAGAGGGGACCCCCGTCTCCTCCCTGGCTTGGAAGATGGATGGGATCATGAGCCAGGGGGAAGAGAGGGGGGCTCTAGAAGCCGAGGGTGACCCCATTTGACAGCCAACATGGGAATCGGGACCTCGGGCCTTACAGTTAGAGTCCCACGCAGCCACTACCTTGATTTTACCCAAATCCACGTGAAGCTTCTCACCTGCAGAACTGTGAAACAATATGTGTCCAATAATAAACGCGTGTGGACCTCAACTGCTACAGCCGCGGAGACACCTTCCTCCCGCAACAAGCCCCTCATGCAGAATCCTCAGCATGGCTCACGGCACCCCCGGGATGCCCTCCCCCTCAGCTGCCAAAATGTAGCAGGAAGGATTTTGAGAGACGAGAAATGCTGCTATAATAAGTTGAAGGTCAGATACATCCTGATTTCTATAAACAATGAAATATGGCTGGAAAAAAGATTTTTTAAAGACTGTCTTGGAGTTCAGGAAATGTGAATATTTATCCGTTGCCAAACTTAGGGAGTATCCAAGTTTTTCCTCAAAACAGCAGTTCTCCAAGGCCACTTGGAGGGGAGAGGTGTGTCGGGTCACCACCTATTCACATTCTGTTCCCAGGAACGTCCCCCTTTCTGAAACACACACATGATTAAGTGGTCTACCGGTATCGGCTTCTTCTCCCATGATGGACCCGGTTATTAAATGTTGAGAGCTCCGTAAGGCTTATCATTGCTCAGCCCACCTCAAAATAAATTCCTTCCACACAGGAAGAATAACTGTGACTTAAAACAGTAAACATAGTCGAAAGAATTTCAGGATTATTGAAAGGAATGACCCTCTTGGAATTCGAAGTAATTCGCAGATTCACAGCTTGCAACCATCTAAGATTGGTGCTGTACCTTTTTGTTTTCTCTTGCACAAAGGCATTGATTATAACGTGATACATCATTCATCTACTCGTTTTAGCAAGAGGTGCCCAGAACCGTTCCTTCCTTAAAGTCAAAATTCTACAATTGGCGTTCAAAATGTCAACTGTTAACTGTAAGTGGGGAAAGCTCGATTGTAGCTTGATTTTCTAAGGGACATATAAAACTCTGTTTCGATATCGTCCGTGCACACAAGCCCAAGGTACAGGTTGAGATTGGAAAAAGGTGAATGATGACTGCGATTCATAGCTTCTGAAGATAAACAACTTTTTTCAGGGCTGCTTAATTAAGCCATGAGGGTTGAATTATTAAATCCCCTACTCCAAACCATGTTGTGCCTGATAAGACAAAATTGATGAGAGTTTGGGAGTTGGTGGTTGCAGGGATTCTGGATTTCAGGGGCTGTGTGTGTGTGTGTGTGTGTGTGTGTGTGTGGTGTCTAACTGCTCAGTGTGTACACTTTGCAAGAATCTGCAGAAGTTGCATATTAGAAACTATGAAGAGCACTGAGGAAGGGCTTGTCCCCCTCTATAGACAGCAAACCTGCAACTGAGTTAGGTTTAAGATGACAAAACGCAGTTTCAAGAGAAACTTCTCAAGGGCCCCTGTTGAATTATATAAGTTCTAATGCTCCTTTTTTTTATAATTTTTTTTAATTAAGAAAAAGAAAAGAGGAGAACTTTTCTGTTACTTACAGAAGTCAGCTGGCTATGAAGACGCTTTGTTTATGTTACATAAATGAATCTGGGTTACTTCGTAGACTGTGGAGCAGCGCAGATGGTAGGATTTCAGGAAATATTTGCCGACGTCACTGATGCGTCTGGCTGCTTTGGGCTTCCTAGAGGAACATCAGGTGGTTTACTTTTGCAATGGTTTAAGGTGCCTCTGCAGAGTCCCTGCTTTTTCATTCTTCGAGTCCTTGCTGCAAATACTGCTAGAAATGTCTGTATCCTGGAAAAGAAGTATTGCTTCCAAAACAGAAGAGGAAACTTTACTATACTAAGGAATAATAATTTCAAGAACAAATCAAGAATAATCTCTCCGAGAAGAGATTTTATTTAAAGAAAAAAAAAGGTGTTATGTGGGTGTATTGAAGTCCGGATTTCCCAGAGCAAAGTCTGCGCGTTGATATGGGTAAGTGTGCGGAGCCTGCAATTCCAGCATGGTCCTGCAGGGGGTGCTCCTGCAGTGTAAGTTCTGCTTCCGAGTTGGCCCTGTCCACAGCCAAAGAACTGGAATGCATCCCCTCTCTCAACTCCCTACAATGGAAAATCATTAACCAAGGTCGCCCTGGGGTGCGAGGTGACCCAGTGCCTCCGAGGAAGAGCCCTAGATACTGGGATTTAGCATGGCCAAGATGGGAGTCTGAGAAATCTGGCTGGGGCACCAACCTTGTCCTGACCAGTACTTAACTTTCGAGGACTCAAGCCAACCCATGCATCGCCCAGTGGACAGATGAGACTCAGGGTCTCAATCCATCTCCAGCACCAGAGCCACTCTCCATTGTCCCCAAGGCCATTCATTCTTCTAACATTCCACTACGTGTGCCCTCCCTGGATTCAAAGCCTGGCTCTGAATGCACAGGTTGTGGGTGGATTTATCTCCCATGCATGCAAGTCATTTTTCATCAGCAAGATGTAAATAAGAATAACTGCCTTGCACAGTTACAGCAGGATGAAAATCCAGGCTTCAGTGAAGCCATGGACAATCGGCAAATGTGTGCAACTTTCATTTCAGTGCCCTAAGGTCCCTCCTTCTGCAATTTCTCTCCCTCCGCCTCTTCCTGCTCCTCCTCCTCTTTTTCGGTGGACACACACACACACATTTCTCCATGAGCATTAAGAGGCACTAAGTGGCCCTCCTGCCTGCCTGGGCTAAACAGTCCCCCCTCCCACTGTAGCTGCTCCTGCTTGGTCCATCACCCACCCAGGGCAAGCGTTGGGGCAGGGTTAGGTGTGGAGGTGGGGAAGGGTGGAGGCTTTGCCAAGTGCTTCCAGCTTGAGTCGCATGAGCATTTGTGAATGCCTGCCCTCCATCTGTAACACTTTTAAGGACGAAGCCAGTCATTGCTGCCAAGAAAAGGGACTATCTGGTGGGAGAATGGCTGGCCTAGGGTGTGACATCAATGAACCGTAACGAACGGTGGGGGACTTCCCCAGGGCCACTGATACATTCCTCCTATCAATTCTGGTGACCCATATCTTCCTCTCAAGTGGAAACCCACCAGGAATGGCGCCTTGCTGCTATTTTAAAACATGGAGATTGTTGACGGCTTGGCCACTGGTCACAGAGGGTCTGAGCGCGTGCATTGCAGCATCTGGATTCCTCACCCCTGCTTCCTTCACCTCCTAATGACGGGAGCTTACCTGTTGGAAACTATCAGTCCTGGTTAACGCATCTGAATAATAACGGTCTGCCAAAGTCAGCATTCTCTATTACGGTTGCAATCAGAGTTGGTTTAGAACCACCACTGACTTCCAAGGAGAATTAAATGGCGTACCCGGGGCTGAGTGATGGCGAGCATGGGAAACCTTTTTCCACTAGAGTGGAGGAAATAATTTAATTAGTCTCTTATTGTAAATGTTCCGACTTTCATACATTCACTCGTGGCCTGTGGCTGTGATAGAAAAGAAATTAACGCTGAGTCTTTTTGAGTGTGGAATGAATTGGACTTTCCAGGCCGAGAGAATTAATTATAAATGCTCTCCGTTGAAGACTGCCAGACTTTTTTTTTTAATATGATAAATGATGTAATTATTAGATGTCAAGTATACAAATACTCGAGCGTCGGCATTTTAGCGGATTAATTTCCACATTCACCGCGGTGTATAACATGTTCATCACGTTTAATTGCACAGTAAGGGGGGAGGGGAAAATATCTTCGCTCATCATTCCGCCTGGGATTTGCAGGCAGCAAATCTCTGAAGGCATTGAACGCTAATGCACTCAATGTCTGACGACACCCTCTTATTCCATTCTGCACCAAAACCAAACAAACAGAAACAGAGCAAAGTAGGGCTTAGGCTAAGGCTAAAAAATGCAGAACAAACTTCCATATAATTGCAAGTTGGGTGAAGCTTACCTTCACCTTCTTCTCACTTATCTGCTTATCTCCCTTCTTCTGCTCAGTGAATTTGCAGAGTTCTAGGGCTTCAGGAGCCTCAAACTTCTCCAGGCATGCCTTCCCTCCCTTATCTTCCGTGGCTCCCATCTATGGTAGCTTGAAAACCTCAGAAGAATCCAGAGGCCATCTTCCAAGACCATAAAAGGTATGACTCACAGCTAACGAAGTGAATGCTCTGTCTTTTTTTTTTTTTTTTTTAAAGAGAGAGTGAGAGAGGAGAGAGAGAGAGAGAGAGAGAGAGAATTTTTTTAATATTTATTTCTTAGTTCTCGGCGGACACAACATCTTTGTTGGTATGTGGTGCTGAGGATCGAACCCGGGCCGCACGCATGCCAGGCGAGCGCGCTACCGCTTGAGCCACATCCCCAGCCCAAATGCTCTGTCTTTAAAACATCAGTAATACCAGGGTGTGGTGGCCCACACCTGTCAACCCAGCAGCTCAGGAGGCTGAGGCAGGAGGATTGTGAGACCAAAGCCAGCCTCAGCAACTTAGTGGGGTCCTGAGAAACTCAGTGAGACCCTGTGTCCAAAATAAAATGCAAAAAAAACATAATGGGCTGGGATGTGGCTCAGTGGTTAAGCGCTCCTGAGTTCAATCCCCGGTACCAATGTGTATGTATATATACATATAAATAATAAAACATCAGTAAATGCTTTAAATAGACTTATGTTGTGTTCATCCAACTGAAACCGTCAGCATACCTAGTCTAAAGCTCCGGATTATCTAATCCCAGGCTCACCTAGGCATTGCTGTGAAGGTGTTTGTAGATGTGATTAGAGTTCATGATAGTTGACTTTAAAGAAGGGACAGTCCAGAATTACTGAGTGAAACTCCAATGTCCTCATGAGGGGTCTTATGAAGGGAGGCAGGAGGCTCAGAGACAGAGAAGTGGGAGGATGAAGGTAGAGGGTGAGGGTGGAGGAAGGGGCGGGAGGCAGCCTCTAGAGACTGGAATCCTCAGGGAAACCAACTCTCCCCCAGGATCTGCAGGAAGAATGAGCTCTGGTCACACCTTGGTTTTAGCCCCTGGAGACCCCTTCCAGATTCCGACCCCCAGGACTGTAGAGTAACATCTTGGGGCTGTTTTAAATTGGTCAGTTTGTGGTCATGTGTTAGAAAACAAGCATACTGTGGAAAACATGGGAAATACTGATATGCAGAGAGTTGAAATCTAGTATTTATTGCACCTTCAAGCACGGATTCCATGCATGTGTACATTCCGCCCTCCACACCCACCAACTGGACCCATCACAGATCAAAACCACTCAGAAAAATCCATGGTGTCTGGACTTTGCACCTGCCAGTGTTTTTCTCCTTGTTACTGTACCCTAAAAATGAATAAATGACAAGACAGAGGATGGAGACAGGTTATTTGCAGACACCAAATAACCTCCGGATGACCTTGGCCTTGAGTCTTCTCTTCTAGGCCTGGAGGTGACCTCACAATCCAGCTCTGGGCAGCCCCTGGCAGGCATGCAAGAGGACACCTGCCTAGGCCTTCTAAGCTTCCCGCCTCCAGGGGTATATACCCTGAGCGCTGGGGACTGGCACTAGGGAGATGTCACTCCAGGGATTAGGTCCCTCACGCCGACTCTGACAGATGCATTCAGCTGCCCCAGGAGCAGGACAAGCAGCAGCAGCCAATGCTGTCCTACTCAGAACAGGAACAGCCATTGCCTGAGCGCCCTAGGTCAGCCCGGGTGGCTAGGCGTGCCTTCTCTCTGGGCTTCTGCTGCCCAGTGGACGTTCCACTTCCTGTCATTCCCAGGATGGCCTTGTCCACCTCTGGACCTTGTACACAACAGTGTCTCTGCCCTTTTTGGGGAAGGATGGACTTCGCCTCTCCAGGTGGATTTGAACACTGCTAAAGACTTGACCCCCCAGATCCCCAGGCCTGGAAGACCGCGCTTGCATCTTGGAGAGCTATTTACTCCCTGCTTTTCTCCTGGCCGGTTGCCTGCCCCCCACCAGACACAACAGCAGGAGTGATACACAAAGGTATGTGGGAAACTGAGTTCCAGGGAGTGGCCTTTCAGCTCCTCCATATGCAATAAAGGTTCATTCACTTACTTCTGAAGCACGGAGCTAGAGGCAGTGTTGGTGTTATGCCATGATCCACCTGCACCCCGAAACTTCTACTTCCAACATTCGGATCTCTCAGCAGCCCCTAAGGCTGGAGAAATCCAACCTGGGGAGGTGCTGGGGCACAATCCAATGGACAACCCATATCTTGCGCCTGGCACTGGGCTGAACAGAGCTGTCTCTGTGCACAAAGCTCTAAGACTTCCCTCCAGAGGAGAAAAGTAGAGATTTCCCTATCAGCAAGGGGGTATTGTTTACCTTGTTAGCAAAACAACACCGAGTCTGGCTCTTGGAGAGCCACAGGCTAGGAAGGAGAGGAATTTGGAGGCTCACTCCAGGCTGCAAAGAAAGAGGGTGGAATTTCCACTTCCTCCGGAAAGTTCTGCGTGCTTGTGAAGAGGCTGTGAGAGGCTAATGAGGCCAAACCCCTTTGCTGGCAAATTTTTATAGACAACCCTCCCCACCACCCCCCATGAAGTTCCTCCAAGTGACTTAAAGAGTAATTGGCTCCTAGATAAACCTGCCTTCACATGTACCTCCCAGCAAATTACACCCTTCCAAAGCTCCTTGGCCCCCTGTTAAAGTGGCCTTGGGGGAAACCTGGATGCAGCAAGGTCTTTCCTACCTTTGGCTCTTTCCATAAGTAAAACGGTGTTTCTTTCCAGAACAGGAAGCTGTGAAAGGGTTTATGCCTCACCGGCAGGCAGCCCCAGCCAGGACACCAAGGGTATTTTTGACATCCCCTGGAATTAGAATACACTGCACAGTTTCACAATGTTCTTCTTTCTTCTTTCTTCTCGCTGCAAACAATGCACCAGATGGTACATCCCAAGGAACATTCAGCAGATTTGGCAAAGACTCTGAGAGTAAAATGATTTTTGAAAGCTGTGTTTGAGGCAAAGTGGAGCAAAGAAAATCTCCGTTCAGTGCATGGGGCTGATGGGACAGCGTTAGGCACGCACCCAGGCATTGGACGCACCCGGGCATTGGACGTCCACTGTTGCGTCTCGGGTGTGCAGCGGAGTCCCGTGAGCGCACACAGAGGAGAACAGGATTTGGAGGAAACTGGAGTCGCCACTCCGCAGGACAGGGCACCAAGGGGTGCTGGATTGTCTAAAAGAAATCATGAGCATGGGTTTTAAGAAGACTCAAAGCCATGACGTCTTTGGAAACCACTAAAGGTGATAGAAAGAAGGTGAAATTCCGCTTTCTTTGGGCAAAGACCTCAGGGGATGGATGTGCGTCCTATTGAAGAATTTTTACTTTTAAGCGTCACTAATTCCTGCTTCAATTTTAAATAAGTAATGGAAATGGGTCTCATCCATAATGACCAGCACAGGCAGGGACCAAGATGGGCACCTGTCCTGGTGGCTCATACAAGGGCAACCCAGGCAACCCTCTATCTTATTCCAGAGTTGCAGCTTCCTGGGAAACTGAGGCAGCCTGAAGACCCCCTTCAAACCCCAATTTTTGCAATCAACTCGGAAAGATTTATACCTGTCACTCAGAGTGACAGGCATGAGTTTGTTGAAGGGATGGGAAAAGGGAAAGGAGACCCTATCAAAGGAGAGAGAGAGGAGAGGGACAGCGCGCCTCTCCTGTCCTCCAGTTTCATTGGGATCCCAGAGAAGCTTCCGGAGAGTCCCACCCAGATCCACCTCTTGGCTTTTGATTGACAGCTGGGTGACATGACATTTTCTAGTTCCGCCCTGCCAGGGCCACTCTAGGTCAGCTTGGCCATGTTAACTGATTCTGATTGGAACTTGTCATGGCAGATTTTATGGTTAGGGGGAATTATCCTTGTCTCCCTGAGTTCTGGGCACTGCTCTGTCTCAGGGTCATAAAAGTGTCCCCTTCAGGGCAGCTTGGGTTCCTCTGAGGGACATTATTTGGGGCCTGCATTTCTCCTGCAGGGCACAGGTGGTTTGCTGAGGAATGTGGCGTAGCCTGTGCACGGAGGCCAGGCTGGGCTGCAGGTCAGTTGCTCCTTGGGGAAGAAAAAAAAAAAAAGACCCTGTGGGGGTCGCAACAGTGGGCCCATGTTATAGAATTATTTATATCTTAACCTCTTGTTCCCACGGTCTGCATCTGTCTGTCCCCTAACACCCTCATGGAGTATTCATGTTAGAATTTGGGCACAAAGACTGTGATGGGTTTTGCTGCTGCTGCAAAAAAAAATGAACAAGATATTTATAAGATTCCACGGGGCAGACCAATCAGCCTGTGGAGAACTCTGGAGCAGGTTTCCATGGCAGCTGGGGGACTCGCCTTCCTCTCTGGATTCTGTCAAGGAACTGATGTTTAGATGGGAGCGAACATGTCTATTTTCTATGGTGGCCAAACCCGTGCTCGACAGTGCCTGGAACTCATGCCGGTTGCCCACAGCTGGATTGGAGACTGATGCTCAAGGGTGGCACCCCAGTCCTCTCTCCTTATTTTAAATAACTGGCTCATCAAATCCTCAGGGCTGCCCAGGTGGACATTTGCAGGCCCCTGAGATTTTGGAGATTGGCTCTTGCAGCCTTGAGTCTGAAGCTGTGAATGCACACAGCTCTGCGAAGCCCCAGCTCCTAAGGCCCTGGTCGCTCATCCCATGACTCCACAGGCTGAGGCAGGGAGATCCCAAGTTCAAGTCCAGCCTGGGCAACTTAGTGAGACCTTAAGGTTAACTTAGTGAGACCCTGTCTCCAAATAAAATAATTTAAAAAGGCTGGGAATGTTGCTCAGTTGTTAAGCACCCCTGAGTTCCATCCCTGGTACCAAGAAAAAAAAATTTAAATAAAGTAATATCCACTTGGTTGATAAAAAAGTTAGAGTCCCTGTGATGAGCCAGGCACTGTCATGAATGCCTCAGACACAGAAGTGAACCAACATAGTCTTCACGAGCCGGGAGTCTAGACAGACTGTCAGCAAACTAGAACCCACGGCTGATCTGCCACCTGCTGTGTGAATAAAG
Source organism: Spermophilus citellus (assembly GCF_964194105.1). NCBI lineage: Eukaryota > Metazoa > Chordata > Mammalia > Rodentia > Sciuridae > Spermophilus > Spermophilus citellus. Next base: position 4,418,922 of record NC_138190.1, read on the forward strand.
TTTTATTGAAACACGGCCCTGCTCATTGGCTCAGGATCCGTCTGCAAGTGCTGTTTTTGTGCTGGTCACGTTTGCAGTAGTCCCCGCAGACCCGGGCAGCACATGGTGTGGGCTCCCTGGCTTTTACAGGAAAGGCTTGCTGACCCCTGGGGAAAGACTTTACCCAACAGGACAGGGAAGCCTCTTGTCCCATCATCAAATACCAAAGGTAGATACAAGCTTCTCCAGAAAGCAGAAAAGGGGAATTGAATACAGAGCTTTTAAAATCTCAGAACTTAGTTGCCTATAATGTGTAGGCATGTAATACGATGTAGCACAGAGCAAGCACATACTATGTAAATTCTTGGGACTCAATGCTAAATTAAAAATGCAGCATGTAGCACATCACAAATAAAGAGTTACGTAAATAGAAAATATACATAGAAAAATAAAATGCATAAAAAGCTTTCATATATAGAAAAAAAATGAAATCTCAAGGAGAGGATATTTCAAATTGCAAAAGTATTCATGATAGCAATCGGGGGGGGGGGGGAATGAGAAGTCGAGTTTGCTTACAGGTATCAAGAAGTGGAAAAGCAGCAGACAGGGAGATAGATATAAGTGACCTCGGAAAACCAGGGCAGAAGGAAATGCAAGCCCCACCTGAGATGGAAAGATAAGTTCAGGGGTGGGGGCCGCATCACGTCCAAAGACAGCAAAATTACCAGGGCAGAATTGAAGCCTGCATTGGAGAGCAGAGATCACCACTCACAGAGAAGGACCTAAATGAACCAAGTACAGAGGAAACAAGAATCCAGAGGAAAAATTCAAAGAAATACAGAGCACGTGAGAAACAGAGAAGATGGGAAAAGAGATTGGGTGTATCTTTACACCCAGTTGATTTCTCCAGGAAGCCACCAGGATGACTGACAAACCCTTATGGCCCTCTGTTAAAGAGCTCTTCTGTTCTATGCATTAAGATCGGCACTTTATATTCATTAGCAGCTTTTACTCCTACAGCAACCCTTTAAGACCTGGGTTACTCAGCTTTCTCCCTGCTGTGGCTAAAGGATCCAATAAAAACAATTGTGGAGGAGGAAAAGTTTATTTGAAGGCTCGCGGTTTCAGAAATCTTAGTCCACAGAGGGCTGGCTCCGTTCCTCGGGCTCAAGGTGAGGCAGGACATCATGGCGGGAGAGTGTGGCAGAGGGAAGAGGCTCACGGGGTGATCTGGAAGCAGAGAGAGATCTCCTCTTGCTAGATACAGATATATACCCCACAGCCCTGCCCCCAGTGAACCACCTCCTCCAGCCACACCCCACCTGCCTCCAGTTACCACTAGGGATTGGTTCCCTGATTGGGTCCAACTACAGCCCACTCATTTCTCCTCTGAACCTTCTTGCACTGTCTCACATGTGAGCTTTGGGGGACACCTCACATCCAAACCATAACAACACCCAAACTAATGTATCCATGTTTTTTTTTTTTTAATGCAAAAAGGTAAGAATCACAGAAAGCCTGTAAATCACCCATAATCAGCTCTAAATGAATACATCAGGAATGAAATCCCAGATTGACTAATTTAACCCCAGAAACTCCATACGGTGCAACATTCCATCAACGGTACATCGTGTATCACCGTAAAAGGAAAAGTCGTGCTCCATTTGTGTACAATGGATTGAAATGCATTCTGCTGTCATGTACCACTCATCAGAACAAAAACCCAAAACAAATTATGGAAATTTTACGGAAGGAAAAAAAAAAAAAACATGGACCCAGCTTGGTCAACCAAGACGATTCACCCTCGCAGTCTTCCAAGGTCACCGGAACCTGAGGTCTGCATCAGAATGTTCTTGTCATTTAGGGATGGTTATTTCACAAAATTGGCCAAAGAGAATGTTTCCCGGCCCGAGATGGCTCTCGATAGTGACACTTGGAATTGCCTCTTGAACGATCTTTCCCTGCTTCCAATAGCTTGGGGGAGAAAAAACTCAGCCACACCATAAAAATGAGCTCTGAAGAGGATGAGGGAAGCTGGAAAAGAAAAAAAAAATATATGCAGGACACGGTTTCACAATTTGTGCTGCTCTTGAATTAGTAATGCACAGTGATCAAATGGAATACAAGTTTTGTTCAGAATATGCTAAAATAATGACTATCTTATGAGTACCCATTAATGTCAATTATTATTCATTATTAATACTCCACCTTCAAATTAAAAAGAAGACCCATGTGTGTGCGGTGTATTTCTGGGCTTGTTCTTCTCTCTGGTCTTATTATGATACCCAACGGCTTCATGACTAATTAATGACTCGATGCGACTTAGAAATGGCAGCCTAAATGCTAGACACTCCTACGAGACGCCATTCTGTTATGTTGTTGATCAAATTTTGATGAGTGGTAAATATTTAATCCTCCTCCTAAGATCTGCTTTCAAGTCCCAAGCAGCTCTATGCGATTGTGTAATTTCGGTTATTCTAACTTGGAGGAGTCGATTCTACACAGCCTTCGATTTCAAAGCTCCCGATTATCCTCCTAAGTGAATCTGGTGAGAAACACCCTGAAGGAGTTGCAGGTAATCACTGCAATTGATTGCCGCTGACCTAAGACTTTGACTCTCAGTGGAAGGAAGGCGTGGATTCCTTTATAAAGTGGGTGCCTCCTCTTGAAACCAGGAGGCAAAATCCCCACTTAAGTGTCACAAGTTACAGAGAGATCTTATAGTCTCCCTTCAACCTCACAAAAGTTCTACAAAGTAGCTGCTTTCAATTCCCTTACTATAGAGGAGAGAAATGAAGTGTGGATACTCCAGTGAGTTTTCTTTTCTTTTTTTTTTTTTTTGAGAGAGAGAGAATTTTTTTTATTGGTTGTTCACAACATTACAAAGCTCTTGACATATCATATTTCATACATTTAATTCAAGTGGGTTATGAACTCCCATTTTTACCCCAAATACAGATTGCAGAATCACATCGGTTACACATCCACATTTTTACATGATGCCCTATTAGTGACTGTTGTATTCTGCTACCTTTCCTATCCCCTACTATCCCCCCTCCCCTCCCATCTTCTCTCTCTACCCCATCTACTGTAATTCATTTCTCTCCTTGTTTATTATCCCATTCCCCTCACAACCTCTTATATGTAATTTTGTATAACCCTGAGGGTCTCCTTCCATTTCCATGCAATTTCCCTTCTCTCTCCCTTTCCCTCCCACCTCTCATCCCTGTTTAATGTTAATCTTCTTCTCATGCTCTTCCTCCCTACTCTGTTCTTAGTTGCTCTCCTTATATCAAAGAAGACATTTGGCATTTGTTTTTTAGGGCTTGGCTAGCTTCACTTAGCATAATCTGCTCTAATGCCATCCATTTCCCTCCAAATGCCATGATTTTGTCATTTTTCAGTGCTGCGTAATACTCCATTTCCAGTGAGTTTTTAAAAATATCACATCTCTCCAGTTGCATACCCAAGAGCTATGGGAATAGCTCAGAGCATGCCTGAGGTCCTGGCTGGCTTTGATCCCCAGCACCACCCCAGAAAACACAAGTTGCAATCTAGACATGAAAACCAAGGTGGACGGTGTGTGGGACTCTCATTTGGAAGTCGACCGTTCCCCAGCTGCCTTGGCAGAAGACTATTGGATAAGTTATGCCCGGTGCAGATGAAACCTCTGTTGAAATGCTTGTGTTCGTTCACAGGAGCTGCGAGAGTGACTTCTGCAAATATCTGTGTGCAGATGTTGTAGTTGAAACTCCGTTTGCAGGATGTGTTAATAATCGATGTGGTTCAAGAAGTATTCAGGGGGTCAGGTGTCACGGCACACACCGCTAATCCCAGTGACTCGGGGGGCAGAAGTGGGAGGATTCCAAGTTCAAGAACAGCCTGGGGAACTTGCGAGACCCTGCCTCAGAATAAAAAAATAAAGAGGCTGGGAATGGAGCTCAGTGGTAGAGCACCCTGGGTTCAATTCCCATGTAACAACAACAAAAAAAGTAATCAATGAAATTAAAAAGTCACATTGATTGACTATGTTGTTACCAAACTAACTTCTCATTTTAATGAAGCAAGGAAATACTTCAATGGAACCATGTGGTTCTTTTTTGTGGGAGAGAGTCGGGGATCAGTGATTGAACCCAGAGGGGCTTACCCACTGAGCCACATCCCTAGCCCATTTATTTATTTATTAATTTTGAGACAGGATCTCACTAAGTAGTTGAGATTGGCCCCCAACTTTCAATCCTCCTGCCTCAGCCTCCCAAGCTGGTGGAATTACAAGTGTGCACATTCGGTGCAACCATGTGGTTCTTGAAATTTCGTCCCAGGCATGGGTCACTGGTCTAAGAACAAGGACTTAGTCTAATGCTCCACATGACTTTTGTGCCCAGGCTTGGGATGGAAAAAGAACAATGAGCCTTCCTTGGCTGTTTTGATTTTTTAAAAAATGTCAACAACTGATTCTGAAACCTCAAAATCACCTGTAGAGATTAAAAGAAAAGAAAAAAGCCAGCAACACAAAAATTGAGCCCTGCATTCACAAATTCAAGACACAAAACGACCGAGCAAGTCCAGCCAATCAATGGGATTCATAGCTGAGAATCCAGCCACTAACCGGCTTAATTGCTGCAATTAGTCAAATGGTGTAATTACAGTAAACACACGAGAAGCTTCGGCTGGAGCACGGAATTGCAGGGCATCACGGTGCTATTACGATTTCAGATAACATAATATGATTTGCAGGGCTGGGGATGTGGCTCAAGAGGTAGCGCGCTCGCCTGGCATGCGTGCGGCCCGGGTTCGATCCTCAGCACCACATACCAACAAAGATGTTGTGTCCGCCGAGAACTAAAAAAAAATATTAAAAATTCTCTCTCTCTCTCTCTCTCTCTCTCTCTCTCTCTCTCTCTCTCTCTTTAAAAAAAAATAATAATATGATTTGGATACATCATGGATGCCCAGAGCCACGTGGAGGGTCCTCATTTGGAAATTCTCTGAGTGCCTGGTTTGGATTCTTTGCATTCTTTTCAGATTTAAATCGAAGTCAGATTAGGAAATCAGAACTTCCTTTTTTTTCAATGAAAGGAAAAGAAATTATCATTCTACATAAACCCTCTAGTGAGTATGTGTACAGACAGACAAAACATTCAGAGTCAATTTTGAAGTCCGTCTTTAGGATGATTCTCAGCAGGTATTGTCGTTAATGGCTGCAACACAGAGGATATTTGTGTGTATATATATATATATGTGTGTGTGTGGATATTATTTCATGTGTCTCCTGTTTTCCTGGAATGGATGAATCTACCTAAGTCTACCACCAAACCATCCGTGGAAAAATAAATAAATAAGAGATTTTCCCAGAATGTCATGCTGGTGGGGTGGTCTCTAGTTTACAATTCCTGGGTGAAATCTATGTTTTTAAGGTATTTTCACTTTGGTGACGGAAGTTTCCAAATTTTGTACCTTGTAACACTAGACCGAGTTATCCCAGATTCTCTCTCTCTCTCTCTTTTTTTTTTTTAAGGGGCAGGAGGAGTACCAGGGATTGAACTCAAGGGCCCTCGACCACTGAGCCCTACCCCCAGCCCTATTTTGTATTGTATTTAGAGACAGGGTCTCTAGGAGTTGCTGAGGACCTTGGTTTTGCTGAGGTTGGCTTTGGACTCATGATCCTCCTGCCTCAGCCTCCCAACCACTGGGATGACAGGTATGTACCACTGTGCCCAGCCCAGATTCTTTTTAGATGTCGACTTTGTATGATCAAAAACGTGTTTATTTTGTAGAGTTTAGAAGCTGAAAGAATTCTTAGAGTGGACCAGGGTGCCTGGTTTCGGAGTTGATGAATTCATTTCCTGACAGGGGTGGGAGTCTATTTCTCTGGGGAAGGAATTCTCACTGCGGTGGTCCTCGGTGGCGTTGGAGAGGAGGAAGTCCCCCTTGAGATCCGGCCACCCATTTTTACTGGAGATGGTATCTTCCTGACAAATGCCCCTCCCATCTCCTCTGCACGTTAGCTTTCCCATTCACAGTAAGGAGATGCCATGCGTTTTTTAAGGATGAAGCACGTTGTTGATGTGCATTGCAGATGTACCTCACAAGACCCCCTGGACAGGCGAGGACAGGTGGAACTGTCTGTCATCATGGAATATGCACAACGGTAGCCACTAGCTCCATGTGGCTTTGGAGACCCTTGAAGTGTGAACCATGGGTCAGAATGTCTTATTTCACTTAATGAACTCACTGAGGGTTAAGTAGCTACCACTGTATTGGACAGCACAGCTTAGACATTATTTCTCTGGGCGGATTGCTCGTCAACTGTATCCTGACCGTCTCTGGCACCCCACGTGACGTGTTATTAAATCTCGGCTTGAAGTGGTTTGTCGTCATCTCAGCGCGGACCCAGCTCTCAGCACTTAGAGAAGTTCTATGCCTATGAATAACCATCAGCAAATCGAATCATGACAGAGAAGGAAATAGCAGGACAAAGCAGGGAACATCATTATAAACGGTCTTGCATTTATGGACCATGATATTCCACAGTCCTGGGAGGCAGGATCCCGAAATGAGATGAGCTTTCATGATTATCGGCTCCTTGAATGGATTTCGCACGCTGGATTCTCGTCTGAAGTTAATTCGAGCTTTTCCAGGTTGACCTTCCTCTGCCCTGCATATCGACGGGCTTGACTCTAGCGTGAATCTCTGAGTCGCCTTCTTCTCTTATACCCTGAAGATCCAGATTTTAGCTGGCATTGCGTATTGCTCAATTGCACTCTAAAGCTAGAGAAGGGAGAAGCAATTGTTCCCACGCTCATGCTGTGAGAATGAGATGAGCCAGAATCCCAAAGGACCCAAGGGTCAGGACCCTCATCCGGCTGGAGAGTCAATGAGCAAGTTAGAACCCCGTTGTGATGCAAAGTATATTTCTTTTGCCGCGTTGGGTTCCCTGACTTACCCTGCAAAAACTGCTCTTGGCCCCGGAATCACAGTCGGGAACTCAGAGGTGTGATGCTAGTGATCTGATCTTTATTCCAAGTGACATGGGGCAATAGTGAGAAGATTAAAGTAGCCAGGTGCAGTGGTGCACGTCTGTCATCCCAGCGGCTCAGGAGGCTGAGGCAGGAGGATCGCCAGTTCAAGGCCAGCCTCAGCAACACGAGGCACTCAGCAACTCAGTGAGACCCTGTCTCTAAACAAAATACAGAATAGGACTGGGGATGGGGCTCAGGGGTCGAGTGCCCTTTCGTTCAAACCCTGGAACCACTTATCTCCCCCCCCCCAAAAAAAAAAGACCAAGCTGGACTCTACTGTAGCGCTTCATGCTGGTCACATGAAGGGACTTGCACAAATATTTGCCCAGTGGGAGACAGAAGGAGGGGAGAAAGGGAGAGAGCTTGAACGATTTCCTGGTTTGCAGTTCAGCCTTGGTCCATCTTCATTGGACGAGCTCACCATCCTCCATAAGCTCCCCCGGTTGCCTCCATTCCTGTCCCTCTCTGCCTTCCCGAGGCCTGGAACCCGTCAGCATTCACTGGTGACAAGCCGGGCAAGGGGTGAACAGCAGTGGCTTAGATACCCCTCTGGCTCCGATCTGCAAATGACAGATCAACTCAGGACTCAAGACCCCTGGCTCTGCCGATGGCTCCCAAAGGCGGCCATGGTCGGAGTTATCGGAGGTGCCACCTCGAAAGCAGCGTGATTTGGATTCAATGACCCTGATGTCCTCAACGGCTGCACTGGATTCTGTCTGAACGCCCTCTGTAACCAATCCACCTGCCAATGGGTCGCTACACAACTGAATGACCACCAACTCAACAGCTTACACACACACACACACACACACACGCGCACACACGCGCGCACACACGCACACGCGCGCAGCTACTGCTTCCCACTTCCTGTGGATCCGGAGTCTGGGGGTGGTTGAGCTGCACTTAGAGAGTCAGCCAGGGCTGGGGAGTCTTCCGTACCCAGGGCCCCGGTGATTGCTGGTGGAGCTCATTTCCTGTGGTCACGGTACCCAGCGCGGCTGTTTCTGGCTGGGTGCTGGCCAGAAGCCACTCTGGGTTCCAGGGGCTGACTCCAGTTTCCAGACATGGGATCCCCTACCTGGTCACCATATTCTAGGAGTGCACACGCCTCTCAGGTGCAGCTCCAAGGAGAGAGGGCTCAGAGGCACGGGATTACGGGGAGCCCCCTCGTCTGACCACTCGGCTTCAGGCCCAGGTGGGGTTTCCTCATTACATCTTGACGGGGACAGGCTTTTAGGGATATATGATGTCACAAGACAACACAGAGCTGGGGGCTGGGGTGCGGCTCAGCGGTAGAGCGCTCGCCCAGCACGTGCCAGGCACTGGGTCCGACACTCAGCACCACATACAAATAAATAAGTAAAAATAAAAACTAAAAAGAATATTGAAAGAAAACACATAGCTGGCATTATGTAAATACCCCGATGTTACTACTGGCTGCTTTAGATTGAATGCTTGTGTCCTTCCAAAAATGCATAGGTTCACGCTGAATCCCCACCTGGGCGGTGTGGGAGGTGGGGCTCTGGGAGGGGCTGAGCTAATCAGGTGCAGCCCATGAGTGGGACGAGGGTCCTTATAAAAGAGACCCAGAGAGCCCCCTGCCCTTCCACCATGTGAGGACCCAGGAGAAGGCACCATCTAGGAGCCAGGAGGCAGCCCTCAGCAGACCCCGAGTCTGCCATGCCGGCACCTTGGACTTCCCATCTCCAGAACTATGAGAAGTAAATAAGTATCTCATTATTTATAAGACACCCAATTTGTGGCCTTTTTGTTATGGCAGCACACATGGGCTAAGAAATCGACTCACAACTATCTCATTTCAAACTGAACGTCGAGGCCCAAGGTGAGACAGAGCAATTTTTTGTTAATGATGTGGACGACTCGAGTATCAGAAGGATTCCATGATGCTACATTAATTGTTTAAAATTCGCCCACAAAAAAATTTAGCACCACCCACCACGGGGCTGAGTTTCTCTAAGCACCCAATCTTACCAAATACCTCTGAGTATAAAAACAGGGAAACATGCTAACGCGTTATATAAAGCCCACATGACCCTGGTACATAAAAATAAACACAATTAATAAAAGAATAAAAGCATTGTATGGGGCCAGATGCCGCGGCACAGGCCTGTAATCCCAGCAGTTCGGAGGCTGAGACAGGAGCATTGCAAGTTGGAGGCCAGCCTCAGCAACTTAGTGAGGTCCTAAGCAACTTCACCATTTAATGTCCCTAGATGGGATATATTTTAAAAAGGGCTGGGGATGTGGCTGAATGGTTGAGCACCTCTACATTCAATCTCTGATACATAAAACAAAACAAGACCTAATGAAACACTGTATGATTCCATTTATATGACGTTTTCAGTAAAAGGTTGATCCAGCCGCAAAAAGTAGATTAGTGGACGTCTCGCCTGGGGAGGCAGAGAGTGACTGTTAGTGGGGTGGATTTCTTTTGGGGTTATGAAAATGCTGTTGAATCAATTACTGGAATGCTTACAGAACCTTATGAATGCACTAAATCTGTCTGAAATGCACACGTTAAATGCATGAATGGAAAAGTGCACGGGCCACATCTCAATAAATGTGCACATTCACACAGCGTCATCCCAAATCACTCATGAACATACACATGAAAATCATACACCAAATATAGTTAGGGTGCTTGGGCCCTGACCCAGGACCTTGTGTGGGCTGGGCAAAATGTTCTACCACTGAGATACACCCGGACCCTTAAAATATATTTTTAGAAGTCATCAGCAACGTACAATGAAAGGTAACATATAAAAATCAACGTAAGTAATGAGAGTCATGGCACACGCCTGTCATCCCGGCAGCTCAGGAGGCTGAGGCAGGAGGATCGCAAGTTCAAAGCCAGCCTCAGCCACTTGGCAAAGCCCTAAGCAACTCAGAAAGACCCTGTCTCAAAATGAAACATAAAAAGGGTAGAGGATGTGGCTCAGTGGTTAAGCACCCTTGAGTTCAATCCCCAGTACAAAAAAATAAAATAAAACATAAAAAGGGTTGGGTTGTGACTCAATTGTTAAGCACCCCTGAGTTTAATGCTCGGTATCAAAATAAATAATAAAAAAATAACCAAAAGTAAGTCATTCTTGCTGGACACGATGGTGCACGCCGGTAATCTCAGCAGCTTCGGAGGCTGAGGCAGGAGGATCGTGAGTGCAAAGCCAGCCTCAGCAAAGTTGAGCAACTAGGTGAGACCCTGTCTCTAAATAAAGTCCAAAAATAGGGCTGGGGAGGTGGCTCAGTGGTCGAGTGCCCCTGAGTTCAATCCCCAGTAACCCCTCCACCCAAAAAAAAAGTAAATCATTCTTTTTCTTTGCAGAGGTAGGGATGGTCCGACACCCCGCATCTCCCAGCAAACAAATACGCACTAGTATATGCACACACCATACACAGAGGTCAATCAACAACCACCCAAATGGGTGACATGCACCACAAGATAGTTCTCAAAACATACAACGTGAATGTTCCAATTGGCAAACAAAAGTGCCCATTTCACTAGCAATCGGAAAATGGTGGCAAAATCCACCAGGACACATCATATGATATCCAAGAGGTTACAGGAAGCTGTGAAGGCCATCTCAGGACGTTCTCTGTAGGCGAGGGTCTGGAGCTAAGGAGACCCCACGCATTGCTGCTAGACAGGAAAACAATTTGTGGGGTAATTTGGCGTTTTCTGCCAAGTTTGAGTTGGTGCATGTTCTGCCGTGGGGCCATCCCCTCGCGGGTACCATATTGGGCAGACCAAACTTTGCCCCATGTGCACCAAGAGACATAATCGCCAGTGGTTGTGACGGTAAAACCATGGGGAGCCGTGTCCGGGCCTTTCTTAGGAATCCTTTTGTCTGGCACAGTGGCTCTGTGGTCAGGAATTCTAACGAAGTTTCAGAGAAGCTCGGTCTGTATTGGATCTTTATGCCCTGGCCGACTTTCATTTCGAGAATCCTTTGCAAGTTGGAGAAGCCAGAGATGAGAGACGATTTTGTTTTGCAACCCAATCCCAGACCACACATCAGCTCTGCAAATTCTGCTTGGAAATTATCCGGTTCGCCTCTAGCCTGTTATCACACCCGTTAAAATGAACCAACAGACGCTTCTCAGCGACTTTTTCAGGAAAGGCGGGGTTTCAGGGATCTGGGACCATCACGTGGATGTTACATTGCGTGAGCAGACCCGGAAATGGAGTGTATTCATAAAGATAAATGTTTTGAAAAGAAATAAAGATGCTAATGCAGAAACGGGTGGCTGCTTGACCTGGGGTGCTGGTTGCAAAGGATTTCCTGAAGCCTGACCTGACCCAGGACTAGAAGGGTGACTTGAATCCAGGCACAGGGAATCCAAGGGACCAACGTTCCATGCAAAGGAGACGGCAGGTGCAAAGGCCCTGTGGTGGAAACATGCCTGGTACATGGGAGGAACAGAAACTCACAGAAGTCCCATGGAGAGGCTGTAAAGCATGGAGTGTGACCAAGTTGGAATGCTCTGGAAAACAGGAAATTGGGCTACATGGGCCACATCCTAAGACGTACTTATTAAATGCTCTTGGCTTGTTATGTTGATCAAGATTGTCCTGTTAGAGGTGACGGATACTAAGTAATCCTGGGTTGTGCTGTCCAGAGGTCCAAATTATGAGGTGGCCAAGTTTGTCTCCGTGACGTCTCTTTCCTGTCCCCCACCCTCCACCATACCCCCACCCTCCCTTCCGTCTCTGTTGTGTCAGACAAATTCTCTGCTCTTTTCCTGCTGTTTCTGATTTGGGCCAGTTGCGCACAAACCACAGCACCTTGCACAGATGAGCTCACCGTCTCAGCAGAACTCAGCCGTGCGTGCCCCCCTGAAAGACATGACAGGTGCGCGTTCACAGACCACCCCGGCACCACCTCTCCGCTTGCTCTGGAAGGGACTCTGCCCTAGAGGATGCTGTATGACAGCCTTAGACGTCATCGCATCCACCCACGGAGACGGCCTCCCCCACCCCCGGAGTGACGCGGACATCCCAACGGAGCCCGTGTCCCCGAGGACGACCCTGGGTGCTAGCTCAGAACCATCTTCGCCTCTTCTTTTGGAGACCAACCTGTGGGTGGCCTCTGGTGACCAACCTGTGGGTGGCCTCTGTCATTTTTCTCTGTTGCACCAGATGTCACTGTGGAGCTCCCTAGTAAGTAGCAAGAGAAATAAGAGATGACAAAAAAGAAACAGAAAAGAAAAAAGAAAAAAAAAAAAGGTGGCCCAACATGACAGTCCCCAAATGCACGCCACCCTCCCGCGGCAGGTCGGCCAGGGACAGCTCCCTCCCCGAGCGCCACTTCGGGTTGGCCTGCTGCGGCTCGGAGCCCAGGCTCCTGGACAACTTGGACTGTGTTCTCGTGTCTTTCCCCCACTTGCAAACCTGTCAACCTGGTAAAAAGTGAGAATCGGGGAAATGCAGATCGCCGACTCACGAAATTCAATGGTGTGCGCACACGCTCTGTTTTGAAGCGGCACAAGAATACACCATCCCCTTGATGCTTCCTTAAGAAAAAGGAAAAGTCTCACCCTGAGGCAACGGGGCTGGCAGCCGAGTCAGGATGCCTGCACCGTCTTTGTCTGGCCCTCCTCCTGGTGCATTTTGAACTGCTGACCTTGAAGTTGGCCTTGAAGTGTGTGCTTCTGTGCTTTCCGAGGTCCGACCCACTCCAGCTTGCAATACCAGGAGGGGCTGCTCAGTCACTTAACAGTGGACCTGGCAGAGATCTGCTGGCTTGCACCCCTCATTTGAGGACACCTCCGCACACGCCCGGCACCCCCTCCTTCTTAGACATAAGAGTCAAGCCCCAGAGAAGCAAAGCAGCCAGGTTTGATCGGCTTCCTAAATTGCAGCACAGTGACAGGCGTGAGCTGCTGGCTGCCGCTCAAAGGGAAATGGATTTTCCAGGACAGAGTCCCGAGAGGCGGCGTTCTTTGTCCAAAGTTTTAATAAAACAACACAAATGAAATGAGGAGCCATTTCAGAAGGCTGCACTAGAAGCGATTTCCAGACTCTGCTAAGATAAATATGGGGCTGTCCCGGTAAAGACAATGTTCCTGGCCGGTCACAGTGGCTCACGCCTGTCATCCCAGCGGCTCAGGAGGCTGAGGCAGGAGGATGGCGCGTTCAAAGGCAGCCTCAGCCAAAGCGAGGCCCGAAGCCACTCAGGGAGACCCTGTCTCGAAATAAAGTACAAAATAGGGCTGGGAGGGGGCTCAGGGGTGGAGAGCCCCTGAGTTCAATTCTTGGTACCCCCAACTTCAAAGAAGATAATGTCCCTAAAATTTTCTTTAAAAAAATAAAAAGAAGAAGTATGAACGATATGGATTTTTTTTTTTTTTTTTTTTTTTTTGCAACACGAGGGCCTCACACATGTAGGCCAGCATGGAACCACGGAGCTACGTCCCCAACCCTATGGCGTGCAATTGGTGACACTGATACCAAGAGGAGTTCATCCCGCTCAAGGGCCATGATGCTGTGGAGCTACCCACGAGGACCACACTGCAGGTTTCACCCAGAGCATGCGACCAGGTTAGGTCACCACGTGGCATTAACTTGCATCCCAGAGGTCCTTTTCCTGGGGGGGATGTTTGTAAAGACTTAGCTGAAAAGAACAGTGTTGGCACTACCTCATGGTTGTGCAGATTTTACAGAGAGCAGATTTTACAGAGAGCTCTTCCCATATAGGAGGTCCGCCCGATTGAGGCCACGCAGACTGGTGTTTCCACAGCTCCATTTTTACAACTTTCATGGTGTTCCGCTCACCACTCGAGCTGCGAGACAGCATCCTCGTCCGCTCGGCACCTGCGTGCTTCAATAACAAGCACGCCTCCCTCTTCGCAGACAGGAGATACATATTGACTTCAGAGCACAACTGGACCCCAAATTAGAGTGTGCGGTCCCCATACTACCAGCTCTGATTCACCACGGTCTTCATTAAGTACAAAAAAAAAAAATCATCTCTTTTATAACCTTCCAAGAAGGCGTAAGTGTGTCATTTGGAGACAGAGGAAACATCAGGTAGTCATGGCAGCCAGCCATCACGAATCCCTCTGCTGATGTAGTAGGAGGGCCAAGGATTTGTATGAGTACCTGGCTTTATGAGATGATCCCATAAATATCTGTATTTACTTCTAAAGCAAATTTTGAATTTTTCCACTATACACACACTCATATATATGTATGTGTGTGTGTATGTGTGTGTGTGTGTGCGCGTGAGATAGATGCTAATACCACTTTGTCAAACGTAATCTATGGCTAGATGTTTACTTTGCACCTTTTATCGTCTGAGCAAACAGAGCGAGAGTGATACTCAAGCGAACGTCAATTTTAAATTCTGGGAAAACACAAACAACCCAGGTTTTATTAGAATGTGCTATGAAACTCATTTTTTTCTCTGCTTATTTTGCTTAAGAAAATAAAATTGATCAAGTTGGACTCTTACTGTCATACGGGCTACTTTATTATTCCATGACTTTCCAATGAACTCCAATAAAATTAATGGGACACTGAATGTATATTTTAAAAACTGAGTGGTTGCTGAGGTCAGAATGCACCCCCCCAAAAAAAAATCCATGTTGAGACATAAATACTATCCAATGTGATATTTTTGAGAAGTGCACGCTTGAGCAAGTGATGGTCATGAAAGGGCTGGAGGGGACTAATCTGTACCTTTTGCCCTTCCGCCTTCCACCATGTGAGGACCCAGCCTCCCTTCTCTCCTAAAGACCCAGAATCAAGGCTCCATGTTGGAAGCAGACAGACCCGGTCCTTACCAGGCACTGAAGCTACACATGCTTTGGCGTTGGACTTCCCAGATTCCAAGACGATGAGAAGTAAATTTTTCTTCTTTATACATTACCCAGTCTCAGGTATTTTGTTACAGCAGCACAAACAGACAAAGATGGTACTACTCTACAGGAAAAAAAAAAAATGGAATCTGTCCACCAAGAGATTATTTTCTTGAATGACCTGCAAACAAGCCTCCCTTCTATGCAGGTGGCTGGAAGGATGGTGTTCCTCACTGACTGTGGGCCCAGGGGAACTCTGGCCACAGGAGCCTGTTCACAGGGCTGCTCACAATGAGGCACAAGCAGGCTCCTTCCGGATTAATGATGAACAGTCTTGGGCGTGGTTTTTCTTGCTGGTGCAATTATTATGCGGTACCAAGAGCTGGGGATCCACTGTCTACCGCTCGACCCTTCGCACTCACGCAGTCACGGCCACCACAACTGAGAAGTGGGGGGAAACACCCCGCACGTAGGAGCCCTGCTCCCCGTGAATAGCAAAAACGCTAATGAGGATGAAAGGTGGGTGATTGATCAACGTGCTGGAAATGAAGTGACCTTTATGTAGCCACTGGGTAATTAAAGCAATCAGGGGAGACCCAGCTGCGACGGGAAATGTCATAGAACAGACCCAAACGCAATTAGCCGTCGCCTTTGGGGTGGGGGAGAAGGAGCACTTGGTAGGTCTCCCAGGGGAAGGGGTGCTGGTACAGATGGGGTTCCCAGCAGAAGTCCCTCCCGGAGAAGTGCACTCTCAGTCGGAAACTGGTGGCTCAAAGCCTGCCGATGGATCGATCGTGGGAAGTCCCTCTGACGTTCCGCTTGGGGTAACGGGATAAAGAAGAGACTGTCCCTACGGGGACATTGAAAACTACAGATTAGTACACGCCACGCGACCTCACGTCATCACCAGATGACTCTTTACGCTTCCTTCATCAAAAAGTAGCCCGCACCGTCGTCAGAATAACAGCGGCTACAAAAATACCATCATGACATTGGATACCACTCAGCCTTGGCAAGCCCCAACCTGGGATCGTTCCGGTGGGTGGTTTTCCAAGTTTGCAATAATGAGGGAGCAACTTTTGCATTCTTATCTTTTCTGGGACGAGCATGCTGCCAATCAATCAAGGTGCCTTTGGCTTCCTTAGGAGTCCTATCCAAACAAAATAACACCCAAGGTTCTCTCCTGCTCTATAGAATGAAAGGAATACTACTCTCCAGGTATCCTTGGGAATAACCCCAGAAGAATTCATTGTACGGAGGAACTTTTGGTAAATCATGCTCCAACTGGGCATAGATGGCAGGGATGAGTTTGCAAAACCAGAAAAGCTGGAAAAAATATCAAATATTCACGCAGAGCTAGGGGGCCCTGTATTTTATTCCAGTTTGCTCAAACCTAGGAGGGCTGCCCGGCTCAGAGAGGGTGGTCCATCCAACCAAACCCACTAGACACAGCGGAAACCAGCCGTGAGGCAGCACAGAGGGATTCAGACTCCACCGGCAGAACTAACTAGCTCTCTGGTTTTCCAGAGGACACCTTGCAAGGTGACTTCATGCCCACCACGCAGGCAGCGAATTCAGGGTCACTTGAAAGTCTACAAACGTGCACACTGCAGCCCTGTAACGTGGATCCAATGATGGATTCGAGTCCTGAATACATAATTCGTGTGGAATGATGACCCTGAAAGTCTGAATTTCGCCCTCAGGTAACATACAACTCAGAGAAGGGGGAGCAGGGTCAGGAAGGGGTGGGAACCCTGCAGGGAATGGACCAGGTCCTTTGAAAGAGGTTCATTCAACAATGATTTGGGAGCCCCGCGTGGGGTGCGGGCTCACATTTCAGTGTCGATTTGGGGCCATTACTCAATGAAATGGCTGTGGTCATTTTAATGTAAATAATGAGAATTCTTTTTCAAACCGTCAAGCATAAAACACATCTCCAAGTCCATCTGGCATGCTTGACTCATGGGCAAGCATTTCCGAGAACAGTAGCGAGTGTCCCTGGGAGAAGAGTCTATCTAGATTCTCCCTGATGCAGGATGGCGCTGTCCTGATAAGCCCCTCATACACCTGCGGACCACCACAGGTTCAGTGGAGGGATTGCACGGCTCACGGAGCACTGAGCCCAGCCTTGTGAGACCGTCATACTGCAAAACACAAGTCCAGAGAATAAACTGAGCCCAAATATGGCTTCTCCCGAATGTGCATAAGTTTTACGGCATTGCAAAGTCGAAAAATCATCCTTTGAGCCCTTGCAAGTCAGAAACTGTCTGAGCATCCTTCTTGGTGGTGGACAAATTCACCTGGCACTCAGCTGCTGTATCAGCCGGCTGCATCGTCTTGGATAGGACCCTAATGTGTTCACCCCAAACTCCCCAGATACGACGTGAGACCCACACAGCTCTTTCTCTTTTGGGGGATCTTAAGTTCTCAAGATCCTTGAAACATACTGATTTGCTGTTGTCTCCCTGCAGGATTTTAGCAGAGCTCATTTTGCAAAGGTGAAAGAACAAAGAGGATTTATTGATTTATTTGCAACCAAGTCAAGATATAGTATTATCATGCAGCCATTTCCTAAGGCTCCATCAAGATGTCTGCAAGAAACGGTGTGTCCTGAGGTGCCTTCTGTCTGCCCCCAACACATCTGAAGTTCTCAGCGTCCACTGGCAAAAGGTCTGGAGACACAGATGCATACCATTCCACGAGTCTGTCTTCCTGATAGAATGGCAAACCTGATTCCACATGAGCTCAAGAAGTCTACGAGTCTCAGTTTCAAAGAGGCATCTTTGGAAGCAAATAGACTGCAACATGACTCTGCTTTTAGATTGGTCTTTGAAGTTTGTTTCCCTCCCCCCCCCCAACTGGAGAGTGAACTCAGGGCACTCGACCCCTGAGCCCCCTCCCCAGCCCTATTTTGCATTTTATTGAGAGACAGGGTCTCACTGAGTTGCTTAGGGCCTCACTTTGGCTGAGGCTGGCTTTCAACTCACGATCCTCCTGCCTCAGCCTCCTGATCTGCTGGGATTTATGGTGTGCACCACAGAGCCCAGCGGTCTTTGTACATTTTAAGAGACATTCTCCTGTAAATTCAAACTCCAGTAGATTTTCTTGCTCTGAAGAGAATGTCCTGACAAGAGGAAGCAAGAAATCAAAAGCAGGTCTTAAATTTTCAAGAGAATTTCTGGGGGGTGGGAGGTTCTTGGTGGCAGTGGTAGTGGTGGTATTTGGTGTGCATGTGTTTATCAATATTCCATTGCTATGACACAATACCTGAGAAAATCAACTTATAAAAGGAAAGATTCATTTTGGTTCCTAGCTTCAGAGGTTTCCATCCATCATAGGTTGATTCCATTGCTCTGTGTGAGCAGAACATCACGGTGAAAGCTGGCCGGGCCACAGAAGGAGGGAGAGAGACCGAGGGAGAGAGACCGAGAGAGAGAGACCCGCACTATCACTGCATGTGCATTTATTAACTACCCCTAACTACACAGAGGGTGAAAGGAACACTTGTGGAAGTCTTTTGCTACTTAGGTGGATCATTTTGGAAATGTTTACGTACGGAGCCACGGAACCCAAACCTGCACCGTCTCACCTTGCTCACACTCTGTCAGTTGACCCTCCCTGGTCCGCCGAGATCTCCTCTCTGTGTTTCCTCCACGATTTTGAAGTACTCGCACCTGTATTCACGTCAGAGCTGTCGACGACGTAGCAGTCGCTTGGCTCTGCGCGTTGGGTTGCTCTGAAGTCCTCTTGCACTTGCTTCGCTGCGGACAGGACACTCTTCCGGAACATTCTCAGACTGGAAATCCAGAAGAAGAGAGAGATTTTCCTCAGACTGTCTTCGGAGAAGAAATCATGGGTCTATTTTTACTCCTTTCATTTTTTAAAAGAAATCTTCCACGTTTATGGGCCTGCCTGCATTTCATGACTCTCTCCTAATAAGAGGGTAGATGTACTCTCTTCCTCCCCATCTTCTGCAATTGGGTGGCCCCTTCTGCTCCTGTTTTTGATCCAAACTGAATTAGTCTCCAACGGTACTGAGAATTCTCTTTCCACGGTGGGAATCTCCATGTGTCAATGACCAATGCTAAACGCTGAGCCAGTGTTCTGTGCTGAAGTGCAAATCTTTCAAGGGCCATCCAATGCACACCTGAGTGGGCTTAGCCCACAATTAGCCCCCGTTAAGTACTTGTGGATGGCTTCACTGGATTCTGTTCATTCCCAGGGTATTTTTGTTCTTTATACTCCATTGACATATGATGTGTCAAAACGCATCCTACTATCACGCAGAACTAATAAGAACAAATTCAAAAAATAGTTCCACAGTACATTTTCTAATAGTCATTGACTGACTTAGAAGTCTTGAGTGTGTGCATGTGAGGTCATAAAGTCCGGGTGCAGCACGCGGCTCACACATCGGCTGCACCACCGCGATCCCGAGACAAGAGCTGGAGTGAATTCTGAACGAGAGCATCCCGGCCCCAAAGGCTGTTACAGATGAGCCACTAAAGACTGCAAACGCCACACCACGATCAAGTCCTAAAGAGGAGTTAAGTGAAGCCCAGCCGTGCTCAACAGCCTGCTCTTGAAAAGATGTGCAGACGAAGAAACAAAGAAGTGGGAGAAGCCGTTCCAGGCAGGCTTTGCTCCTGCCCGCGTCCAAAAGAGTGGATGTTCCCGAGTTTTCCAGCCACCTGGGAACAATGATTTGGCAAAAAAAAAAAAAAAGATGAGTGAGTGGTTTCAACTTAGGCTAGGGGTGTAGCTCCATGGTAGAGCACTTTCCTAGCATGCATGAGGCCCTGGGTGCCATCCCTGGCACTTATTTAATAAAGATAAGAAGGATATCAACTGGCAAACTGAAAGTGAGCACAGAGAAGGAACCATCTCCTATAGAAAACACAGCACATGAGTTGGCTTTCTGTGTGACTATGACAAAGTACTTGACATGACCGACTTATAAAGAGAAAAGGTTTATTTGGTTTCGTTTGGGAGTTCCCAGTTCCTGACTGTTGGCCCCGTTGCTTTGAGACCATAGTGAGGAAGCACTTCGTGACGAGAAGGGGACAGGTCCTCGCTATTGCCTTCACACACGTGCTCCCAATTACCTGAAGACCTCCCTCGGAGTCCCACCTCTTAAGTATTCTGTGGCCTCCCAATAACACCACCAGGGGGCTGAGCCGTGGGGCTTTGGGGTGCATTACGAGATGTAAACCATAGCAATCCATTTGTGTGAATTAGCGCAAACACATCAAGGTGAACTGGCCCCAGGTCTCAGTAACAAGTCCACCTAAAAGTCACCGCCACCTCAAAGCAGGTTCTGCAGGGTGCTCTCTGTAAGGCGTCTGGGAAACCGTCCAACAACTTTGGCTTTTCCCTGAGTTCTCCCACGGGGCTTTCTAGTAGGACGGAGGAGCCGCCGTGGCATCCTCTGCATTCCTCCAGCGAATTTCAACATCAACCTATTTGCTTTTCGTTTTGCAAAATGCAGATAATAGCAAGACTCGGATGACCCTGCCAAGCCGCACCTACTTTCACGAGGAGTCCAAGCTCTCCTGGAATCTCTTAATGCCTCTGGCTACAGTCACACAGTTCAAGATGCTTAGGAAGGCTGAGCCGTGCTAACACAATTAATTTGCTGGGTGTATAGATATCTTCCTCAGCAGGGGAAGGCTGTCCCAAACCAGCGGGGGATTCTATTACAAAGTCCCAGCGAGAGGGGGTTTACAGCAATGGGTCTTGAACACAGTGAAATTGTTCTTCTCTCTCCCAACACTACCAACATTTCTAATTCAGCCAGTGCTTTATTCTCCATGCACAGACCAAAGATCCTAACCTTAGGTGATCTCTGGACAAAATCATATGGCAGCGTTGGTCGAGAATTTCAGAGTTTGCAGCTGAATTTCTGGGACGGGTCCAAATCACCAAGCTGGGAAGTTGTAGAATGCAATGACGCGCATTTATACACCATGGAATATTACTCAGCAGTAAAAAATAACAAGATCATGGCATTTGCAGGCAAATGGATGGCATTAGAGCAGATGATGCTGAGTGAAGTTAGCCAACCCCTAAAAAACAAATGCCGAATGTCTTCTCTGATATAAGGGGGGTGACTCAAAATGGGATAGAGAGGAAGAGCATGAGAAGAAGATTACCACTAAATAGGGAAGAGAGGTGGGAGGGAAAAAGAGGGAGAAGGGGAGTTGCACGGAAGATGGAAGGAGACCCTCATCGTTATACAGAATACGTATATGATGTTGTGATGAGAAAAAGAAAAAAAGTGTGTCACATTAGATTAGAGAGAAAGGATGGGAGAGGAGGGGAGGAGAAGGGGGGATACGAAGGGCAGCAGAATAGACAACGTGATTGATGTGTGTACATTCCATGTCTGTATTATATGTCAAATTACATTCTACTGTCATGTGTGACTAAAAAAAATAAAAATTAAAAAAAGAATATTCATACCCCAGTACAAGTAGTTGGGGTCTCAGCCTCTTGTTCCTCTCACCTCCTTTAATAGTTCCCAAAATGATCGACTCGGCTCTGGAATTCACACCTCCAATCTTGGTGCAGAGGCGTAGCCACCGTTTCTTTTGCCAGAAACACCATTTCCAAAGCTTGTCCATTTGCAAACCTCCGTCTCTAAAGCCACCTCTCCTGTGTGACAGGCTTTTCTGAAAGGCCAATTCCCAGGATGCCTTTCCTGTCCTGCTAATGGCACTTTTAGGAATTTTTTTTTGGGGGGGGTGGCTATGCATTTGTTATTTGCCTTCAAACCGTCTTTCTCCGATTCTAAAGAATGAATCTTGCTTTTGTGATTCAAACGTCATTTCTTCCCTGGCCTCCGGCAGGGGCATGGGATCATGAGCTTTGCATCCTGATTTTTGACTTGCCTGGAACCCACATGCATCTCAGAAACAGGATCCCTTTTTTACCTTCTCTGGCAGAAATGAATCTTCCTCTCCCAGCTGAAAATTCTGTGGGTAGCGATAATTTATATTCTGTTGAGCGTTAGCATCTCCAAGTACTGATTGCCATGGGAAACAGCAGGCACTTCTGTATGCACATTTTTGTTTGTTGGGTTTTTTTTTTTTTTTTTTGCAGGGGAGGGAGGTGGGGGGGAGGCGGGGTGGTCCCAAAAATGTGGAATGGGAAAAGAAAAGAATTGGCTACTTACTGGAGAACAAAAACCAGAAGTAGGTGAGATGTGAGGACGGAAAGAACCAAACTGAATGGAAGTGACTGACGTCACACTTGTCCAGGGCCAACTCTGCAGGTGACAATGGTATCTGAGGTGACGAGGCCCTTGGGGTTGGTTGGTGTGTCTTCCGCGCAGCCACTGCGGCTCCTCCTCAAGGCTGGTCGTCTTTGTAAAGATCTGATATTCGTGCATCTTTTATTGGAAAGCGAGGCGCCCACTAGCACTTTTGATTTCAATGACTGGATCTGTTCCTCTTTCCATCCAAGAAGTTTGGGTTTTCAGATCCAAACTAACGAGGCTGAGCATCCCTCCGTCTCCTCCCACCTTGATCATGCATTAAAAAATGAAATAGCAGCACATCCCTTGAAAGGGAAAGAGACCTGACACCCTGGAGTCAAAACGACCCATGAACTTGCTTATAAGGTAAGAAATGGCAGGAACAGGCAAAGGTGTTTGCACCATTATCCCTCGGACGTGCACAGACCAGGAGCAGATTGTCAAAGCTTGCTCCACGCTGTTCCTGGCTGGGCGGATGCACACAGCCTCTTTTAAAAATTTCCACTGTGTGTTTTTCCATTCACGAGAGGCATTGATGCAATAGCTGTCATGACAGAAGCTTCTCAGAGTTCACTGAGTCATTGTGCTTCGGGACAGTTAGGGCAAAGGGAAATCATTCCATGCAAGGTTCTCTGCTGCACACACAGTGGAAGCTAACCCGTTTGCAGTGTTGCGTAATGGGATCCCTTTAAAGTCATGAAACGTTTCAAGGAAGCAAAACCTAAGACCGGATTTGAAGGCCCCTCCAGACCTCTGAATGAAGAACTTGGAAGAGCCCAGATGACCCAGAAATGGTGAGCCTTTTGTCACAGTGGTGAGCAGAGCCGGTCACCTCTGTATTCGCTCTTGCCTCCCAGGTCTTCATTTCCAGCCCCATCCCCTCCCCTAAACTCCAAAGTACATCTCAACGTCATTCTGGGGGTCTCCGGAGCAGCTGCTTCCTGCATCATCTCTTGCAAATCATTCCGGCAGCCCTCGTCCCCAAAGGCAGGCCCTGCTGCCAAGGAAGACTACCATCATCGTCCTCCGCTGCTCTGCACTTGATCACAAGCCGTACAAATCCTCCTCGGGTGTCTGTCTCCAACCTGTCACTTCGGCTGCACACTGAGGGGATCCATGTCCCTTTAGCACATGGTCGAAGTGACCACTACCTGTTGACTTCTACGACCTCTACACTACTTTCCCTTCGTTTCCATCAACTTTTGCATTGCTGTGACCAACATGTTCCCAAAAGAACAACTTAGAGGGGGAAACACTGGGGGCTTGGGGTTTCAGAGATCTCGGTCCATATGTGCCAGACGCCATTGCTTTGGGCCCAAGATGAGGCAGAACATCATGGCGGAAGGGCCCAGCGAAGGGAAGATGCTCAGTTCACGGCAGGGTCAGAAATGAAGAGGTGATCACGGAAGCAGCCCCAGGAAAGGTGCACGCTTCCAGGGCTGGCCCCAGGGACCACTCCGTCAGCCCGTGCAGACTAGGATGGACGAATGAGGTCGCCGCTGACACCATGCAGTCATCTCACCTCTGGATGCTCCTGCATTGACAGGAGCTGGGGTGGGGTGGAGCACCTGGGATACCTTCCCAGCACTCTTCACCCAGCGGCACCCTGATGTGGCTGAAGCTGAAACAGGACCACACTGTGTCACTATTTCCAGCCTCACAGCGGCTCTGCTTTGTCTTTATGAGCCTGGCCGGAAACCTCCCATCATGCGGGCTGTCATGGGCCAAGAGTCCATCGTCCGGTTCTCAAGGCGATGCCTCCTATGAGCTGCCACCAGGGCCAGAGATTCAATAGGGCGGCAGAACTCCCAGGAAACCACTCCAGGGGACAGGGGACTCCTTCGTTTACACACACACACACACACCCCGACACCTAACTAAAACAAGACTGTGTTGACTCAGATTCCACGTGTGGAGAACCTACCCCCACGTCTGGTGTAAGGCAGGCGCTCAACGGTGTCATTTCCTTAGTCGCTCACGCCTGGGCTTATGGAGACGGACCCTTATCGTCAAAGTCCTCACGTATGGGATCTGCTTCGCACCTAAGTGAATCCATGCATTTCATCTTTTATTTTTGGACCTGGAAGGGATAAAATCATACAGGAAACCGTCACAAGCAACACCTTGTGCTGAGTCCATTTGAAACAGGATGCCAGTTCAGTGCTTGCGTGCAGACTTTGCACAGTGGGTGGACAGTGACTCCCAGTTGTCCCTTAGAAGTGGCAGGGTCACACTGTCAGGACTCTATAGGCCACCAGGAAATAAAAAATCAAGGCTGCTCTTTATTTCTTTTTCTACATGATAATGACTGATAATGGTTTCATGGAAAAGTCTGGCATTTGGTGGGCAAATCATAAACATGGGTGAAATTATAGTTCTGGACATCATACAGACAAATAAAAAACAGATGCCAAGATTTAACACAAGTATGTCATGCTTTTCCTGCTGGCCTTTCCGAAGAAGATCACAAAAGAGATTTCAAAGGCAAAGACGGAAATATCAAGTTCTCCAGACGCCCAGGGCCTCCAGTCTAATATTCTAAAGACAGAGCACTTGCTTTACAAACCACTCATTCAATCCATCTCCTATTCTTCTCCTTCCTGTTATCAAACTTAGACTCATCTGTAAGAAATGAAACGTTGTGCCAGATCTGAGCCAGATGAAAAGAATATTTTAAAATAAAAGTGGTTCATTTTTGCTCATAATGAAAAAAAATATATATTTTAAAATAAAAGTAGTTCATTTTTGCACATAAGATTTTTCTGGTGGATTTATGGACAGTTAGAAGGAAGTTGAAATGTTTTGAGATCATGCTAAGATAAAACGCATTCGCTCCCAAGACCACACAGGGTTCTAGAATTGGCCCGATGGTGGTTGTTTGCTGACCCTCCTAGAGAACAGCATCAATCTGTGTTTCCCTGAACAGAGCTCACCATAAATGTGAGAAAAAATAAAATGCAGGTGCGCAGATTAACATCTAAAAAAAAAAAAAAAAGTCAGTTGCCATAAAAATTGAATTTAGCTGTATTTTCCAAAAACAGGAGTAATTTCTGATGGTCCTCAAAGTTAGCTTAAAATGCCAGATTTCTGCTTGTCGACAGGCTCCTAGCACAAGTGGAGGAAATGCTGCACTTTCTGTGCGGTTTCACTTCTGCATTCTGAGGTTCCATACCTTGAAAAATCTTGGCAGGGTAAGCTTTTGAAATGGAAGTCCAAGATAATATTTTCAAGGATGTTAGAAGAAAGAGGAAAAATAAAAATAATAAAAAGAAGAAAACAATGGCATTTTAGCTTTTCCAAACTATGGGATTATCAAATGGATTAGGAAACCAAAGAGATGCTCCGAAAGATCCTCAGAAAGGCCGAAAATCTTGAGGGAGGTGAGGAAAATAAGAGATGATGTGGGAAACTTGAAGGCGAAAGCAAAAATTAAAGTGGAAAAAAAAAAAAAAGTAAACCTGGTTGTTCAAGTTCCAGTGAAGGAATAATTCAAGCCAAGATAGAAGATTTTCTTGGATCAACAAACTTTTAAAATCATGTGAAATTATGGAATCCTCAGCCTCTTATCCAGAATGAGCTTCCAACACTGCTTGCCAGGTAGGACTTAGATAAAGTCAGGCAGGAAGGAGGCCATGCATAGCTTTCGCCAAGGTGCCAAATCTCCAAGGGCTAGAAACAAGATGGCGCCCAACAGGGGCAAATGCTGACCAGGAATATGCAGAGACAGAAAGCTGATCTCGTTCCTACCTTATAAAATCCCACGTGGTCCTCTTTCTCTAACTTAAAAAAAAAAATCTTCCAAAATTGTCATTCAACGAATTGACTTTTCACTTGGTATAGTGTTCTATGAATTGTAACATGTATAAAGGGTTCTGTAACCAACCCCATAATCAAGATACAGAATCATTCCATCATCTCCCCAAACTCCTTCCTGCTACCCCATCAGTCGACACCCTCCCTAGGCCCTGGCAACCACAGATGGGTTTCTCCATCACTATAGTTTGCTTTTGGAGAATGTCAAATAAGCAGAGCGACACAGTCTGTAATTCCTTAAAACTGAGTTCTCTGTCCTGCAGGATTATGTCGTTCAGATTCACCCAGAACAGAGGACACAGAGACCAATCCACAAAACTACAACTATCTTATATTTGACAAAGGGGCTAAAAGCATGCAATGGAGGAAGGATAGCATCTTCAACAAATGGTGCTGGGAAAACTGGAAATCCATATGCAACAAAATGAAACTGAATCCCCTCCTCTCGCCATGCACAAAAGTTAACTCAAAATGGATCAAGGAGCTTGATATCAAATCAGAGACGCTGCGTCTGATAGAAGAAAAAGTTGGCTCCGATCTACATATTGTGGGG
The DNA here is from genome assembly GCF_964194105.1 of Spermophilus citellus. NCBI lineage: Eukaryota > Metazoa > Chordata > Mammalia > Rodentia > Sciuridae > Spermophilus > Spermophilus citellus. Next base: position 4,445,362 of record NC_138190.1, read on the forward strand.
TCGGGCTCCAAATTCCTTAATAGGATACCCATAGCACAAGAGTTAACAACAAGAATCAACAAATGGGACTTAATTAAACTTAAAAGTTTTTTCTCAGCAAGAGAAACAATAAGAGAGGTAAATAGGGAGCCTACATCCTGGGAACAAATCTTTACTCCTCACACTTCAGATAGAGCCCTAATATCCAGAGTATATAAAGAACTCAAAAAATTAGACAATAAGATAGCAAATAACCCAATCAACAAATGGGCCAAGGACCTGAACAGACACTTCTCAGAGGAGGACATACAATCAATCAATAAGTACATGAAAAAATGCTCACCATCTCTAGCAGTCAGAGAAATGCAAATCAAAACCACCCTAAGATACCATCTCACTCCAGTAAGATTGGCAGCCATTATGAAGTCAAACAACAACAAGTGCTGGCGAGGATGTGGAGAAAAGGGTACACTTGTACATTGCTGGTGGGACTGCAAATTGGTGCGGCCAATTTGGAAAGCAGTTTGGAGATTCCTGGGAAAGCTGGGAATGGAACCACCATTTGACCACCCTTCTCGGACTATACCCAAAAGACCTAAAAAGAGCATACTACAGGGACACAGCTACATCGATGTTCATAGTTAGCACAATTCACAATAGCAAGATTGTGGAACCAACATAATGCCCTTCAATAGATGAAAAAAAATGTGGCATTTATACACCATGGAATATTACTCAGCTCTAAAAAAAATAACAAGATCATGGCATTTGCAGGGAAATGGATGGCATTAGAGCAGATTATGCTAAGTGAAGTTAGCCAAATGTCTTCTCTGATATAAGGGGGGTGACTCAAAATGGGATAGGGAGGAAGAGCATGGGAAGAAGACTACCTCTAGATAGGGAAGAGAGGTGGGAGATAAAGGGAGGGAGAAGAGGAGTTGCATGAAAGATGGAAGGAGACCCTTATCGTTATACAAAATTACATATATGATTGGTGTGAGGGGGGAGAAAAAAAAGAGAGAGAGAGAAATGTGTCACAGTGGACTGGGTAGAGAGAGGTGATAGGAGAGAAGGGAGGGGAGGGGATAGGATCCCTTCTACTGCTGAACAGTAAATGATTATAGGGCCGTCGCAACATTTTTTATCAACTCACTCAGTGGAGGATATCCGGGTTGTTTCCTGCTTTGCACTGTCACCGATAAAATTGGCAGCTCCCTATTTCCAAGCTGTGACCAATGAAAAATATCTTTATTTTATGAAAAAATATCTTTATTCTTATCAAGTTCATTTTTATCATCAATGAAGTTGTTCTGAACAGTTAATTCTGGATGTTACTGAAGTCAAGCAAGTGAGCCTGTAATCAAAATAAATACACACTGATTGTTTCCTTAAATGTTTTAAGAAAGTAGCTGAACCCCTCATGCAGTTCTCATCAATGAAAAAAAAAATAAAAATAAAAACCCGAAAAAGAAATATGTGTGTAACTTGGTCAAGGACTGAGTTCAGTTTGGCTGAGATGGACTTTATTTAGCTCTAGATTTAAAACAGCTATAGATTCAACCAAAGATGAAGAGCGGTTAACAAAGGAAGGGACCCAAGTGGTGCTGTCCTGAAGAACAAATTCAACAAAGACTTGTTCCCCGCCGATCCTTCTCTGTACCAGTCAGCTTTGTATCACTGTGAGCAAAGACCTGACAGCAACAACTTAAAGGAGAAAAGTTTTATTTTGGCTGACTGTGTCCATGGTCGGCCAACTCCATTGCCATTTCGCTCGAGGACTATGTTTTCGCCATCAGCTGCATGACTCGGGGCCTTTCAGACCTACGGTCTCTTCATCTACAAAGAGACCCAGAAGAAGCCTGAGCCCCCTTTCAGGTTGAACATGCTCTGGGGAAGTTCTACCGGCAGTCACTCCCAGGAAACTGTTAGATGGAGGTTAGAGAGAGGCTTCAAGCTGCTGTTCCCCTCGTTCTCCATGACCCCAGACCTAAAGTACCAACCCACCTCAGGGTTGAGCCACCCAGGAGAGCAGGTGATTGAAGACTGGCATGGTAGTGTGTGGAAGAGTACACGCGGAGATTTTTGTCTGTAATTTAATTTTTTAAATGCATTTAGAATCTACTCCAACTACATCCAATAAAACTTGAAGGAATGTTAATGAGGCCCAATTTGCAGTTTTTTCTTTGCTTTGTTTCCTCCTCCTTCTACTGAAACCGTTTTATTCAGGTACACTTCACGGACTGAGCCACTCACCTGTTTAAAACGGACAATTTAGCGGTTGTAGTGCACTCACAGAGGTGTACCGCCATTCCAACCATCAGCTGGAAGCATTTCATCATTTGCAAAAGGAACCGGTCCCCCTCCTCATCCCCCCACCTCTCACAAAGCTGAGATTTGTGAATTGCCAATCAAACCGAATTTCCCCAGTCCTTCGAGAGTTAATCTATCCTTTTGTCCATTTTAAAAGCCTCACTCTCATTTTGTTTCTGATTTCTCACTGGCTCCATTGACAGGAAGGTGAGGATTAGAAGAGAAGAGTGTTGAGCGCGAAGTCTCAGGCAGCAAAACGGGTCCGTCTTCAAGAAAATTAACATTGCAATGTAATATTGTAAAAATTAAAACGAATGGGAGAGGTCCAGAATTTTAAGTAAAGCCAGCATTTGCTCCCACCAGCCGGACTCAGTTCTTCACTGTCGTAAGCCTTATTTGCAAAAACAATCAGCCTGCCAAACGGGACCATCGTTAAACTACATTATTTTTTAAAATATCGCACAACCGTGTTGCATGTCTCGATGGCCGAGCTTTATGGGTGTTCTTCTAAATTTTGCACCTTTGACAGATGAGTTGTTCACTTTCTTCCAAACCCTGATATTATTTTAATTTTTTTTTTTATTTTGTCCTTTCTCTTAAAAAAAAAAAAAAGTGCTTGTTTTCTATCAGTGCAAAGCCTGCCCGGGGCTCGCAGTGAAAATGCGTGGGGCATGGTGTATTTATGGCTGGTCTTGAGGGTAAAGTACATAGAGAGGTAGTAAAATTGCCTGATGCAAATTTATTTAGTTAATAAAAAAATTAGGAGGAACATAAAAAAGCAGAGCAATCTAATTGGGTTGTGATGGAGCCACCTGATAACATTTTACAAAGAAAGGGAATAATTTAAGCACTGAAACCCAGAGGCACTCAGGAACTGCATCAAGTGGTAAATGGCCCCAAGAAGTTATGGTTTGGATCTAGAATGTCCCCCCAGTGGCCTATGTGTAGAAGGTGGTCTCCAGTTCATGATGCATTTATAAGGTGGTGGAGCCTTTAAGAGGTGGAGCCTAGCAGGAGGAAGTTAGGTCTTTGGGGGTGTGCCCTTGAGAGCATGGTGGGACTCTGGCTCCTCCTCTTCCTCTCTCTTTCTCCAAGCTGCCACAGGGCGAGCAGCTTCGTCCACCACCTGCTCCAGCCACCATGTGCTGTGCCACCACAGGCCCAAAGCAAGAGGCTCAAGTGGCCATGGGTGGACACTGAGCCCAAACCCACCTACCTCTTAAGTTGACTCTCCAGGTGTTTTAGCATGAGGTAGAACTGGCTGGGGAAACCCAAACTTTGGAAACTGAGAACAATTTTGTTGTTGAACTCTTACAAACAGAAAACAAAATGGTGGTCAGCAAGGATTTGGAGGAACTGCAGATACATCAAAGGGTAGAAAATTTCAGTTAGGAGCAAAAAAAATTCGGAATCTCTTATAAAACACAATGACTCTAGTTAGTAGCAATGTATTATATTTTTTGAAGATCATTAAGAGTGGGTTGTTTGTTCTTGCCACAAAAAAAAAAAGAATGGAATATATGTGAGCCAGGATGTATGTTAATTAGGTTGATTGGGCCATTGCACCATATATACATATGTCCAAACATGCTGTATGCTGAAAATATAGACAATTTTTATTTGTTGGTCGCAGTCATTTGTTTTTAAAGGAATACGCTTCCAGTGTGGCAAGAGCCAAAATGCACGCACAATACCTGAATATATTAATGGAAAAATTCAAAGAGCTCCTGTTTATTAAGCGCTTCCATGAACCTCGTTCTTCTGAAATAGCTTTCCCGCACAGCCTTCCACAAATGGTCGCTCTGATAAGGACCCTGCGACACTGATACTAACGGCGTAGCAGCTGGAAAATGTGACAAAGAACAGTGCTTGCACCTTCGTCCTCCTGTTGAAGTTTTTAGCTTTCTACCAAGTCGTGCTGCGACATTTGTAGTGTAAAATAGAGTCACAAAGCAGTGTTTCTGCCAGGGGCAGACGGTGTGCCCAGTGGCTCTGTAGAATCACACCCGTGACGTGGGAGCTGTCTTCTTCGTTTGTGCAGATACACTCTTGGCTGTCCAGTGACAAGACCATCGAATGACGCGTTGGCTGGGATGTATTCTTATCCATACCATGTCACTGTAGCTGTTTCTGAGGAAACGGTTCAGCACCTTGATTCCATTCACACTCTTGTGCAATTGTCTCCACGACACATTTTCAAAAACAAGTCTGTCATCGCATCTTTAATCTCTTTTTAAAAGATGGCTGCAGATAAAATATACAGGACAGCCACCTTGCCATCTGACCATTGGAAAGTGAGTGGTTCGGGGCTTTAAGTCTATCCACGCTGTGCAACCACACCCAGCAACCATCTTTCACGGACCTGCTCATTCCCCAGGTCCCAGCCTCTAGCAGCCATGAGTCTCTTCTATCCCTATGAATTTGTCTACTGTAGACATTTAAAAAATGTAGTCATACAGTGTTTGTCCTTTTCTGAGTGGCTTATCCCACTTATTACTGCATTCTCAAGGTTCTTCCACGTTGTAACAGGCGTCAGGATTGGATTCCCTTAGAAGACTAACACTACACTGTGTGTCTACCCGTTGTTTTGTTTGTCCAGCCATCTATCGATGAACGTTTGAGTTATTGCCAACTTTGGGCTAACATGAATGCTATGACTTTGAGCTTTGACATAAAAATAACTGTTAGACAAATGGGTAAAGAAAATGTGCTACATATACATGATGGAATATTACTCAGCCATAAAGAAGGATGAAATGATGGCATTTGCTGGTAAGTGGATGGAACTGGAGAATATCATGCTAAGGGAAATAACTCAATCCCCCCAAAAACAAAGGCCAAATGTTCTCTCTGATATGTGGATGTTGAGTCACAGTAGGAAGTTGGGGGGAACAGTTGGGGGTTCACCAGATTGGACAGGAAGGAGTGGGTAAAAGGGAGAGGAGATGGGAGTGGAAAATACAGTAGATTGAATCAGACATGATTTTCTTATCTTAATATATGAATACACATGACCAGTGTAACTCCACATCATGTACAACCACAAAAACGGGAAGTCATACTTCATGTATGTATGATACAGCAAAATACATTCCACTGTGATGTGTGACTAAAAGGAACAAATGAAAAAATTATAAAAACAGAACAAAACTCATTGTAGGAGTCCCCGTTTTCAATTCTTTAGGCTATGATAACTCTATGCCTAGCTTTTGGAGGATCTCCATATAACGATCACATTTTTTAATATCCATGATAATGTATTTTTTCTTGGAGTGGGGGTACAGGGACTAACCTCAGGGGCATTCAACCAGTGAGTCCCATCCCCAGCCCCTATTTTGTATTTTATTTAGAGACAGGGTCTCACTGAGTTGCTGAGGGCCTCACTTTGGCTGAGGCTGGCTTTGAACCCATGATCCTCCTGCCTCAGCCTCCTGAGCCACTATGATTACAGATGTGTGCCACTGTGCTGGGCTATAATGTAATTTTAATAGATACCAAACAGAAAAGAATTTCTAATGGAAGCTTTTATAAAGAGTGAAAATAAAAAGCTACCCAGCATCTTGGGGAGAAGAGAGTAATCGTTATGTTCTGGGCACCTGATTGATCAGTACTGGCTCCTTAAACCATCTCTGCAAATGCAGTAAAGTAACAAGAGATGGATTGTCACACAAACATCTCATGAAACTTCACTTCTCGTGGCAAGAATTTTGTGACAGTTTTGCACTGCTAGGAGCCACAAGCAAATAATATGATGCATGGCACTTTTGGTTGTAAGGTGACGCCAGCTAGCCACTGAGATGATATGATTATGTTAAGATTTGCATTCATATGGAAATTGGACTCCTGCTGTTCACCTTGGCCTGCTATGGGACTCCTGTTACGGGACTCCTGGAGAGTTCCCATTGGTTGGGGAAGGATAGTAGGAGGGAATTCCGGGGGAGGTCCTGGGCCCCGGTTCCGGTAGACGTGACCGCGTGGGTGGACTGGCTTGCTTGCCGGGTGCGTAAGGGGTATTGGCAGCATTTTCAAAAATAAAGTTTTGTTCCTGCTTGAGTGGCTCGTGATTCTGTGCCCAGCCAAGACTGAGGCATTGCACTACTACTTTTAGGGATATCATTGTGTGAAGAATTCCTCATTTTGAACATGAGAGCCTCCCACGCCCACACACAAAGATGAGGTGGGAGAGACAGAACTCTCCATCACCTTCCCATCCTTTAGCCCACCCTGCACCAAAAGGGCCCCATGAGATCCCAACCCATAAGCCCAATAAAACGATGACCATGTGCTTCCTGCCACACAGTTAAGAAGGGAGTCGTTTATCAGCTGGCAAGACGGGTGAGCAGTCTCCCGGGCTCTGACTCCTGCAGAAAGCCGGGGTCAGAGCAGAATGTCGGCCGTGCATGGCTGCCTGGGACCCGCCTCCGTGGTGAGGAACATAGATGGTTTGTGAAGACCTACAAACCTATTCCAGGAGGCCCTGACGGTGCTCTTGAAACTCCCATGCCCAGGGCTGAGTGTATCCTTGGATCTCCACCGTGGCGGTCACTCTGGGGAGTCTGACTCATCCACATGCCCTCTCCAACAAAGAAGAGCTCTCCACGGCAGCACATGGTCTCCAACGGACCCTCAGAGTGCCCAGCCTGCAGCTGCCGGGGTCCCAGCTTAGAACCTGATGCTTTCACAGAGAGAGAGAGGAGGGTGGGGAGGAGGAGAGGAGGATGGGGAGGAGGAGGAGGATGGGGAGGAGGAGGAGGAGGAGGATGGGGAGGAGGATGGGGAGGAACAGAGAAGAAGAGGAGGAGGAGGAGGAGGAACAGAGAAGAAGAAGAGGAGGAAGAGGAGGAGGAGGAGGAACAGAGAAGAAGAGGAGGAGGAAGAGGAGGAGGAGGAGGATGGGGAGGAGGAGAGGAGGATGGGGAGGAGGAGGAGGAGGATGGGGAGGAGGAGGAGGAGGAACAGAGAAGAAGAGGAGGAGGAGGAGGAGGAGGAGGAGGATGGGGAGGAGAAGAGGAGGAACAGAGAAGAAGAGGAGGAGGAGGAGTTGGAGAACAAGGAGGAGGAGGAGGAGGAGAGGAGGAACAGAGAAGAAGAGGAGGAGGAGGAGTTGGACAACAAGGAGGAGGAGGAGGAGGAGAGGAGGAACAGAGAAGAAGAGGAGGAGGAGGAGTTGGAGAACAAGGAGGAGGAGGAGGAGAGGAGGAACAGAGAAGAAGAGGAGGAGGAGGAGGAGGAGGAGGATGGGGAGGAGAAGAGGAGGAACAGAGAAGAAGAGGAGGAGGAGATGGAGAAGAAGGAGGAGGAGGAGGAGGAACAGAGAAGAAGAGGAGGAGGAGGAGTTGGAGAACAAGGAGGAGGAGGAGGAGAGGAGGAACAGAGAAGAAGAGGAGGAGGAGGAGGAGGAGGAGGATGGGGAGGAGAAGAGGAGGAACAGAGAAGAAGAGGAGGAGGAGATGGAGAAGAAGGAGGAGGAGGAGGAGGAACAGAGAAGAAGAGGAGGAGGAGGAGTTGGAGAACAAGGAGGAGGAGGAGGAGGAGAGGAGGAACAGAGAAGAAGAGGAGGAGGAGGAGGAGGAGGAGGAGGGGGAGGAGAGGAAGCAGAAGAGGAGGAGGAGGAGATGGAGAAAAATAAGGAGGAGGAGGAGGGTGGGGAAGTGGAGGAGAAGAGGAGACAGAGAAAATGAGGAAAAGAAGGAGGAGAAGAAGAAAGAGGAGGAAGAGAAAAGGAAAATGAGGAGAAGAAGAAGAGGAGGAGGAGGGGAGGAGATAATGTAAAATAATGTGTGATATAATGCAAAAATCTTCAGAGGTGAGATGATTAGACTATGAGAGCCTTAGTCTAATCAGTGGATTAATCCACTTGCATGGACTCACTGGGTGGTGAGTACAGCAGGTGGGTGTGGCTGGAGGAGGGGGTCCCTGGGCTGTGCCTTGGGGGTCTCTGTCCTGTCCCTGGTGAGCAGAGCTCTCTCTGCTCCCTGGTGCAACCTAATAGTGGATTAATCCACTTGCATGGACTCACTGGGTGGTGACTACAGCAGGTGGGTGTGGCTGGAGGAGGGGGTCCCTGGGCTGTGCCTTTGGGGTCTCTGTCCTGTCCCTGGTGAGCAGAGCTCTCTCTGCTCCCTGGTGCCCTGTCCTGAGCTGCTCTCCTCCTCCAGGCCCTGCCGCCATCTTGTTCTGCTCCCCTTGGGCCAGAGCCATGGAGTTGGCCCACCATGGACTGCACCTCTGACACCGTGAGCCCCAGATCAACTTCTCCTTCTCTATGCTGTTCTGTTGGGTCTTTTTGGTCACAACAATCAAAAAGCCGACCAAATCCCTCCTCCCACCTTTGGATTGGCTCTCCCATTCCGCAACGTTGCACCATTCCACTGGTGACTCTGAGACCCTGCAGTAATCCAGAAGCTACGAGTTGTTGTTGCCTGTAAGCTACCTGTTGTTCTTAAGTTCTTTGGACACTCATCAGATGGATTTTCCTAAGAGGAAACCAAGTCAGAAGGTGTCCCCATATGGGGAGAGAGAGAGAGAGAGAGAGAGAGAGAGAGAGAGAGAGAGAGAGAGAGAGAGAGTGAGTTCCAGGATTGGGAGAAGAAGAAACAGCCCACTGCTGACCAGCCCACTCCTCCCTGACCATTCCTCAAAGCTCCTCCTTACAGCCACCATCTAAGCAGCCACCTTTATATTTTCTCTCTCCTTAGGTCCTCATTTCCCACTTTCATTTATTTTCCTCCTGCCCCCCCACTCTTTTTTAACCATCAAACTGTGGATGTCCAAACTCACCTGCAAACCAAGACCGCAGGAAATATCACCCTTTTGCCAGTCCCTCTTCCCCAGGAGGACTGAGCCTGTAATTCAACATGGTCCCCAAGTTGAGGCCATCATTGTGGCTTTATTTAACATTCCAAAGCATGATAGGTTTCCCACCAAGAGCCTCTCTGGATCCTGCCCGGGTTGGTCCGTTCCCAGAAGGGCAGGGTTATCCTGTGCCAGGAAGGTCAACACCCACACAGGCTTCATTTTCTCCACTTGGCATGGCATGGATTCCCGCTACCGCCCAACGTTAGAGAAGAAAGATTTCTGGAATTGTCAAGAAAGAAATGAGTTGTGATTTCATACAGATATCAGACCGGCCCAAACACGAAAAAAAGAGCGATAAAACTAGGAAAACAGGGGACCCACACCCTCGGCTGATGGGAGAGAGAATTGGTATGACCTCTTCAGAGGCAATTGTGCAAAATCTATCAGATTCAAGATGAATGCAATCTCCAGCAGAGCAATTCTACTGCTAGAGAAATCCCTTTCTGTGTCTACAAAGAGAGGAAGAGAAGTCCACCACAGACAGTCCTGCTGGTTCTGGCAAATGACAGGTCTCACCAACCAAAAAAACCGAGAACCATCATTAGAGAAATGGACCAGGATAAGTCCATAAAATGAATATCACGCGGCAATTGAAGCGAATAAACCACAGTTGGTGGTATAAACACAGGTAGACCTGCAAACACTTTCCTGAGTGGAGAAGAAAAGTAAGTTGTTGAGTTCTTCTTACAACAACACTTGTGTGAATTCTGTAAGATTTAGAGAAATCCGTGAGTCGTATTTTAATCAGCCTTTTCACTGCTGTGACCCAAAGACTTGACTGGAGAGATTTTAGAGGAAGAAAAGTTTGTTGGGGGCTCAAGTCCATGGACAGCTGGATCCATAGCTCTGGGCCAAAGGGGAGGCAGAACATCATGGCGGTGGAAGGGCCTGGAGGAGAAGAGCAGCTCAGGACATGGCACCAGGAAGCAGAGAGACACAGAGCTCTCTTGACCAAGGACAAAATATATACCCCAAAGGCATGACCCCCCCAGGGACCCACCTCCCCCAGCCACATTGGATCTGCCTACAGTTACCACCGGGTTAATCCATTAAAGTGGATTAATCCACTGATTAGATTACAAAACTCATTACCAAATCCTTTTACTACTTGTTATAGCTTAGACATTAGGTGTCCCCCGAAAGCTCATGTAAGATACAAAGCAAGAACGTTCCAACGTATCAGGATTTCATATGATCGTATGTGCCTGGAATATAATTTGCTATATTTCAGTCCTCCCGGCCTTTCTCTCTCCCTTCCTGCCTCCCTTCAAACCGTTTCTGTACCCCCACTGACCTGCCTTCTGTTTTCAGAGGATACCCCCTGCTTTCTCCCCTTATTTTGGTCTAGTTTCTACACCCCCACACACACACTTTCCGAGCCTGGCTGATTTCACTTAGGATGAGCTTGGCTGATTTCACGTGGGATGACGTTGTACCTTTAAGGAACATTTTCATAAATCACATTTTGTATCCAAGTTTCTGTCGACAGTAATGATTCAGGAATGGAAGGATCTGAGGCAACTGGGGGGGGGGCACTGTTCCTTATTCATGGTCATTTGGATCGCCAAAGGAATGCTATAACGCTTCAAAATTAATGGTGCCCATATATGATGGAGAATTTCTTGTTTTTCCCAAAGAATCGTGACCTCCAGCTCTACCAAGATCAACTTATGTTCCTCTTCCAAACATCACGAGTGCTGTAGTGTTCCGAGTACGCGTCTCCTACTGCTGGAGCTCAGGCTGTTTTATTAACCACCGTGGTTCTGATGATGCATGATCTGAACAACCACGGAAATGCCTTGAGAGGATGCTTGGCACGGACTCTGGGAAGGAAAGAAAAACGTGAGAAAGAAATTGCAGAAACAGAGCTGGTGGTGTTGGTGAGGGATTTGTTGACTGGCCTTTAAATACCATTCTGCAGTCACCCTGGTAAGCAGGCTATTAGGATCCCAGATGCTCATAAAACCTTCCCTTTCCTCCTCTTCAAACGGCCCTGAAACTGTACAGTCGGGGATATTAACTTGCAAGGCTGGGAGGCTAAAAACGAAGGCCTATCCTAAAAATGGGAGAGACACAACACCAATCGTTGCTGATTATTTTTTTTTCCAAACCTATCATTAGTGAAAGCCGTATCTCTAAGAGGGAGAGATTTCTGCTCATATCTACCGGCAGAACATATAGGAATATTCACTACGAGTTGTATCATTTTTGTTGGAAAATTTGCAGAAGACCTCTCTTGGGAGGATGGAGGTGAAAAGTCACCTTCATTTACACGAGGTAATGAGGGAGACGGGTCATGGGGCATTTTGTATTTGTAGCGAATGCCTTTCTGTCATTCTCTGTCTTCAGAATGTGCCTTTGGCTCATTGACGTTGCGTAATGTAGTATCAAGCGAGATGCAGAACAATGTGCATCCAAACATTTGCAAGCAAATAAGAAAACACGCTCCTTCCTTGGCAAACCTAGAAGCAAGGGCCTCCAGATTGACAGATTTAACCAGATGTGGGAGGTAGGGGGGGCTTTAACCTCACTGTCTAGCCACCTAGAGGACCTGGTGGGAAAAACAGAAATCTAGATGTTGCAACCCCCCACAGAAGCAGAAAATATCGCATTTCCCAACATTCAGGTGAAAGTGGACGCCGAGATTGCTGACAACCCCATATCTTGATGCACTCATGCGTCTAACACGTCGGTGTTTGAGCCCCTGCTATGGACCTGTACCAGGGGTAGGTGTCAGGGACTGTGCACTGAACAAAACCTGAGCCCCTGATGTCAAAAGCGCAGATATCCGTGAGAGACAGAAGCAAACCAGGGAAGAACGGAAGGCAGAGGGGCTGAGGTCGTTTTGCACAGGTGGAGCAGGACATGCAGAAATTTAAAGAGAAGGAAAGCAGTTGGTCCTGGGGACTTGGAGGTAGTGGGGAGAGCAGTTCTAGAGAGATGGGGGAAATGTTTCTGGAAACATCTCTGAGAGGCCACTGGAGACATTTAAGGACCAGCAAGAGGCCCAGATGGTGGAGGTGGAGATGGTTAAGAGTGAGGGGACTCATTCTAGAAGCAGGGTCGCCCCGTGGAAAGCCTTGCCTGGCGCCATAAGAACATTCCAGAACTTACTGCATGATGTAGAATGCTGTTGGAATACTTAGAGGAAACGGTGGCCCATGCACTGATTTATATTCCAAAAGAACCGCTCCGCAGGGAAAGGCAAGAAGAATTGTTTACGGAGAAGCCTGGCAGGCACCGCCTTGACCAAGTGGTCAAGGTCAACACCACCAGAGACAAGCCACGTGGTTATCCTATGCCCTTGGGTTGATAGAAATGGGAAGGGACTCTTACCTTAGTCATGCTCTTTCCCATATCCCACAACCCCAGACCAACTAGGAGAAAACACTAGATAAACCCAAACTGAGACACCTTCTATGAAATATCTGATGAGGGCTCGTCAAAACCATCAAGGTCATAAAGACAAGGACAGAAGAGGAAATCATCACAGGTCAGAGAAGACACAGAAATGAGGGGATGACTAAGTGCAAATGTGGAACAGATCCTGGGCAGAGAAATGTTCTTGGTGGAGAAATTCAGGAAACACAGAGAGATAGAGCCTCAGATTCAGCTGACGGTATTGCACCAGTGCAGATTTCTCTAACTTTTGGCACATGTATTCTATTTTAGAGCATGCGTGCGGATACGACATAATTTCACAGATATTTTATGTTTTATATGGGACAAGAAATGTGTTTTTCACAGATCCTGAAGTCGGGAATTCTAATGTGGAAGCTCCTGTAAGTTCAGTGTCTTGCCAGGGTCTGGTTTCTCCTTCCGACATGGCGCCTGTAACAGTGCATTTGCACCACATGGCAAAAGGCAGAAGAGCAGACAGGGTGGACTCCCTCTCGCTATCAAGCCCTTCATAAGGTATATAATACCACACAAAGGACTGGCTTGATGTCACAGTGAGAGTAACTGAGATCCAGTTGAGAAAAGTGAAAAAGTGGACAAACGGAAGGATGCATTTGCTTCTTGTATGATAATTAGGCCTTTCACAAACAGAGATGGACCGTTGGTAGCCAGCAGGCTGAGCAACCAGAGCTATTGGGGTGGGAATTTCCCAAGGATCGTATCCGTAGGTGTGCCAAGTGCGTACAGTAGTCTCCCTTGTGCATGGTTTTACTTTCTATTATTTTTATTTGCAGTGGTCAATCATGGTCCAAAAAGATGAATCTGAAAATTCCAGAAATGAACCATCTACAACTTTCAAGTGGCAAGCCATTCTGAGCGGCATGGTGAAGTATTGCATCACCCTTTGCCCCGTGTTTCCACACGGTATATGCTACTCCCTCACTAGTCACTTCATAGCCATCCCAGGGAATAGATGGACGGCTGTGCTACCAGAGTGCTTATGCTCCAGTAACTCTTCCTTGACTGAATACTGACCCCAGTATGCAAGAGTGGTGATGCAAAGGGGGCTCTGGGGTATAAAATCTGGAAGGACAGATGAACTCTGGTACTAGAGGTTTCTTCTCTGTGGACAAGTCAGAGGCTGGGAGAACCAGGTGTGGGCAGGTGGACAGAGGCTTGGCTATTGAATACAGAATGTCTCACCCTGAGGGGCCCTGGGCTGGCTCCGGCTGAGGGTGGAGCAAAGTTCAAGGTCCTGGCAGAAGGGAAGAACTGAACGGGGGTTTTCTGGTAGGATTTAGCGTTTGGCTCTCTTGGTTGGTGGGGACAGGCAGTCAGTGAAACGCTGCATGCACGCTACCATTTGGAGCTTCCTGGACATTAAAAGGTTCAGCAGTAACCAGTGTGTGAGTGATCTGACCTTGCCTGGCCACTGGATTGGAGAAGCTGACCACAGAGACCAAACGCACCCGGTGTCTCCCTCGGTGGCCGACTTGTTTTCTTCCACTCTTGATTTTTAAAAATGGAATCTGACCCTTGATGTGGACAGGTTCGGCGGGCATTGACTTAACCCAGGGAAAACGCACAAATCTTTTTTTAAAAATCGTGTCTGCACGTGTTGTGTAGACGACATGGTGCTGCTGTCAGAACCTGTGGAATGTACTTGCACACACACACCCACCACCACCACCACCGCTCTGACCAGGGACCGAAGAAGACAACACAGAGAGCTCCGAATTTCAGGAAGGCTGTAGAGATCCCAGGAGAAAAGAACCATGAGCCGGAGGGTTATCAAAGATCAGTCCATTTCCATGGGGTGCACCCGGGAAGTCAGGTCTCTCCGTGCCAGTCTGGCACCCATCTGTGACAAAGAGTTTCAAGGAAGATGGCCTGTGTGTTAAAGGCTTGGTCTCCAGGGTGCTGGTGTTGGGATCTGAAGAGGTGGGGCTTGGTGGGACCCCCTTAGGTCGCTAGGGGGGTTCCCTCAAAGGGGATTGTGGGACCCTGGACCAAAGCTCATTTTAAGTCCTTAGGGCTGGAGCCTCCAGAACTAGAAGCCCAGACAAACTTTCGTCTTCATAAGCTCATTTCCTTGGGTATTTTGTTATAGCAACGGAAAGCCAAATTGTACCACCAGGTAGAAAGAGCAGCATAATGAAGACGTAGAGGCATGGGAGTTGAGGAATCCAAGGCGAGCACTGAACTCCTGGAGAAGAATATCAGGGCGGGGGGGCAGGACTGGGCAGTCAATGTCCAGCTGAGGTTGACGCTCTGATGAGCGGCACCTGCCCACGAGTGTGTTTGAAGACCCAGGGCTCGGTGTGGAGGATGAGCTGAAATGGAGACCCTCTGGGTAGCCACTGCAGATGCCCACCAAGTGAGGGGTGGGGAGAATCTAGGCAGGGACGTGTTCAGTAAGGGAGGCCGTGGCCATGAGCTCCGTCAGACCGAGAAGGAGGCAGGTGGGCGTGAGAGGAGAGGAGATGATGGGGTGTGAGGCCGGGAGAGTGCTCCCGAGGTGCTGTGCCGCGCAGCCTTGAAACTCTCCCTGCAACGGGAAGCTTGTCTGTATGGCAGGTTGGAGGGGTGGTATGTGTTACCTTCCCGGACCAATTGGCCCTTTTTCCTTACTGATGAAATCGGGTACTTACCCGGACCTGGCTATTTCAAGCTGACCACACTTGGAAAAGATCCAGACGATACCAAAAATAAGTCCAGCTCACCCTAAGGCTGCGCTTTATTTGATCACAAACACTAAACCTTTCCCCCCCCTCCCATTCAATAAATATTCATTCTCTAGATGTCAAATTATAATCTTCTCTCTAATATTACTGAAAATTAGATAAAGGAAATTTACTCCTACAAACTTTTAAAAATTTTCCCTCTCTTACAAAATTATGTTTTCACGTGGATTCCATGTGTTGGAAAATATGTGCAATTGTCACTTTGAAAGTTCCTAATGCCCCCCTTATATCAAAGAAGACATTCTGCATTTGTTTTTCTAGGGATTGGCTGGCTTCACTTAGCATAATCTGCCCTAATGCCATCCATTTCCCTGCAAATGCCATGATTTTGTCATTTTTTAGTGCTGAGTAATATTCCATGGTGTATAAATGCCACATTTTTTTTTATCCATTCGTCTATTGAAGGGCATCTAGGTTGGTTCCACAGTCTAGCTATTGTGAATTGTGCTACTATGAACATTGATGTAGCTGTGTCCCTGTAGCATGCTCTTCTTACGTCTTTTGGGTATGTCAAGATCATTGTAATGTTTTGAGCAACTAATAAAAAAATTAAAAAAAAATAAAAATAAAATAAATAGATTACAGCTAAAAAACAAAAAAGAAGAAAAAAAAAAGAAAGTTCCTAATGCCAGGAATTTAACATGGCAAATGAGCTTTTTGTTGTTGTTCTTTTTAGACATACAGGAGGGTAGGGTGGATTTTGACAGAGTACACATACACGGAGTATAACTTGTTCTAATCAGGATGCTGTTCTTGTGGTTCTACGTGATGTGGAGTTACACTGGTGTGTGTTCATCTATAAGGATAGGAAAGTCATGTCTGATTTATTCTACTTCCTTTCTAGTCCCCTCCCCACTTCCCTTCATCCCCCTTTGTCTAATCCAATGGACTCCTCTTCTTCTCCTCCCTACCCTCCCTTGCTGTGGGCTAGCATCCACATATCAGAGAACAATCTGCCTTCGGTTTTTTCGGATTTGCTTATTTCACTTAGCATGATATTCTCCAGCTCCATCCATTTACCCACAAACGCCATCATTTCTTCATGGCTGAGTAATATTCCATTGTGTATATATACCACGTTTTCTTTATCCATATATCTGCTGAAGGGCACCTGGGTTGGTTCCATGGCTTAGCGATTGTGAATTGAGCTGCTATAAACATTGATGTGACTGTGTCCCTGTAGTATGTGCTCATTTTAAGTCCTTTGGGTATAGACCGAGGAGTGGGAGAGCTGGGTCAAATGGTGGTTCCATTCCAAGCTTTCTGAGGAATCTCCGTCCTGCTTTCCAGAGTGGCTGCACCCATTTGCAGTCCCACCAGCAGTGGATGAGGGAGACCACAGAAGGACTTTTTGAACATTCTTTTCACACTCAAAAATGGACTCATGTTTGAACGAAGGCTGACTTACATATCCCGAGGCGATCACCATGCAACGTGGGCATGTACTGAACTATCACACCATGCCCCCAAATGGGAGTAGGAAAGACAGTGGAATGGCATTGGAATGAAGTGAAATACACGACCAGTGTAAGTCCACATCCTGTACAATCACAGGAATGGGAATTATACTCCATGCATGTATGCTGTGTCAAAATATGCTCTACTATCATGTATAACTAAAAAGAAAAAATTGAAAAGTGGTGTCCTTAAAGGCTCAGGTTGGTCACCAGCCTCTTGCACTCCTGGGAGGTAGAACAGTCTAGTGGAAGGGACTGTCTCTCTCTGGACTTCCCAGAGGTGAACCGTCTTCTCCGACTGTATGAATTCTAGCTGTTGCCTGCCACGGGCCCCTTGAAACTCACCTCTTTCCAAGGATCGCCCACGTGAAGGGTATCCCCAGCTGCACTGCATCCCCCAGAAGCCCTCCGGAAAGAACCAGGGCAAAGATTTCAGCCTCTCTTTTCTCGCAGTTTTCCCGTTTGCACACCCCATTTATCTGAGCACACCGCAGACGCAGAGGCTGGCTTTTTAGGTATGGCCCGTCAGGTTCTTTAGCTCCTGTTCTTGTCCGAGTGCAACGCCGTTTTTTCAAAGCGGGTCCCACTTTAATGTCTAAGTAGCTCTCGAGGAAGGCTGTCACAAAGCCAAAAAAATGCCAAAATGGAATAACCAGGTCAACTCTGCTGCCGTTAGCTCCCGGTTTCATGCCTTGGTGGATTAATACACGAGTAAATCCTGCAGAGGTGCACGGATCAGATTTGGTCACACGACATGGGCAGCAAGGGACAAGCTCCGTACCTGTCATCCTCAGCATTACT
Source organism: Spermophilus citellus (assembly GCF_964194105.1). Classification (NCBI taxonomy): domain Eukaryota; kingdom Metazoa; phylum Chordata; class Mammalia; order Rodentia; family Sciuridae; genus Spermophilus; species Spermophilus citellus. The sequence goes on from NC_138190.1 coordinate 4,462,910, forward strand.
TCTCCAGGATCCAAGACCCAGAACCCTTTTCCTTGTTTGGTTGAACATAAAAGAGCTCTTTCCAATTCCTACTTGATGTGCGAAATGCTAAACGGCCAAGACAGACCGAGGGACTGTTTTCTAGGCAGGGCTTTGTGGAGATTCCCTGTGGTGGGTGAAATCATCAGAGACGTCCCTAAAATGTCCACATCCTGATCTCCAGACCCCGTGGACAGAATATGGGATGCCACCAAGATATCCACCAACAGATGAATGGATTTTTAGAATGTGGTTTGTCCATACCATGGAATATTACTTGGAAATGTAAAAGAATGAAGATGTGGTATATGCTATCGAAGGAGGAACCTCAAAAGCATTATGCGAACTGGAGGGAGTCTTAAGTTGGTTAAATAGGTAAATTCTAAGCCTATATATATATATTTTACTGCATGACAGAGGAAAATTAAAGGAACTATTTTCTTGCTACCAGGAAATCTGCAGTTCCAGGTATCCCCAAGCCAATGAAAGTTTTTGAGTTTAAAAATAAGCCGGTGGGGCTGTGTGTGGTGGTGCACTCCTGTCATCCCAGTGGCTCGGGAGGCTGAGGCAGGAGGATCACGAGTTCAAAGCCAGCCTCAGCCAAAGGGAGGCCCTCAGCAACTCAGGGAGACCCTGCTGTTTCTACCCATTTCCCAAAGGGTTAGAAAACGAGAGAAGCACAACTTTGTGGATATTGTTCCTCTGGGTTTATGTTCCTACATGCAAAAGGGTGTGTATAATATTCGTGGATTTAAAAATCAACCTTTCTAGCCACTTCTCACTGAGAACTTCAGAAGCACTTTGAAATTACTTTTCTCTGTATTTTTTTTTTTCATGTCTTATTTGCTTGTTTGTGGTATAATGGGCCACGGGTTGCTGGACACAACATTTTAGGAATCTGACTTTTCCAAAGGAATACAAAAGACGACATTTTATATTCCTTTAGTAAGAACTAAATATAAATACGTTTCCTAATAAGAATATTTGTCTAATCCTTAATCATTTACTTGGTCTTTGTGTGCCAGCCAGTATTCATTTGATTAAAACACTCTAATTGGGAATTTATTAAGGAATTACGGTGTTGGGAAATTAAGTTAAAACAGAATTAAAAGGAGATGATTCTCTCCAGTTACAGAAAAAAGAAAAAGAGGCACATTGGGACTGGATCCATGAGAAAAGGGGTGGTCTGTGAAAATAAGGATTCGGATGTTGGCCCAGACACAAAGCCCAGCTCCCTTGGGACGTGCAAAGCAAGCAAAAATATCCCAACTTGGAAGAGCCCCTGGCGTTTTCCAAGTGCCCATGGCAGAAGGACTCCAAGCGGTGGCCTCAAACGCCTTCTAAGATGGCTGCACACTTGCCTTTTGACCACCCTGCCCTCTTGAGACGCCAGACTTGTCCTCCCTGGGTCCCTGATGGGATGCAGCTCCACCCCAGCTGGCGAACTCCTCCACAATGCAGGCCCACCCCCACTGCAGCCATTCACCAGGTGCTTGCAAACAGGTGTGAGGCGCTCTCCTGACCTCCTCCATCTATGTGGACCACAAGGAATCGAACAAGGTGGAACTCAGTCGAGCTTCTAATCATGAGAAGCGTCCTTTAAAGTAGAAAAACTCTGCCAGGTGTGGTGGCTCACGCCAGTCATCCCAGAGCTTGGGAGGCTGAGGCAGGAGGATGGTGAGTTCAAAGACAGCCTCAGCCAAAGCGAGGCCCTCAGCCACTCAGGGAGACCCTGTCTCTCAATAAAATGCAAAATAGGGCTGTTGACGGGGCTCAGGGGTTGACTGTCCCTAAGTTCAGTCCCCAGTACCAGCCCCCTCCCTCCAAAAATAAAAAACCTATAAGCAAGAAGTCCCAAATCTGAATCATTCTGCGAAGGAGTATTGTTAGAGGCTCCAAATGCCTCACTCCAGGGGCATTTAGAAAAACAAGGTTGCCAATATCCGCTCGGGGACTCCCAGAGAATCATTGGTAGGTGACGCTGACCTGCTAGGGTTTGTGGGTTTATTTTCCTCAACATGGAAAAACAGGTTCATGATTCGTAGAGGCAAGCTAGTTCCTGAATTTTGTGTTTGCCTGTAAACAAACATATTCACAGGTTCGGGGATTCCGATATTGTTCAGAGTTTGTGGTTATCTTTCGGGGAGTTGGTCCAATAAGAACTGTCTCCATTCCTAAAATGTGTGGCTCACAGCTTATATAAAACTCAGAAATAATAAAAACTTGTGATCAAATGCTGTACTTGCAGCAATATTAAATGTGTCATCTACCTAACACAGTGAAATTTAAAAGACTGTCTTATGCAGTCCCCTGGCACGTCCATATTAAAAAAACACGGTGTAAATACCAGGTGCTTGCGTATACAGATGGTGCTCAAATTACCGTGGTTCCAGGCTGAGCTGGGATGTGCTATAAGTTAGGTACACCAGTGCATTTCCAAATTACGATATTTTTATCTGTGCATTATAATTAGATGGGACCTGTTGTTATGTATCCATACAGGTACACAATGTAGCAATGTGATTTGGCCAATATCATTCACCAATTATTCCCCCTTTTCCTGTCCTCCTTCCATGAGATTTCCCCCCCTCACCACCACCACCGCTACCACCTTTTGTCTTTTCTATCTTCCTCAGATGAGAGAAAATGTACAACCCTTGACCTTCTTCTGAGTTTGGCTTATTTTGCTTAACGTAATAGTCTTTAGTTCCATCCATTTTTTTTTCTGAAGATGCCACGATTTCATTTTATTCCTGCCTGAGTAATATTCCATTGTGTGACCACATTTTCTTTAACCATACGTCCGCTGATGGACACCCAGCCTGGTTCCACAGCTTGGCTCTTGGGAACTGTGCTGCTATAGACCTGGCTATGCATGGATCACTGTGGTCTGGGCCCAAGGGGAGGCAGAACATCATGGTGGAAGGGGATGGCAGATGGAAGCAGCTCAGGACGTGGCGACCAGCAGGCAGAGAGAGAGCTCCACTCTCTAGGCACCAAATACAAACCCCAAAGGCAGGCCACCAGTGACCCCCCCCCCCAGCATTGTCGCACACCTGAGCTTTCAGGAAACACCATATCCACACCATCTGCAGTGGTATGTTTGAGCACGGTGACTTTTGTTTGCTTTTCTGCTTACTTGAGTGTGAGAATGACATCCTGAATTCTCGGGCTGCTGGCTCAGTGTGTTTTCTGGGCTCTTCCCATAACCTGCAGTGCAGCCGTCCGCTCACCATGACGATGAGAAATACCTGATAAAGACCTTCAGTTTTCCCAGGGCAGAACCACCAAGCTGCATTCCAGTGCATGGGCTCACCAGGTGCTGGATATCTCCGTCTCACGACCGAACCTCTTGGGGGCGGAACCAACTCTTCAATGACCTGACTCCCATCTAAGGGTTAAACGGCAGGAGCAGTGTGGTTAGTCCCACGGTATTGGACGTGCAGGACGCTGATCATGTGTGGTGTGGCACAACAGTTAGAGAGCCCTCCAGGGTGCATGAGTTTCTGACACTGAGAGGTGCCACACAGCAGAGACGTGGCTTCTCAACCGCAGAACTGCCTTCCACGTCAACATCCCTGCTGTACATAGTCTGTTTGCTAGAGAGAGAGCAGAAAGAGAGCCAAGGAAGAAGACCGAAAGAGAGACAAAGGCAAACATAGAAAAAAGCCAAATCACATGCTGCAGAGGTGTTTCGTAAAGGACTGTGAACCTCCTCATCTTTGAACATTTCTAAATTCGTATCAGAGTTTAGGCAGTAGAACCAGGAGGAAGGAGGACTCTTTTAAGGATATCTGAGAAATTTAAATTTCTGCAAAAACATTTGGTGATATTGAGAAGATAAAAACCAAATTATGAACTGTTACAAATTGGTAGTAACAGTCCAGCCTTGACTGTACACGTCTAATTAATAGACTCATCCTAACTACTGGATTCAATGGAAAACTTGAAAAATGTGTTATATCAGATTTTTAAAAATTCTGTCTCATACTTCGTACGGTTTAGGAACAGTCCGTTAATACAGTTGCCAGGCGCTACTCTGTGAGAGGCCCGGAATATATTTTTATGAAAATGTTTTTTTTTCAGTTTCACAAATGTAAATATTTACTTACCCATCTTGGGTGTCCTATAAAGTACAGAATGGTTATTTCACGCTAATTTAACAGGAAAAGAAAAATGAAGTCAACAAATTTGTAGTCACTTTAGACCATCTAAATCATATATCATTATTCCCTCGCTGAGTAATAAAACGTGGGATTGAGTTTGGCTTGGTTGGAGAAGCAGGTAATTTTTTTTATTTGTCTAAACATTATGCAATTATCCTCCCTCCTCGTTTGACATTTCCTTTGAAGACTACCTCTGTGTTCTACGTTCTCCTCAGTTAAGACAAAAACTCAGCACCGTTAACCCAGTTGACTGAATTAACATTTGTAGAAGACATTTATGTGAAATACAACTGAATAATGTACGTTGGTCCAAGGGTGTTTGGCACATTCTCCGGGATCCAGCATATGCTGAGCCATAAAACAGGTTAGAAGTGATGGGAATTACACAGATTATGTGCTTAGTAGAGAAAGGAATGAAAATAGAAATCAGTTATAAAATAAGATGGATAGAATGTGGCCAATTATGCCTAAATTAAGCAACACCCCTTCAAAGCAACCAAACAGGAAATGATGGCTGGAGTGAGGATACTTGGAAGTAAGCAGTAATGAAAATAAGATGTTAGGCTTTATTAAGGGTTAGAAAAAGGTGTCCCCCCAAATCTCATGTGTGAGACAATGCAGGGGAGCTTTAGAGGTGAGATGACTGGGTTATGAGAGCCTTAACCTACTTGGTGGATTAATCCACTTGGATGGACTCACTGGGTGTAGACTAATAGTGGATTAATCCACTTGGATGGACTCACTGGGTGTAGACTAATAAGTGGATTAATCCACTTGGATGGACTCACTGGGTGTAGACTCATAGTGAATTAATCCACTTCGATGGACTCACTGGGTGTAGACTCATAGTGAATTAATCCACTTGGATGGACTCACTGGGTGTAGACTAATAAGTGGATTAATCCACTTGGATGGACTCACTGGGTGTAGACTAATAAGTGGATTAATCCACTTGGATGGACTCACTGGGTGGTGACTGCAGCAGGTGGGGTGTGGTTGGAGGAGGGGGTCCCTGGGCTGTGCCTTTGGGGTCTCTGTCCTGTCCCTGGTGAGCAGAGCTCTCTCTGCTCCCTGGTGCCCTGTCCTGAGCTGCTCTCCTCCTCCAGGCCCTGCCGCCATCTTGTTCTGCTCCCCTTGGGCCAGAGGCATGGAGTCCGCCACCAGGGACTGGACCTTGGACACCGTGAGCCCAAAACAATCTTTTCCTCCTGTAAAATTGTCCTTGTCAAGTCTTTTTTTCTTTTTCACATCAGCAAAAATGCGGACTAAAGCGGCCTTTGTGGGGAATGGCGGAAAGGCCCACAGAGGGAAGCCTGCCCTTCCTTGCTGGCTTACCATGTGCAGCTCGACACTGTGACATTGTCCAGCTGGGCTTTGCTCTTGTTTGTGTTTTTCTCCATCTTTGCTGTCTTTTCATGGTTCTTAGGCTGACCCAAAGCTGGCTTTTGTCTGGCTTGCTTTCTTCTTCCCCTTGACCCATGACTCAAGGAACAAAATCCGACATACCATCTGATTAAAATGCCACGCACTTGCTCTTCCTGTCTTCTTCAGATGGGCTGAGAAAACATCTCTTGTATTAAAAGAAGTTGTCCTTATGCAACATTAGTACCTGGTACAGAAAGTAAAACTCTTAGGAAGGCCACAGGGAAGGTAACTGTGGGCTTTGCACCCCACCAGGGTCAAACAGGGCTGAAATGAATAGGACCCAAGATCCTTGGTGGGCCTTCACCATTTCTCAGGTTCCGAGTGCTAAGACCTCCCCCAATGTGTGAAGTGGATAGAGATCAGCTTTCACCCAACCATCATAAAACAAAAGTTCCCAGTTCCCATTCCACCGGACCATAATCTGACCAGGGCAGATGGCATACAGACAGCTCAACCATCCATCCATGGAGCAACACTGGATCCTGGACTATCAATGCTTGATGAGAACTCGGCAGATCACTGATTCAGTGAGGTTCACGACGGATTCTCAGGGCCCCTTGTAGGAGAATGAGGACAAACACCACCAGCATCCTCTGCCTAAACATATGGCATCACACATATGACGGACTCTACAGCTCAGGGCCCGAGGTGACGCAGAACATCATGGAGGAAGGGCCTGGAGCAGGAGGGTAGCTCAGCTTATGGTGGCCAGGAACCAGGGCAGGGAGGTGAAGAACAAGAAAGAATCCTAGGAGCACCTCCCAGTGACCACCTGCCTCCATCCACGCCCCATCTGCCTGTGGTTACCATCCAATAATCCATCCTGATTATTAATCTGTCCAATGGATTAATCCACTAATGAGGTGACACCTCTCATAAGCTAATCATTTCCCCTCTGAACACTGCTACATTGCAATGTTCTCCAGGCGACGTAGGTTTTGGCGTTAGTCTTTTCCAGGTGCTCCGATTCCTCCCCTTCCCGGGTTTCCGTATTGGACCCCCCTAAACACGGCCCAATCTCATCTTCTTTCTGTGCCCATGTCACAGCTGTCTGACAAGCTGATGGGTATAGCCCTTGAGTGTGCCATGCTCTTGGTTTTCTCTGCACATTTTCACATTCTGTTCTCTCTTCCAGATGCAATGTCTTGAGACCCTGGCGCCTTGATGACCCTGGTTGTGCTTTGAGGTGCCACCTCAGAGCCTCTTGTATTTGAAGCATCCCAAGAACCCCAGGCTTGTGGGCGGTGAGGGAGGTGTTGGGAATAGAACTAATGAGATGTGTCTTGTCTGATGTAAGAAGAGAGATGCAGAGGTGAGCTAGCTCAATCTGAGCCGAGAAGCCAGGAGCCATGGTGAGCCATTATTGGGGGGAAAAAAAGAAAACTCAAGAAGGATAAAGTTTAACAAGGAGAACAAAGATCTATGTTTTTACTGTTGTCATGAAGCTCTTTATTGAAGTGTAAGATATACGCAGGAAAGTGTAGCAGTTCAGACGGCAGCTTACACGCCCCAGAGAGTCTACATTTCAATAGACAGACAAAACCAACTGTTGGCACGGATGCCCAACAACATTTACACACTCCTGGAGTCGAATTTGGTGCGCCATCTTGGAAAAATCACTGGACAGCATCTCATTAAGCTGAACAGATGCACATCTTATAACAGGACGCCCTTCTCAGAAATATCCTCAACAGATATGCTAACATATGTTCACCAAAAAGACACGTACCGAATGCTCATGGCAGCTTTATTCATTATGATCAAAAAAAAAAAAAAAAAAAAAGGAGAAACAATCCCAACGTCCATCAAACCTGGGATGAATGAATAAATTGTGTTTTATCAACTCTGTGGAATACTACTCGCTGTTGACAGTAATGCACCCCAGGCCAAGGTACTGACACGTCTCAAACATGACACTGAGTCAAAGAAGTCCACGGCGGAGAGAACAAATCGTACGAGACATTAAATACAAAAGAGAGCAGAAAGAAATCCTCTTACTTTTTGTAGGGTGGGTACTAGGGGTTAATGAGGTTCCATTTCTTCATTGAGTTGCCACAACATAGTTGTGTCTCATCCTGAACATTAAAATACAGTGGGAAGAAACATTCAAGTACTCTACTTACTGAATTTCCACAGAGTACACAGGCACACGTGACTGGCGCCCAGACAAGAAGCAGAACATCACCAGCCCCTCAAACTGCCTCCCTCACTCCCCAAAAGTAGGTTCTATTTTGTCTCCTATCACCATGGCTGAGCTTGGCCTGATTTGAAATTTACAACCGCGAAACCATCCAGCACGGACTCTCTCGTGACTGGCTTTGGTCCAACACTGTCTGTTTTTGGACAGGTTGAATTGCCGTGTCTTAGGGATATGCAGATGGAATATTCTGGAAGGATCTAGAAATAGCCAGGTCGGAGGCAGGTGAATTTCCTCCCCTTACTCATGGGCTCAGACACTTTTTTCCTCCTTCTCTGGTGCACTCCTCAAGTGCACCTTTAGCAGATGGATATGCTAATTTACGTAGCTGCGGCTAATTTACAAGGATCTGATCCCTCTTCACGTAGCCCTGGTCAGAATGTGAGCGTCACAGTGCTGGGGACCTCGGCTGCCTGTTCACCGCTGTTTCTGCCACAGCGAGAAAGCATCCAGGCACGGAGTGGATATTTCACAGATATCCATTGAGCTAACTAATTACAGCAAAAACTGGGCAATCAACAGAGACACTTGAAGCCTTGCAATTGCCCAAGCCCATCACAGGATAAATTGGGGGAAAAGAAGCTAAGAAGACAAAGGATGTTCTTCAGAGGATGCTTATATTCAGCAGCAGAAAAATAATTCTGGACAGTAGACCAAAACAACAACAAAAAATCAATTGAAACATATTTTTGGTTCATAAGCCATTTTCATTTTGTTTTGTTCTAGGAAGAAGGACTAAAATGAATTGAGTATTATGCTTCTATTTTTTTGACAGATAATAATTGCACATTTTTATGGAGTACTGTGTGATGTTTTGGTCCATTTATACATTGTGTATGGATGGAGTCAGGATATTTATGTTATCCATCATCTCAAATGCTTATTGCTTCTTTGTGTTACATCCTGAGTCCTTTCTTCTAGCTATTTTGAATTCTACGATATAATATTGTTAACTAAAATCACCCTTGTGTGACAGAGTACCAACAGGTGCCTTGTTGCGACATGATATCTGACATCTCCCCTCCCCTCAGCTGGGCACCACTATTCTGCTCTCTAGTTTATGAACTCAGCTGTGTATTACCAGCCTTATAGATATCCAACGGATCTGCATGGCTAAGTGATTACCAATCAATTTAAATTACTCATAAAATATTTCTGGTGACCTAGAAGCTTCTTTGAATTCGCAATATGAGGCTTTCAAATGTGTGACCCGGGATGTGCATTTTGTGGTTTTCAGTCAAACTGAAGAGAGAATTTCATCTTCATCCAATCCTTCAATCCTGAGGATTTGAACTATTGCTGATCGCCCAAAGATCATCAAATTCACCAAAAGATTGTATTCCCTTGGAAAGGTCCATCAGCTGTAAATCTGATTTTCCTCTAACTTTCTGACTCCTGACATCTAACGGTTTGCTTTCACTGTGTAGAAACAAAGATCCATCAGGAAACACAGTGGTTGTGACAGGCACAAACGTCACCCGTCCACCTGAGAACCCGGGCGGGCACTAGCGATCCTCAAAGTTTGTTTATAAACCAGGGCAAAATAAAAACCTATACCTGGGCGTGCACTTTCCTAGAACTCCACGTATGTTCCATTTGAATTCCACGTCCACCTTTCCTGCCTCTGAACGTGCGTCATTTCCAACCCAGCATGTTCCTCAACCCTGCATCTTCGGGTATGACTAGGTGGTCATCCCTCCCCTTCTTCCACAGATTGTGGATGTTACCTTTTAGGAGTAGATGCCCTGTCGGTACCATACATGAAAGCATTTGCACCAAGAATTGACCCCATGTATGCATTCGCTTTTTTTTGAGTAGCAGACATTGATAGGAATCGGGAAAACACCAAAAAGCAGAGAAACCGGGATAAAAGTCTCTCACCCTGCTAGCATTTGGGTGCAGTTGTAGCTAGCTGTCCCACGTCGAGGTGGCCCACAGGTAGAGGCCGTGTAAGACAAGTACCTGGACCAACCATGAAGGAGGATTTAGAAAGCCAGAAATAATGCCAAAGGTGCCCAAGCCCTGCTCTGGAACGAGGCAGTTAAACCTAGGCTCAGTATCGATGCCAAAGCAAGATTTCAGGAGAAATATGCACTTCAACCTTTGATGGCAATTATCAAAGAGCTAATGACAATGACTAATGGCAAGGATACAGAGAAATGAGAAGCCAGCACACTCTGGGTAGGAATGTCAAGTGGTGTAGCCACTTTGGAAGAGAGTATGGAGTTTCCTCAAAAAAATAAAAGTACAAAGGGCTATTCCATAATCCAGCAATGTCTTCTTGTGGGTATGTCTCCAAAAGAATGGAAACCAGGATTTCAAGGTCAGATCTGCCTGCCTCTGTTCATAGCAGCCAAGGTATGGAAGCAACCTGCGTGTCCATCACAGGTGGACGGATAGAGGACAAGGTAAATCCATACAGCCAAGCTTGAACCCCCCTTAGAAAGAAGGCTGTGGTGTACGTCAACAGGGATGAAGCTGTAAGTCCTCGTGCTAAGGGACACAGACCTGTCACAGGCAGACAAACACAGTGTGATTTATTTACATGACTTATCAAAAACACGTCCAGCTACTGGTCCCCAGGGATGGAGGGGGTCAGGAAATGAGGAGATCCTATTCAGGGGGTGTGGGATCTCAGTCAGACATGATAAAGAAGTCGTAGATCTCTCTTGCACAAATTGTGCCTTTAGTCAGTTTGACAGAGTTTTATTGGCGGGTAACGATCACCACCGAAATGCGGCGATGTATGTAGAATCCAGAAATAGAAGTCCACTCGGCTGAACAAGTTTGAGATTTATAAAGTGATAAGCCACAGAGAGCCAAATGGGACAAAGGATCCAGGTCTTCCTGCACGGAGCTCAGCCTCGTGGCCTGGTCTTGCAAATCGGCTCAGATCTGCACACTTCCATCCTGTCCTCCTGGCCAACCTGGGTCCCCGGGGAGCCCTGGGGGGGGGGACATTCACTTCCCTCAGCTCAGTCCTCCCCTGACCAGAGTTCTGGGCTGCACTTCTAAGGTTGTAGCTGAGAGTCTCGATTCTCTGCTGATCGTGAGTCCCCAACCTGGAGGCTGGTGCCCATCTGTGATCCATTTCCACCCTTCAACCCAGTTTTCTTCCCTCAGGTTGACTGTTAAAGTACATTTCCCCAGGCGTCGAGAATATTGTGCAAAAGAAATGCTCCCTGAAGGTCATTTAGAACACTGTGAGATTTCCTGAGAGTCCCATTGCCCAATAAAATATAGATGCACTTCGGTCCACATGTATGTGCTCCGACACTTGCTTTTCTCCCAAGGGTCATCTGATTCTTCAATTTCTACCCTCTTTAGAGAACCAGTCAACAGAGGTGAAGAATAGATTTTTTTTTTTTCCTGTGCTGCTAAACTTCATCCCAAACTGGCTTTTTTTGTTTTCCTTCTCTTTTCTAGGAAAGGCTAACGAGAATCACTCATCATCACGTTAACATTTTCATAGAAGGAATGGTCGAAAGTAATGAATGATAAAAACCTCAGTGAATATTTCATTTCCCTCCCGGGAGCATTCTAAATGGTTCTTTTCAGAGTCCCGTGCCAGGCTGTGTTTCTCACTCTTGAGTAATGAGTGCGGCAGATGGGAAAGAATCCGCCTGTGCAAGAAGCGACAGACACGTACCCTAAGACCCTGCCGGAGAGGGTGAAGGCAACCTGCACAGGTCTCAGGTGGTTCTGTGCTTAGGATATGAATCCCAGATCTATGACCTGACTGCTGGTACCTGCTCATTTGAGCCTGTTTTTGTAGATTCCATCTCCACTGTAGTTCCCACCCCCAAAATGTTTTGTTTAAACTGCTTCAACATTACGAATCGTGCTCACTTGACAGGGCACAGGAGGACTTTGAAGCACGTCGATCCTGTAAAACACCAATCGTGTGCCCATTCTATTCCGTCTATGAGCAATTGGATTTATCACTCGTTTTTACCCACTTGCCAGGCATGCAGAAAGTGGTCAGCCCGGACTCTTCAAGTACCATTGTGCTTTTAAAATAAAATGATCCAACCGAAAGCTGAATTCATAAATGGAACCGTACCAAGCGTGTTCTCCAAGAGGCCAAGCAGCCCTGTCTTCCTGCAAATCAGAGGGTGGTGTCATGTCCCCCAGCTCATCAGCCTGCATGTCCGCCTTTCAGTCAGCACCGCCGTGGCTAACTTCTTTGCCCAATTTAGTTGAAGGACAGAATGCGTCCTGTGTGTCTGAGTGCACGGATCACCCATCCATCAGTGCCACAGAAGCCCCTCACCTGGGCAGTGGATCAATAGCACTGACTTACTGGGCTGCCTTATCCCAGATCTTCTTAAATTGCTTCTAAATGCAACCACACAACAATAAATGAAGAGAAAAGAGGAGAAAGATAGACAGGTACACAAGGTCTTTATGCAGAGTGGCCTTCAAAACGTACAGCTGAAGCACCACCATGAGCTGAACCCAAGGGATGAATCTGAACCAGTTCAGCTGATTGTGAAAAGAAGACTTTTGTAAAGAGCCATTTTCTGTTGGATTTGGAGTTTTCTTTAGATTCCACAAAAGAGGGCAGATACTTCCTCTGTTTTAGTTAGCTTTTTCACCCTTGTGACTAAAAGACATGATCAGAACAATTTTGGAGAAGGAAAAGTTGATTTTGGAGAAAAAGTTTATTTCACAATTTCTGAGCATAGATGACCGACTCCATGGCTCTGGCCCAAGGGGAGGCAGAACAAAATGGCGGCAGGGCCTGGAGGAGGAGAGCAGCTCAGGACAGGGCACCAGGGAGCAGAGAGAGCTCTGCTCACCAGGGACAGGACAGAGACCCCAAAGGCACAGCCCAGGGACCCCCTCCTCCAGCCACACCCACCTGCTGCAGTCACCGCCCAGTGAGTCCATCCAAGTGGATTAATCCACTTATTATTCTACACCCAGTGAGTCCATCCAAGTGGATTAATCCACTTTCAGTCTACACCCAGTGAGTCCATCCAAGTGGATTAATTCACCGATGAGGTTACAACTCTCATAATCTAATCATTTTATCTCTGAATGATCTTCATTTTCTCCCACATGAGCTTTGGGGGGATACCTCATATACAATCCATAACACCCTCTTTCCTGGTACCACATTCAAAATAGTTGATCATCATGGCACTGGTTCACATCATGAAGGGCGTATGGCAACCCATGTGCTACAGCCGGCCACATGCATGGGACATCCGTTTCCAGGGTTGATGGAGTTAGAGGATTTCAGAGTGGCAGCCCTGGGGCAGCTCAGGACATAGCAGGTATCCAGAAAGTGTTGGCATGACCAAATCAGGTCCCCGGCCTTGGCACAGTGCTAACCCAACTGGACACAGTCCAAGAACCTCCTCTCCAGTTAGGCACATGGAATATGGCAAAATCAAGTTGACGCTAACTTAACTGAAAACTTAACGTGAGACCTCATTATCACAACTCTTAACTAACATTCCAGAAGTAGGAAAGGATGGAAACTTCCATACCAGGCAGGGACCACGGAGATTTAAAAGAAGCATAAACCTTGATAGACTTGAGGGCTTTGGTAGCCACCGGGTCATTCATAGTCATCACAAAGACGTAGCTGGTCGAGTCTTTTTCCCCCACACCTGTAAGATCTGACTTCAATAAGTAGGGAGTTAGCAGAGTAGAATAAGGCACAATTTCTGCAGGTGGACTTTGCTCATCTTTCGTATAAGCTTATACCATAAAGAAATTGTAGGGAGGATGGAGACATGGATTTATTGCAGGTTTCTTTCTCAAGCATCTCTCAAATCCAAGGGCTCCTCAGGCACTGAATTTTCACTGGACTCCCCAGGAATCTAGACTGGCAGGTTCCAGCAACGCATATCTGTGTGTCTACAATGTCACTTTCCAAAGGGATAGGCCGGGGCCTGTGGCTGCCCCAGTTGCTATGGAGACCACAAAGCTCTTGGATGAAGTTCACAGTGCAGCGCTTTAGCGACTGCAGAGCCGGCAGCTGCAGGGGTCAGAAGCTGCTGCCATATGGATTCGGCAGCTGCCAGAACAGAGATCTTAAAGAAGGCGGGGAGGGGAGAGGACAGGGGAGAGGGAACGCTTTGTTTTCTTTGGAAAATAAGAGAAAAGGCAAACTAGCAATGAGGGAATGACCCATCTAAATGCTGATCAATTATTTAATGCAGGACCATGGCCAACAGTATTTTAAACCATCTCACGTGATTAGGAAATTAATCCTATCATGGATTTAGTAAAAAAAAAAAAATTATGCAGTGCCTACCTATTTGCTGAATGATGGCCGCCATCGGGAGACATAGCATCAGGGAGATAAGCTGCTAAATAGGTCAGGTATTCTCGGAGATACATGTGCGCTCCCCAGCGTCTCCCGGGCAGCTTTTGTAAAAAGTAGGTGATAGCATTTTGCTAATTGTTTCCAAACTTTTCTGCCAAGGTTATGCGTCTGAAACTTGAGAGCTGACTGATGATAATCTCCCATGACCAATTACTTTCCACTGCAAGAGAGGTTTCAATACACTTCAGAGGTTGCTTGATTTTCTTAATTTTTTTTTTTTAATCAGGGATTGAACTCAGGGTCATTTAATCACTAAGCCACATCCTCCGCCCTTTTTAAATATATTTTATTTAAAGACAGGATCTCACTAAATTGCTGAGGCCGGCTTTGAACTCACGATCCTCCTGCCTCAGCCTCCTGAGCCACTGGGATAACAGGTGAGCACCCCCACATCCAGCTGTATTTTCCTAATTATTATTTAGCAGTATAGACAACAGGTGCCTGCGTGGAATTGGACTCTTGAACTCAGCTTCATGATGATGGCTGGCTTTGGTATTTTACAAAGTGCTGGAAATTTTTGAAAAGGAACTGAGAAATGATTTGCTGAATCCCCCTGGAGCACGGAGCCCTGGGAAAGCAAGACCTGAAGTCACAGGGTGTACACAAAGGACGTTGCCTCAGGGTCTTGGCTGGAAAAGAGGTGGGCTGATAAGAAGACGGGGCTGTCGTATGTTAGCCTTTTCAAAATTCTTCCATGGAAGGAATAAAAGTCAGATAAGTCTCCTCCTTCCAAGCGTGAGATCAGGGATGAAGTGCTGATTGGCCAAGGGCCACAGAGTGGAGTCATTCTCAGAATGTGCCATCTCAGGGCAGGGCTGTTGATACAGTGGTCAGCACACGGGTGACCGAAATTCATTCTCCCTCGAATGCAGCAAGGAATCTTTGCATGCAAGGGGGTGGACTCCCAATGCCCAGGAAACTACTTCAATACCTTCCCTTCTAGTTAATGCCGAATTACACATGTTGGTCCCTTCAATACCTTGTCCTTATTATTAAGTACCCATATATGGGACCAGTACTGAAACAGATGCTAAGAAAGAGAGAAGAAAGAACAAACCAGTTCCCTGGCCATGGAGAACCACATGTTAAATTCAACGTGGGTCATTGAAATGGGTATTTGTGGGGAAAAAAAAAAACCCAACCCTTCTGATTCTAGCTATGCTTGATGGTTTATGTAGGTGTTTCTCAAAAGCTCACATGTGAGACAATGCCAGAATTTTCATAGGTGAAATGATTAGAATATGAGAACTGTATGACCTCATCAGTGGATTAATCCACTGATATGGATTAATCCACTGATATGGATTAACTCAGTGGGAACTAGAGGCAGGTCTGGTGTGGCTAGAGAAGTTAGGTCACTGGAGATATATGTCTTTCAGGTTTATAATTTGTCCCTAGTGAGCATAATGTGCCCTCTCCCTCCCTCCATCTCTCTCTCTCTGTCTCCTTCCTGGTCACCACATCCTGAGCTGCTCTCCTCCTCCGTGACCTTCCGCCATGATGTCCTCTGCCTCAACTTGGGCCCAGAGTAATGGAGTTGGCCAGCCATGGACTGAACCTCTGAAACGGTGAGCCAAAATAAACTTCTCCTCTGAGTAGATCTTGTCAGATGTTTTTGGTCACAACAATGAAAATAAAAAACTGAATAAAACACCATGGAATTGTTTTTGAAATTATAGAGCATTGGAGCTAAGGAGTGACCTCTGAGGTCAAGAGCACCCAATCTTCCCATTACACAGATGACAAAATGGAAACTCAGGGAATCGAAGTCGTTTTCCCCAAAGCTGATCTTTGTGTCGTGGAGTAATGACCTGCTGGTCAGCAAAACCCTATTTGTAAGACCACTGGTGACTGGTAACAGGAAATAGAAATAATGGGCAATTAGCTCTTTATGTTCTTCTACCTTATGTTCCACAGCTACCTCATTAGCATGAATTTAAAAGTTGCTTTCAACTTAATCTTTAGTCTAATGGGTTCCTTGCACTATTCTAATTTAAGAAAATCAAGGGCTTTCCTCGCCCACCCAGTTCATATTTCATTTCACTCATATTTTCTTATTAAAATACCACTTGCCATTTATTGACTATTTTAGGAAGTGAATTGTGTGAGGAACTTTGTCTATATTATTTCTAATCTCAAATAACTATCATTTAAAAAAAAACTATCATCATTTCTTAGTTTCACAGCTATTGCAAAACACAGGAATGACCATTTCCATTTTTTTAAGATGTTGCATTTTTATCTTCTGCAGGACTAAGCAATCTGGCCATGATCATCGTGGGCAGAGTTACAAGTCCAAACCCAGAAGATTTCTAGCTCCAAAGCCAGATCCCCTGCCGGCCAACACCACAGCCTCCGTGGTGCCCAGCCTTCCACAGTTGGAGAAAAATCAATTACTCATGCATTAGCAAAAGATGACTCAGATTTCCAAGGAGGTCCTGCCTAACGTGCCATCATAATGGAAAGATAATTAAAGTTCACACCACACTTTCCACAAACGCCAATGAATGATTAAGACTCGTGCAGATGACTACAAACCAGAATCTGCCTGCCCTAGAGCTTAACCATAATTTCAGGGTATGTGGTTGAAAAGGTCAACTGGCAGTTGATGGTCACAGGATGTCTGCCGTGTTTAAAGGAGCCACACAGAGGAACAGGAAAAGCAGACAAATACTGATGAAGCATATGCCAGGGCAAGGTGCACTTTCCCACAAAGAGTTCTGACCAATGACCTTCAACAGTGTAGCCACAGCCTTGAAAGGAAATTGGAAGAGGGACTCAACAGGGCCCTCTTTTTCAAGTACCCATGTTCCCTTTGTTTCATTTTCTAACCTCGTTCTTTTTTTATTCGTGAGAAGAGTGCACGATCAACTTCAAACCTGTCCCCACCGGCTCCTGCCCAAATTATTCACGAGGAAACATCAGAATACTAACAATGATAGACGGCATTATCATCAGTACATGCACAGCCAGATTAATGCAGACACCAGGAGTCTTGCAGCCTTGCATTAGTTATGTACCCTCAAGGGGCAGGCATCAGACCAGGTGGTGCATACCAGGGGGTGGAGATCATCAGACTCTATCTTAGCAGAGTGAGGCAGCACACACACAGGGCTTTGTGGGCTCTGGAAGGACTTTGACGTCTGCTGGGACGTAGAAATGGGTGGAACCACAGTTTACATGACATAGCTCATGTAATCAGCACCCTGATTCACGGTGTGTGAACACTGACATCATAGCAAACCACCTGACCTCAGACGAGACCCTTGAAGTCCCTTGTCTCATGATGACATTGATTCTGCAAAGTTTCTGTCCCTCTGACAGCTCATCCTGAAGCATCGAGCATTTCCCCGTCCACTCACAAGTCCCGTGCATCACCCGTTCATCCAGATTTCTCTCCCACCTGTTTCTTTCTTGCTGACAGTCACCTCCCCCATCGATTTCTTTCTCTTTGGACCAACAGTACTAGGACCACATTGCCAATATCCTCAAATTAGTTAGCCTCTTGGTCAGAGAGTCTTTCTAAACAATTTGGAATAGGGAGACAGTGTGATTACAATGTAGCCAAATTGCAAAGTTATTCTCTGACTGTTGACACAGGTGCTAACAGTAACTGGGATCCACTGAACAAATAACATTGGCCCCATCCATTTTCTTCCTGAACCAGTGAATTTCCCATCCTTCTGAGTGACAGCTTTCTCAATCACCTCCGTTGCTGGGCACCTTCTTGTAGGGTTTACGGATCCTCAGCTTCTGTGCTTAGGCCGTAGCACAGTGGTGGAGGATCACACCCCAAAAACCCAAATAAAAAATGGGATGAGGTTTCAAAGTAGCACTTTAGATATTTAGACAAATGAATGTTGAGACCTTTAGTTTGTTCTAGTATGTTAAGTCTTTTGACCACACTCTTTGGTAGCTTCTTATTTATTTAGTTAGTTAGGGGAGCAGAAAAAATTGTGATTTTTTAAAAATAGGAAATACTTTGTTAATATTTTGTGGGAAAATGTGTTTCTGGGAATTGCTAAAAAAAAAAAAAAAAAAAAAAAAGTCCTTCCATGATTTTTTTCTTTCTTCATGATTAGAGCAAGTGTAGAGATGTCTATATTTAACAGGAAATGTGCAAAATTTTCCCTCAAGCTCTGAAATCCTTTGAAAACCTCTGTCATCTGCTGTTTTGCTTCTATAGCAATTGATGCTAAATCAGGGCCTGGAGAGAAGTGGAGCATGGTGCCCAACTGAAGGATCCCTCAGCCTGGCTGCAGTGTGTCCGGATCACTCAACTTTTTCCTCCTTCATGTAAACATGGCCTTTATCATAAAATTGGACACACTCTTTTCTCAGTCGGTCTCCCCAGAGCAAACCCACACTGCCTATCATGGAGAGATAGGCTGAAAGCTCTCAATTACCGATTATGTGGTTCAATAAGGAAAGCTCGATGTTGGTTGGTTGGAGATAACATGAACTTGTTCCCAGAAGCACATATAGAAATCTGTGGTTGTTTCTGGAACATAATGTTCAGTTGTAAAACTTATCTTTCTATGATAAAAGAATGAGATAGCATAAAATAAATTGTCAGACTGGGCATAGGAGGATGTAAAATACTAAAGAGGAGAAAAGTATGTTCCTAAAAAACTGGTGACATCACCTCTCCCAAATAATGTGTAACCCAGTCGTCTCAGAGAAAAAAAAAAATACTTCAATTTTCTGGAACTTACAGGGTCACCCCTCTACTGAGGAAAGTGGTCAGGGTGCAAAATTTAAGGAGATAACCCAAAGTAAGTGCCTTACTGTCTCTACCCTAGTCCTGGATCCAGCTGGACCAATTAGCTACAAGCAAACAGTTGGCACTCAGTATGTGCTTATTGAGTGCATGAAGTAGCACCTTCATCCTTTGCAATGGGTTTGTAAATCTATGCTCTACCTGTGGCTAATAGTGATACTTACACAGGGCTCCAGGGCCTCCCGCGGGGAATGACCAGGCATATTTGAGGTTTCTTGTGCCCTGACCAGGAGTGGATCGAGAGTGGAAAACAAGAAGGAACCTTGGCCAAGTTCCAGAGGAGAATCCCTAGATAGCCCAGCTTCATCCCACCACCCAGAGGCCATAAGATGGGAGACAGCTTCTTTCTCCTTCTCCCCAAACCCAAGGCCCAGGCATGATAGCACTTTTTTGCTACCTTCAAGAATTGCTTTGGCGGGTGCTGGGGTTGTGGCTCCGTGGTAGAGCGCTTACCTTGCATGTGTGAGGCACTGGGTTCGATCCTCAGCACCAGGCTTTAATTTCCTCCCTGCCTCCTCTGATGCAGGGTATCCATTTCGTTTCCTCTTTCTTGCCAACGTGAACAATGCTCGGCACATATCTGGGGAGGTTGTTCCCTACTTGCTCAGGTTTGTTTCTGTGGAAGGGAATCTTGGAGATGGAATGGCGACTTCAAAGAGAGCAGACATTTAACAATCTAACAGATCCTAACCTTAGTAACCAAAAAGTGCTACAAAGAACTTTCCCAGATACAACAGGAATGCTCCTCATGCTGAGTGTTGGCCTCTGCATTCATTCCTCATGCAAATCCACGACTTTGTATCCTTTACCGTTCATCTCTCTAATTCCACCCCTTCCTCTTCACCTGGTAGCCACAGGCTTTTAGGTCGTCTTACCAAAAAATAAAATAAAATAAAAAAATATAAGAGTTATAAGGGAGATGATGGATGTAGTAATTTCATGAAGGAGAGTCACCATTTCACCCATATAATCAAACAGCCTTTTGTGCACCACGAACACATACAATTAAAAAAAAAAAAAAAGGCTAAAAGCATTTGTATTATCATGAGCTGAGCATGCCCATTTTTCAGATACCTCTGGGCAATAGGTGTTATTGATTCAGCATTATTTTTGCAATATTTCTATACCTGAATTAAATATCTGGAGAGGAGTATACACCCACAGGGTGCCACCCATTTAGGGGGAAATGGAGCACTCTGGGACCGGGGTGATAGCAAACGCAGGAGGAAGAGACTGGGTCACGCTGGCTTAGGAGTCACATTCTCCACTTGGATCAGTGAATCTGAGTGAGTCCTACACCCGTAACTCAACTTCCCTCTTCATTGGTAGAAGGACATAAATACACTTACCCACCCATTGAGGTCACTGCAATATCAAAGGGCTGACAAGATAATACTATGAATTTATCAGGTCCAAATCAGAGTGAAGCCAAGAACCAAGACGTGTGTCTCAGGAGGGATCTGGTCAATCTGGTGGATTCGGTTTCTCCTTCCACACAGGCTGAAGGAGGTAGACCACAAACCCCAGAGATCACCCAGACTGGGAAACTTAAGGAGATTTGAAACTTTCCTTCCAATCTGGAGCATCAAAGAGCAACACCCTCTGCATAAGTCTGAAGAAAGATAAACTCTCTTCGAACCTGCACAATAAAGCAAATATAGGAACATTTTTTAAGGCCCAGAGAAAAGCAATGGAGGAACTGAAAACTGATACTCGTGGACTTACAACCCAAACCCACGTCGCCTGGAAATTCTAAAGCATGTGAAGCTATGATTTAGCTGAGAAAATGACCTCTACAGTTATCTGTATGTAGGGCTGGGCTGTTGGTCTCATTTTCAATTCATAGACACTCTCAAACCTTGGTAAAATGAGATCCAATGAATTAGTCAAAACATGATAGAGAGGGAAAAGACATAAACACTTCAGACTGATGCTGCTATGAGTCACCATAAACATTTCCGAACGTCACTCTTGATTTCCACTCTTACTGCACAAGGTCATAGGCATTCTGTCCAGCAAAACTTGGCCCTGTGTATCCGACAGAACACACCGGATTTCTCTCTGTGGAACTCGCAGCCCTCTTAAGCCTCACAGAAATCTAAATCTAAATTTCCAAGGAAAACACATTTCACAAACAAACAAACAAGAAAAAAAGTTATTCAACCTGCAAGGAAACCAGGCACCAAGGGGAGATTCAAAGAGACCCAGGAACCAGACTTGAAAAATAATTTTCACTTGTTGAAATTAGGAGATGCTAAATCTAGAACAAACAGAGACCCCAAAGGCACAGCCCAGGGACCCCCTCCTCCAGCCACCCCCCACCTGCTGCAGTCACCACCCAGTAATTGATTAATCCACTGATTAGGTTACATCTCTCATAACCCAATCATTTCACCTGTGAGCATTGTTACATTGTCTCACATGAGCTCTAGGGGACACCTTTCGTAAGCTTTGGGGGGACACCTATTTGTAAACCATAACGGATGGATGGATGGATAGATGGACAGATGGATAGATGATATAGAGAGAAAGAGATAAGCCATGGGAAGGAAAGTCACAGATAATCCACAGTTTAGCCAACTGTCCCTGTTAAAGGAAGAATTTTTTGCAATGTATTAATCTGCAGTTGCTGCTGTAACAAATAGCCACACACTGAATCACATATTAACATCAGAAATTGACTATTTCACTCTGCAGGAGGCTAGAAGTGGTCCATTCTGAGGGCTGGGAGGGAACCATCTGTCAAGTTGGCATTGGACACAGCTGTTTTAGTGTGGTATGTTGCTGAGTTCAACCACAGCATCGTTTACGGGTAAACTCTTTAGTACATCCTCATAAATCACTTCGAAGCTCATTAAAGTCCCAAATGCAAGTGCTGGACCCAGTTCTCCACTGAATCTCTCCAAAGTGAAATGTAAAGATAATAAAATGATTCTAGAGGGTCACAGTCTAGGGTTCACTTCCAACACTCGTGAATCATCCACACTGGCCTGTTCGCAAATATGACCCTGTACTAGGAGTCAAGCAAATGGCTCTGGGGCGAGGCAAGATAATCCTGCTCAATGCAGCTTCATGGAGAACGGAGACTTCATAAGCAGCTTCCTGCCGAAATGCAGCTCTTGCTCCAGAAGCAGCTCCTAGGCGTGGGAGCTACCTTCGCTCTGGCATGGTCCAGGTGTGTGCATGGGGGCTACCTTCGCTCTGGCATGGTCCAGGTGTGTGCATGGGGGCTACCTTCGCTCTGTGGTCCTGAGGCCCCCAGTAAGAACAAAGCCTGGGTTTAACCAGGGACTGGGTTAAACCTTCCCGCAGGGCGTCTGGTCAACCAGGCAGGAGCTGGGCTGTGCGGGGATGGGGGGGGGTGTATGTTTCTGCTGACAACGAGATGCATCAAGATTCTGCAGTTTTCACTGGTCTGGATCCTGCAGAATGAAGCAAAAGTGAATTTCCCCAGCAGAAACTAGCCCAGAGAGATGGAACAGGAAGCCAGTTGGTGGAAACATGGAGCTATTAAGTTCTGCAAATAATAATAATAATAATAATACAACATTGTCTGAAGGCTACTAAGGATCCCTGCTGTAGGAGCAAGAAAATAAAACTGTAGCATCATCTCACGCAAGGCCACATTTTGAAGCAGGAGTGTTTGCGGTGGAATGTATGGCACATGGGTGCCAGCTGTATTTAAATCAAATATTTCTTAACTAAAATAGACTGGAGGGGGGAGAGAGAAGCAAACACAGAGTCAGAAAGCACCTTGCTTGTGAATAAAAATTGCTCTTCAAAGGAACTGCCTGAGGTTTGGTTCTATTCATGGTGGGGTGTGTTTTCTGTTCTTATTTGAAAGCATAGAGACTGTCAGAGAAAGTTCGTCTCACAAAACATCCAGAATCGGCTCCTGAAGAAGGAAATTACCCACTGGCTTGCAGACTTGGCAAGGAAGTGTTTAGATTCACCCAGCCTCAAGTAAAAAAGGGCGGTGGGGAGGGGGGCGCTATCCCCTTTACAGAGGTACTGCCCGGAAATGGAAGCAGCCAGAGACAGAGGCACACACCTGGTGGTCTCTATGCAAGACCAATGTGGCTGTAACTGATGACGAGTTTTAAAATAAGATTGTTGAGGACTTTCTTAAAAGTCTGTCTGGACTGCATGACCAGGTGATATAAACTTTGTTTAAAGTTTCTTATTTGTTCTCATTAGTTATCCACGACAGTAGAGTGCTCTTTGATACATCATACATAGATGGAGCGTAACTTCTCATTCTTCTGGTTGTACATGATGCAGAATCACACTGGTCGCAACAGAATCCCAATAGCTAAACTATGAAACCCACCTAGGTGATCTGACCTTATGAGACCACTGTTGTATACACGCTGTCCGTCATTGACTCAAGTGTGATGCAGTATGCAGCCAATAAACCAGATGAAATTTAGAAATCAACTTAACCCACATATTGAGCAGTTGACAATTACCAATTAAGGAATGCATTCAGTCCTACTGAGAAGGAGTGGTCCTGAGACTTTGGCATGATCCTAATGCAAAGGAAAGAATTAATAAGTGACCTGGGAATCCTGTTGCTAGGGATGCCTCTCACGGTGGAATCCACTGGGGGAAAAAAAAAATATTTATAAAGTCAAGGCCATGTTCTGACCATTGGGAGCAAAGTGCGGGGGAAAAAATGGTAGTCCACATTCTCAGCCTGCCTGGTTACAAGTTGAAAATAGATAATAGGAAAATAAATAAAATGCTTAAGATGTTGACATTGGTCTCTGGTGGCTACTCTGTGAAATCACCCATGTCTCGGCGGCTGACAAAAACACTCATGTAGCATTGTGCAATTCTGGATGTCCCAAGTCCTAAGTGAATCTCACAGGACGGAAGCCAGTGTGCAGACCAGGCTGCCACGGGCCCCTCAAGACAACCTCCCTCTCTCAAGATCCTTAGATTGATCCCATCGGCAGACACCCTTTGGTAGATGAGACCTTCACGCCCCTAGGGAATAGCCATGTGCGCCTTTGGGAGGAGAGCGGTCTTTCTTCCACCCACCAAAGGTGAGCGGTGCTCTAGAGAAAATCCAATCACCCGGGTTACCCGAAACAGACTTTTAGAAAATGTCAGCTGCTTCTTTTCTCTGCCCTTCTTGAAAGTAGGACGTGGAGTAACGTAACCCCATTGATTCATGGGGTCTGGTCAAATCGTGGAGCCCGTCAATAGAGGCAGAACACAGTTCCTAAAAGCACCTCGTCTTTGTTGACGGAAAAAGAAATAATCAGGAAGAAACCCTCTTTTACAGGATGATAAGGTGAGGACCAAGCCTTCTGAGCGCTCCCTGGTCACTGTTTTGGACCCCCACTGTGCAGTATATTTTTGTGTTTTGACTGATTTTGCAGATTGGCGAATTTCTGCTGTTAGAATACGGTTCTCTTGTTTTCCCACCACTTGCACCGGGGAAATAGGAAAAGCCAAGTCTACGGGTTCTTAGCAGAAATGTACAACGTTCCTACGTGAAAATACTTCAGCTGTGCAGCTAGCTCCAGAACTACACACCCACTCTCTCCAGCTCTCTGTGCTAAACTTGAAACCAAACAGGATGAAGATACAACTGGTGACAGGGTCACTTCTACCCGCTACACCCCAAGCATCTAGGGTCTAGTCTCAGGAAGTTGTGTGGTCGTTGAGCTCAAGAGTGGAAATTGGAGATGGACATTTGAAAGTATATTGTTAAAATGTGGAAGGTGTAGGCTCTCCAGGGCTATGAGTTCAGACATGAAGTGTCCCCAGAAGCTCATGTGTGGGACAATGAAAGAAGGTTCAGAGGTGAAATGATTGGGTTATGAGAGTTGCAATCTAACCAGTGGATTAATCCACTTGGATGGACTCACTGGGCGGTGACTGCAGCAGGTGGGGTGTGGCTGGAGGAGGGGGTCCCTGGGCTGTGCCTTTGGGGTCTCTGTCCTGTCCCTGGTGAACAGAGCTCTCTCTGCTCCCTGGTGCCCTGTCCTGAGCTGCTCTCCTCCTCCAGGCCCTGCCGCCATCTTGTTCTGCTCCCCTTGGGCCAGAGCCATGGAGTCAGCCCACCATGGACTGAGCCTTGGAAACCATGAGCCCATATAAACGGTCCAGAGGTGGAATGAGTGGGTTGTGAGAGGTGTAGACTCATAGTGGATTAATCCACTTGGATGGACTCACAGGGTGTAGACTAATAAGTGGATTAATCCACTTGCATGGACTCACTGGGTGGTGACTGCAGCAGGTGGGGTGTGGCTGGAGGAGGGGGTCCCTGGGCTGTCCCTTTGGGGTCTCTGTCCTATCCCTGGTGAGCAGAGCTCTCTCTGCTCCCTGGTGCCCTGTCCTGAGCTGCTCTCCTCCCCCAAGGCCTGCCGCCATCTTGTTCTGCCTCCCCTTGGGCCAGAGCCATGGAGTCGGCCCACCATGGATTGACCCTCAGACACCATGAGCCCCAAATCTGTTTTTCCTCTTCTAAAATTGTTCTTTGTCAGGTCTTTTGGTCACAGTGGGAAAAAAGTTCACTAACGCTTCTAGTTAAAACTCATTCATGTGGAGACAAGATTTCACTTGATTATTAGTGATGTACCCAGATCTTGTTTGCTAATGGAGTTCTAGTTTGAGGAGAGTACACCCCCCATGTTCATAAAATATTTTCAATGAATATTCCGGTGCCTGCTTAGCTTTGATCTTTTTTGCTGTGTCTTTTATGCTATTGCATCCCTTAAATTATATATATCATTTTATTGTTTATAGGGTCCATGCAACTGTTTAATTTTTATGCTGTAAAATAAACATAAATTCTAATGAGGACAAATCAGAAATGTGCCAGTTTGTTAAGCTGCTCTTAACAAACTCTGCATTGGTAGTATTTCCAAACAGACCAAGAGACTCCCAGTGGCTCTCTTCATGGATGAGTAAAACTAGGCTCTTAAGTGCTGTACAAACCCCAGGAGCCAGACTTCTGTATCCCTCTCTGATCCTGAAAGGCTTGGCAGGTTCTCGATGCAGGTTCCGGTCTCCTAGAGAATCAAGGAACCCTTAGGGAGAACATGACCTTGGGCAGAACCCAAAGGAATTGGGCTTTAGGGACGACTGGAAAGAGCAGACTTGATTTTCTGGTTTCCTAGCTCTTCACCCCACACTCGATGATCTCAGGTTCGTCGTACGATATTATGAAGAAAACCACCTGTGCCAAAGACAGGACCATATTTACCCACTTCAGAAGGTCCCCCATTGTATCTCCTCTACATTCACAGATTCCCAATCACTAGATTTATTTTCCCATTTCTAGAATTTTTCTAAATTTATGTGCCAGTCATCTCGCTCTTGTCTCTTAGTGCCGTGTTCTTTTGTTGCAGTTTCTATTTCATGTTTAAAAAAAAAAATAGATAAAGCAGTCCAACCTTGGACTTTCAAGTTCCAAGACTTTGAGCCAGTTAAACCTCATATATATATATATATGAAGCATCCAGCCTCGAGAATTTTGTCATAGCAACGGAAAGTGAACTAATACTTCACTAATAACACTCAGGAGGTTTCTGGATCGTCAGTTAATCCATTGGCAAGTATTGATGTTATGATGGCGTTAATGCAAATATTCTAGACTGAGAACACTGTCTAGAGGTGACAGAATGTGTCATATGTTGTCCTGGTTCAATCAGTGAACATTTGGTTGAACGATACCCCAAACTCCCAATATTGGACTTGTTTTCACACACCAAAGTGGTAATTTCAAAGGTCTCTGTCTGGTAACTTTAACACCAGATAAGTAGGATACACCTCTGCTCTTCTTTCCTTGTCTTTAAAACTTAAATTACCGACTTACTGGGCTACCTCTGGGGTTTCTTGGGATTGTCGAAATCCATGCGAATGATCTTAAGAAATGAACACTACAGAAGGTCAAGATAGACCGTCTACTGTGGCAGGGGAAAGAGAACCAAAAGAAAATCCCGGACACTACCCAGCAGGTCAGAAAATGAAGCTCCCCGAGATGGTGCCTGAAAGATTTATTGCAGACCTTGTGCTCAGAAAAAAAGACAGTCGACCAGCTAGGCATTCCCCCCCCCCCCCGCCACCCCCGTAAGAAACCAGTTGCTGTTACATCACCCATCCAGGATCCCATTTCAAAGCCAGCCTGTCTGGCTGCCACCACCGTCAACAGCTACCGTCGTCATCGTTGGTGACAAGTAAGTAACAAAGAGTTCCAAGCCTTGGCCGTAAATCCCAGAACACAATATGTATCGTGCTTCACAGGTGAGGGCTACTTAAATGTTGATTTTTCCTCCCCTTTTTTTTCCAGCATCTTCCATATCCAGGGAATCTCATTCGCGACCAGCCTCTGTTAGGAAACATTTGCCTAGCATACCTGGCTCCAGTCATGGTGAACTTCGCCCAGTTTGCTCCTGTGTCTTCAACAAAAAACGATCATTTTCTTTGTAAGCCGGGACATGAAAAATTAAGGGACATACTAAGCATTCAGAAGGTGGCCCGTCCCCTTGCCTGTGGGGTAATTGCCTTTAAAGGTAGTTTGGTGTAAAGCAGCGTAAGGCACCTGCGCGAGGGTCCTCGTAGAATTTCCCCCAAACGCCAGAGGTTGTTGTTTTGCATAATTAGGATTCCATTCTTCCAAGGTGGCTCCTGGGCATTTCAAAGGTTGTTATTGCAACGGACACCAGAAGGTGTAGTTATTAAAGTCATGAGTGGTGTTTGATATTCATGGTTCAGTACAAGGAAATATGAGAGTCAGCATTCCGGGCAGGCACATTGCTCCCAAGGATGGCTCCAACGTGCGTCTCCCTCGTCTATTTGATCACCCTGCGTGAAGGAGAACCCTGACTCTAGGCGGTGCCGCAACTATCAAGTTTTCAGAGTGTCACCGTGCAAAAACTCTCTGCCACTGTCATGCAGGAAGCACACATCAGTCATTTAGAAAAGTTACATGGGAAATCAATACAAGAGCATAGCACCAGCTAAAATCAGGTGGTAGAAAAGAGGAAGGATGAGAACGTTTCTATTTTTTTTTTTTTTAATTAGAGTAGAAAACCAGCCAGTGGTGTATATAGAAATAAGGGATCACATGCAATCTATAAGACAATCATTAAAACAAAAATATACTAATTCTAAGATGCCAGCAGTAGGTATTGAAAGACCACATAGAAAAAGACTCTTTAAAAACTCCTGAAATAGAAAAGATGACGTAAAACAATGTGAGAAAACACAAGCCAATACTCATGAACACAGGTGAATGGAGTCCCCACTTCCTACGCACATGCTTAAAACCAAGTCCTGTGACCAGGGCACTGTTTGGGTAATCTGCCGCTGCATAACAGACATCCCTAAACTTAGGGCTTATTATTTTTTCACCTCCGTCTCCAAGCAGTATCTTCACGTGCTTAGCTTGAGGTTCCTCACAATATGTCCGTCTCAGGATGCAGTGGCCCCTCCTCATCTGTAATTTCATTCATACAACCGTCAACCTCAGTGGAAAAATACCAAGTGGAAAATTCCAGAAATAAACAATCCCGAAGTTCTGAATTATGAGTCCCTCTGAGTAGCACGATAAAAATCTCTTGCTGTCCTGCTCCCTCCTGCTCAGAATGTGGATGGTCCTGCTATCCAGAGTTTCCACACTGTATATACTACCTGCCTGATATTCTTATGGCTCAATGATCCAGGATCACCCAAAGCACCCTTCTGTCATAGCATCAGAAGGTCCACAACAGCTTAGCACTACGGCACAATGCCGATGTCATTCACCTCCATTTGCCTCTGCATGTAGGTGCCGAATCATTTCCCTTCATCACAACAAGAAAGGTGTGTGCAGCACAATAAAATACCTTTAAAGAGAGAGAGGGAAGATTCATAGAACTTTATTGTAGCCTATTTCTGTAATTGCTTTGTTTGATGTTTGTTAAGCCCTAAAGTGCTCAACTGATGTGTGTATAGGAAAAATAACGGGGTGGAATTCAGTGCTATCTGCAGTTGTGACATCCTGTGGGGGTCCTCGAATGGGTCAGGCAGCATCGATTTCCACGCTTTCGAGTCTGGCACCAGAGAGTACGCAGACAGAAGCAGGGAACTTTAGAAGACCCCAGGTTTCAGGTCCAAAGAAACAGAAGAAGCAACTTGCATCAACAGAAACCACAGGAAAAAAGCAACTCAGTAGGAGACTTACGATGTATTTTTAAACACCTCGTCTGCAAGATTGAGAGATACTTGAATGAATGGCATCAAATTTGGCCACTTAGAATGGAAAACACCATCTTTTCAAACGGTCCAATGGGTCAGTCACAAAAAAAAAAAAAACGACCACAGATGGAGAAATAAATGATAAACCTCAGTTTAGGTTTTCAACATAAAATCAGTACAGAAAACAGTCTATGAATAAAATCGGAATAGCCAAATCAAAATGAGGTCTAGGAGGTAAAAATTTTAAAACAACTTTTAACATTTGGGTCACAAAGGAAATTCAAAATGAAAATGCAGAAATTCTAGGGAAAAAAATGATAAGAAAACCACTTTTTTTTTTTGTCCAGGCCCTGTGGGATACGTCGAAAGGGATGTTAGAAGAAAACTTGTAGTCTTAAATATTTATTCTTTTTAAATATTTATCCTTCAGAAAGAATGAAAACTCATCATTTAAATGTCATGTTAAAACACTCGGAAAGAGAATAAATAAAGAAGTCAAAGGAAAGGGGTAGCTACAAAAGCAAGAAGAAAATGAGATGCCTACAAAAACCAAAAGAGTCAAACTTAATTTTTGTAAAAATATTTAAAAAGAGAAACTACTCGTTTGAAAAGAAGAATACATAAGTTTTTTAAATAATAATGCGGATGATCATGTATTCAGAGAGAATGGAAGGGAACATATGCATTAAGTATTTCTTAAACTTTCGTGAGTTTGAAAACCTGGATACCATCAGTAATTCCCTGCACAATATGCATGTTAGATTAACAAAAGTAGAAAAATCAGGTTACTTAAGTGGAAGTGATATAAAAAAATAAATAGAAAAATTCTGTGAAACCTTTCAAGGAAAGACAAATCCACCATAAATATATCTATATCTATATCTATCTCTCTCTATATATATATAACTTTTGTCACTTAAAAGCAAAGATACATTAAAATAAATTGATCTTGGGCAAAAACAATAAAAACAAGGAAAATTTCAAATTCTTTTGACAAAGTAAATATAATGTTAAAACCAAAATCCGGCAGAGAAGACTAATCACCTTGGTTATAAATATAAATGCAAAAATTCCACACTCAATATCAGCACCGGAATCCATCAATAGGTTCGTTCAATCACACGACGGGACTGAGCTCATTTTCTGTCACAATAAGACGACAAGATAGTTACACACTCGCTTCATTTTGGGGATCTATCTCCTCGTGCTGTAAATCTGCGTAGAAAAATTAAGTGATCCACACACTGAAAAGGGCAGAGCCAAGATTTCAAACATCTTCCTCTGTAAGAACTGAAAAGAGTAGAAATGGAAGGAGCATCTGCAGGTGGACGAAACACAACAAACCTGGTCCAAGTGGAGAAGTATTTTACAGGAGCCGTCAATTAGCCAAGTTGATTGCAGAAGAAAAGGAAAGACAGACCAGAGAGGAAATTGAAGAATGAAGGTCAGTCACGGCTTGTTTGAAGAAGGTGATTGTCGACCAGGAAAACCGACCAGATACCTGCAAAGGAAATCAGACACAACTTGACAACTGAGTAGAGCACAAATTAATGCCCAGGGATCAATGCCTTTGAGATATGGGAAAGACCAAGAGCCATCGATAGGAAAAAAAAAAAAAAGTACTGGCCCAAATCAGACGATGGGAATGAAAGGCCAAATACCTAGGCACACACAAAGAAGGAGAAGAACCCTGACGGGAACCATGAGAGTCTACGGGAAAAGCCAACTTTTTAATAAACAGTGTTGGGATGCTGGCTAGCCTTGACATGTAGGATCTGCAGCTCACGTGGTGTGACGCCGTGCATTCTAAATGCATCAGAGATTTAAGTTGAAGAAGGAGAGAGAGAGAGAGAGAGAGAGAGAGAGAGAGAGAAGCCATAGATGTGCTATAGAAGAAAATAGGTCGACATGTCTTCATAATCCAGAGTAAAAAGAGTTCCCTGGAACCAAAATAAAAAAATAAAGACAACCTGTCCCTGAGATGTTTTATGGATCAGAAACCTGAGCTACATGCGTACTTCAGTGCAGTGATTTCTTTGGTGATAAGGACAATCTCCCTCTGTATTGTCTCATTGAATACTCTATTGCATTATAAATGTCTGTTACTCTCTGGATTTTCCAATCATGTATCACATGAGGAGAGTCCTGTGAATTATTCCTGCCTCTTCCAAATACAAATTGCAGAATCACATCGGTCACACACTCCTGTTTTTACATCATGGCATATCAGTGACTGTTGTATTCTGCTACCTTTCCTATCCCCTACTGTCTCTTCCAAGTCTTTGATGGTTTGCAAATTTGCAGATCTCTGGGCCACGTCTACCTATTACCTGGGTACTTAAAATCAGATAGATATTTTTTCTAATTCAACATCGTAAGTGCATTGAGTTTGGTTTTACTCTACGCCAAAAGGATCGCCCCCAGAAACATATCTATTTGCAGGGTGCATTAAAGTGCATGATGGTGGGCAATCTTTCCAAACACCTGCGTACTGTATGAGCCCCCACTGGAAATGATGACGGCGTTGGGATGAGGAAGAGGCTAGCAGGGCCTGGGGTTAGGTCTGGGTGGTGGGGAGGGGCTGTGAGGACGGAGCACCAGGGGCCTTGTGGGTCTCCTCTGTGGTGGTAGACTCCTTTGCATGTCCCTACACATGCAAAGGAGTTCACGAACAACGGGTAGAATCTGTCGGCACCCATTCCCTGCTTTTGACATCATCCTTCAGTTATGACCGTTCATGTCATCATTGGGGAAAACTGGGTGAGGGTCCTCCTACTCGATCTCTCTCTAGATATTTTTCACAACTTGCCATGAATCTATCACTGTTTTGAAAATGTACTTTTTCTAAAAGTCGATGCAAACATAGAATTAGATGAAAGCATTTGGCATCTCAGGGGCAGGACTTCCGGGGGAACCCCACCCCTCTAACGCCAATGGAGGAGCCAGGATCCTCTCCCTGAAGGCCACCATCTAGGTTTGCACTCACAGCCCACTAACCAAAGCACTGACCAGCCTCAAAGATGAATGCAAAATGCAGCCACCGGGTCCGCAGATGGGTCTCTAACTCCGAGCCCCCTCAAACAATCTGGGATTCCCTGAAGATTAACTTGGGACGTGCACCCATGGCTCCTGATTTTATGTGCTGGTAATTATCAAGAATACACACAACGATAAATGTTGGTGAGGATGCGGGCAAAAGGCGCACGTGTACATTGCTGGTGGGACTGCAAATTGATACAACCACTCTGGAAAGCACTATGGACATTCCTCAGAAAATTTGGAATGGAACCACCATTTGACCCAGCTCTCCCACTCCTGAGGTCTATACCCAAAGGACTTACAATCAGCATACTACAGGGACACAACCACATCCATATTTATAGCAGCTCAAGTCACAATAGCTGAGCTATGGAACCAACCTAGGTGCCCTTGAACAGAGGAACGGATAAAGAAAATGTGGTACATATACACAATGGAATATTACTCAGCCATAAAGAAGAATGAAAATATGGCATTTGCTGGCAGATGGATAGAACTGGAGACTCTCGTGCTAAGTGAAATTAGCCAATTCCCCAAAAACAAAGGAAGAATGTTCCTTCTGACATGTGGATGCCGACTTCAATAAGGGGAAAGGAAGAAGAGAAGAAGTTCATTGGATGAGAATGTTC
Source organism: Spermophilus citellus (assembly GCF_964194105.1). Classification (NCBI taxonomy): domain Eukaryota; kingdom Metazoa; phylum Chordata; class Mammalia; order Rodentia; family Sciuridae; genus Spermophilus; species Spermophilus citellus. The sequence continues at coordinate 4,495,701 of NC_138190.1, forward strand.
ATATATGAATATACAACCAGTAAAATTCCATATCATCTACAACCACAGGAATGGAATCCTGCGTGTTTGTATAAATAGGTCAAAACAGATTCCACTGTGATGTATAACTTAAAAAAAAAAGAAGAAGAAGAAGTTTTTGAGTGAAACGGCCCCCAGGAATTGGGCTGGAGGTAGGATTTGCTCAATGGATACAAGTTCAGGAGATCGATTGCACAATAGAGTGACTATATACTAATAAATTAACTACAGTTAATAAAGGAGTAGCGTACGCTTGAAAACACTCAGAGAGTAAGTTTTGAATGTCGGCATGAGGTCAGGGGTGCATTCATTAACTTGATTTAGCGATTCCATGACACAGACGTATTTCAAAACATTATGCTCCGAACCATAAACATGTATGATTTTTTATTTGTCAAAATAAGTACTTTTTTTTAAAGATGGAAGGAGACAGGAACAATCACAGCCAGCTGTATCGGTACACAGAACCCGCGGATGGCTGTCGTGCGGAAATGCATGCTGTGTGTGAATGTCTTAGGGATGTTCTTGTCTGTGCGGAGCAAGGGGGTTCGCCTATGTACCTCCTCAGTCAGAGCAGGCACAATGTCAGAGCCGGCCTGCGGCACCTGGAACCAAGTCTCACCGTGATGTGAATCACTGAGACAGCAGCAGCAGCTGGGTCTCCGCGTCAGACAGAGGCAAGGACACTGATTGGCACATGTGGGTCTGTTTGCTCAGTGGCCATCAGAGGCAACAGGACGGAAGGTACCTGCAGCCCAGCGACACTATAAACAATGTCTGGTGTTTTACTCACGGAAAAAATAGATTTGAGATGGAGGGCAGGTTAGGTCACTATCTTAGACTGATGGCAAATCTGAAATTATAGGCAGAGGAGAAAGAGAGGGAGTCAGCCGCGGATGGCTGTCTGTCCTGCATCAGGGTCTACGTGTCCCTGCACATCTGCAGAGACAGGCCACCGCTGAGCTCCCACACAATGATCAAAATACGGTTTGCAGAAACTGTGAGGTCTCTGGAACTTCAGAGATCTCTGGCCTCTTGTAAGAGAGAAGGTGTGTTCTCTGAACTGTCAGGCGCCCTGGGCTCTGAAGTCCCAGGAGCGGGGTGTCACTCCTCGGCAAGCCTGCATGCGGGCAGCCCTCGGCTCAGGGCGGATGCTGTCGATCGGTCGGAGGGTGCAGTTGGAGAGACCCAGGGTTCAGCAAACCTGAGGTGCCTGTCCACAGTCGGCACAGAGAAGCTATGGCTCGGCCCCTTCCTTCAAAGAAACCGCCCAAAGACACACCCCAGGGCTCCCGCCACGGAGTGGGCCGATGTCTGTCATCTGTGTAACTCCTAGCGCTTGTCCTGTGGCCACAGAAGGACGCTAGGGACTTGCACCTGGGGAACTGGATGGGAAAGCTCAGACCCCAGTGCGCGATGAGCCTGAAACCCAGCTGTTGAACTCGCGGGTGTCTTTACGGCTGGGTCTGTCCCTCGGGTCCTGACGGCCCAGAGACTCTTCTGGATTCTCTCTTTTTGCTTTTTTCATTTATTTTGAAACTGAGAATCTAAATTGTGTTTGTTCTAAATATTTTCAGGAGCAAGGACGTCGACCTCTTTTCAGCCTCCGAGTCGGAAAGAGAAGGTGGAATGCCCTGTCGTCTGCTGGAGGGACCCACTGCTGCCCGAGGTCACCCGGGCGATTCGGCCTCCCGCCTCCCGCCCAGAGCTGCTGGCGGGGATACAGCTGAGCGAGCCAGAAAGACCATCAAAACGTGAAATGGAGATATTAAGGATGCGAGGGAGCTGTCTACCGCCAGCATCGTCTCCAGCTGCTCTGAGCCCAGCCTGCATCTGAGACGGGGCAAGTCTGAAGGTCAAGGAAATGCAAAGGCAGGCGAGACAAGGGTTTCAGACACAGTCCCCAGGCGTCCGCCGGAAAGCAGGCACTTCCTGGAAACTCAGCCTTGGGAATTCCGTCCTTCTAACCTCCTCCCAAACTTCCTCGTTTTCCTTACCCCCGACTTTGCATGTCTAGTCCCACTCTCCATAAATGGGCTTTGAAGCTGCAAAGCCCTGGGTTCAATTCCCATCTGTGGCCCATTTTAGCTGCATGACCTTGAGCAAATGGCCATCCTTGCTGAGTCTCCTCCGCCTCCCTGACTGTTTAACAGAGGCCATAAAACCTGAGTCCTAGAGGATTTAACAAGGCCCTCATGTGCATACATTAATTACCACTGTGGCTCCCGTTTCTGATGAGTCCAGGCTCACCCCTGCTTTTGTATACTCCCACTGCTAAACATGGGCTGCCCCATGGGACTTAAATTCTAAAGGACAGAAAGAACAAGTGTGCCCCTTTAGAAAAGTCACAGAGCCCTATAGCAGGTGTTAGCAAACTTCCCAGAAAGGACCACATAGTGATGTTTTTGGCTCTGTGGGCCATAGAACCTTGGTGGCAACTACTGAGTTCTGCCATTATAGCATCATGGGGACAAATACAAAACATAAACAGATGGGTGTAGGGCTGGGGTTGTGGCTCAGCTGCAGAGCACTCACCTAGCAAGTGCAAGGCCCTGGGTTCGATCCTCAGCACCACATAACAATAAATAAAATAAAGTTATTGTGTCCAACTACAACTAAAAAAAATAGATATTTAAAAAAAAAGAAACGAGTGTAGCTGTTCCAATAAAATTTTACCCACTAGAGCAAGCTGGACGCCATAGTTTACCACCCCCTTTTCTATAGTGTATTGCTACTAGTAGACTTGGTTTCTGATTCAGTATATTAAGTACACCTTTGAGTGGCAGGAGAAAAAGCCATATTGGAGAGAAAAGAACATTGAACCTGGAAAAAAATTAAACCTGAGTGTCAGATTTGGTAAGTAAGTATTCTCATTTAGCCTTGAAGGTTCTAAAGGCTTGTTTGAAAGGTTGTTGAACGTCTCAAATAGCAGAGGAGGATGACAGCTAATGTGTGTCATCTTGATTGGGCCTTGTGCTGCCCAGATATGTCTTCAAAGATCACCGTGGGTAGGCGTCTGTGAGGGTGGTTCTGGGTGAGACCAGCATTTAAACCAGTAGAGGAGCAGATCCTGGTCTGCTCACCCCCAGTGTGGGCAGGCCTCCTCCAATCTCCTGAAGGTCTGAGAGCAACACACGAGTTCACCCTCCCAAGAACAAGACAGAGAGTCTCCCTGCCCGACAGTCTCGGAGCCGAGACCTGGTCTTTCTCCTGCAAGGAATGGCAACATCAGATACCTTCTGAAGTTGGTAGGTTGGGGTGGAGTTCATCCTGCACATTAGTGTGAAATGGCATGTAAAATGTGTGCACGTCTGTATGCACTTGTTACTCCTGTGTACACACGTACCTGATCATACAGGTGTGTAGGTCTTTATGCATGCGTGCATCTGTGGACACACACATCATATCTAGGGGCTCAGGGGCTCTCTCCACTGATATGGTGGCATGATCAGTGGAGCTTGGAGAAGATGGCTATAAAGTGCAGAGTGCAGCCCGCCCTGCCTGAAGGCACCGTTCCCCTGTCCACACCCCAGCCCTGGGAGAGTTGCACCAATCTTCCTACAGCTGCCTTGACTCCTGAGTTAGCCCCGACATGCCTGCCTCCCGGGACGGACTCACGCCCTTGTGCAATCCCCTCCTCGTGAGTTCAGGCTGGCCTCCAGACCCGGGGTCTCCCCAGGATGAAGGGAGACCTTCAGGCCTCTCTGGTGGGCTTATAAGATGGTGGCTCCCGTGTGGCTACTTGGCTCTCCACAGTCCATCCTTTGCAGACTCCTTGGTTCATCTCCCTCTGCCCTTCCGGAGCGGACCCCCGGCCAGCTGCCCACAGCCTCTCTGAGCTCCTGCAGCGGCCCTAGGCACCATGCTCCTTGGGGGGCCATCTCACAAACCCTGAAACGGTCCATTCCTTCTTTCTCCCAAGGGCTGGTTCCTCAAAGTTCTCCAAGATCCCACTTCTCCACACCTTCTGGAAGCTTCCTTGATCCCCCCGGGCTGGATTAGCGGGGTGGGGCACCCGTCAGTGCCTCTTACCTTCCTTCTCTCTCTGTTTTTATTGCTTGTTATTTTGGGGGATTCGTAGACCACATCGTGGACCTCCCTCGGGCAAGGATTGAGGTCTCTTCTTGCAGCCCCCTGCGGAAAGCCAAGCCGTCCCCGCATCGGCCCTCCACGAACACTGACTGAAGAAATGGAGCGTCGGTTCACCCAGATACATCACCGCCAAATAAAAGTGCTGGTTTTTTTTTCTATTTCTGTCTCACCCAGGGGTCTTTCACATGGTTACATATGGATACATCCTTCAGAATTATGGCTCCAGACACATTGTAGCTGTACCTTTTCAACCTTTCATTATTTATCAGTCCTTGAATTTACTTCACCCTTTATCTCTATTTCTAGAGAACTCTCTCCAAGTTGGCTCTTTCAAGGTATTAAAAAAGTTTAGGATGTTTATCACAACACATCTGTGTTCCTTTTCTATGTCACCAATTTCTTGCGACAAGATATGGCCTTCAGCCAGGTGCAGTGGCGCACGCCTGTAATCCCAGCGGCATGGGAGGCTGAGGCAGGAGGATGGCGAGTCCAAAGCCAGCCTCCGCAGCAGTGAGGCCCTAAGCAAAGCCCCCCCCCTTTTTTTTGCTGTCTCCAAATAAAATGCAAAATACGGATGGGGATGTGGCTCAGTGATCAAGTGCCCCTGAGTTCAATCCCTGGTACCCCCCTCAAAAAAAACAAAAAGATATTGCCTTGAAGGAGACCAGAAAGTCAGCCCAGAGTGAAATATATTGGAGTTATTTTTCATGAGTTACCCACAACGATCATGTTTCTCAGAGCTTGAGACTATGGACAGCTTTATTTACTCATTTGTGATTATCTTGACAGGAATTTTGGTTATTAATTAGATATCGCTTACATAGAATGAAATTCCGTCACAGATGGTACCTTCTCAAGCTGTCCTAATGTTATGTACATAAAAATACAAGTGAAAGCAATTTGCTTTAACCCAGCACAAGAGCTCACAAGAGGCCTCGGCACAAACCAGATCCCAGTGCTGAAGTACGCAGAGGAACGGGATCTCAATCCTATGCTTTTAAAGGAAGCAATGCACGGTCCTCTTCAGGCTAAATTTCTTACAACTGCAACATGTATTCTGAGTTTGCTGCCTTACAAATGCTAAAACTTGAATGACATTTTTTGCTGTGATTAATTCTAGAGATTTAATAGCCATAAACTATTTTCCCACGTAGGAGAAACAGCAGGCCTTTTGCAACCTCAGGTACCTTTGTATTTGGATGAGGTGACACAGCGATACGGAAGTAATAGCTTCAACAATGAGGGTTTCTTTGTTCACATGAGAACTTAGAATCCAGGTGCAGTCGCAGAAGCCTGTAATCCCAGCCCCTTGGGAGGCTGAAGCAAGAGGATTGCAACGTGGAGGCCAGCCTGAGAAACTGAGGAGGCTGTCTCAAAATAAGTCTAAAAGGGGCTTGGGATGTAGCTCAGAGGATTCAGTCCCTGGTAAAGGGATCATCCAGGCACCCCTGCTCATGCAAAGACCCCAAATGAAAGAACATCAGGGAAGTCTCTCTTTATCCAGAGAGAGAAGGACTTCCAGGACCCACCACTGATACTAGAGGATAGTTCCCGCAATCATGTGCAGTACCTAACACTGGATAAGGACAGCAAGCGGCTATGTTATCAAGGCCTTGCTCGTTTGGATCTTGAGGTCCACGTGCTGCAGTCATAGTGCCCAGCCTGGGGCGTTACTGGGAGGGGGTGGAGCTATGAGGAGGCAGGGCCTAGCGGGAGGAAGTTAGGTCATTGGAAATGGGCCCTTGAGCAGGGTATTGGACTGAAAACTCTGCAGCTATGAGCCGAAACAAACCTTTCCTCTTTTTATGTGGATTACCTCAGGCATTTTGGCACAGTAACAGAAAAGTGACTCGCATGATATTTAGTTAAAAGTGACTTACGTGATATTAATGTGAAATGACCACCAAAGTCAAGCTGATTAGTGTATCCATTGCTTCACATAGTTACCATTTCTCTCTCTCTCTCTCTCTCCTTGGTGGGGAGAACAAAATAAGAAGTGCCTTTATGGTGAATTCAGATGCACCACACAGCATTGTTAACTACCAGCCAGTCACTGTGATGTGCAGCAGCTCCCTTGGACTCGTTCCTCCTGACTGGAACCTGGCACACTGTGACCGACATCTCCCCCAAGGCTCGATCCCCAGCCTCCTGACAAGCACCGTTCTACTCTGCTTCTAGGAGTTTGGCTTTCGTAGATTCCACCGATGACTGATCTCATGCAGGCTTGGTCTTTCTGAGCCGCGCTTACCCCACCTAGCACAGCGTTTTCCCATTCCATCTGTGTTGTTGGAAATGGCAGGACTTCCCTTCTTGTTAATGTGTGTGTGTGGGGGGGGGGGATAATTATGATGTGTGCATATAGAGATTGATTGTATTTGTGCATAGACATATGTATATATGTGGGTGTGTATAGACTCTTAGCAAAGACATCGATATTTTTATATATGTGTATGTAGATAGACTCGTAGCAAATACATGCATATGTTTATGGATGTGTGTGTGTGTGTGTGTGTGTGTGTGTGTGTGAATACACAATGCACGCCCACGGTTTTCACGCATCCGTCTGTCAGTGGACGCTGATCTCATGTCTGAGCTGTTACAGATAGCACTGCGGTGACCAGGGGGGGTGCAGATATCTTTTCCACACACTGATTTTGCTGGTTTCTCACAAATACCCAGTTGTAGGACCGCTAGGTCATGGTAGAGCTATTTTTTTTTTCAAAATTAGTTTTAATGAATGAAGTAGAAGGAAAAAAGAATACCACATCCATATTTCTCATTTTTATACAGATATTTGGGGAGTATATGCCGAATAAAAGGAGTTCCCAGGCAGTCGAGATGGGACGGGGGTGTGTGGGAGCTAACTAGTACCTTCCACCCGTCTTGCTCCCTTGGCAGGTCTTGGACTGAGGCCCACGTATCAGCCTGCCACTTTTCCATACGTTTGCATTAATTAGTGTTTGAGTCTGCTTTTTTCTCACCATGACCAGGTGACCGGACAAGAACAATTTTAGAGGAGGAAAAGTTGATTTTGGTTCATGGTGTCTGAGGGTCAATCCATGGTGGGCCGACTCCATGGCTCTGGCCCAAGGGGAGCAGAACAAGATGGCGGCAGGGCCTGGAGGAGGAGAGCAGCTCAGGACAGGGCACCAGGGAGCAGAGAGAGCTCTGCTCACCAGGGACAGGACAGAGACCCCAAAGGCACAGCCCAGGGACCCCCTCCTCCAGCCACCCCCCACCTGCTGCAGCCACCACCCAGTGAGTCCATCCAAGTGGATTAATCCACTTATTAGTCTACACCCAGTGAGTCCATCCAAGTGGATTAATCCACTGATGAGGTTCAGGCTCTCATAACCTTCAGAAAGGAATGAAAACCTCTTGACAGTTCACCTGACTGGAGCAGACTCCCCTGATGATTTCTCTTTTGGTTTTTGTCCGAACCAAATGATGAGCCTCCTGCTCAGGAGAGGACTAGCCCGCCAAGGCTGTGTACCAGCTCAAGGGCAGCGATTACACAGGGTTTCCATATCACAGGGTGGGAGTCTCTGGGACCATTTACACTTCTGTCCACCACATTTCCTTTTTCTTCATTACCCACAATATCCAAATGGAACACAGAGAGGTCTGGCTTCATGCCCTTTAATTTCCTTGGCAGAAATTCAAAGCCCCACGCGATGCATTACAGATTGCTTCCGGTACTGCCATCTGGATCCATGTGACTCAGGAGAAATGGATCTGGTGGGGGTGGAGGCTTTGGTAGACTCTCTTTCTTTTTTGGATACCAGGGATTGAACTCAGGGGCACTCAACCCCTGAGCCCCCTCCCCAGCCCTATTTTGTAATTTATTTAGAGACAGGGTCTCCCTGAGTTGCTGAGGGCCTCTCTTACTGAGGCTGGCTTTGAACTTGCGATCCTCCTGCCTCAGCCTCCAGAGCTTCTGGGGTTTATGGAGGTGTGTCATGAAAGGCTGAATCCTAAAGGGGGACTGTGTCTTGTTCTATTAAAATAGAAGGAAGGGAGGAGGAACGGGAGGAGAAAGGAAAAAGGACTAAGTACATTTTAAAAACCATGATTCACACGATCAAATCTCCTCCATGCGTTTATTTAAAACATGGTTAAGGAAAACCGATTGAGCCCGAACCAGGACACGTCCGAGCGATACGGTGTTGAAAAAGTAAGAGGAATCACAGCCTGGCACGTCATACGGAAAAAAAGAAACCAGGCCCAGTAAAAATAGAGTATCATCTGTGGGGCTTTTTGTTCTGCAAGACTCTGTTTGGTCAGTCCTGGATGAAGGCTGCCAACTCCTAGCTGGGCATGGGCCGCTGCAGCCCCTCAGCAAGGATGCTCAGCTGGGAGAACTTCTGCAGCAGGTCACAGGTGTCTGCAAGCCCCTGAGCATCCCCCCTGTGAACCTCAGTGGCTCTCCATAGACCCTGCTGCCTCCTGCCCACAGAGCTTGTGCATGTTGATCCACAGATCCTTGTGCATGATTCTTTTCTCTGAGATTTGCTTCTGTGGCATTATCTTCTCGTCTCGGCTCCCCAGGCCTGTTGTTGTGTGTTCTTCCATCTCCCCCCCCCCCCACACCGTGGGCACAGAGATTGGTTCTTGGGGAAAAGCCTGAACCTGCCCTTTCTCTCTCCTCCGCGAGGGCACCGGCTGCAGATGGAGCCCGCTACTTCTCCTCCAAGCCAGCCAGCCAGCCCGCATCCTGCAGGCGCGCACAGCAGATGTCTTCCTGGCTAACATTTTCCCCGTGGAAGGCCTGTTAACCTTTCGTACCCAAACTCTGGAGAACGTTCGCATTCATCAGTGCACCATTTGGGGTGTATTTTAGGCTCCCGGATGGCATGCAAATCCTTGATGTTTTCAAGAACAGAAGACTGATGTTCCACGGGAGGCGGCTGCTCCGGGGTGAGCGGGCTCAGCCCCTCTTGCCTGTGTGGCACTGCCTCCTTCAGCCACCCGGGGGTCCCCATGGAGAGGACCCCGTTCAGTGTACGTGGACAGATGGCAGATGAGGTGCAGGGGGCAGGGTGAACCAGCCTCCCATCCTCACCTCTGCTAGGGTGCAGGTGCACGTAGGGCCCTCAGAGCCATGGCACGTGGCACACTGCTGGGGTCTCTCTCCAAAGAAGAGGTTATGGATACATAAAGTGGATTAGAAGTCCATATGGACTCGGAACAACCAGCGAGCAGCCCAGGTGCTGGGTCCAATCAGCCGAGCACAACATGGATCTTACCACCACCCATACACATGAGCTTGGGTGCGACCCCTTCCCCACTCGAGGCTGCAGATGACCACAGCTTTGTCCAACAACCTTAACTGATGCAATATAAGCAGAGGACCAAGCTAAGTCACCCCGGGATTCATGACATACAGAAATCTGAGATCAAGCCCCTGAATAGGGGATGTTTGTCACATGGCAATAGGTAGCTGATACACTTCAAACAGGTATCTTTGTCTTCTCCATCTTCCAATCTTGGCTGGATCACATTTGGCTTTTGAAAAAGGACATCTGCAAAACCTTTCAGAGGTAATCCTTTATGTTGGATTTTCCAGACCATCTGTACCCCGCTTCCTTGCCTCTGATCATGTTGCTCGCCCGGAAACTCTCCTTCCCTCTCTAATGTACCTATAATGTTGATACCTCCTTCAAGTTCTTTTATTTTCTTTTAAATGCAAAACCTGCCTTCCAAACTTCTATGCCCTAAAGTCAAATTTTCCTGATTTGGAATGTCTAAGGTCCAAGGGGAATCATGAAGCAGCAATATCTCCCGCTATCACTGGTAGGTAGTGGCTCAATTAAAAAGTACTTTAAGTCAGGCTGTAGCTCGGTGGTGAGAGCGCTCGCCTGGCACGTGTGAGGCACTGGGTTCGATCCTCAACACCACATAGAAACAAAGGTATTATGTCCACCGACAACTAAAATAAAAGTATATTTGAAAAAGTACTTGAAGTCATCTTCTTTTAAATCATTTTTTAAACCATGTTTTCTGTCCACACACACATGTCTACAGATTCGCGTTGATTGTAGGCATTCTTTCTTTGCGTTTTTATTGGCCCTGCTTTGTTACATCTTTTATAGAGCCAAGGTATTCCCATCTCATTGCATTTTTTTTCACACCTGTAAAACTTGCTTTCTCCCAACTGTTGTTAATTCAGAATTCCAATTATCTGCCATTGTCACGAGATGGTATTCACTTTTAATTATCCACTATTTTTTGTTCCCCAAATTCGGGAGTTTGGACTTCAGCATGCGACATCACCTACTCGCTTCTGCAGACATGGCGCCCTGGGAAACTGGGCCTCCGTGGGACCCCAATGGACCAGTGGAAGGGGTGTGGCTCTTCCTCCGGAGCAACCTCCCCGCCGGTCAATACAAACGCCTGCCCTGGTGAGAGGGTCAGCTTTGCATCGTAATAGCTCAAGGTCCTCTTCTTCCTGCAAAGATGTGGCCCAAACACTGACTCGGCAACTAAGCAGAGATCAGCAGCTCATTTTTCTCCTTGTCTACACAGCATTCTTATTTATTTATTTATTCTTTCTAGACAGACATGACCGTAGAGTGTATTTTGACAGATTTTACCTACATAGATTCAGTGCGACTTCTTCTGATGAGGACCCCATTATTGTGATTGCACGTGATGTGGAGTTACACGGGTTGTGCACTCACGTATAGTCTGCAGAAATTATAAACTGAAGAAACCATAGGGTCCCTCTTCTTGGATCAGTAGAGAGGTCCTTGCAGTTAGGACTCAAGCCAGGAAGGACAACGGAGATGCATTCAGCCACACGGATGTCGCCCTATGGGGGAGAATGTAGCCTTGTGTGGCTTTAATTTGCATTTGCCTATGTTCATAGCAGCACAATTCACAATAGCTAGACTGTGGAACCAACCCAGATGCCCATCAATAGATGAATGGATAAAAAAAATGTGGCATTTATACACAGTGGAGTATTACTCAGCACTAAAAAAATGACAAAATCATGGCATTTGCAGGGAAATGGATGGCACTAGAGCAGATTATGCTAAGTGAAGCTAGCCAATCCCTAAAAAACAAATACCAAATGTCTTCTATGTTATAATGAGAGCAACTATGAACAGAGCAGGGAGGAAGAGCATGAGAAGAAGATTAACATTAAACAGAGACATGAGATGGGAGGGAAAGGGAGAGAAAAGGGAAATTGCATGGAAATGAAGGGAGACCCTCATTGCTATACAAAATTACATATAAGAGGTTGTGAGGGGAATGGGAAAATAAACAAGGAGAGAAATGAATTACAGTAGATGGGGTAGAGAGAGAAGATGGGAGGGGAGGGGAGGGGGGATAGTAGGGGTTAGGAAAGGTAGCAGAATACAACAATTACTAATAGGGCACTATGTAAAATTGTGGATGTGTAACCGACGTGATTCTGCAATCTGCATTTGGGGTAAAATTGGGGGTTCATAACCCACTTCAATCTAATGTATGAAATATGATATGTCAAGAGCTTTGTAATGTTGTGAACAACCAATAAAAAAAAGATAAAAATAAATAAATGAATAATTTACCCACCTCCCCCCCAAAATTTGCATTTGCATCAGAAGTGAAGGGAGAAAGCGGTCATGCTACATTCGCTTTAGAAAGGAAGCGCACACCCCCACTCTACAACACACAAAAATGTGTTTGTGGATATTTGCATGCTGTTAGGTGATCCCAACCAGAAAGAATAACAGGCATGTCTGTGACAGGGAGGGTTTGGCTCGGTTATTCACAATAGTCTTTCCTCCTTTTTGAATTTTGAACCACGTAAATGGACAACCTAATAAACACCTAGATTCTACCAAGTGAGAAGTCCGCGTGATCAGCTCAAGTTCTAGCCCAACCCCGACACTCCTTAGCTGCACAAGCTGGGACCGGGTTCTTAGAATCACAGGCTGCAAACAGTCTCAGAGACACCCCCGCCCCAGGCCCCGTAGGAAACAGAAGGGCAGAATAAATTAGGCGACTCAGACAATGTCACACTCAAACAGTTTATGCAGAACCCACCAAAGCTGCCAACCTGTCACTCTCTTCTTAAAGAAGATGGCAGTCCTGCCTCGGAGAGAAGAAAAGACACAGACGGGGAGAAAATGCCTGCAAATCCTGCAACTAACAAAGCCCTCGTGTGCAGAATATAGAAAGAAGCCTCAAAACTCCACACTAAGAAAGAACACAAACAGGCGTGCAAATCACTAACGTCTAAGATCCTTCACCATCTTAAACTGCGGTGAAATACCACTGTGTCTGTTTGAAAGGCTATAACTTAGAAAAGTGGTAATTGAAAAGCTGCATACAATATGGAGCAAAGAAGGCTCTTACATCACTGGTACGCGCTTTCGAAAACTGTTTCTTTCTTCTCAAGTTAAACATACACTTAGGCAATGCTATTCCTGGGTATTTATCCAAGAGAAATTAAAAAAAAAAAAACTTACAGTGACACAAAAACCTGTACCCATTTGTAGCAGTTCATGGCAACTAAGAAGCTAGAAATGGCTCAAATGTTCTTCAACTATGACCTACTGGTGTGTTGGAATGCTATGCAGCCATAAAAAAGGAAAACCGTGGATACGTGTAACAATGCAGATGGGCCTCAAAGGCATAATGCTTCGTGAAAACAGTCAATCTCAAAAGGCTGCATACTGCTTGATTCCAGTTGTTTGATGTTCTAAAAAAAAGACAAAACTGGAGGAATGGAGAATGGATCAGTGGCTGCCCAGGATAAGGACAGAGTTGATTAAAAAGGGGGAAAAGGAAAAACTGTTGGAAGACACTGGAATTGCTCTACACCCAAATGTGGCAGATACACAAGGCGATGCATTGGACGAAACCCACAGAACAATACACAAAAACAAAGGGCAGGTCTTGCTGTAGATAAATTTTAAAATAAAAATTCTCCCGCTCTATCAAGATTTAACAGAAAAAATGAAATCATATGTGAATGGAAATAATCAAGAGAGTGAAGAGAGAATTTGCACAATGAGAGAAAGTGTTTGTGAACTCTTCGTACAACAAAGGATGAACATCGAGAATGTGTCATCAACTCAAGGAATTCAGCTATCACAATAATAATTCGATTTTTAAAATGGGTCAATGATCTGGAGAGACAGTTTTCAAAAGAAGATATATCCAGAGGGAAACAGGAACAAAAGGATGCCGAGAAGCAGCAGAGGGTTTAGACCCTGTTGGTGGGATGCAGATATTAGTAGGACCACTGTGGAAACTGGTATAAAGGCTCTGAAAGTAACTACAAATATAATTACCATGAGACCTAGGTATCCACTCTGGGGTGTGGATCCAAGAGAAATGAAATCATTATCCTGAAGATACCTGCATGTCCCTGTCCACTGCAGCACAGTTTACAATAGCCAAGGTACAAAATCATCCAGTGTGTCCCATGATGGATGAAAGGATAAAAAAAAAATATGGTACATGTACACGATAGGATATTATGCAGCCATGAAAAAGGATGACATCCTGCCATTTGTGGCAACATGGATGGGGGCCGGAAGACATCATGGTGCATGGAATAAGCCAGACTCAAAAAGACAAATGCACATGTATTTGCTCATGCGGAAGCTGAAAAAGTTCATCTCATGGAAACAGAGTGGAGTGGAGGTCACTAGAAGGGGGGTTGAGGGGAGGGATGGAGGGAGAGCAAGATGGAAGGAAGTTGGGTCACAGCAAAATGCCAGGAGGAAGAGGAGCAGGTTATAATGGTGCGCATCGCAGTAGGGCGATATAGTCCATAAAAAGATTCTTATTAGTTTGTGCACAACTAGAGGAGTGGATTTTGAAGCTTCCCACTGCAAACAGTGACTCTTGGAGGAGAGGAACATTCAAAGGGTGAACATCCATGGACACCACGGCCAGTCTTGGCAGCGGCATCTCCACGGCATGCAGAGTGGCCACCTGATGGCGCCCGCTGTGAGATCAAGGACGCCCTGGTCCAGCCCCGTCTCTGCCTCTGGTCCCCTCCTGGTCATTTCACCTGGGTGTGGGCTGGGCTGACCTTTCTCGGGTTTGGAAGGGGTGAGACAGATAGAAAATCAGAGCGAGTGAAAGATGTGCATCCCAGCACCCTCTGACTTTGTCCCCTCCTAATGCCCCACCTCTTAACACATGACCTTGGGATAAAGTTTCAACCTGGATTTGGGGGGGAACCCCACGCAGTAGCAGTTCCACCACCCCAACAGTTCCAGTTCCCTGTCAGAGGCTCGGGACACTCTGAGCTCTGTGGGCCCCAGGATCCCAGGTGTGTGGAGCCGGGCTGCTCAGGGGAGCCCCGGGGTCCAGGTTGACTCTGCTGGTCAAGAGCTGTGGGACCTTGGCCGTGTGTTTCTCCTCTTTCTTCCTTAACTGACTCATCTTTGAAGTATGAATGATCGTTCCGGGACAACGAATGCATCCCTGCCTCATCTCTGGAAAAACCTCTATGAATATTAATTAAGAGAAGGAGGAGAGGAGGAGGAAGAGAACGAGAGGAAGAGGAGGTATTGACTCATAGAATTTCCCAGGGTTTCTGAGTCCGTCTCCTTACGATCTTGGAGTCTGCAAAGTCCTCCCCGGGAAAGAGCCAGAGAGACAACGTCATCCAAGAAATGGGGTGCAAGGCCACAGGCATCCGCTCCCTGATGTGTGACTAAGTGATAACTGGCAGCTGACTAGGTCACTAAGGGCCACCCAGCTAAAGTGAGCAAGTGGCTCTCTGCCCAGCCGTCTGCAGCCACCGACCCTGGAAGCCCTGCCGGGTGCCTGTGGCTCTCCTGCACGCAGACACTTAGCCCCCTCCCAGGATGGAGGAAGCGGCCCGTAACGCCTGCATCTTGAGCATCGTGTCCACTGGACTAGGGAGCCTTCCCTGGCCGTGAATAGCTGAGTGCAATATTGCAGTGGACAATACCTGGGCCTCCAGTTTTGCAGTGATTTGGTTCTAACTTGTGTGTACCCCCTGGGAGCCAGGGAGAATCATCCTCACTCTGATGGCTGGGCTAGGCATGCAGTTCTGTTCCAAAAAGGAAAAACACAGCTAATTGTTAGCACCCAAGGTTTGCTTTTGAGGGGTGTGGTGGTTTAAATATAAGGTGACCCCAAATCCCCATGTGTGAGACAATGCAAGAAAGCTTAGGTGTGAAATGGCTGGGTTATGAGAGCCTTAACCAAATCACTGGATTAATCCACTTGGATGGACTCACTGGGTGTACACTAATTAGTGGATTAATCCACTTGGATGGACTCACTGGGTGTAGACTCATAGTGGATTAATCCACTTGGATGGACTCACTGGGTGTAGACTCATAGTGGATTAATCCACTTGGATGGACTCACTGGGTGGTGACTGCAGCAGGTGGGGTGGGGCTGGAGGAGGGGTCCCTGGGCTGTGCCTTTGGGGTCTCTGTCCTGTCCCTGGTGAGCAGAGCTCTCTCTGCTCCCTGGTGCCCTGTCCTGAGCTGCTCTCCTCCTCCAGGCCCTGCCGCCATCTTGTTCTGCTCCCCTTGGGCCAGAGCCATGGAGTCGGCCACCAGGGATTGGACCTTGGACACCAGGAGCCCCAGATCAACTTCTCCTCCTCTAAATGTTCTTGTTGGGTCTTTTGGTCACAGCAATGGACAAGCTGGCTAAAACAGGGGACATACTCGAGTCCAGGCACCACATCAGAGGCTCAAGGTCATTGGAGGTGAAAGAAAGAATCCAGGCTACTTGGCATCAGTTCTGAGACCCCAAGAAGCGAATCAGCTCCTGTGAACTTCTCCCCAACCTGTGCAACCCAGCCGTATCCTCGGATGGACCAGGGTCCAGTGAACTTTATAGAGAGTCACAGGGTAGACCTGTAGGGCTTTGGTGGCCTCAGGGTGTCCGCCAACCTCTCAGCTCTGCCAGGCTGACACCAAAGTGGACGTGGGCGAGACAGACACGCGCGCTGTGGCTGCATCCCAATAAAACTCGGTTTACAAACAGGCACCGGCCCCCCTGCTGAGGGAAGTCAGGTATTTCACGACCAGCCGCACTGGCGAACACTGCCTGCCAAACCATTACGTGGAGTAAGTTCCGGAAGCCAATTTGATTCTTTCAGCCTCGTGATTGCATGGAAGGAAAACCCTCAGAGAGAAGAAAAGTCATCAGAGGATATTTTTCTCCTGATCACAATCCAACCTGCATTATCTCCGGGCTCGGCTGAGAAGCTTGTAGAGCAGACAGGGGCTTCTCACTGTTTATTTTTAAGTATTTATGGTCAAATGAATCAAACTAGAGGCCACCGCTTCTGGGGGTCTTGTGACCCACAGTCCGATATGGACAAGTGGGGTTGAGTTGAATCCCGTCTCTGCTCAAGGGAAAATATCTGCACATTACCACGGTGTCTCCCGATGCACGTCACTTGAGTTCTCAGACTCGGTTTTCTCATCTGTAAAAGGGGGGCCGGGGAAATTGTGATAAGTAGGTGGTAGGTAGGTAGACAGACAGTGACATAGATGCATGGATAGATGATAGACTATGTGGATAGATGAGTCGATGGATGGATGATGGATGGATGGATGGATGGATGGATGGATGGATAAACGAGAGACAATAGATGATAGAGTGCATGAATGGATGGATGGGTAGATAGATGGATGCATAGATAGACAGACAGACAGACAGATGGAGTGCATGGAAGGGTGGATAGATAGCTGTACCTATGTAGGTGACGGTAGATGGATGAGAGGTACATAGATAGATAGATGGTGGATACATAACAGAGAGACATATGCATGATTCTACAGACCCACATGCACCTGCAGCAGGCACACTCCTAGGTAAACACCCACAAATGTGCATGGGTAGGTTTTAATCTGCCCTTCATTAGCCACACACCCTGTCTGCCGGGGCCGAGGGGCAGAAGGTATGACGGTTTGATGACCCCACTCTGTGCAGTATTGCTGGGTTTCTAGAGTTCCCAGGCTGGCCATGCTTAAAGGGCGTGTGACTGACAGGAAGTGGCTGTTTTCCCTGGATTATCTCCAACGCTTCCTTCTCCAAGAGGGATGTGGAACCCTTCCCACTGCACACCCGAGTCCCCTCTGCAAAGTTCACGCCGCCCCCGAGTTGGTGGCCTGGGATTCTAACTTGAAGCAGGAGCTCACGTTCTGTGCTGTGTCCTCGTCACCTTGAACACCGGGTAGGAAGCCCCCCCACGGAGCCCTCCAGGGACAAGTTCACCCACCTGAGCTCCCAGGCGCATAGTATACTCTTCAAACTGTGCTGTCCCGATAAGCGTTGCTTCCCCCAGGCATTGGGGAGAAATGAGATAGGCAGCCACCCAGCTCAGGGGCCCCTGCTCATGGGTCCTCAGCCAAGAGGGCACCACAGGCGTCCAAAACCTAATCCCCTGCTATAGACACTGTGGATCCTGTCCCGCACGCTGGACCAGGTAGATGACCACCCTCTAGCATGAGACCCAGAATCCAGGGCCTTGGGGTCACAGAGTAGCACCAGAACCAAAATTCCTCAATGCTGATAACCTACCAAAAACAAAGACATGCTCCGTCCCTACCGCCGCCGGTTTCTGGCACAAGCGATCCTAAAACCTTTGGAATTTCCTGAGCCACGGGGTTGTAATATTTGGTCTTTGGCTCCAGTTTCTGCAACAGAGTTCCTGAGTCCCTTGGAATTTCCTGGGCTGTGGGAGGGTGTTTTGCTCTGATGAAGGGTTCCTGGATGGGGGTTGATCACCAGGAAAAAAAAAAAAAATCAAGCTGTGATCAGAAGCAGTGCAGAGGAGAGAGGGTCTGGAGATGGAGCTGATAATCCACTGGGCCCTGTGGGGTGGATTCCACACATGACAACCAGCTCACAATCATTGTTGACCTCTGGGCACAGAGCAAACAGAGGTACGACCCAAGGAAAATTTCAATTCAATGCCTTCAGAAAATTCGGCCCAAATTATTAGTGTGTGTCCATCAGCTGAGACCGCTGAGTCAGCAAGGAGTGGAGGATGAGAAAATCCAAATGGATTGC
The DNA here is from genome assembly GCF_964194105.1 of Spermophilus citellus. Taxonomy (NCBI): domain Eukaryota; kingdom Metazoa; phylum Chordata; class Mammalia; order Rodentia; family Sciuridae; genus Spermophilus; species Spermophilus citellus. The sequence goes on from NC_138190.1 coordinate 4,513,833, forward strand.
TTTGAATGAAGCGAAATCTGCTAAGTGCCCAGGATACAGGTTTCAACTCCCAATGTTCAATAATTTTAAAAGTCTAAAATTGCAAGCAAATAAACCACATTTGATGCATTTGAAAAACTCCATGTATCATTCCTCTGGCTTTAGACTCTCATCGAATTTTAAACAGTGATTCCAAGTGTGAGGAAGATTTCTCTCTCTTTTGCAATGGAGACCAACTGGCCGAGGTCACTCGGGAGCCGTTAATCAAGAGACATCTGAATAAATGTCACTAAATGGCAAGACCAAAGACATGATTGAGACACAGTGATTATTCGTCAGCATCAAGGTGACTTTAGGTGGCTTTGAAATGTCAGTTTATGACATTCGATTAAATTCTGGGAACAACGTTTGGATACATATCTGTCTGCCTCTATATTCATCCGGGCGATGTAAATTTGACAGGAGAAGGTGCCTGGAATATGTTATTATTCAAATAAAGAATTATGCTTACTTAAAAACAAGATTGCATCCTCATTAAGTAGACTTTTTGAGGTATGGATGAATACTTGACTCTTTTGCTCTCTTAATTTTTGTGTATAAAATAGGGAGAACTGTTCTGTGACTGTGGACTTGGACGATTTGTGTTCATCTCAAACGTTTCCAAAAGTTCTCGTCTTCTGTTCTTGCATGGTAGCAGGTGATTGGCATGGGCTTCCATGTCAGCACAGATCTATCTTGATGGAGGTCTCTATCCTCTGTCCAGTGTCGACATGATACCCTCAAAGTGAAATCATTGATTTCTCAACCTGTCCCACAGAACCACATGTTTTATCCCTTTGACCTGATATTCCAGAGTTCCATCCAGGAAAAAAAAAAAAAATTCCTTATGGAAGAGAGGGGGGAAAAGTGAGCTCATTTCTTGTATATCTCACAATTTTCTGTGCTCGCCAAAGGAGACATCCAAAATCATGCGCGGTTCCATCAACCAGACGACAATTTCACGGTGGGATTTTCTGATTCGCGTCTTTGCTCGCGACTTTCTTATATCTCAGGCAGCTGCCCCGTGGGCTGCTAAATCGTCGGCCCGGAACATGGCTTCTCTGGGCTTGAGCATCTCTCTATGACTGCGTTTGAAATAAGCTCCTGAATCTTGTCTTGATGAGATCCATGCGGGGTGCGCTTCCACCATCTGCAGTGCACGAGCCTCTCTAGATCTGGGTGAGGGCTGGCTCACAACAGGGGGACTCTCCATCTCCAGGAAGAGTGAGCCCTGGGGACTCGCATCCCCCCGAGTTTGATACTCGACAGCAGGCTCATTTCACCTACTCGGACAGTATTTGTAAGAATGGACTCTCAGAATTGCTCTTGCATTTCCTGCTGGGGCTGCTGACCCATCGCGAACCCCAGGAAACCCGTTCCCTGTGCCATCCCACCCGAATGGGTGCTTCTCGCAGGCTGAGAGGACGGTTCCTGGGTGCGTATCCTCGCTCTGCTGCTCACCAGATCATCTTAGAATACCCCTAACTTCTGGAATTCGGTCACCACGTGTGGGATACAGGCAAGAATTCTAACTACAAATGTCTTATCTAGCAAATCACACAGAATAAGACACCGGAAGCGCCTGGCACAAAACCAGAATTTAATGTATCGTGTTTTGTGCTTCTTGCTGGACAATGCTGCGTCGAAGTGAGACCACGTTCCACTGGACCAATGCCTACTCCTAAGCAAGGCGTCTCAAACTTGAGTGTGGAGAAGAATCACTTACGGGGCTGGTTGAATTGCAAGTTCCTGGTCTGTACCAGAGGCGTCCTTCAGTAACTCTGCATAGAACCCCGGAAACCTGCAGGGCAGAGCACCCCCAGGTCCACTGGACGTGGATGGCCATGATGTGGAGTCGGGAGGCACACGGGGCAGTTCCCTGCTTCGCCATGGAAGAGGGGACCTTAAAATCAAAGATGGGTCCAAGTGTTGGCTGTGGGTCATCCTCTTCCCACCTGCTCAGGTGGCCCCTCTGCCCACCCACACTCTCGTAGACCCTGGCCTCCCTCCCACGCTGCCTGGAGTCATCCAGGGTGGGTGCAGCCCCTGCCTCCTGCCTCCCGGTCACCCACCCACCCGTGTCCCAGAACCAGTCCTGAGGTGGCCAAGACCTGGGCTCCAGTCTTTTCACGGCAGCCGATCCCAGGCCTCCGAGCCCCATGCAGGTGGCCACAGTGACTGAGTCCCCAGGGACGGGACCATATGTGCTTCTGAGGGTAAATGAGAGCCAATGGCTCAGACATTCCTTCCCCATCTTCTACACATTTCCAGGGCAAATAGATGCAGCCATTCCCTGTTCACTCTTGGCTGCGACAATCCATCTGCTTTGTTGATGTCACTTCCGTTGGTCGTCTGACTTCTCCTGTTGTGTTTGAAGAGATTTAAACCAATTATTGAACTATTTTTTTTACCATTCCTGGGCGTCCGTCTCTCCCCCGCCATCTCTCCTTCCTCCACCTCTGGGCGCTCCAGCTGGTAAAGGTTCACATTCTCATCTCCACCCCAGCTCGTCTTGTGTTCTTGTGTTCATGACCTTGAAGTGATAATTTGACCCCTTGGAAACTGGGTTCTCAAATGCAAGATGGCAATCGACTTGTCCCGAGGATTCAGTGTCAGAGAAGGGAAATGCTCCAGAGAGCCTGGAATACAGCAAGTGCTTAATGCATGCTCTCCCTCCTGCCTGCCTTCCCCCTCACTAGGCAAAGAATGACCCACTCCCAAAGAGGAACCTGAACGGCCCTCCCTCTCCACACGCCACGTATCCCACGTGGTGATTCTGATGTGCCCAGGGAAGGTCCTCTGCCCACCCAGCACCAAACTCTGTTTCTGCTCCCTCAGTTCTGGGACCCAGGGAGGCCCCAGCTGTCACCAGCGAGGCTGCTCTGTATTCCTGCTTTCCTCGGCCACTCCTCAATCAAAATCTAGGAAGCACCAGCCCTGGCCTGAGGATCATAAGAAGAGCTGCAGCGAGTGCCCGCACCTCACACAGGCCTGTTCCTGTGCGCCCCAACCTCACATATCTGCTCACAAGCACCCAGGGTTTGGTGTGCAGCTCACGGCAAAACGAGAGTCTCCTCGGAAGTATGAGGAGGTTAGAAAACATGAATGAGCTGGAGGTGGTGCACGCCTGTCATCCCTGCGGCTCAGGAGGCTGAGGCAGGAGGATCGGGAAGTTCAAAGCCAGCCTCTGCCAAAGGGAGGCCCTCAGCAACTCAGTGAGACCCTGTCTCTAAATAAAATGCAAAATAGGGCTGGGGATGGGGCTCAGGGGTCGCACTGGAGTCTCTGTGGCTGTCACAGACGGGCTCTTCCTTAAGGCTGTCCCCCATGTCTCGCTACATTCCTCAGCTTTCTTACAGTCACACGCGGTTATGTCAAAAGGGCAACTATTGAAGGCAGCTATCCGAGCGGAAAAGGAAACAAATAAATGACAGACGGGCTGACTTTTGTGGCTCTGAGCTTTGTTGGCCACACAAGGAAAGACCTGGGGTGAGAGCCTATCGGTGGATGAGACCATCAAGAAAATGTGGTGCCTGTGCACAAAGGAGTGCTACTCAGCCATGAAAAAGAGTGGAACTATGGCATTTGCTAGCAAATGGAATAAGTCAGACTCAGGAGGTCAAGGGTAGGATGATTTCTCTCATATGCGGAAGCTAGAAAGAAAAAAAGGAAAAGAGAAGTCGGGGCAAATCTCACAAAGATCAAAGGGAGATCAAGGTCCTTCCTCTGGCTCCTCTCTGGGGAAGGGCACAGGTAAACACCCCCCCAGCCAAAGGCCGGCTCAGGGGCACCTTCTGCCAGAGCTCGCGCTCATGCTCATTGAAAGAAGCAGCTGCCTCTCTGCGGGTGACTTCAGGGCCCTCTTGGTTCCCCGGGGAAGGACCTTCTCCCCAGATGTCTGATGTGCAGGAAAGAGAGACGCTTGGACTCTTGCTGGTCAAGAACATGCCTTCGTCCACCTATGCTTGAGCTCCTTTGCTCTCTGGGTCTACCCAGGAACTGTGCCCCCCTGGGGACAGGCACTGGCTACGCTGGGGCACAGTCGACCCTGCAAAGCCTGCGATCAGTGAACTGATCAATGCATTGGTCAATAGGTGTTGGACGCACCCATCATTGCAGCAACCCCTTCATGGCTCTTTTCAAAGCTGATTCAAGCGGATCGCAGGTCAGGGCTGTGTGTGACCACCGTCAGGTCACACAGACAGAGGCAGAGAGGCAGACAGAGAAACAGAGCCCAGGGGAGCCCAGGAAAGAGAGATCCAGCCCCCAGGAAAGAGCTCCACGGGATCCCGTTTCTGGGACACACCTGATAAGCCCCCTGCCACCGGGGACTCCCGCTGTCTGCAAAGTGGGCTTGGCCCTGCAGCGTGGGAGAGGTCGGCATTCAGGCCCCTGCGTGTACCTTTTCCAAGAGAAAAGAAAAGCAAGCAGCAACCAACACGAGCCCTTTTTTGCCTTTTCCAAGAAATCAAGCAATGACTCAGAACACGCATTGAAGTCAAAGATGACGAAGCTTCCCCCGAGATCAAAAGAGGAAAGTTGTAAGGGAGAGGGCTGGGAGGCGGCGGGGAGGGGGTGCCCGCGGCGAGGGAGGGAGGCAACTCCGAAGTTCAAAACCGGCTCCAAGCCCCCCCACGGGGAGAGTCCTTTAACAGACGCCCAAATGAGGCATTTTACCAAAAAAGAGTGAGTATCCAGCTCCGCTGGCAGGAAGCATGCAGGCCCACAGGGTTCTCCCCAAAAGGATGGGCTTCCTGCTCCTCCGATACCTCCAGCTGGGTTTTAGGAGATGGTCTCAGCGTCTGATCACAGGAAAACCGTTCTGAAATTAATGGATTTACTCTGCTCACCGTTCAGAGGATAGCTTTCCCTGGGATCTCCCCAAGTGTGGGAAGGAGAAGAGTTTTCTGTTTTTTCTTTTTATTTTTAATCACTTATTAGCTCTCCATGACACTAGACTAGACGGCACTTGGACACACGGACGGAGTGTCACTTCTGGTTGGACATGGTGCAGAATCACCCTGGTCCTGTGGTCACATGCACACAGGGTCACGATGTCCCATTCACCCTACTGCCCTTCCTACCCTGTACCCCTCCTCTCCTTCACTCCCCTCTACCTAATCCAAAGCACCTCTATGTTTCCCTGCCAGCCCCCCATTATTGTGAGTTAGCATCTGCATATCAGAGAAAACATTTGCCCTTTGATATTTTTGGAAAATTCCCCAAAATGGTACAGTTATAGCTCCATCTTTTTTTTTTTTTTAAATATTATTAACTTCCCGTACTCTAAGGCAACATCTTGGCCACGGTTCTTCCCAATGCCCTGGATCCAGAAGGTCCATTTCAAGTCCACAGTGGTCCCTGCCAGCCCCTTGGCACTTAACAGGTGTTCAGTAAAATTTTTAAAAGTCAAGATTATTTTTAAAACTTACTGATGCCATTCTATCAGAGACAGAATTGCAAAACGCACGTGCTTCTAACGTGGTTATCTCCTTGTCTCTATTCTTCCTGTATGTGAAATAGATGTTTCCCACCGCCTCGGGGAACCTGGGGACTCCAGGCTCCTGAGAGTATTTCTAATCCCTGGGACAGCTTCCGCCTTAATAGGAAACATTATTATTCAAACCCGGGTCCAGGATATGGTGCTTACCATCGTCCTCTCTCTCTCCAGTGTATTTCTAGGAGTTTCTCAGGCTTCGATTCCTGCAGATTCCAGAGGCCTAGTGCTAGAGACGCGGGCACTCACACGTGCGCACAGCCCAGCACACAGGAGAACCCAAAGGGTTGGGAAGACATTTGCATGCAATGGCTGCTCTGTTGAATCTTCTCAAATCACAGCAGGCCTGCCGCTCCATCCAGTACCACCACCTGCATCTGTCTGCTCTGATTGGAAACGCCGTGAGTGGCATCCGCCAATCTGCCCAGAAGGCGACAGGGCTGGGGGGCATTCCTTCTGCGCCCCGTGGTAAGGTACGCTCAGCCATTTCTGGGAAGTGCACCCAACCTGCCAGACCCCAAGCTTTCACATTTGCAGGAAAGCTACCATGGCCTGATTCTCGCGTTTGTTCCTCTGTAACGGGCTAAAGGGTCTTAAGAAAAAAAAGAAAAGGGCTCAATTTTCCTGATGCAACCAGCTTTGCCAAAACAGATGGCGCATGACCACCTGATTAGATAGCTCATACACACACCACACACAACATGCACACAACACAGATAACACATACACAAAATACACACATAACACACAACACAACACACACACAACACACAACATGCCTACAACACAGATAACACACACACAACACACACAACATGCACAGATAACACACCCACAAAACACCCATAACACACACAACACATAACTTACAACATGCACACAACACGCACACACTACACATACAACATGCAACATGCACACACAAAACACACATATAACACATACACAAAACACACACAACACACAACATGAACACAACACACACAAAACACAGAGATAACATACACAAAAAACACATAACACACACAACACACAACATGCCTACAACACAGATAACACACACAAAAAACACACACACAACACACACAACATGCACAGATAACACACACACAAAACACCCATAACACACACAACACATAACTTACAACATGCACACAACACGCACACAACACATACAACATGCAACATGCACACACAAAACACACATATAACACATACACAAAACACACACAACACACAACATGCACACAACACACACAAAACACAGAGATAACATACACAAAAAACACATAACACACACAACACACAACATTCAACTCTCAAAACACACAACACGCACACACATAACACACAACATACACACATGCACACACAACACACACAACACACACATACACAACACACTCACATAACACACACAACATGCACATACAAAACACACACATAACACATACACAAAACACACATAACACACATATAACACACACAAAATACACATATGCAAAACACACACATAACATACACACACAACACACATATGCAAAAAACACATATAACACACACAAAAAACACACACACATAACTGACACACACTTAAGACACACACACAAGCCCATTTAATTTTCTGAACCAGTTACGTCTAACCCTATGAGGAAAGGAGAAGCCCTTTGTCAGGGCAGTTTTACAGACCACAGTGTCTGGTTTCTTCCCTTCACAAAGCTTTGGAATTTCTAGAAATAAAAATGATCCATTTCTGGGCCACAAGTCCCTTCAATTATGAATGATTTTTTTTCTTTTTTTTTTTTTTTGTTTGTTTTTGATACAGAGGATGGAACCCGGGGTGCTGAACCACTGAGCCACATCCTCAGTCCTTTTTTTTTTTTTTAATAGGGTCTCACTAAGTTGGTAAAGCTGGCCTCCAACTTTCAATCCTTGTGCCTCAGCCTCCCAAGTGGCTGGGAACACAGGCATGCAACAGTGCACCCAGATTTCAATCCTGAATCTTTCAAGAAACAAAGGGAAGCGTGGAAAATACACACTAGCTTCACTAAGAGCTTTATTAAGTTTTTAGCCAAAGGTTTTAGGGCATACCCCCCATTTCAGTAGTTCGTTCGTCTCATGCTTACGCTTGACCCCACTTTCCACTCTCCCTTTAGGTGGACAGCACAGGACGGTGTAAACCTGAGTACCTCCCTTCAGCCGTGGTTACCCAGGCAGTACAATCGCCACGCATGTGGTTTCATTGCACCAAATGATGAAAATGGATTGCCACCCCTGCCCCAGGCTGAGTTGGAACGTTTTTGGGTAAGACCCAGTGACTGTGTTCGCTTCATCCACCACAATCACTGTTTGTTTGTATCCCAATCAGATCTGGGGAGGAAGCAGCCACAGCAGTCGTAGAATTACCAAATGTCCCCAAAATCTCCCTGTAAAAATGGGCAGAAAAAGAAAGAAATTGAAGACCTTAGAAGACGGAGAGTTCTCCCATGCTCCTGGACAGGCAGAGTTAATGTAGTTAAAATGGCCATGCTACCCAAACTTTAACACAGATTCAATACAATTCCTAGTCAAATCCCAATGACATTCTTCATAGAATTAGGAAAAGCAATCGTGAAATTCATTTTGGAAAAATAAGAGGCCCAGAATAGCCAAAGCCATCCTTAGCAAGAAGAGTGAAGCAGGAGACATCACAATACCAGGCCTTAAACCATACTACAGAGCTATAGTAACAAAAACAGCATGGTATTGGCACCAAAACAGACTCCTAAACCAATGGTACAGAATAGAGGACACAGAGACTAACCCACAGAAATATGGTTATGTCATACTAGACAAAGGCACCAAAAACATACATTGGAGTAAAGATTGCCTATTCAACAAATGGTGCTGGGAAAACTGGAAATCCATATGGAACAAAATGAAATTAAATCTCTCTCTCTCTCATTCTGCAGAAAACTCAACTCAAAGTGGATCAACTACTTACTCACTAGACCAGAGACCCTGTGCCTAATAAAAGAAAAAGTAGGCCCAAATCTTCACGTCAGCCTAGGATCTGACTTCCTTAACAAGACTCCTAAAGTGCAAGAAGCAAAATCAATAATCAATCAATGGGATGGATTCAAACTAAAAAGCTTCTTCTCAGCAAAGGAAATAATCAATAACATGAAGAGAGAGCCTACAGAATGGGAGACAATCTTTACCACACACCCCTCAGAGCATTAATCTCCAGGATATATAAAGAGCTCAAACACCTTAACACCAAAAAATAACAATAATAATAACCCAACCAGTAAATGGGCAAAGGAACTGAACAGACACTTTCAGAAGAAGAAATACAACTGATCAACAAATATATGAAACAGTGTTCCCCATCTCTAGCAATTAGAGATACGCAAATCAAAACTACTCTAAGATTTCATCTTGCTCTAGTCAGAATGGCAGCTATCAAGAACACAGACAACAATAAGTGTTGTCAAGGATGTGGGGAACAGGCACACTCATCCATTGCTGGTGGGACTGAAAATTGGTGCAACCACTCTGGAAAGCAGTATGGAGAATTCTCAGAAAACTTGGAAAGGAACCACCATTTGACCCAGCCATCCCACTCCTTGGTTTATACCCCAAAACTTAAAATCAGCCCACTACAGGGACATAGCCACATCAATGTTTATAGCAGCTCAATTCATGACAGCTAAACTGTGGGTACCCTTCAACAGATGAATGGATAAAGAAAATGTGGTACGTATACACAATGGAATATTACTCAGCCTTAAAGATGAATGAAATTATGGCATTTGCAGGTAAATGGATGGAACTAGAGAACATCACGTGAAGTGAAATAAGCCAGTCTCGAGAAACCAGAGGCTGAACGTTGTCTCTGATAAGCAGATGCTGATCCATAGTGGGGGATGGGAAGAATGAAGGAACTTTGGGTTATGCACAGGGGATTAAGAGGAAGGGTGGGATGATGGGGGTGGGAAGGATGAGACAGGCATTATTACCCTATATATATGTATGGTTACACTACTGTACATGGTGTGACTCTGCACCATGTACAGCCAGAGGAATGAGAAGTTGTGCTCCATTTGCGTACAATGTGTGCCATGTGTCAAAATGCATTCTACTGTCATGTGTAACTAATTAGAACAAATTTTTAAAAAAATTTTTTTTAAAGTTTTAAAAATGGACAGATCAGCCAGTTAGTAAGCCCCAAAATAAATACAGCTTATTCACAGTAAAATCAAAAAGCATGCTGTGTCCATGAATCCCAAACTATAAGGCTTACAGGATCAGGGTCTGTGAGGGAGGAAGCGGAGGGGAGTGTCGGGAATTCTGGAAGACTTAGAAACAGAAGATCCCCAACATCACCAATTAGTCCGCACTGGACTTAGAGAAAGAGCTGAGACTCAGAAGGGCCTGGTTCAACTCTACAGCACTGTGCTTCCTCTGCATCTGTGTCACGTTTTGTGGTTTCAGTTGTCCATAGACAACTACAGTTTGAAAAATGTTAAATGGAAAAGTCCAAGAATAAACACGTCTTACATTTTCAATTAGGCGCCATTCTGAGTAGTGTAAATGCCCCCATTCCATCCTGACTCTGACGAGAAGCAGAGTATCCACTCTGTGTATGCTACCCACCTGTGAGCCACTCCACAGTCATCTCAGTTGTCAGTCTGAGGTACTGTGCTTGTATTCAAGTAACCCTAAATTTACTTAAAAATGGTCCCCAAGCACAAGAGTAGTGATGCTGGCAATTTGGATATGCCATAAAGGTGTTTGTTTCAACTAAAAAGGTAAAAATTCTCAGCTTAATAAGGAAAGAAAAAAAAAAACCTCATCTGAGGTTGCCAAGATCTACAGTAAGCACACATCCTTTAGCTGTGGAAATGTGAAGAAGGGAAAAGAACTGTGTGCTAGTTTTGCTGTTGGGCCTCAAACTGTGTAAGTTATGTCCACGGTGCCTGGTCAGTGCTTAGCCACCTAGTTAAGTCGCTCTCACCACGTGGGCAGTGTGTCGTCTCACGCAGCACAGGAAAAGAAATAGAGAGTGCAGGCCAATAGGATTTTTGAGAGAGACAGAGATCACAGTCACATGACTTTCATTACAGTGTCTTGCTCTGATGATCCTATTTTATTATTATTTTTATTATTTATATCCCACTTTGCCCGATTTCTAAATTAAATTGTATCGTGGATACAAATGCATATGTATAGGGCTCAGTACCATCTGTGGCCTCAGTCATCCCAGGAGGTCTGGGGTATATTCCATATTGACGAGGTGGAATAATGAGGGCAGGACACCCTGAAAGTCTTAACGGGTCTGGGGCCCTCCTGGATCTGAGCCCCAAGTTCCCTTCAACACACAGCCCTCCCCCCCTGCAAGTGGAATTCAAATTAAGCTTCACAGGGGCAAGAGAGATGAGGAAAAGAAAAGGTTCAGCAAAGTTGTTTTTTAAAAAAAAAAAAGTTTTTTTTTTTTTTTTCTGTGCAAAAACAGCTAGGGGGTAGCTCTGTGAAGCTAGCATGGTGTTCAGAAATAGAACCGCTTCTGAGAGAGCAAGGAAATGGATTTCATGTGAGCATGAACATAAGAAAGGATCATAGTGAATCTGATTCAAATTTATTTTGAGAAAAAAAAGAATAAAGAGTAGAGCAACCTCCCAAAGGCAAAAAAAAAAAAAAAAAGAATACATCCTTGTAGATCACTTGAAGACTGTAATTTTCTATTTCAAAGAGAACGAAAATATACTCATAAAAAATGACACATAACATGAAGGTACAACGTGATTCAGAAACGGAAAAACTCAGAAATCCTCTGACAAGACTCATTCAAAGAAGGAAAAATGATTTCAGAAATAAAGTAGAAAATTATAGGAGATGATAAGTTAAAAATAACTTAAGAGAAATAAAAGGTGAAAAGGGAAGAAAATTTTCAATTTAAAAAAGTTAAATATAGAAAAAGTATTTAAATGAGCAAAGAAGACCCAGCCTGTTGCTAGAAACACCCCCAGACAAACCAACAAATGCTAAAAAATCCCAATTCAAGAAAACTTTTAAGTTACAGATTTGAAATGACAATACCAAAAGAAAAAGTAACACCCTGAGAACATTGAACCAGAAAACCCACATGAAGATGTTATCTAGTAAAATTTCTGAACTTTAAAGGAAAAGAATTCTAATCGTTTATACATTAAAAAGAGGATGTGATGTATGACATAAATAAAACTATCCTGTTATCACAATTGAATGAGAAGGCTTTATTCCAGTAAAAATAAACAGAATAAAATGCTTAATAAACTTAAGAACAAAAATATTCCCATGATATTTATATTCAGCAAAACTGACCTTCAACTACATAAAAGGCACAAACTTAAATATGTAAAAACTCAGCAAATGTTGTTCCCCAGATCCCTTCCTGAGGAGTCCATAGTAGTCCCCTCCTTATTGCTGGGAGATACATTCCAAGACCCACAGTGGATGCCTAAAATTAAGAATACTACCAAATCCTATATACTCAGTCATGAAGACAGCTATTAAGTAAGAAATGGGTGGGTAGCACATACTGTGTGGATCCGCTAAACAAGGGGCTATTAAGTAACGAATGGGTGGGTAGCACATACTGTGTGGATCCGCTAAACAAAGGGACGATTCACATTGCAGGTGGCATGGAGCAGGACGGCACAAGATTTCATCATGCTACTCAGAATGACTCATAATTATGCATTGTTGATTTCTGAGATTTCTTTATTTAATATTTTTAGACATGGCTACTGAAATCTTGGAAAGCAAAACCATGGATGAGGAAAGACTATTGTACCAGACAATGAGTCCGGAAAGCAAGGATGGCTGGAGAGACATGAATGTAAGGGTAATGTTGAGCTTTAAATATAGAATGACTTGGACATAAAAACTACTGACACTTAAAAGGGAGAAGGCATAATGCACAATGGCTTCACACCCAGACCATGTAAATCCATCCCAGCCAAGAATCTTGTTTGAAAGTCTTCAATGACTTCTCTGTGTCAAAAGGACCCACGTAAGAAGCCCTCACAAGTGGAGAAAACTAAACCCCAGTCATAAGAACCGTAATGGGGTAAACCTTAAGTATTTAAAACCAAGATTCATGACTAACCTTTCTTGAAAATTGGTCACTTTTTGAGGAGTCCAAGAAAATTGATCCAATACCTTAAAAGGTTGTAAATAAAGTGAAAGAATCATGTTTCTACCCTGCCTTTTCTATATGAATTATACCAGTGGCCATCCAAAGAGCAGGAGAGAAGAGGTGACTCTTCCTAAAGCTATTTTGACTGATAAGTGAAAGAAAAATGACAGAATCATAATACCACCATTTTTGCAAGCTCTGATGAATGAATAGATCCAGGTTTTGTAAGTTAACCACTGCTAACCTCACAAGATGAGTGACGCTCAGGAATGGAGGCTCCTGAGAAAAGCACTGGACACCAGCTATGATCTTCCTGCCGCACAGATTGGACCTGGGTCTAGTGGAGCCTCCATGCCCCGTGAAAGGAAATAGAGAAGAAAAGATCCATCGGCCCCCAGGGGTCAGCAATCCCCGGTGTCCAGACTTTGGGAAGCTCAACCAGTCCAGCCACCCTGGTTATTCAACAGGCAGATGGTAAGAAACAACAACAATAACAAACAGGATGGGAAAAGAAATTATTGAAAAGACCCCGATTATGAAGGTAGACACAGTCTACTGTGTGTTGATTCCATGAACATAGTGATGATTTCACTCCACCGTGGACCCACTGTGAAAGTGGGTCTAGCGGTGCATGTTGGAGTAAAGTGGAATAGGAATGAGAGGGGACATGTTTTTAGTGCCTTCTAAAATGCCTGCCAATGTTCCATTTTGTGACCAGGTTGACGCTTACAGAGCTGTTTCCCAGGCAATCGTGTGCAATTCTTGTGTGGTTTTGTGCACCTGGGTTCCATCTACAATGAAAAGATTAGTAGAAAAGGCTATAAAAATAACAATTCCTGAAATCGTCAAAGAATCGGGGCGATCATGCGGAGGGAAGAATCCCACAGGATCCCTGAAGGTCTGAAGTAAAGCAGAGGATAAAGAACTAACTTCAAAGGCCAGGTCAGGGAGTCCGGTGGTTTTATGGAGCTTGTCTGGTTGAGGAGATTAGAGACCCCCTCCTCCGCCACTCCCAAGCCAGCGATGCTGGGCCAACAGGGACATCTGAGGTCAGCAGGAGATGTTATTGGGGAAAGAGTCATGATTCAGCCCCCTAAGGGTGGACTCGGAGCCTGTCCCAGGTGGGCAGGCTGAAGACACAGAGTGCACCGGGAAGTCTTCATTAAATACACAGCCGCGCTTCATCCTCCACAAGGCCCAGTAACTTAGAGGGAGGAGAGGTCAGCCGTAAATAGGAAAGTACTCTTAAAAGAGGAAGGCTCTTTGGAAAACAGCGTGCTTTAAAGACCTGTCATTTCTTCTTCAAATACACATTTCTGAAACTTTTTTCTGGGGAGACCCAAGATGAACATTCTTTGACCTTGTTCCAGAACATCTTCCCTTTCCCCTTCTCAATTCAGATGATGAGCCTCGTGCATGACCTCGGGTTCTCTTGTCCTTATCTGTCCCTCGGGATGTTAGCCATTTGTTGACCTGGAAGCCACTACCGTGACCAATTCTGGAGTGCTCCGCACCCAGAAAGCAGATCTTCAGGGTAGGATTTTGGAAGTGGGTGGCCAAATAGTCTAACAGCAAGAGGGACCCGGTGGGTGGTCCTAAGTGAGACGGTGACCACTGCTGGTGTGTAGTGATGTCAGTTCTGAATGTTTTGCCTATGGGGTAAGGGAGAGGGGGGAAAGGTAGAAGGTGAGGCTTGGAGAGGGGCCAGTGGCCGGTATGAGGATAAAGTGGGGGAGGAATTCTCTTGGCCCTGAAGCATTCCAAGAAATACATCGGCTGGAGCCACTAGCCACGGGTTTACGAGACTCCTCTCCAGCAACCGCAGGGGAGATGGTGCTGAAAAGAAGACTCAGGTTCTCATTTGACGGGTGGCAGAACTGCAAAAAAACCAATGTGCAGCCTGAGTTCTAAGAAAGTCAGGGCCCCACTGGGCAAAGAGTGGGCACCAGAGGCAGGGGAGAGGTGCTGACCTGGGCCAGCCTGAGACTTATAAACCCCTGAATTGCAACCTGGGCTCCCAGGGCAGTATCTCTACCCTGGTACCAGGACAGACCTTTTCTAGGGACCTCCAAAGGGCTGCACCTGAAGTAGATGTTTCACCAGAGGACATTCTTCTTGACGTCAGCAGAATATCTGCAGAGATCTCTACCAAAATCTCTACAGAGTCCTCAAAAACTATCCCCCTCCCCCGTCCCCCGACTTGGTCATCTGTGTTTCATGGAGAGTTCAAGCAGGACGATCCAGGGCCACCCACAAGATCACCAGGCCCTCAGCTCTCCACACCTCTTCTCCTGCCCTAAGAGAATTTCCATTCAATATTGTCCAGTTTCTTGGGAGAGTTCTTTCTCCACAACCCCCCAAACTTTCTCAGGTTTTCTGTGTAGAAAAAAAAGTGCTTCATTTTGCCCTTGAATCTAAGGCTCCTGGAAATCAAAGCCATGAAGAATTCCTCCCGTTATTTTCTGCGTCCTCCACGGAGGCCACAAGTTCGCAACGACTTTACTGCTTCAGCCCAGGAAATGGTAGCCGATGGAACAGTCAGGAGGGAGGTAAATGCAACTCCAAAATTATGAACACATGGGGTAAAAACAAGTGGAAGATCTGGGCTTGGTAGTGCGTGCCTGTAATCCCAGCAACTCAGGAGGCTGAGGCAGGAGGATCGCACCTTGGAATTCAGCCTCAGCAACTTAGCGAGACCCCGAGCTACTTAGCGAGACCCTGTCTCAACATAAAACATAAAAAGGGCTATGGATGTGGCTCAGTGGTTAGGCACTCGTGGTTCAATCCTCAGTACCAAAAACAAACAAAAAGTGGGAAAATAATGCAGGCTCAAACGTGTCCCAGAGTGACATGACTTCCCATGATCTAGAGTCTATGTGACAACATGCAACCCCCGCCACCCGCTGGATTGTAAATCACTATTTGTAGTCTGCCTTAAAATAGAGTGAAAGTTACATTGAGAGAGACACAGAAACCAACTCACACAACTTAGCACAAACTTGATTCTTTCCCAATCGCTTCTGAGAGGCTCTTTCAAATACCACTGACCTGAATTTCTGTGGCTCGTAGAAGACCATGGGTACGAGCTCGTTTTAGGTGAAACTCTTGATCAAAGTGCCATTATAAATGTTCCATATTCTGTTATTCCCTCTGTCATTTTTCTGGAATAAGCTCACGCGTGGGCTTCACTACATTATTTTTAATGGCTATCCAAAAGAAAACAAATGTGCACGTCTTAGGAAACGATATCTACAATCCAGTGGACAGCCTCTGTGTCCTCAAGGATGATTCCAAATTTCATTTCTAAAATTCTAAAAACTGACTCTTCTTTTTTACTCCGGCTTCGTTTAAAATAGTTTGCCCAGGCATCTCTGCCCATGCCTCAGCCAAGGTATGAATCTAGGTTATCGTCACCAAAGAACCGCCCAAGAAACACGTTCTGCAGAAACAGAAGTGACACATCATTTTTTAATAATTTTCAAGGGACAATGAGTTTTCCCATACCTGGCCCATCGGCAGAGATTGTCCTGTGTCCACCCTCCCCTGGCTGAGACTCAAGGCTACCCTGCCTTCTTGGATGCCTCTGACACATCTTCAAGGTTTGTTTCCAAGGTCAAGAGATACATCGCTGGCGGGAATAGACCTCGGCACGGACAGCCTGTGATAAGCAAGACCATCGGAAAGTAGAACAGACGGCAGAACGTGCCATGGAACAGCTTCCTGACACGTCTCCGTGTCTTCAAGACTTCTCACTGATGTCCTGGGGTGGAGAGCTTGAACACCGTCCAGCTGTGCCTGTTCCTCTGTAGCTAACCTTTCGACCCATTGCTTTCTGTTCTCCTGTGTTACCCAGATGCTGCATCTTTGCCAACATCCTGTTTGGATTATTGATAGAGAGCCTGGATATTTGGAAAACTCCCGTCTTTGAAAGAGTTCTCAGGCTGCAGTTTTGCAAACTGCGGAGCCGCAGCCCTTCAATACTTATGCTCCTTCTATCGACACGGAGTACATGAGAATCTGGGTTACCTGCATCATCCCAACCATCTGCTTCACGGCATCCTTTAAAATGAGTAGGTGGGAAAAATGTAGGAGCATTTTCTCTTATCCCTCGTTGCTAGGGAAACTACCTTTTTTTTTTTCGTTGTATGAATAATCCTAGGATCTCAAAAGGACCAGGGCACAAACTTCCTTCTCCTCTTTCTTCTAAGGAAATAATTGTCCTCCCTGGAGAGCCTCCTCAGAGGCACCAGACACCTGTCCTCCAAGGACGTTGCAAGACGCCAACTGAGTCGAAAAGCACAGGACTGAACGTCTGTAAACAGAGGAGCCCGCAAAGTTGGCTTCCCAAGACAAAGTGACCCTGTTCCCGTGCTGTTTTATAAAGTGCCATTTTGTTACCCGCGCACATCAGATCTGGAGGCATGAAAAGATGCATCCTGCCCCGTCCAGCTAGAAGTCGTTTTGCTGAAAGACCCTCTAGAGGGATAGGAGAAGAATAAAACGCCATCGTGTTGGGTTCCACGGGCGCTCTGTGCCTGAAAACCTGCGAGAGAACCCACCAACAGAGTGGGAAGGTGCTCAGGGTTTTCACAGCCTCAGGGATCTTGGAATGCATGCTTGCTCCAAGGACGCAGCTCCCCCTGTCGTACCCGGGGAGGACACCCGGGGAGCACTGTCCAGCTCAGCATCTGCGCCCCTTGACTGTGCTTGTTCTAGAGCAGCGTAGATCGCCAGCACCACATTTGGTACGGGAAAGCTATTGCGGCCAGAATGGAAACGGACCATGAGCCATCAGGGGATTTGCACCCTGCTTTTGCAGACAATCGGATTCCACCTCCCGATCCACACGCCGTCTGCATAACTCATTGACGAAATAGCCTTATTCTCTGGAGCCCCCCACAGCTGCTGCCAGGGGAGGTGGTGTGGTCCACATCTCGCTTCAAATTCTCTCCTACGTAATCGCCAAAGCAGAGAAACTTTGCACACAGTTAAGCAAGGGTGTGGTGGTGCAGGCCTGTGATCCCAGCGGCTTGGGAGGCGGAGACAAGAGGATTGCAGGTTCAAAGCCAGCCTCAGCCATGGCGAGATGCTAAGCAACTCAGTGAGACCCTGTCTCTAAATGAAATATAAAACGAGGGCTGGGGATGGGGCTCAGTGGTCAAGTGACCCTGAGTTCAATCCCTGGTGTATTCCCCCCCAAAAATGAAAGAGTTGAGAACCCCAGTTGGGTGATCTATATGTCTCACAATGTCTTTGTGTGTCAGCAGCTAACTCTTCAGTTATTAGGTACGCCCATTAGATATATGTCACTTCTCATTCCATTCTCTGATCCATCCTCCCAGACCCTATCAGCCAAGATCCTATTTAATCTGCATGCGCTCCATAGCTCCTAATTTAGTGAATTCTCAAAGCGGACTCAGGGAAGAAGCAAATAGTAAGGAGAAAGGTAAAAGACATTATTTAAGAAGTTATGCTGCTGTTAGCTATGCAGTTTAAAAGGAATATGGAAAAAATACAGAAATACGCAGTACAATATTGAGCTGAAATGTAGAGTACAGAATTATATATTCAGTGTAATCACGTCCTTAGAATGTGAATGACAAAGGAAAGGGCTGGGAAGAGAGTCACTAAAACGGTAGCAGTCGATGTCTGCTATAATGATAGAAAGAGGGGGACAGCCAACATGGGGGACCAAGAGACTCAGACTTCAGCCTCATGCTTACTTCTGGGGAGACAGAAAAGATGAAGGGGCTGGTGCAGGTGAGAGCAAGGCTGATAACACCATCCTGATTCTCGAGCTCCGTCCGCCGTGTCAGCCTCCTTTAATGACTATACGTGGACCGAGGGTGACACCGGTCCCTTTACTGGCACTCAATTTGTTTCTTATTCTATTAAAGACAGAACATTGCTGTAAAGAATGTCCGTAGACATTGTAAGGGAGATGACCCAGGAGAGGGGCCTGAATTCATCCCCCTCCCCTGCAGGGGAGGGGAGCCAAGGGAAAGGAATAAAAGCAGCTAGAGAGGGAGGAACACAGGGGAACAGGTCCGTCCCCGTGTATCTGGGCCACTATAGAAGAATTCATAAACTGAGATGCTTGCAAACATGTATTGCCCACAGCTCTGGAGGCCAAAGTCCTGCATATATATATATATATATATATATATATATATATATATATATAGTAGGTACTGAAGCTTGAACCCAGGTCCTTGGACATGCTAGGCAAGCACTTCACATATATTTTTAAAGACATTTCTCTTTTTACTTTATTTTCTTCTTTTGAAAAAGAAAAAAAAAAGAGCTGGATTCTAAAAACTGCTTTGTCACCACCTGGAAAAAAAAAAAAGAGTTGTATCAAAATAGTAATGTATGTGTGTGTAACTTGTACTTACTGAGCAGTTACTATGTTCCCTGCAAAAGTTACTGATTCCAAGAGGAAATCATTCTTGTCAGACTCAGAAACTTGTGAAAGAGAACAACTCGCTTCAGACAAGCGTTATCTCAAGGACTTTCTAAAATCGCACAAGAAATTCCACCCCCTTCTGCCTATGTCCCCTGTACTTGGAATGCCTCTCACCTATGCGCCTAGAGAGGTCATTCTGCTGAAAAGATGTGCCTGCTCAGCAACAGCACCTGCACCAATTTGCTGAGGCCGAGTCCTGCCTGGGGCCTCCAAGCCTTGAGAACTCTGTATCCAAGCAGCCTCCTGGCCTCCCTTCTTGCTAATGCAAACTTCCTCTTGCTTCAACCCCTTGAATATGCATCTGGCTGAGGTATCCAATACCCCAACCCGTTTTCTTATCTGCCACTCAGCAACTGGGATGAGGAGGAGGTGAGCCAGTAATTCCCCACAGCACCTAACTAAATCCATATCCTGGAGGGTGCAAGCCCTCTCCCGAACCAGCCCGACTCCTTGGTTTCTTCCGTCTCTTAACCTGGAATTGCAAGGGAAGGACGCAATGAATGCAATTCCCACCTCACCTCCCTGCGCTGGTCACTTGTCTGTTCCCCCTCACCGTTTGCATCGCGAACACACACGCCTTGTCTTTGACTAATCTTGGGCTCAGTAGAAAGCACAATCCAAACCAATGCCTGCTCAGTGAAGGCAGGCCCTGACTGCTCTGTGGGCCCAGGGAAGGGGGTCCCTCCTTTCAGCCGGCCAGCGGGGTGAGAATCCCCATGATGGGATGCAGTTGCTTGGGCTCCCCACAGCTTGATCCATAAGACACTCTCCTGAAGCGAGCACGCCAGGGCGCTAGGGTCGTGCTAAGGACTTGCAAACATCCCGTGCCAGGGCCACACCACCATCCACAGCATGGTCATCTCCAGGCAGGCCCGGACAAGGGCCCAGGCTCCCCCAGATGACCACAGAGAAATGTGGGGGGTCGTGAAACAAATGCAGGGAGGTCCCAACTGGGAAAGAGCTGGTTGATCCTGGGTCGGTTGTTCCTTGGCACTAAAGCCTGAGGTGGGGCGGGACCAGCTGTGTCCACACCCTGAATTCTCCTGGAAATGTCAACTGCAGAGGACGGTATTACGCATGGACGGTGCTTCCTTAGGGAATAGAGAAGAGGCCTCATCCAATGACCAGGCTGTTATCCCTCTTTATGTTTGGATTCTGGGAGCAGAGCAAAGATTTCCAAGGGCATTCTGTCCTCGTGGGTTGCAAAAGGCCTGGAGAAGCGTCCCAAAGGGGACAGGGCATCGAACCCTCCACCAGCTCCTGAGTGTTTCCACCTCCCCAAGGGGCTCCTTGGAGGCCCAAGCTTTCTTTGAGGCTGCGTCCTCCCCATTGCCTTCTCAGGGCGAAGAGAGACCTTCTCAAAATTGTTTAGTTTCCTAGAAAAGAAAAATAAACGTTCTCCCCCCAAATTGACATTACAAATTGCATTTCAGACCCAATGGGAATGCCTATTTATTTTTTCTCCAGATTACATCATCTGCTTCCCAGAAATAAATTAAATCCAGTTTTCAACTCGGCTTTTAAAAAAAATCTCTTCTACATAAGCAGCAATATATTGTGCATAAATACATACTTTTACAATATATTTGTTCCACTCCTTATTAATAAAGATGTGTATTTAATATATATTTATATGTTACATATATATTTTTAATAACCATAATATAACTATTTACTTATCACTTTCATACATGTACAATAGATATAAAAATACATATTTATACTACGAGTAATGTAATAATTATAATTACATAAAATATAAGTACATGTGTAAATATATTATAGATGTATGTATGATATGTGTATGTGTAATATACTTATGTATTATATTGCATATGATTATAATGATATATTATTATAATTGCATAATTGTACATAATAAACGTATGATATTTTGGTATTACATATATATGCAATTTGCATACTGCATATATGTCACCCCGTTATAAGCAGATGTGCAGCAAATATGTTACTTAGTTATATAGACATAGCCAGATAACATGTAAATGCAATTGTATGTAACCTTGTGCATGAATATACATATCATATTTTATTTTTAGATTATGTTTTTCTTTTATAGATCATTTTATTTGTGTAGATGTGTTGAGTGCATGTATTGATTCTATACATCTCACATGTCTGAAATGATTTACAACAATGAGATTTTGCATGTAAACTCAGAAAATTACCTCTTGAGCAGAAACAAAGCTGATTTAATTGGATTTGTTGGTTTTAAAAGAAACACATGGAGTGTTCTAGCCAGTGTAAAAGCAGTTAACAAAAAGTACCCAAGAAAGCTCAGGTTTGCTGGGCTGCAGAGTGCATTACCAAACCTGCTCACAGCATGATGTTTAAACCCATCTGATGGCACTTGGGGGTTCCAAGCGTCCATGAGTCACGCCTCCAGCAAGCTCCATCCAGGGCCAGGAGAACAGAATGTCCCCAGAGGGTGCACCATCAGATAACACTGTGGAATGGAGAAATCAATCCCACAGCCGGGCTGGGTCCATTTCATGGGCCATTCAGCACTGTCTGGAATCAGTCAGTCATGCTAATGCTCTTGACAAGTTAGGTTTCCACTAGACTTGAAGAATTATCGTGAATTCAAAATTAACGGGGCAGAAATTGAAAAGCTTTTGCAGTGCTTTCTGGGAGTCTCTGCTTTATCTCATTTTCCCCTGTAGTTAGGACTAGTTGCTGGACCTACCGGGGGCACCCAGCAACCCACAGATACTTGTTGATGCCAGTATTTTGAGGAGGGGAGGTGCTGGGGATTGAACCCACAGGTGCTTTGCCACTGAGCCACATCCCCAGCCGTTTTTCATTTTTATTTTAAATCAGAGTCTTACTAAGTTACCTGGGGTCTTGCTAAGTTGCTGAGGCTGGCCCAGCCTCCTGAGCGGCTCAGATTACAGGTATCTGCCACTGTGCCTGGCGCAATGCCAGTACTGATTACCCAGACCAGCCAGCAGACCTGTGCGGGGCCCCCACTCCCTCTTGGCCACTCTGTCTGAAGTTGTAGCACCCCCCAACCACACATACGCCATCTTCCTCACCCCCTTTTCCTTTCTGTGGCCTCTCTCTGCTGACAAACGGTGTTTTACCTCTTCATCGTACAGATTTTCCTGACCTCCTCCATAAAGGCAAGAGTTTTAAGCCTTTTGTTCACTAGCAAACGACAAATACTGAGAACAGTGTGTGGCAAGTAGTGGGAGACAAGTGTTTGCTGCTGACATGAATGTGGGGGGTGGATTCAGCTACAAAGACAGGAGAGTAAGAGAGAAAGGGAGGGAGACGGCTCTGGGCACCCAAGTCACCTGCTTTTGGAGTGCAGCTGCCTTTAGTTTCCTTTTCATTTTGCGGTCTATTCCTTACTCCTATTCGTAAGAATTCTCTTCTTGATGTTTCATTATGATTCATTTTGTTTTAAATAGAGGAGAATATATGCAGCCTTGGGGATCGGAGGTATAAAGTCACCCCTTTTGTAAAATCACAATCAAGGAATAAAAGATGAATATTGTATGTCTCTGTCTTTTTTTAAAATGATCATTTTCCTGGTCCCCTCCTGCGGTAGCCTGGGGACCGTGAGGCATTCCCACGAGCCTCCTGATTCAGAGAGAAGAAAGGACAAGGATTGCTTGGCCGACTCACCCACGGTCTCTGTTTTGTGGGGCACAGCTCGTGTGCCCTCTCAGCTCGGAAATCTCTGCCCATTAGCCCGTGAGAGGCAGCTCTGAGCTCTGTCCCCTGAAGAGACCTGGCAGGTATCTTTGGAGCTCATCAGCTCAGCCGAGAAGAAATCATCACAGAGGGGCTTCCGTTCAGAGCACAAGCGGGCCACCGGTCTGCAAGAAACCACCTCTTGAAAAGCCAAGAGGAGCTGTCCAATTTGGGATTAATGGAGTCTTTGAAAAGATAAACCATACATTGCAAAAAGATGCGCTGTCTTTGTAGAATAACTATCTGCCTGGAATGCAAAGGGATTTTTCTTCATAGAAATGTTTATTTGACCAGCCCGGTAATAGCTTTTATTTCTCATCCAAGAATTTCAAAAAACCACTGTGCATGCAAAACAGAAACAATGATAGTCATCATTTAAAGTACTCAGGGAAATCCTGAGGTCCCCAAGAGAAAATATAATGATAGGAGAGTTCTGCCCAGTGTCTGCTTGATTTCACCAGACACAAAACACCTCTTTCGTTTGATTTCACTCTTCATCTTATGCCCCAAGAGAAATTTGTGAGGGGAGGGGAAAAAAGCTCTTATGATACACACCTGCTGCTTGTTATTTCAATTTCCCATAATATTTGTAGCGTTTGCTCTGTTGGCATCACAAAAACAGTGAGAAGTAAAATAAATATTGAATATCGCTAGCAGAGAGTATGCACACAATGAAAAACCACTCTTTAAATTATTTTGTCTGTTTCACCCTCGGTATCATGCATCACAGACAAATTTTTTCATGAGTAAATAAAATGTCTGGATTGTGCACACTCAGTCTGAGGAGATTTTGAAAATGCAGCTTCTAGTTAAAGCAGGCAAATATTTTTTAATATTTATTTTTTAGTTGTACACAATACCTTTATTTTGTTTATTTATTTTTATGTGGTGCTGAGGATCGAACCCAGGGCCTTGCACGTGCTAGGTGAGCGCTCTACCACTGAGCCACAACCCCAGCCCTAAAAAGCAGGCAGATTTAACCCATGTGTGTCCCCTCCCAAGTATTTCTCAGAGGGCAGCCACTTTGTCCCAAGGTGGCAAAGACGTGATTGCAAGAGTCTGTCTTGATTCCTTCAACTACCCTCCACAAAACCAGCACAGACATAGATGGCAGGTAGTTCTGAGTCTGAATGCAAGATCTGGGATCCACTTCTTGTTTGTTTATGTATCCGTACCACATTCCCAGAGGAGCTCACTGAAGAAAACACCCATGAGATCAAAGAGTCGGAATGAAACTAAAGTTAGAGGCATCTGTTAGCTAGTGCTGTGTAACAAATTGCCCCAGAGCTTGGCAATATAAAGCAACACATCCTCTCTGTCTTACAGAGAGACAGTCCAGGCTGTGACCTCACCTGAAGGCTTGACTCAGGAATGATCTGCTCCTGAGAACAAGTTCTTTTTAGCAGAACACCATTCCCTGTAGCCAGTGAGGCTGAGTCTCAAAGCCAGGAATAGTGACAGAGAATGCTAGAAAGATGAACAGCACAGACTTCATGTGTCCATCAGCAAGTGACATTCCACCACTTATGACTTAGGGCTGGCAGGAAGATCTTCCTGAGGCCCCTTGGATACAGAAGCAACGGCATTTTCCCAAACTGTGTCACTATAAAGACTACAACATTCTCTCTTTGCACATGAGCTTTACCCAAGTAGTAGCTGCAACCTTTGATAAATTGCTAATGGTCTCTGTGAAGCAGGAAGGAGCTCACAGAATCGAGAACCCATGAGCTCGAGTAGTAAACCTACTTAAAGATGAATCCCAAAATCTAAAACCTCAAGAACAGAGACTCTGGCCAAACAGAGACCAGAGCAGAGAATCCATTTCAATAGGATTAGCATTCGGCAACTGGAAGAAGCCTGATGTCCCTGTTCTATCAACCATCTCAGCGTGGAAATAATATGATAATGAAGATCATCAGGAGGGAAGAGGAGAAGAGGTGTAAAATGACTGCTGTCCTCGCGATTCATAGCGGGGAGTCAATCAGTGCTACCTAAAATTGAAGACTGTAATTGAAAGGCATGTGACGTCTCCCACTTGCTAAGATCATTCATCCTCTCACTCCTTAACCTGAGAGCAATTGTTTAGGAAACTAATACCTCTTGTAGGGAAAATAAAAATAACATTCTGTTTGAAGTTTAGTAATTCTATTTCAAATCAGTTTCATTTCTTCATGAGAAGCTAAGTAAAATTAAGTATGACACTTGATTGGATGGAGAATGCATTACCAAAGTAAAAACATTTTCCTGAGCCTGTCTGCCTTGACTTGCAGCCTTTCCTTCTAGCTATGGAGTTTGAGCGGTGTTTCCTATGACGGTCATTTGGCATGGCCTTTATTCTTCATTGGTGGGGATTCTGGGTTGCTTCTTATTTCATAACTTGTGTTTCTGTTTTGCCTGATCTTCATAACAAGGGTCTATCATTTTAATGCAAGTAATAGATAGGCACGGTGGTGCCCGTCTGTCACCCCAGTGGCTCGGGAGGCTGAGGCAGGAGGATTGTGAGTTCAAGGCCAGCCTCAGCAACTTAGGGAGGCCCTGAGCAACTCAGTGAACCTCTGTCTCTAAATAAAACACAAAAATAGAGCTGGGGATGTGAATCAGTGGTCGAGTGCCCCTGGGTTTGATCCCTGGTACCACAAAAAAAATCACATGACAGTCTCTATTTCTGTCCCAAGTACTGCTCAAAGAGGTCCAACTAGAAAGAGAGGTAGGCTTTGATCTGACTTATTCATGCTGTTCATCTCCAGAAACCTGATTCAGAGCCAAGTGCCTAGCCAACCTGCTTCCTGCCGAATTAAAAACAGCCAGACGCCTATAATCCCAGGGGCTTGGGAGGCTGAGGTGAAAGGATCTCAAGTTCAAAGCCAGCCTCAGCAATGTAGAGAGGCTGCAAGCAACTTAACAAGACCCTGTCTCAAAATAAAAAATAAAAAGGGCTGGAGATGTGGCTTCATGGTTAAGCGCCCCTGGGTTCAATCTTCAGTACCAAAAAAAAGTGATAATAATAAAATAAAATAATCAACAGCCAAAGATCATCCATACAAAGTGCAGACAGATGAGTGCTCGGGGTAGGGCGAGGGTGTGAGTCTTACTTTTTCCTCCCCTCTCCACCCATTAATTGAAAGCCCACCATATTCATATAGAGAGCTATTGAAATTGCATCCCAGAAAAGCTGGATCCTGCCATTATGGACAAATCCCGCACGTTCCCACCTGTTAAGCTTCTGCACGAAGCTCCTGTCATCTCTGAAACTTAGATGGAACGGGCAGATTCCTCCAGTGCACTTTTTGTTAATTTTCACATCAAGTAAAAATAAATCTGCGTTCAAAAATCTCTGCAAGTTGCCCGGCCCTTGGGTCAATAGAATGCAATTCCAATTTCTATCCACCGCATCAAAAGCACACTTTTCTCAGTGCACCCAGAGAGGCTCTTGCCCCCAAGCTGCTGAGTGACAGCCTCTGTGTGTCCCTAGCTACCCTGGACCCAGCTAGAAATGGGGATTTCTGCAGAAATCTAGGTTGCCTACCAATGCCTTCTGAACCCCAAATTCAGTTCTGAAACTCCCAACAAGGAGTTCCTGGCAAGGCAATTCACGCTCAGCCTCGCCTTCAACTTGAACTTTCCATGGGAAGGTACCAATTCGAGTATTTCAGAGAAGAAGGGGAAAAAGAGGATTTCGTTTAATGTAAACTCAAAACGTGTCTCTAAGGCACGATAAGGAAGCAGAATGGTTTCATGCATGTGTGTGTGTGTGCGCGTGTGTGCGTGTGTGTGTGTGTGTGTGTGAAAGAGAGAGAGAGAGAGAGAGAGAGAGAGAGAGAGAGAGAGAGACTTCCGACTACCCCTGGGCACACTGAGACGTATTTATCTTCCTGCTTTATTGCCATTTTCTCCTGCGATTAACTTCTTTAAGCCTTTTGGGTCCAAGCTTTTGGACTTTCTTCTTCCCCCATCTGAAAAGGCTCCTCATGCCCGTTGGTGTATTTCTGGGAGCGCGCTGGCCCTCACCCCTTCTTCTGTACAAGAGTGATGACATATGTTTAGGTGCCCAGTTGTTGGTGCCCTGGGAAAAACACTTGCAGAATTAGGACAGAGTTCCCAAGAGCATGCGGATTTCAGCAGATGAAAGCTAACGGGCAGACACAGAGGAAGCATTTCTGAATCCAGGAAGCCTTTTGTAGTCCTTGGGAAGAAAACAAAAAGCCACGCAGGCAGCACCTTCCCCCCCTGGGGCTGGACTGACAGGTCCATCAGCCCAGATTCCAAACAATCTGGCTGATCCCTTGATTCACAGCAGTAATCCTCAAACTGTGCGCATCTACCTGGCAGGATGCGAACGGGTCTCACGCGGGATCAAGGGAGCTGAGGCCAAATACTTTTGGCGGATGCAAACAAAATTAGGTGGGGGTCTCCACTGAAGTCTCTCTTGGGTGTCGAATATGCTGAAGCACGTTTAGGAGCTTCAAGAGGAAGACGTATTGTTGCTTCTCTAAGTGAACCTCGCTTGGCGCTAAGTTCTGAGACACGGATCTTCGGCGGTGGTTGTGACATGTAGATTCCCAGTGGACATAGTTATCATCTTGGGGACCATGGCAGCCACGGAGTGACAGGGCCTGAGTCTCCCTTCCAGAAGGCTTGCTGTAGATGGATGTGTGGATGTTACACCTTTTTTTTTTTAAGAGAGAGTGATAGAGGGAGAGAGAGAGAGAGAGAGAGAGAGAGAGAGAGAGAGAGAATTTTTTAATATTTATTTTTTAGTTCTCGGCGGACACAACATCTTTGTTGGTATGTGGTGCTGAGGATGGAACCCGGGCCGCACGCATGCCAGGCGAGCGCGCTACCGCTTGAGCCACATCCCCAGCCCCTGATGATACACCTTGATTCTTCTTGGGTGCTCCTGCCAAGCCCCAGCCTCCAGGCTGCTCCCAGTCGATGAGAGAGCATGGCAGCCATGCAGGAGTCTCCCCTCAGCACCGCTGACGTTGGGGCTGGTTAACTCTGGGTGCTGGGGTCTGTCCTGGGAGCTGTGGGATCCCTGACCCCCACCCACTCAATGCCAGGAGCATGCGTCCCTCCAAGTCGTGACCAGCAGAAGCATCTCCAGACATCGCAGAGAGCTCCCTGTGGAGATCCATGATTGCCCTGCATGACCTTGGCTCAGAGGTCGTGCCACAGCCTGGCTGAGGTATGCTCAGACCTGCATGGCATCCCAGCCTCTTCTGTCCTCTTGCACATGCGCCAGACCAGCACCACCATCTGAGGGCTCTCTGTCTTCTGCTACTCCTCATCCCTCCTTCCTCTCTCTGGGTGGAAAGATAGGTCCACCCAAAGTCTGCAAAAGAGGGCCTCGTTTGGAAAAGAATCTTGGCATATAAGGGTCTTGAGGGTATTAAAGTTCAAGTAAGGATCTGGACATGAGGTCTTGACCATCTTGGATTTAGGGTGAATGTAGGGTGGACACTGTGATTTCAGACTTCTGGTCTCCAAGACGGTGACAGAATGCATTTCTGTGGTTTAAATGCCCTAGTTCCTGTACCTTGTTACGGCAGGTCTGGGAAACAGCCATGTCCCCTGATGGTGTCCTGCACGCCTGAGCCTGCCCTGGCATCTGCTGCTTAGAGGACCTAGACGGACGTTCCTTAAAAACAGGGCTCAGGTCTCTGTCCCCTGTGCCCACGTCAAGATGTGACTGATCCCACCTGCTCTCTGCATCAGGACTTCTCAGCTCTGGTGACGTATTAGAATCAGGTGGGGGGTAAATGTCAGATTCCCAGGCTATTCGAGCTCGAATACCTGGGGGCAGGACTCAGACTTCAACATTCTTTGGAGCTGCCCCAGTATAGCGAAGGTAAACACTGGCTTCTCAAGTTGGAGTGCACCCCCCTCAGAGCCATCAGGGAGCTCGGAGGGCTGAGCCCACCCCTGGGCTGCTGAGTCCTGAAGTCTGAGACTTTGCATTTCTAAAGTGTCCCCAGGAGGTGCTCATCCCTGCATCCCACAGAAGCCACCGGGAACCACTCAAGTAGATAAAATTCTCTTACAGAATTTTCCTGGATCTCCCTACCCTTATACCAGCATGGCGCCACTCATGTGGTGCCCAGGTCCTCTGTTCTAACTCAGAAGAGGCCACCGAGACCCCAGGGAGCAAAAAGTCACACCCTGCCACCCACAGAAAAGCCATCTGGGTTGCCAGCCAAGACCCATCAAATCGCTGCCCCTAGAGCTTGTCCAATGTTCCCAAGTTCCGCTGGACTCAGTCCTGGAGAATGCAGGCCACGGGAGACAGGAAGACACCCAGTGTTTAGCCTGGGGCTAAATAACACACCAAGAGCACATCCGGGATCCTGGGAAGGAGAGAGTTAGGGCTGCTGAGCTTCCAAAGTCACTTCAGATGCCACCCGTCCTCAGACTGTCATCCTGACACATCAGCTGAGAAAGTCAGAGCGTCCCCACCATTTTTTTTTTTAACTCCTAGATTCTTTGGTGACGCCAAGAAAAATTTTTCCAGCGTCTGATCTGAAGATGTTCTGAAAACCAAAAAGCGTCCGCCACCTCTTCTTGAGCAAAAAATCATCACAGCCTGTTGTGTCTGACACCAAAACAAGTCTTCAACGTGGAATTGACTTTTCTTCCCACCCTTCTGCCTGTGAAGTTGTTGTTGGGTCTACAAAATGTAGAAGGAAAATTGGCCTGATTCTGTGACTGAGTTGGCCGGGCTTCCTAGCATTGATCCACTGGGAATGGCTCCACTGGAGGTCTTTCTGGGACAGCCCGTCTGCAAAGCACAGATTCTCAGCGCACGCACGCGCGGGAGGCAATTGCGGGCAGCTCAGGATGCTCACGGCTTAGTGAGACTGCAGCACGGGGTTAGGGAGGGCTAACTGCACTGCCAACAGCCTACAGGACTGAGCAAAGCTAAGAACTCCTTTGTCATGTAATAGGAATCCTTCTGACTAATTTGCTAGCACCTTCACCTGCAAAGACCAAATGGATGCAATACATTGCCTGAAATCTGTGACCATCAAAACCATCACAAAGCAGGCACTGGTTTTTGTGACTGGGGAAATGAGGGAGAGGACCCTGTTCTGACTGTTGCCGTGGATATAGAACCAATGACTATTCAGCTGATCAGGGGCGTCACCTGAAGGTGGCTTTTGGTGTTTGCTTCAGGGCAGGAAGAGCAGTGATAATGTTTATGGTTTTTTGTTTGTTTTTTTTTGTTTTTTTGTTTTGGACCATGGATTGAACTCTGGGGTGCTTCACCACTGAGCCACATCCCCAGCCCTTTTTTATATTTTATTTAGACGGGGTCTTGCTGAGTTGCTTGGGGCTTTGAACTTGTGATCCTCCTGCTCAGCCTCCAGA
This sequence comes from Spermophilus citellus, assembly GCF_964194105.1. NCBI lineage: Eukaryota > Metazoa > Chordata > Mammalia > Rodentia > Sciuridae > Spermophilus > Spermophilus citellus. The sequence continues at coordinate 4,544,061 of NC_138190.1, forward strand.
GCCTCTGGGATTAGAGGCATAAGCCGCTGCACCTAGCTATGTTTATGGATCCTGAGAAGCTGTTTTGAATGTGTCTAGGACAGTTCTCTGGCAACATAAGCAGAACACTCCCAGGGAGTATATCTCCCGGGCAGAAAGGCAGCCACTTGGAATGCAATGTACCTCGGAGGCCGGAAGCACTATGAGCCAAGGTGAAAATCAGGACAGTGACCATTTATTCAGGTGGACATGGTGCTAAGGACATCTCACCAACAGTCTCAGTCAACCCTCTAATGACCCCATCACTTATGTCCCATTACCATTCCCGTGTTTTGGCTGAGAAAATTAATGAGCAAAGAAATTAAATAATTTTCTCTTGGCCACATGAGTCGCTGGTGAATTTTAGAATCCAAATGAACGTTCGGTTTGATTGGATTCCATAATTCAGTCTCAAGTGAAGAGTCAATTACCACGGGGCGCCAGGGCACTCACCTGTAACCCCAGCTTCTCAGGAGGCTGAGGCAGGAGGACCTCAAGTTTGAGGTCAGCCTCAGCAACTGAGAGAGACCCTATCTCAAAATAAAGTCATGGAAAGGGGTTAGCATGTGGCTCAGAGGTAGAGCATCCCAGAGTGTTTCTATCCATTGCAAGGCAGAAACACTCTTGGATTCCAGGTCTCTTTGTGACTTTTCCCTCAAGGAGTAGCATGGGTTTAAATATTATGTAGATTTCAAATAATTGGCAAGATGGAAGTGCCTGTGGGCTTTGAGACGATTTGTGTGCAATCCACTTACAGATATTAAAACACATTGTCTCATTCAATGGGCATTCATATCTCAAATTAAGAAAGATTCTCTTTTTTAAGCAGTTATCTTTAGGTGTCAAAGAAGAAATACTGTATTTCCTAACGGCCCTTGCTTCTTTCACCTAGTGCGATAAGGTTTACATTGTGGAGTCTTTTGTGGGCATTGCAGGCTGGCCTCTGTTTTTATATAGTATGGTGCTGATCATGTACACCAGAGGTCAAGGCGACAAAAGTAAACTGTTGAACAAGAGGCCTTCCCAAGACGTGTGACACAACAGTTGTGACTTCGAGGCAAATAGACAAAATACCGAGTTACAGGGCACTCACCTGTAACCCCAGCTTCTCTGGAGGCTGAGGCAGGAGGACCTCAAGTTTGAGGCCAGCCTCAGCAACTCAGACAGACCCTATCTCAAAATAAAGTTATGGAAAGGGGTTAGCATGTGGCTCAGAGGTTACCCTTTGTCCTGTGGCCATAAGCTTCAACGAGATAATTAACGGGCCATTTCTTGACCTTGGTCTCTTCATGTAAAACACGTTTCTCAGTCTTGGTTCTACTGGTCTTTAGGGCCACGTACTTTGTGGTGGGACTGTCCTTTGCTCTGTGGGGTGTTTAGCAGCATCCCTGGTCTCTAGATGCCTGGAGCACCCCCCACACTGGACAATCAGAAACGTCACCAGACATTGCCAAATGTCCCAAGAGTAAGAGGCACTATCATGTCCCCAACGTATCCCCCAAAGTCGTATAATTTGAAGACCTAGCCATTCTGCGAGCTGGCAGAACAGATACATAAAACTTGGTTTTCTCTGTTCCCCTTTTCTAGAAAAGCCATCTTGGATGTTAAATGTGTAAATTGTTCAGTTGTTTTCCCCAGGGAGAAAAGTAGCTGCAATATATGACCACAGTCATGGTTGTGTGGGAGAAGCGAAAGGAAGTCTCTCTTCCCATGGTACCCATGGGGAAACACAAACAAGACGGTGTCCTTTGTCACTGGAAGTACAGCACCCCTCCCATCTGCCCTGACTCTCTTTGGCCATAGAGTGGCAAACCCTGGCCCCAAAGCTTGGTTCTCCAATATTGGTGTTGAAATCAATAGCCACAAAGAACACCCACTTCCGGTCCAAAACAAACTCCTGAGTCTCAACGGAGCATAAGACATGCCCAGCTTCTTCAAAGATACTGCAAGGCGACCAAGAATGAGAGACACCGAGGACTCCAGGGGAGGTGGGAGGTGGGGGGGTTTGTCCAGGGGGCTGGAGCTGGGTTGCATGTGGTGGGCTAAAATGGCAGAAGGCAAAGGAGTCCCCAAAGAACCACTTTAACGTAAAGGCAGAGTCCAGGGGACCTATCAGATGGCAGTGAAAATCAAACCAGACAGGCAAATCAGCTTGGGTCCACCAAGAAATGGGCAGCCCAATCCCTGATCATGCAAAGCCATTGCTTTGGTCTTATCGCTGTTGGTTGGGAGGTAAGAGGAGAGCCCTGGTGCTCTGGGTTTCTTATCTCCAACGGGGGGACACGTGCCAGTCAGCTCCAGGTACTGCTCCAAGAATTTCACAAGAACTTCCTGCACGTGAACGCCACTGAGCCAGAAATGCTATTTTCCAAGAGCTGGAACACCTTCTAAAGCAGAGTATAATGCACACACGGAAGTCAAGAGGTCTCTCGCCTCCGTTAGCATAGCCGATGGTTGGTCTTCTCAAGGGCTGAGCTCCCTTTTTAATTACCAGTGAAGTGAAGGTCCCAGACGAGGTGGCTTTTAAGGTCCTCTCCAAGTCAGCGATCCCAGGATCCTGTGAATTCTGCAACACGCTTTCCATCTGCATGGATCAGAGGTGGTAAGACTGAGTCAGAAACGCAACGAAATTCAACTCTGGTCACTCAACACTCGGAATTCCTCTATCGAGAGGGGCACACGAAATTCAGCCTGGTGCATCCAGGGCCCTTGCCGGTGTTGAGTGCGCTGGTGGAACTGCAGATCTCTCAAGTGCCCTCCACCAAGAACACTCACACCTTCCTCATTGACTGTCCTTGAGTGTTTGACCTTGGGCTCCAGCCAAGCATCCCGGGGACCTGTTTTGACTTCCCTGGAAATAGTGGCATTTGATCAGATGGGACAAGTTCCACCAAGACGGATGTAAGAAAATAGCAACAAGTGATTGGTTTCCTGCACATCATTTTATATATATATATCAGAGCCAAACACTGAGAAATAAGGATGGCATTCCACCACAGTTTGGGCACAATGACCTTTAGGGTCAACCAAGGTGCAATGTCACAACGGCTCTGCACCTAAGGAAGGTTCTTTTGGGTTTCAGAATTCTGCATGAGAACTCCCCTTGGATAGCTTTTATTCTTCCCACGACGAGATTTCTTAAAAGCAATACATTTTGCATCTCATTTGGGGGCTGCACTTACACTGATCAAAGATAATGACGTTCTTAGCGAGCGAAAGATACCATTTCCCAGCTCGGTCTTTTTCGAAGACAATTTGTTGAAACAGATTTTCGGGGAGGCTGGGGAGTGGGGGAAGTACTCCAACCTGCGTTGCTGTGGCAACTTCTACAAAAGCGAAGGATACACTTGTGCTGCTTTTCGGGAGTGCGATTTTACTTCTTAAAATACCATTGATTTCTGTGGTGCTGAGAAGCAATTAGCTGGGTCTACAGAGGAGGATGAATTTCATTCCTCTCCCTGGGGTGCCAGAAGGTCAGGCTGAGATGAAACCTTTTCATAGATACGATGACATGTGGAGTTGGAAGAGCTACTTCAGGTGCACCTGGATGGAGAGAGAGGTACTGGGCACAGGGTGTCCTACCTCAGAAACTAGCCGTGTCGGCCCTGTGCCTCATCCAATGCCACATTCCCCAACAGAGCTAAAGAGGTGTTTTACACAAAGCAACCCTCAGGAAGTACCCACTGTTGAATATATGCACACACGTGGCAAACGGAGCCATCTCATGTATGGGACAGCGCCTAGCTCTGCCGACATGATTAAGCTTTGGCGGGAGTGGTAGAGATCCGGCTGGGTTCAGGGTCAAATGGGTTTTATGTAGGGGCAGATTAAGTAAAGGCTGTGTCTTGAGCCTTGTTTTAAAGGAGAGAAAAAAAAAAATCTATCCTAGCAAATAAATGGAAGCAAGTCTCGCACACAGGGGAAGAAGCATGACGTCAGGCTGGGACACCAGACATGAGGATGTCAATTTTCCTGGAACTTCAGATATTAACTGAGAGTTTAAAGGCACCCACAGGGAATGAAAGGGGATTTTCAAAGCATCCTCTTCTATTTGCCTTTCTTTCTTCCATGAAGGCTGCATGATAAAGGGTAAAGAAGTTGGGGGTTTGGGGTTGGGCAGCCTATTTGGAAAGCCCATTTGTGTTATTCACCAGCTCCACAACAAATTACTCCTCTAAGCCTCAGTTTTCTTATCTGCAAAATGGGAGCAAGAATGCACAGTACAGACTGGACCATGTAGCATAGAGAGCTCCCCTGTGTTCTGCACACAGATAGCAAAAATGTATTCCCATCTCTCCCTGCTGGGTAAAAACTTATAGGCCATATGCAGGAATTTAACTAAAGCAAACCTCAGTAATTCCTGAAACTGCTAAAGAAAACTCTCCTACTTTCTTCACAATGTCTTTTTTCTAGTATAAACTCGGCTTGGTAGTTAGTGTGGTAGCTGTGAAATTCAAAGACGTGGCACCAGGACTATAATTTTGGGTGCTAACTTGGGGCTGCCCCTGTGGCAACAGACACATTTAAAATTCACAGGCGTAGTGCTGCAGGCCTGTCATCCCAGCAGCTTGGGAGGCTGAGGCAGGAGGATGGTGAGGTCAAAGCCAGCCTCAGCAACTTAGTGAGGTCCAAAGCAACTCAGGGAGACCCTGTCTCTAAATAAAATACAAAATAGGGCTGGGGATGGGGCTCAGTAGCCTCTGAGTTCAATCCCTGGTACCCCAAAGAAAAGGAACTAAAGGCAGAAACCCTAGATTACCTGGACAAGGTGGTGGAGAGAGCCAACCATTAAGCCGTTAGGACTGTGTCCTTAAAGGTCGGGGTGACAGAGGACCATACTGGACATCACTGGGGAAGTTTGTTATGCAGTGAATTCCTGGCTGCCAGCCCAAACCTGCTGACTCGGATTCTTGGGTCTGAGCCAGAGAATACGCATGTTTAACAAGACCCCACGCGAGTTCTTCAACGCACACTCAAGGATAAGAACTGCAGGTTTCAATTTCTAGAGACAAGATCAAAATGGATAGGGCTCTGCTGTCACCAAAGGCACTTTAAGGTTCCTGGATAAACAGATTCCAAAAGACTCGAGGGATAGAAATGTTTGGAAGATCCGTACTAGGACTGCAAACCACGACCCTCGGGAATTAGAGATGGATAACTTTGGGGGCCATTACTCTGAGAGATGAAATGAACGCTTGGAGATTGGCTGAGCACTGCAGAGAGAATGAGAGGAAGGGACAAGGGAGAAAGGTACACAATCCAGCCATCTGCAGAGAATCCAGTGGAGAACTCTGCCCGTCATCCGCTAGCAAAGCACAGCCCCGCTAGGTAAAGTGCCCCCAGGGCTCCAATTCCTCCAGGGCTTTTCTTTAATACTGGGGATTGAACTCAGGGGCACTCGACCACTGCGTCCCATCCCCAGCCTATTTTGTATTTTATTTAGAGACAGGGTCTCACTGAGTTGCTTAGCGCCTTGCTTTCGCTGAAACTGGCTTTGAACTCGGGATCCTCCTGCCTCAGCCTCCCGAGCCTCTGGGATCACAGGCGTGGGCACCGTGCCAGCCTTCTCAGGCTTCCGACAGGTGCATCCTGGCAGGTTGGTCTGCTCATGAGCACGTGCTTCTTGTGAGAGGAAGCGGGGGGGGGGGGGGGGGGGGGGAGGGGGGGGGGGACTGTCCTTCACAGTCCCAAGAGGAAGACCCAGGAATACACTGCCCACAGCTTCTGTGTGGGTAGAAGGTGGTGATCCTGAAATGCACTTGAACTTGCAGAAATATATATTTCTTGCATGAAAATATAAATATTTCATGCAAGAAATATATAATCTATATACACGTATATATACGTACACATGTTGAGTGATATGTAAAATTTTTATAAATCTATAGATTATTATAAATCCACAATGTTCACTTTATAATGATTTATAATTATTACTTATAATAAATAACTATACAAACCATAAATTGTATAATATAGATGATATTATATCATCAAATATAACACAACTATATAATTATTCATATAATTAATTACAGTATATAAATTTGTGTTACATGATAATGATGTAATTACATAAATACATGATCTGTGTAATGAATATCACATATGTTACATCATCATATAATTATTATGAGCCCAGCATATGTTACTTATACATAATTATACATAGATTATATAAAAGTATATTAATTCATATGCTAACCTATAAATCTATGTCTAAGACACACATTCATTTTTATGAATTTGAATGTATTTTTGTGACCCGGTGCAGAAAGGCGAACATGATCTATGTGGCATTGAAGTTGTTCTCTTTCTCCTGATTCTAAGGGAAACGGGAACACTTTCTGGGCTATCTCAGGAGACTCTCACAGGTTGGACACTCTTGCACAAGGGACGAACCCCATTCCTTGGGTCAGGACAGTGTAGGTGGCCCTGGGGGATTTGGTAATGTTTAGTGATAATCCTTGGTGTCTTATATCTCCATGCACCTGTCTGCCTTTCACTTTGAGATGCATTATATCTCCAAGGGCAGGGAAATCAGTTGTCAGGTTCACATCTCATGACCAACAAGTCAATGCAGACAAGAAGTTTTGCAGAGTTCCATCCTCTGCAGTGGAAATCTGAAACTCATACCCCTGGGTTTTCTCCCCCTAGCAGTCACCCAGGTACAGAGCAGATGTGCAGGCGGCAACAAGTTACCTGAGCAGGTTAGGGCTGGGAGCAAGTTTGGGAGATTTCATTCTGCTAGCCTGGTACTCTTGATTCCCAAAGTGATACACAGAATCCAATTTTTTTAAAAAAATGTGAACAAATGTGAGAGGAAATATCCCCAAAGAGTGATGGTGTTCCCTGCCAACGATTTTTTACTTGCTGAAACCTGAGTGATCTTCATCCAACAGGAACAGAGAACCTGCAAGGACATCTCATCGCCAGGAAAAGCGAGGAAACACAGGAGCCATCTTTGTTCCGGTACCAAGCACGAATCCTTCATTCATGAATGACTTCTGCTTGATATAGGTGTAAGGGAATAATGGCACATGATTTTCACAGAAAGACTACCGTGTAGTTGCATGATTGAAGCATGGTCGAACTTTTGTTCCAAACAGAAAGTACTCAAATATTTTAGGAATGCTAAGTTACCTGGGAAAAGGGGGGAGGGGAGGTGAAAGGAGGGGGAGGGGGAGGGAGGGGAGGAGGGACGGAGGTGACACATGCCTAACATCCCTGACTTTAGATTGGAGGGAATTCTAATTTTTCATGTAGCTGAATAAAAACAGTAACAACAAAATCACCATGAACCTTGGGTATTGTTACCATTAACCACTCTCTGTACCAAATCAGAAGGAGCACAGATTCTGCGGCACCTCCCTCGTCAGTGAGCCGGGATGCCGCAGGTAACTTCTCTTCTGCTTTCTCTGTTCGTCTTTAGATAGAATGTTGCCAGCCTTCCTTCTGTCCTCTCCTGGATTGTCTGGAGCAGGCTGTATTTATTTCTCTTATTTTGGTAGGAGTGGATGAGGGTAAAGGAAATGTATCTATCTTTAAATACACTGACATTACAACATTGATCTAAGATAACACCATGTGGGTTCCCTATTGATTTTCTAACAGCCTTAAAGGTGTATCAGCTGACACTTTTGGAGGTCAGAAGTCTTTGTCCATCTGTTTCTCTCTATCTATCTATCTCTCTGATCTCTTTTGCAAACCTCCTTATCCAAATCTGACCCTCAGCCTCTTTCTGATCAGGACTTTTGTGATTGCATTGGACTCAACCCATCTCAAAATCCTTCACATCAACGGCACTATTCCACAGTCACAAGTCTCAGGAATTAGAAATGGATAACCTTGGGGACCATTACTTTGTCTACACAATACCAAAAAAAAAAAAAAAAAAAAAAGTTCATGTCTCAGACCAGAAGGCTGGTGACCAAAACCTCTCAAGGTGTCTTGTCCACAGACACAGAGGGTAAAAATAAGAGATCCTCTGCCTGTGGTCTTTTCCTGCTAAGGCCATCTCATGCGGCATCAAGGAACACAGGGCTGATAAAGATGAACGGAGATCCTGGGGGTGTGTGGCATCAAGTACCCCGCAGCTCTGAGCCGGGGCCATGTACCAGAACACTGCACAGTTTGAAGGCTGGTGAACCGCTCTCAAGTGCCATATTTACTGAAGAAGTCACTCCTGTGGATGGAGCGATTACTTGCAGTACTGCTAAATCCTTATCTCAGCTATTTAACAAAAACAGCAGCGGCTCACTCGGGGACTGTCCCAAAGGCAGCTTCTCTCCACGTGGTGACTCAGGGATTGAGTTCCCTCCACTGAGGTTCATGGCCTACCTCCTGCAGTTGCCAACCTCATTTGGGTCCCACCAGGTGGGCAGATCCTGGGGGAGGGGGCTGGGAAGACCGTGCAGAACAGGCCCCTGAGCACTTGACCTGCACTCACCTTCCAACGGCTGGAACTTTGTCATGTGGTGATAGCCACCAGCAAGGGAAGTTGTAGGGTGGAGTCCCCAGGAAGAAGACCCCATATTTGGGGTGGCCAGCTAACTGGTTGTCACTGTGCTCTTGGGACAAGGGGAAAATGGCTCCCAAGCAAGGGATTTGTTCTCATGCATCTTTTAAGTCAGTACATATCAATCCTTTGTCCATGACATGGATGAATTATGTTTCCTAAAGTCCAATTTGGCAAACCCGAGGCTACTCCGGGTCTCCAACTGATGCAAATTGAAAAAAGATTAAAAGCAGAGCATACCAAGTGTAATATGACCCCACAAGTGACAAAATGGTACCCACTGAGAATTTTTCCAAGGGAAAATCCCAACTTTGAGCATCAGGGATCCTGGGACAACTGGATATTGACAGAGAAAAAAGAAAAAAAAAAAAGACTCTTGACTGTTGCTTTATACCAAACCTCCAAGTTGACTCAAAATGCACCATATACAAAAAGAGCTATAACCAACACATTTCTCAGCGTGAACCTAGGCGAACAGTCTGGAAAACTGAGGCTTGCTAACTCGGGACACATGAGGTACAAGTAATTTTGAAAATGATAAAAGTAGACATCATCAGGATTAAAAGCAGCCGTCCTCTTAAAGATACAATTAGGAAAAGGGGAAAGGAAAATCCACAGATGGGAAAATCTTGCAAAATGTATCTGACAGAAGCTTGTATTACAGAACTCTTGTACTCTATAAAGAGAGGATAAACAACCGAACCTTTTCAAATGAACCAAAGATTGAAGGCTTACACATCTAGAACTGCCATTGTTAAAAAGATTGCCAAGAGCAAGCATCGAAGGAAATACAGGGCAACGGGATATTCATACACTGTTGGCAAGAATGCAAAATGCTTCTTGTTATTTTTTTTTAAAGAGAGAGAATATATATATATATTAGTTTTTCGGTGGACAGAACATCTTTATTTTATTTTTATGTGGTGCTGAGGATCGAACATAGTGCACCACACATGCCAGGCAAGTGCACTACCGCTTGAGCCCAACAAAATGCTTCTTATAAATGCATGCACTGACTCTGTGTGGTGGTGCACACCTATAATCCCAGTGACTTGGGAGGCTGAGGCAGGAGGATTGCAAGTTGGAGGCAAGACTCAGCAACTTAATGAGGCTCTGAGCAACTCAGCAAGACCCTGTCTCTAAATAAAAGATTTTTAAAAAGGGCTAGGTGTGTGGCTCAGAGGTTAAGTATCCCAGGGCTAAATGCTTGGTACCAAAAAACAAAGAAAAAAACAACACAACAAAAAGTTACACACTGATAGTAAGACCCAAAAATTCTGCTCCTGGGCATTTACCTCAAGAAAGTAGAAAACATGTCCACACCAGCTGCTGAATAGGAAGGTATACAACGGCTTTATTCACAATCATTGAGACCTGGAAATAATCTAGTGCCGTTTAGCAGATAAATAGAGAAACAAAAGTGGGCGGCGCCTCCATCCAATCAATTACTCCTTAGGAGTAAAAGGGAAGGAATCAGAGGCATTGGACTGAAGAGCATCACACTAAGTCAAAGAAAGCAGACTCAGAGGCTTCCTGTGGATTGGTTCCTGGACCTCCGTGAATACCAAGATACAAGATGACGTAGTATTTGCATGTAACGGACATGCATCGGCTTATCCCATCTTTAGACGACATGAGATACAAATACAATGCAATTGCTACATAAGGAGTTATTATGCCCTATAGCTTAGGGAGTAATGACAAGAAGAAAGTCTGCACATTTAATACAAACGCAGTTTCCCTCTTTGTTTTTTACTTTTTTTTATTCAAAGTCGGTTGAGTCCCCCGTGCAGAACCTGTCCATACAGAGGACCAACAATGTTCTTCTACTTATGTGACATTAACAAAAGAGCCCAAGTAGGTGCAGACAGATGCCACATTCAGCTTCATCCTTGTGTTGCCATTTATAAATTCTTAATATCTGATGAAGGCTCTCCACATTTTCATTTTGCACTGGACCTTACGAGTTTCGTAGCTCTTCCTGTTTGGTTTGCTCATTTCGGTCTTGGAAATCTGAGAAAAAAAAAAAATAGTTCATCCATGTACTCACCTATTTCCACGAGGCTCTGACATTCCCAGTTTTCCTACTTGCAGAGTTGCCTGACCCACCTGGTCAGCTGCTCTCAGAAACTGCTAGAAACAGAGCAGGGTCAGATCTAAGGAAGAACCTACTAGCCAAACCGCAGTGGCTACCTTTCACCCTGCTAAGTCTTGGCCAATGGGCTGAATGAGAGCCACCTGCTCCCCAGGATCCTCCAAGACAGGTAAGCCTCAGCCTGTCATCTCCCAGTGAATCCAAATATTCCAAGCACTGGTTGCATTTGAACTCTTGTCTGGGTGCGACACTGGTGCCCGCTCAGGAAGGTCTTGGTGTGATTTGCTGAGAAAGAAAGTGAAGTCAATACAAAATTTTTTTCCGTCCTGAGATGGAAGCCAGGTCTTGTGAACACGAGGCGGGTGTTGTACCCTTCTGCTGCATGTAGAAGGAGAATCTTCATGAATACTGTTGGCCTCTAAGTTCCTGTGTCATGGCCTAGAAGGATTCTTTACACGCTATCAAGTTTCCTATTCCCTTCTCCAAAAGTGGCTTTATGCAGAACTTCACTGCCAGCCTCCTTATCTACAGAATGCCCACAGCCCCCGGCTCCAGGGCTCTTGCAAGGAGCATGAACTTTTGAAATAAAAAGAAACTGTGTTCTCCTCTCCAAACAGCCATCAGCACTCGGGAAAAACAGATCAATCTCAGTGCTTTGAAGAGGCCCGGGTGATATTTGACCAAGAAATAAGAGGGTTTATATTAAAATTGGCAGGGCATACTTCCTGTTGAAAGCCACAGGGCGAATCCTCAGAGGAACATACATTTTTTGTCAGTGACAGAAGCCGCTGGCGATGGCAAAAAAAAAAAAAATGAGTCTCCATTAGTGCCAACACCGGAGGCCATCCGGACGGAAAACCGTGCCGCCGATGGCTTCAACACAATTCCAAGGGCCATTTTTCTTTCTGGAGGAGAGAAAAGTGCTATTTCGTCAGGTGGGTGTACTTGATCGGTGCTGCCACGGATGCAGCCATTTCTGCGGTCGATTCTAATGGTGCATCAGCAAAATGTGCTCTTGTTGGGAGCTCTCTCTCCTGGGCTTCTCCCCTCCGCGTCACCAAGCGTTTGCAGACTCTGGCATTATCCCACCGCACACACCTGTGAGGTGGGCAGGTGCATGCAAAGCTGTTAGGCTTCTTGTGAGTCTGATTTCTCAAGAATGCCAAGGGGCAAAGCATTGCCGGGTGGTTTCCTGGTGAATTCCCAGAGCTGGCACCCCACCGCCTCTGGCTCCACGGGGAGAGGAGCTACCGCTGCACATCTTTCCATTCCAAGCTTCGGAGGCATGAAAGTTTGAGTCACAGAGATGGCACTTTGTCGTCCCCAGAGGCAGGGTGAGCAGGCCTGTCAACTGCTGCAGAGTCACATCTGCAGGCCTAGAAATCAAGAGAAGAAAGAAAATTCTAAATGATCTTTGGGCTTTGGAAGGAAAGTGTGTGTGTGAAATAAAAGAGAAATAAAGGTTTCTTTATGTGCCAGTTAGTTTAGTGCTGTGAGGCATCTGAGAAGATCAGACAGAATATTGTTATAGCAGAGGAGACTTGGAAAAGTTGGTAATATTATAAGGTATTTGTGTGCATATGTATACTTGCGGGGGTGCAGATGTTTGTGTGTGCGTGTGTGTGTGTCATTTAAACTCATTTGCATCCAGTGAAAAGGCCAGTCTCAATTATGAATTCTGTCACTGATATTTATCCCACAAAACATTTTCTCCAAACCACTAGAAATGAACCTTCCTAAGAAAGCTATTTTTTTTCCCCAGTAAGTATGTTTATCTTATGTTCCATTTTAGGTGGCAGCAGAAGAAATTATCTGAAAATTTTTTCCCAAATATAAAAGTTGGACAGGACTTGTTCCTTTTGGTTGCTGTTAGTCTTAGTTGGGGAAGCTCAAAGACTGGGGATTAGAATCCACTGAAGACTCATCCACCAGCTGATGTTGGCTAACTGTTGTCTGAGATCTTAGCTGGGGCTGTTGACTGAATAAATACCTAATTACCTGACCTCTCCATGTGGTGTGGTCTCCCTTACAACATGGCGACTGAGTTCCAAGGTAAATGTTTAGGGTGGAGATGGGTGCTATCTTGAATTTTATGACTTAGCCTAGGGGGTCACTTACAACACAGTCTACTTTTTGAGGTGATCAAAGTACTCCACTCAGATTCAAGGAGAGAGGAAGTAGACTCCACATAGGACCAGAAAGCTGACAAGAGTCTATGGATTCTACCATGACGACTCACAGGGTGATCATATGCAATACATATTGTTGCACTTCTAAGACACAAGCACTTAGAGACAACTGTGAAGCCATCAAAAGAAATATCGGGGTTGAGAGTGGAGCTCCATGGTAGCACACTTGCCTAGTACGAATGAGACCCTGGATTTAATTCCCAGTACTGGGGAGGTGGGAGGGAAAAAAACACAATGTGGACCAGAAGAGATGTAACTACCCTCCAAAGTTAAAACTAAGTGCCTACTCATCACAAGATTAAATCAGCCACACGGGGAGAGCGGGATCAGTTATTATTTCTTTATCTAACCACAGCTCTAATGCAATCTCAAATCCCTAGATATCTCAGCGTAACAGAGATATTATTATCTCAGAAGAAATGCCCAACATCCCTGCGCAGAGGAAGTAAACTGAGAAATCATGGCGCGCTGGCTACCACTGTTTCTCTCCTCGCATGCTGGCTCTGACACACAGAGTAACCATTTTCAGTTTGTGATGTGCTAGATATTTTAATTACATTTTGAAGTAAGCAGGATTCCAGAAAAGATAAATCGCCAAAGATGGGGTGATTAATTCTTGAAGGTAACCATACTCATACACGCATTTTTCATAGCAGAGATTAATTATTCTCAAGACAACTGTCTTTTCCCTTGTAAATTAAGACATTTTCCCTCTAATTGGTTGAAACTGCTTGTAGGAGATCATCACCACTGAGCTATGGAATTTCCTTCAGCAGGTAAAGTGAGAGGAGTTTAAAATAGAGTAGAGTCTGAGGTTTCCGCTTGCTTGCTCAGTGGGGTACAGAATCAAAAAAAAAATGCCACATCAATGCTTTTTAGTGCACTATCGACTATTTAGAATTATATCAACATTTCACTTACTCCAAAAAAATGAATAAATAATTAAAATCCCCAAGGACGGTAGCAGATGTAGGCTGGTGGGGACCCAAAATGGAGTTTAAATAGAAACAAAAATGCCCAACTCTATTGTGAATGAGTGGCAGAGCCATACTGAAGGAAGAACTGACGAATAACCTTGGAAAATAGTATTCTGAACTATATATTAAAAAGCTTAAAAGAGAAAAATAACTGTGGCCATATAGAGATGTGTCTCTGTGTCTTTGGGCTCCATCTCCATGAGTTTCATCCATTGCAAATTGAAAATATTCAGGAAAAAAAATTTATATATCTTTGCAAAGGACCAGATATTGTGGATTCCAATGGCATCCTTCAACCATTTGCTTATGCAATAAAATTGATCATTAATGAACCCCTTTGGTCCTGCACATTTATTCTCTTATTTACTATTGTCTTCACCCTAGCCCTGACACTAGCACTTACTATATGAATTCTACTCCCAGTATATGTAAAATAAGAGTATTATTCATTCTAGCTACATCAAGCCTTGCTATTTATGCTATCCTATCATGAGAATAAACATCAAACTAGCTGTAGCACCATTTCATGCGAAGTCACTATAAGTATTATTCTCCTTTCAATTTGACTAATAAATGTGCCTTTCACTTTACTTACTCCCCAGAATATGCATGACTCTTCCTATAATCATGACCTCCAGTGATAATGGGATTTATCTCAACCTTAGTGGAAATAAACTGAGCAGTCTGGACTTAACCTAAGGTGAACCAGAACATTTGGGGGCCTTAACATAGAATATGTTGTAGACAGTCTGCCCTTCTTTTATAGCAGCGTAAACCAATATCATTACAATAAATGCCCAAACTATAATTCTTTTCCTGGGAGCACTTCATAATCCATTAATCCCTGAAATTTTCACATTTAATTTTATTTCTAAAGCCCTTGTTTTAACGGCCTCATTCTTATGAATTTGAGCATCTTATTCATGATTCCCATGTGATCAACTAATGAATTTATTATGAAAAAATATTTTTACCTTTAACATCAGCTTTATTCATGTGACCTTCATACACATTATCCTGTCAAGCAATTCCCCTAAAAATAAAGGAAATGTGTTTGACTAAAGAGTTACTTGGATAGAGTAAATAACAGAGGTTTAAGCCCTCTTGTTTGTAGAACTGCAGGACTTGAACCAAACCCTAAGAATTCAAAACTCTTTGAGCTACATAGTGCACTATGTTGGATTAGTAAGGTCAGCTAAAAAGGCTCTCGGGTCTACGCTCAGGAAATGTTGTTTTCTACCGTTTCCTTACCAATTAGCCCGCTATCGTCTTCCACCTATGTCTTTATTTTATTCTCAGGTACAACCATTGCCCTATTTAGCTCCTACTGATTGCTTACCTGAACACAACTAGAATAAACATACCAGCTATTATCCCAATATTGATTAATAAAAGAAGCCCGGGACCCACAGAAACCATCTCAAGTATTTCTTTATTTGAGCAACAGCATCAATAAATTTTAAAAAAAATAGAAAGATAAAAGGTAATCTTATTAATGGCCGTGATGATAAATTTTTTGAATTCAGGACATGAGCTATAATTCATACCTCTACTCAACCTGTACCCGTTATGCTAGCCTTAGCGTTATCAATGAAACAAACCCCTTTCCATTTCTGAATCCCAGAAGCTACACAAGGCATTTCACTGGTATCTGGTATAATTCTTCTGACATGACAAAAAGTAGCACCTATCTCAATTATAGTTCAGATCTTACCATCAATAAATCTATCATAGTTTTAACCAAAAACTTTGAGTATAGCATGCTCCTCAGGTGGTAGGGGAGGACTTAACTACAAAAAATTCTAGCTTATTCCTCAATTCCCCTACAGAATAATAATGCTATCATTGCCTACAACCCAACTCTCTAGTCCTTAACTTGCATATATTTTACCAACAATCACCATTGTATATGAAGAATATGAGCATCTGTGGGTTCTGGAATCCACAAGGGGTCCTACAACCAATACCCCCCCACACACACACACACACATGTACTAATGGGCCGCTGTGTGCTGTATTCTAGCTAGGACATGTTCTCTTCAAGTGGTATAAGAGTTAGCAATCTTATCATGAGCACTCTAGAATTAAACAAGGTAGTAAAAACATCATTGATAATTAGAAAAAGGCATTTTCCTGTTGAAACAAGGATCAGAAACATTGTGTTGTTGGGCTGAATCAGTGACATGTAAACTCTTGGTCTTTAATATATAAACAGTCACATAAGCCAGAGAGATGGGAATATGTGTTTGTGTGTGTATTCATATACATACTAGTAAATCGCTCTGAGAGGGTTAAGAAGCCACTGCACTCCAATAGCAATGAGCACTCCAGGCTCCCAGATCGCGGTTTCTAAATCCATTTTCCAATAGAAGGAACCAAGACTGAGGCAAGGAAAACACAAAATATTTCTTCTATACCATATAGTGTCAAAAATTAAGAAGGTGTTCAAAAAAATCATGATGGGATATCAAAAGGGCAAGGGAGCAGGGCGTGGTGGCACACACCTGAAATCCCAGCGACTCAGGAGGCTGAGGCAGAAGGATTGCAAGTTCAGAACCAGCCTCAGCAATTTAGCAAGGCCCTAAGCAACTCCATAAGACCTTGTCTCTAAATAAAATAAAAAAACTCAGCAGTTGAATATCCCTGAGTTAATCCCTGGTACCCCACCCCTTGCCAAAAAAAGAAAAGCAGGACAGGGGAGTCCGGTTAAAACATCTTCCAATGATCCAGTCTAGGGACAATTTGAACAACAGTAGCAACAACAACAAAAACCGACAGTAATAAATAATAACTCTTAAAATGAAATGGATATCCATAAATTTCTTACCAACAAATACAAGGTTTAACTCTTTCTCATTATGGAATTTCAGCTAATAACTGTAGAAGAAATAATAGAAATGAAATATCAATATATCCATATACCTTGGTAATGATTACTGTTCCAGAAAGAATCGTCAATGGATGCTAAAATTATCAAGTTAAAAAAGAAAAGAAACCAGATATTTGCCAACACTATAAACATGTCCTCTGAATGTACATTTTGATTTCCAAGGAAACACGATAACTTTGTAGAGGAGAATCCTGCCAGAGACAACCTCAGCCAGAAAACCAAGGTTAATATCACTGAAATGAACCATAGGGGTGACATAATGTGACCCCTAATTCTGTGCACTGAGAAGGACCCTGTCATTTCTGAGACATTACTGCCACAGAGGCATAAACTAACAATGAGAAGACACCAGGAAAATTCCACCCAGAGCCGGGCCAGCACTCTTCTTAAATGTCAAGATCACAAAAGATAAAGAGGCTCAGATTGCAAGGGACCAAGGAGACTCGGCAACCAAGTGCCATGTGGGGTGTTGGATGGGGTCCTGGACCAGGAAAAGGGCATGAGGGCTAGAAAACTAAGAACCTGAATACAATCTGCAGGCCAGCTGGTAGGACGGTGCCGACAGTGAGTTCTTGGTTCTAATCGTCGTACTGCGGCCATGCACGACGTTGACATCTTTCAAGGCTGGCGGAAGGGTTTGTGGGAATTTTTTGTACTAAGTTTATAGCATGCTTGTAAGTCCCAACTTATTTCCAAATGAGAAGAGAAAAATATGCTTTTCTTTTGTGCAGAGTGGACAGTTTTCAGAGCAACAGGGAGTATATCACCCTCTAGGTCATATCCTGATATTTACCTGACCCTGTGACTTTGGGAGAGTGGCAGCCATCAGCCCTGATTTAATCCTTCAGCTACCCAGTCCTACAGGATCCTCACTTCACAGATAGGAACTCAAGACCACACCTGGCCTATGATGTGATTATTACCACACTGGACAATCCCGAGTGTCATCACTGAAATCCCATATTAACTTTATCTGTATTTTTACTGGTGCATTATAGTTTTACATAATGGTGGGATTTGCTGTTGCATATTTATACATGCACAAATAGGACAACATAATTTGGCCAATATTACTTCACCCATTATTTTTTTTAAAAAAAGATCATCTCTTCCAAGCATAAGGTACAACTTATGTTGTTTCTTTTTGAATATTGTATTAGTGGTTGATGGGCCTTTATTTATCTATACGTGGTGCTGAGAATCAAACCCGGTGCCTCACACATGCTAGGGTAGCACTCTGCCCCTGAGCCACAACCCCAGCCCCACATTAATTTTTATTAAGAACTTCCTCACCCTACAAGGAGGCCAAGGAGAAAACCCAGGCTGCATCGAGTGGGAAGGAGAGGCACAGAAGACAGACGGAGGAGGGACGGAAGGCCAGACAGAAGAAGGATCAGTAAAGGGAAGCACGGCCCCTTATCGAGACTGGGACTCCGTCTTCAGCACCACCAAGAAGCCTTCCAACCAAAACATACCCACAGGTCTGACTCTAGCCCTGCATTTTTTTTCTTTTTGGGCTGGGATTTTTAAAAGGTGTTGGTTCACACTAATACCATTACCAGGGCAATGGCTAATGTCAGAATTTTAATTCCACGTGATGTTTAATCACTATCTTCACTACTAACTGCTTACAGCAATTGATCCTGATGACAAATTCATTCCCCTCCAGGATTACCCCCATTTTAATCTTGTCTAATACTTTCTTTGGAAGACATGGTCACCCTGCTGGGATTAGAGTTTCTATCTGGAACCTAGGTAGGATGGATGAATGGACGGATGGATGGATGGATGGATGGATGGATGGATGGATGGATGGATGGATGATAGATAAACAAATGGATGAATGGATGGAAGAACAGATGGATAGATAGATAACAGATAATAAATAAATGGATAGATAGAGATAGACGATAGATGGATATAGATGGATGGATAGATTGATAGATTCAATAGGCAATTGAATGGTTGGAATAAGAGGTGGATGGGTGGATAGATGGATAGATAGATAGATGATAGATGGATATAGATGGGTGGATAGAGACATAGATGATAGATGGATATGGATGGATGAATAGACAGACATGGATAGAGATAAGTAGTACATAGACGAATGATAGAGACATACTGATGTACAACAATTTGATCAGCAGATAGGTACTATATAGATAATAGATCGAAGGATTAATACATATTGATACATGACAATTTGACCAAGAGGTAGGTAATATTATATAGATAGAACGTAGATGATAGATATTGATATGTGATAGTTTTATCAGTAGGTAGATAGCTATAGATAGATAACAGATATAGACAAATGGTGAATATTGATAGATATATGATAGTCTGATCAATAGATTGGTAGATAAAATCATGTAGATAGATGGTAAATAGATGATAGATTTTAATACAAATATGATAGGTATATCAGTAGGTCTATATCAATAGATACATAACAGATTATCAATAGGTAGATAATTGATCAAACAAATAAATAACACATACATACAAATAATACATACATAAGCTATCAATTGATCATCATTTGATGTATGTGCATATCATCATTGGAAGATTCAGAATAAATTCCTAGGTGGCATGATGTCCCAATAACCTAAGTACAATATGCCACAATTAGGAACAGGTCTAGGCGTTCGTCTGTGAAACATACATTTATTTAAGTAGTCAGAGTGTTCATAGATGCTAGGCGCTTAGTCAAAAACAAGGAAGAAGGCAAACCCCTTTCTCCCAAGAAGACTTTCAGTGGAGAAGAGAGAGGTATCAACAAAGAACTTAAAGGGAAGGTACTGGGATTGAGACGATCCAATTTTGTCACACGCACGTAGGAGTACGGCGTGGTGAATCTCACTGTTAGGTAGAAATGGAATGCAGCAAAAAGAAATAAAGAAATACAACAAAGCATTACCGTGGCAGGTCAGGACACGGGATATAAAGAAAACCCCAGTGTGATAGGAACAGAGAGAGGCTCAGAGCCAGAGAGGCCAGGGGAGTCAAGCGCAGAGCAGACATCAAAGCCACTACCAGTGACTTGGAGCCTGGAGTGGGGGCGGGATGCCCAGGGGCAGGGGACAGACAGAAAGGCGGGCAGCTGGCTCACAGTGAGAGAAGGAGGGACAAGGACAGGGGAGGTGACCTCCGCCGCACTGCCTGGGCTCCTGCGGGGCTGTCTGCACTGCGGCTGGGTGTGCACAGCACCATCCTGGAAGACTTGGAGAAACCTCCTGGGCAGGATAACACAGGAGCGTGCACAGGCCCATGAGAAGCCAGCCTGCAGATCACCCCTGGAGTCCACAGGTTCCTGAAACCCCAGAAGTCCAGCTGTACGTGGCTGAGCAAGCCTTGGCAGAGAGAAACGGTTTCAGTGGAGTGAGACTCTGTCCGGGACAAGGCGCAGGTTTGCTTTGGGATTTGGGGGGCTTGCTCTGTTCATGCGGCTTCTCACGTTTGACTTTGTTAGGTTGCCTGCAGGCCAGGCATCTCTGTTGGTGTAAAGGCTTCAGGGCCCAGGCGCCTGGGAAACAGTGGTGTTCTCTGTTTATTTATGAGCTTAGGCCTTTGAGGTCATCGGTGTCTGAAGGTCTGCCTGGTTACCTAGCAGTAGCAAAGGGCACAGAGATTGCAGCCAAGACCAGCCCTCCCGGGAGTGCAAACCTTATTTAAAGCCAAGGACATTATCCTGAATCCATTCCAAACTCCAATGAAGACGGCCGTGCATGATGTTTTTTGCAAACCAGGCAGGCTCGGGAATTGACAGACTTCACATTGATGAGTCTTTGTCGCAGGGAGCTGCTGTCAGCCAGCCAAAACAAATAGCATAAAGCAGAATAATAAAACATCGCTGGCAGGAGATCTTGTTTTCTCTCAAAGAGGGCCAATTTTTAGTGTGGTGGCAGTAACTCTAAGAATCAAAAGAAAATAAATCCCAACCCACACTCTAGCGCTTTTCCTCCATCTTCACGTTCATTTTATCTCACATCTCAAACACACACTTTTTTTTTCCCCCTATTGAAACTGAAAGGTGTTCTTTCTAAAAATAAGTCGTCTGTATTTAATTCCATAAATGGCTTCTTCCTGGGGCTTGCTGTTTTGCAAGACTGTTGCTTTCACTGAAGTGATAGTAGAGAGTTAGGTTTGCTCTCTTGCAAAAACTCTTTTGAGATACCCGTGCGCGTGACATGTACGTGCAATAGCTCACATGTACACACGCGTTCAGAGTCTGATTGCTCGTTAGCTCTGTCCCCGTGTATAATGATCCAGCTTGTTTGCTTCATGCGGATCAAGAGCTAGAAATGCCTGGTTCATCCCCAAACAAGGGCCACGCACCCTGAAAAGCCCATAGACCAAGAACCACACACGGATCAAGTAGTCATTTGTAAAACTTGGTTGCAACTGTGAATCCACCGGCTATGGAACTGAACAGCACAGAACATAAAATGTGCAGCATTCATACAAATGTTGTTGGAATGTTTGATCCCACTGGTTGACCAGTTACCCGGATGAAGACCCAGAACAAAAGATAGAAAGGGGGAGGGGAGGTAAAGGGGCTGCAGCGTGGAGCGGGGCTGGGGGGTGGCTTAGGAATCTGCCACTGTCAGAGCTCACCGTCAACAGGCACATTGCCCCTTGGAAGCTGGGCGGAGCAGAGGTCGACCAGCAAACTCTAGCCGGCCACGTGAGCTGCCCAACCCCATCTCAGTCCAGTGGCTGACTCAGTCCTGCCCAGGAGAACTAAGCCAACATCCCACAACCAGGTGGGGCGCCGAGGGAAGCTGCCCCTTGACCCCTGTGCCCTTCTTCTTCTTCCTGCCCCTTCAGAGACCAGAGCCAGGGGCAGCAGACCCTGCCCTGTAGCCTTCTCAGGGCGAGGACAAGGCTGCATGGATGCCTGTTATCTACAGGAATAGAAAGTGCCCGCACCTCGGATGGGATCACGGAGCCACTGTCACGTGTCCACCGTGACGTCATCTCCGAGGGCAAGACCACAGCACCCCTCCTGGTGTAGACTTTGGTATTCTGCTGTCTTCAGTGGAGTGAACTTGTCCCAGGGCTGACAGGCGCCTGGCACTGGGTGACCACTGTTCGAGTCGTCTCCTTTAAAATCACCAGCAAAGACCTAATAGCACACATATAGCTTCCACTGCTCTGCGACTCTGCCTTTAGAAATGCACCACCTTCCTGTCTTATTGCAGACACAGAAAGCACAGCCCTTTTCTTCCAAGGACCACAACGGAGGCAGCCGGTGCAGGTCCTGGATGAGAAGCAAGGTTGGCTTGCAGCAGGGGAACCCAGAGGGCTTCCCCTCCCCCAAACAGACTGGGCGTGAGTGGGACGACCAGGAAAGCTTCCCAGGGCTTGACACATGAGCAGGATTTGGACGTCTCCTTCGACTGTGATGGCAACCACAACTCTAGGGCAGAGATGGGGAGAGGATGTTCTCTGGTCATCTTCCTAGTTGGAGGGAAGAAAAGGAGGTGAAGAAAAGCATGCACATCTTTAACCATCGGGATGCATCGGGGAGCAGATCACAATGAGCAGATCCACCACCTGCCTGAAGCCCCTCACTAGGTGAACAAGAGCAGTAACTCGGAAGCCCACCGTCACCTGCAGCACATGAGAGAAGTACATCGCTACTCTTGCAATCCCTAGTGACTTCCAGCGACACACCTTCTCAGGTGTCAGATGGTGCCTGCCTGGCTGCTCACTTGAGATGCGCCTGCTTTCTTGGTTTTTAAGTCACTTTAAAGCACAATTCTTCACTAGCCCTTAGAAAATTAAAAAAATGTGTCTCCAGGCCAGGTGTGGTGGTGCATCCCTGTAATCCCAGTGGCTTGGGAGGCTGGGGCAGGAGGATTGCAATTTGGAGGCCAGCCTCAGCAACTTAACAAGGCCCTGAGCAACTTAGTGATACCCTACCTCTAAATAAAATATAAAAAGGACTGAGGTTGTGGCTCAGTGGTTAAGGACCCATGGCTTCAATCCCCAATATTTAAAAAAATGATTGCTTTCTGATCACTATCAAGTCAAATAAGCCTTGTGAGGTAAAGTCCAACAAATTATTCTGTAAGAGATGAAGCAATTTCTAGCCAACATTAGTACCCAGTTTCTATAGGATGGTAAATTTTAAATCTTTACCCCACTGATATTATGTTACATTATATGCTTAAATCTTTACCTTATTGATATTATGTTCTTCCTGTTGTGAGCCACATCTTTGAAATAAATTGGTTTTCTAAAAATGCAAGTAAAAGTGTCTGCATGCCAATGAAAGAGCAACCCCAGTTATATGAAAAGTTTGAAATTTTTGACATCATCATTTCTGCACACATAAGAACTGAAGTTAGTTGCTGTATCCAACATCAACATCACTATCCCAATATAAACCTGAGAAAATTTTGCAAATCTTCATCCTGGGTTACTTTTGGAAGCAAAGATCTGCCTGTGACATAGATTCAGCTGTAGACTTTAATCACTGTTCAACTTTATGTTTTCTTGATTTAGGGTTGCTTTTTTTTTTTCCTTAACTGCTGATTTTTTTCTGATCCTTAAAAACATGAGACATAATTTAGAAACTTGAGTTGTTCTTATTTTGTGCCCCTGGCTATGTTATTGTCTTACATCAAATCCCGGAGGAAAATGTATCCAAGTCTGCCTTCTGCTACGTGGGGCACACAATAAACTGTCAAATGTGCAAGAAACTCAGAGTATTGTTTGAAAATATTTTTCTTGACAAGCAAGGACTTTTTTCCTAAAGTGGCACTGTGTTCAGAGTGAAGCCCAAACGCTTTGTTCCTGATGCGAGCAACTGCCTTTCGGTATCCGTCACTTGCTGTGATGGTCTGGGGCAGTTTGCATTCTTTCTTTGCCCGTCTGTCTGTTTGTCTGCCTGAGGAGCCAAAGACAATTCCAAGAACTGGTTAAGCCTGGAAATTAAGGAAGTGGAATTTCATATTTCATATCTAAATGTTAAAGCTTTAAATAATTGAGCATAATTGTTTCCTACCATTTATCATCATTTACCATGTGCCAGAAACCAGGATAAATTATACATATATTATAGCTCTTAATCCTTATAAAATCTGGTGAAGTCAGTTTGACTGTCCTTATCTTACAAGATAAGACACAGAGAGGGTAATTCGCTGCCTGAGCTCACACAGTGGAAATGAGAATACAAAGCCAGACAAGTCTGACGGCCAAACCTCTGGCTTCTAACTGATGTTTTATATTTTTTACCATCATTTTCCCAAAGACTTGGAAAACGCCTCTTTTGTTTATTTGTCTCATTTTGTTTTGGATAAACATTGATGGGAACCCAGCCACGCCGTTTTATTTGGGTCGCCCCATGGCTGCTCTGAGCTTGGGCGGCAGAGTCAAATAGCTACAACACAGACCGTATGGCCAGCAAAGCCTCAAGTGCATTTATTTATTCTCTAGCCCTTTTATGGAAAAAAAAAATCCTGATCCCTGATTTTTAGGACCATTGGCTGGCTCAAGGGGTCTGACCACATGAAGTTATTCAGAAAAAATTAACAGACTCAATCCACTCAATGCTGAAGCACCTCACTCTGTGACAAACAAGATCCTGAAATAGACATGGAACTGTCTTGGGCACATGGACATCCAATTATCACAGCACCAGGTTTGAAAAGAGTCACTCTCACATTGTTGGTGGGACTGCAAATTGGTGCAACCACTCTGGAAAGCAGTATGGAGAATCCGCACAAAAACAGGAATGGAACCACCATTTGATCCAGCTATCTGACTCCTTGGTCTATACCCCAAGGATTTAAAATCAGCATACCTCAGTGATGTAGCCACATCAATGTTTATAGCAATCCAATTCACCATAGCTAAACTATGTAACCGGACTAGGTGCCCTTCAACAGAAGAATGGATAAAGAAAACATGGTATATAAACACAATGGAATACTACTTAGCTATAAAAAAGAATGACTTCATGACATTTGCCAGTAAATGGATGGATCTGGAGACTATCATGTTAAGTGAAAGAAGCCAATCCCAAAATACCAAAGGTCAAATATTTTCTCTGATTGTGGAAGCTAACCCACCATAAAGAGGGGAAGTGGAAGAATATTAGACAAAGAGCCATGTCAGTATATTAGACAAAGAGCGATGAGGAAAAGGAGGGGGGGGATAAGAAAAGGAAGGACAGTGGAATGAATCTCTGACACAATTTTACTATGTACACATGTGAAGACACCACAGTGAATCCCACCATCATATATCTCCACAAGAATGGGGTCCTAATTAGAAGAAAATATAGTCCATGCTTGCATAATCGTATCAAAACAGATTCTAATATCATGTATAATTTAAAAAGAACCAATTTTAAAAATAGGAAGAGTCCTTTTTGCCCCTGAATTGTCTTGACTTCTGTGTAGAAAATCAACTGGCCATAGCGTGACAGGTTATTTCTGCTCCACTCATTTGTACATCCATCAGTCAGTCAGTACGTACCTCACCATCTTTATTACTGTAGGAAGTTTTGCCTGAAAGTTTTTCAGTAAGTTTTGTAATCAGGAAGAACAAGTCCTCCTTTGATCTTCATTCTCAAGATCATCTTGGCTCCCTGCCACTTGCAGATGAATTGTAGTTTTGTGTGGTCCATTTGTGAAAAGAAGCGAGCTGGGATTTCGGCGGGGGTGAGGTTGAATGTGTAAGTCAGTTTGGGAGGCACCGCCATCTTGATGTGTCTTTCCATCCATCCATGAACATGGGATGCATTTCCATTTCATCTGGGTCTTGTTTGGTGTCTTTCTAATAAGTTTAACAGTTCTCAGAACACACACTTCACACTCCTTGTATCATTTAATGTTTCCATCGCTGTGGCCAAAACATGGGACAAGGACAACTTAGAGGAGAAAGAGCTTCCTTTTATAGATTTAAACCAAAGAGAGAATCAACGGGGCTCAGAGGATGAGCAGGGTAGGGTGGAGATTCCAGGGGGATATTGGAGCTTTCCGACATAAGGGATATGCGAACATGGCAGTTCTGTTGGCCATGAGGATGGCAGCTTGGAGGGGAAGGAGGATCAACTAGGTATCGATCACACGGGGTGGAGGAAGGACCTGCTGTGGAAGGACAAGGCAGTGGTATTTCCTAGACAAGAGTCTTCCACAAAGGATCTGAGTGCCCTGCAGCACGAGAAGCCCTAGGTGTGGCTGAGATCACCTGGGAAAGGGTGAGACTATGGCGGGGCCAACCCAGACGGGGAGACACATGAGCTCACGGAGAGAGCTATGAAAGACAGCAGGAAACCCCGCGGGCATCTGGTCAGCACAACCAGAGAAAGGGGACACTTCAAGACGGAGAGTCAAGAGCAACTTCTGGAAGAGCGGCGGGAAGCCCTCGAGCAGTCTGCTCTCTGAAAACCAAGGAGACAAGTGCAAACAGAGCGCCGCCTCCACAGGTCTTCCCACGGGGTGTAGGAAAAGCACCTTGAGGGTGGTCCTGTGCGAGGTAGGCGCCCACGGGGGTTAAACAGAAAGGCTTATCCCGCCCTGCAGTTGGAGGCCAGCCTGACTCTGCATCATGGACACCAAGTGCATCAAGCATCCCTCCGGATCTTTCCATATTGCTCAGAACTCACTATGGCTAGACAAGAGGTCCCCCTGCGCTCGCTCTGCAGCAATTAATAGAGAGAAGCTAAAATATATACAGACCAAGAGACGTCGACAAACAGAACCAGGGAAGGGGAAGACACAGAGTCTGGTCATTGATATTTCATGCCTTCTAGACTAAATGCCGTGGAACTCACATGATTGATTTTTGTCCTCTGGGTAGACTTGAATGATGAACATGGTCCTAAAATGCCCGGGATAAAATGAGAAGGGGGAAAATTGCATCTGACGCTACAGGGGCCCCAGCTAATTAACCACAGGCCCGATTACCACCTCCCCACCGCTGCAAAGAAGAGGGACGTCTGTTATGTGCAGAAGATCTTCCCCAGAGTGAAATCGCTGTCTCCGAGAAGAAAAAGAGTTGTAACCCGTGCTCTGACAGCAAGATGTGTCTGACAGCTTGGGCATGACAAGGTTCCGTCTCACCCGTGGGAAAAAAAAATTCTGTTAACATGTTGTATGTGTCAGATGAAGATCAGATCAGCCAACAGAGCCCAGCTTACATTCTGGAAACCAATGTTTGGGTCTGGGGTAGAGTTTTTTTCCAACCTAAGTCATAATGCATGCTTTATCCATGAGCTCAAACTCTATCATCTACCTGTCTATCATCTATAATATCCAAAAACCAAGCAGCAACTGGACCGAGGGAGTCAGTCCCTGATAGAACAGCAAGGTATGTTTTTTTACAAGGAAGGGAAAGACAATATGATATTCTTTTTTTTTTTTTTTTTTTGTACCCAGGGGTGCTTAACCACTGAGCCACATCCCCAGCCCTTTTTATTTTTTATTTAGAGACAGAGTCTCTCTAAATTGCTTAGGACCTCACTAAGTTGCTGAGGCTGATCTCAGACCTGCAATCCTCCTGCCTTGGCCTCCTGGGTTACTGGGATTACAGGTGTACGAACCTGGCTCATCGTGAGCACTGTTTAAAGAGTTTTTGCACACGGGGCTTACAGACTTGTAACAGGAGACCGCATTCACTTACCTGTTACGATCATGGATCCTCCGTCTCTCTCCTAGCAGGCAGCTCCTGCCGGGGTTCTGTGTGTTTTATTCCCTGATACATCTACTCCCCCTCCTGCCTTCAAGAAGTGCCTGGGAATTCCTGACCCAAGGTGCTCCATGAATATGTGCTGAATTGACGTGTTAAGTCCCATTGAGAATTTCCATGTTCAGGTCGTGCGTTTGGAGCGCTGCTGCTTATCATCAGAAAAATCTCTGCGCACCCATGGGGGGTTTAGACAGTTAAGATTGTAAGAAAAGAAATAAGAGAAATAAAGATAAATAAGATAAAAAATGACCGGGTGACAGAAGCAGGTGGGATCTCAAGGGACGGTGCGAGGATTTGCAGGTGTGTGTGTGTGTGTGTGTTTGAGCTGAAGACATGGGTTCAGTGGAGAGCTACCAACTCGGGGAGGTGCCCACACCTAGCACAACAGTTCATCTCTGCCGACTGACATTGCGGAGTCCAGTCCTCCACGTTCCCTGGGTTTTGAGAGAACAGCCTGCTTTCCACAACAGGAGCCTGCCCTTACTGCCCTGGCGCCAGCAGCATACTGGAAATAGGGGTCGAGGTGTTTGCATTTCTGAATGGCAAATTTGCTCGGCTTTCTGGAACATTCTCCAGACGTTAGCCTCTGCATCTGAGTTTCAAATCCTTCCTCCCTCCCTGTTATGGTTTAGGTAGGAAGTTCCCCCAAAAAGCTCCAGTGTGAGACAATACAAGGTTTAGAAGTGAACTGATGGGGTGTGTACACCACACCTGTTGACATATCCCTACCAGCCGCAAGGGCTTGGGTCCTCAGGAGCCCTCCTAGCTCCAGGGTCCTTCTCCTGTGCCCTCCAAAAGCATCTAGCCCTAGAATCTCTCGGTTCTTCAGAAACCTTCAACACTCATGCAAATGTGCAAGACGTTTAATAAAGACTCCGGGACCTCCCACGTCTACCCGCAACTGTAAGTAGCCACAGCCAGAATGTTCTTGCTAAGATCGCCAGCTATGGAGAAGATCCATGCAAGACGCACCACCGTTGCAACCTGCAAAGAGCAAAAAAAAATCAACACACATGAAAAGATTCACGTTGAGAGCTTAATATTTGTGTTCACAAATTATTTTTATTTTTAATATTCTCCCGGCCTCATACTGACCAAAATCCCCAGCCAAAATATTCAGGCAACACAAAAGTGTCCAAGGAAGTCCCCAGAAAGACACCACAGAGTACCTCTTTCTGTCCTTCCCAGGGTGTCCAAGGATCCCTCCCTTTCTGGGGAGAATTCTCTTATTCCCTGTAATCCCTCTGTTCTCAGAAGCACAAGCTGAAGGCATTCTGTCCACCTCCAAGGGGTATCCCAAAGCCAAGCATCTGTGGTGTTTTCATGCTGCCATACATAGCCATGTTTTCTCTCCAACATACCCTGGTGCGACGGAATGCTTTACATGTTTTGCAAAATGTAAAAAATGGACACACGGACGGCAAGCTGATCAGAAACAGAGGAAGCCATGAGTCTGCAGTGAGACCCTTTGGGGGACTAACCCTGAGACCATGCTTCCTCCCAGGAGCCCCGCACTTACAAGAAATCACAGCTAGAATGTCCTAACCCAGGCAGCTTCTTGCAGCGATGCCCAATTCCTGACGTGCTGTGGACACAGCCTAAGAGATTTCAACCCAAACAAATGTGTTATGCAAACAGCCACCGACATGAAGTCTTTTTCCTTAGGAGGATAGTCTGAGATGACAGGCAGGAAAACGTGATCCCTACCTGACTGTCACAGGAGAGCGTCCAATAGTAGCAAGTCCTCCAAGAGGGTCGAGATGGCCTGTTATTTTTAAAACCTGAAACTTAAAACAATTCCAGACCCCTCGAC
The DNA here is from genome assembly GCF_964194105.1 of Spermophilus citellus. Classification (NCBI taxonomy): domain Eukaryota; kingdom Metazoa; phylum Chordata; class Mammalia; order Rodentia; family Sciuridae; genus Spermophilus; species Spermophilus citellus. The sequence continues at coordinate 4,573,271 of NC_138190.1, forward strand.
CACATGTGGAGCAAACTTCCAGATCCGTATACACGTGCAGTTGATTCCAGGAATTCTGCCCAGGGAGGGGGTCTTGGCAGCTTCTCATTTCCATATGGAAAGAGTTACCGGGGGACTGGGCAGAGCCGGGAGGGAAAGACAGGAGGCAGATGGACTCGGGGGAGAAGAACCGTGTTGTCACATCGGGGATGCAGCTCCATGCCATCTCGCCCCGGCCAGACGCTGCCCGCCAGCGTGGGAAGACTTAGTGGAAACCTTTCATGATCCTTCAAAGGCTGTTTAAGACATCGTGAGCGTCTTTGGGGTTATTCTGACTCTTGTCATGTAAGGTTTGGGGGCAGGGATTAACCTGTCCCAAATCTGAGAGTCAAAGTCGCACTATTTAAAGGTCCACTCGGAGCTACTTGTGCAAACTCAGCTCCTCCGCGGAGCCCATGGATTCGGACTCTACATCAGTTTCCCAGCCGGGGCGTCTTGGGCTCGTCTGCATTGCCCTCGGTGTTGGAAGGTCAAGTGCTTGGTTTCTGAAAATGAAGCTCCTTTCTCATTTCTGGATTGCTCCAGGATGAACTAAAAGTGAAGGGGTTCTGGGATAGCTGGGCAGGTAGAATGAAGTCATGGCTTCCCGGGGCTGGGTCTGCCTGGAAGACGTGTCTGAAGAGAATGTCACCCTTGGGGTTTTCTTCAGAGCTCAGATCCCTCTCTCCAGGTTCTTCGTGATATCTGGTAGAATTTTTGCAGCTCTTTGGGAAGATCCACCAGCCTCCCCCTGGTCATTGCAATTGCCAGATCTACTTAGAAAAAGAAGACTCTGGGCAAACCCTCATGGCCCAAAGTGCAGCCTCAGGGTCCGATTCCTCAGCTCTGGGTGGGGAGGGCTGCCTAAAAGGCAGAAAAAATACAGAATCTGCACCAGCCGGGACCCCTCACCCAGTGAACTGCAAACTTCACAGTAACACGCTCCTGGGGGGTTGGGACCCACTGGTTAGATGAGGAGCCACATCCCACCGAGGCACACTTTGCAGATAAAGTCTCACTGAAACAGAGCCAGGGCTGTAAATTCCTCTGTGTTTTTTTGTGTCTGTCTTTCTTTCCCTATGGTGGCGGAATTGATAAGTCAGTCGTGATTACAGAGGGTGACCCACAAAGCAGAGAATACATGGCTCTCTGGTCCTTTATCTACTGACCTTTGATGTGAACCTTTATTCTGCTTGGGGCAGGGTGGGGAGGACAGCTAGATTCCTACACCTACTAAAAGCATAGCAAGAAGGTATCAGAATAGTATCAGAATAAGATAGTCTTTTGAATGGACTAGAAGATAGCTTGGTCCATGTAGGGAATGATAATCATCATGTGTACTTCTAGACCTCTTCCAAGGCCACTTTTATGGAAAACAGTGAAAAATAGTAGCCCCTAGTTTAGTAGGGAGTGAGACTTTTTTTTTTTTTTGGTACCAGGAATTGAACCCAGGGTGCTTAACCACTGAGCCACACCCCCAGCCCTTTTTTATATTTTATTTAGAGACAGGGTTTCACTAAGTTGCTTAGGACCTTGCTAAGCTGCTGAGGCTGGCTTTGAACTCACGATCCTCCTACCTCAGCCTCCCAAGCTGCTGCTGTGATTACAGGCTTGCACCACCACACCCAGCTGTGAGCGAAGGTTTTGATGAAAACCACGGCTCCAGGGGGCATCCGATGGCTATGGGAAGGCAGTGCATGTACCATGTACAAACTGAAGCATCCGTAGAATTTTGGAGTGTGGACCAGATAAGTTTGGAGGAAAGATGGACCCTCTTCTTTCCATCATTGCCTGGGGAGGGTAGGGGAGGCTTCCCCAGAGATTTATGCCAACATACTAACCAGCTTTCTAGAAAGCTGGACTCAGAGTATGGGAAGATAAAATCTTGACAGCCTGTAGAGAGATACTCCTCTTCAGACGCTAGTATTGGAATCTTGGTAGGATTCTATGTAGCAAAGGCCCCTGCCAAATGAGGCTGGATGGGTGACAAACTGTGTTTTGAAAAAACAAAACCAAAAAAAAAAAAAAATACCATGTTTGAATTGCACAAGTTCAAATAGGCCAGCAATAAGCCAAATTGCCTGTCTTTTGGAGAGCTAGGGAGAGGAGAGGGTCAGGACGGAAAATGACAAAATAAACAAATCAGTGTTATGAACATCTCTACGGCTCATCCCACCTCTGAGACGAGAGTTCAAAATAGAAATGCTTACTCCTTCACACTGCTTATTATAACAAGACGTGCTGAATGCATGAGCTCGCTGGATACCCTTATATATTTTTCCATGATGCATTTGAAAGCTCCACCGTTTCGTTTGCTGCCTCCTCCCACACACCAGATACTTGAGAGCAAATCTCATTTAGATGATGTTTTGTCTGGAGGCAGCCGGGCTGCATTATAATAAGGCAGATGTACAGGAGGCCGTTTCAAACGCTCACATCCAAAGGCACGGAGGTAATTAGCTGTAACTGCCAGAACGAGGCAGAGATGGATCTCTGTCTGGGCTCATACAGAAGGATGTCTCTGCTGGCCCTGGGCTGAGCAAAGCACTTCCCCCCAGCACAGCCTGGACCCCCGCCACGCAGAGAGCGCCATCCTGACCTGTCCCGACTTGGACCAAGTTTTCGTAAATCCTGGCTTCCCAGTTCAGCTCCTTCTGTGGCCGTCCGTGTGAGTCCTCATTCTGGTGTTCCCACAGAGCTCACTCACTGCACCCCAAATCTGCCGGTACTGCCACCACTCTGAGCCTTTGTCCAAGCCTTGCACTTGGCAGTTAGCTTCCTCTATACAAATCCTCCAGAATCATTTCACAGACTGACTTCTGAGAGGCACCTTCTCTCCTGCTCATCTGCCATTCTGTTTCCCCTCATTGACCCACAATCTGAGGGTGTCAGGATCTTTCCAAAATTCTTCTGATACTAAGACATTTTAGCAAGTTCTTGGAGCTTATAAATATCTTCAGTCTTTGAAACTGATTTACCTATTCTTCGGTACCTAGCCACATCTGCAATGCTTCCACTTGGAGCTCTTTTCCCTAAGGCATGCAACTTGCGGTACCATCTGTCCTGGCCCAAGCTCCTTCCTAGCACTGAAGAGCTGGCCCCTAATGCACTGTCTGCAATCTTCCATTATCTTTGTTGTCTATTTCTGTCTGGAATGGTCCTACTGGGTTAGAAGTTCCTTGGAGATAAGGAGTCCGTTGTTATTATTGGCGTGGTCTCTTTGGAGTCTTTACCATGTGTCTTTTCAACTCTCCTTTCTCTGAAATGTTTCCAACTTCTGCTGCAAGTGAAAAATGGAAGCTCAAAAGCATTGAACACAGTTCAAACACCTTCCCCGCCCCCAGGTGCTTAAAGAACTGCTGAGTAAATTAAACTGTAGATGGAAGACAGCAGAGCCATCTCCCTGTGCCTAGCCGAGCGGGCTCTTCAAGGTCAAGAGCACAGAAGGAAAAAATAGCAGAACACCGTTAAGCAACCAGATTGGAATTTGCCACGAAAGCAAAGAAAAGCTTTGCAATTACAAAGTTCCTTTGATTTCCTATTTTCATTTTGGATATGCAATTATTACTGTACAAGCTGAGCTGAGTGGATTTATACTTTTTTGAACTATAGTCAAGAAGAATAGTGATATTTTCAGTAAATTAATTAGAATGGGAGTATGTCAAGCATTCCACTATAGTGGAATGTGTCTAAATATTGGTTACATTATCTATCCATTTGAATATACAAAAGGTTACATATATGCAAACAGACATGTATTATATACTGGCACATGTGCCCGCCTGTAATCCCAGCTGCTCTGGAGGCTGAGGCAGGAGGATTGGAAGTTGAAAGCCAGCCTCAACAAAAAGCGAGGTGCTAAGCAACTCAGTGAAACCCTGTCTTTAAATAAAATATAAAAAAAGGGCTGGGGATGTGTCTCAGTGGTTGAGTGTCCCTGAGTTCCATCCCTAGTATCAAAAAAAGGAAAAGAAAAGCCAAACATGTATGCACAAATAAATGATACGTGGGTGACTTTTTGCTATTCTTATTATTTATTTCAGATCACTTTTATTGTTTAAGTATAATTACTAAAGTTCAGAGAAATTACAGTGAGGCTTGGTGTAATTGAACTTCTCATCCCTGCCACTCTACCAAGCACTGAGTTTGTTTGATTTTGTTCTGATATTTGGAGTGTTTCTGTGCTCATGTTCCGTCAGATCTTGTTCCCCCTGCAGACAGTGAGGAGCCATGCCCACACGCCCATTCCCCAGTGGCTCACCCACCCATCCATCCATCCATCCATCCTCACAGCATGGCCTCACAGTCATAGCGACACCACTACTCGTAAGTTGCTTTCCAGGAAGAACATCCACCCAGTCATGCTTGGACCCATCACACTGGAGAATGCCTCACCTTGGTGCTTGTGTCTCTATATCAAGTAGTCAGTGCTGCCCAGTGACTGGTGTGACAAGATAAGGTTGAGCCTCAGAGCCATGCCACACTCAGAGACAAGAGCTGGTGACATCCCTGATGGGAAGAAGATTACATTTAGGCAGGCCACCTTGGAATTAAAGGGGGTAGCCACGTAGCCAGGTGAGGGGGTCCACGCCTGTAATTTGAGTGGCTCAGGAAGCTGAGGTAGGAGGATTGCAAGTTCAAAGCCAGCCTCAGCAACTTGGCGAAGTCCTAAGCAAAATAAAATATAAAAATGGCTGGGGATGTGGCTCAGTGGTTAAGTGCCCCTGAGTTCCATCCCTGGTACCAAAAAAAAAAAAAAAAAAAAGTTAAGGAAAAGAATCCAGATGCAAAAGAGAGAGTATAATTAGATTCCGTTTATATGAAATATTCAGAATAGATGGAGCCACAGAGCCAAAAAGCTGACTGCAGTTTGCCAGGGGCTGGGGAAGGAGAGATTGGGGAGTAATTCCTGGTGAGTATGGCTTTGTTTTGAGGGGATGAACATGTTTAGAAACTAGATAGAGATTATGGCTGTATGACTCTGCAGGTGTATTAAATGTCACTGACCCGTTCACTTTAAAATGGTCAATTTTATGCTATGTGAGTTTCACCTCAGTATTTTATTTTGGTTTTTTGGGGGGGTTTGTTGGTTTACTTTTGGTTTTGTTTTTTTTTTTGGTGGTTCTGGGGTTGCGCCCAGGGCCTTGTGCATGGGAGGCAAGCACTCTACCAACTGAGCTATTCCCCCAGCCCTCACCTCAGTTTCTTTAAATGCATGATTTAAAACATGAAATATATTTTGCTAAGTAAACTGCAGGAGGTTTAGGTTTCCTTTCATTTTTTGAAGAAACTGTGTAAGACGTTTATAGAATCTTCTATGAGGGCGGGGGGTGCCGCTCCGTGGCAGAGCACTTGACGCGCAATCGGACCGTGCCCTCAGTTGCACCCCAGCACCTCTGAAATATTACTGTCACTTTTTAAAATGCCTCTTAGAGGACTCTAGGAATGGGGGGTTCTAAAAAGAAGGAAGGAAGGAAGGGAGGGAGGGAGGGAGGGAGAGAGGGAGGAAGCGACATGGTACCGGGGTCCCCCAGCAGCCCTGAAGCTGTGTACCCTGCCTTCCACAGAAGGTCCCCACCAAGCCTCTAGATGCCCTGTACCAAGGTCCCACCACCCTCCAAGGTACCAGGAGTGTTCCCATGTCCCCTTCCTGGAGGCCTCCAGGGACAGAGACTTGGTCAGGCAGTGCTCCAACCCGGTGACCCACACAGAACTTTTTAACCCTGTCTTTACCAACCACCAAGACTGCTCCCTCCCTCTCCCTCCACTGTGCCTTTGCTCCCGTCCATCTCCATGTGGCTGGCGAGTGGACCAGCAGGTCCTCCTGCAGGCCAGCTGTTTCTCACACTGCTCAGACATCCGCCAATCCCCGTGTCTCTTTCTTCAATTTTTATTGCCCACAAAACAAAATTGCCCTGAATTGCAGGTGATACATAACAGAGGAGCGCTCAGGGAGACAGTAGAGGAACAAGTGGGTGGTCCCGGATGTGTCTGGAAGGCTGGAGAGGAGTGAGCTGGGCACCAGGGCTCCAGGAAGGCTCTGAGGCTGGTGGCCTGAGCTATCCTGAGAGGATCCCATCCCTGAGATGCAGAGGGCAAGTCTCATAGGGAGCAATAAAAACTTCTAGGTGCCGGTAAACATGTTGCAATGAGACAGGTGAATGCCTCCTAAGAGCAGGGGCTCCAGGAACCAGCTACATGCACCTGGCTCACGGCAGGCTCCGTCTTCATCAGCAAATGAACCGCGGGCAGCACTGTGCACATGCATCATGCCCACAGGATAAAGGGATGCCCCCGGAGACCACACTAGAACACAGACCCTCTGGGCTGCTCTGGGGACTCAAATCCCAGGCTGATTGCAGGATGCATTATGCTGAATGGTGACTCCGACAGACCGCTCAGCCCCTCTGTAATCAGTCACCCAACTTGACACTTGAGAAGATTACGTCATCTTCTGCTTCTCATTTCAGGAAGCAAAAACAAAACAAAGCAACAAAACTCAGCTTCTGTTTTTGTGTAATAGGTGCCAGAAGTCGTTACGTGCATGAGTCCACATCTGTAGCAATAGGAAAAGACAATATAATTAGGTATTATATACTGTAGAAGTACCTGGTGCTTATACTGTATAATAACATTTGTAATTAAAGTGCACATATTATACATTTGCAATGCACAGCATGCATTTATTGCTAAGTTAATATATCATGGAGTTACACTCGTGCACAGACAATGGCGTTTCAGTCAAAGATAGACTGACCGCACAAGGAGGGTCCTGTAAGATGACGTTGGAGCTGAGACGATCCTGTCACCTAGTGCCATAACTGTTAAGCACATCATTCACAAGGCTGCAGCAAAGCTGGTGTAAAGGAACACAACTGCACTGCCAGTCCTGTAAGTGTAGCACAATCATGTACCACACATAATACTTGATAATGACCATAGGCAAGTATGTTGCTGGTTGTTGTATTCACTGCACTATTAATCACCAGCTTAGAGTGTTTTCTCCTATCAATTTTTTTTTAAAGGTTACTGTGATGTGCTGGCAGCAGCCTCTTACACCTCATCTTTACCTGTTCCTCGTTGCATCAAGAGACTGGATGTGGTGGTGCACACCTGTAGTCTCAGTGACTCAGGAGGCTTAGGCAGGAGGATTGCAAGTTCAAAGCCAGACTCAGCAGCTAAGTGATAGCCTGTCTCAAAATAAAAACAAATAAAATAAAAAGGGCTGGCAGTGTAGCTCAGGAGCAGTGCTTGCCTAGCATGTAGGAGGCCCCTGGTTTCGTTCCCAGCTCTGCAAGAGAAAAATCAGCCTCCATATTCTGCAACCCAACCCTGCAGCAGAAATTCTGGTCACACACAGACAATCAATCTACTCTCTGCAATGATCACATAAAGATGAAATTGCCCAATAATGATGTATCCCGCCGGCATTCTGTGACACATGACTGCATGCATTCTGTTAATACGTGATTAGATTTTACATAATAGATAATTATACATGTACATTATATAATACCCACATTCGTGTTATAACCATTAATATATTTTACTACTATACACAGTAGCCTTTTAAAATTACCGAATCATAAACTGTTTCGAACTCCCAAATTTAAAGCTCTGCACCTCCCAGCCTGCATGCTCCACGAGTCCCAAGGCAGCATGCAGTTGTCCCAGGTGGACCCGCGACCACCAGTTGTTCCTTGATCTTGACCCAGCTTACATTCTTTGCCTAACCCAGGTTTTCTGTTCGGCTCATGGAAATGTGCACCCAGCAGCCACCTCTGTGCCCCTGATCTGTATTTTCTGTGTCATGGGTCACCTTCCACTTGCAGGTATAAAAGATGCTGGGAAATGTAGACCAAGCCAGGGCCATAGGGTGAGTCTAGAGGGCCTCTGGCAAGTACCCCAAGGCAGGGCTGCAGGGCTGGAGAAAAGAGCTATTCAGAGAGGGCTGTGTCCTCTGGAAGGACCCTTACCTGCTCTCCTGCCATGCTCTGGGTGCCCTGATACACCGTCATGTTGAAACGTCCATCTCCTCCAGCGTCCACCCTTTATTTTTGGTGAACACATTCCGACTCCCTGCTTCCTGCCTCCTCTGACACACAGTCCACTATTGTCGCACACCTTGCATTTGTCTTTTCCTCTTCTCTCGGCTTGCTGTTGTTGTCTTCTGGCGCTGGGGACTGAACCCAGGCCCTGCGCTGTGTGCTGAGCATCTCATTGACTTTAAGTCATCTCTAGATCCTTTATACTACCTAATAGGATGTAAAGGCTGTGTAAATAGTTGTGATGCTGTAGAGAGAGAATAGTGACAAGAAGAAACAAAAACCTGCACGTGTTCAAGTTTTTAAAAAATATTTTTCCACCTGTGGGTGGCTGCATCTCTGAAGACAGCAGGATGTGGAGATTCAGGGGCTGATATTCTCTCTCTCTCTCTCTCTCTCTCTCTCTCTCTCTCTCTCAATACAGTCTTTCAAAAGCCCTGCGTGTTGGACAGATTTCTTGGAGTTCAGGCCCCACATCTTCCTAAGCCCCTCTGGAAACTCACCTCCGACATCCAACTCTTTCTGCAGCTATGCCTTGGGCAACCTTTGTCCTCCTTTGTGACTATTTACAGCATGACACCACTCCCTTTTGATGCATTTGAGGTCCTTTTCACTTCTGCACACCCGATTTCCCTTTGGCCTTGCGTCACACAATCTCTCACTTCCACACGGTCGTGGCCACGGAGTTGCCTGGTCACTCAATGAACTCGCAAAGCTTCCAGAGATTTCAAAACAATATATGTATTTATTATTAAGCAACGAATGGCCCTTGGCAAAGTCTTGAGCCAATTTTAGTTGCGTAAAGTTACAAAAGCTGTTATAAAATGACCACTTTTCCTGGGGAGAAAGATAAGAGAGGGTAATATCAGCTCTCCCAATCTAGAAGACATGCAGACAACCCACACTGTCTTTGGCAAGAACAAATGCAAGCATTTCGTAATTCACCAAGAGCTCACTCCAGGTTGACCCGGGAGGGTAGATTAATAGTGTATACAGTCGAGAAGGTGACTTCATTTTGACTCAACCTAATCTAGACGTCAAACACACACAAATACGCAGGATGTGACCTATGGCTGGAATTGGTACGCAATGGGTTTGCTTCAAATTCATGACATCCTCAAACTTTTTGAATTTAAACAACTTTTTAAATCCATCTGAATATATTCGAGACAGCCCTCGGGCATCCTGATTTATGCTAACAATCTGAGCGGGTTTTTTTTCCTCGGCAAAGATAACTGCATTTGAATAGACTGAGCAGTTTAACCACCTCAACAGATTTCTGATCCAAGCAAGTGTGAAATCATTTCCCCTGCTTTGCAGAGCCAAATGCTCTCGATGAGAAAGTCAACAATACAGAGAGGAGATAATGCGATTCAAAAGGCGTGGAGACGTGGAGACGGGGCTTAGAGAAGATGTATTTGCTAATATTATCATATGGAATTGCAGCAAGGAAAACACTGTGGTCCCCGAGTCCCGTGATCTCAAAGAGGCTTTGCAGAATGAAATTAGTTGTGACATCTACTAGACAGTCAAGGAGCCTAATAAGAGAAGTCACAAAGTCACCCAGCAGCTCTGGGTCATTTTGGAAGATGACTCAGGATGCCCACCCCGACCCCCACGCTGACTCACAGGAAGGAAAGCCAGCCTCCTAGCGTGGGGTGACAGGGAACAGAGGAGCCCTGCCCCCTGGCCTTAGCACCTCAGTATCTGACCAAGAGCCAGGGAAAAGTGAAACTCCCTGCAGGGAGCGTGGAGTCTGCAGTTTCTCATCAAATCTAAAGATCAGCGTCTGTACTCTAGAATCAGAATTTTAAGTTGTGGCCTTTTCAGGAAGAAGAAGAAGAAAAACATTGAAAAGCATTGATCACGAATAATGACAATCCAATTGCAAGGTGGTTTTTTGTTGTTTTGGTCTGGTTTGGGTTTTTGTTCGACCAGCTGCAGAAGGGATTACCAAAATAGGCAGGCAATCTAGACTCTCTGGCTCACCCCCCAGCCCCCAGCCCTGCTCAATCTCCTAGGTTCTGAGCTGGGATCTTACCGTGGGGAAAAAAAAAAGATGTAAGACAGGGTGTGGGGATCTCCCTGGAGCAGGGGGTCCCAGGCTGGCACCAACGGAGTCGGTGTCTGCTGGAAGGTCTTCAGCAGACCTCAAGGGTGCGCAGCCTGGGTCCCTGGTTCAGGAGGCCTTGGAAGGATCAGGGACGCCCAGTTCTGACAGGCTCCCAGGTGAGGCTGATGATGCTCCTGTATCAACCGCACCTTTCCAGAGCCGCCCACCTGGGGCTTAATGAAGTCAGCCCTGGGAAGGATTTGAATTACTAATTGCAAGCTTATCCGCGACACTGCCTCTTGATGTGGGCACCCTGCTCCATGTTCCCTTTGATCCCTGCTGGTTTCCTACACATTTTAGATTCCAACCAGCCCCCCCCTGGTTAATTAGAATCTGGCTTTGCACAGTGAAAGGCAGGAGCTGTCCTGGGGGCCAGGCTGGAGTGTGACCACGTGAAAAAAAAAAAAAAAAAAAAAAAAAACATGGAGATCATTTTTGTTCTCCTCTTCACCAGCCTGTGATGGGAATGACAGAACATGCCCCTTTAATAAATGGTGGCAGTGGGTGACCACGCCCTACAGCATCTGCAAGCACCTATACTATGTGCTGGTGACTTTAGCCTGGCCAGATAGGCAGCTGGGCGTCTCTTTGGCACAGGTGGCGTGAAGTAGGAGAAACGAGTACGTTAAGCTTTTACATTTAAGAAGACAGTAAAAGTCAGATGGGGGCGGGAGGGGGGCCTTGTAGGAATACACATAAGAAAAGCTTAAAGAATAAATATGAGGTCTGTAAGGGAGAGGTGGGGATCTATCTAGGTAAAGGCTCCGCCAATTTTTCCTGGGATGGCTGTAAGGGTTGCCAGGTGGAAAAGGGATTTATGCGACCATTTGGATTTTCTTGAGAGGAGTCAGTGGTGCTGTGGGGTGGGGGCGTTTTAACTGCACCCATTCCATGTCGCTGCCCAGTCTAAACACTTCTGTAAACAGTATGAATACACCAGGGCTTACTGCCGCCCCAGTCTCAGTCCCCAAGCAGCTGCTGCCCTTCTGAATAGCCTGGGACTTCTTCTGTCACCTGAGCTCTAAGCTCTCAGTCTCCAGGCAACAGGCCCTTCCCCCACGCCCATCTAGGCCCTGGAGACACCAGCTCCCAGGACGCCCGCCCCGCCCGCCCACAGGCTCTCCAGCTCCTTCCTACCCTCCTGATTGCTATGGAGTTCTGTCTAAATAACCTCTCTAGTTTGTAGGCAGCATGCTCCTCCTGACCCATTAATTCATCGAGGGTGCAGTCTAGTATTTGGGGCCTCAAAATCACGTCTGATTGCATACAAACACCAAAGTGCTCAGCCACGGTGGGGAAACAAACAGCCACCGGAGTGCAGCCCAAGTTGCCGCGGGTTATAGACAATAACCAAACGAACGCAGAAACAGAGGTAGGCATGGCTACGCGGCAACAGGCACAGCCTTCACCCGGCGTACGTGCATGTGCCAACCCGTTCACATGTGTGCACAGGGGTCAGTAAATGCATACACATGCACGTATACAGGTAAAAACACACACCTATTCCTGAGGGCACTTGTGCGCACACCTAGAGCTATACACAAATGCCCACGTACCCATGACACACCCACACGCACATGTACACGCTTACGCATAAACGGATACGCTCACCAGATACAGAGAAGCACACGCATCTACACCCACACGTATTGATGTGATGAGTCCTCTGTTGGCAGCTGAGAGAGTGGATAAACCGGAAACCTTTGTAAGGCCTTGCTGCAACGGAAAGATGATGGAAAATCAGGTTGAGGCCACCCCATCCTTCAGACCAAGACTCTGAACAGGGACCTCCAGGATTCTGCAGCCAGTTTTCATCTTGCAATACGCGGTTCAGGGACCTTTCTTCTCTGATCACTGGAACAGACCGCCTGGGGCCCTCAGGGCCCTGCTGTGTTGGCCTTTGCCCTGCCCTCAGTCCCTCCTGGCCACTTCCAACTCCAGTTAGTGTGGTGGAAGGTGACCAAGAGGAGGGAGGAGGAGAGAGAAAGAAACATCCAGGTAAATGAAAGGGAGCCAACTCTTATGTGTATGCACGAATATGTCACAAGAGTCCCACTGTTGTGTCCAAATGCAATGCACCCGTAAGAAAAAGCAGAAGGCAAAGGTCCCTGTACTTCCCCTATTCTGCCATTAACAGGCAGATCAGAATAAGCACCTAAGCCCACACCTCATGCACTGCACGGCTCACTCCCTGACAAAGGTATCGGTGCTGCTCTCCTGAATTGAGTTAGAAAAGCAGGCAAATAAGCAGAACCAGGAAAACAAAGGGAGGCCAGATCAGACAGTCATGCTGTCCTCCACCTGACGGCCCTCCACACCAGAAAACAGGTCCTCCCAGCGGGTAGCAGGTGCCTGGGTGGGGTGACTTGGGAGAGGCGAAACACAGTGTGTGCCCTGGTCTGGGCAGCTGCACTTTGGTCACAGGGCATGAGCAAGAAGATGATTAAACAGAGGTTTTCCTTAGTCGACCACTGTGTTTTCAGCCAAAATGACACTGCTCTAGCTGTCTGGGTGCTTGGCAAAGGTTTTAACATCCCTCTTCAAAGGCAGGAAGCCCAGCTCTGCAGCGTCCAAACTGAAGGAGATTAGCAGCTGAGGCGGTCACCCGGGACAGCTAAGCTGGGGCCCTGGAAGCCACCCGCCCTGACCTCCCCCAGGGCGACTTTACATAATCAGGAAACACCAGCCTGTGCGTGAAACCTCAGTTCCAGAGGCAGATGTTGAAACCGGAGCAACATCTATGGATCAGTATGGTTTGAACAATCATAGAGTTATACCAAGTCCTGCTGCCCGACTTCCATCCTCCATGATGCGTTTCCAGCCAATTATAAGGCCCCTTTCTGCTCCACCTCTTTAAAACGTGGTCAGATGAAAGATAGAGATATTTATTTGGAGTGAACATTAAATGTTGAAGATGTCAAACATAGAAAGGGGGTGAAATGGTGAACAAACTCACACTGGTTCATCTCAGGGAAGACAGGTGTGTCACCAGCCCCATCTGCAGCAAGAACAAGTTGGATTTTGTTTTCCAGTGCTGGGCATCGTGCTTTCTCTTTCAAAAAGCAACTGACCTGCAGTCCTGCCTGGATCAAGTGGACAGGCTAGACCACATTCCTCAGCCAACCACCTGTTATGTGCAGGAGAAATGCAGACCCCAAGTAATGTTGATAAGAGGAACCCAAGTTACCCTGAAGGGGGAAGCTTTTATGACCCTTTTCATAGACCAGATCCCAAAACTCTTGGAGATAAGGGTAATTCCCCCAACCATAAGCCCTCTAAGAACTTGTGGTTAAGAATCCAATTAGAACAAGTCGGCGTGGGCCAAGGTAACCTAGAATGGTCATGGCAGCGGGGACTTGGAAGACTGATGTCATCCTGCTGTCAGTCAAAAGTCAGGTCAGGAGGTGGACCTCAGCGGGACTCTGTGGAAATCTCCCTGGGACCCCAATAAAACAGGGGTGGGTGCAGGAGGGGTGGGCATCTGTCCCTTGAGAGTGTCCCCTTTTCCTTTCCCATCCCTTCAATAGGTTCATTTCTAGTTCTCTGACCCTATGTCTGAAATCTTGCTGACTTGATCGCAAGAATCTAGGTGTGGACGGAGGTCTTCACACTGCCTCAGTTTCCCGGCAGGCCCCAGCTCCAGAACACTCCCAGCCCGAGTGATCATCTTTTAGCTATCATCATTTAATTCCAAGGAACCATACTTTGCGGTTGATGGTCCAAGGCAGAAGCGTAGAGTGGATTGGTGCGTCGCATGACCCAATTTTTGTTTTAATCATATTAAGGGAATACTGAGGCTCAGTCCCGGTGATTGGATTAGGTTAAGCCAGTAAGAGCCTTCTCTATGTGGGTCGCCGAGTGTTGTCTGTCTGTCCCTTAGGGATTCTCCTGTGTGCAGAGTACATTGCAACTCAATCGCTGTCATAATCACGTCAACAGGACAGGCACCATCGCGCACGCCTGTCATCCCAGCAGCTCGGGAGGCTGAGGCAGGAGAATAGCAAGTTCAAAGCCAGCCTCAGCAGCTTCATAAGGCCCTAAGCAACTCAGTGAGACCCTGTCTCTAAATAAAATACAGGGGTGGGGATGTGGCTCAGTTGGCAGCCTGGCATGCACAAAGCCCTGGGTTCAATCCCCAGCACCATAAATAAATAAATAAAATACCCCAAAAAAATGGCAGGCTGGGGATGTGGCTCAGTGGTAAGTACCCTTAACAATCCCCTGAACCAAGAAAAAAAGCAGAACGGAATGATGCCAGTCCCACTGAGCCATCCTGGACACAGGTGGGGCTAGTGTCCAGGTGCCCATCAGCCCCCCTCACCTGAGTAGGTTCACCTTCTGTCTGCAGATGAAAACATGAATTCTCACCTCACCTGTGTAGGTCTCCATTTGGGCTACTGGGAAGGGTTCTGGCACCTTCTCTTCCCAAGTATAAAAGAAAGATGTCTCAGGACTGAAAGTACGTACAAAACAAAGGAGACTTCATACCCATTTCTAGCAGCTTCCGAGGCTGACCCAGAACGGGCAGCAGACTGGACCATTCAGAGCCTCAGAGAATCTCAGCAAGGGAGGGTTTGATTCCTGGAGTCTCCCTTGAGAATCTCAATTTTTAAAATTCAACTACATTTTTTAGACCTATTGTATTTTAAAATATTATTTGACCTTTCTTTTTTTAATTCTTATATGATTTCTTATTTTTCCAAATTAATAAGTACCCAAAAGCTCTTGCCTACTAAGTTTTGGCAGTATTTATCCATGCCCCCAAATGGAAAATATTATGTATTACTGCAGCACAAACATAGCCACAGTCCAGCAAAATGGACTTTGTAAGAAATTCTGGTGGCCATGGCTGGGCTCTCGTTATTGTGTATTTATTATCTGTTGCTGCTGTAATAAAATGCACCCAAACTTAACAGTATACAACTATATTGATTGTAATCCCCTCAACCTCTGTGGGTCACGATTTGGGTGCTGTCTAGATGGATAGTCTGACTCAGGGTGTCCCAAAAGGTTGCAGTTCAGCTGTCCATGGGGACTGCCATTGTCTGATGGCTTGACCAGGGCTGGTCAGCTTCCAAGATGACTTGTGAACATAGCTGGTGACTGGGGACTGTGCACTGTTAGGACGGCTCAGCTCTTCACTAGAAAGAGCTCCCCACGGGCTTCTTGATACTCACCATATTAAAGTACCTGGCCACACCTGGTGACCCAAAGAAGAAAAAGACTGAGATGGTCATGTGTTCTATGCTCTAGCCTCTAAAATAACACCCCATCTTGCCACCATATTCTATTGGTGATGATATTCCACCGGTTAGTCTTCATCAACGTGGAAGGACACTACACATATCACAAGGGAAAATTTATCGGGCGCCATGTTGGAAACTGGCTACTCCATAGTTTCCCAGAGAATGATGGGAATTGTCCAAACTGGAAAGACCAAGACCAAGTTGAGGGCTTGCAGACTGACTGGCCAATCTTGTACCAGAAAGCCACCCATTCAAATGTCACCATCCAAAAACGCATGGCAAGCCCAGAATTCATCTAATATAATGGAGCCATGAAAGATCAAAGATGATCCACTCCTGTGGATGGATGAAGCAGCAAAAATTTGGAGCCAGAGAAAGGCTTGGAATAGATAGTGGTGTTGTGGTTCCAAATGGTCCACTCAGTGTGGAGCAAGATTCCAGGCAGTAGCTGAGGAAAGTGTCCCACCCACCCACAGAGAGGGGAGTTGGCTGTGGATGGAGGTAGGTCAGTGAATCTCGAGGGCACACATGGGCTAATCGGGGAAAGACAGGAGTGGGAGTTCAGTGCTAACTAGAATAGCACCAAGATGCCCTTCACCCGTCCCCAGTGTTGGCGAGGAGGCCAAGAACTCCAGCACACGTTCCAAAGCCCCTGCCTTGATGGGTCTCAGCTTCTGGCTCTGGATACCTTTTAGACCAAGCTGCCAGTCAAAGTCACATAATACCTGAGACTGAGAGGAGTTGAGAAAGGTCTAGGCTGATAAGAAGGTCCAGGATCAGTGGGGAGGTGTGCACCCTAAACTAACAGAGAGTCATCGTTGCTTACGTGACAAGAATCTGGAGACGGCACTGGCCTGCCTTGGCCCCGTAGCAGGTGTTTCTGCTATTCTCTGTTACTTGCACTTATGTCTGAAAACTAGCCACTGGCCCTCCAGGGGTGGTGGCAGTGTACAAGGCAGAATTGGAGGGAGGAGATGAGTGTCCACAAGTATCATCTAGCAAACGAAACCTTCCAGCAGAGGCCCCTGGCAGACTTTCATCTATGTCTAATTGCCCAAAGCAAGGTCCCAGGACTTATCCTAGCTCCAGGAAAGGCCCAGACAGTGGAGAGAAATGAGCAAGAAAGTCGTTTGGATTAGGCACACGCCGTTAACCTTGATCCTCATGCTTGTTGCTCCATGTTTGAGAGTTGGCTTCCCCAAGAGAGAGAGTGTGTGTGTGTGTGTGTGTGTGTGTGTGTGTGTCTGTGTGTGTGTGTTCTAGGATCAAAGAAACAAGAGAGAGGGAGAGAAGCCAAAGAAAGGGAGGGAGGAGGAGGAAGAGGGGGTTGATCTCCCACATACCCCCGCCTGGCTTCTTTCTGGGGCACATCACTTTGCCAGAATTGCACGTTACAACTTCCCCCAAAGCATATTTTCCAAAACAATAGTTCTTCAAGATCCTCCATGAATCAATGAGGATCTTATGGGAACAAAGGAGGTGACACCCACACCACCCGCGCATTCGACATGCACAAAGCAGACTCTTCAATAACCCGACCGAGGAGAAGCATTTTACTCCATGTGGCAGATACTGGGCTCCATCCCGGGTTCCATGTTCTCCTTTGTTGTCCTGAAGAAAAGAGTTATTTAGTTTCTCATTCTAATGGGATCTGTTACAATATTCATCATTTCAGGCTTGGTGGAAGCTGCCAGTGGCCCTGGGAGGTCATTCTAGCTGTTGAGACCTCATGAGGAGTCTCCTCGAGATCCCCGCAAAGGCTCCATTTCCTGATGAAGACCTCTTCTCTCCTCCCTCCTTCCCTTCCTTCCTCTTCCCTGCTAGAACACACACTTGTGGGGAAACCATCTCACACACACAGAACATCCAGTGAGAGGGTATGCAGCAATAAAAAATGACAACATCATAGAATTTGCAGGGAAATGGACGGCACTAGAGCAGATTATGCTTAGTGAAGCTAGCCAATCCCTAAAAAACAAATACCAAATGTCTTCTTTGATATAATGAGAGCAACTATGAACAGAGTAGGGAGGAAGAGCAGGAAGAAAAGAGTAACATTAAACAGAGACATGAGGTGGGAGGGAAAGGGAGAGAAAAGGGAAATCACATGGAAATGAAGGGAGACCCTCATTGCTATACAAAATTACATATAAGAGGTTGTGAGGGGAATGGGAAAATAAACAAGGAGAGAAATGAATTACAGTAGATGGGTAGAGAGAGAAGATGGGAGGGGAGGGGGGATAGTAGGGGATAGGAAAGGTAGCAGAATACAACAGTTACTAATAGGGCATTATGTAAAATTGTGGATGTGTAACCGACGTGATTCTGTAATCTGCATTTGGGGTAAAATTGGGGGTTCATAACCCACTTCAATCTAATGTATGAAGTATGATATGTCAAGAGCTTTGTAAAGTTGTGAACAACCAATAAAAAAAAAAAAAAAAAAGAGAGAGAGGGTTAAAACGCAAACTGAGGGCAAGATCCGGGAAGGAGACAGAGCCCGCATGTTGCTGAGCATGTGGAGTTGCTACAGGCACCCGTGGAGCATCTGTGTCTGGACCTTCTGCAGTGGGACAAGAAAGAAGTTCCTGCTAGGTCAAGGCTGTGTCATGTGCAGCCCAAAGCCAGCGACGTCCCTAAGATGCTCCAGCTATGTGAACCCAGAGACTCCTTCCTTGTAGTCCTGAACAACATCCCACAAAGGTGTAGTTCTGCGGATCCTAACTTTGGAAATACTGACCCTGTTTGTATTAGGACAGTTCTGAATAAAGAGAGGAGCGCTCCTGGGTTGTGACAGTATAGCAACCCACATGCTGCTTCTTTGCAGCCGGGGTAGAGGGAGGGACAGTGAGTCAGACTGCAACATTACCATCATAATTCAAAAATACTGGAAGCATCAGGCCCAAAGTGCATTGGTCACCCTTGTCGTCAGAGCACAAATATTTTAAATGCAAAATTTATCACTTCCTTGTATGACTGATTTGCATTCCTTGGACAGGGGTTGTAATTTTAATAACAGCCTCTATGGACAAAAGACAGCCTGCAGCTGGTTGTTGGCCCTATCTTCTGCACTTCCAGTAATTCAAAATAAGCACCAGCTCTTTATTCTTGCTCTTCTCACCAACAAGCACATCCCCAGATGTGGGGTGGCTGAGAACTCTTAGGACTTCGGAGCTGTCCTGAAGCTGTCACCCCGTTAGGAAGCCGCCGGCCACAAGAAGCCATTAGCACTGGGAATGGGCCGGTCACGGGAGATATCCACTGCAAATGTCAGACACAGGATCGTGAGGATTCAGTACGAGAAAAAGACTATAAACTATCCATTCGTCATTTCTATATCCATTACAGGTTGGAAGATAGTTTTGTGATGTATGTGATTAAAACTCATTACGTATATGATTGAAACTAATTTCATTGCGGTTTTTTTGGAGGGGTGCGTGTGAGATGAGACTGCTAGGAAAATTTAAAATGCATACGTGGCTGGTCCGTGTGGTGACATTCTAGGAGACTGTGGGCTCTTCACACATTGTTCTCATTCTCCTGTGTGACCCCGTACTAGCCAGGGTTCTCTAGAGGAACAGGGCCACACTTAGGGAGACTCTCCACTTCAGCTGGCTCTGCCCCATGCCAATCACTCGTGGACACACCCACCCAGAGCCTCTGGAACACTTTTTTTTTTTTTAAATATTGGGGACTGAACCCAGGGGTGCTCTTCTACTGAGCTACATTTCCAACCCTTTTATTTATTTATTTATTTGACACAGGGTCTCACTAAGCTGAGCAGGCTTGCCTCAAACTTTGCAATCCTCCTGCCTCAGATCCCAAGTTGCTGGGCTTACAGGTGTGCACCACCATACGGAGCAACCTTTTCTCTTTTTGGTAAAATTCTTTTCCCAGTGACATCAAACACTGCCTCTACACAGAGGAACCCCGCTGACATTCCCCAAGGTCTTCGGGCTGCGAGCCTGGACCCTTATTAGGTAAAACTGCTGCAGCTTCCGGTCCAGGCTTCCCCTGTACGATTCCAACGTCAGCAGCTGGGCTATCAGTTTGGAGTTTGTACATTTTCTGCCTCCAGGGTCCCTGGCAATGTGTTTTTTCTGCATATCTCCTGCAAGGAGGACTGTTCAGCACTGAGCTGCCACCACAATCCCAGCAGAACCAGCAATTGCAACCTCAATTTTTAAAAAATTGTTTACTTATCATTTTTATTTTTTACTCTTGTCTCCTTCTGGAATTTCTCTTATTTAGCCATTGGACCCCCAGAATTGGTCTGCTAATTTCCTCTTTTTCTGTATCCTTTCTCTTTTTCTCTTTGCTCTACGTAGGTTTCTTCAACTGGACCTCAGGCAGTAAGCCCAGGGTACATTCATCATGTGCACTTGGGCCACTCTGTACCTTCTGATTGCAGGCACCCACAACTCAGGGACTTTATAGAGACCAGTTTCTGCTCTGCTCTTTCAAGCAGCCAGGGGTCAGTGCAGGGGGATAATTCTGTCTTGGGAGTGGCCCTCAGTTGATGACTGATCAGCTTTTTCACTCAGCACCTTTCCTTGAGAGACATCCAAGTTATTGCCTGTAACAATACTTAGTTCCTTTTCATTACCAAATAATATTCCACAGTTTGAATCTACTATAGTTCGTCTAGGAGGACACCAGGAACTGTTTCCAGTTTGGGACCCTGGTGAGTCAATCTGTGAAGGTCATTCACATGTGTGTCTTTCTGTGGACATGGATTCCATTTCCTTGGGACAAATGTGCAGGGGAGCAATTGTAGGGCACTATGAACGTGCACTGTGCATGTTCTAAGGTGCCAACTTAGAGAGGTGTGTACTCTAATTGAAATGGAAAAGGATAAGCTTTGGGGTAATAAGATACAAGCAGGATGTTACTCTAAGGAATGATCTCATGGAAATAAGGAAACGCTCTTACAAACGAGGAGTCTAACATATCACCATAAGCACAGATTAAAAACATAAAGAGTGGTAGGCCAGGAAGGGTCAGTGGGTGAGGGCAGGAGAAGGGCACCCATAGGGACCAGCTGTTGGGGACCTTGCAAAGCTCATGCCCCGGCTGGGAACATGGGAACATGAGGCCCCTCAGAACATCTACAGCCCTCGGGAAGAGGTGTGCAGAGAAATGTGAAGAGAGAGAGCAGAAGAGAAACTAGACGTGGTTCAAGACATTTCCAATCAACGTGTCCATCTGACAGTCAAAAGGATTCCTATAAACAAAAACTGTGGCTTCGATCAAAGCTGAGAGGGAACATTTTCCAGTTCTTTCCTCCCGTCTGCAGCCTCCAAAGACTGCTTTTAATAAAACGCAACATGGTGTGCTGTGTGGTAGATGGTGATTTCCCCCCTAATATATTCTAATTCAAACTATTTTCAGGCAGCCTGATTTGAAAATTGCTCCCATAGCTATAAAAAGCACATGTATTTTGAGAAATAAAAGATGAGAAACAAGAAGAAAAGGATACTGGGGAAAAAAAATGCTCCAGTCTGTCTGGTTGCAACTCAAGCCAACAATCGGAGGTCCCGAGAAAATAATTCCACCAGATTTAGAAAAGGGGAGAACCAAGACAAAAATAAGCCCTTGCAAAAAATATAAGTCCTATGCCCAGGACTCACAAGAGCCCAATGTGAAAATGTACCATCTCCCTTACACATCTCGTTTGCATTCCTTAAAAACAAATTACTATTAGGTCCTTCTTTTTAAAGAAGTGTCCCCACCTTATCTCTTGGTAGATTCTTTTTTATGACTGTGTTAAAACGGGTTGTTGTGTCTGTTTGGGTTTTTGTGACGGTTTCTTTCTTGGATTTCTTTTTTTTTCCTTTTGTTTCCTAAAGTTGTCTTTTCCCTACAAAATCTTCAAGGTAGACAGCAAACCCATCTATCAGGGTTTTAAATCCGACGGCTGAGGAGAGCCAGTTTCAGGTAAAGAAGGAAAATCAATAAGGAAAGCAGAAAATCTGGAAAGATATGTCTGCAGGGATGTTGGGATTTGGTTATATAAAACAGCTACGAGCTGGGGACAGAGCTCAGGTGGCAGAGGGCTTGCCTCGCATGCACAAGGCCCTGGGTTCAGTTCCACTTTAACACAGGGACACACGGTCTGAGCCCGTGGGCTGCTTTTCATGAGGATGCGTTAACCTAACACCCAGGGGCTGGTGGGTCCGAGTCCTTGGGACTCCTTACAGATGCCTGCCTTCTCCTTCAGAGGCTGCCAAAGCCGGAGAGGCTTTATGGAGTTGGAACACACCAGAGCCTTTTAACAAGCTTGCCAAATCTGAATGTGCAGATCTTCTTTCCTGGGAGTAGGCTCATTACTGAACCACGGCAGAAACATGTCCTCTTGTATTTAATGTTGTGGTCGTGTGCCTTGCCATCACGGGTGCCCAGGTCCGTGAGCATGCATAACTTGTGGTCAGACATGGAGGGAAATGTTTCCTTCCAAGTGTAAGAATGCGCTGGGCATGTGGCATGTCCCTGATGTCCCAGCTGATTGGGAGGCTGAGGCAGGAGGATCACTTGAGCCTAAGAGTTTGAGACCAACCTGGGCAAAATAGCAAGACCCTATCTCAAAAAAAAAAAAAAAAAAAAGAATGAAAAAAAATATATATATATGTTTTTAAATCTTTATCTATTAAACAACATATCTTTAAAGCCACCCTTTTGTTCAAAAGCAGATCACATTTATAGTTTTTGAATTTGCTGTTCTTGAACTCATTGTTAAAAAATCCCTAAATTACTTCCTTTTTTTATTCCCCCTGTGGTGCTGGGGATTGAACCCAGGGCCTTGTGCCTATGAGGCAAACACTCTAACAACTAAGCTATATCCCCAGCCCCCTAAATTACTGTCTTAAATGTCATGAGACCCAGTATTCTGTGGTGAATTTGGTATATCCAACAAGCACATTCTTCAACGTAGCTATAAAGCTTATAACCAAAGTGTGGACATTCTGGTAGCGCCCACAGTCTGAAGAGCCACCTTCGAGGGCTTGGAAGCAGACATCATCGGAGTCTCTAGATGAAGGCAGCCCTGACTGAAGGCTTTCTACAACCTCATGAGAGGCCCAGAGCAGGAACCATGCCCAAATTCCCAACCCAGACAAGCCCTGAGAGATAAGAAATGATCATCTTTGTTCTGTTCGAAGTTGCTCCATGTGGGGATGACTTGTTATGCAGCCATACTGTCTGTCTGTGTCTCTCTCTCTCACCCACCCCCACACACACACCAAA
Source organism: Spermophilus citellus (assembly GCF_964194105.1). Classification (NCBI taxonomy): domain Eukaryota; kingdom Metazoa; phylum Chordata; class Mammalia; order Rodentia; family Sciuridae; genus Spermophilus; species Spermophilus citellus. The sequence continues at coordinate 4,595,935 of NC_138190.1, forward strand.
ATGGATCACCCCCAAAAGACTCACTTTGATCAGGAAAAAAAGTTTGCCAAGGTTTTCACCCCTTTGATCAGATGATTCAGTAGATCAGATACATTTTTTTTTTAACTCAAGTCTTTAAAGCAGCCAACCATATATATATATTTTCTTTTTGGACATGAGTGTTTTTCACACATCAATTAAATTTTGCTTCTCAGAGACAATGTATCTCCTTCTATAAAGTTCCTTTTCCTGGCTATAATTCTGATAAAGGGAGTAAAGATATTTCCTTTGCCTTTCTGAATTTCCAATCACTGTCTAGATGTAATTGCCAACAACCCATGCGAATTATGAAATTGTGACATATTGTTTAATTGACAAAAACTAAGAATCAAACTGAGACAGGGTAGAACATAAGCTCATTTTTTCCCCCAACAAAACAAAGCTTAATAATTTAATTGAGTTTGAGGGAAATATTGAAATAAAATCCCACCTGTTCCATCAAATATTTGTCTTTGAAACAGATTAAACACAAGACTTTTTCATTATCCTATGCATGTAATGGGCTAAATATTAAAAGCTATATGTGAACAAGAGGATCTTGGATGTATCAAGTTATCTTCAGAGAACCAAATGACGGGGAACTCACAGAGAGGTAGAAAGACTCAGCTCCGGAAGCAAACCCAGTATTCAGAAGGCCTCCCAATAAATTTTAAAACAAAAATTAAGACGATTCTCCCACCATAGCAGGAAGTTTCTCAAGCACGGAAAACTGCCTCTGTACTCTGGGTAATTACCCAAAATATAAAAGGTCAGTTTAATAGTCCTTTATTCAGCCTGAATGTTCTCCAACCACAGCGCCGCCATCCCTGTCCAAAGCTGACCTTCCAAATCCATGAGGAAATAGCCTATAAAAATAAAAGAAGACCATTTAGTCAAAAACTAGCCTGTAATCTTGGGTTTTGGGATCATATTTTTTTATTCTTTGTCTCCAGGGGAAAAAAAAAACACGATACAAGTTGGCTTTTGGGGTGTGCTTTTAAAATTTGTTTTTGAGCACTTTCTATGACCAGACACTTGTCTAAACATAAAACTGTCCAACTCATTTAATTCCTCAATAACCTTTGGGCTGAGTACAATTGATAACCCCCTTTCCACAGGAAGGAAGCTGAGGGTCCAGAGAGAGGGAGAAATTCTGCCCAATTGGTACAACTGGTAGGAGACCAGTTAAGGATTTCTTTTTCGTTTTTTCCAGTGCCAGGGATTGAACCCAGGGCCTTGTGCATGCTAGGCAAGGGTGCTATCACTGAGCTATATCCCCAGCCCCAAGGATTTGAACTGGCAACATCAGACACCAAAGACTCTGGACCTTTAGACCTGACTCTATGTCTTGATTGCTTTCATTAATAAATCTCAATGCCTCTCCAACCCGTTATCTTTTGATCTACCCCAACGAGCACAACAGAGCGGACTCTCCCAAAGCCTGAGAGTCCCACATATAGGGATTTCATGCCTGCTGTGTCGGAAATCCCAGCAACCTGACAAACAGGGCCGTGATGCCAACAGTATACATGTTACTAATGTATAAAGAAATTCACTACAGAGAGCTTTTCCTGATTTATAAGACTGCTATTGATAAACCAGTTCTATTGTGCAATTCACCTGCTATAAGAGAATTGCAAAGACAGAGTACCTCTTAGGAAATGTTCCGTCAAGCATGGAGATGGATGGATTGATGTCAAGTAGCCATGAGAACAGATTTAATTGTGGCTCTGAACTGGTGTGTATTAGAACATGCATTAAACTGTCCATGTTCTTGATCAGTTTTAAGACAAGAGGCAACAGAGTGGCCAATTCAAACTCAGAACCAGCTTCTAAAGCATCACTGATCTATGGACGTTATAGGAACTACGTAATTGGAGAAAATGTAGCAATTTGTACATTGAAAAATGAATTCAGCCTGCCCCTGTGATCTGTCTGCTGGAAATACATGAAACTATGAACGTGCAAACAATAAATTCAGTTTCTTTTGTGCTAAGGACTGGATAATTCGTTATTAGGAAGATTTATTTTAAAAAAATTATTTTTATGATTCATAATAATGAATCCTGTAAATGCTTGCCAAGATCAAGCTCCTTAGGAGAATAACAGCAATCACATTTGTGATATTACTGAAAACATCATCCTGAGTAAATGTAGTTTCCTTGAAAAATTACTGACTGGGGAATCATCACCGGATAATGTTTAACTACGACACAGGATTATGGTAGATTATGACCTCCATTTATTGTTTGGTTTGGTTTGTTTTTGAGATATCTTGTCCAATGTCCAAAACTATAATGTAGCATCATTTGAAACATTAAAGCTAAAGCATCAATAAAGAGCATTAAGACAGTCATTTCAGGCCTGAGGACATAGCTCAGTTGGTAGAGTGCTTGCCTCAATGCACAAGGCCCTGGATTCAATCCCCAGCACAAAGAAGAAAGAAAGAAAGAAAGAAAGAAAGAAAGAAAGAAAGAAAGAGAGAGAGAGAGAGGGGGGGGAGGGAGGGAGGGAAAGAGAGAAAGAAGGAAAGAGAGAAAGAGAGAAAGAAGGAAAGAAAGAAAGAGAGAGAGAGAGAGAGAAAGAAGGAAAGAAAGAAAGAAAGAGAGAGAGAGGGGGGGGGAGGGGGGGAGGGAAAGAGAGAAAGAGAGAAAGAAGGAAAGAGAGAAAGAGAGAAAGAAGGAAAGAAAGAAAGAGAGAGAGAGAGAGAAAGAAGGAAAGAAAGAAAGAAAGAGAGAGAGGGGGGGGGAGGGAGGGAGGGAAAGAGAGAAAGAGAGAAAGAAGGAAAGAGAGAAAGAGAGAAAGAAGGAAAGAAAGAAAGAGAGAGAGAGAGAGAAAGAAGGAAAGAAAGAAAGAAAGAAAGAAAGAAAGAAAGGAAGGAAGGAAGGAAGGGAGGGAGGGAGGGAGGGAGGGAGGGGGGAGGGAGGGGGGAGGGAGGGGGAGGGAAAGAGAGAAAGAGAGAAAGAAGGAAAGAGAGAAAGAAGGAAAGAAAGAAAGAAAGAGAGAGAAAGAAGGAAAGAAAGAAAGAAAGAAAGAGAGAAAGAAAGAAAGAAAGAAAGAAAGAAAGAAAGAAAGAAAGAAAGAAAGAAAGAAAGAAGGAAGAAAAAGATCATCATGACAGTCATTTCAAACCAACAGACCCACTTGGATTTCAGTTGCTCATTGTTCATTCACACAGTTTTGCAACATGAACTAGCCACATAAATGATTCTGACAGCCCTGGGCCAGCTCAATAATTCCAGAAACACCTAACAATGATTGCATTCTGGAAAAGTCAGTGCTGTACCTCATTTCCTTCAAACTTGAAGCCTGTGGCAGAGCCGTCAATTATGGAGATGTGAGCGCTGGCTTGATTAAGATTGCTCAAAGGAACCAAGAAATGGTCTCTGTTGTGATCACATATCTTTCCTCAGCCAACTTTTTCTCAACCTTCTTGACACTGACCTTTGGGAACAAAGGCAAGAAAAAGACTAAATGACCAAATGACCAAAAAGGAGGGTTTCCACCCAAAGCCACCCTGGTGACTCATCTTGAAAGCAGATCCACCCACCCCAGCTAAAGCTTCTCTCGCAGTCTCACAAGATGTCCTGGATCAGAACCCCTCAGTTAAATTCTTACGCCCAGAAACGTTGATAATGCTGTTGATTGTTTTAAACTGAGAGGTGACGATTTGTTCTGCAGCCGGACATAAGCAATACACCAGGAATTTGAACCCAGAGGTCCCGACCCCAAAGCCCGAGTCCTTTGCTTTCACAGCGCTCCTTTCTCTGTGGCCTTTTGGGCAAAATCTGAATGTTTCGGCCTCCTCAGTGTGTGGTTTTCCCTAACAGCCCGCGCAGTCTTGGCCAATTACATCACATTTTTGTACCTATTCATGGTTCTTTTGTGGGGGAGGAGGGGTACTGGGGATTGAACTCAGGGGCCCTCGAACACTGAGCCCCATCCCCAGCCCAGTTTTGTGCTTTATTTAGAGACAGGGTCTGAGTTGCTTAGCGCCCCACTTTTGCTGACGCTGGCTTTGAACACGCCATCCTCCTGCCTCAGCCTCCCGAGCTGCTGGGATAACAGGCGTGCACTTGGCCTGTTCACAGTTGTTGATGCTGAACACTAGCCTTGCTATCTAGATCATAACAGCCAGGAGAAAAATTGTACCCTAAACCCCAGGAGCATATTAAGTGCTGATCAAGTGGTAAACCCCCAACGCGTATTTTGGGATGAAGAAGGAACTACCATCTAAATCTGTGTGACACCAGGAGACGACCCCGGGGACTTTGCTCTTACTTCTGGCTGACCCAAACGAGAACAAATTCCACCTCTGAGAAGAAAGAAGGAAAATGATCGGAGTTGGGATTTTTGTGAATCCAGAAAATCATTTTGAGGCACAGGACGTACGAATGTTTTCCAAAAACAGGCAAAAATAAAAAATATCGTCCTAAGCCCAAGTATGTTGTTGGGTCCTCCGTGAGTTCTTAGGCTTCCCCGTTTCCAGCTGCCTGGAGGTTTGGGGCAGCAGGTGCCCAGACTGGAGTGGCCCAGCCTGGCGCTCACCTCACCCAACCCCTGGCCACAGAGGGGAGCCCAAGCCCTCATTAAAACAGCATCTGCCTGGGTTAGTGAGTTGTTTGCACACGCACAATAAATCAACACTCGACACCCAGTTGCAATGGATTTTCAACGTGGGAGGTGCCTCATCACCCAGATTTTACCTCACAGTGAGGATGAGGGTGGGGAGAAAATGGTAACGTGTGAAAGAAACCAAGTCCGGAAAGCTTTGACCTGAAATAGGAAACCCGGGGAACTGCAGATGTTGCCGGGGTGATCAGGTGGAAGACCACACGTTTTTATGGTGACCACTGAAACAGAAGTCAGCGTCACATGTACAAACGCTGCTGTCACATATGGTGGCCACCCATAGCAATGGAGCCCCTGAGATGTGGGAAGGATGATGGAGAAGCCAACTATTAGTACGTTGGATTTTAGCTCGTGACTAAGTCATGACTAATTAGTTATCCATATACTTCATTTAGATATAAATAGTCACATATGGTTAGAAGATATGGCACCAGGAAGAGCCAGGTGCTTCAGAACAATTTCCCAGAGAATTTGGGGCACTCTCAAGTAACTGCAACCAAACACAAACTTAGAATTACAGGGCTCCCTCTTATCCTTAGGGGATACATTGCAAGACCCCCAGTGGGTATATGAAATTGCATCGCACCAAAACAAGTATATGTTGTGCATGCGAGAAAGTTTAACTATAAATGAGACACAGTAGCTGGGTGCACCGGCACACACCTATGTTAACTGGGAGGCAGGAGGACTGCAAGTTCAAGACCAACCTCAGCAACTTAAGCCCTGAGCAAGTCAGTGAGACCCTGTCTCAAAATAAAAAATAAGCCGGGCACCGTGGGGCACACCTGTAATCTCAGTGGCTCCAGAGGCTGAGGTAGGATGGATGACAAGTTTAAAGTCAGCCTCAGCAATGTAACGAGGCCCTAAGCAACTTAATGAGACCCTGTCTCTAAATAAAACACAAAAAAGGGCTGGGGGTATGGCACAGTGATTAGGTGCCCCTGGGTTAAATCCCTAGTACTAAAAAAGATTAAAAAAAATTTTTTTAAAAAAGGGCTGGGTTGTAGCTCAGTGGTTAAGTGCCCTTGGGTTCAATCCCTGTACTAAATTAATTAATTAGATACAGTAAGATGTTGACGACAACAACTAATAATAAAACTGAACAATGTTAATAATATAACATAATACGGCCAACATGACTACTCTTGGAGCCATTTGAAATAAAATATGTGTTACTTAAACATAACCCATACTTAACAAAAGCACTGTGATATTGTGACAGTCAATCTGATAACCAGAATGCCACAAATTGTCAAAAGGAGGGTAGCATATACACTGTGGATACACTGGACAAAGTGATGATTCACATCCCAGAGTGGAATGTCATGAGATTTCTTTCATCTTTCTCTCCAGAATGATGCTCAATTTAAAACTTAGAAATTATTTTCCCAGAAATGGATATAAAAGAACTCAAAACTCTAAATCTTCAAACCATATTTCAAAATTTCAAGAACGCCCTATTGACTAGCTATTGTCTGGAGTCGCTTTAGGATCTAATCTAAGAAGCAAGACAAGAAAGAGTGAAGAAGGATGTCCACCCAGTGTCTTCAGTCGGGTTCCTCTCCAATCATGGAAGGACGATTCAGTCTGTTCTGCAAGAGGGGGCCACTGATGTATACCTTTGGGGTTCAATGGGGCACAAAGTGAAGCAAGGCTGCCTGGATTAGAAATCAAGTTCTGTTCACAAAGGAAGCCCAAATGGGATACAGGAAAGCCCTGGGAGGCCCAGTATGGCCCAGTATGGCTTTAATTTAATTTTTTTTAAGAGAGAGAGAGAGAGAGAGAGATTTTAATATTTATTTTTTAGTTCTCGGCGGACACAACATCTTTGTTGGTATGTGGTGCTGAGGATTGAACCCGGGCCACATGCATGCCAGGCGAGCGCACTACCGCTTGAGCCACATCCCCAGCCCCCCAGTATGGCTTTATAGGTCCACTGTGGCTAGGCAGTGGAACAAGTGGAAACTCACTCCCGGCTGGCAGAAGCATCCGCTTATATGATCACTAGGGGACACTACTACAGGTTTCTACTGAAATGGCCCACCCCAATTCCTGGGCACATGATTACTGTGATTTGGCTAAGTGTCCCCCAAAGGCCCATGTGTTAAGGGTCAGCCTGTGGCACTACCAGAAAGTGGTGGAGTTTTTAAGAGGTGGAGCCTACTGGGAGACAGTTACATCTCTGAGGCACATAATGGCAGTGTTACATCTCTCAACATGGTAATGAGAAAAGCATCCAGGCCCATATGATTCAACATTATCTAAGGTTTCCCTTTCAGTGGCTACAGTGAGCTGAGGTCAAATATGGTCCCAAAATATTAAATGGAAAATTCCAGAAGCAAACAATTTGTAAAGCTTTAAATTTTTTGCCATACCAAGTAGCATAATGAAATCTCTCACTGTCCTAGAATGTCTCACCCAGAATGTGAATTATCCCTTTGTCCAGTGTATCCGTGCTGTATATGCTACCCACCCATTAGTCATTTAGTAGCCATCTTGGTTAACAGAAGGACTATCACAGAATCACAGTGTTTGTGTTCAAGTCACCTTGTTTTACTTAATAGTGGCCCTGCTGGCAATTTGAATATGGCAAATAGAAATGCTTCCTCTAAGTGAAAAGGTGAAAGTATAATAAGATATTCTAAAAAAAGGAGAGATCATATTCACAGACCTTTTACGTCAACAGATAGTTCTAACTGTTCTTTACTCTTGTCCATCTCTTACTGTGCCTAATTTACAAGTTAAACTGTACCACAGGTGTGCATGTGTAGGGAAACAGACCACTTACAACACAAAAACATCTTCCATATATATTCTTTTTTTTTTTTAATATTTCATTCACATTTTAGTTTTCAGCAGACACAACATCTTTGTATGTGGCGCTGAGGATCGAACCCGGACCGCACCCATGCCAGAAGAGCACGCTACTGCTTGAGCCACATCCCCAGCCCCCATATATATTTTTCAATTCTTGTTTTCAGTAAGACAAGGTCTCATTAGGTGCTGAGGAGCTGGCCAGATTGCCAAGTTGGCTTTGAACTTGCAATTCTCTAGTTCTCAAGTTACTGGGACTATTGATGTGCCCCAGTGTGCCTGACTTCAACAGCTCTTTTTATTTTTGAAGGGTACCAGGGATTGAACTCAGGGGCACTTGACCACTGAGCCTCATCGCCAGCCCTATTTTGTATTTTATTAGAGACAGGGTCTCACTGAGTTGCTTACAGTCTCGCTGTTGCTGAGGCTGGCTTGGAACTCACGATCCTCCTCCTCAGCTTCCCAAGCCTCTGGGATTACAGGCGTGCGCCACCACACCTGGCTCAACAGCTTTTAAAAGGAAGCTTTGTCCATCCCAAAAAGTACACTTAAGGGGCTGGGGTTGTGGCTCAGCAGTAGAGCACTCACCTAGCACGTGCAAGGTGCTGGGTTCGATCCTCAGCACTGTGTAAAAATAAATAAATAAAATAAAGGTATTGTGTCCATCTACAACTAAAAAAAAATAAAAATAAAAAAAATAAAAAAAAGTACAGCTCAAAACTCACCCCTTCCATGAACTGTGAAAGTGTCAAAGAGCAATCTTTCATTTTCTTTCCATGAAAAAAGCAAAACTGTTCACGTGCATAGGTCTTACTGTATTCACCAGGATTTGAACCTAATGGATTTTTAAACCTCCCTTGGTGTTTAGCACAGTATTGGTGACAGATACCGTGTATTTCAACTCTCTTTGACCAAACCACATCTCTTCTGCTATTAAAGTCGCTCAAATGGCAAAGATAAATATTATCTCATACTTTCTGTGAATTTTCAAACAGCTGAATCCAGTTAAACACATATTTCTTTGTGCATATAAAAATGAAAACCGTCGCAACAGAAAAGACTCCGGAATTTTCCATCCACACGGCTGTTGCTATCCAGCACTAGTGATGTCAATGTCACCTCACTGTCCCCCATTAGGAAGAGCACTGCATTGCTTTATGGTTTCGGTTTAGGGCAAAGGCATCAGAAATGATCAGGAAAAGAACAGACCCCCAAAAAATGTGACCAAAAAGCATGCAGACGGTTACAGCAGGCTAGATCAAGAATTTTAAATTCATAAAAGCCAGGCACAGTGGTGCATGCCTGTAATTTCAGCAGTTCAGGAGGCTGAGGCAGGAGGATCACAAGTTCAAGTGCAGCCTCAGCAAAAACCAGGGCACTAAGCAACTTAACCAGACCCTATCTCAAAACATAAAAAGGGATGGTGGTGTGGTTTGGTGGTTAAGCACCCCTGGGTTCATTCCCCAGCACCAAAATAAATATATGGGAGGATGATTTCTGCAAATAGTGCATAATTTCATATGAGGGACTTGAACCTCCATGACTTGGGTATCTGGAGGTTTTTGGAACCAATCTCCCATGCATACCAAGGATGACTAGAGTTTAATGGGACCAGTTAGGCACCATTGGGCATGGAGTGGTCTCACCTATTTATTAACACCAGAGGGAAAGCAGAACAGAACAGTAAGCAAGAATCTTCCTTTAAAAGACTTTTGTCCACCATCATGGCGTTCTGCATGCTTGGTACCTGGGCACAGAGTCCCTGAAGTCCAGGAATTGACTGCAGCTAAAGCCATTTGAAGCATCCTATGTTCGCCTGTCCCCAAGCCTTTCATTTGATAACAGTTTCCTAATTCTTTGTCACACATGCTTGGATGAAGGAAATTTCCAGAATGGTCAAACTTATCATCTCAGTTCTTAGGAGTAAAGTAAGAACCCAGACACACTTGCTCTCTCCCTTGGTCTCTGCTTCAGCCACCCAGTTGGTCTCTGGGGCTTGCTAGGGTCATCATTTCCACCCTTGGGGAAGAAGAACTCTCCCAGGGCTTCCGGCCACCTGGGAGTCCTCTCTGGCTTGCTCTGGCCCTGCCTCCCTGGAAGAAGGATCCATGGGGCCAACAGGAGACCAGAGCTTGAAAGCACAATAGGAAGACACCGTCTGTGAGTTCTAAATTTTCATCAATATGAATCTATGACTTTGACAGATTTAAAAAATTAGTTGGGTTTTTTTCCCCATTGTCTTTTTCCTTAGAAAAATGCATAAGTGTGTGACATTTAAGATCTAGAGTCTGGCACGGTGACTCACACCTGTAATCCCAGTGGCTCAGGAGGCTGAGGCAGGAGGATCATGAGTTCAAAGCCAGCCTCAGCAACAGAGAGACTCTAAGCAACCCAGTGAGACCCTGTCTCTGAATAAAATAGAAAATAGGGCTGGGATGGGGCTCAGTGGGCAAATGCCCCTGATTTCAATCCCTGGTACCCCCTCCCCCCAACAACAACAACAAAAAAAAAACATCTAGAGACAGTTTTAAAGATTTTCCAAGTGTTTGATCACTCACAGAGAGAAATGACCCGGGAGTCAAGGACGACTTTATGGTGCTGGGAACATTTCAGTGTGTGCTTCTGCCCCGGGGACAAAGCCCATCGTCACCAGTACAAGGGAATCCAGGAGAAACCACCACTGGTACTGGGAAGAAAAGGCACTGGTACTCGGTGTACTGCACAGATCTTCACCATCTGACCTTCCTCCTTGCTTCCTGCTGTTTTGCACTCTGCAATCATTCTTCTTGATATTTTACTAACTTAGCAAAAGGTTTTAGTGCTCTCTGAGCCTGATTAACAAGCAAGAAAAGGGAAAACCGGGGCTGCCTCGGGAGGTTTGGCAAACTCAAACCACCCACTCACCCTGCAACCACTTTCAAAAAGCACAAAGGAGGCCGAAGTCTGTATTGCATGATCCACTCTGAGATACACTCCACCAGGGAAAAGTGGAATTGCCTTTTAAAGGTAGATTGCTGTGATTCAGACGTCAAATAGCCCCGTGGTCTGAATGTCTGTGTCCAATGCAAAACTCCTAACTTAGAAGATGATGGTGTTGGTGGTGGGGCTCTGGGAGGGGCTGAGCTAATCAGGTGCAGCCCATGAGTGGGACGAGGGTCCTTATAAAACAGACCCAGAGAGCCCCCTGCCCTTCCACCATGTGAGGACCCAGGAGAAGGCACCATCTAGAAGCCAGGAAGCAGCCCTCAGCAGACCCTGTGTCCGCCATGCCCGGACCTTGGATTGCAGCCTGCAGAGCTGAGAGCAGTCAGGGTCTGGGGTCTATAAGCCCCCTGGGCTGGGGTGTTTGTTACAGCAGCCCAGGGAGACTAACACTAGCCCTCTGACCAGTGCAACGCCCTGAGTACGTTTGTCCCCAAGTTCCTACATTGAATCATCACCCCAAGGTGCTGGCATATGGAAGGGGCTCTGGGAGGGCTGAGGTTATAACAGCACCACCCCAGGAACAGGATGAGGCTCCTGATAGAGGAGATCCAGAGAGCTCCCTGCCCCTTCCACCATGTGAAGATGCAGCAAGAAGGTTCCACCTATGAACCGGGAAGCTGCCCCAACAGATTTACAGAATACGCCAGCACCTTCTTCCTGTGGACTTCCAGCCTCCAGGACTGCAAGAAATGTTTCTGGCTTTTGAAAACCATTGAGTTTATAGCATTTTGTTAGAGCAACCCAAAGGGACTAAACAGCCTCTCATGAGCTCTAGAACCTTCCTATGGAGCTAACCACACTCACTCAGCACATACACCATCTATGGTGCAGGAATCCATGCACGTACACACCAACAGTATGTGCCCTCTACCATGGATCAGTGCACATACACACACACACAGGCACACACTTATCTACGACGGGTCAACTCATGCATGAGCACTCACACAAACAGCACGTGCCCTCTACCACAGACCAGTGCACATGTGCACACAGACATAGGCATGCATATCAACCGCAGCACACACATGCACAAAATCCCTAGGAGTTTGGGGTATAGCTCAGTGGTAGGGCGCTCCTGGGTTTCACCCCCAGCACTGTAAAAAGCGAGTGAAATTTATCTATTATTATGACTTTTCCAAAAGAAAAGAAAATGTCTGTCTTCTCAAACCACAGCACTAAGAGTTAGGGCTTTATCTTCTGTGTTGATGTAAAAACTCCCTTGATGACTGGGGCTGTAGCTCAGTGGTAAAGCACTTGCCTGGCATGTATGAGGCCCTGGGTTCGATCCTCAGCACCACCAATAAATGAATAAATAAATACACACATACATACATACATACATATATACATACATACAAGATTCATTGATGCCTAGAAAAAATATTTTTTAAAAAAGCTCTTAAAGAAAAAACTCCCTTAGTTGGTCAGTGAATTCCAACTGTCATAAAATGTTTGCCAAATTTGACTCGTGACTCAACAAGGTAAATCACAATGTTTTAGGAAAATACAGCTTCCCACCGGGCATGGTGGCACATGCCGGTAATCTCAGTGGCTCGGGAGGCAGAGGCTGAGGCTGAAGGATCGTGAGTTCAAAGCCAGACTCAGCAATTTAGCTAGGCCCTAAGCAACTTAGTGAGACCATGACTCTAAATAAAATATTAGAAAGGGCTGGGGATGTGGCTCAGTGGTTGAGCGCCCCTGCATTCACTCCCAAGTACCAAAAAAATAAAAAGAAAGAAAGCCCAGGCACAGTGGCTCATGCCTGTAATCCCAGCAACCTGGGAGGCTGAGGCAGGAGGATTGCAAGCTCAAAGCCAGCCTGGGTGAGTTACAAAGACCCTATCTCAAAAGAAATAATCAAAACAGCTGGGGATGTAGCTCAATGACAGAGCACTGCTGGGTTTAATTCCCAGGAAAGAAAGAAAGAAGAAAATACAATTTCCCTTTGGTCCCAGGCAAGCATCTAGGCCATTGATACCATTCAATGCCAACATTAACTGCAGTGTACCTTCTGGCTAAAGCAAGAGATTGGGTGAAACACAGTAACAAAAAGACATCAAATTCACATGTAGTTTTTTTTTTTTTTTTTTTTTTAACTATGTGGCATATAGAAGTTTCAGAGGGGAAATCGCTACCTTTTAAGCATGATGGTAGGCAAAGAGCTCTCATGGGACCATCTGGGGACAAGCTGAGCCTCAAAAAGAATCATGACAGTAATTGATGACAAGACATATAACAAAAATGAAACCACGAGTCAATAATGTTGCTCAAAACTAAAGGACAGGGAAGTAAAATCTCTGCTCCCTAGGGGGACTTCATCTAAGTACTTGTAGCAGAAACGAAAGTGTCAGTAATTCACCAGTCTGTGACTTGGTACAAAAAGAAAAGACGGTGCATGGCTGTGAACAGATATTCATAGGCTCAGAATACCACCCCAAATTACTCACTCATTGCACAGGACAGACGCACATGCCCAATGTGGTGGACACATGCCTGACCAGCTTACCACACCCAGCCAAGACAAGACAAGGCCAACCTGACTCAGAATGCCTTCATGCACCTTCATGAAAGGGACATAGCACCAACTCTGCAGTCCAGGAGGCCAAGTCATCGCAAAAGTGTCTAAAGGATTCTTGCCAAACATGTCCAACCTGAATTGAAGCAAAAAAAAAAAAAAAACAATTACACAAATACAGATTATTGGATATTAAAGAGGACCACCGACCTAGACTTTTCCAAAGCTATCAGAGCCATGCAAAAACTCTAAAGGACAATGACCAACTGTCATAGCTGGAGAAAACTACAGAGTCCTAGCTACATGTGGTGTGTACGATTCTTAACCAGAGTTTAATGGCAATTTTTTTTATAAAGACTATAGATATTTTTTCTTGAATCCAAAGGCCCTGGCAACTACCAAGTGGTCACAGATGTCCAAGCAATGTGACAGCCACCTGTTGCTCTGAGAATTCCTGCCTTGGTTGGGTTTGGGGGCAGGTTTGGGGCAAACGGCATTGCTGGTGAGGTTTGGGCAAGGCTGAGATGCAGCTGTCCAGGTCAAGCGCAGGTAGGAAGTGCTGGGATCCATCCAGATGTGCCCTGGGGCTGGTGTGCAGAGAGTGAAGAAGCCCAGGAGGACTTAAACACTGAGTGGCCTCTGTCCCTCCTGACATTGCTTTGCTCGTAGAAGGTACAGAGAGAAAGAAGGGAAGGAAGGATGGAGGGTGTGTGTGTGGGGGGGGGGGTGCCCACTGAGGATCTCTGAAATAATTTAGGAAGTCTTAGACTAACATTTGAAAAGGATCACGCTGGTAATTGGTGTCTCAATTTATATCCCTTGAAAAAGCCATTTCAGTGATAGAGAATTTAGTCAGAGAACTAAATGGAGTCAGCCACACATTTATCTCACTAAGGATTTTGTGTCTCAGGACTGTTCAAAGGGTAATTTTGAAGATGGGGGGAAAAAATCAGTCAAATGCTGAGCAGTGTTCCCGTCACACTGGAAGGACACACTGTGTACCTTAGTCCTTCTCCACCACAACACCTGGGCTTTAGACAAATTCCATACCAAGAGACAGGGAAGAGCCGTCCCTGGCCCACCGTCTTCCTCCAAAGCTGGAAACTCTTAGTTTGAAATGTGCAACAATGAATCAAAATTCAACTTGGGCATTGGATACTCAGGCATGATTCACCGGCAACACGGAAGGGCTACAATCGTTTCCAGTTGCCCTGCACACTGGCAAGAGAAGGCAATAAATCAAATTTTATTTTCAGAAATTTCCTGGTAGGTTTTTTTTTGTTTCTGATCCTGATAGACTGCTAAATCTCTGTCCTGCCCCCCACAAAGAAAATCAGATAAGCATCAACGCATCAATGGTGCCAATGTGCATCAGTTCACTCGCCCATCTCACAAAAATATATCTGCCTGTTGTGATTTTCTCTCTTTTCCCCCACCCCAGCCCACGCTGGTGATCAGACCCAGGAGTTCATGAGCGCCACATCTTGCTTTGTGGTCTGTTCTGTTGAAAGTGATCCCCAATAGCTTTTACACGATAGGATGTTTTCCAATCCCACAAAGTGAGTTCTTCTGGGGTAGAGCCTGGGTGTTCTCAGCAGATAAAACGCTTTAATTGGGTGAGGAAAGAGATTTACCACTTCAACCCTTCTTTGTAAAACCTCCTTTGACTCTGCCGGTGATCCAAGCCCCCCACTTCGGAGGCTCCTTCTCTTTCAGCGTCTGTTGGATGGTGTTACTGTCTTCCAAATGTGCCCCTGTGCACTTTTATAGGACTTAGGACAATAACGACTCTCTTGGGTTTCCTTCGCTTCTTCGCGACCTATAGTGGGATCCAGGAAGCTTTGACACAAGTCATGGACCCAGGCTAGCAGCCTCATCCATTTTTTTTCTTCTCTTTAAGTTCATTTTAATGATATGATTTAGCCCAGTACAGTAATGCACGGCGATACACTCTGAGAAGCATTTTGTTAGGCTATTTCATGATTGTGCAAATATCCCAGCGCATTTACAAACATCTCCCAGTGATGTCATTGGACAGGACCACCATTGTATATGAGGTTCCTTGGTGATCAACACATAGTTGGATGGCTCATGACCACGTGGGCAAAATAGCATCACTTCAACATGAGAAGGCTAAAAGTGATTGCTGAGAACATTTCCATTGTTTTTCCAAAGGCATGGAAGTCCCGTGTGCCCTGCACATGGCATGTGTATAAATTCAGACTGGTTGCTGTTTGAGTCCCACTTGTGACCACATCCTATCCGACTCGATAGGCAGCCTGTGAAAGACGGGTTTGGTGAGATTCCTCCCCCAGCCTGAGTACCCCCAAAGATACTGCGGGAGCCTGTACTCTTTGTGCCCTGGGCCACCTTTAATTGATTCTGAAAGTCACCTGGGCAAGCAGCCTGCCAGCTGATAAATCCATGAACGCTGACCTGTTCCAGCCCCAGGGCTGCCCGGTGTCACTCAGATACACCAGGCTGCATCCTGGCGGACTGAGCAAACCATCAGCCCTGGGTCAGCGCAGTGTGCTCCAGGAAACATGGCCATCTCCTCTAAGCAGACCGTAAACAGAGAAAAGAAACGTTTTGAGTCACCAGGACCCTAGGCACTCCTTACAAAGAAAGAATTCACACAATGCAAATTCCACAAGACAACTAAGAGGCCCAAAGAGCAAAGGAGAAAATGACCTCGTGACAGCCACAATCGAGCACTTTTCCTTTTACTCATCTTGAAAAAATCAGGGGGAGAAACTTTCTCCCCAAAAGAACAGAGAGCCTTTCTTGACGTCATACTTTTTCCAGTTTACAGAGATCAGGTTTCGAGGCCCTTCACCATTGATCCATTAGCTAATGATGGCTCAAAAGGTGTTTCCTGCAGAATGAGGGTTAGCTTTCAGTTGGAACAACAAAAAAAAAAAAACTGCACCCCAAGCTCACCATCGTCAACTCATGCCCGTAACCCCAGCTACTTGAGAGGCTGAGGCAGGAGAATTACAAGTTTGAGGCCAGCCTCAGCAGCTTAGAAAGACCCAGTTTCAAAATAAAATAATAAAAATGGGGGCTGGGGATGTGGCTCAAGCGGTAGCGCGCTCGCCTGGCATGCGTGCGGCCCGGGTTCGATCCTCAGCACCACATACCAACAAAGATGTTGTGTCCGCCGAAAACTAAAAAATAAATATTAAAATTCTCTCTCTCTCTCTCCCTCCTCTCTCACTCTCTCTTTAAAAAAAATAATAATATTATTAAAAATGGCTTGGGATGTGGCTCAGTGCTTGAGCCCCCGAGTTCATCCCCCAATATCACCAAAAAATCAAAAACCTGTGTGTACATTAATGAGATGAGGTGAACTTTAGAACCCAAGAGAATAAAATAATCCCATCCCCTGGGAAGTCACCAGCCTTGCTCTTTCCTATCGCCTCAGTCACCAATGAGTAGACCTTGTCTACTGCCCAGAACTGCAGGGGCACTTGTCCAGGTCCCTGGGGCCTGTGGCATTTGGAGCAGTCATGTTTTAGTCTGATTTTCCTGACAACACACCCACTCAATCTTGTGATCCTTTTATCCTGCAAACCAGAAAGCTTCCTCCAAGATAGGAAACAAGATTTCACTGTGAAACACCATAACCTGAGTCAGGCCCTGGGCTCCTACCTGAGTTGGGTTTTTCTTTTTTCTGTACTAGAAGAACACACTCTATCAAATTCCCAACTTTGTTAGTGGATGAGAAGGTTTCTTTTTCTCATAGGTTTAAAAAGAAAGGGGGGATGGTTGTGGCTCAGTGGTAGAGTACTCGCCTGGGACTTGTGAGGCACTGGGTTTGATCCTTAGCACCATATAAAAATAAGTAAAAATAAAGATATTGTGTCCATTTACAACTGGAAAAAAAATTACCAAATATCGTCTACCCTTTCAAGCTAGCCTAAAGCTATACCATGTTCATGCTAGAATTCCTCCATAAAATGAAATAAAATCATTGTGAATGTACTTGGTGCCATCGACAGTAGGCTTAAAAGTGGTTTAAATGGTAACCTTTGGGTTATCTCTATATTACCACAATGAGAAAACCAATTAAAAATGAGCCAGGCATGGTGGTGCACACCTGTAATCCCAGTAGTTTGGGAGGCTGGGGCAGGAGAATTGCAAGTTGGAGGCCAGCCTCAGCCATTTAGTGAGGCCCTAAGCAACTCAGTGAGACCCTATCTCAAAATAAAAAGTAGAATAAAATAAAATATCCAAATCATAACTGTCAGAACCTTAGAATGTGTCCTTATTTGGAACAAGGTCTTGTAATTAAGGTAAGCTTCAAGAAATGCGATCTTTAGGGTGGGCCCTAAATCCACGGTTATGGACATAGACAAGGTTCATCACAGCTAAGTTGAGACACAGAAGGACCCGGTGATGGCTGGGAGGAGGCAAGGTCCACAGCAGAGTGTTCAGGGCAGGGGCCGGGGACAACAGGAACAGCCTGATGTCCTTGGCACTGAGGACAGGTGACAGAGCACACAGCACTGCTTGCTCCCACGAGGGCCCAGCTGGGGTTGAAGATCAAGATTCTGTAGTAACACGAATTTGCTCACTCGTGCAATTTTTCTCCAGCACCGTGGGGAGCTGGATGTGGACCAAGGAAGGCAGATGGCTGGGCTGATGGAAGATGGGGCTTGTGCACAGTTTGTTTCCAACAGGAGCTCGTTGGACGGATGGGCTTCAATAGATCCTGTACAGTAAACACTGGATACAAAAAAATACTCTGATCCACCGTCTTGCAGCCACACGCTGAACGTGGCAGTAGCGGTGCTGGAAATTATTTCCCCCAAGTCAAAATAGTGTTAAGGGAGAGTGGGGGTGGGGTGCTCTGGCCGCTGAGCAGAGGCCACATCCAGCTTCTGGGTTTGGGTGACTGCTGCAGAATGACAATGTATGTCTCTGAAATGCACTTCTGTGTCCATAGGTCATGAGTCACAATAAAAAAGTGAAAGAACAGAAGGACTATTCCCTGGCTATACCAGCATTCAACTTTTAACGACAAGCATTGGAAATCCTCCCTGTGGCTGTTAATCACCTCATAGAAGTTCCTGCAAAAGCTTAGGTATGTAATTCCTAGCAGTCCCCCGATTATAGACACCTGCTGGCACAGTTTAGCAGAACATGACCTTCTACCTGGAAGAACATCAAGAGACCAGATTGGCCCAAGCCCTCCAGCTTTGCCTAGTGACCCACAATTTCCGTCGCAGAGCCTCAGGGGTGCTCAACCAGCTCCTTCCAGTGAATGAAGGCAGACGGCATGAATGCCCAGGAACCATCCAGCACCCAGGGAAGGCGAGCTGTGTTCTGCTGAGCAAGCATGCCAGTGCTCCAGGGCTCCTGCAAGATCACCACAACCAAGAGAGCCTCCTAATCCTGTCTGTCACTGAACCCCTTATGCCTCTGTTGAGACCCACCAAGGCTGGACTGATGGGCTGACCTGTGCACAGTCCAAAGCACCCTGGAATCTGCAGCTGTCTTGAGCCACAGGTCATTGGCATCCAAGCACAAAGTCCAACAGATTTTAGCCTTGCTGAGAAAACTCTCAATGTGAGAATAGCCACAGCCTTGATATTGATCCCCACATTTGTGGGTTTGTTCTTGGGGGAAAGGGATACCAGGTACTGAACCCAGAGGCACTTAACCACCGAGCCCCAGCCTCCCCCTTCCCCCTGCCTTTTTTTATGTTTTATTTTGAGACAGGGTCTCACTAAGTTACTCAGGGACTTGCTAAATTGCTGAGGCTGGCTTTGAACTTGTGATCCTCCTGCCTCAGCCTCCTGAGCCACTGGGATTACAGGCCTATGCCACCCGGCTTGCATTTCTAAACAGTACAGCAACCAAGTCTGTTTTTGAAAATCATCAATAATCATTTGACCACAAGAAAGACTGCTTTTAGCAGGACCCAATGGCTCACACCTGCAGGAGGATCACAAGTACAAGTCCAGCCTGGGCAACATAAGAAGAGCCTGTCTCAAAACAAAATAATAATAATAATAATAATAATAATAATAATAATAATAATAATAAAAAATAAAATGGGCTGGGAGTAGTTCAGGAATGGAGAGCTCCTGGGTTTGATCCCACATAGCTCAGAAGGCTCTTTTTGATAAGCAAGCTTTCAGTTTCTGTCTTGTACAATCAATGAAGATTAAATTAACATCTTGAAAACACATAGGAAGACCTTCTTCTTGTCTTCCTTTATTCCAAGACTACCCAAGTCTCCCTTCCAGTGTCCAGCACTCTGCTGAGAACCAGAAAGACAAATATTAGCAAGCCACATCCCCTGCCAAGGAGACACACTCCCCCTCCCTGACGCCAGCCCCTCCAGGCTGCCTACCCCAGCACTGAGAGGTGCCCAGGCAGGGTACATAAAGGGTATGGTTTCCCCTTCCCTTACTACCTTCAGAGATGTTCTCCCCCAAATTCAAGCCACAAGGGCACTGCAGTGTGTCTGCATTTGAAAGCAGGGTCTCTAAACAGGTGATTGAGGTACTGAGGTCTGGAGGTCTTTATGATCCAACAGGTCCCAGGTCTTTATGAGATGAGGACACAGACACACACAGAGGTACCACCCTGTGAGCACACAGGGAGAAGATGGTGGGCCCTTGCAGACACCCTGATCTTGAACGTCCAGGCCCCAGGGCCATGAGACCATGAATGTCAGCCCCCAGACCAACATGTAGTATGTGGACACAGCAGTCCTGGCGCACTGTCACCAGCCCAGGGCACCTGGAGGATCCAGGTCCTGCAGAATCCCTCACCACCCCCCTTCCCACTTTTTAAAGCCACCCAGTGATAGCTACGGGCTGTCTGGCTCTTGGAACTGCTAACCTGACTGCCCAGGCAGACTCGCAGGTAACACCCACATCCGGATTTTCCCCTCGGGCGCACTCCCCCCCCCCCAAGAAGCCGCACCACCCGCCCAGAAGAGGACCCGGGGGAGACTCCCAAGTCTGGCTTCACTAGATGGTAACAGATAGTGAACTGCACGCTCGTCAGCGGCCCCCCACGCCAGACCCGTTTTAAGTTGTGCCTAGTGTGCACGGAATGGCACAGAAAGGCCTCGAATCTCTCCAGGGGAGAAGAGAACAGAAAGAGCCCCGACTGGTTTGAGCCGAGCGGGGGAGGGGCTTCTGCTGGGGTGGAAGGAGGGGGCAGGGAACCGAAAGGAACCGTCTGCAGGCAAATCTTAGCAGAGTCACTGCTGGAGCCAGGCCCGGGATGCTTCTAGAGCCACCCTTTGGGGATGGAGGGGATGGTGAGCAAGCTACCAAGAGCCGGTGTGAGCATTGGGCAGCCGCCTAGGGCCAGCACACCGCTCCCAGCCCACCGACAAATCAGGCTGATTAAAAAAAAAAAAAAATTTTTAAAGCAATACTTCCTGTTATGTTCAAGGGAGACTCGCGGCCGTTTCATTATTAAGCAATTTTCTTTTTAAAGAAACGGGAAAAAAAAAAAAACCCACACACACCAAGACCACGTTGCTCCGGGGCCAGGGACAGCTTCTTAGCCCAGCCCAGCGTCAAGGTTTCAAATCTCCTATTTTCTTAAGCCCTTCATTAAGCCTTCCAAGAGCTTGCCTAGGTTTAATTTGCATTCAGAGACGGAAAATCCAATGTGTTGTAGCATTGTCTGCTTCAGCTGAAAAGGAAACTGTAAATTTATACAGTCTGGTTAAAAAAAAAAATTGGCAATTGCATCTTAATCAGTCTCTGGAATGAGGCTGGGCGGCTCCCTCCCAGGCCCCTCCACTTTCCACCCCTCCCTCCTTCCTCACCGCCCATCCCCCTCCACTTTCCACCCCTCCCCCTCCACTTTCCACCCCTCCCCCTCCACTTTCCACCCCTCCCTCCTTCCTCGCCGCCCCTCCCCCTCCACTTTCCACCCCTCCCTCCTTCCTCACCGCCCCTCCCCCTCCACTTTCCACCCCTCCTTCCCCTGCAACTCCCATCCCCCACCCCCTCCCCTCCACTTTCCTCCCCTCCTTCCTTCCGCGCTGCCCATCCCCCTCCCCCTCCACTTTCCACCCCTCCTTCCTGCTTCGTCGCCCATCCCCCTCCTCCCTATTTTCCACCCCTCCTTCCTCTGCAACTCCCCTCCCTCTCCCCCTCCACTTTCCATCCCCTTCCTTCCTGCTCCGCCACCCATCCCCCTCCTTCCTCTGCAACTCCCATCCCCCTCCTCCCTCCCTCCTCCCCCTCCCCCCTCCTCCCCCTGGGCCTGCTGCCGGCCTCCCTCCCATACCCTTCGTCCCCTCCCCGTGGTCCGCCCTGGCTGCCAGCTCTCAGTGGGCGAAGCCTGCAAAGGTCACGTGGCCCCTCCGCCTCCCGGGCGGGGGAGGGGCGACGGCAGAACCTGTTCTTTGTTAAGAGGTCACCGCCCGCGCCCCGCCGCGGCCCGGAGCTGCCGAGGACCTTGGAAGAGCCGCGCAGCGCCCCGCCCCCACCGCCGGCTGCGCAGGACCCAGGGGTGCGCTCCCCGCCCCCGGCCTGCAGACGAGGGGACCGCCGGGGGAGGTGCGGGGCAGGGCTCCAGGAGGTGGGCGACCCTGAAGGAAGGCCTGGGACGGGAAGGTCAGGCCCTGACCTCGAGGGCTGTTGGGCCAGTCGGTGGACACCGTGGGGGGCTCCACTTTTCGGCTCCAGGTCCTAGAGGGTGGGGGACAGAACTGCTGCTGGCCACCGCGCCCTGCAAGGAAACCTCAAATCCACGAAGAACGCCCTCCAGCCGGGCCCTGTGAGGCGCCCACCAGATACCCCCTGGGGTCACCTCCGAGAGCTGATACTTGGAATCGTGGCCGGAGCGAGCGAGTCCCCTTAGTTATTTAAATGCCTGCCTTCGTGTGGGGTGTTTGGGTTTGGTGTTGGGTTTTGCTGCTAGGGCTTGAAGCCAGAGTTGCTTAACCCCTGAGCCACATCCCCGTCCCTTTTTGAGGCCAGTCTCAAGAACTTGTGATCCTCCTGCCTCAGCCTCCCTCAGCCTCCCCAGTCGCTGGGATTACACCCTGAGCCACCCAGCCAGTCCAGAGTTCTTTCTGAAGAAATCTTGTGTCACTTAAATAATTAGATGTTAAAGGATATTTAACACCTTTTATGTAATGGAGCGTACTCCCTTTTCTGTCCAAAAAAAAAAAAGATAAATTCTCAGAGGAAAACATGTTAACATTTGCAAGCATAACAGGCAAATAATTTCTATCCCAAAATGGGAGTTGAGGGTGGCGGGGAGGTGACTAATAAAATTGGGCTCAAGCTGTGAATAGTTTGGCGTTCTGATTTAGTTACCTAACCTTAAAAATATTTTTCTAGGTCACTAAATGTTTTTCGAAGTCATACTTGGAATGAAGGCTTAAAATTCTGCTGTGTGGAATTTTACATGCCTGGATGTATCAGCCATTCCCTGTTGCAGAACGTTCCTCGCCTTTAACTTTTAAGAAATGCAATGCAGAGGGTCGGGCAGGGGGCAGGGTGTAGCTCAGTGGGAGAGCGCTTGCCTGGCATTCTTGAGGTCCTGGGTTTGATCCCCCATGCCACACGCATTCCCAAAAAGAAACACTGTATCCTAAATTAGCCCCACTTGTGTAAATTACTTTAGTAACCTTTTTCTCCATAACCCTCAATGCAACAAGTGGATACAGTTTCCTCCTTGCCATGGGTAAGTGTGGATCCTAGCCTGCTTTGGGCTTGTTTGGAATTCCTGTTTGTAACTTTCTAGAGTTAAAGGAAGAAAATATTAGTCAAGCATCCAAGCCAAGTGCTGATTGCTGTTCTTTGAGACTTCAAAGCTCAGAAGAGGGTGGATAAAGGGGTGGCAGAGCATGCTCCAGAGCATTGCAAACACTCCCCCTCAGCAGCCTCTTTCTGAGGGTCATCTCCAAAATACCACAAAGCCTCAGTGTTTATGGTAATGAGTGGAAAATTTCTTTTCCTCACTTTCTCTCTAAATATAGCATTTTATATTTATATTCTTATGCACACTTAAGCAGAATGGTGGATATCACTGATTACATATCTATTGAGTGATTGTAAAGGAAAGACACAAGTCTCCATATGGTGGGAGAAGACAGGCATCCCCGGGATACAGAATAATCCACTGCTCCAATTAATGCCGAACTCGGCGGTCCTAAGAAGCTCACGCCAGAGCTGTGAAGAGTTCTCTAAGTGATGGGAATCACCCCCTGCTTTTGTGTCTGTCACAGAAACAGGCATGAGGAAATTGCCTCCCAAGGTACTTACTTCCCCTTGCTTCTGTTTCAATATTGAATATGAAGAGATTTGCAAGTGCACAGGCACCCTCCCTAAAGCATCACCTGCAACTGGTTTTTGTTGTTTGCTTGCTCAGTTTTTGTGGTACTGAGGATTTGTTTACTTATTTACTTGGTACTAGGATTTGCACCTAAGGTGCTTTACCACTGAGCATCACCCCTGGCCCTTTTTAGTTAGCTCTTTTGAGTCAGGGTCTGGCCATATTGCTCAGGCTGTCCTGGAACTTGTAGTCCCCCTCCTGCTAAACACTGCCCGATGCAGGAGATTGAACCACGAAAGCAATCTACCACCAAGCCCTCAACTTCTATTTCTTAGAAGGAAGCAACTCAGAACATTTTCTGAATCCCCTGGTATTGCTCAGAAAGTAGGGTTTTTAATTGATCACTTCAGTATTAAAATGTGATCAATCATAGATACTTGGCTAAGAGAAATGAAAACACATCTATCGCCTCTTACATGAGTGCTCATAGCAAAGTATTAGGCACTAGAGTTGTACCGTGAAAACGACCCGAAAGTCCATCAGTGGATAAAACTGATTTAAAAATATGGTCTAGTCGTACAATGAATGGAACACGATTCAGCCATAAAGAGGAGTGAACCACTGACATGATGCTACACATGGTCGAACCTAGAAAACATACAGAGACACCAAAGGGTACATGGTATATGATCCCATTTATGTGCAATGTCCAGATAAGATGAAGAAATAAGAAGAGGATTAATGGTTGTCCCTAAGAAAGGGGTCAGGTGGGGACTGACTAGAGTGGGCTCCAGGTTCTTTCAGGGGGTGGGGATGGTGGAATGGTTCTAAAGCCAGATTAGGATCAGGATTGCCTGACTCTATAGAACAAGGAATTACACAGTTGCAAGGGGGCATTTTATGATGTATAAAATATGTCTTAGCCAAACCTTTTTTTTTTTTTTTTTTTGGTGGTGGTGCTGGGAATTGAACCCAAGGCCTTGTGCATGCTGGGCAAGCACTCTACCAACTGAGCTACATCCTTAGCCAAACTTTTTTTCATGCTATATTATAACATTTTTGCAGGCACCGACTCTAGGTGGAAAGGGGCTCTTAACACAGACCCACTAAAGCTAAAGGGAAAAGACAAAACTTCAAAATAGGCCACCCTAAAACTAGCACAGGGTAGAGTAAACGGGTTTTTTCTGTGACAGCATTTCTCTGCTTTCTACCCAGGGGCAGACCTGCAGCACTTGTGAGCATTTGGTCTCCATCCTCCTCCTCCTTGCCTGGTGTTCTGCATGTTCCCAAGATGCTCTGGGGCAGAGGGTCCTTGCCCTGGTGCGTGTCTCCTATTGGTGGGCTGCAGCCTAACTTGATCTCCCCTCATGGTGGGCCTGGGTCACCTTCCATTCCTCTGGCTGCTGTTTCTCCTCTACTGCTCTGAGCTCTTGTGAGATTCCTTCTTTGTAGAGAACTGCTCGTCCACAAGGAGAAGTAGACCCCCCACAGAAGCACAGGACCCACACGGGCACTGAATTGTGATCCGGGTTCCTGAAACAATCCTTGCTCTTGCCATGTGTGAAAAGCTCTGGAATTTTCTTATTTATCCACTTTTGTATGGTTTTCTCCTCCTCCTCCTCCTCCTCCTCCTCCTCCTCCTCCTCCTCCTCCTCCTCCTCCTCTTCTTTTTTTAAGTGCTAGATACCACTCACACATCTGGTTTTACTGCCAACTAATTTTTGAGCCAGGCTCCTCCCCCTCCCCAGTTTGAAAAACACTGGTCTAGACCAATGGCCCTCAGCCAGTGGTCATTTTGCCCCACAGAGGATATTAGGCAATGTCTGCAGGCATTTCTGGTTGTCCCACACAGGGCTGGGGCCGGGGTGCCGTGCCTCTGGTATGTAGTGGGCAGATGCCAGGGATATTGCTGAGCGTCCTATAGTGCAGAGGACAGCCCCCACGGTGGAGAAGGCTCTGGCTGCAAGTGTCCATATTGCTGATCTTGAGAAACTCTGTTCTCCATTCCAGAAGTTTCTGGTTTCATTAAACCCTAAAATAATGTGAAAGGAGAAGTCTTGGCATTAAGAAAAGACTCTGTCTCTCCTTTTTCTTCCCAACGCTCCTTGATAGCCTTTTGTTGTTATTGTTGTTTCTTTGGCACTGGGGAATGAATCCAGGGGTACTTAACCACTGACCACATCCCCAGCCTTTTTGATATTTTATTTTGAGACAGGGTCTTACTAAGCTGCTTAGGGCTTTCCGAAGTTGCTGAGACTGGCTTTGAACTCACGACCATCCTGCGTCAGCCTCCCCGCACGGAGCCACTGGGATTGCCTGCCTGTGCCCCTTGGCCCGGCATCCCTGGTAGCGTTGACTTCAGTATTGCTGGCTCAGTAGCCCTCACCTCAAACTCGTGGGACCACGGGTGTTTTGCATTCAGGTATTTTTTGGACTTTTGAATATTTGCACTCTCCTAATGAAATATCTTGGGATTGGGACCCAAGTCTGAACATGAAATTCATTTATGCTTCATACACACCTTATACACCTGGCATAAAGGTAATTTTATGCGATATTTCTAGTAGTTTTGTGCAGAAAACTGTGACATTTTCCACTTGCAGCCTCGTATCAGAGCTCAAGAAGTTAGATTGGGGAGCATCTGGGATTCCCGAGTTTGGGGTGAGATCCTCAGAGCTGCATTCATTCCACTCCCATAGTTTGGGTTCCCAGATGACAAGAGCTCAGAGCAAGGGACTGCCAGCCAGCTTGGCTCAGGGAGAACGGATCATTTTTCTAACTCACTACTCCTGTGACCACCACGCGTAGTTGAACCAGAGCCCTCAGCCCAGTCTGGCCTTTCGTGTGGGTGCTGAGGTGGCCCCTCTGGCTTGAGGCTAAAACTGTTCTAAAATCAAGGCCAACTCCTTGGAGGGCTCCTGTTGCCTCTTGTCCCAGCCTGAACAGGACACAGGCCTGGCTCCCCCAAGGCACCTTGGCTACAGTGTGCATCCTCCTCAGCCACTGGCCATCTCCCAGTTCCTGCCTGCACCACCCCCTCACATCCACCCAGTGTTTTCTTCTAGAAAGTTCCTCTTCTTGGGGTCCTGCCTGACTCCTTCCGGAAGTTGCTGCCTCTGGGCTCTTTTTCTGACACCCTGACCAACCGATCCTGCTCACCCCACCTCTCGGTCCTGTGTCCCCATGATTCTGCAGCTCGGGCCTGCTTAGCAATCACGCCGGGAGCTTGGAAAACGCCAAGTGCCTGAGACCCACTCCCAGACAGCTGGGTCTCCAGGGTCTGGATGGTGTTTTGTTTTGTTTTTAACTCCTAGGGATTCTACTACAGGCAGGGTGGAGATGGGTGAAGCCCCCCAGGACATTCCCAGGGCAGGGCTGCGGCGCTTCTCTGCTCTTCAGCCTAAGCAGGCCGACCACTCCACCTTCCTTTTAATTGCTTAGTGGAGACTAACCCATAATTGCCCCAAGGGAAGTAGTCTTGGATAAATTAATATTCTGAATTCTGATGAAGCAGATCTCTCTCTCTGAGGGAAGCAGTGATAGATTATTTGCTGAGGGATGGAACTGAGTCATGTTTTCTAAGATTTTTTTTTTTAAATGCTTACTTTGGCAGCACATACAGTGAAATTGGAACCAGAGAATAGGCTGGCCCTTGCACAAGGATGACATGTAAATTTATGGGCATTCCATATTTGTACTCGGGCTGAGGGGCTCAATGAGGTTTGTCGAGTGTGTGTGTGTGTGCAAAATTGTATTTAAGTCAAGCCTCACACTGTTGGCATTTGGGATTGCACAGTTCTTGGCTGTGGGGCGCTACCAGTACATTGTAGGGTATTTGACAGCGTGGCGGATCCTTGCCCGCTAGATGCCAATAGTTCCCCCAATTGTCACAACCATAATTGTCTTCAGACAATGCCCAATAACACCTGAGGGAGTGAAATTGCACTCAGTTGAGAACCACTGACTTAAAATACATGCAGAAATGTGTTTCTGCTTGCTGATTTTTTTAACTACGTGAAATTTTTAAAAAAGACTTTCTTTCCCAATATATTTTCCAGCTGGGCATGGTGATGCATGTCTGTAATCCCGGCCACTCTGGTGGCTGAGGTAGGAGGATCAAAAGTTGGAGGCCAGCCTCAGCAATTTATCAAGACCCAGCCTCAAAATGAAAAATAAAAAGAGCCGGGAATGTGACTCAGTGGTTCAACCCCAGTATCAAAGAAGAAAAATATTCTCCAAACCAGTCAAACCAGTTACATAATGCTGGTGGGAGGTGGGAGAAAGCATCAGGCCTATTCTCCCGGGTACATAAAGAGCTTTAGAAAACCTGCTGGAAGAATATCTACCTGGAGAAAGACACAGAAGAGTGGCCCAACTGTGCGGCATGGCTGGCACCTGCTTGGGGACAGTGTGTGTCACTTCTGCAGACACCAGGCAGGATGCCATTCACAGGGCCCGGCCAGGAGTAGCTGTTTAAAACTGTAAGCAGAGCGTCCATGGGTTTGAAAACAGGCTTTGCAGAATTTGTTCGGAATTGAGAAGGGACATTGGTTCTCTGGATGCCCACCCCTTTAATTGTTTGTGGAAAGGTGAGTCATTCTCTGGTCAGTCCTTTCTCAGACCTTCATCCAGCCTGCTGTAGTGCAGGGACATGGCTTTTAGTGATTTATACACAGGACCACGCCTGATTTGCATGACATAGTGCAAAATGCAAATCAGGGCCTGTTGTTTGCAAGTGAGAATTCCCTGTCCTGGTACCCCCCAGTCTCTCTATGGTGTTTCTAATGCCTCTCGGAACCAATGTGCACCCTCACAGGTACCCAGGGTCTTACCCTTGACCCTCGAGTGGGGCACAGGCCTGGTGACCTGATCCCTTCTGTGCCTGATGGGGAGGAAGGAAGCTGCAGTCATGGATGAGGGCAGGCAAGTGGGGTACAGAAAGGTCACAAGAGGAGGCGACAGTCAGCCGGATGGGACCACCAAGCCGCAGGCTCATGCTCCACTCTCCCCCTCAGACATCACTTTCAAGTCACACTCAAAGTGGTGAAGAATTTTCTTACGGAGGTTGCAGACTGTGAACCCTGCCCAAGCATGGGTCACATGGATGTGATCAGCTGTCACACAGCCAAGGAACTGGCACTGCTTGCACTTAAAGTAACAGCTAATTTGGGGGGGGGGGGGGGTGCTGGGGTTGAACCCAGGCCTCACACATGCCAGGCAAGGTCTGCCACTGAGCTCCAGGACCAGCTTATTTCCTACACAGTCGTCCCCATTATGCAGGGACAGTTGTTCCAGAACCCCTCAGATACCAAAATCCATAAACACTCAAGCCCCTCCTATGAAATTGCATCACACATCTTGCATAAAACATCCTTCAGTACACGTCAACTCCTGTCTAAATGACGCGTGTAATCCCTAACGCAATGAGAATTCTGCGTAAATAGTTGATACTCTGTGTATTTAGGGAATAGGAAATAAAAATGTGTGTGCACATTCAGTTCAGATGCAAGTCTTTCAAATATTTTCCGACTGCAGTGAGTTGAAATTGGGGATGTAGAATCCTCAGAGATGGAGGGGAGCCTCTACAATTATGTAAAGGGTGTAGTGAATTATTTTCCAAATCAGAAGGCTAATGCTATAACCAGTTGCTCAAGTAACTCATTCTTGCAGATTTGTTTTGTTTTATTTTTTACAAGTCAGGGTCTGGCTATGTTGCCAGGCTGGCCCTGAACCCCTAGGCTCAAATGATACTCTTTTCTCAGCCTCTTGAGTGGCTGAGACTCCAGGTGTACCACCGCACCTGGCTTCTTTCAAAATCAGAATTAACATATTGAGCACTTTTGGTCTTCACATTTGCTAACATTTCCCATTTTTGCTTATGTTGTTAGTCTGTGCATAATGAAAACATGAAGTATGCTTTTTTAAAAAAAAAATGGGCCTTCCTTTTTTTCTGTTCTTTCTACCATACATTTCTTGACTGCTTTGTAAAAACAGTCAAAAATAATCCAGCAATTATAATTTATGTGTGGCCAAAAAATGGACATTCCACACATGTATTTTTGTCCTTTACTTGAAAAGTAAAATGGAAACCATTGCTGGTGGGTTTGAACGTGGAGCAGCACTGTGTAGGGACAATGGCAAGATGAGAGAGAAGGCGAATGTCACCTAAACTTGTCACTGGATATCACCCACTGTTTCTTGGTGTCAGGACCTGGATCCACCTGTACCTAGATGTAAAGCACTTGTCACTTCTCAGCTCCAAAGATCAAAACTCCAGGGTGAGGTGCTGAGGACACCCCCATTTCAGGCCCAATGTCCTGTGTCTAAACAATGTCCCTTCCAGTTGTGACCAACTTAAGCTCCTCCCAGAAACACTATGAACGCCACCCTGCCCTGGCGTTTGGCGTAGGCTTGTGCATCTTGGCTGAAATGCTAGGAAGCCACACACGCTCCTAGTCTAAAGGCCCTGACAGAGGGTGCAGGCACCCAGTGACGTTCTATCGGTTTGAGTGTCCATCCTCTGTGGGCCCTCCCCACCCCTCCGGTCACCTTGGGTACGAGGCACACATGCAGGACGCCATCACACCTCCCTTCTTCCCAGCTTCTCCATGCTCTGAAAAACACAAACAGCCTATTTGTTCTCTGTTTAGCTGCCTCAGCACAGATCCCACTTGCAAGATAGGAGCAAAAATTAAAAATGCAAATTGTTTCAGCTCAGAAATCACATTCCTTAGCGATTTTTTTTGTTGTTATTTGGTACCAGGGATTGAACCCAGGGGTGCTCTACCACTGAGCCCCATGCCAGCCCTTTCTGTTTTTAATGCTGTATCAGGGTCTCACTAAGTTGCTGAGGTTGACCTTGAACTTGCGATCCTCCTGGCTCAGCCTCCCAACTCGGCAAGCACAGGCTGTCACTGTGGGGATACTTATCTTTCCTGCGGGATATTAGTTAGGCACACGTGCTTCACGGAGTAGCTATAGGGCCATCTTTCTGCTACTTGTGCTTGTCAAGCCATGTACATCCAGCGATTCATCATCATCGAGACTCTGAATAAGGAACTCATCCTTGCTGCCGCTGCACATTTGCCCAGGATGTTCATTTCCTTATTGGTATTTTAATTTCTTCTTATTATTTTTTGAGAAGGGGTCTCACTGTGTTGCCTGGCTGGTCACACACCTGGGCTTAATCCATCTTCCTAACTCAGCCTTCCAAGTAGCTGAACTACAGGTGTGAGTCACAGCACCCGCTACCTTAAAAAAACAAATGTGTTTATTTTTTGATGCCAAGGATTGAACCCAGGGGTTGCTTAACCACTGAGCCACATCCCCAACCCTTTTTATATTTTATTTAGAGTCAGGGTCTCGCTGAGTTGTTTAGGTCCTCGCTAAGTTTCAGTTTCAGAGGCTGGCTTTGAACTCACAGTCCTCCTGTCTCAGCCTCCTCAGCTGCTGGGATTACAGGCATGAATCACCATGTCAGGCTTGCTTTTTAAATTTTTAATTGACATATTTCACTTAGTATGATAGTCTCCAGTTGCATTCATTTACCTGCAAATGCCATAATTTCCTTCTTCCATATGGCTGACTCATATTCCCTTGTGTATACGTAGCAGCACACTTTCTTTATCCATTCATCTGTTGAAGGGCACCTAGGTTGGTTTCATAGTTTAGCTATTGTGAACTGAGCTGCTGTAAACATTGATGTGGCTGTGTCCCTGTAGTGTGCTGATTTTAAGTTCCTTGGGTATAGGCGAGGGAGTGAGATAGCTAGGTCAAATGGTGGATCCATTCCAAGTTTTCTGAGGAATCTATATTCTGCTTTCCATAGTGGTTATACCAATTTGCAGTCCCACCAGCAAAGTATGAGTGTACCTTTTTCCTCACATCCTCATCTACAGTTATACTCCATGTATGTATAATATGTCAAAATACACTCTACTGTCATCCATACCTAAGAACAAACAAAAAAATCAAAAAGTAAAAAACTTTAAAAAATGTTTTTAATCGACAAATAATAACCGCATATTTATGTGGCAACATTTTTTTTTTTTTTTTGAAGGCTCCCATCTGGCGTGTGCCTTCTCTGAAATGTGTGATTTTGCCCCAGGTGATGTGCTGGTTCCATGATTTAAATCATGAACACATTTTAAAATATCAGAGCACCAGGAACCCTAGATGCAAAAGAAATTCTCTTAAGACCAAATAGGGAGGGAGAAAAGAAGCGGGGTGCTTAGGAGCGCTGATAGATTCTGCAAGGCGGTGATCATTCCTCATGAGCTGGCAGGTTTTTCAGAGAAATAAACAGGAAGCGGGATTTGCTGGGTCCTCAGGGGTCCTGAGGATGCCTTTCAGGATCCTGAGAGCTGTTTGGAATCCTGTGTTCTTCACGGAGATGGCTGACCTCTACGCGTCCTCCAGCCGGGGAGCCTCTGCAGCTGTGACGGGGGTGGCTTTCTCTGAAACAAAAAGAGGTGCAGGCAAGAGGAACTTGGCTCCTTCCCCAGAGCGTCTGGGCAGCTTGGCTTCCTCTTCATCTCTTCCAGCCGCCCCCCCCCCCCCCTGTGTGTTCTCCTTCATTCTCTGAGTCAACAAAGAGGAAATGTGAAGGGACTGCAGAGGAGCAGGCGTGATAGGGTGCAGAGACCAAAGGCAACATTTGGCCAGTTGTTACCATTTAGAAGTCTTTGAGCTGAGCAGGCGCTGTGGAGTGGAGGAGTCCTCCGGGATGCTCCAGATAAGGGACACTCAAGGCCAGCGGCTGAGGTTTGGTTTGGCTTGGCTTTGCAGCCCAGCCGGAAGGACGCAGTCACTGGCTTGCAGGATCCAAAGGTGCAGGGGCCCATCAGACAAGGTCAGCTACAGAGAAATCGCAAGACCAGCATAAAAGGACCCCAGTCACACGGTTTATGCCAAACAGCCGGCTGCTCCTGGTTGCAGAGCACACACGTGCCTGTTGGAAAACATATCATAGGCTACCTGGGGTACCACGTGCAACTAAAAATGTCTATGCTACTCTAGGCTTGGATGCTGCCTGCGTTCCCAGCCCTGCTGTCTCTGGGAGCGGCTCCACTCTTCCAGGGTTTGAGGAATCTCACTTGCCACACTACCCACAGGCTCCACAAACGGAGGCCAAGGATCCAGTTCACAGTACGATCCCGTATGTGATTCATTATTCTTATCTTGCCCTCCTCCAAAAGCAACAAGACTGTTCTCAGGAAATGACAGAGCCCGGCAGACAGAACAGGGCGTCTCTGGCACAACTGTGATGAGAACAAAGCAAGAGCTTTCCACATCATTGCGTGGCCCATCGACGCCTTTAGATCTTATGCAATTGGACAACCACTTGCGGGCCCCACTGCTGTGCCAACCTGGAAGGAAGGGAGAAGGGGAACCTGCAGTGGCCTTTGTGGAAGGCCCTGTAATTAGCAAAAGAGATTTGCCAACAGTTGCTGCACTGTGAATGCAAAGGCATAACCCTGAGGCAAAGGGTGACTCTCAAGTTTTTGAATAGGTAAGACCTTGGGAGCTTGAAGTCCCTTAAAATCTGGAGTTGGTTAAGGTTCAAGGAGACTCCTTTGAAACTTCATCCTATTAAGACATGCACAGAGCTCCCCAGGAATCCCCAGGAGGTCAGCCCTGCAGTATGTCAAAATTTACACGAAGATAGACAGCGAGAGTACAGGTAAAGATGGGCAGGTTGTCCAACTCAGGTGGACTGTGTTCCTGAACGGTGATGCATGGCTTTCCAGAGGGGACTTCTTAGTTGAGACACCCCACCCCGCACACACCAAGCACTTTTATTAAGCAACTGAATCAATCAGTGCTGCCTGATGGTCACAGATGACTTAAAACTGTTCTGTGGGAAGAAGCAGGTCCAGGTATAGGTGCAACTACGGTTTAACCCTTATCATCATCCTGCATGATAAATGCTACCTGGATTCGTATTCTGGGGTGGAGGTACTGTGCACCAAACCCAGGAAAGCTCGCCACTGAGCCACATCCCCAGCCCTTTTCCATTTTTTGTTTTGAGACAGGGTCTTGCTAAATTGCTTAGGGCCTCACTAAGTTGCTGAGGCTGGCTTTGAACTCAAGATCCTCCTGCCTTAGCCTCCTGGGTCGCTGGGATGACCGGTGTGCGCCACTGCAACTGGTTTCATATTCTTTGTGGTGACTTACCTGCTTAAAACTGTTTTTGTCAGGTCTTTTGGGTCAGAGTGGCAAAAAAAAAAAAAAAAAACAGGGGACTTTGGTGACCAAGTGGCAGGACTGCTAATAATTACAATAAACCAAGATGGCCCTGGGCAAATGGAGACGTGTATTCACCCCAGCCTTAAAATCTCTGCACCTGGCTGCCTGCTCTGCGGAGAGGCAACCTTTGCACCTTGGAGTCTTTGCCCAACAAGGCTGACTCTGACCATGGTATTCCAACTCCTGTGCATCCCTCCATCCTGATACTCCACAATGTTTTCCACCCTGCCCAACTTTGGTTTTTGCTCTACATCGTTTTACCCCTTCTAAGACGCTATGTCATTTTCTGATTTTATTGCAGTAGTGCAGACTTCAGAGGGACATGGGTCTCGGCTGTGTTCAGTGGTACATCCTAAGCTTCTGAACTGTCAGTCACAGGCGAATGCTCAACTGGATGTTTGATGAGTGAATGAGGGCCAGGGACATCTTGAAGGTGGGAAGGAAGGAGAACGTGACAGACAAAGGAATAGATGGGAAAACCCGAGTTCTGGACTGTCCTGTAAATGGGGTTGTACTTGACATCTTGAGGGAGCCAAAGAGCCAAGCTAGCTGCTTGTCATCTTCAAACCACCCCCACCCGACTCAACTTTGACATAATAAGCTGGTCGCCAAACATCCTAAGCACAGTCCAAATGCCAACCACATAGCATCTGGTTGTCAATAGCACAGACAGGATTCAGTGGCAAGAAATGGTCCCATGGTTAAGATTTTATATGTTTCTCAGGCTGGCCCCAAACTCCTGGGCTCAGCTGATCTCCTGTCTCACCTCCCAAGTAGCAGGAGCTAAAGGCGTTCACCACCAAACCCAGCTCAACAATAGGATTTTTTCCTATGTTTTTATTACTGCCGTACAGTTATGGTTCATAGTGGAGTTCATTCTGACATATTCACAAATGCATTTAATAGAGTTTGCTCCAATTCAGCCCCCAGGACTTGCCCTTTCCCACCCCTCCTCCATCCCCCTGATCCCCTTCTTCAACAATAAGACTTTAAGGAAGAGTATCATCCATTGGAATGTGAATAGAGGCAGCTACATCTCAGTCAGTTGTAACAAGTCACCCTCAGCAAGGCACATTTTAGAAACTCAACACGACTCTTGTGGGCAGATTAAAATGCAGAGAGGGAAGGTGAGTCTCAATCCCTGCCTACCTTCTTGCACCAAAGTGACCCCTATTCTGTCCCCAAAAAGCTACTTCTTAGGTGTCTTGAAGTGAGCAAATTTATCTCTCTTCAACAGTTGACTTGAAGGATCACATTGTGGGCACATGAGTATCACACCAGAGTGACAGATTTCATTGAGAAGTGACAGACACCCAGGTCTGCCTGGTAATAGCCACCATTCATTCATATTAGTTTCAATAGATTTGCCATTGTTATGTTGGGGTAGCAGGAAAGGTCCAGCTTAGATCTTCTCCTGTTCTTAGAAATCGTATAACCCAAGGTCAAACAGTCACACTGGGATCTGATGTGTGCAGATCACATATCAGATGGTGACCGCAAAGACATCATCATTGTTATTGCCACTTGTGACTTTCCTAAGGTGCCCATCCATACCTCTCAGCTGTGTTTACTTGCTTACCTACCTGTCAGCTGAATGTTTTGCTCAAGAAGTTATTGTTGGGGAAAAGCAAGAGCAATGGTAGAATATGCTACCATTTAAGGGACAGTCAAGGAACAAATCAGGATAAGGTGAGAGTCCTCAACTGTCACTAGTGATGTTTGGGGCCAGGGAGTCTTTGCTGTGGGGGGCTGTCCGTGCACTCTACCACCTATAGTAGCATCCCGGCTAGATGCCCCTTGTAGAGCAATCTCCTGAGCACCCATCACAAATGTCTCCAGACACTGCCAAATGCTTTCTGCAGAGGCGCAACATCATCTCCAGTTGAGACTCACTAGGGTTAGCTGACTAGCATAGCAAACCAACCCAACCAGGGCCACGCAACAAACAGGTCAACTAGCGTCACTGCAGGTGGAGAATTCTGCTCTAGGCAGCCATCTGAGGACCCCAGCTCTCTGCACTCTTGAGCTCCTCCACCCACTGGGATCCATGTTCTAAAAGCAAATAAATAGGGAAGAGGACAAAAGAGGGTAGGGGACATCAGGGAGTCCCAGGAGTTAGGAATAACTAGAGGACTCCACACCAACACCTTCCCCAACCTTCCACTGGCCAAGACTCAGTCCCAAGTCCCCACACAGCCCCAAGGGATGCTGGCATGTAAAGTAGCTTCATGCCCAAAGAAAAAAGAAACAGTAAGGAGGTTTGATGAAGATGGTGTATTCTCCCAGGGTTGTCATTGACCCTTCCCCTTACCCAAGCATGAAAGCAAGGGTGAGAACTAGGTGTCCGAGAGATGTAAGGGCTCTGGGGTTTGCACTTTACACCCACAGCAGGCGTGCCTATTGCAAACTAATGCCATTTGTTTTCAGGCTCTGGGAAAGGAATGAAAAGCACAGATGGCAAAACAGACAAATGTTTCCACAGGTGAGCGTAAAGATGTTTGCATTACCGAGGACCTTTCACTAGAAGCATAAGTTGCAGTTCTTGATCACCTTCAGAGTAACGGGGACCCCCGTGGATCTTTACGGCCATGTATTAGTAACGCATCTCAGAACGAAATTAATGGACCTTGTGATATAAAATAATTCTGAGTTTTTCCTCTTTTCCGGGTTCAAGGGCTCTTGCTATCACATCTGTTCTCATTAGGAAGGAAGGCTGGACACGTTTTACTTAACGTTTCCAAGCAGATAATCGCTGTAGAGAAGGTCTTACAGAAGGTTCACGGGTCTTAGTGAAGGAAAATAGAGCCTGCACTTCTTTCTTCCCCACTCACTTACAGAATACTTACCCCAGGTGAGAGCAGAGTAGTTTAGGGAGAAGTGTTGTTTCTTTATGAAGTATTTCTTGATGTTTAAAGCCCTTGCCAGAGATAACTCCTCCTCAGAGTTTCCAATTCAGTTACAAACAGCAAAGAATACACAGACTTTCCTTGTCAGAGGGCACAGGTGAACAATTCCAGTGATTCCACCAAATAAACCATTAAAATTGCCCCCCCCCCAAAAAAAAAAGTGAGGGAGGGGGTTAAAAAACTTTTAAAAATTACTGAAAATAATGCTGCTTTGCAGTAACCAAAACATGTTTTTGAGTCACTACTATTGCATGCACTCTATTTTAAAATTGGAGAACCTTTAAAATATTTGTATTAGTCAGAATTTTCTGCAAAACAAACATTCCCCCAACGGAATGGCTTAAGTCCACCAAACAAGTCATGACAACCAATTAAAGTAAGTCCTTGTTTTAATGATTTCAACAGTCACCCTTTGTGTAGCCTGTGAGTCTGTGGATCAGGAATTTGGGCTGGGCTCAACTCCGTGGTTCTTCTTGGATGGGGCCAGCTATGAGTATCTGGTGTAGTTTCAGGGGAGCTGTAGGTGGGCTGCTCAGCCTCTGGCAGGCTTCGCGCAGGGTTCCAAGAGAAAGGCCTTCTGACACCTGGACCTAGAACGTACACAGTGTCTCTGCTTCACCTTCTGTTAGCCAAAGCAAGGAACAAGAGCAGACGGATTCACTAGGAGGAAAAGTAGATTTCTCCTATTAGTGGATTTCACGTCCTATTAGCTCCTAGGAGTGGGTGTAGTTATAAGTGACCGCCATGGTGGTGCAAATGCGAATAAAGCAATCCCCTGGCTGCTGTAACTATCACCGTTTGTAGTCAAGCATGTAGCTTCTCTACCCTGGTAGTGTTTTCAACAGAACCACCATGAGACCCTGATAAAACGTCAGAAGCCAAATATTTGCACAAGACGAAATTGATATTGGGGGAGAAAACCTAAATAAACCCTCTCTCATCACTTGTTCTTAGTCAACTTAAAAATTACTAATTTTGGAGGTCACACAGCTGGGAGATATCAGTTTCCCACTGATGTAGAGATAGATAACATCTCTGATGTGTCGGTTAGGACAATTTCACGGAAGAGCATGGAGTGCTCCCTGGGGCCTAGGAACATCTGGTGTGGAACTGGAAGGGGGTCTCTGCTTCATATTGTGTCTGTCCCCTTTGGTGCCTTGACTCTTGGGTCAGATCCTGCTCAGCTCTGCATGTAGACAGGCTGCTTTCCTGTTGAAGCTGGTGTGTGTTTTCTTGTGCCCAAGCACCCAAAGTCCTTCAGCCCAATGGCAAATCAAGCCACATGCCCAGCTTGTTTGTCCAGGAGGATGGAGCCAGTTATAAGATAACTCAACGTTACCCAGGACAAGTTGGCGGGGGCCACCCAATGATCCCAGCCTCACTCAAACATCTTTTGGAAAGGTGCCCCTGGCCAGTGGAATATTATAAGACTCCCACCTATGCCAGCAAATCAAGAAAAGCTAGGCTTGCTCCTAGGTCAGTGCTGTCTCCCTTCAGCTGAAGTCCTGGTTAAAAGCCCTGCCTGTCAATTTGCTTTCACTTGACTTGATTTCATTTCTACTGTGTCTGAGTCAAAGGTTCCTTTCTTCTGTGTCAGTTGGAAACTTACCACAAAGGGGCATGCGTGTAAGTAAGGGTCAAGATTCGTGGCCAGTTTTGCAATCCCCTGTAGTATTTATTTGCATTTTCATAATCACATTCTATGTTGTTGTTTTAAAAATTCAACCCAGCAGTTGGAAACTAAAAAGCTCCACTGGATTCTGATTTGATTTAAGCCCAGATATAGGATTGTGTGCTTTGTGTTTAAATTTTGAAACATCCCCCTAAATATATGGCCTTGAAATATATCACCTTGAATATCAGACCTTTTTTTCTTTGTCTGATACTGGGGACTGAACCCAGGGATGCTCTACCACAAAGCTACATCCCCAGATTATTTTTCATTTTTGAAACAGGGTCTCAATAAGTTGCTTAGGGTCTTGCTAAGTTGCAGAGGCTGGCCTCGAACTTGCAATTCTCCTGGCTCAGTTGCTGGGATTGCAGGCATGTACCACGTTGCCCTGCTGAATAACAGGCTCTTAAGGTGCTCTCAGAGCAGCATCTCTTGTTCCTTGGTAAAATAATTACCATTTCCCACAGCATTGGAATCGCCTACAATTCTTGATGAGATCAGTCTGTTACAGAAATAGGGAAAAATATTAGTGCAATGTAAGTTTCTCTGTAGCTAAAGCTCATTGATGTTGAACAGAATAGCCTCGTTATTTTGTATTCCATTACAAAGCGCGTTAGAAGAAAAAGGGTGAGACACCTTTATTTAAATGGATAAAGAGAAAAAAAACAGCAGGAGAGAGTCACTAATATCTTATTCATGAGCAGGGGACATCAACCAAGAATAATGACAAAGAAGATCAATGGCTTCTGCTCTGGGGGACCTGGTGCTCCCGCCCCAACCAGAAATGGCTCAGGTGCACTCCTTGAAGTCACCCGTGTCACCGAATCGTCCACCCACTGCCCACACAAGCCATGGGCTGGATGAGAAGCACCGAATTACTTCATTACCTGGCTGCTCATATTTGGAGCACATTTTCAAGAGATTAAAGGAAAAATAATCACCTATGCCTTTACCCACAAAATCTTAAGAAGAAATGTGTCTCGGGGAAAGGGTAATCACACATTTCTGAACGGATCTTGAAGTCACAGCCCATTGGGTAGACTAAGAACATCTAAAGGCAAACCAGGGTCCGGGGTTGTTGCTCAGTCTATAGAACACTGCCCGGGCAGGGTTCAATCCCCAGCAGTGCAAAACAAAGAAATTTCAAAAACAAAAATGACACACAAAGAAATGCCAGGTGCAATAAAGAAATGACATCATGGGTCCCCAAGGCTGCAGGTACTAACTCCCTTTATTCTAATTTATTTAATAAATAAATTAAACCTAATATGGCTAGGCATTAGGCTAATTGTGGGGAAAATGCAGAGATGAATAGAAGCATCTCTCCAAGAGATTGTCATCTACTAGCAAAGTACTTACTAAAGACATGGTAGCACGAAATTGTAATAAATAGAGTTGATCCTCCTTATTCGTGGATTTCGCATTCGCAAGTGCATCCACTTACTAAAATGGACTTGCAACCCCCAAATGGATACACGTGGTGCTGTGGCGGTGACCCTCAGACATGTGCAGAGGGAGATGATGTTTCAGTCCTCTCACTGGATACGCCTCGTCCCGGCTGAGGGTGCACCCTGTGTTCTCCATTCAGTTCTTACGCAATCAACTAGCTCCCTGTTCTGGAGCCTACGTCATGCTTTTTACATTTTGCATATTGGAGATTAAGCACAAGTAGGCGTAGCAAGTGCTTTATGGAAAAAGGACACAGTGGATCCTCTTGGTTCAAGTGTGGTATGGTGCCCTCCACCGGGAGTTCAACCTGTCAATCAACAGTATATATTAAATAAGGGTCTTCCAACAGGAACACGCGTAAAACAAAGTCCCGTACTGATGGGTTGGCCAAATGTCGTTGCCTATTGACCCTGGGAAAGGGTGTCAGCACGTGCTCCTTCCGTATGCGCGGACACTTGATAGCGCACCACTACCCTGAGTAATGAGAATGCATATTTGTTAAATGAGTGCATTAAAGGATGCGTAAAAGAAGGAGTAAAATGCTCCGCGGGTTCCCAGACAACATCCAGCCAAGGGCAACAGGAAGTGTGCCCTGGAGAGGGAGGTGTGTGGGCAGGGCTTTGCGAGCAGCTCAGAGGCGGATATAAAAAGGTCGGTTACACATAAGATCGTCCACTTGGGACATGGTGGCACTTGGCTCCCGAAGAGCAAGCCTCAAGGTCGACCTTGGGACTCTCCGGGGTCATTCTGCAACCTCTGGGGTGTGTGACCTCCAGGAAGTTACTCAGTTCCCAGTGGAGTGGGGTTGAGAATAGCCCTAACTCCTAAGGTTGTTAAGAAGATTAAAATATATTATCCAAGAGCCTTGGCCAGGAGCCCGAGGCATGTGAAATATACAAAGCAATTCAGCTATTTCAGTTGTCATCATTTTTTATAGTATGCAGTCACTGGATATTTCCATTTGACTCAATTATAAAGAGTTCAAGGCAAAATTGTGGACAGAAGGGCTATAAATACAAGTTGAAAGCAGATCCCAAAGGACTTCATTGGGGCCAATCCATGGAAGGCTGGTTGGTGAGAACCCAGGGGGCTGCTGACTAACCGTGGTGGACCTCACTGTATGTACACGGGCTTCCTCCTGCCTTTCTTTTTTAATTTTTTGTGGGCTCTGCCACTGAGCTACATCCCCAGACCTTTTTACTTTTATTTGGGGACAGGGTCTCACTAAGTGGCCCAGGCTGGCCTTGAACTTGTGTTCCTCCTGCCCAGCCTCCCAAGTAGCTAGGACTGACTGTGACATGCCCACCTAAAGGTGATATTCGTGGAAAGCCAGTAATCTCATGGTGGAACAAGATACTTTCTAAAGTCTTCCATCTCAGAATCAAGAATCTGGAAGCAAGGCTATAATTGTCATTGTCCCTAAGTGAAGGAAGGAAGGAAGAGAGGGAGGAAAGGAGGGAAAGAACGGGGGGGGGGGGGGGGGTGCTGCTTAGATAGCGAATCTGGAGTCTTGATTGACAATCAAGCCATGTGTGCTTTGTTCTCACATAACAGTAGGCACTTGGCCATAGATTTCTGTACCCTGTATAAATCCGGTCCCCAGGTTTCCCCTTGAAGCATGGATCAAAACCTAATCAAAATCCTAAAGAGGCACTGAAAAGTTTTGCCAAGATCTTACCTTTTTCTGTAACATCAACAGGGGGGAGAGAGAGAGATCCCCCCTGTGAAGCCACCACCTTTCTCTTTGGGGAAGAGGTTGAGATGGGGGTGGAGGAAGAAACCTAACAGTGAACTCCTTCTTGTCCTACAGAAACAAGCCTGCTTTCTATTTTCACCCGCAGAAGCGAATTGACAAAGATGGCAGCTGTCACCCATGTCCTGGCTCCGTGCTCCGTTAACCTGTGTGTGCAAGGGTGCGTGGGGCGCTGATTTCAATAAAAACAATTAAGCCTGTTCGTTTTGTCTGCTTGGCGTTAATGATTCCCTGTTGACAGGGCTGCACCCTGGGGACTTCTTGAGTTTCAAAGCAAGGTTATTAAACAGAAGTGACTGTCAAGTCTTGTAATTTAGGTAGCTGCCACACAGACCAAAGATGAAAGCAAGACAAGAAGAAGAAAACGAAGACTGATTACCTGCAACCCTTTGATTCAGGATTGGAAAAATTACCTTTGAGACCCCAAATATTTACCTGTCCCCACCATGAAAGTTCATGAAGAAACAAGGGGCCAGCAAACCCAAGGGGGTCCCGACACCTTCCTCCTAAGCCTGAGAAGGGGCTTCAAAACAGCCTTCAGTCTCCAGCCCAGGAGGAAGTTTAGAAAGCGAAATTATTTCAGCTCTTTAGATCTGAAGGTTTGCAAATCTCCCTTCTCAGGCCATTTGGAGATCTGTAGTTGATTTTGATAATCTCACCAAGGAAAAGACAGCATTTGTTCTAAACTCAAAAGCATTTAAAATACTGTCAATGAGCCAGAGCCTGCCTCAATCCAAATGATGTTTACCAGAACCGATTTTTAAAAAGAAGTAAATGAGGAAGAAGAGGAAGATCTCCAGGTCTTAAGTAGATACGCAACTTCTGTTGTTTTTCTTGGGACTGTTTTATAGAAAGTGACCCTGATAGTACCAGGAGGGCTCATCAGCCACCTGAGAGCCAGTCCCAGGCAAAGATGACTCCGGCTCCACATGCCAGACTCCTTCCAGGGGCAGGAAGGCAGGACTGGCTTTTTTGTTTGTTTGTTTGTTCATTTCTGACCCTCCACCCCCGTCCCCAAGGTTTAACTGTGCTTTCAAAACCTAAAAGAGTGCCTTCTCTCTGGTAAACGTGCATCTGAAGAAAAACAATCCCAGTAGGAAAAATACAAATCAAATACGCCAAGGGGTTTGACATAACAAGGATGGTCATTTGGTAGACAGGGACCGACACACTCCCATAATTTCCCCTTGCACAACTATGAATGGGATAAATTAATATCTGGTTTGTCATTGTGGCCTGGAAACTGGCTGATTGCTGAGCCCTGAAAAGATACCAATCCCCAATGTGATTCGCTGGATGTAACAGCCCATCAATCATTGATCGTGTGGTTCAGGGTCGACCCCAGGGCCTGGACCTGGTTAGTACAGAGCTCTCTAACCTCAGCTCTACTGATATTCGGGGCCAGAGAGGTCTTTGTTGCTAGAGCTTGTCCTAGGTATTGAAGGATGATCAGTTAGTGACATCCCCAGCCCTGACCCCCATTTCCCTCCCAAAGGCTTTATCTCATGCCTCCTCATGATTAGATCCAGGTTATGCGTCTTCTCAAGAGCATGACAGGTGGGTGCTGGGTTCTCATCACTTCCTACCACATGACACACAATCCTATTTGTCCCAGGGCCTGAGAGCTTCCCTTTGATCCCGGGTTTGGAGGGTGCCTGCCAGGATCCTGCACAGCAGAGCTCTTCTCTCTCCTGCGGTCACCGATAAGAATGTCATGGGAAGGTAGTTTGAGGTTCTGGAAACATCTCCTTGCACACCAAACCATTGTTTTGAAAACCAACCCTCCCAACCAGTGAAGCGTCCCTGGAATGGCATGCTAGGGTTCCTGAACCACTGACCAGTGGACTTTCGAGGACAAAAGGCTCAGTAATCATGTTCCCTGGAAGACAGAACGTGAAGAATCACCAAACACCACACTTCCTGCAGTTGGCATAACTTTATGACACCTACCTGCTTGCTTGGGTTGTTGGTGGCATTAGAGTCACCAGAGAATCCATCAGTCACGACCATGACTTCACGGAGGAAGTGTAGCATTCTACTGAATCTTTGTCCTGAATCATTGAACAGGCTGAGCCTCCCTAATTCCAAATTGATGAATTCAACTATGCTCCTTTTGAAACCTTTCGAATGCCAACATGACATTGCAAGTGAAACTGCAACCCCAACCTCATGTGACAAACTGCAATCAAAACTCAAATGCGGCTGGGTGTGGCGCACGCCTGTAATCCTCGCCCCTCAGGAGGCTGAGACAGGAGAATAAGGAGTTCAAAGTCAGCCTCAGCAAAGGTGAAGCTCTAAGCAACTCAGTGAGATCCTGTCTCTAAATAAAATACAGAATAGGGCTGCGGATGGGGCTCAGTGGTTGGGTGCCCCTGAGTTGAGTCCTTAGTACCGCATAATAAAAAGAACTAAAACTAAAAAATCCTCAAATGTATGCAGCGATTCAGGAGGCAGAAACAGGAGGATTGCAAGTTTGAGGCCAGCCTCAGCAACTTAGTGAGAACTTGTCTCAAAAAAATTTTTTTAAATAAATAAATAAAGGAATAAAGAGGACTGAGGTTGTATCTTTTTTTTTTTTAAGAGAGAGTGAGAGAGGAGAAAGAGAGAGAGAGAGAGAGAGAGAGAGAGAGAGAGAATTTTTAATATTTATTTTTAGTTCTCGGCGGACACAACATCTTTGTTGGTATGTGGTGCTGAGGATCGAACCCGGGCCGCACGCACACCAGGCGAGCGCGCTACCGCTTGAGCCACATCCCCAGCCCTGAGGTTGTATCTTAGAAGTAAAGCACCCCTGGGTTCAAACCCCAATATCTCCCAAACAATCAAGTATATGACACACTTACATTCAGCATCTGCAAGAGAAAAAAGACCATCCTAGTCCCTTCAGCTACAATAGAGAAACTTTGTTTCATGCACAAAACTCTGATAAATATGTCACATGAATTTACCATCAGGCTATGTGTGTAAGGTGTATAGCAAACATAAATGAATTTTGTGTTTGGACTAGGGTCCCATCCCCAGGATTGTGTATGTGAAAATATTCCAACAAAGAATCTAAAATCTGAAACACTTTTGGCCCTAAGCACATCATGTAAGGGATTGGGTTAGCTTTTTGTGGCTGGGACAAATGCCCAAGAAAATGACTGAAAGGGGGGTTTACAGGTTCCAGCCCATTGACAGCTGACTCCATGGCTT
Source organism: Spermophilus citellus (assembly GCF_964194105.1). Lineage (NCBI taxonomy): Eukaryota > Metazoa > Chordata > Mammalia > Rodentia > Sciuridae > Spermophilus > Spermophilus citellus. Next base: position 4,640,391 of record NC_138190.1, read on the forward strand.
CGGGCCTGAGATGGGACAGAATTTAGCAGGGCGGGGGAACTTGCTCACCTCTTGGCAGCCAGGAAACAGAGTGGAAGGAGTCCAGGAGGACAAGACACACCCTTCCAGGGCACGCCCCCAGTGACCTTCTACCCCCTCCCAACAGTCCACTCAGTGGATTAACCACTGATGAGGCCAGACCCCGCGTGATCCAATCAGTTCCCAAAAGACCCACCTCTAACACTGCTTCATTGGGGACCACCCCCATGAGCCTCTGGGGGACGTTCCAACTTCAACAGGTCTGCTCCACCTTAGTACGTTTATTTGAATGTTTTCAAAGTTCTCATGCAAAGCTTCCAGTATAGGATATTGCTTCACAAAAAATGAATATGGCAAATATACACAGCTAGAGAAGAAAGTAGGGAGGCAGGGCTGGGGATGTGGCTCAAGCGGTAGCGCGCTCGCCTGGCATGCGTGCGGCCCGGGTTCGATCCTCAGCACCACATACCAACAAAGATGTTGTGTCCGCCAATAACTAAAAAAATAAATGAATAAATAAAAAATATTTTAAAAAAAAGAAAGAAAGAAAGTAGGGAGGCAGAGAACTATTCTCCATGTGAGGAAAAGATGATCCATTCTGTGGAGGAAAATCCGAAAGGAATGTAATTTTCCTGCAAAATAATCAGTCGCTTAGAGTGGGTATTCAAAAAATCTTTATGTAGACTTGTTGGTTCAGACACCCATTGGAAATGAAGACCCCTTCAGCCAGGTATCTTGTTTGATAGTCCATCTTATGTCATTTCCACCGAGACGAGTATCTGAAATGTAATTGATAGTAAATATTTATTGAATGAGTTCATTTATTTTCCCAAAACATTAAATCCATCAATATTAATTAAGTGCACTGAAGTTGAGGCAGAAGGAGCCAGGGAGTCAGTCTCTTCCCTGGTGAATTGGTAGGTCTCCAGTGTCCTGAGGCCACCATGGTCCTATTAGAAGTTGCAGGAAACAGAAATCTAAGTGAGCCCCCAGCACTCCTGACCCCTGGTACACATGCACCTTCTCCAACTTATCCATCCAACCCTGACCTTGGAGTTTCAGGGAAGGAGGATTTTGCAGATGTAATGAAATCCCAAATGGGAAAACTTTAAGAAAGGGAGATCATTCTCTGTGTCTGAGCTAGTGGGTCCTTAAGGGACTCCGGGATTCTTCCTGGAAAGAGATTTGAAGCTAGACAAGAATTCCCTGTTAGTGGCTCTGAAGATGGTCATATGACAAGGAACACAGGTGGCTTCTAGAAGCTAAAAGCATCTGAGTCCTCCCACAACACGTGAGCTGGGAAAAGGACTCTCACTCCAGATAAGAGCCGCAGCCCTGGCCCCAGCCCCAGCTGGACTGCAGCCTGGGGAGGTTCTGACCTAATTCCTGGGAGTGGTTTTGAGGCAATCTGTTTGTGGTCACTTCTGATGTAGCAATAGAAAAACCAGTTCAGAGTTCAAAACAGTGTGACTCAACAGCAGATCACAGAGCTCATGTTCATATTAACGGATCACATGGAACCAGGTGCTTTAGAGATGTAGCCAGCCTCCCACCTGAGAGTTACTGGTGTTATTGTCTGATGTTTTCATAGTCTCCTCTGGACAAATGGAAGGGCCTTTGTCTCTGGCCATCAGCCCCACAATTTCACTGCATTAATAATGGTTAAGAGGCACCTTGGAGGGAAAGTGAGAGGGGGATATGACAGGGAACAACGGAGGCAGGAGAGGGGTAGAGAGGAAACAGAAGACGAGGAACGGGAATGCACCAGGCTTGGGAACACATTGGACAGAGCTTGGTGTGGGAGAGACTTGCAGGAATGTGCTATTTGTATGAGACAGAAGAAAATGAGAGGGGACAGGGAAGTTTGCACAAGCTCTACTATGCTGGACTGCAAATAAAACCCACTTGGAACATTTTCCTGCTGTGACACAGACTTAAGTGATTGGAATTATTTTCAGGGTACCAGGATGTTTTGTTTGGTTTGGTAGCGGGGATTAAATACAAGGGCGCTGAACCACTGAGCCGCATCCCCAGTCCTGTTTTGTACTTTATTAAAGACAGGGTCTCACTGAGTGCTGAGAGCCTTGCTAAGTTGCTGAGGCTGGCTTTGAACTCACGATCCTCCTGCCTCAGCCTCCTGAGCCACTGGATGACAGGCGTGCACCACCGTGCTCGGTCAGTCTGGTTTATTTCTAATGTGGCTTTCTAGGAACAAGTCACTTCAGGTGGCCACAAAGGATCCACGTACATGGGACCCACTGGTGTTCTCAGACTCCATGGGGGGAGTGGAAACGAGTAAGCTGTTGCTATCCTTGTCTTCTCTCGGCTCCTCCCTGCTCCCCTCTGGAGGCTCAGGTCTGGGGAAAATTCTCTCGGGATCCATAAACAGAAGTCTACATGCTAAACGAGGGCCCCTCCTGCAGAATGTTAAATGAGTGCCCCTCTTGCAGAAACCTGTCCTGTGCCGATCTCATCTGGTAGCCTAATGGGTAGAACAGGGCTCCCCCTCTTTGCAGGTCACTCAGATGAAACCGACTCCCCATTGTAAGAGATTCAGAGGGGGACCAGGTGGGAGCTGATTAGAGCTCTGGCCTTGTAAATGGATTAATCTTTTCTTGTGATTAATGGATTAGTGGATTCATGGGTTAATGGGTTATCTACGAAATGGGTCTGCTATGAAGCCAGTTTGGTTAGATCTCTCCCACACCCCCTCTTACCATGTGACACTCTGTAGTGCCTCAGGAATCTGACAGGGAGAAAAAGTGAGACCAGGGCCAGCTCCCCAACTTTGAGCCAGAACTGTGAACCAAATAAGCTTTTTTTTTTTTTCAACATTGGGATGGAACTGAGGGCCTCGCACATGCTAGGCAAGCACTCAATCACTAATCTAGACCCTCAGCCCTTCTAACCTTTTCAAAAATCTTTCCTCCTATGGGGGTCTCGCTAAGTGGCCAAGGCTGGCCTCCAACTTGCAAGTCTCCTGCCTCAGCCTCCAGAGTGACTGACCAGGATCTGAGGCAGCACCACCACTCCAGCCCAAATAAACCTTTTGTTCTTTACAATTTATCTAGACTCTGGTATTGTGTGTTAGCAACAGAAAACAGAGTGGAACAGACCTTGCAAGAGAGGCAGATATAGTCAGGCTTTTGTGTAAAGATTTGAGCAGAAAGGAGCCGTGTTCTCCCCTGGCTGGAATTCTGCTCCCTGGGTAACATTTTTGATGGTCACCCCTAGGGGAGGAGGGATGCTGGTAGCATCCAGTGGATTGAGGACAAGGACTGCTAGCCCTCCCACAGACACACAGCCTCCATTACCAAAGAATTATGCAGCCCAGAAAGGCGTGAGCGCTAAGGTTGAGAACCTGTGACTGACAGCCATGGCTGGCCAAGGGCTGAGGACCAAAGGCTCAGAGAGCAAGCCATGGGAAGCCAGCACATCAGCTTCTGTGGGCAGGTGGCTGTGTTCTGGGCAAAGGACTTTTTTTTTTTTTCTCTATGAAAAGAGAAAGGGAAGAAGAAAAACAACACACACACTTTGTTTCTCAGATTTAAAAGATTACTGAAATACAAACCACACGAGATTGATCTTATTTCACTGTCCGCAGAGTAAACTGTAAGTGAAAATAGTAGCCACAGAAAGCTGCAGGATCAGTTTGGATCCCCGGGTACTGTGGCCCCACGGTGAGATGAGTCTTGGTAACTCTCCTGGGGCCGTGGCCTCCCCACCTGCGCAAGCCCCTGAGCACATAAGTGGTTGGTTTGCGCTTAAGGGAGGGAAAGGTGTGTGGAGAACGGCGCTCCTTTGCTCATTACTGCCTTACGCCAGCCACAGAAACCGAGTTTTGCAAAAGAGAAATTTCATTCTCCAAGCAGCCAAACATGGAGAACAGACAGCGAGGCTCAGATTCCCAAGAAGAGTTTGGAGATAGGTAAGGGCTGAGGCATGGGGAAAGGGGAACAGAGGGTAGGCAGTGCGCAGGGGATGGGGATTGGGGGTTAGGCAGTGTGCAGGGGAAGGGGATTGGGGGTTAGGTAGTGCTCAGCGGAAGGGGATTGGGGGTTAGGCAGTGCGCAGGGGATGGGGACTGGGGGTTAGGCAGTGCGCAGGGGAAGGGGATTGGGGGTTAGGTAGTGCTCAGCGGAAGGGGATTGGGGGTTAGGCAGTGCGCAGGGGAAGGGGATTGGGGGTTAGGTAGTGCTCAGCGGAAGGGGATTGGGGGTTAGGCAGTGCGCAGGGGATGGGGACTGGGGGTTAGGCAGTGCGCAGGGGATGGGGATTGGGGGTTAGGCAGTGCTCAGCGGAAGGGGATTGTAGGGTAGGCAGTGCTCAGCGGAAGGGGATTGGAGGGTAGGCAGTGCGCAGGGGAAGGGGATTGGAGGGTAGGCAGCGCGCAGGAGATGGGGATTGGGGGTTAGGCAGTGCGCAGGGGATGGGGATTGGGGGTTAGGCAGTGCGCAGGGGAAGGGGATTGGGGGTTAGGCAGTGCGCAGGGGAAGGGGATTGGAGGGTAGGCAGTGCGCAGGGGAAGGGGATTGGGGGTTAGACAATACGCCAGGGTCTGGGCATGTGTGAACAAATCTCGTCTCCTGTACCATTATGACGCACAATCAGATGTGTTACCTATACCTCTAAATTTGGTGTTTTTTAAAGCAATAAACTAAGAGTGGGTGAAGCTGATTAAGTCTAAGGGTTTACATGTTTCTTCTCTGATTTCATTAGGGTGCGTGAATTTAGGTCCTGGAATTGGCACCAAAGCAGACACCAGTGGCTTTCCCTTCTGTGGTCGGGAAGAGAGATGTCATCCATGAGAGACTTGAACAACTGCTTGAAGACGGACGGGGGACTCTGCCATTGTAGGAGGTCCTGACCTAAACCTGTCAACTTCTCCAAGTGGCTTCAGAGATCCGAGGCGTACCCACCAGGCTCAGGGAGGGTGAATGGAATAGCTGGGATTCGTTTTCTAGAATTTTCTTGCCTTGGCTTTTGCCCATTACCTTGAGCTGAGGAGACAAGGGGGTGCATTCAAGTGAATGGAGGGCTGGGGGTCCTCTCTGCCTGAACCCACGAATCATTTCCTGTTGAGTCAGAAGAGGAGGTGTGCACATGTGGGCCTCTGCATCTGAGAAACACCAGGTGGTACCCGACAGCAAGATGCAGGGAGATCACAGAGACATGGAGTCAGAGAGACTCACCTGGAGATGATGGCTGGGGTCTCTACTGCTTTTTGGAGAAACCGAAAATATAAGCCACAGCTGTAATCAAGAAAAACATTCATGGTAGGAAAAAAAAAATCCCCTTTATCAGTTCTTATATTCTGCTTGCTACCTGCATTGTTTGTGAATGCATAATTCTTAAGCTGCCTCGAAATGGGGTTGATGTAAGCATAGAGAGAGGCAGATAAAGAGTCGCTAATTTCCTCTTGTCTCTGCTTTCTGTTGTGACAGAAGCAACCAGCCTTTCAACAGAGCCCCAGGAGTGCGGGGGCTCCCAAGATGCTCGTTCATTCGGTATTTGCCTGCTCCAGTGCCTGGAGCCACAAGCCCTTCTCTGGAAGGCTTTTGCTCAGCCTCACAAAGCTCTGAGTGAAAGAACACTTCCAAAAGTCCAGAATAAATCTCTTTATTTTTTCCTTAATGTTTGGGCAATGCCTGTAATTTCATAATAACCCTATCATAAAAGCAAACTTAGCATAACCTTTTACAGATGGTTTTGAGCACTCCTATTTTTTCAATTCATTGACTCAACATTTATTGAGCACCTATTGTACACCAAGATCCACGCTAGGCTCTGGGAATGGGAAATAAAGATGAGTCAAAGGCGTATTTGGGAAAAAAACTGTTTCATTTTTTTCCCCTCATGCATTCCAATGAAATCAATGAACTGTCTCTTCAGAGAAATGATCGACACCTACTATAGGCAGAAGCAGTATTCAAACCCATCTAGAGGACAAAAACAAGTGAAGAAATATGAATGTGGAGAAAATTAGAGGGGGAAACACAAGACCAAACCCTGGTGGTCTTTCTGAAAGCACATTGTGTCCCTTTGTTTCCTGACATGGGCTTCCACAGAGTGTGGAGCTCACGGTGTAGCCAGAACAGAGCCAGGAGACAAAGCCCCTGTGAGTAAGGCTAGTCGTGCTCAGGGAGCACGCGCAAAGAGACAGTGACATCTTTGCAAAGGAGCTTTGCATCTTTGAACCCAGGGCCCTGAAGGTGAGTCTCATTTCCAAAGAGGGAGAAGGAAAGGCATCTCAAGAGGAAGGGACAACATGGACAAAGACGTAGAGTTCGAAGGAAACCGAGTCTCTTCTGAAGCAGGTGAGTCTGCTGAGGTGGCTGGGTTTGGTTCTCACAGAAGCAGGTCTGGGAAGGTGAGTGGGAGAGGCTCTCTGTACACTTTCCTGAAGCCACACGGAGGAGGCGGGACATTGTTCTGTGTGTTTTGTATCACCTAGGAAGGCTCAGGGAGGTGGGTGACAGAAGCAGGAGCCCTGGGTTGTAGGGGAACAGAAGCAGCAGCCCTGGGTTGATGGGAAGAGGAGGAGGCCCGAGATCAGACCCAGATCTGCGAGGAACAGCCACAGTTTCTGAGGAGGTGACCTGAGGCGGCAGCGAGGCGAACAAGGAGTGTCCCTGCAAGAGCTGCTGAGAAGGTGGCCTGAGCTGGCTTTGGGGAATGACTCAGTCCCTGGCGGGGCTCCCCGGCTTCAGGAAGTTTGCTCCATGAGTAACTGCCCACTGAGGGTGGGGGAAGGGCTGCGATATAAGAGGCTTTGGACCTTAGAACTTGAGCAGGGCCGCATGCAGGGAGCATGGAGGAGCAGGGAGGACAGACACAGAGCCCACAGGAGCCATTCCCGGGGACACGTCATCGGAACGTGCAGGTGGAGGTTCAAATTGGTGGTTACCTGAAGGTCATTAACAGCAAAGAGGCAGAAGAGGTGATGGAAATATTTTACCTTTGACTGAGACCGTGGGGGCACAGGGAGTAACTTTGTCAAAATCCACCCAAGGGGCCTGGCATGATGGCACATACCTATAATCCCAGCGGCTCAGGAGGCAGAGGCAGGAGGGTTCCAAGTTAGAGGCCAGCCTCAGTAACTCAGTGAGACTCTGTCTCTAAATAAAAAGGGCTGGGGATATGGCTCAGTGGTTAAGCACCCCTGGGTTCAATCCTTGCATGCCCCCCCCCCAAAAAAAAGCAGAGCTGGGCTTGCCAGGTTGGTATTTGATGATAGCTTCTCACAGGCAATGGTATTTGAGCTAAACTTTGAAGAATAGACATATTGGAAATAAATCTCAAAAAGTAAATAAATAAAAGGCAAGAATTTTCCAATGACTCATTGCACTATCAGGTTCAAACACACCTATTGCAATGCATTTTAAGGCATGAAACAAAATTTATACAAAAGCGACAGTGTCTAGCCATGCAGAAGAATTGGGGCTTTAGAAATGGAGAGTTGTTGGGGCTTTTGGGGGTGGGGGGTGGGAGGGGGGCATTGGGCAAGTTATTTACGGAGTACACATGCTTATATTTGTGTCATATGGCAATATCTGAATTCTCTGGTATTTCTGAGACCCAAGGGAGTCAAGAATGTGACACTCTTTGTCCATGGTGTCTGTAAGTTTAAACTCGTGATTTTATTATATAGTGACAGCATTTGTTTAGTATTAAAATGATTGTTAAGGTAACACCCCAAGTGGTTTCTTCATGCTTATGTGTTTGTTTTTTAAAATTTCAGATCTGAATGTCTTCAAGTTGGTTTTCTCACCTGCAAAGCCCTGGAGATCTCCTGAATTTAATTTAGGGCTTTGTAGCATCTTCTACTAAATCCCAACATGTTAAACATTTATCACGGCAAAGCACAGTCACAGCAGAAAGCATTCTAAGTATATGTGTGTGGGGTGTGTATGCACGTTGGTGTGCTCATTTCTCTCTCTCTCTCTCTCTCTCTCTCTCTCTCTCTCTCTCTCTCTCTCTCTCATTGAAAGAACACATGTGGAGATCATGTATTCTGGGTGTAAAAGGGGAGAAGTCAACTCCAGTGATTGATACTCTTCAAATGGAAGTCTCTGTAGAGTCATCTGCCTCCCCATCTGCCAGAATGCTTGCCAAGACTGTGAGGTTTCCACATTTATTGTGGTCAGGCCCTGGTTTACTATCTTAAAAATTATAAAAAGCAGATGGGGTTTTCTTATCTTTCTCTCTGGAGTGTGTGTGTGAAGTGGGGGGAGGCGACAGGCTTGTTTCCATATTATGTATTATTGATTGTCGTGACAAGAACTGTCTTGTAAGAGGAGATTGCAGATATGCCTCTTATGGTTCAGATCTGAAATGCCCCACAAAGAGCTCCTTTGTAGAAAGCATGGCCCCCATTGCAACAAGGTTCAGAGGCAGGGTTTTCAGGCCATGATTGGATCATGAGGGCTGTAACTTCCACAGTTAATCCACTTGGTGGATTAATCCATTGATGACTGAATGGACGACTGGGAAGTGGGACTCAGTTGGAGCAAGTGGGACCCTGGAAGGGTTTATCATTCTCTGTCCCTCCCCTCTTTCTCTGCTTCCTGGGTGCCATGAATTGAAAACCTCTCCCTACCATGCCCTTCCGCCATATTGTTTCTGCCTTGGAGCCAGCCAACCATGGACTACACATCTGAAACCATGAGCCAAAATAAATCCTTCCTCCTCTGAGCTGTTCTTGTCAGGTATTTTGGTCACAGTGACAAAAAGCTGGCTACCAAAATCCCCAAGAGCTAACAAGAGACACATTTACCTCAATAAAGCAAAGACCAGATTAAAAGGAGAGATGGGACTGGAAAACCCTATTTGAAGGCAACACCAATTCATGGCATCAGGACAAATTCTAAGTCTGGGAACTATGCTTTATAGACCCAAGCAATTTGCCACGTCCCTCATTAGCTAGGGAGGGTGTCTGTGGAAGGAACGGTTCTAGATGCAGATCACTCTGTTCCCCCCACCCCGAGACTTCTTTGTAGTGGTGTTGCGATCCCACCACTAACCTTGCTTTTAAATCTTCATTTACCTCAAGCTGTGGACAACCTTTTAAGATTCCCTTGCTAGTTCAGATCTCCCATGCACCATTACCCAGCATTCAGTTGTTTCTGCTATCTCCCGAGTCCTTGTTCTCGTTCCTGTGGAAGGGTGGTAGAGAAACCGCCGGACTGGACGGGAGTATTAGAGTTCAAGCCACAGTGCTAGTACTTACTATGGGGTGACATTTCTAGTACTGAAGAAAGACTGTGTGTTAGTCCAGTTTCCCGACACTGTGACCAAATGCCTGAGATAATCAACCCATAAGGAGGAGAGGTTTATTTTGGCTCATGGTTTCAGAGGGTTCAGTCCATGGTGAGTTGTCTTGTTGCTTTTGGGCCAGTGGCAAGGCAGCACATGTGACAGGAGTACATGACAGAGGAAAGGTGTGCAGCTCATAGTGGCTTTAAAGCAAGAGAGAGGAAGAGGAGGGTCACATGACCCCTTCAGGGTGCACCCACAGTGACCTAATTTCCTCCCAGGAGGCTGTATCTCCTAAAGGTCTCCTCATCTTCCAATAGTGCCATACACTGGGGACCAAGCCTTTAACATATGAGCTTTTAAGGAACATTCAACATCCAAACTATGGCAGGCTGTGTATTCACAATCCATTTCCACATAATAAATTGTTCCAGAATTTAGGGGCATAACATGATCAGGCCCCCATGTTGCATCTCACAGTTTGTTTGGGTCAGGATTGTAGACAGGGCACAGAAGAAAGGGCTGGTCCTTGACTCGTGATTCCTGGGGTATCAACTGGAAGGCTTAACAGCTAGGGACACAGACTATCTCAAGACTTCCTGGGGGCTGAAGGCTCCACTTCCCAGGTGACACAGTCACGGCTGTCACATTGACCTTGGCTGTTGGAAATAGACTCCATTCCCCTACCCATGGCCTTCTCCACAGGACTGCTTGAGCATCCTCACAACATGGTGGCAGGTTCTCCCAGAGTGAGTGATCCAACACACACAGAGGAACCTGAAATGGCCCTTAAGGGTACTAGTTCCAAAATAGGAGGTCTACCCTCACGACCCCCTCCAAACCTTCAGAATGCAAACTGAGATGATTTCCTAAGTAGTACCACAGTGTGGGCTAGGGACTCCACATATGAATGTGACAAGGGAGACACACACTTTCACTCCACAGTCGGCATGGATACACAAGATGGGGGTCATGGCAGACTTCTTGTTGGAGAACTTCTACCACAGACAGCAAGATCTGGTAAAGAGTGGGGCCTGGTGGCCTGGTGCAGGGATTCAATATAGAGTGTTGTTTTGTTACATGGGCTTTCAAACCATGCCTGTTATCTGGGTCCACATTCCAGCCAGTCACTCCTCTGTGGCCGAAAGCAAATGGCTCAATCCTTTTGTGTCTCAGTTTCTATTTGTCTACAATGTACTACAATGTGGAAAGTTTTTATTATTGTTTGATAAATACAACAGTCCCCCTTATCCATGGGGGACATATCTCAAGATCTCCAGTGGAAACCCAAAACTTCACAGAGAGTATTGAGCACTCTGTACACAGTAATGTGTAAAATAAGGGCACTGCAATACCATGATAGTCAATCTGATAACAGGGGCGGCTACCGAGTGATTAATGGGCAAGTATCATATACAGCATGGATACATACACTGGAGAAAGGAATTAGTCATGTCCCAAGCAGGATGGGGCTGGGAGGAAGCAAGAGATCTTATCAAATTACTCAGTGGTGTACAATTTAGAAGTTTGAGTTGTTTATATCTGGAAATTTCCATTGAATATTTACTCTTTGGTTTCTTAGATCATTCCCTGTGGGAAAAGCCTTTGCCATATTGTGAGGATGCTCAAGCAGTCCCGTCTGAGGTTGAACGCAGGTAACTGGAACTTTGGAAAGTGAAATCAAGCAGCATGTTATGTGTCTATTCCCAACACCACTTCTTCCCGGCCTTCATCAGTGTTGGGCTTGATAGGATAACTTGCTTTGAACTCACAGTGGGCAGTATTGAATTCCTGCTCTCTCAATTTGAGAATCAAAAGTGTGCATTCCTTTGGCAAATGTGAGAAGATGTGGCACAAGCAGAAGCTTGGAATGAGTTTGCATAGATTTGCTTGCCCTTTTGCTGGTCTCCCATCAACCATTGGCATGGGGTGGTGGTGCAGGGATCATGCTCCAGTTAGCCTGCTGATTCAAGGAAAGAGATAACTGAAGCAAACCTGAACCCAACATGCAGTTTGGAACTAAGCCCATATACACCCAGATGAGATCTGCTGACTCTCAGCTGAGCTGGTAGACACATTATGGAGATTAAATTATGGGTACGTTAAGACATGGAAAATGTGTGGAAATGCTTGTTACGTAGCATTGCTGAGACACTAGCTGATCGATACAGATTGTGTGGGGATGTTTGTTATATAGCATTATTGAAACACTAGCTTATTGGTACAGATTGTTTAAGGATGCTTGTTATATAGCATTATTGAGGCACTAGCTGACTGGTTCAGATTCTTTAGGGATGCTTGTTACACAGCATTATTCAAGCACTAGCTGATTGATTCAGATGATAGTGATAGAACCCATTTCATTGGTTGTGAAAGTGGCATGGGATCATAGATGTAGAGTGCTTTTAAAGCACTTCTGTGCTGGAATTTGCTTACGGAGTCTTGGACCTATCTCCCAGACTAGAGAGTTGACCCTCCAGCCCCTGCAGACCTAGTTCCCCTGTTCCACACTCTGTGTCCAGTCTTCCCTGTCTTTACTCAGCTTTATCCTCCCCACCTTCCTACTCCTGTTGGCTGATGTGACTAATTCATATGTGCCAGTACAATAGTGAGAAATGTTACCTCCTCTCCTCCCTCCCTTCCTGGGAAGGAGTGACTTGCTATTTTTGTTTGTTTGTTTTAAACCTTTATTGGAGTCCAGGGCTTCTTTTGTCTCCCCAGGAGAAGTGAGCCACGGTGGAGAGGAACAAGGGGACGGGCAGGTGGCTGCGGGCTGGAGGCAGAGAAGGGCTCTTGGAAAACAGAAAAGGGCGCAGGATTTCGCACCTCTGGCCCTGCAGGCATGTGGGGCAGAATCAGTCTTTGCTCCAGGGGTCTGCTCTGTGCAATGTAAGCTGAGCCTCCCTGGGCTGTACCCTCGAGGTGCCAGGAGCACCTCCCCAGCCCCCCAAAGTTGTGACAATCAACAATGACTACAAATACAGCTGAACACCCCTGAAGGCTGCAAAGTCTCCTGCAGCTGAGAGCCATTAAGCTAGAGTCTGAACTGAGACCATTGGTATTCAGTCAACAAACATTTAGTGAGCACCCATTAATGGCTGCACACCCTGTGCTGGAATCTGGGGGTACAGGGATGAGTAAGACCCTAAATAAGCTGGGTGTGGTGGGACATGACTATAATCCCAGCGGCTGGGGAGGCTGAGGCAGGGGGAATCACAAGTTCAAAGCCAGCCTCAGCAATTTAGCAAGTCCCTGAGCAACTGAGTGAGACTGTGTCTCTACATAAAATGGCTCAGTGGTTAAGTGCCCCTAGTTTCAATCCCCTGTACTGGGGGGGGGGGCAAAAATAAGGATCATAAATAATAAACAAAAATGTCACATGGTTATAGTCCAATAGTCAAGTGGCTTGTCTCGCCTAAGAAAGATTCCTCGAGAATCCGGTGTCCGCTTGACCTCTTTGATTCCACACCTCTGACACCCCTAATGATTTTGAATCATCGTGTCGTAGCTGTTGCTTTGGATGCAATGGCCGGCCCCTCACCAGAAGCAGAAATCACAGTCTTTTCATCTGCACACGGTTCTAACAGGCAGCCAGAGTGTTTCAGAATGCAGAGGCCAGTAGTTCTCCAAGCCTGGCCACCAGCCAGACGGCAGCCTCTCCCAGGAACTTGTGAGAAATGCGAATTCCTGGGCCCCACCCGGGGCTGATCAGACATGCCGAGGGTGGAGTCCAGGGATCTCTGAGACTCTGTGCAGGCTCCAGTCTTTGAACTGGGGCTGGGCAGGTTGTTCTTTGGCTCTGTCAGTGGTTGCAGGCTCTGCTCATTTCAGCCCTGAGCCCAGGCAGAGCTCAATCCTGCACCCTACCCAGCCATTTCCCAGACCTGGAGCTGACGCATCCCTTGCACACCTAGTTCCTTGAATGGATGCACCTCACCGTCCTTCTCGTGGTCCGTGGTTCTGCTGGGCTCCCCTGGAGGCTGTCTCAGTTCAGTCCCCTGGTGGAGTACTGCCCACCAGTCCTACCCCCAGCTAGCCTCCTGGCGGGGTGGACGGACTCCTAACTGTGGCCAGTCTGCCTCTCTCTCCTTCTCTCCTGCTTTCCAACTTATTCCAGGATTCATGAGATGGCTCCCGGTGCAAGTTTTAGAGAACACTTTCCAACTAGGAAATAAGAACACATGGGACCAAAGTTTTTAAGCCAGTGGCGAGGAGGGAAAAGAGAGAGAGAGAGAGAGAAAGAGATAAAACTAAGTGGGGAAGAGGTCAGACCAGAAAAGGAGGTGACAGAGGGAGGGAGAGATGAGTGAAGAGGCTTATGCATGGATTAGATTTGAAGGCAGAAGCAGGAGAGCCCTTTGGAATTCTGAGACTCACATCCTTTCCCAGCTGGTCCTCAAGCGAGGCAAAAGATGACAGAGACAGAATTGAGACCCACAAACTCCTGTGGACACGAGCATCGTCCCATGGGTCCCAAGCATGGGAATCTGCTCTTGTGAGCTCTTCCTAGAATTTTTGCCTTGCTCCTTAACTCGAGGAACAAAAGACCAAGGCCTTCAAAGCAGGTCCTGATGAATCTTAAGGAGCCCAACAGTCTCAGTCTGGAGTCTTTGCTGTAACGATAGGACTTAACTTCAGCGAGTCTCCACAGAAGATGAGCGTAGAAGGATTGCTGACTAGTTCCCAGGATCTCTAAGAGGGCGCACCAGATGCAGGGGCGACTGGGTCAGGAATGGCAGAAACATGTCGCAGAACAGCTCCACCAGAGGCCAGACTGCCCACAAACCAGGAGACCACCACAGCTGACCTTGGATAAGAGAGGAGAGTCTGCCCAGACACAGGCATGGAGAGAATCCACTTTCCAGGCAAGGGAGAGTGTTGGGGTGTGTTTCACTACCCATCCCCGCCCCAGCCCTGCTTCTAGGCCTGGGCGATTTTACCCGCAGTGGACATCTATCTGGACGCATTGTTGCTTGTCATAAATGGCAGAGAGTGTTTCTGGTACCTATTGGCCAGAGACCAGGGATGCTGCTATATATCCTACAAGGCACAAGATTACATCCCGTAAGAAGGGCCTCCTCATCAAAATGTCAGTAGTGCGCCTCTCATCCCAGCGGCTCAGGAGGCTGAGGCAGGAGCAAGTGAAAAGCCAGCCTCAGCAACTTAGCGAGGTCCTGAGCAAGTTGAATGAGACCCTGTTTCAAAATTTAAAAAAATAAAATAACAACAAAGGACTGGAGATGTGGCTCAGTGGTAAAGCACCCTGTGTTCAATCCTTGGTACCAAACCAAACAAAAAAGTCAGTAGTGCCCTGTCGTAATAAAACCTGTGATTTTTAGCTGTCCTAGGCCTCCCAGAACAAGGATCACATTCTCCGGCCTCCTTAGCAGTGACGTTTGTCCATGTGACGAAGCTCTCACTTTGGAGATATGGACGAAAATGAGGTGTGCAATCCAGAGGACAGGGTGTGCCCTCCCGTGGTCATCAATCCAGCTTGCTAGGGGATCCACCACGGGCTGGGGGGTCTTAAGCAGGAGACATTGACTTGCTGCGGTGACTGGTCAGGGCTTGCTGCCTGGTCCACAGACTGCAGTCTTTCTGTTGTACAGATGCGGAGCAATTCAGGGGGCTACATCCTGGTCAATGCATGGGAACCTGAAAATATCCCAAGTCGAGTGCACCTGGTGCACCGCCCTACTGACTCCCCAGCTCAGCAACACAGCACAGAGTGTGGCTGGCTGGCTGCCCTCTTGGTGGCAGGAATGACTGGCAGCTGAGCTCACTGCCACCACCCGGCATCATGAAAGAGCACTGCTTACCTCTGGTGTAGGGAAGATCAGAAGACAGAATGCGGAGGGCAGCTGCTGCTGAAAACACACCAGCTTCACACCAAACTGTCCATCGAGGAGGGCTGAGCTGCCTCATGACAGAGAGCAGCCAGAGAAGCAAGACCCCTCCCATCTCTTCTTATAAACGTCCTAATCCCATCATCGTGAGGAACCACCTCATGACCTAATCACCTCCTGAAGTTTCCACCCCCCAATGGCGTCTCATTGGGGGGGGTCAGAGTTTCAACCTCTGAATTTGGGGACAGCACCTACATGCCATCTGCCACACCTCACCTTTCCCCCGTCTCCTCTAGTCACTACATTAGGATGGACGTGGAAGAGCCTTTTTACACCACAAGTTGGAAACAAGTGGATGGAGGGTGGCTGAGTCCCCAGATCTACAGAGCCTGGCTCCCTGCTTCTTGACAAAGCACCCTATCAGGGCTGGCCCCGAGCCCCAGCTTTCCGTGCTGGCCAAGGCCTGGACCACCGATCTACACCAGTGGTCCCTCCAACTTGAATGCGTCAACAGAAAATGAGCTTCTGCCTGGTTCATGCAACTGTTATCGGGGACTTCTGCGTCTTGCTGCAGAAGTTAATTAAATTCAATGAGTTTGAGGGAATCCAAAGTCCCTCTCCGGGCCTAAGGAGTCCACTTAGGAGCAGGCAAAGAGAAAGAGGTAGCACTTGGAGCCAGGGAAAGGGTGGGGTGCTCTAGAGACAGCGTTTCACTCGGGTGGTAGAACTTGACCTCAGCAAATGTCAAGCCTTCGGACAGCCTCAGGTTTGCAGAGGTCTCTGCTGTGGTGTGGTGTGGTGTGGTGTGGTGTGGTGTGGTGTGGTGTGGTGTGGTGTGGTGTGGTGTGGTTGGCCCACCTAGCATTCATGCACTGCAAGCTTGGTCCTTAGTGTGGCCACATATAGAGGCAGAGGGGCCGTAAAGAGTTGGGGTAAGAGCCCAGTCATCTCTGCCTTCCTGTTGGGGAGCGCCCTATTTAGGAGGAATACACACACCGTTAAGTCCTGAGTAAAAGGGGTGCTGGACTGGTATGGCACCCTGCAATGCAACCGGACTTGACCTCCGCTCAGATAAGAAAGGTGCAGCTCAGTCACCCACAAGCACCTCGCTAAGGTTGATGCCCTCCCCCGAGCCCACAGAGCTAAAAAAAAAAAAAAAAAAAAAAAAAACACTTTTCCTTATGAAACGAGTCTGCCTCAGGTATTTCATTATCACAGTGTAAAATGGCCTCATTTAGGCTCCAAAGCAGACTTTTCCCCCTGTACAGTACAGGAGTGCATAACTGGGGGGACACATGGCTTTTGTGACAAGAGAAAGATCACCAAAGAAGGTTGCAATCATGACGTCCATGCGCAGCTGGCTTCAGGCAGCAGGGGAGTGACTCACGGCAGCACAGAACCGCATAGCATCCACAGTCCAACTCACTGCTTCACCGGATAGCAATTCAGCTACCTGGATCTCGGGGCTGGAATAATTTGGATTTTAAGGCCCCGTGTTAAAGGATCGTTTGGCAGCCCAGGGAAGCCATAGAGCCTTTAAGAGCTAGGGCTAATGGGAGGTATTGAGGTCATTGATGGGTGCCCTCAAAGGAGATCTGGGGCCCCGCCGCTTCCTCTGCCTCTCTCTTGCTCCCTGAGATGAATGGTGCTGCTGGGTTGTGCAATCTGCTCTTGTCCTCTGAGACCCAAGAGCAATGGGTCTGCTTGATTATGAACTGGGATCTCTAAAACGTCGAGCCAAGACAAACCTTTTCTCTTTATAAGTTGATGCTCTCCCCTGAGCTCTGGTGTTCCTTATAGTAAGAGAAAGCTGACGAGCAGAGGGCCACTCCTAATTATCAACTAGTAAGTTATTTAATCACAAACACCAGGCTGGGGGCGTAGCTCAGTGGGAGGGTGCTTACCTAACATGTGCAAGGCCCTGGGTTGAATACTTGGCATTACCATCACCATCATCATCATCCTGAATCTGCCAACATCAAAGCCCTGATGTGTTTACTGCTGGGCCTTGACAGAAGTTTGCCGACCTCTGCTCAATACCATAAAAACCTTCCACAGTCATAGGGGCTGGGGATATAGCTCAGTTGGCAGAGAGCTCGCCTCACATGCACAAGGTCTTGGGTTCAATCCCCAGCACCACCAAAAAAAAAAAAAAAAAAACCTCTGAAGTCAGAGCCACTTCAAGTCCCAGGTTGAACCCTGTTATGGTTTGGATATGAGAAAGGAGGTGAAATGGTTAGATCATGAGCGGAAACTGATCAGCCCACCCTCATTTGAGTAGACTACCTGGGTGGTAACTATAGGCAGGTGGGGCATGGTTGGAGGAGGTGGCTCCCTGGGGGTGCACCTTTGAGGGTTATATCTTGTCCTCTGCCTTCTCTCTCTCTCTCTCTCTCTCTCTCACACACACACACACACACAGTGCCCTCTGCATGCACTTCTGCCACGGTCATCTCTGGAATTGGTCCACCATGAACTGAGACCTCTGAAACCCTGAGCACAAAATAACCTTTTTCTCCTCTAAGTTGTTCTTGTGGGGGTATTTTTGTCACAGTGATGAAAAGCTAAAACCCTCCTTGGAAATCCCAGCATAAGTGTTGGCAGGGGATCCAACATAAATAGGGCCAACCTCATGGACCAGCACAGTGGCGCCGTCCCTGGGTTACACTGCAAAAAGCTGACTGTCACACACACTTATCTTGTATGTGACACAAGCCACAGAACTGAAGCATTTAGGGCTCCTAGCAACAGCTCGACAACAAAGCCTTGAGAGTGGATGTGTCAGCGCACCCCTCTTTAACCACGCAGGTGAAATAGCTTTGGGGCGTGGCCTCCACGGCCTCCCAGAGGTTGCTGGGAAATCAGCCTTCATCTCTGCCTCCATTCTCTGCCTCACTTTCCCAGTACCCTCTGGGTGTCTCCTGGGATGGGATCACACAGAAACTACTTGTGCTCCAACCCTGTCTCAGGTCTGCTTTGGGGAAAACCCAAGTCTAGATTGTTATCTTGGAGCCCAGCTCAGTCACGAAAGAAAACTTGAAGCCATTAATATTTTTAAATAACGGTGATTTGTCAAGACAGAGTGATGATTTTTTTTGCTCATTGCTGCAGAAGTTAATAGACATTTGTCTGCCATGGACAAACACAGAGAAGCACTAGTTGGTAAAAAAGATACCGAATTACAGATAATTAGGTATATTATCTTTTCTACTTGCTTCATCAATGTAGCATGTGAATGTGAAATCGATTGTTCTCCAAAACAGAAATCTGATCCTTTAAAAAATACTATCTTTGTGGAAGAAAGCATAACAAGAGAAGGGAATTGGCACGACTCCATACATTCCTGTCTCAGCTCCTTGACTAACGGGATCAGAGTTCTCAGGCAGAAAAGATTAAATATTGATCCTCAGTTGGGGGCAGGGAGAGAACCGTCTATTTCTCCTTCCCTTTCTTTGCACCTGCATTTCTCTCCCCTACTTTGGGGTGACTTTTCCACCCCCCCCCCTGCACATTTGTGACAGAATACATGATTTTTGGAAAAGCCATGTTACAGAGAACACTTGCTGTCATTGTCACTGCAGAAAAAACGATGATGGCCCCCCTACAGGGAAAATCTATCTTTATACGAGCGCAAATGAAATCTGAATGTCAGAATTATTAGCTGTTAGCATTAAAATTTAATGCACGGGCTCAGAGATGGAATGACTCTGTTGCTACCTCTCAGTCTCGGGTGGATTTTTTTTTTTTTTCTTTGCTAAACATGATTTGCTTCTTATTGTAACAGATGGGGAAGCCAGTATCCTAGATAAAAGATAAATGATAAGAACAAAATCAGCTAGATTTTACAAGGTGCTTCAAAAGTCTGCTTCTGGTGTTGTTGCCCCAACTTCCACAAGGAGATGGCTGTGTGGTGGCAGAAACATATCAAGCTTGTTTTTCTGCTGATCACAAGCACGGAGAAGGACAAAGCCTCCACTTGTATTGTCAGGAGAGTTTCCAATCACATTTCCTAGCAGAAGCCAAATAGAAAATGGTATCGTTTAGATCTGTCACGTTCCCCAAAGGCCCACATGTTGAAGGTTTGGACCCCAGCCCCTGGTGGGGAGCCTTTAAGAGGTGGAGCCTAGTGGAAGGAAGTGAGGTCATAGGGGGCCCCGCCCTGGAGAGGACCCTGGCCCCTCCTCTCCCTCTGCCTTCCTGGCCACCATGAGGCGAGCTGCTTTCCTCCACCATGACATGCTATCTAACCACAGTCCCCAAAGCAACACACCAACCTGTCGTGGAATCAAAACTCTGAAGCCGCAAGCCAGTGCAGACATTTGTTCCTTATAGTCAGTTCCCTCAGGTATTTTGTCACAGTAACATAAAGCTGACTGGCACAAAAAGGAACCCCTTTTTAAGACAGAAAGTATAAGGCTAGGGAGGACTTCTTGATTTCTGTGTGTTAGTCCCACTTATTCAGGATCATAATGCAGTTTGCATCCCTCCTGAAAATGAAAAATAATTCCCAACCTTGTCCTTTTATATGGTGTGACAGCAATAATGTGCTAGTGGAACATTCAGTCTGCCATCCAAGGAAGAAAGTTAACTGATGATATGTGCCAGAGCCCAACCCAGACCAGAAGAATCATCTGGCTGAGCCCAGCCCAATTTGCTGACCTACTGAACCATAAGCTAAATATATGGAGGTGGCTTTAAGCCATACAGTTCTGGAACCATCCATCAAGACAGCAAAAGGAAACTGATCCAAATACTTTAAAAGAGTCTAATTTTCTCTAATGAGTATCCAGAAGTGGCAATCTGAAATTGATTACCCAAGAACCTCAAAAGAAGCATCATTTTTATAATTAAAAAAAAAAAGTTAATCCGGTCTTGCAATCACACAGTATGTGCTCTTTGTAATTGGCTCTTCACTAAGGAGTATGCTTTGGAAATTCACCTTTGTATGCTGTTACAGGGAGGAATAGGTAATTCCTGTTTATCTCCCTTCAATGGCCATGCCTCTGCTTATGGAACCTGCACCAGGCTTTTGCAGCCATGTATTTTAATTCTTTTTTTTTTTAATATTTATTTTTTAGTTCTCGGCAGACACAACATCTTTGTTGGTATGTGGTGCTGAGGATCGAACCCGGGTCGCACGCATGCCAGGCGAGCGCGCTACGCTTGAGCCACATCCCCAGCCCGTATTTTAATTCTTAATAAGTAATTAGTAAGAGTGAGCATAGGAATCCTGTGGGCTAAACGTCCTCACATACAGCCAAATGGTTCTCCAGTGTGGTGACCAGCCTTTTGAACTCACACCAGAGCAGTGTAGTAGCATTATACTGTGGTTTTTCAAATGCCTTCTTAAAGATCTCCTTCACATGCGAGGGTTGAACAACACCCATTGGTGATGATATTTGATAAGCAACTCCCATTATGGAGGTGGCCACTTGCACATTTTGGAAAAGCGTAAGGCAAGAGATAGGAATCTACTTACTACAAGAACCCATCTAATATTTAAACATACTTCTTTGCCCAACAGCTCACCTTGTCTTATTGCAGCATGGCATTATTTCTTTCAATAAATAAACATTTACAAATAAACATTTCTAAACAATGAAGTAACAGATATGGGAATGTCAGGGAGGCAGGAAAGACCAGAAAGTAGGAAGCTAACGTCTAGGGTGAATTGTGTGCTAAGTCTTACTCATCTCCAACTGTCTCCAGTTGCTGTGGGGTGATGCTTGCCCTGCCCCACAATTTAATTCATTCAACCATCTATTGTGCCCTACTTTGTGCTGAGAATCAGGCATGAGGTAGCCAACAAATCAGATACTGTTCCTGCCTTTGTGGACGTCACCATCGAGTGGGTGAAACCAGAAAAGCAGTTCCATCAGTTCAATGTTGAAACTCCACAGGACCTGGCAATTCCACTACAGGGGATCTACCTTAATGAAATGAACACAAGTCTTCAAACCAATGCATGTACACAATCGGCTCCCAGCAGCATTATTTATAACAGCCCGGAAATGGAAATGACCCGTGTCTAGCAAAAGATAAAATGAATGAACAAAATGGTGTATTATAATGGAACATTCTTCTGGCATAAAAAGGAAGAAAGTATTGATACATGTTACAAGGTGGTTGAACTTCAAAAATACTATGCTGTGGGCTGGGGTTGTGGCTCAGTGGTAGAGCTCTCAACTGGCATGTCCTCAGTATGGCATAAAAATAAATAAATAAAATATATGTACTGTGTCCATCTACAACTAAAAAAATGTTTGTAAAAAAAATACTATACCTTTAGGCACAGTGGCACACGCCTGTGATCCCAATGACACAGGACACTGAGGCAGGAGGATTGCAAGTTCAAAGCAAGCTTGAGCAACTTAGTGAGGTTATAAAAAATTTAGGCAGATCCTATATCAAAATAAAAAAATAAGCTGGGCATGGTGGCACACACCTATAATCCCAGCGGCTCCAGAGGCTGACACAGTGGGATCGTGAGTTCAAAGCCAGCCTCAGCAAAAGTGAGGCATGAAGCAACTCAGTGAGACCCTGTCTCTAATATAAAAAAGAGCTGGGGATGTGGCTCAGTAGTTAAGAACCCCTGGGTTCAATCCCCAATAGTGGGGGGAAAAAACCCTATGCTATGTAAAAGAAGCCAGGCACAGAAACATATTGTGTAATTCTGTCTATGGGAAATAGAGTCAAAAATTCCAGAGGCAGAAAGTAGACTGGTGTTTGCTGTGATTGGAAGAAGTTGGGGGAACAGGCAGAGGCAGCTTAGTGGGTATGGGGTTTCCTGTGAGGGTGAAGAAAATGTTCTGAAAATCAATAATTGATGGTAACACAACATTTCGAATGTAATAGATGTCAGCGACAATCAGAGTTGTTTGGTTTGGTTTGGCTCTCGCAGTGCCAGGCTGTTGGGCATGCTAGGCAGGGGCTCTACACTGAGCTACCCCCTAGCCCTGACAGTCAATTTTATATTATGGGGTTTTAACATCATTTTCTGAAAAAGAGATCATGACACCGTGGGATTCAAGTGTTAGGCAGACTACTATACTGGTGTGGGTTAGAGCCAACCAGACTAGAATCAGATTGTGCAGATAAGATCACTTACTTAGGAGAAAAATGATTGACAGAAAGAAGTTGGTAGATGGAAGTTCCACCTGGGACTTAAGGGCTCAGTGACAGAATATCTATAAAGACCAGAAAGAGGGAGAGAAAAGTCCTAGGAGAAGCGGAGATTCCTGTTTGCAGCCCTAAGGTCATCAGACGCCAAAAACATTTCAGAAGCAATTTTCCACCAATTGCCTGTCTCTTCTCCCTCTTTAAACTCCAAGGGCCTGGTTCACTATCCTGTAGTATAGATTTCCATTTTATCCCAAAGCACTCCAGCTTCCTCTGACCAGACAGGAGCTCAGCCTCGTGCAAAAGCAGGCATCAAACATTGCATGGGGCTCTTCCTCGTGTTTCCTCGGGGCCATGTGAATGCAAACTGAGCTTCTCCATGTTTGGGTTGCAATGTTCTGGTTCAAACTATCAACAAGGTGAAAGCTGCAGTTTATCTGCCAATCCCATCACTGAAAGAACCGACTCATCTTGGGGAAATAATCATTCTCATGATAACATCTAGCCAAATGTCCTACTACTCACTAGGCACTGGGCGCCTTGATAAGTGCTTTACATTAATTAGCACAGCTGGGGGTGTAGCTCTCAGCGGCACGCACTTGCCTAGAATGCACGGAGGCTGTGGGTTTCAGCACCCTGCGCTGCAAAAAAATTAAAAAATAAAATAGCTGAATGTCAGTGAGCGCATATGGCCCTCCAAGAACCCAGCAGAGAAGGAAGAGAGATTGCCTTTTATCAGCACAAAAACAGAGGGGTTCCAGGCACACCGCAGCCAATAGGAGCCCCAGGTGACTGTCAAACTTGCATGTGTCCCCTCCTAGCTCTATTGGGTAGGAGACAGGTGAGACCCCCTGAATAGTTGCATAGGCCTGAGCCCAGCCAGGAATGGCTTAGCTTTTGCTTCTCGCTCTGACCTCTCAGCTCTCCCGCCCCTCCCTAGGGTGAGCAAAAAAGGAGAGAAGTGGCCCTGTTCCTCTGCAGCACCCACAGTATGGACCTGGTAGCAAAGTCAATTTAAACTGAAGACTGGTGGCGCCCTTTGCTACTTAAACCAGGGATTCTCTCTGCGAACGTCAGGGATTAAGTTGGCTGTTCCTATGCGGTTTCGCTGTCCCTACCTACAGTCTCTGTCCTTGCAGTTCAAACTGCCATAGTATGTTGCACAAGGAGATTCAAGTGGGTGCTGATAGTTTTATTTATAAAAAACAGGCTGTGGGCCAGGCACAGTGGCACACGCCTATTATCCCAGCAATTTGGCTTCTGTTGTAAACTTAGAATCTGGGATCACATTTTGATCTACAGGAAGCCTGATCCTCACTACCAAAAATCATCCAAGAGCAGCAGTAGACTGCACAGGAAGAAATCGTGGGAGAGAATTGAAACCACAATCTCTGTTCTCTGCCCACAGCAAGATCATGATCATTGCAATCCGTCACCATGAACGCGATCCGATGTCCCTGGGGTATCATCGGGTTGGAGGCCACTCAGCTCTGTTCCGTTCCACAAAGCCCAGCCCTCCCTCCAGGCAGAGAAGAGAGAAAAGACCTCTGACCAAAGTAATGCTTTGCTCCCCAGCAATTATACAGGCCAGGACTAGTGAATTATTTAAAACGGAAAATTAATTATTCAATGAAAGTTCACAGGAAGCGTTTCAGGCAGTCACAGAGCAGGGGTGACCCAGGTGCGACCTTGGAATTCGGGAGAGGATGAGTCTAGCAGGGGCCCAGGTTGGGAGACTGGGTGACTTTCTAATGGGGACGGTATGCTTCCACAGAAAGGGGGAAGGTGGAAAATTCTTGCACTCTGTGGTTGTAACACCCCTTGCACAAGCAGAGGAAGCCTGGGGCTTCGTCCTTCACTGTATGCATGCTCTGTGATGAGGGAGGGAAACTGGAACTTTTAGACAAGGTGACTTTAGGCACTTGCTGCCCCCACCATTGCCTGCTAAACCTTTTCCTGGTGAGAAGAATCTGGAAGGGGCCGGCCGGGGAGATTGTGGCTGGGCATGTGAATAAATTTATTCAATGGATGTCTTTAATGATTTCCTTAGGAGTCAAAATATGTTCACCCCTTTTAAAAAATTTTTGGATTTATAAATGTCATAGACCCATGGGAAGTTGCAAAGATAGTACAGAGAAGCCTCTGTCCCTCACGCAACGTCCCCTGGCAGTGGTGCCTTACACAGGGCACACCACCACCTGCCAGCCAACCTGGGCGTAGTACAGTTTGCTGGTCTACAGACCCATTCAGACTTCCCATTTTTCATGCATTTATGGAATGGGTGTGTCCTTGTGTCTGAGTCTATGAAATGGTTTTGGCTCATGATTTGCAAGGCTTCTCTCCGTGGTCAGCTGGCTCCGTTACTTTTGGGCCTGTGGAGAGGCAGAACATCATGGCAGGAACATGCGGTGGATAGAGCTGTTTACCTCACGGTGGCCAGGAAGCAAAGAAAGAGAGAGTGGAAGGGGCCAGCGCCCCCAAATCCCCTCCAAGGGCATACTCCCAAAGATCTAACTTCCTTCCTCTAAAGATTCCATACTTCCTTTTTTTTATTTGTTCTAATTAGTCATGCAGTAACAAATTAGTTATGACAGTAGAATGCACTTGGACACATCCTACAGAAATGGAGTATAACCTCTCCTTCTGGTTGTACATGAGGTTGAATCACACAGGTCCTGTGGTCATATATGCACATAGGATAATAATGTCTGATTCATTCTACTGTCTTTCCTACCCCATACCCCTCCCCTCCCTCACTCCCCTCTGTCTAATTCAAAGTACCTTTGTTCTTCCCTAGCCCCCCCCCACTTATTGTGAATTAGCATCTGCATATCAGAAAAAACATTTAGCCTTTTGTTCTTTGGGATTCACTTATTTCTCTTAGCATGATATTCTCCAGATCCATCCATTTACCAGCAAATGCCATCATTTCGTTCTTCTTTATGGCTGAGTAATATTCCATTGTGTATATATACCACATTTTCTTTATCCATTCATCTGTTGAAGGGTACCTAGGTTGGCTCCACAGTTTGGCTTTCTGAATTGAGCTGCTATAATCATTGAATGGTGCCACAGAGTAGGGACCAAACCTTTTACCCTGTGTGCCTTGGGGGGACATTTTAAGGTCCAAACCAATAACATGCTTGTATAGATTTGTGTAACCGTACCACTATAGAGCCACAGAACAATCCCCAAACTCCCTATGTCTCTCTTTCTCCTTCCCCACCCAAAGGCAACCAATGATCTGTTCTCCATCTTTATCATTTTATTTCAAGGACATTCTGCAAGTGAAGTGTACAACGAGTGGCTTTTTGAGGTTGAATTTGTGCTCTCGTCTTGAATATAATTCCCTGGAGTTTCACCCACGCTCCTGTGTGTAGTGATAGGTACACGTCCCTTTCAATTGCCTAGTCACATTTCACGTATCACCCTTCACCCATCGAGAGACATCATTGCCAAAGGCAGTTTTTGCCATTGCAAATTCACCTTCCAAGGATATTCGTGGGCAGGAGTTTGTGTGAACCTAAGTTTTCATTTCTTCGTGATGAATGTCCAGAGGGTCACATGGTCAGTGCTTTTTCCCCAGACCCTCAGAGATCCAACTCACGTTTAAGAGTCTTATTTTCTTCTCCACATTCCATTTCCAAAGAAAATTGCACTTGCACACCAACTGTTTGGATTCTATCATTCACCTTGAAAGTCACGGGACACCCTGGCTGAAGGCACTGGGCGCAATTCAACTCATTTGTTTTCTGCGAGAATTCTGCATCTGAAAGAACAGGTGCTTGGTTCCAACTCTTGCTGGAAGGAAGCGAAAGAAAAATAAAGGACTTGGAAGAGTTATTCATCAAGAGCCAAAGAGGTCTCAAAAACAAAGTGAGCTTTCATTTGGCAGGCCTCTTGTGAACAAGAATTTCCTGGGCAGACACGGACAACGTATGGTGGGGTCCCCCGGGGCTCCTTGGCAGGGTCTGCTGGAACGCAGCATCCCTGAGGAAGATCCACATTTACAGACGGCAGGGTCTCCCATCCAGTCCCTCCATGCTGGACTCAGATGTCAGACTCAAGGCTTGGGGACATGGCATCCGTGAAGACCAGCCAACGGAGGAAGAGCAGGAAGAAAAGATTAGCATTAAACAGAGTCATGAGATGGGAGGGAAAGGGAGAGAAAAGGGAAATTGCATGGAAATGAAGGGAGACCCTCATTGTTATACAAAATTACATAGAAGAGGTTGTGAGGGGAATGGGAAAATAAACAAGGAGAGAAATGAATTACAGTAGATGGGGTAGAGAGAGAAGATGTGAGGGAAGGGGAGGGGAGGGGGGATAGTAGGGGATAGGAAAGGTAGCAGAATACAACAATTACTAATAGGGCATTATGTAAAAATGTGGATGTGTAACCGACATGATTCTGCAATCTGCATTTGGGGTAAAAATGGGAGTTCATAACCCACTTCAATCTAATGTATGAAATATGATATGTCAAGAGCTTTGTAATGTTGTGAACAACCAATAAAAAAATAAAATAAATTAAAAAAAAAAAAAAAAAGACCAGCCAACAGTCTCGACTTCCTGCTGCCAACCACCCTTCACTGAGATGGTCTGGACACCAACTCTCCATTCGCGATGAGAAGGTAAAAATGCAGGTACTACCTTCAAGGTCAACTTTACACTATGTCTTGATCGCACGGTGAGTTGTCCCACAGTCAAAGTGCAGCAGTAAGTTTTAGCCTCCACGAGGAATATGATGCTGACCAAGAAAATCTCTCCTCACCAGAATGAAAGATGGGGCCCCGTACTCGTCGAGGTCATTAGGAATCCGGCCCTCCAGTGTGACTGCCATAGTGCACCAGGCACAGGGCAGAGCAGCCGCGCTCCCCACCGTCTCCCCCACATGGCACCAGGTAATAAAGTCCCAGAGCCAAGCAGGTCCCACCTCACACACAGAGAGCCACGATTGTTGTTGATCACTGCTTCCCTCTATATAGGCTAGAAAGTCTGTGAAATTGCAGGTGTTGGAGAAATCCTGGTGTCACGCACCCTGCAGTCATCTGACAGCAACACAAGTGGAATCATTGCTCAGGTAGCACCCCATCATTTATTGTGCCCGATGGCAAAGTGGTTCTGAGGACAGAACTCAGGAATCACACAAGCTAGGCGCAAGGACACCTCTGCCTCTTACTAGCTGTTTAAAGCTCTCACTCAAACTTCCTAACGGTAAACCAGGAATAAAACTGGGAGTTCTGGACTGATTTAAATTGCGTTCACCCAAAAAGAGACATTCAGGCCCTAAACCGCAGCTCCTGAGGATATAACTTGATTTGCAGGGAAGCTCTTTGCAGAAGGGGTCAAGTTCAGATGACGTCATACTGGGTTAGGGTGGGCTCCATCTCTACGGCCAATGTCCTTGTAAGAAGGAGGAACTTTGGGCATGACTCCACATAGGCACACACAAATGGAAACAGAGGTTGGAGCGATGCTCTCACAAGCCAAAGGAGGCCTGAGCTACTGGAAGATAGAAAGAGGCAAGGAAGGATCTTTCCCTAGAGTGTGGTCCTGCACAGCCGTGAGAAAATGAATTTCTGGCTTGTGGTGACATGTTATTGCAGCCACAGGAAACTAAATACAGCTTCCTATGGGATTTGGGAAGATGAAAGCAACTTATTAGGTCTCTCCTGTCTCTTAAGAAGGAAACAGAAAAAAAAAAAAAAAAAAGAGTCCCTCTTCTGTCTCAGGACTTCTCGATGTCTGGATGTGATACCAAGAGTAGCTTCAGACATCTGGTGCCGTACCAGGGTCCAGCCTGAAGAAAAGGACCAAGGCTTGGAGGACGGCAGAAGGGAGAGATGGAAAGAGTCTGGGCCCTTGACTGATGCTTGGGTGGTGATTGGAAGCATCTTCCTCCAGGCTTACAGGAATAGAGCTGCCAGACTTAACCTAAAGTAAGTCTTAGTTGTTTTCCGTTGCTGTAACTGAATACCAGACACTGGGTCATTTACACAGAATAGAGGCTTATTTAGCTCACAGTTCTGAAGGCCAGAGGACCAAGAACACGTAGCTGGCATCTGGCCAGGACCTTCTTGGTGCCTCATAACGTGGCAGAGGACATAGCATGCTAAGACAGGGCAAGCGTGCTAGCTTGGGTCTTATGAAGCCCTCACTAAACCCCACACTCTTCATCTCCTCTGACTCCACGTACACCTCAGAGGTCCCACCTCCAAACGCCATCAACCTCTGACTTGGGGAATTCCGTTTCCACCCCATGTACCTTCTTCCCCTGCACACCAACACATCCGCAGCCATGCAAAACTCACTGGCACTAAAATGACACATTCGCTGCCCCACAGTAATTGCCAATCAGTGTTTCTAAAACCAATAACAGATGTAGGTCCCAAGTGGTGGGCATTGAGAAGGGCCCGTCACAGGGAGGGCAGGAGGGCCAGCAGGGTTCTCTCGCATGCAGTTCCTCTGTGGCCCTTAATAGCGAGGCGTTTGGAACGCAGCCCCATCTCAGCCACGCTCTGTCCTGGACGTAAGGGATAGGTCCTCGCATGCATCCTTGGCCAGAATACTCTTAGGTCAGAGAGGAGGTGGCAACGTACTATTGAAAAATCCCCCAGGGAAGGCAAATGCCAAGGAGCCAACCAAGGGATGTGTTCAGCAACGGTATCTGACAAAGGTTTAATCCCGCCCCTCCTCTGATTCAATGGTCTCTCTTCCAGAATTTTCCAACAGTCAGCCCTCCTAATGTGTAAATAATGCATGTGCAGGGAGGTTCATTACAGCCGCGTTTGAGTAACAAAAGCCAAGAAACAAAAGACAAGCCTGCCAGCCCGGGTCTGGGTGAGCTGAGCCCTACCAGGCTGCAATTCCAGAATATGAAGCAGGTTTATATGCACTGAGCACAAGGCAAACTTGTTCTGATGGACAGAAAGCAGCCATGTGATAAAAATGAGTTATGCCTAAAATCAGAAGTGTGAGGAGGCTCTTGATAAAGAGGAATAATCAGCAAAGGGAGGGGACAAGAAGGTCCCCTTTCACAATGACACTTCTGCAGTAAAGGTGGCCAGTTCCAAGCCCCTTCCTTGCCGGGCGAGTTTCTAGCACATTTTCGCATGAGTTCAATCCGTGCTCCTGCAAGAGGAATGTTTGCCGGACAAGGCTTGGTTTCATTTCGGTGGCCTCTCGGT
This sequence comes from Spermophilus citellus, assembly GCF_964194105.1. Taxonomy (NCBI): domain Eukaryota; kingdom Metazoa; phylum Chordata; class Mammalia; order Rodentia; family Sciuridae; genus Spermophilus; species Spermophilus citellus. The sequence continues at coordinate 4,669,819 of NC_138190.1, forward strand.
TGATTAAACAATTGCTTCCTCCTCCCACGGCACCCGCCACCCAACGTGCCGCTTGTTCAAAAGAGCACTCAGGATTCCTTTTGTGTATCTGGACACTGTGTTCCAGGTTTTCCTATCGTCCATTTCCTTGGGTGCAATCTTGTGTTGTGGTCTCTCCAGGGTGAGGACTGAATTGTCCAAGGGTAACTTGAGCTTGCAAATGCGGAGAGGAGGGGGAGGGAGGGAGGGGGAGAGGGAGGTGGAAAGATGATGCAGGTTGAGAAACAGCTGCTTTGAGAAGACATTTCCTTGAGTTGATGGAATCCTAGGAGAGGAGAGAGGACCCCTCGTGGGTCTTCCCCAGCTCTGTTCATCTGCAGACCTTGATGGATTCCTGTTGAAATATGCAGGCTGAAATTCCATCCTTAACAAATGCTACCCCATGCATCCATTAGTGTCTTGTCTTCTCCACTCCGTCTAAAATCGCCCGTGACCTCAATAGCTGGAGGACGGCAGAAGGGCGGGAGGATGTGCGTGGAGTGGGGTGACTCCTTGGTAAGGAGTGGCCACCACAGGATCCTCCAAGCCGAGAGGGCAGAGCGGGGCCACCAAGGTGCGTGGTGGGTGATGCCCCATGCCCTGGCCCAGGGTACCAGTTTGCAGGGCTGGTAGGTTTGTAAAACTTGCATCTTTATCTTGTTTGAGGAAAAGCATTTGATAAAGCCCCAAGTTCTGGGGAAATGCCATTTAATACCAGGAAGCTCACCTGGAGAGGAATCACCAGGTGCTTACAAAATGAATCACTGTTCTATCAAGCTAAAGCGCGCGTAGAATTAAATCCTTCTCTCTGTACCCCCAGGGCAACGGTGCCCACTCATACCCGTTTCTGGTAGAATTCTCCTCCCTATTCCCAAATAATGTCTGTGTATGATTATTTCTCGGTGTCTTTGTTGTGGTCATTTTTTTTTTTTTTTTGTCTTGTGTTATAAGGGCTGGAGGGGCTTCTGCCCCAAACTACTCCGGTTCCCTTCCCCAGCCCCTTGGCTCCAATACGATGCTGTGATTCTTTGGTAGAGCCTTATTATCATGCCTTGATGTGTTCGCTGTTGGTGCAAGTGGCTCGTGAGTCTCCCTGTTGGTGCAACTCTGCCTGTGTCCTGGGGTTCGTACTGCCCATGTCGTGGCCTGACACGCAGATTTTTGTGGATGCCTTCTAGTGCCTGCCGATACCCTCCCCAGAGGCTCGCCCTAGGACTCCTGACTCCCATCTCCCCAGCCCAGAGACCACTCAGGGGCCCCCTGCCCTAGGACATGCTGGTTTGATCCTCAAATCCTGAGATACCCCCCCACCATGCTCAGCAAGACTGGCTGCTGTTTCCTGGTCCTGTCTTCCTTCTTGGTTCACCACTTTGTCTCACTGAAGTACCTTCTTGCCTGAAGAGGCTGCGCCTGGGAGGGACCTATTTTTAGTCCTAACATGGTTGATGACGGTCCCCCCACCCTCCTGCGTGTTCTACCCGAGTGAGCACTCTGCGACGTCCTCACAATTTTAACAGTCCTCCTGCTTTCCCGTCTTGTCCCCTCTGCTACCGAAAGCTCTGTCCTTGTCCCCGAGGCCAATCCAATAAGGAGGACACGGTTTGGAAAACGAGGGAAAAGAAATTTTATTGCTTTGCTAGCAGAGGACAAGCACAGGGGACTCCCGTCCCAGCGACTGTGATTCTGCCCATCAGGGGGGGCAGGGAGGAGCAGGGAGAGGGGAGATAAAGAAACGCCCTTTCCAAGATAAGTCGCAGTGGCAGAGCCCAAGGGTTCAGTGCAAAGCATGAAGGGAGCAATGTTTTACACACACACACACACACACACACACACACTCTCCTGTGTTCTGGGTGCCCCACACGGTCCTCCTTAACGTCCTTATTCCATTCTCTGCGCCCTCCGGAACGTTCCAGAATCATGCATCCTAGGCCTGCAGTACTAGGGGTTCTCTGGGGCCATAGGTCCGCCTGGCCCTGCCTCTGGTTTCCTAGTGCCACAGGCATCTCAGATTCCTGTACCCGCCGTTGCACCCCGAGCTATAAGAGTGTCGTGGACAGGAAGCGTTTAAGGATGGGCGGCTGCCAACCTTCGGAAGAGTTCGCTGTCAGCAGAGGGCTGGGGGTGCAGGTCAGGGGTGGAGCATCTGCCTAACATGCAAGAGGCCCTGGGTTCCGTCCCAGCACCACAAAATAGAAAAGGGAAAGAAAGCCGGTGGAGCCAGGTGCGGTGGTGCACGCCTGTCATCCCAGCCACTCAGGAGGCTGAGGCAGGAGGATCTCTAGTTCAAGGCCAGCCTCAGCAACATGGAGGCGTGAAGCAACTCAGGGAGACCCTGTCTCTAAATAAATTGCAAAATAGGGCTGGGGATGTGGCTCAGTGGTTTAGCACCCCTAAACCCAACCCCCAGTACCAAAAAAAAAAGAGAGAGAAAACAACTGGACACCGAACTGAATTTTGCAGAGTGGATTTGAACCCAGAGCAAGGTGGATTTGCTCCCCAGAGTCCCAAGCGGTCCCTCCAGCTTCTACCCTGTAGAAGACACCTGCACCCGTATCACCCTGGGCCTAGATGTCCTCATAGGACCCTGAGGGAAACCCAGCCAGAGACCCCAGGGCACGTCTACCCACCGAGTGACACCTCTGACTATAGAACTCACACTTCGTTCTATTCCAACGACACCTTTGCACGCGGACACGTTGGAATTTCCCGTGTGCCTTCTTCAGCCCGGGGAAGCATTCTGGGTGGACAGCGAGCTCATGAATTCCCAGCCCCGAGTGCGTTTCTCGCTAGGAGCCAGCAAGCTCATGATTAACAAGACCTAATGGATCTGGACTCTAGTAATTTGCATGACGTGATGGGTGTGACAGAGGCTGGCAAGCGCGAGGCTTGGCTGAACAGAGAAAGTGCTTGCTCATCGTTCAGATGGTGTGTCTAAGGCAGGGACCTGGGTAAGTATATTTTTCTGGTGATGGAGCCATGACACTTGTTGACATCCCTGTAAACAGTTGGTGCTGTTTTCTATTTTCTGATGAGAGCAGGTAACAGTATCTGAGCTTTGCTCTCAGGGGACTCTGTTTAACGCCCCCCCCCCATCCTTGGGTAGCAAGAGTGTCCCTTGGCTGTCTGCACTAGTGCTGCAGCTGTGTCCGCCCTGTCCTCCCGTCCCCTGAGTGACTCCTGCAGGCCACATCGACCTGGGGACGGGTAAATACATGCAGCTCGTCTCTCAGTATCCTACACGTCTCACATTTCAAAACTGGTGCAATGTTAGATCCTTTTCCTCACAACCAACTGTCGGTGGAGGCCCTGCTGGAAGACAGAGGGAATATTTTGGAATGAAAGGGCAGGACCTCCTGTGAGTTTGGTAAAGATGGCTTGCACAGGATAAAGAAATATTCCCAATGAAGAGACAGAGACATCTGACACACATTCTCGCCTCTAGAGAGGGGCAGGAGCAGAGATGTACACTCTAGTCCAAGAATAGGAAATTGCCCATCTATACAGCAGCTCTGAGGCATCCCCATGTCGGGGGAACCACCATCACCTCCACATTAATTGTCAAGAAATGAATGAATAAAGGAACACAGCTTCTGAGGTTCAGGGTAATATTTTTAAAAGCCACCTACAAATAACTAATTCAGGATTTTTGTGTATGTGTGTGGTACTAAGGATCGACCCAGGGTCTTGTGCATGCAAGGCACTCTACCCACTGAGCTATCCCCAGCCCTAGGATAAGTGTTTTCTAAAGTCAATTAAAGAGTAAGTCTGAAAAGTTAATTAGCAAAAATTCTTGAATTTCCTTTCACAAAACTAGTCAATTTTTTTTTTCATGCATTGAACAAATATTAAATAACTAGGCCGGGCACAGTGGCACATGCCTGTCATCCCTGCGGCTCAGGAGGCTGAGGCAGGAGGATCACAAGTTCAAAGCCAGCCTCAGCAATTTAGCGAGGCCCTAAGCAACTCCGTGAGACCCTGTCTCTAAATAAAATACAAAACAGGGTTGGGGAGTGTCAGTAGTCGAGTATTGCTGAGTTCAATCCCTAGTACCAGAAATACATGTGTGTGTGTGTGTGTGTGTGTGTGTGTGTGTGTAAAATAACTAGAAAAATGTGTTCTCTCCTCTTGGTTGTGCTGATATTTTCGGCACACATCCAGAAGGGTGGTGATGGATATCCCAGTGTTCTTTGGGATCCTAACACTATAATCGATGCCTAATTTCACAGGGCTCTTTTCCTCCCAAGCTCTCTCCCCCATCCAAAAAAAAAAAAAAGTGCTACGCTAATTCTGAATTATTCTCGTGTGTTCATGAAAGCAAACTCTCAAAGGACATCCTAAAGATGACAATTGATTAACCTAAACCAAGTTATTATATGCTTTGAGCTATGATAAAAATATAATAGTCTCAAAGTATTTTAAACTCAAAATTTTTATGTGGATTCACAGCAACGGCCCCAATAATCTGACATGGGGCCGTTGTACATTTTTTTCCTTGACCCATCCTTTGGAAATGAGTCTAGACAAGCAGGAGCCACCCTGTCTGCAGCCACACAGTGCAGAGTGGATGACTTTCTGGAAGAGATGCAAACTCTCATTTCTGGTGGCTGACGTCACCCCACCTGCACAGCTATGACGGACCACCCTTTGGCACCTGGTACCCGGCTGAAGCTTGGAAAGAGGCAGGCAGCCAGCGGCTGCAGGAGGTCTGTCCCCTCTTCCCTTCCTGAAGGGTAGGACCCTGGGGGTTGGGATGACACTCACTCAGCCCTGGATCCCCGAGCAGCCCAGCTCCTGGGACAAGCCTGTCCATCAAGATCGGCTGCATGGACGCACCTACACTCCCTGTCCTGCACCTGCGCTCCCTGTCCTGCACCTGCGTGTTAGATCTGCTTCTCACTACCTTCCTTCCATAGTGTGGTTCTCTGGTATCGTTCAAACAAAGGTGGTTTCTGGGCAACATTTTCTCAAAATAAAAAATAAGGGTTGGGGATGTAGCCCAGTGGTAGAGTGTTCCTGGGTTCAATCCCCAATACCGTAAAACAACAACTACAAAAACCCTGAAACTGTGCACCCGTTAAACAACTCCAACTGCCCCTTCCTGTCCCTTTAACCCTTCTGTTTCTATTTGACTACTTTACATGCCTCACTCAGGTCAGTGGAATGAGAGAGAATCTGTACTTTTGTAACTGGCTTATTTCATTTATCCATGATGTCCTCGTTCGTTTTGTGGCACAGAACACGACTGACTAGTTTTTAATTCTGACTAATATTCTATAATACGAACAGGCCACATTCTTTATCCACCCTTCAGGCAGTGGGCACTGGGTTTTCTCTCACCTCTAGCATGTGCTAAGGCCCTGGGTTCCCCTCTTGGCTACTCTGAATGACACTGCTGTTAACATGGGTGTGCAAACACCTCTTCAGGACCCGATTTTGTGGGCTGGGGGTGTAGCGCAGTGGTCGAGCACCTGCCTAGCCTGTGCAGGTCTCTCCATTCCATCCTGGCACCAAAGACAAAAGAATAACAGACACGGCTTCCAATTCAAAGTGGGGTTGCTGGATCATCACGGTGGCCCTCTGGGGCTACAAAACCAACCAAGAGTACAAAGGACGGTTGGCAAACTGTATATGTGCCTTTAACATGTGCTCTAACTTGGACCTTGAATATCCCCCCAAGGTCAAAAGCTTGGTGCTATTGGGAGGTGGTGGAATCTTTGAGAGGTGGTCTCTTTCGGAGGCCCTTAGGTCGTTGGAGGGGTATGCCCTCAAAGGGGATTGTGGAACCGCACTCCCTTCCTCTTCCTTTATTTTATTTTTGTATTAGGGATTGAAACCAGGGGTGCTTAACCACTGAGCCACATCCCCAGCCCTTTTTTATATTTTATTTAAAGACAGGGTCTCACTGACTTGCTTAGGGCCTCGCTTTTGCTGAGGCTGGCTTTGAACCCGAGATCCTCTTGCCTCAGCCTCCCGAGCCGCTGGGATAACAGGCGTGCGCCTCTGCACCTGGCTTCTTAGCGATGTTGAAGAGCACTTCATGCATTCTTGGCCAATACATACCTGTATTGAAAACGCCTTCTCTCATGCCATGAAGCCATTTACGTTTGCTAATGGTGTCTTTTGATGAACAGAGGTGTTGCTCTTAATAGTACAGAAGCTTTTTTGAAAAGCAACAGAATTTAATTTGGGGTGAGACAAAACTCATAGAGACAGGACAATAGGCAGCAAGACATACAATTCCCACTGCACTCAAGTCCCCCAGACTTCCACGTTCCCACCTAAGAGACAACCACTCTGTTTGTGTGTGTATCCTCCCAGAGATATTTAGTGTACTTAACACATGTCTTCAGTTTATCTTTTTTTTTTTAATTTTTAGTTGTGGGTGGACATGATACCTTTATCTTATTTATTTTTATGTGGTGCTGAGGATGGAACCGAGTGCCTCACATGTGCGAGGCAAGCACTCTACCACTGAGCCCCAGCCCCAGCTACAACCCCAGCCCCCCTCCTGTTGATCTTTTAATAAAGGCTTTAAGAATGGTCTCTTATAGTTTGCAGCTGAATGACTGGAACTACCAGGTGTTATGTTAAGTGAAATAAGTCAAACCAAGAAAGACAAATCCCACATGGTCTCTCTCAAAGGTGAGAATGTGTAATAGTGGGTACTAGAGGCTGGGGAGGGGCAGGGGGAGTGCAGGTAGAGGGTACCCAACCCAATGAGTCCTTGTGACCTACAGAACTGTGGAGACACTACCTACAGAATAACCTATGATGTATTTTACGAAGAACCAGAAGAGACGAGTTCAAACTCTCCACACACAAAATAATAGAGAGATGGACATAGCAATCATGCAGATTTGACCAGCAGTGCCTACAGCAGACGTAGGAATTAAACTTGAAATAGCACACTGTACTCCATAAATAGGTACGATTATTGTGTGTTAATAAAAAGGGTGTTTTTTTCTTCAGTTGAAGAGGTGGAAATGTTAACGGCCCTGACTTGCTCATAATTGGTGGGGGTAAAATCTGCAGGAAGTGGGTCCAAGTGGAAGGAAGTTAGGTCATTTGGGGTATGCACTAGAAGGGGATATTGGGGCCCCAACTCCTGCCCCCCTCTCTCTTTGCTTCCTAGCTGTAGGAGGTGAGCAGCTTCCTCTGCTATGTGCTCTCCAAAGGCAACAGAGTCAAGTTACTATGGATCGAAATCTCTGAAATCACGAGCCAAAATAAATTTTTCCTCCTTATAATTGATTTTCTCAGGCGTTTTGTCAGAGAGATGGAAAACTGACTGAAGGGCAAATTTTGTACCCCCATAAGCAGAAGATACTTCTGGAGACATCAAGAGGTCCCCAGAGAGGAAATGGAGACACTGTTGCTGCTTCAGCACGGGCAGGCCCCTGGGGCCCTCAGAGTCCAGCCTCACTTTGACCCCACGTAGGCAAGCCTCACCCGCACTCCTCTCAGAGTGTCCTCCACTGTCCTAACTCACAGGTCCTCAGGGCTCTGCAGTCCGTATGTTAATGGTTTGGCTTCTTTGCTGATTTAAATGAAGCAAGGTTTTAAAATATTACGATAGGATTTCAGGCCCAGACCTAGGCACACTTGGGATCTTGGGAGGGCCTCTTCTTTGTCCACACAAAAAGGAGAAAGAAAAGAATTTAGCCAAAGAAAGAAGTAAGGAACCCAAGTTGGAAGTTCTGCTGTTTCCTCTGCGACTTTAAGCAACCGGGGAACCAAGGAGCCAGCCACGCTCCTGCTGTTACCAGGGCGCAGCACAGCTGGCTCCCGGAAGCATCTTACAAGTGACAAGTGGTGGGTAACGCTGACACTGTCCCCTCTTGGTGGCACAAAGTTGTCCCCTCCCAGGTCAGGCGTCTTTCCGTTCCTTGAATCTCGCGATTTCCCTTCTCTCTGACAACAACCTGGGAAAGCCATCCACACAAGGGTCACCCTTGAATGAGAGAGAACAGGTCCCATCCTTCCAAAGATGATTCGCCGCATTTGGAATCTGGCAAAATCTTGCATTTTAAAACAACGAGATATAAATGTGAAATAATACAAATGCAAAAGTGAAATACAAATTGCTTCTGTGTAGCAGGAGGAGAGGGAGATGATTTCCAGAGGCAGGACCTTGCAGACCTTCTGTGCCCATCCTCCTACAGAACACCTACTGTGTGCTCAGCACATGCTAAGTCTTCGCATTAGGATCAACCCCACCGCGGCTGTGCCGTGGAACAGGTTACGGAATGCCCAGAAAGGCTCGCAGTGAACCCGGAAAGTCACAAACATATCTTGCTTCTGTCCCTAGGCAGGGCCCACTCACTACCAGGAGAGGAGACCAGGAGGAGAGGGCCAAGAGCAACCACCGCGTGGACCAGACCAGAGAGGACACGGCGCCCAGCACTACTTGGAAGATGTGCCCATCCTCCTCTCAGACCTTTGGCTTTGTACTGTCAGTATCTCACGCGCTGCCCGGCTACATCACTGTCTTAAAACCTGAGTGACAGGCCAGACACGGTGGCACGTGCCTGTAATCCAGCAGTTTGGGAGGCTGAGGCAGGAAGACTGCACGTGGGAGGCCAGCCTCAGCAATTTAGCGAGACCTTGTCTCAGAAACGAAACATAAAAAGGGCTGGGAATGTGGCTCAGTGGTCAGGCACCCCCGGGTTCAATCTCTGGATGCCAAAAAAGAAAAAAAAAAAAATCTAGATCACTTGAATGACAGAATGAACCTCTGTCACAGAAAACGTCTCCCAGCCTCCCACCCGAACCTTGTCCTCGGATTACAACCAGAAGAATGCTGGTCCCTTAGGGTTTGGGGTCATGGAACTTCAGGGTGCACCGTCTCTTCTTTAGGGCCAGATTCTAGCGACGTTCTGGAGTCTCCAACATGCGCTCTCTCTGACACCGCGGCCGGATTTTGCAGTGGGGACAGGAAGCTAAAACAGGTAGGATCTAAAAGTCCTTCTTGCTGTCCCCCAGGGAACTTGGAGGCCCCATGTCAAGGACACAGGAGAAGCGAGAGGCCATGAACGTCACCTCTGCTGGCAGAGACTGTCGACCCTTTTCGGGGTATAGAGGGTGCTGGCAAAGCTCTGAGTTGGCTTAAAAATGGAATCGTGTTCTCCGAAATGTTCCCTTTCGTAGAAAAGAACATTTCAGTCAGGAATCATATACAGTGAGCCAGGAATGATGATGTGAACACCAACAGAAATAAAAATAGAATCCATAAAAGTGCCTGAAATTGACGCGTCCTCTGTGGGTAATGAAGAGCGCGCGCTTTGGCTTGCTCTATGGTCCTCAGGCAATCACTCTGATTTTGTAGGAAAAGGAAAATCTCATTATCTCCCTCTCACAGCGAATCCAGTGAGATTTCAAAATGGCTAATTGGCTCGTCTCAAATCCCACAGTTGGTAAGTACCAGTGATCTTTAAAAGGTGTCCCGAGTGGCTAAAATTGAAACAAGCAAACAACAGTAAGGATTGGTGAGGATGTGGAGGAACCGGAACTTCCCAACGTGGCTGGTGGGGGTGTAAAAGGGTACACCACTTTGTTGTGCCATTTTATTGTTTGACAGAGTCTGTTTCTTAAAACTTTAAATATACACCTACAGTAGGTAGGATCCAGTGGTTTCAGTTCTAGGTGTTTATTCAAGAGAAATGAAAACATAAGCCCATATAAAAACTTGTAAACAAATGCACAAAGAATCTTTTTTATTTGTAATGCCCAAACACGATATATAACTATAAATCACCCAATGTCCATCTATAGATTAATTAATAAACTGTGGTGCAAACTACAATGGAATATTACTCAGCAAGGAAAAGGAATGAATAATTGATGCATAATTCAGCATGGAGTAAAAGAAAGTATATGAAAGATATAGACCATATGGCTTAATTTTTATAAGCTCAAGAAAATATGACAGGAGCAAACCAATGAGTATTTGGGAATCAGACAATGGGGTGGGATGGGTGGGAAGAATTAGAAGGGGTGTGAGGAAAGTTTTGGGGGCGATGACTAGAGTAGTAGACAGAATAACACCCCACCTAATGCCCCTGGGTTCATCCCCAGCACCTGTAACTTGTTCCTGTGTTAGTCAGCTTTCCGTTGCTGTGACGAAGTACCTAAGGTCAACAAGTTCAAGGAGGGAAGGTTCAGTCTGGCTCGCAGTTTCAGAGGTTTCAACCGTGGTCCCTTGGTCACATTGTTTGGACCTGTGGGACTACGATGCATCATGGCAGGAGGGCGCAGAAGAGGAGGCCACTCATGTCATGGCAGCTAGGAAGCAAAGATGGGAGGTGCATGCAGCCGAGTGTGGAAGTTGGGGAACCGCAGCTGGGGCTGCCTGTGCTGCCTGCCAGCTCTCAGTGCTGTGGGGCCGCCTCACCAGCCCTCGAGCGCCAGTCTCCACTGCGCAGTAGGGCGGGGAAGGACAGAGGTGGGGACAGATGGAGATGCAGAGATGCACGGCGAGGGCGATTTATTTTCCTGAAAGGCCAACAGCAGAAGCTGACCAGAGCCCCCAGCAGAGACAGCTTCATGCTAATGCTGGAATTTGCCTCCCGGCCATGATTGTCACAGCAGCACATTCCAGAGCCGTGAGGAAAGAGATCACATGACAGACACCCGGCAGGCACCCCACACAGTGGCCACCGGTCCCCTCCTTGAGGGGGCTCACGCGTAGAAGCCCACCCAGTGGGGACTTGGAAGGTTCCTGTGTGACGGGGCCATTTGACAATCGTCTACCAAAGGAAGGACATTCCCAACGTGTCGCCATTTTTATCCATCTGTATAGAGTGTGGTCTAGTGGCGGGGTGGAAAGAAGAAATGTGGTTTCTCTGCACGACTTCAGTGAAGGGGGGTTGGACAAAGCGATCCTGACGTTGTCCTGGAGGAAGCCCACCACCAACCCGTGACACGGTTTCAAGGCTGCTTTATTCTAAGGGGACCGAGTTCATTCAGCGCAGCCCTGATCTGAACCGCAACCCTGGACTCCCAGCAGGTCCCTCCACTCTCTGAGATGTAGGAGGTGCACGGGCTTCTCATGCTCCACGGAGAGTCCCTGTCCTGGACACACTGCCCCCCCCCCCATTGCCCTCCTGCACGCCCTCGGCAGGGTCAAGTGCAGGGCTGGCTCTTGTCTTCTCCAGGCTGGGTGCTTTTCCAGGGCAGGAAGGTGTCTTCCGTGACTGGGGTTTCCCCAAGCACAAGGCGTGTGCCCCAACACCCCTCGGATGCTGGCTAAATGCATGTGTTGTTCATAATGCCCCAACAGCCCTTCTCCAAGGCACAAGGACTCTCGCCGTGTGTTCCTCACACCAACCTCCGTATCTGCTGGGACCTTGTTGGAAACGCACCTTTTGAGACTCCGTCAGACTTGCTGAATCAGAAACTCAGAGTCCGGTCCAGCCCTCTGGGTTCCTCCCACCCTCCTGAAGGGGCTGATATCTATTCCAGCTGATGTTCTGGTGTGGATCTCAGATGTCCCCAAAGGCCAACATGCTGAAGGCTTCATCACCAGCCTGTAGTGCTACTGAGAGGGGCTGGAACCCTTAAGAAGAGGGACCTAGTGGAAGGAAGTGAGGCCACTTGGGGGCATATCTTTGGAAGGGGATATTGTGCCTCCACATGCTGCCCATACTGCCTTGCCACAGGCCCAGACAAAGGGGCCAAGCAACCATGGACAGAATAAACCCTTCCTTTTTCAAGTGGATTGTCTCTGGTATTTTGTTACAGTATCAGGAAGCTGACTAACACATGGAAGAATCATTGCCCTAAATCCACGTTTTATATATTGAGGCAATCAGCCCCTTGATCATGCCCAGATCTCTTTTCCTCAATTTTTGTTGTTGTTGTTTTATTTTGAAGTCTGAAAAGTCTTTTTAATAATAATTGCATCTGCTCCCGTTGATTGTAATTGCAATGCATGTTTCAGTGGAATCACAATAAGTTCAGTTTGTTGAGCAGATACTATGTGCTGAGCAAAGCGCTGGAAACAGCATTATCCTACCTCTCATTTGCCCTAGACAAGGGGCCATGTTGGCCCACCTTTCAGAGGAAGAATTTTAAGTAACTTGTACATGTTCCCAGAACTGGTCCCACAGAACCAGTAAGTCAAAGCCAAATGAGTAGGGCATGGTGCTGTACAAACATAGGCCCAGCATCTCAGGAGGCTGAGGCAGGAGGAACACTGGAGTCCAGGAGCTCAAAGCCAACTGGGCAATAGGGTGAGACCCTGTGACAGAAAAAAAAAAAAAATTAGTTGTCAGGGTGTCTCTCTCCAAATTGGTGCTTGAAACTTCAGACCCAAAAGTCCCGGAACCAGGGACGTCGCCTTAGGACAGTGCCAAGTTTCAGCAGCAGCAGCTTACAACCCAAAGCAGCTGGACGGAGCTAACGCCAAGAGCCACGGTCAAGGTTGGGGGAGCCTCAGAGGCTTCCTGCCTGCTGCATTGTTGAACACCAGAAGGTTTGTTCTGCAAGCTTATTTGCAGAGTGTATCCTTTTGGGACGGGGGAAAACCAGCGCCTCTTGAAGGAACCCAGCAGACCATGCCAAAGGCACATCGAGGCCTGTCTCGCTACGTCAGGCTGGCGCCCCGGGAAAGCCACACGGCCTCGCCTTTCAGCTCCTTCCAGCCCATCCTGCGGTCACCCTTCCCCACCAGCCCCAATTCCCCAGGAATTCCAAAGTGCCCCTTCGTGGGCACTTGTGGCCTCCGCAGTGTTCCAGGCACCCGGCTACCCTCTTTCCAACATGGGGCATGTGTGGCACCACAAGTGTGTTTGGGGATCCTGAGGCAAAGGCTGGCACAAACATTTTTTGTTCCCCTTCTGCCTCCCGGCTCTCTTGGTCCTCTCTGGTGGGAGCAGTTGCCTGGTTCCTAAGCTCCACGAACATCAGGGGAAAGAGGAATTCAGCCAGACTGCGAGTGCTTTGGGGGCTTAAAACGTTGTGAGCCAAAATAAACCCTTCCCTTTTTACGTTGGTTTTAAGTTGGTCTCGTGCATTTTGTTATAGTAACAGAAACCTGACCAACACACTGAAGAGTCATTGCCCTCACTCACCGTGTTGTCCTCTGGGGCAATCACTGTTGACCTTATTAACTCGTGTTTTCAGGATTTGCCTATAGAATAGACAAGTATTTGTCTATTTGGTCATCATCTTATTTTCAGAATAGATGGGTGGCCAGTGGTAATGGATGGGAGGGGGCTGAAGAGCCACAGATAGACTTGGGTGGTGGACAGTAAGCTCAGGTCGAGAGGAAATGAAACACAAGCCTTTGTGTATTAGTTGACTAGGGCTGCCGTAACAAATGACCACAGACGGGGTGGCTCAAACAACAGACGTTTATTTCCTCAGAATCCTAGAGGCTGGAGGTGCGAGGTCCAGGCTGAACAAGGCTGGCTCCTCCCGAGGCCTCTCTCTCCCCTGGGCTTGCAGCCGCTGTCTTCTCCCTGTGTCCTCCCAGGGTCGTCCCTCTGTGTGCGTCTGTGTCCTCATCTCCTCCTCTACAAGGACCCCAGTCCTGCTGGGTCAGGGCCACCCTGGGGACCTCACTGCGCCTCCATCACCTCTTTGAAGACCTGTCTCCAAGTGCAGCCACCTTTTGAGGTACAGTCACACGTCCGTTAGTTACAGTGACACATTCTGGGAAAGGTAGTGTTAACCACTCTTGTCACAGTGCAGTCACTGTGCAGTGCACTTCCATAAACTGAGCCAGCGATGACGTCACGGGTTGATGGAATGCTATGGGGCCACCGTCCAGTGTGCAGCGTGTGATTACCTAACGTCCTTGGGTGGCACATAACCCTACCGGGGTTAGGACTTCAAGCTGTTGATCTGTGGTAGGGACGGAGTGAGTTCAGCCCTAACAGCTACCTGTGGTTGAGTGACCACTGAGCACACACCTAGTGGTTTACAACAGCACACACTCAGGATTTCACCATCGACACGGGTTAGGAGTTTGAGCTCAGCTATCTGCGTCCCCTGCTCAGCATTTCCCAAGGCACCATTGATGGTGTCCACGGGGCTGTATTCTCACATGGAGGCTAGACTCATAGGTCCTGGCCATACTCAGGGGAGATCATGTCACACAGAGACAGGAATCAGGAAGACCCCTGTAGAGTCTTCTCTGTCCCACTGTCCCATGTTCTTAGTCTGTTCTGTGTTACTATAACAAAATGCCTGATGCTGGGTAATGCAAAAAGAGAAGAGATTTTGGAGGTGATATTTGCCTCTTCTCCAGTTTCCTTGGGAGGGTCCAGTGCTGAGTCAGATCTTTCACCCCCAACACCTGAGGCCGTGACTGTTTTCTAAGAGCTTTGATAAAGACTGTCATGAAACGAGATCAAGAGAAATACTGGATCCAAGTACCATTCGCACATCTTCCCCCACCTGCCATTTGCAGCCCCAGAACACATGGGAGGGGGGGATGTTCCCAGTGACCTGTGCTCGCTATTTTTAACCACCTTTCTGTTTAAAACACTTGATGTCTTCTGAAGTCCTATTAGAGCCATTTAAAGCGTAGCAAGATGCCCCGTTAACTCTTCCAGCTATTTTCTGCTGTCTAGAGAACTCTGGTTTCTATCTGGGCTGTCACAAGCAAGTTAGGCCAGGTCAGAGTGTCTGGCCACACAGACGACTGGTTACACGGGGGTTTTCATAAACCATGCTAAATCCAGAGCTTCTTATCCTACATCTCTTTTTATGGGGCTCGGTTTTTCCATTACGCGAAGTTCCCAAACATTCATAAACTCCAATGAACTATTTTTGGTGGAAATGGATGCTTGATGCTTTTCCTGGTTGGTGTTTTCACATAACAAGATAATGTTGGGCGAGACAGAAGAGGAACTTCCCTCTTAAGTTCTGCAGCAACTGGATTTTCCCCGTTTCTCTGGAGCTGTGGGAGCCGGGCATGGGGTGGGGAGGGTCTCGAGGGAATTCAGCAAAGAGGAAATGTGCTGGAAGGTTCTGTTTATTTTTTTCTACCTTCTATCTTGGGGGCTGCCAGAGTGGTGGGGGTGGATTTTTTTTTTTTTGGGGGGGGGGATTGAGGTCTATTTACTTTACAATCACTGAGCTCACATTTTTCAGTGGTTTACATAAAAAAAAAAAAGACCTGTTTAGAAGAGCCCAATGACTCCCTAAAACTCTAGAGGACAAGACATCGGATCTTGGGGGCAATGTCCTCATTGGAACCAAAGGGCCTCATTGAAATCAGAACTGGAACAGGCAAAGCTCATGATGGCCAGAGAGATCAGATGTGTCCAACGGCTTGGGTGGGAGATTGAACTGAGAGGGTGTGACAGGCAGATTTCCCTGACGGTAGCCAAACACCTGAGGATCCAAACCATAGCAACAGGAGAGGAGGGTTCTTCTGGAAGTGTTGCCAGGTCTGTGTTTTTATTCTGTGGCTGGCTGGCTTACTGGGAATCAAACACAGGGCCTTGAACATGCGAGGTGAGTCTCTACCACTGAGCCACAGCCCCAGCCTCTCTACCTTGGTTTGGCCTCCCAGGTACCTGTCACCAGTGACCACCCACCCGAATTCCCACAGATGGTGAAGCCCACGGGTCCCTTTTCAAACATTAAACTAATCTTATTTTAAACATCGAAAGTTTTCTGTTGTTGTAACTTGAAGGTCATTTCCCTGTGCCTTTTGCTTTAGCTCCGATGAAGTTCCCATGACATCAAACCCATCACTTTAAAGTCGAGGACTCAGAAGCCTCGAGCAGATTCCTGGGGCCAGCGGCCTTCCCCTCCGTCGGGCCAGGTCCAAGCATCTCCAGCCGCCCCAGGGGGAAGCCCGTCCCCATTCAAATCAGTTCCACTCCTGCCCCTGGAAACCACCGCACTGACGCCTGTCTCTGGCCATCTTATATATCAATGGAGTCAATGAACACAATGTAAACGTGAATGCAAGATGGGACCTTCCTGTCGGCGTCTTTTCTCCACCACGCACAATGTTCCTGAGTGTCATCTCCACTGTAGCATGTGGTTAGTAATTCCTCACATTTATTTACTTATTTATTTATTGGTATTGGGCATTGAACCCAGGCGTGCTTAACCACTGAGCCACATCCCCAGCCCTTTTTATATATTTTTATTCTGAGACAGGGTCTCTCCAAGTTACTTAGAGCCTTGCTGAGTAGCTGAGGCTGGCTTTGAACTCGCTGTCCTCCTGCAGAGGCGATGGAGACGCTTGAAAAGGTCGAGCTGTGGGAAATGAAGTCCCTGCTTGGGGTAGTGAGTGCTGGAAGGAAGGGGCAGGTGGTAGCAGGGTGGCAGAGGTGCAGGGGTTTCATTGTTCAAGCCAGGTTACCCAGGAAAACGACAATCTCACGAAAATTGGAAACCCAGAAATGAGGACGGTGTTTCCACACTGGGTACCGGCTCCAGTTATTGGGAGGTGGCAGATCCAGCCCCAAGCACTGAAGGCACAGTCACCCTCCTTTGGTTCCAGGAAAAAAGACGGCTGCGAGGTACAGAGGAATCCTGGCAGGCTGCTGTGCAGGAAGCAGGACACCTGGTCCTTTGTTGTTTCGCTCTTTGGGGGTTCCCGAGGACTCACAAGTGTGCCCTCCAACACACCCCAAAAGCACCTGTTTCTATGAGCAGACCGAAGGTTGCGACAGCTCCGACCCGACCACTCCTAAGGCTGGAAGTGTGTTCCCCTTCTCATGATCAGCCCCTGCTGGGCTTCTTAGCAGGGACATCAGCATCCCAAGATGTCCCCTGCAACCATGGCAGTGGGGTCCAAATATGAGTGCTGCCATCCCTGGGTCTCTCAGGACAGAACAGAAGTGATGGAGTCAGAGATTCCACGTCCCCTAACAAATCTGGGCTACTCTGATTCTTTTCCAGCTGACCCTGGGATTCAGGTGCTCGGGCAGCCTTACCATTTGGGCAAACACGGTTTCTTCAGTTACCCACAAAGGTGGCACGTCCTAAAGTCACATGGGACACGTGTTCAGCAATCAGGTGGATTTTTTTTTTGTTTGTTTGGTACCAGGGATTTAACTCAGGGGCACTCAACCACTGAGCCACATCCCAGCCCTATTTTGTATTTTATTTAGAGACAGGGTCTCCCTGAGTTGCTTAGTGCCTCGCTTTTGCTGAGGCTGGCTTTGAACTCGCGATCCTCCTGCTTCAGCCTCCCGAACCACTGGGATGACAGGCGTGCGCCACCACACCCGGCTCAGGTGGATTTTTAAAAAATGAGTATCTCTACATTTCACTGAATGAAATAATAAATAGGGGAATTCCAAACAAAATAGGAATGCAGAACAGCAAGATTTTAAAATGTCCACTAGGTAAAATACAAATTAAGGAAAACAGATTAATGTCTACGAGACAGTACCCTAACCCACCCCACACAGTCATCCCTTCCATTTTTCACTCCCAACTTTCATTAGTGTTAACAGTCTGTCTCCTGAGACCCTCCGTGTTTCTAGAAGGTAGGGCTGTGTCTTATTGTCTTGCTCCCCCACCCCTCAGATCCATGAAGTGCACTCAATAAATGTTTGAATAGAATTCAATTTACATTACTAAAAGGGTTTTTGCTTTGAGCTTGTTTATTTTCGCTCAGGAATCTGCCGCACGGCTAGTCCAAGAATAACTGAACCGCTGTCTGGGAAGTCAACCTTGCACGGGATGAAGTAAGACCTCAAGACCATCAGGAAATTATAACTAATGCACTTTGAAAAGAGTGGGGGGCGGGCTTCAGTTTTCAGAGTGCAGTGTAAGGAGTTTTTACTCCATCTTTGTATGTGTGGTGCTGGGGATGGAACCCAGCTAAATACATCCTGTCCCACTGAGTTACACCCCAGCCTCATGCTTGCTTTTTAATTCATCCACTCGATGGTGTTATGTTGCTAATGAAATATACAAACTTATGCTTGAAATGTCATTCCTATCATATTGATGTAACTTCTGAAATTGGCACATAGGTTCTGGAAAAATTTTTTTTTTTTCATGCCAGCTAAACTGGTGTTGAAAAGAATCTAAAATTTTGAAGATGTGGATGTTTTTTGAGGTTGTGGCAGAAGAATCTCCTGGAGGGGGGAAAAAAAACTTTACCTTGTTCTCATGTTTCTCATGTATAATTTCCTTCGCAAATACATAATGTAAGGGAATATGCATAAGTTACCACATGAATGCATTTTAGCTGAATTAATTTTACATATAACATCTAATGCAATTTTGTTGTGAAAGTAGCAAAGCATTATTATCGCTATCCTGTGTTAGTCAGCTTTCGGTTACTATAACAAAGTACTTGATGTATTAAACTTAAAAAGATGAAAGGTTTCTTTTGGCTCAGGATTTCAGATGTTTCAGTCTGTGACCAGTTGGCCTCGCTCACTGCTTTTGAGCCTGAGGTGATGCAGCTCATCATGGCGGGGAGTGCATGGTAGAGCTAGCTTCTTACTTCATGGTGCCCAGGAAGCAAAGGGGAGAAGGAGAGAAACAGCCAGGTCCTAATATCCCTGTCAAGAGAATGTCCCCAGTGACTTAGCTGCCTCCCTCTATGCCCCACCTCTTGAAGGTTCCAACACGTGCTCATAGCATCATGAGCTGAGGCCAAGCCTCCCTCGTACCAGGAGACATTTATCCACATCAAAGCACCTTCCCTGTTTACAAACAGAAACTCTTGAACGCAGAGGGGCTGTGTTGTGTGATTTACTCTGCTCACATGGCTACCCAGGGGCAAAGCCAGTCCCTGCATCTTATCTTCCCCATGGAATAGTACAGTCTCTGAACCTGGAGCTTCCGTGAGCCTACAGGTGCTTTATCGGGCATGCTTAAATTAAAAAAAAAAAAAAAAAAAAGATTTCATGACAACTCAGTATAAAAGTAGCCTTTGAAACACACACAGGAAGACGCAGCATGACCTCTGGGGGCAGAGAAGTCTTGCTTTGGTTCTCCAGATTCCTGGGCCCTGCCCACAAACGGGCTTCGTGGATGACTGTCTTTCTAGAACCAGTTACATGGCTGGGGTTGACACTTTTGACCGAGGGTTTATCAGATCTGTTCTTCTGTCCTGGACCGACCAGAGGTGGTGTAAAGTAGGCCTCACCCTTAGGGGTTTCATTCAATGCTCTTTCCATGTTTCACATTCTGGGTGCTTCTTAACCCCAACTTCTCAGCCAGGACCTTCGTTCATGTTTTCCAGGGGTAGGGGTCAGATGCTTGCTCAGTGGGCAATCCACCATGTCTAGACCAGGCATCCCCAGGGAGATGGTGAAGACAGGAGAACTCTTAGGCCCACAATGCAGGGTCCAGGGGTCCTCAGGCTCCATCTTCCAGCTGCCCACCGTCTGGATGGAGAAGAGGAGGGCAATGAGGTGGGCAAGGTAGACAGCTTGCTCCATCCCTCTGCCAGCTCTGCCCCCACCCCATGCTGCCTTCAGCCCCCACCCCGGGTCCCTGAGGACAGAGTGAGGCGTGGCCACACAGCTGAGCTCACCTGCTCTCCCAGTAGGCGCCTCCGGGAAGCCTGCAGAGGGCCAGGGCTCTGGGCTCCTTCACCCAGCCCTGGAGGGGGCCGAGCCCTGTCCCCTCCTGGCAGCCCCTCCCTCTGGCAGGGTCCTCGCAGGACTCACCCTCCTTGATTGTCCTCCGTCCATCAAGGAGAGAGAATGTGTAAGCGGTCACCCTGAGCAGCACACGCCTGATCTCCTCCCTGTGCATCATTAACTGGGCTCTCCGTGTCAACCAGACCCAGCTCAGGACCATTCAGCCCACAGGAGCCGGGGCCCGCCAGGCCTCCACCCCAGCCTCCTGGAACCTGACCTTTTACAGCAGACACCTGGCCATGGTCAGGGACAGGAGAAGCCTCTGGGACCCTCGACCAGGTGACGTGCAGCTTTAGGTTTGCAAACATGCTGTTCAACTAACAGTTAAGCAGTGTGCGAGCGGCTTTGGAATGCCTGTCCGCAATGGCCCTGACCATCTGTTTCCATCAAGCGTGGCTCCAAGGACAGGATCCATGTCCCTCAAGCAATGGCCAACTTCCTGAGTTTGCTAGAAGAAGCCAGTGCCGCAAACTCTCCAGGTGAACGTGATGAACGCCCAAGGACACCCCCCATGCCCTTGTGGGCAGGTGGGGCACGTGACTTGCTTGGAACCAGTGGACTATGCACGTAGTGATGGACGTCCTTGATCAGGTTGGGTCGTGTGGTCATGGTGGAGGGATTCTGCAGATGTCATGAAAGTCCCTAATTGGTGGATTCTGAGTTGATCCGCGGCAGATGTTCCTTGGTGGACCTCCCTGAATCAGGTGAACGGCTTTCAAAGAGAAGTGGAGCCCTTCCCCAGGTGACATTCTGTCTCGATGGGTGGCTTTCAACATGCAGCTGCTGCAAAGTTCTACCACCAGAAGGAATCAGGTTCTTCAGGAACCCACAGGATCCTGGAGGAGGATTTCCCCCCATTTGAGCTAGCAGATGAGGACACAGCCTGGCCAACCCATCCACCACAGCCCAGGAGACCCAGAGCAAAACCCGGTCACACTGGGCCCAGACTGCTGACCCACCAGAGAGGAAAGAGCAAGAGTCTGGGGTCCCATAATCACTTGTGGGTGTCCATCCCAATGACCCATGACCTTCCACGAGGCCCTTCCTCCTGAAAGCACCTCCCAGTAGCACCATCCTGGGGACGAAACCCTTGACACATGGACTTGGGGGTCATTCAACAAACAAACCTGAGTGCTCATGGGCTGTGTTAATGGAATCCCTGGTGGGTGGCTTCTTGCCACGGGTCCTTCCTGCACTCTGACATCCACACTCCCACCCGGTCCCTCGTCTTCTGCCTTTGTAATCCGTCTCTCAAAATCTCGTCAACTTCTTTTCTTTGGAAAAGCTCTAGTTTCTGGCCACAATTGCCAACCCATCCCAACAGCCATTCCCATGCCGGGACAGCTTTTAAAAACCTAGAATAATGACACGGAGCCAAGCCAGAACCAAAACACTGATTTGCTTTAAAATGGGAGAGATTCAGTGACCCAAACAGAGATGCCAGGGACATGATTTATGGCATTTGTGAATGCTTTTCATTTTTAAATGTGAAAATGTGTGTGTGTGTGTGTGTGTGTGTGTGTGTGTGTGTGTGTGTGTTTGAATTCCTCTTTATGCTTGACTTGGTATTTTCATCCACAATATTTTCGATTAGATTCAAGGCACATTGTAAGCATGTTCAAGCCATTTAATTTAAAAATTAAAAAGAAATTCTGCTCTGAGTTCATGTTTGTGTGTGTGTGTATGTATTAAATTCAAGGTGATTATCCAATCTTGATATTTCAGCTGGGCTTTCAAGCAGAGAAACAGAAGCAGTGGAAGATATATGTTAAGAGATTTATTGCAGGGAACGAGCTTGTGCTGTCTGGGTGGGAGACGAGTTAGGCAAGCCTCAAATTTGTAGGGCAGAGAGGAGGGAAACACAGATTGGAACTTTTTTGAATACCAACTGTCCCCAGAAAGAACTTCTTCAGGGAAACTCCAGTCCTCCTGTGGAGGCAGCCCGCCCCATTTTACGGGATAACGACACATTCTCATATCAGAGCCAAGGGATTATGGACCTTAGTTCATCTGCAAAACCTTCAAGCAATACCTACATTCGTGTTTGCAGCGCATTGAATTTGTGTCTCCCGAAAAGGAGAGATAAGGGCAGGTGCTAACTCCTGGGACTTGTGAATAGGACTGGATTTGGAAAGAGGGACTTTGCAGATGCGGTCAAGTGAAACAGGGGTCATATTGGATTAGGGTGGGCCCTGCACCCTGTTCCTGGTGTGCTTATAAGAGAAAGTAGGGAGAGATAAAGATAGACAGACGGATGGATGGATAGATAGGTAGGTAGGTAGGTAGATAGAGAGATGGATGCAGAGATACACAGATGATAGAATGTGTGGGTGGATGGATAGATGGATGAATGATGGATGGGGGATAAGTGAGAGATAATAGATGATAGAGAACATGGATGGATAGATGGGTGGAACACTAGGGATATGCAGGAAGACCCACCATGCCTGCTTTCCCGCCATCCCACCCCCTCTCACCTTTGCTGAGTATGTTCTCAGGGGGAAGCAGAGGGTTCAACAGGGAGCTGAAGTTTTTGGGAGCCCCAGGTGCCAGCTGAGGAGGGGTAGGCAGAAACCAAGGAAGCGCAGAGGGCCCCGACCACTTGTTAAGGTTAGTTTGCCTTTAAACATAAAGGAAACGCGTGTCTGTATAGAGCCTCTGAATTTTTATACAAAAATTTCCCCACTCTCCTCTGTCTCCAGTCTACTTTTATCAAGTTGTTTTGATTTCTTAAAAACCAATTGCAGTCTGGAGGAGTAGTGTATATCTGGAATCTCAGAGACTTGGGAGGCTGAGGCAGGAGGATTGCAAGTAGTTGGAGGCCAGCCTCACCAACTTAGCGAGATGCTGTCTCAAAATAAAAAAAAAAAAAAATTAAAAAGGCTGGGGATGTAGTTTTCATGGTCTGATCTTATCCAGTGGTTGTGTTATAGAGAAAATAATACCATAATAATAATAGCAATATAATATATAGCCTTCCTGACAGACACTGGAAGAAAGCCCCCTGTTCTAAGTGCAGTTGCCCTAGGTTCAATCCCCAGTTCTAGGAAAAAAAAATTTTGCACATGTGCATTTATCTAAAATGGTTTTCTATGTTAAAATAATTCTCTTTCAAAGCAATGGAAATGAAGCACACTACTTTTTTGTTCTGTTTTGTTTTGCCATGCTGAGGCATGCTGAGTGCATGCCTTACCTCTCAGCTACATCTCCAGCTCTTTTTAAAATTTTATTTTGAGACAAGGTCTCGCTAAATTGTCAAGGCTGGCCTTGAACTTGAGATCTTCCTGCCTCAGCCTCCCAAGTCTCTAGGATTACAGGCGAGAGCCACTCATGTCCAGCAGAAAGTGCTAGAGTTTACATCTCTCCCCATTATATAAAAATACAGAGAGCCGGGGAAGAAGCAACCACTGCTTCGTAGACTTAGCTGACCATGAAAAGTTGCCATTTTAAACCTTCTCCATTCTTGGAGCAGCTTTGATATTCCAGACTCAAGCCAGTTTGGAATTACATTGTCATAGGATGAAGTTATGTAGTTCTCCATGTTCTCTATCATCTATTATCTCTCACTTATCCCCCATCCATCATTCCTATGAGAAGGAATACCACTCTTTCTGTAGCAGCCCGCTTCCTGTTTTGAGAAGCACTCTCTACTTGTCTGTCCTGACCACGGGTGAGCTCAGTCTTTCCAGTGCCCCTGTTTTTCTGAAGTCAAGAGGTCTGTCATGCAGGACAACTGCATGCAACCACAAGGTTTTGTGAGTTTTATTTTAAATAGTCATCTCTGGGTAGGCGCTGTGGTGCACGCCCACAATCCTGTGGCTCAGGAGGCCGAGGCAGGAGGATTGCAAGTTCGAGACCAGTCTCAGCAATTTAGCTAAGACCGTAAGCAACTCAGTGAGACCCTGTCTCAAAATAAAATACAAAAAAGGACTGAGGATATGGCTCCATGGTAAAGCCCCTCTGGGTTCAATCCTCAGTACCAAAAAAAAAAAAAAAGTTATTTTTGGAAACGTGACCTATTCTCATTATTATCTCCAAAGTACACTAAGTGTTCTTTCTCTCCCCTGTCTCCCCACAGCCCAGGGGCACTTTAAGAATTGAACATGAGATGTGTCTGATCTTATTCAATGGTTGTGATGTAGGGAAAACAATAGCAAGCGATACATAGAGCCTTCCTGACAGACCCTGGAAGAAAGCCCTGTTCTAAGTGCCTTTAGTTTCATTGTGCTTTTCTCGAAACTTCTGGGTTTTTTCTCCCCTCTTCCCTACTCTCCTCTCCCTCCCTCTCTCCCTTCCTTCCTTCTCTCCTCCCTTTCTTTTTTCACATTCAAGTTCCTGCAGGTGTAATTCAGTTCTCACTGAAGCTCAGTCTATGAATTTCAACAAATCTGTGGCCTTGAACCAGTACCACCATCAAAATACACCCGGGGGGCCGGAATACAGCTTGGCGGTAGGCAGAGCGCTTGGCCAGCGGGTGTGTGGCGCCCCGTGGGATCCCCAGCACTGCTGTGACAACAGCAAAAGACCCCAAGGTCTCAGTCGGCAAAGCACCCCCAGGACCCCTCATTCCCAACCACCCTGAGCCCTGCGGTCAAGATCTGCTCTCTGTGTCAGTCCCTTTGCCTGTTCAAGAAGGCTTACAGTCTGGGGGTGCAGAGCAGGGGTAAAGGGGCGTGCTTGGCATGCCTGAGGCCCTGGGTTTAGTCCTTAGCACCAAAAAGAGAAAAGCAAAGCACTTTATAAATAGAGACAGGTGCAGCGAGGAGCACAGGCTGGGTGCAGGTTGTGGTGAGAAGCTGGGCTTCCTGTGGCCCCCGGGGCCTGGGTAGCCGTGAGCTTGTGGGGTCCATGTGCACAGGACCTGTACATGTGATCTTAGCAAATGGCTGTTGAAGAGCAACCACATCTAAGTGGCTTTCTGACAAAGGCCTTGGAGAAAACACAGCCTTCGGCTCCCAGGTAAGTCTCCCTGATGCCTCTTGAAGGATTCTCTTTGTCAGCCTGGTGTCGGGCTGACTGTGTGGGAGATGATTTGGGGGCAGGAACTATTTATAAAGTCATTCTTTCTCCCGAGCTCATCTCTCCAGAGAGTTAAATAGGAGCTGCAGAGTGGAAACTAAGGGAAGACAGCCCTAACTCCTTATCACGAAATTGGGAAAGGCAGGAGGAGAATGGCCTTTTGAAACTTCTCACCCCTGTGTCTCCGTAGGTAACAGCCAGGTGTTATTTAGGGGGGAAAACCCTGGAGCTCTTGCCTGTCTTGTGCGTTTTGAGTAAACACAGAGCAGTTTTTGGTTTTTCTGGGTTATAGGTTTGTTTCATGGTGAGAGATGGGTCCTGGAGCTTTTAAGAGGCAACACCCACAACACGGTAGGTGTTGCCTATCATGGGTTTTGGAATCAGAAGAGCCAGATTTGTGTCCCTTCTGCTCACATTTAGTGAGTCATTCTGCAAGGCCACTGTGGAAGGCAGAATATGATCCCCTAAACAGATCCGTGCCCTGTTCCCTTGAAGCCTCCAAAGATGTCACTTCTTTTACTTCCCATGGTAAAAGGGACTTTGCAGATGTAGCTAAAAGGAAGAAGTTGGCAACAAGTGATCCTGCATTATGCAACATATTGGTCAGTTTTCATGACTATAATGCTATTCCTGAGGCAGACTACTTTATCAAGAAAGAAGGTTTATATAGCTCCGAGTTCTGCAGGCTGGGAGTCCAAACAGCATATCTCTGTCGGTTCCCTTTGGCAGTATCAGATCATGGTGGGAGTGTATTTGTGTGTGTGTGTGTGTGCGTGAGTGTGTGTCTTCTTGGGTCTCTCTCTCTTTCTCTTCTTATGCAGTCACCAGGAGTCAATCATGACTGTTCTACTCTAGTGACTTTATCTAAACCTAGGCACTCTCCACAGGCCCCACCTCTAGAAAACAAAGTGGGGTTAAATTTCCATTCTCTTAATGCTGTTAATGTATGGCTTTGAGGATGAAACTCCTGCATTAACTGAGGGGGGATCCCCTTTCAAAACATAGCATACAGCTTAGATATCCTGAGTTATATAGGATCTTTAAAGGTAGAAGACAGGAGCTGAGAAGGAGGGAGTGAGAATGGTGCACTGGAAGAGGGGTGGGCCCCCCATTGCTGGCTTTGAAGATGCAGGAAGAAGCCGGGTGCAGTGGTGCAGACCTATCATCCCAGAGGCTCAGGAGGCTGAGGCAGGAGGATGACAAGTTCAAAGCCAGCCTCAGCAACAGTGAGGCCCTGAGCAACTCAGTGAGACCCTGTCTCTAAATAAAATACAAAAATAGGGCTGGGGATGGGGTTCAGTGGGCATGTGCCCCTGAGTTCAATCCCTGGTACTTCCCCCAAAATAAATGTAATAATAAAAAAAATTTAAAAGTAAAAAATGCCTAGCCTGCATGAGGCCGAGTTAATATCCAGTGCAGTGACTGTGGTGCTGTGTGACGTGACGGTTCTGCCCCAGACTCTGGTCACTAATGCCCTTCCAGGATCCAGTTCAACTGCCAAACGGAGACGCTGATTCCTAAGGACACTTGGTCCTTCTTTGGAACTATCATTTTCCTGTCCCTTTTTATTAAATACTTTTAAGATCCTTAATTTAATTCATTTTGAAATTAAAACACACATGCGTGCGCGCACACACACACACACACAGAGACGTGTGCACTTTCTTAGGAGGAAGTTAACAAGTTACAGGAGATTATTAAATCATTTAGTCTCCTAGAACAAGGGTCAGCACCCTCTTCCTTCCTTCCTTCTTTCCTTCCTTCCTTCCTTCCTTGGTACTGGGGGGAACCCAGGGCTTCAGGCCAGCTGGGCTGATCTGCACCCTAGTTCTTCCTATATTCTTTTGAGGCAGAGTCTATCTAAGTTGCCTGGTCTGGCCTCAGTCTTGAGATGCTCCTGCCTCAGCCTCCTGAGCAGCTGGGAGTACAGGCACGAGCCAATGTGCTCAGCAGCAAACTTTTTCTATATCAGGCCAGAAAGTAAGTATTTAGTCGTGCCCTGGTATCCATGGGACATTGCTTTCAGGGGATCTGGGTAAACGTTTGCTGACTCCTGAAACAAAAGCTCCCTAAGGGCAGGTAGTCAGGTTTTCTTGGTGGACTCTTCCTTCACAGAGCTTGGAAGATATCCCCAACAGAACTGGGACTGGGCTAGGTAAGAAAAGCTGGATCAGACCCCGTCTTTGTAACATTTTAATATTTTGTTCACAATGGAATGTTTTCCTTTCACTTTTATTTTTAAGGTAGGACATTATATGGGCTGGCGTGTAGCTCAGAGCACACTGTTCGACGGGCATGTGGATTCCCTGGTATCATCGCCAGGACTGGGAAGGAATCATGGTATTGTGGATCTTGATGACTGCATTTTTGACCCTCCCTGAAACTCAAAGGTAGTGAATTACATTACCTTTTAAAACAATTTTGGACTTTGCTTTGATGTTTCCATTTGCACCTGAGGACCTATTTGGACTATCTGTTCTCTCTTTGGAGTGGTAAAACAGGTATGCCACAGGATGCACTGGTGAAAGAGTCTATCTCTTTTTAAAAATGATGACATGCATCCAACTGATGTCTAGTTGGTAAAATAGAAAAGAAAAGGGGTAAGCACTGAGGCTGTCGTTTAATACAGAGGCAAGTAGATACCCGAAGTTTGGGGTCAATCCTTGGAAGGGCTTTCTGAACAAGACAGTCACAGAAGCAAATATTGGCCTAAGGGTCAGGAGTCTTTCAACATCAGACGAGCATGGAAGAATTAGACATTAAGTTCAACAAAAATAGGACATTAAGCCAGGCATGATGGCACATTTTAAAGAAATAACTTTAGAGGCTAAGACAGGAGGATTGAAAGTTTGAGGCCAGCCTCAACAACATAGTGTGGCCCTAAGCAACTTAGAGAGACCCTTTCTCAAAAAATTAAAGGTCTGGGGATGTGACTCAGTGGTTGAGTGCCCCTGGGTTCAATTCCTAGTTCAAAAAAAGAGAGAGGGGGGCCTTAAGCCTCATGAGACATTTAGTACCTCTTTCTTTTGAAAAAAAAATTGACATACTACATTTTGAAAACTTTTTTAAAAAATTTGAGACAGGATCTGGCTGTATCACTCAAGCTTGACTCTATTCCTGGGCTTAAGCAAACTTCCTGTCTCACCTCTTAAATAGCTGGACTATAGGTGTTCACCACTGTACCTGGAATTTTAAGAACAGTTTTAGATTTACAGAGAAACTGAGAATATAGTGTTCTGATATTATCCCACCTTCAGCTTCTGGTATTATTCACATTAAGTTAGGGTGGGACATTTTTTTACAATTACTGAACAAGTATTGATAAATTCTTATTAACTGCAGTCCATAGTTTATTTTAGGGTTTAGTCTTTGTGTTGAACAGTCTATGGGGTTTTAAATTTTATTCTTCTCTGCCCCCAGATGGGGGTCTTAATATTTTGCCCTGGTGGGCCTTGATCTTGTTGGGCTGAAATGATTCTCTGATTTCAGCCTCCTGAGTACTTGGACTGCAGGTACATGTCATATCACCTGGCAATTCTATGAGTTTTAACAAATATGTAATGACATGTATATACCATTAAAATATCATATGAAATAAGTTAATTGTCCTAAAACCCTCTGTGCTCGACCTAGTCATTCCCCCGGCCCCCAGACACCTGGCTGCCATTCATCTTCTCATTGTTTTAGTAGTTTTTGCCTTTTTTTGGGGGTGGGGTGGGGGGGTACTAGGGATTGAACACAGGGAGCACCTAATCACTCAGCCATATTCTCAGCCCTTTTTAATATTTTATTTAGAGACAGGGTCTCACTAAGTTGCTGAAGCTAGCTTTGAATTCGCGATCCTCCCACCTCAGCCTCCTGAGCTGCTGGGATTACAGGTGTGTGCCACCACAGCCAGCCACTGGTTTTTGCTTTTTACAGTCCTGGTGATGGAACTCAGAGCCTCACACAGGCCAGGCAAGCTCTTTACTAGGGAGCTACAGTCCCAGCCTTGTTTGTATAGTTTTATTGCATTACAGAACGTCATGCCCTGTGTTTGGAATCATATTGCAGGAGACCGTCTCCTTTCACTTAGCAATACACAGCTGAGGTACCTCCACGGCTTTTCATGGCTTAATAATGTTTTTTTTTTTTTTTTTTAATTACACAATAGTATTCCATTGTACAGAAGAGCCACAGTTTCTTTCTCCGCTCACTTGCTAAAGGGCATCTGACTTGCACTTAGTCTTTGATAACCATGCATAAAGCTGTTATAAATATTCCTGTGCAAGTTTTGGGTGGATGTGTATTTACCTTAGTTGGATAAATAGTAAGGAACCTGATTGTATGGCAAGACTGTTTAACTGTGCCAGAAACTCCCAAACTGCCTTCTGAAGTAGTTATACAATTTTGCATTTCCATTAGCAATAACACAACTTCCTATTTTTCTGTTCACTGTCTGCTTTTGGAATTGTTAGGTTTTGTATTTTAGCCAAGTGTGTGTGTGTGTGTGTGTGTGTGTGTGTGTGAGAGAGAGAGAGAGAGAGAGAGAGAAAGAGAGAGAGATAGATAGATAGATATCTGGTTATTTTATCATTTCTCTAATGATACATGGTGCTCAGCATCTTTGCCATATCTCTTCAGTGTGATAGCCCCAACTTTAGCACATTAATTGGGTTATTTTCTTACTGTGGAACTTTAAGAGCTCTTTGCATATTTTGAATACAACCCTTTGTCAGAGATGGATTTTGCAAATATTTTCTCCCAGTTGAGGTTTTTTTCATTCTCTTAATACCTTTTGCAGACTTTTAAAGTTTTCATGGGATCCAACTTATTTTTCAATTATTTTCCTGCATGGATCAAGCTTTTGGTGTTGTTATCTAGAGACTCATTGTGAATCTGAGATCATCTAGATTTTTCTATGTTGTCTTCTGGGAGATCTACACCTTTGCCTTCTGCATTAGATCTACAGTCAATTTTGAGTTGATTTTTATGAAATTATATGGTCTGTGTCTGGATTCCCTCTCTCCCTCCCTCCTTCCTTTCTAGTTCTTTTGTTTTTATATGGATGTTCAGTTGTTCCAGCATCATTTGTTTAAAAGGTCAAGTGGCCTTTGATCCTTTGTCAAAGAAATAAGGATATGTTTATTGTGGGTTCTCACTGCCTTGTAATTAAATTTTTTTGGTTCTGCTTGGGATGGGGTGGGGGAATGTTAATGGCACTTCTTGCAAGCAAATTCTTGTATTCTGCCTTCCTCCAAGGATAGCAACTGCAAATAAAGTTCAGAAAACACACACACACACACACACACACACACACACACACACACGGTGGGCATATGTGGAAATCCTTGTTCCTCACTTCTCCACAAGTGCACCCTGCTCCTTCCCAATCTACTTCTTTTCCGTGCTTTTCCCCACCTTATGCACGCACACTTGAAAACATCACTCAAATTAAATGGTCTAACTGACCATCCATTTAGCACTTCAGAAAGGGAAATTTTGGTGATTTTGTGATGGACGTAAGGGGTTCTCTTTTCCCTTTTTTAGGACTTACAAAGTCCCTTGAGGGTGCTATGAATCTTTGATAAAAGCCTTTGACTTTTTAAAATTTATTCTCCGGTGCCAAGGGTCGAACCCAGAGCCTCGGACAGGCTAGGCAAATGCCACCGCCACCCCGCCCTGCCCTTGTCTTTCAACATCCAATAACCTTTGGGTTTATTGTATATTACCAAAGAGGCAAGATGGATTCTGAACTGTCTCTCGCTGTGAGTTACAAAAGACTGAATGCAAGACCTGGCCCTAGTTGGAGGATGAGGATTTCCAAGACCTTCCCAAACTTTAAATGATTGGCATCTGCCAAGTCACAGAAACACACAAAGAGGCTCTTTAACCGGAGTTTGGCTTGGCTTTTCTAAGCAGGGCTGGGAGGCTGGGAGTGGTTTGGTGGTGCGCGGCTACTCAGGAGAGTGCGGTAACCGAGGGCCGAGTCCCCGTAAAGCCGAGAGCTGTAACGTTGTCAACTTGTTATTTACTTTCCAAATCTGAATGACTGAGCAAGGCGAAAGGAGAATCAATCAACCACAATGTGACCCTACAGGCGGAAAAAACGCAGCGCTCCCACCAGTAGGCGGTGGGGGGAAGGGAAGCACGTGTAACCGGGACAGGGTTGCATCATGAGCTCGCTCGGGTTTGTCTGTTGCACCCTCCGTTTTTCGATTGCATGTAATACCTCAGCCTCAGTCTGCACAAGCCCAGGGAGCCCGGGAGCAACGAAGGGCAGGCTCCAGGGAAGGCCCCACCAAGTCCTTTTGGGGGGTCTTCAATGGCAACTGATACATAATAAGACACAATCTATTCTGCTGATTCACAATTATGGAGACTGTGTAAGTGTGTATTTTTTATTGATGTGCTCTAATAATGGTGTAGCAACAGTCGTTTTACATCATTGACGCTTTACAGCAGTATTTTGCAGGGTGATTTTTTTAGGTCCGCCTTTTTGATGGAGGACCGGCCCCTTAAAAACTCATCTCGGGTCCCCCCCTCCCCCAACAACCAGAACAACAAATGGTCTAGTGTTCAAGGAAGGAGCAAGTGAGGTTATAGCTTAAATTGCTGAGTGTACTGGGCTCTTAACACGAGGCTCATTATATACCAAAGGGAGGGGCAAACTTACTTAAAAAATATTCAAAGAGGCAGACACCAAAGGTGCTGGGGAGGGGGAGCGGATATCTGTTTTAATTGAATTAAGGCCGGGAGTGGTGGGGAGTCGGCCCCAACGTGGAGAGGAGGAAGGAGCGCTGGGAGTCTGGCGCACCGGGGCTGGGCCATATAAACCTTGCAACAGAAACCACTTTGCAAATGCCCGAGGTCTGAGGCCTGGAGGTGGGGGCTTGGGCGTGGAGATCCCAGGGCTCGCGTACCCCCATCACCCTTCCTCGCACGCTTCCACCTTAGCTTCTGGCACCCACCCGGGGTGTCTTGAGACTTCCCTCACGTATTTCTGGCTTTTCTCCCAGGGAGGTATTTTGCAAAGGTCCCGGCTCCTTCTGAGTACCCAATTTTGGGCGTGGGGGGTAAACCATTTTGAGACAGACGGACCCTCCGGCAGGTTGCAGGGGGTTCTGTTGGGGCAGCTGGGCGGCTTCTTTTGGAGGTGGGGGAGGGTAACACTAGCGTGGCCCAGGTCCGCGTGCCCCAAACTGGGAACCGTGGGGGTGGCCCGGGTGCCCAGCCTCTTAATACAGTAGTAGAATGGCTCGGTTCGCACTGGGTGGGGTCTAGGCCTAGGTTCCCCCCAGTCCTGCTGTCCTCCCCACGGGTGAGGGACAGGGCTCAGAGCAAGAAGAGAGAGGCCTGGGTTTTCCCCACCCTAGGCGTGGGGTGGTAAGGCTTGGGGTGAGAAACTGTGTGGGGGTGCAGGTCCCCCCCACCCCATCGAGCGAGAAGGTGGGGGCGCAGATCCTCCTGGGGAGCCGTGGGGGGAGGGGCAGTCCTGGAGTCCCCACCGTCCGTGGGGGAGGGGCTGCTGGTTTGGGACTCGTTCCCCCCCCCCCGGGTGTAGGGGAGGGGCCGCCTGGGACGCGGGTTCCCCTCCCCCTCCGGTGGGGGAGGGAAAGGCTGGGAGTGCGCCCCCCCAGGCCGTGGGGGAGGGTCGAGCGGAGGCGACCCGCGGCAGTCCTCCCGGCCGGGGTCGGCGCGCTCGCGGCCGCTCCCCCCGGAGGTCACTGCCCGTGCCGGTCCCTCCCGCCGTCCCGCCCTCTGCCGCCGCCGCCGCCGCCGCTCCCGCCCCAGCCCCCCCACTCTCGGCGCTCGGGAGCGAGGAGCCGCCAGCGCCCCCGCCCCGCCGCCGCCGCCGCAGCGCCCTCCGGCCGCCATTCGGCACCGAAACTTTCCAGCGCCCGCGCCCTCTCGGGGACTCGGCGGCGGCGGGCGGGGGCGGCCCGGGGGCGGCGCTCGGCTGCTCCGGGGCGCCGGGCCCTGGTCGGCCGCGGCACGGCCCGGGCTCGGCGACGGCCGGCCGAGGGAGGTACAGCGCGGCCCGGCGCGGCCACAAGTTGCGCTGC
This sequence comes from Spermophilus citellus, assembly GCF_964194105.1. Classification (NCBI taxonomy): domain Eukaryota; kingdom Metazoa; phylum Chordata; class Mammalia; order Rodentia; family Sciuridae; genus Spermophilus; species Spermophilus citellus. The sequence goes on from NC_138190.1 coordinate 4,702,481, forward strand.
GGGCGGCGAGGTGAGTGCGCGGGGCCGGCGGCCGGCGCGGTCCGGGGCGGGGGCGCAAACTTCTCGGGCCGAGGGGCGCGGCGATCGCCCCGCCGGGGGCTGGGGCCCGCCGCCCGGGCGCCCGCACCCTCCCCCCCGCGCCTGGGGCTCCCGGGGGGCAGGTCCCCAAGTGTGCCCGGGCCCGGGTGGGGGCGCGGTGCACTCCCCGGAGGCTGAACAATACCCCGGTGTGGCCGACCCCGGAGTGCGGGCGCGTGGGGCGCGGGCGGAGGCTGGGGGTGCGCCTTTGTTTTGGGAGGGGGAGGTGGCCAGCAAGTTTGGGAAAGCGCAGGATTTCTGCCCCGTTCGTGGCCCCTTTGTCTTTGGCTCCTGGGCCACGGCGGGGCAGCCCGGTGCCGCCGGGGGGCCGGGGGCCGGGGCGGGATTCCCCGTGGGGGAGGGGATCCCCATTCATCCCGGGGCGCTGCCGGCCCTCCCGCGCGGAGGAGTGAGTGGCGGGCGAGGCGGCCCGGGCCCCGCGTCGGCTCAGTCTTGGAGGCGCAGGAACTGTCAAGGAAGTCGGGGGGGGGGGCTCCCCGCCCCCACTCCAGGTCCCAGCGCGGGGACCCGATGGGCGGCGATCTGGGTGGAAGCGAGCGTCCTTGGACGGGAGAGGGTCTGCAGAGCGCGGCCTGGGAAGGGTGTCGACCTGTTGCTCCCGGGCGGGGGGAGCGGGTGGCAGCCTTTCCCTGCTCCCCAGGGACACCTTCCTTAGGCAGGTGCGGGAGCTCGGAGTGTGTGTGTGGGTGCACCTTAGGGAGTTGGTGATAACCGCGTTATCACAACTTTGGGTCGCCCGAGGCCGGCCTGCGATGGGATAGGGCCTGGATTTCACGTGCGTTGCTAGTGCGCGGTCGGGCTGGGGGTGGGGGTGCCCGGCTCGCTCTTTGCAAGGCCTGGCGTTCTCCAAGCCAACTGCATTGGAAATTCCACAAAGTTAAGGTCCGGCGTGTTTCTTTTTGAGTTGGTGGTGTCGTGGAGCAAAACCTAGAACGCCCTTCACACGCATGTGCAAGTGTTCTGCTTTGCCTTGTCGTGTGGCTTGACATGACTTCTGCATGTTTTCCTCTCTTGACACGCCGCCCCAGTGCATCCCTGGTTTCTGCTGGAAGAGAAGGGGGCGGGACTCTAGGAGGGGAGGGGGAGGAGGGGAGCGCCCTGTAAGGTCCTTGGCTCCGGTGGCTTGGGGGTAGGAAATGGCTCTTAGAAAAAGGTTACAACTCATTCTTAGAAAAGACACAATTAAAAAAAAAAAAAAAAGAAGAAGAAGAAGGAGAAGAAAAGGAGACTGTTTAGTATGGAACTATTAAGACGTTTGTATGACACTTTTATTTTAAAGGGTGTTCTTGTCTCAGGTGCTGTATATTTTGGGGGGAAGCCACCCAGTCGGGTGATTAAATAAAAAATAAAACTTGGAGTTCATTAGGTACTTGAGCTACATATTCAAATGGCTCCTAAAGGCAACTCCAGCCTTTCTTTAGTCAAACACACTCCTGTGGGACCCAAATGGGGAATTTGGGGTGTAGTGAGGTCATCCTCTGGGCCCCACCCGTGCTTGATGGGCTCAGAGGAGATCAGTTTGCCAGTACTGTTTGGAAAGACCAAGTAATCACTTTGTTGTGTGTACACTCAGAGGTGAAAGTTTCAAAATCTGGAGGTTTTCTTTTTATCAATTGTATCAATATCACTGATTGTACTCTAGGTCATCTTAGTAAGAACATAACTTTCTCTTTTTATGTTGATGGACAGGTGTTCATTCAAAAGTGTATTGACTAGCTGCTGGGGGGATACCAAGGCATGGCAAAGCTGCCATTTGGGTCACTAGGAATGGGAGTGGGTGTGTGCTACCAGCATCCTCAGGTGCTGGCTCTGACTGTTCTTTTATTGAGGGTTCCATGAGTTCCATCCTTTGCTTTTCATGCATGGATCCCCAATCTTCCCAGACCCTCACACTACTACTAGAAGTGTTGTAATGGACTGAATCTGGATACCATGTGGAGGTGTGGGGCACTGGGGTGTACTGAGTCCTACTTTATCTAGCACAGCCTCAGTGTTTGAAGTCTGTGTGATGGCATCATGAGTCTGCCTTCCTGGGTGGTTAGGAAAGTTTCTACCAGCCCTGTGGCCAACAGAATGCTGAATAGAAGCCCTGAGTTTGTCCTCATCCTGACTGGTGATGTCAGCATGCGGATTATTTCCACTTGGCCTGAAGTCTTGACAGGGCCCACCATGCTGATGGGTTGTTTGACCTTGAACTTCTGCAACTTTCCTGGGAATCATTTTCTAAGTGTAAAAATGAACAGGATTACTAGCAGAGTGGTCCTCTCTGGGTAATGCAAGAGCCCAAAGAGAATGCTTATGTTAAGTTTTTGAAAGTATAAAGCCTCTTGCAAATTTTAATTGTTCTTGCACAAATAGAACAATTGTCCTTACATAACTCCACTGTCCTGAACTGAGGATTTTGCAGGCACTTGGCTCTCTATGGATAGCAATTATTGTTTCCATTCTGCAGCTGAGGACACTAACCCTTATAGCCATTAAATGACATGCTCACTCATAGCGGGAGGACAGTAACCCTTATAGCCATTAAATGACATGCTCACTCATAGCGGATGGGGAGGGAAGATTGGGTGGTTCCCCTGGCCCAACTCTGAAACTTGGTGTTACTTTGCCTTCCTGTCTAGTGTGGATTTCCATAATAGGAGGCAAAAATCTATAAATTACACACGTGTGAGAATCTATACTGACTGGGTAGAAATCTGTGTATACACTCTGACGGTGATTACTTTCTTCTGTAGCCATGCCATTGGATATGGTAGTCACTAAGCCAGACATTTCTGTTAGACTTAAATTGACTAAAAATAAGTCCTCAGTGTATTTCATGTACTCAATGATGTGTGGAAAGTGGCCACTGTATTCAGTAGTGCAAAAGTTTTGAAGCAGGTACTGCTGTGTAGTTAATGAAGTGAGTGAAGGTTAAGGAAAGAAAGGAGGTGGGTGTACTTCTTGGGTGGAGGGGAGAGGCATTCAAGTTTAAATAAACTCTTATTAAAAAAAAAAAAAAGAGGCTATGTCTTAACCTGAAATTAATAGCGTTAGTTTTAGATTGGGGTGCCCAAGGCCAGCTTCCAGTTAGAAAATGAGGAACATGAAACCCCTAGAGAGTGTTTAACTTTGGGCCAGGCAGGGGGCTCTCTGTCTGGAAAGTGGTCCCGCCAGTCCCCACACGGCCCACCTGAGTGGACTGCAGTGAACACACCACGTGGTATAGCTGGAAGGCTCTTGTCCAGCTGCAGTGGGTGAGGGTCCTGCGCAGGGTGACCGAGTGCTGAATTGCATTCGACATTTTCAAGTTTTCGCTGGCTCTGGGTACCTGGGGCTCCTCTGGGTACCCAGATGAAGGAGGGCTGGAGGGAGCCCAGATTAAGGTTGAATCTCTTGAGGTTGACATCTTCCCTAAAAAGGCGAATGAAAAGGAATCCTTCCAAAAGTGAGTGTTAGAAGAGTCAAAATTATTTAAAACATAATGAAACAAACAAACAGAAAACCCGAACATAGCTGTTAGCTGTTTCCCCGGGTGCTGGGCCCTCACCTCAGTGTTGTTTTGTCACTCATTTGATGTTTTTTTTTTTTGTGTGTGTGTGTGTGTGTGTGGTGTTGTGTGCATTTTTATAGCTTTGGATTAGAAATCTGTGAAGGAGATGGAGGAAGAAACCTAACTTGGTGTCTATCAAAGATGTCCTCTCTGAGTACCGCCCTGTCCCCTTTCTCCTGTGCCTTTGCTTTTTGTTGGGACTCTGGTGTCAGGACTTACAAACCTGGATGCCCATGGCTCTCTTCTGGGGGTGGGGTCCCTCTGGAGGGAGGCCAGGCTCAGAAGAGCCACCTACAGGGGAACCTCAGTGCCCCAGGTCAGGTCCCTTTCCATTACCTGTTGGGTAGCAGAGCAGCTCACCAAACCCTAGGGTCCCCCTTGCCCATGTCCCATCGGGTCAGGATCCCACAGTAGGCTCTGACTTTGACATTGACATGAGTGAGGCAAGACCATCCTACTTTGGTTTCCCGACATTTCCCTCCATTAAGGAGAAAAAAAAAAGTGTAGTACGCTACATGCAATAAATTGTTAATCTTTCACCAGCAATTATGTTTAAAAAATAGTTCCAATCAGGAAGCACAACTCGAGTCATTCTGTAAACACATTTTTTTTTTTTTAAACACTGGAAAGATAAACTTTTTTTTTTCCATAACTATTTTTAGCCTGAAGGAAATAACTGGCCTCTTAGGCCGGAGACTGGAGGCGAAGTTTCCCCTCCGCCCTGCCCTCCTTCACCCCTTCCCTCCTTCCCGCCCCTCACTGCCGCCCTTGCCCAGATGGACCCATCTGGCCAGCTCAGCACAAGTGAGAACCAGAATCAAAGCTGGAGGTGGGAAGGGACTGGAAAAGGTTGACGTGTGTCCAAAGGTCAACGAGAGCCTGTGTCTAAGAACAGGAGTTGACCTTCTCAGGGGACAATGTAGCCGTGAAGGAGTCCATAGCCAGGCTGCTGCTGGGCCGGCGAGCCTCCTGCATGGCCCTTCTGTCCGTTGTCAGCGCTTTCAGATATTCATGGAGCTTCCCTGCCTGCTGGAGTGAATTGGAAACCATTAAGAAACAGAATTGGGCCGGGCACAATGACACACAACTGTAATCCCAGCAGCCTGGGAGGCTGAGGTAGGAGGATGATAAGTTGAAGGCCAGCCTCAGCAACATCTAGGACTAAGGAACTCCGTGAGACCTTGTCTCTAAATAAAATACAAACTAGGGCTGGGGATGGGGCACCGTGGTCAAGTACCCCGAGTTCAATCTCTGGCACCCATTAAAAACAAAATAACAACAACAACATAATTGGACTGAATTTAAAATTAAAATGGAAGAGTTGTTTTTTTTTTTTAATCCAAGGTAGTTGGGTGCCATTTCCTTTGGCTTCTTAAGTTTGTTCCTGGCCATTGAGAATGGAGAGATCAAGATGTGGGGTATGACGTGTGTTCAGGGAAAAAAAAGGGAAAAATCTTAAAAATGAACGTGGAGAATGTTGATATGGTGTCTTCAACATTGAGGGCTGGGATTTGTGCTCAGTTGGGGCCCTTGTGCCCCCCGCCCAGGGCACAACTTTGCCAGTATGTGGAGACATTATGTGTTGTCACGGTGGGCAAGGCGTTCCTGGAGATCAGTGGATGCTGGGACCCGTGAACTGTGGTTTGGAAACAACCTAAGTGTGTCCCACAGAGTTTCATGGACTGGCAGCTTGGTCCCTGCTGAGGTGGTGTTGAGAAGTGGCACCTTTAACAGGTGGGACCTAGTGCAACGTAATTAGGTCAGAGGGCATGCCTTTGGAAGGCATCCATGCTGTCCGTGTGGTACAGTGAGTGAGAGCAAGCTCTTCTGAAGGAGCAGGCCTGGCCCTGAATCTCTCCGACTTCCTGTCTGGCCGTGGAATCTCTTCCTCCTGGACACCCTCCCATCCTGCCACCCTAGTCCACTGTCATGTTGTGATGTAGCCACGAGGCCCTCACCACCACCAAGCAGAGGGCTGGCAGCCTGACCTGGGACTTGCGGAACTGTGAGCTAAGTAGATCTTTATAAAGTACCCAGCTTTAGGTATTATTTGTTATAGCAACAGAAAAAGGGGCTAACTCTACAGAGGGGGCACAGGACAGCCCCCATCACAGAGGATGATTCAGCCTTCAATGTTCATAGTGCCAAGAAGTGGTGACCTGGAGTTATATAATCAACTGTACAGACCTGTTTTGGTCAAGGTTCTGTGGGGGAGGAGGATGCCAAAAGGAGAAATATATCTATCAAGTTGTGCAGTTCTCAAGGTATACAGGTATCAGGGGCGGGCAGCGTATTAGGAAACAAGTCTCAGTAGGTGCTGATACAATAAGTTTCAGGTGCTCACAGGAGTAAGGAAGGAGAAGAGGTTGGAGATGAGCTTTGAAGAATGATTGATTAGAAATAAAGCCGCTAAAGCCCCTAGGTGTAGGGGGAAGGGGCTGCTGGTCTCTTCAGCTCTGTCTGAACACAAGTACAGTGAAGCCCCAAGTTCAAGTGCACGGTGGCCAGCGTCTTCCTTTTGGTTTGACTTCCTTTTGGTCTGCTTGTGCCTTATGGTGTTGATGCAGACCCACTCTGCACTCAGTGAAATGAGTGTCACTTGGAATCTCACCCGGCACAGGGTGACTGAGAAACCTCAGAGGGTGCAGGTGAGCAGCAGTTGTCTGAAGTTTTCGCTGCTTGCTGGACTCGGGGTTGCTGCTTCTGCCCGTGTCCTCTGCGACAGCTGGTGGGGTGGTTGAGTGAGCAGGTGTTTTGGACAGCTGGGAGTGGACCTAGGTTTTATAAATGTGCATAGGGAAGGGGTGTCCAGAGTGGGGTTCTGCCATGGGCTCCAGTCATCCTGAGCCAGCCCCCAACTCCTAGTGAGCCCCAAACCCAGCCTGATCAAGGGATTTTGCCCTTCTGCTGGATGGGTGATCAGTGTCACGAGGGACCGTGCTTTGCGGTCAGATGTAGTTACTGACAGCACCTGGAGGCAAATTGGTGAGCTCCTCCAGCATGAGTTTTCTTAGGGGGAGAAAGGGAGGGAGAAATTCACTCAGGGTTCTTGTGTTAAAGGAGATGGAATTATTGGATAACGCTCGGAGTTCAAAATGCTTGTTTCCCTCTATTTCCAAATTCAGGAACGGGATCTGAGTTTTATCTTCATTGGTAATGGTGGTCTCTAGCAATTCCATTTATTTATTTATTTATTTATTTATTTATTTAGGGGGTGCTCCCCAGTACCAAAAAATTATACTGATTGAACCCAGGGGTGCTTAACCATGGAGCTACATTTGCTAAGTTGCTGAGGCTGGCTTTGAACTCGTGATCCTCGTGCCTCAGCCTCAGCCTCCTGGGCTGCTGGAATTACAGGTGTAGGTCACTGTGCCTGTTGGCTGCTTTATCTTTTCCCTCCCCCCCCCCCTTAAGTTCCCGGGCTAGTCATATTTAGAAGTATATTTAAACATACATGTAGGATCCCACCTATGTAATTACAGTCTATGTGAATAGCTTTGGTAATTGCTGTGTGGTAAAGTCGACAGCTTTCCTTTGGGGCTTATGATTTTTATGAGTGTTAGCCTAGGCAAGGTTTTGAGGACTGCCACCACCTTGGGGATAGAGAAAATCCCAGCATCCCAAAGACAGCATCCCTTCTTCCGCAGTCACCCTTTCTGCAGAACACCTGCACTTTATGAAGTGCCCCATGGGGAATCCCCCACTCTTCCAGCAGTTTCTGTGACTCTCTTGACGACATGCAAACTTTGTGCTTTAGCATTCTGTGGCCAAAGTACTTTCCCTGGAAAGGCAAGCTGTGAGCCCTGGGTGTGCTCCAAAGCAAGGTTGCGGACAGCTGGCTGCTGCTTGCTGTGTTCGAGAAACCAGAGCGAGACAGCTGCAGGCGTTTAGCTGGGGGTTTGATGAAGATCCCCTCTTTTGCTGGACTTTATTCTTGCCTCCAGGTTGATGGACTTGGGACATCTTTGTACTTACTGCCAAAAACTGTTACTCAGGCCTTCAGAGACTGTTCATATATACAAGGTATCAGAAGGTCAAAATCATGGCTTTTACTTTGAACATAGGATGTATGGACACTGAAGAGCCCTTGAAGTTTTCCCCATAGGTTAATCCTGTGAAGATAAACCAGACCAAAGACACCGAGTTGTTCATTTGTCAGAGAAATAAAATGGATCCATGTGTTTGGTGCTAGTTGGGAACCTCCTTTTGGTGTACTCCAAAGCTTGCTGTGTTTGAGAAACCCTAATCTCAGGGTTTTTTTTTTTGTTTGTTTTTTTGTACTGGGGATTGAACTCAGGTGTTCTTGACCACTGAGACCCAGCCCCAGCCCTATTTTGTTGGTGTTTTACTTAGAGACACAGTCTCCCTGAGTTGCTTAACACCTCACCATTGTTGAGGCTGGCTTTGGACTCTCGATCCTCCTGCCCCAGCCTGGCGGGAGCCCCCTTGATCTTGTGAGAGATGGCACATTTTCTGGAAGAATCCTTGTCCTGACCGTTTGGAAACTGAAGTCTCGCTTTGGTGTCCTGCCTGGTTGTATGAAGTCAGGTAATCTGGGCGTGTCTTCCCGAGTAGAGGCGAGAGGTTGGGCGAGCTTTTCTCAGGTGTGGTGATTTTGCCGGGTTCATGGACACTACTTGAACGTTAGGTGCGCCTTTTTTAAAAAAAAGATTGTGGCCAAGGATGATTGTTATGGTTTGCATGTGAGGTGTTCCCCTAAAGCTTACTTGTAGTAGAAGGTTCAGAGGAGGAGTGATTGGAGAGCCTCAACCTAATCAGTGAATTAATCACCTGATAGAGATTAACTGAGTGGTAACTGGAGGCAGATGGGGTGTTGCTGGAGGAGGTGGGCATTGGGGGCGTGGCTTTGGGGTATATATCTGTGTCTGGCAAGTAGCCTTTCTGTCTGCTTCTGATCGTCCTGTGAGCTGCTTTCCTGCACCGCTGTGATGTCCTGCCTCACCTTGAGCCGGAGGAATGGAGTCTGCCGTCTGTGGGCTGAGACCTCTGAAAGTGTGAGCTCCCACGTAAACTTTTCCTCCTCTACAGTTGTTCTGGTGGGGTCTTTTAGTCACCGCAGTGAAAAAGCTGACTAAAACAATGAAATGTTGAGATGATGGACAGTTACTTACGTTCCGTGCTTAGATTAACTTTCCCCCTATGGTTAAAAGAAGCCCTATTTTGGTAAACATGGGTAAGTTAGTTATTTTGGTTTTAAAAAAAGAAGGTTGACTCTCTGGGCTCTAGGATGTTTCTGAGTAATTCTTGAGAGTACTGTAGCGTCTCTGGTCTCCCAGAGGGCGTAAAATAAGTGCAAACGGTGCTCGGGGCACAATTCAACGGTGTTGATTCTTGACCAGGGTGTCTGCCTATTTTTCCAATCATGATGTCGATGCAATGCTTAGAAGAGAACAGGAACGATTGCTTGCTTTCCTGGAGCTGGGAACCTGCCACATGACCCCGGATAGCTGGCACTGACTGCTTCCCTCTCTGGAACCCTCGCCACCAGCTTCTGGCAGGGGGACAGAAGCAGGGAGGAGGGAGACCCTCACCAGCCAAATTGCTTTCCCAGTTCTCCAGGAGGTTGAAAACTTGGTCCAGGTGTGTTGAGAACTGGATTGCTAACATCATCCTCGTAGGAGCAGGAACAGAAGGGCCCTGGTCCCCTTTCAAACAACCTGTCTCTGTACTGCTGAGGATTCGCTCTTGGTCTCGGGCTTCAGTATCTGCAGGTGTGGGGCATGCTTTAATTGTGCAAGCACTTCTATTTTGATTTCCTGGTGGAAGTTTACACCCACAGAAGCTCACTGTATGAGCTGCCGTTTTATTTCCTTACCTCCTTAACAAATACTTTTATGCAGTGAGACCATCTGAAATCCCCCTAAGAACTGGAGGGAATGAGGCACACCTGTCCGCGGCTTCCGATTCCAGTGCCATGTGGGTGATTCCGGGTCCCGACTGGTCCTCTGGGTGCCTTCTGTGAAGTGTGCCATCTTGATATCCGTTTGAAGATGGGAGGTGAAGTTGAGTAGATGTCACCAAAGCCATGTGACGTGGAAATCTATACTGTCACTCTGCAAACAGAATTCCTAGGATCTATAAAAATCCAGGTGGTGCTGTAGTTACCGATTGTACTTCTGAAAACCAACAAGGGAAGGAGGGAATTCATGGCCCCACCATTTGTTTATGTGGGGAATGGATTAAACTTGGGTCTTTGCCATAAATTCTTTCTCCCAGAATTTTATCACTTATTTACTTATTTGGTGGTGCTGGGAATTGAACCCTGGTCCTCAGGCATGCTAGGCAAGCCCTCTATTGCTGAACCACAACATCCCCCTCCCCTCTTATCAGACATTTTAATGCCAGGCAGTTTTAATGCCAATTCCATTTTGGTAAAAACTCAAGAACCCCAAGTTAAAAACTTAATTTTCTTTTTCAGTACTATTGAAATCGGGGGAGCTACATCCCCAGACCTTTCTTTTTTAAAGTTTGAGACAGGGTTTCCATAAGTTATGGAGGCTGATCTTCGACTTGGATCCTTTTCCCCCAAGTAGCTGGGATTACAGCTGGCTTTAATTCATAATTTGACTATGAAAAAAACTACCACCTTAGGTTTTGTTTCTGAGATATTGCCGTCTATGCCAATTTGTAACCGTAACCCACGATTTGTATTCTAATATGTCAAAAACCAGCCAGACGCACACCTGTTATCCCAGAAGCTTGGGAGGCTGAGGCAGGAGGATCATGAGTTCAAAGCCAGCCTCAGCAATGGTGAGGACCTAAGCAACTCAGTGAGACATTGTCTCTAAATAAAATTCAAAATAGGCCTGGGGATGTGGCTCAGTTATCAAGTGCCCCTGAGTTCAGTCCCTGGTACCAAAGAAACAAAAACAAACAAAAACAAAACTAGCCAGAAACGGTGACCTTGGAGGTGGACCCAGCCCTGAAGTTGGTGAAAATAAGAGCCAGTAACCACTTATGCTCTGTTCACAAGAGAAATGACTGTCCACCAGATGAGGACCAGGGGAGAAGCCCCTGGAAGTCTGTCTCCCCTTGCATGTTGGGAACTCTGAAGTTCACCGGGCTGGCGTGGTGTTTCCTTTAAAACGGAAGCCCCCATATTTGGGGGAGGGGATAGAAATGACTCATTGCAGGTTTTAGTTTTCCAAGCTGCTCCGAGTTTCATGCGCTCGGGCAGGTGCCCAGCAAGATGTACTGGAATGCAGGAAGAAACCTTAAAGGTTCACTTAAAAATAGTCTAATGCTTGTATCTACTGAAGTTAGTCTGGGGAAAAAAAAATGCACTAACAGCTGGCTTTAATTCATAATTTGACTATGAAAAAAACTACCACCTTAGGTTTTGTTTCTGAGATATTGCTGCTGATTCTATGCCAATTTTTTTGTATGGAGCTCATAAATCATGAGGTGGGGGCACGGGAGCTGTACTTCCTGAACTGATACATGTGTGTGCTCTGAAATCGTATTTAGGGTCCCGGAAGCTGGGAATATGGGACAAAGCCAAAATTTCTGTGCAGAGATGCACAGGTGTGTGTGTGTTGCACACAGGCCAAGTGACTTTGCAGTCTCCCCATTTAACATTTAGTGGTCTGGAGGAGTAAAGAGTAGGGATCTTCCTTAGGGAAGGAAACATTCAATGACAGGGTGTACCCTGCACATCTTAGATGAGTGGGTTTTGCTTTGTTTTTAAAGCTGAAAGAATATTTGAGAAGCCAATGACAGTATCTGGTTGCAGGTGCCTGAGGAAACCTTGCAAAAGTGTGGAGATTTTGAAGCCTTTCTGATTCTGCAGTGTTTTCCTAATTACCTCCTTGTGTTTATAAATCAGCTCCTTTTATTGACGGATGCCTCCAGGGCTCTGGAGAGTCAGGCCTTGTGTGGAAGAAGTGGCTCAAACTTTAAAAGGAAACGGGAGGAGACAGTGCCAGAATTGGGTGCCGATGACAGTGCTTGGGTGCCCTAAGTCTGGCTGTTGGTTTGATGTTTTTGTCCCCCACCGGCTGCGTTTTATCCATCATGATTGCTGTTAAAGTTATTTTTGCATTTATCACATTAGTCTCATTTAGATGGTAAAGATCATTTTAATTGGTGCTGAATCACGGGTGTTGGAGTGAATGCATATCAAGATTAAATTCCAAAGTCGGACCCCACCATGGACTGTGGAGGTGAGAGGTGGACCTCCGGGCCTGCTGGCCAGACCCCTTTGCTGAGAAGGGCTGGAGGTTCAGTTTTCATGAAACCCTTGACTGTCCACCTCAAGTTGCTCTGGGATTTCCAGGCCTGCTCTCTTGTTTATTTAACTGGAAGGGATTGCTGAATTAGCTCTGGTATGTGTGTGCTGGCTGGTGTAGTTTTGGCTGTTTGTCTCTCTCCCCTTTGCAGAGACCGAATTCCCAGTGTGACTTTGTATATAAAAGGATGCAGGGAAGAGTGCTTGCAGGCTTCCAGTACTGAGGGGACTCCTCGGGCAGACGTCATTAAGGCACCTCCTCGGCATCTGCGCAGACATTCACTTTTCCCTTGATTATTTCTCTCTACTTCAGGAAGCATTGCTTTTCTTTGTAGTAATGTTCAGAAGGCACCCACTGCAAGGAGAGAGGAGAAAAGGGAAGTGGGTTTTTTAACAGCCTGCATCTGTACTCTGTCCCAGCTCTCCAGAGACCCTTTAAGCTCCTCTGATGGTCAAAACCAAGTGTAAGGCAGGTGCAGAGAGTATTCGCCAGTAAGCTGCATGTGCCCCCCACTGCCCACCCCCTGGAGGAGGAAGGGGGATTCGCCTGGTGTGCCTCACCTTGCAGGCGGGTGGCTGGACACCCTGGATCTGGATCCTCTTTTGTCTTTGCTAAGTGACGGCAGAGGACATTCTGTATCTATTTGCCAGCCAGGCCCACACGCCCCTCGGAGGCCCACACCTGAACTGATTGAGTGGACGTGGGGTGTGGTAGGCGGGACCGGTGTCTCCCTACACTTTCTGGGAGAGGAGGCTGGACGGTGCAGGGCTGGAACAAGTCAGACCAAGTGGGACCAGCCACAGGGACATGAAATCTGAGCACAGCAACCTCAGGGAATATAGAACCCAGTGGGCAGAGAGCATTCTTGGGCCATTCCCATCCTGCACACCCAGCTGGCGGCTAACTCCCCGTTGAGAAGCTGGGGGTATAAAAATGAGCTGTCTTTGTCTTTCCGTGGAAATGAAAATCAAATCAATTTTAGTTCCAATAATTGTATGTGAAGCTTTATAATTGGAAATCTGAAGCTAGCAAAATTATATAACCCTAGTTAATTACATTAGTGTACCCAAACTAAATATAGCATGGGATTAGCTCATGGAAACATTTCATTTTTTATCCCAGTCAGTGCAGCTCCTAGAACCCAGGAGTCAGCGAGTTCTTGCTTCTTTCTTTTTGCAGTTGCTAGAGGTGGAACCCTGGGGCCTAATACTTGCTAGGCAATTGCCTGACCCGAGCTACACCCTGCTTCCCCCCTCTCCCAGTTAGCTGCCTCCTAGTTGCATTTTGTAATGTTTTGAACATTCTGTACAAATTTCCAAGAAAGTTGGGTGAAATAGGAGACTGTTTCATTTTTTTTACAGATTCAGGTGCAAGTACAAATGGCGGGATAGGTCGTCCTGTTGGAAGGCAGGCCTCTGGTTTTTCAGGGTGGCGCTCCCTTTAAGGGAACTTGGGGCTCTGTTCATGGTTTCTATCTACAAGTAAAGTTCACGGTTCTCTAATTTCCCGTTGTGTTTGCTTTTCCATTCCACCTTCTGTATTTGGACAACGCATGTATTTTTCTGGATGGGTTTCTGGTGGCACAGATGTTCATCAGAGTGGAATTTCTGTGCGCACGTCGGGGGCGGGGTTGGGCATTTGTTAACAATAGTCTTGTACAGTGGAACTGGATACATTAGAGATTCAGGCTGGGCACCAATTTCCTTTGCAAGCTGTGTATTTCTTTGTTTCATTTGGGTTAGCCATGAATGTTTGCTTTGCCTTCTGGGGGGCAGAATCTCCCTGAATGTTTCATTTGATAGGAGCCGCCCCCTCTCCCCCCATCTTTCCTTTTTTCTGGTCCTGGGCATGGAACTCGGGACCTGGAGCATGCTAGGCAAGCGCTGTGTCACTGTGTTACACCTGGAACTTTTCTTGAACAGTGTTGAAGTGTAAAGGAGATGCCATCATGTCACCTATCTTAAGTGAATAGTAATGCACAGTAAATTTACCAAGTTGTGGAGACCTCACCATTACCTAGCTTGAAATCATTTTAATTCCCCAATAAGGTGGTCCTCCAGTTGCCCTCGGCCTCTGCTCCCCTGTCCCCTCCTTCAGCCATGGGCAATGGGGGGGGGCTCTCTATAGATTTCCCTTTCTGGATATTTTAGAGATAAGTCTCCAGGAAGGAGTATCTTTGTGGTGGAGCTTTCTAGATATTGACGTATCTCGCTCCCCTCTTCCCACTGCCCAGGAGAGGGAGGGAGGGAGGGGGAGCAGAAGGCCAGTGGGGTGGGCTCCCTGCCTCCAGTTCTTCATCTGTCTGGAAAGTCAGGATAATGATGCGCTTGTTGCAGGCTCCAAGGTGAAACCACGTGGGAATCATTAGTTCCTCACCTGGCGCGTGGCAGGAGGGAGCTCATGGTCCGCTTGGGGACCATGACAGGGAAGGGTGTGTCCCAGCCCCAGGGGGCAGGTGAGAATTGCTAAGGGGTGGGGCTGGCTTAAGGAGGGTGGGCTGTCCCTGGAGAGCTGAGAACAGCCCCAGCAAACACCCCAGCTCATCTTGAAATCCAGGTGCCTTTCAGGGCGCTGCATGTGAGGCCGGGAAGGAAGCTGGGGCTTGGCCCAGGATGAGGGTGGCTCACTGGTGCTCAGCTGGGAGCACCTTTGCTCCCAGGGGCAAAAGGTGGTAGAAATGAGGAAAGGGTATTACTGGAATCCTGTGGGTAGAGGCCAGGAAGGGTATCCTTTGGTGCAGGGTTGGTCCCCTGCCACCGACCAAGAGTCATCCAGTCCCCAAAGGTCCTAGTGCTAGGGTCAGAAAACCCTGTCTCCGTAGCTTGAAATCTCCAGGTAGTTTCAAGAGAGGCACTTGGTGCCTCTGTAGAGGCTTGTTGAAGGACTAAACTCCCCTTGGGCTCACAGAAGGAATATAGCACTTTCCGTCTTCAGGCATGCCAGGGGAGTGGACCATTTTCCTCAGGCAAGGGATAAAGCAGACTTTGGAGCTCACTTTTTTTCCCTTTGGGCACTGGGGATTGAGTACTAGGGGTCACTGGACCCCTGAGCCACATCCCCAGGCCTATTTTGTATTTAGAGACAGGGTCTCGCTAAGTTGCTTAGGGCCTCACTGTTGCTGAGGCTGGCTTTGATCCTCCTGTCTCAGCCTCTGGAGCTGCTGGGATGACAGGCCCTGGCTGGAGCTCACTTTTGAGGGGGAAGAGTGACATTTGAACTGTTGAAGCAGTCACTTACCTGGGCTTGGATCTGGTGAGCATCTGTCTCTTCCTGGTGGTTGGGTTCCCCCGTACCGGCCTCCTCCTCTCCCTTTGGTCTCTGGAAAGCTGGCCTCCCCCCTAAAAGTGTCTGTCCTTTACTTGGGCCTCCTGGACTCGCTGCCTCTGATCTGCCCTCTGGTCTTTGGTTTCTATTGCCAGTCCCTATCCCTACACTTTTTTCCCCTCAGGGAATAACTGACTCTAGGCTAATTTCAAAGAGCCCAAGCCTTTCAGAGTTAATCTCTTCTTCTTCCCCCTCTGGCTGAGAAATCAGGGTACCCAGTCTAGGAACGTAGCGTGTAGATCATTTCCTAGCCATTTTGCCTGTCCACAATCAAATATGTAGTGTTTCTCACCACGTGAAATCACGTGGTGCTTGTTAAGATCCATCTGCTTGCCTTATTTTTCTTTATTGAGGCAAAATTGAAATTGGCATAAGTAGGCACAAAGTGCAGTTTAACTCCTCACATATACATAAGTACACATGCATGTTTGTGAAACCTGCACCACAATCAAACTCGCAAATATTCCATCGCTTCCTGAAGTTTCTTTCTCTGCTTTGGAATCTCGCTGCCTCTCTACATCCCTGTCCCCAGGCAACCATCCGTGGGCTCTAAGTTACTGTGCATTTTCCTAGAATTCTTTTTTTTTTTTTTTTTGCTTTGTGTTTGGGTTTTGCCTGGCTTTTTTCCCTTGGCAAAATGATTTTTGGGGCTTCCTGGGTGTTGTATGTCATTAATTCTTACTTCACTGCTGGGCGGGATTCTGTTGTCTGGAGGCAGGGAAACTTGGGTATCCATTCCATAGTTGGACTTTTTTTTTTTTTTTAAATGGGTAATGCTGCTGTCCATGTCCACTGGTTCTCAAACTTCATGTATCAACCATCCGGAGAGCTTGCTGAGGCAGAGGGCCGGGTCCGTGCCCTGCATCTCTGATTCAGCAAGTGTGGGATGCTGGGCCCAGGTCTGTCTGCCTGACAGCTCCCGGCTGCTGGTGGCAGGGGTGGCCTTGGGGTGGAGTGGGAGGCAGCCTGGTGCCAGGCTCTGTGCTCGCTCTGCACGGTGCTCCCTGGAACCTGAAGGGGGGGGCAAGGTCCTCCCCTGCCTTTTCTTTCTTGGGCAGGCCAGATCGGGACCCCTGGGTTTTCCCAGGGGACTCCTGAGCTCATCCCTGCACCACCTCCAGGCCCGACTTGCGGCTGACCTCAGCTTGCTCACATCAGCATCTCTGCTCAGGAGATTTGCAGGATCGCAGGCCCTTTTGGAGCCTCTTCTCCATGGGACGGTGGAATTTAAAATACTCCTTTCATCACTGGCTGATATTCCCATGGCAGCTGCTTCTACCCCCTCCTACGCTCCCCCACCATTCATAGAAATCCAATCATGGGATCCATGGACCTTTTTAAATTTTTTTTTTCTTGTAGTGGTAGATGGATACAGTACTTTTTTCTCTATGTGGTGCTGAGGCTCGAACCAGAGCTTCTCGAGCTCTACCGCTGAACCCAGCCCAATCCATGGACCTTTATGTCTGGCTTCTTTCACTTAAAACTTTTGACGTTCATCGTGTTGTGGCTCATTCCTCGTTAGCATTTTGTCACCCCATGGGCAGAGGTGGGAGGGTGGGCCAAGGGACCCCAGGAGTGCTGTGGATGTGAGGAATGTGCCAACCCAAGATGCAGGCCGGCCCTCCCCTTGACTGCATTGGAAAGGGAAAACCTGTTCACAAACTCCGGGACCATTTGGCTTCCAGCCTGATACCAACAGTCATTTTTTTCCCCATCCTCCCAACTTGTGCACCTAAAGGTCCACGTGAGATCAACTCTAGGGCTCCTGCTGATCTCTCCCTGCGTGACATGTTTTGGGGGTGGGTATTAGTAGGTAGGTAACTAGACTTGGGACATTTGACTTTCCATGGGGGTGGGGGTGGGGTTGTGTGACCTTTCTTCCAGGTCTGAGGTTGTGGGACTCACCTGCAGCTTGCCTGTGGTCACTGCAAGGGTCTCCTGAAGCCCCAGCCTTGACTGAGAAGACTAACGGAATTCTTTTTTTGGATCCAAGGCACTTAACCACTGAGCCACATCCCCAGCCCATTTTCTATTTGATTTGGAGACAGGGTCTTGCTAAGTTGCTTAGGGCCTCACTAAGTTGCTGAGACTGACTGTGAACTCATCATCCTCCTGCCTCAGCTTCTTGAGCCTCTGGGATAACAGGCCTGAGTCACTGTGCCCAGCTGAGGTTATTTTCCAGGTTGAGCACCCTCCTGTCCATGTGTGACTGCAGTTTCTGGTTCAGGGTTGGGTTGCAGAATATACCCTGATTTTTCTCTTGTAGTGCTGGGGGGAACCGGGGGCCTTCTGCAGACTGGCAAGCACTCTGCCACTGAGCTGCACCCCCAGCCCTTTTTCTTTTCTGAGACAGGGTCTCCTCGAGTCGGCTCTCACTGCCCTCTCACTGGCCATCCCCCTGTCTCCGGGGTTGTGGATTACAGGTGTGCACCATCTCACCTGGCACTTCCATGACTTTTTATCCTTTGCTGTGTACTGTAGTCCTTTTTCAGGCTTTATTAATATTTTTAAATGATGGCTTAGTTTAATAAAGGAATCTTTTATTTGGTGTGCAAAAACCTCTTTTTTAATAAGAGGTTTCATAAGGAGCTAAAAAAATTTTTTATTTCCTCTCCAAGAGGCCTCTTGCCAATTTATTCTTTTATGCTTGCATTTTCCTAGATTGTAAGTACTATTCTTTTCCTTTTTAAGATTGTAAATTCTTTCTGGTTTTTTTTTTTCATTGCTAGGACTCACATATAGAAGTGCACTACCATTGAGCAACAACCCCAGCCATTTTATTTTTCATTTTGAAACCGGGTCTCCTTAAGTTGCTGAGTCTGGCCTCACACGTGTGGTCCTCCTGCCTCAGTCTCCCGCGTAGCTGGGATTACAGGCTTTAAAATAGAAAGTTCTCTGTATTGGTGATTGTGCTTTAAATTTCATTTGTGCCTCTGCCCAGTGGACGCACAATGGTAATTACCAGCCAGTGGCTAAGGTGTCGATGGCAGTGCAGGTTACGCTCTGAGATTTGTCAGGCATGCTTGGACCAACTTTTTACACCTTGCTCTCCATTCTCTATCTTGAGAAAGTAATGGTGTGTTTGATGCCTGGTGGGTTATGTGGCCTGCTGCTGCATTCAAGTTGTTTTATTTTGGTGATTGAAAGGTTTGAGTATGAAAACATGAATGGGGGGGGGGGGAGCCCAGGACAATGCAGAGTGGGAAAATATATGTACGCGCGCGCACACACACAGTCTGCCCCAGGGCCTTGTGCATGCTAGGCAAGCTCTCTGTCTACCCCCAAGCCCCAGCCCTAGCCCTGAAGTGAATAGGGCTGCTCTCCTCCATTGCTCAGCTCGGTTGCACATAGCAAGGAAATACAGCACCCCTTTTAGGAAGGCTGTTGGAAACATTTACTGTAGAAGATTCTTGTCACCTCAATTTGCTATAGTCGAGTCAGCCACACAATACCTTTTGGGGGCTACCAGCAGGTAAGAGAATAGCTTGGTTATAAAAACCCGAATTTCCTTGGTTTAGTAGCAACTCATTGCAATGTACTGCAATGTTAATAGTGATGTAAGTGCTTGTAGTGGCAGAGCAAGGCTTCTGTTTACCCAGGTGGGTGGGGAGAGTGGTTTGGGAGGTGCAGGGAGGTGACTCTGGCCTTCCCCGGCTCTTTCAAAACCTGTTAACTTGCCTTGTCTTCCTGGTCATTAGGACACCAAGCTGGAGTATCTGTCAAGCAGATGACCTAGAAATTCACAGGTAGTGAAAGAGGAGATTAAAATAGAAGTATGTGAACTAAATTGGAAGGAGGACTTGGCTTCATTTAAAAAAAAAAAAAAAAAAAGAGCCAGATTGTTCACAATGAAGCTGCCACTTTTCCAAGGACAGAGCTAGCCATTTCCGATGTCCTGATGACACGGTCATCTCCAGATGTGTGCGGTGGGGAAGAGAACGAGCCAGCCTCTGTAACGCCAAGGTGGATCAGTTGGAAAGCAACACAGGTTCTGGAAAAGGAGCACTCTGAGCCAGCGTGACCTTTGTCACTTAACAGGGCCTGGAATGTTCCTTGTGCACAGTCAGCTGGGAGCCACTTGGAAAGAAATGGAACTTTTGCCTGCCTGGCTGTATCAAGATGTTTTGATCATTAATTCATGTCACAGGAATAGAAGGCTCAGAGAGTGGTGTGTGTGTGTGTGTGTGTGTGTGTGTGTGTGTGTGTGTGTGTGTGTGTGAGGGAGAGAGAGAATGAAGCCATTTGAAGCTTAGGGAGTCTGTTAAAACATCCATTTGGGGACAGAAGTGCAGATTGGGGCATTGGGCTGGAATGGAAGTAATCACAACAGGTTTGTGGAACTCGGTGTGAACAGAGAGATGGACTAGTCTCTAACCACCGCAGTGCTGTACTCGACTTTCCCAAATGCTTTCTAGAAATTTCTATGCTTGCTGGAGGTTATTTTTCAACCTGTTTTACTCTGGCTCCCCCACCTCCCCCTCCCCCCCCCCCCTTGCTGGGGATCAAATCCAGGACCTCACACATGCTAGGAAAGAGCTCTACCACTGAGATACACCCCCAGCCCAAAGTCTGTGCATATCCATAGTGTTCTTCCCTAGAAAGGGCTAATGATGATCCCAGACAACTCTTTAGCCGCTGGGTTGTACCATATGCAATTTTTACCACCACGAGTAGCAGTGCTGGGGATTGAACCCAAGCCTTGTGCATGCTGGGCAGTGTCCTCTGCCCCTGAGCTACTCTGTCCAGCTTCTGTGTCTTGAGGAATGAGGAGCTGGCGTTTTTGAATATGCAGTCTTTAAGTCCCTGAGTTCAATCCCCAGCACCACCAAAAATTAGAAAGGCAGGTCTGGCTTGAGAATGCCCATTGGAAATTGGCAGACTTGCGAATACAAGTAGGTACTGGTGTCCTGTAGAAGATTCCTTTCCGCTTGGTATTCCCGTTCCTTTGAGAAGCTGGGCCCGAACCATGAATCCTCCCCGTGAGCAGCCCTGTTCAGCTCTTTGGTTTGCTGTGAGGATCGCCCACATCACGGGAGGAAGGTCTACCTTGAGTCTTCCTGTTGCTCATTTGCTTTCTTGGAAATGTTTCCACATCTGGTCTCGGGAGTTGTAAAACAGGAAGGAGGCGTTAACAGACGGCATTTCGTAACCAACGTTTGCTTCTTGCCCTGCGTGCTACATTTTTTTCCACCCAAATCTTAAAAGATGGGAGACAAATACCAAAGCTCGTCCTGAGAGAAGCTGAGTCATGGGAATCTGGGGACACCTGGTACGGCAGATGGGCTCCAGAGCCATCAGCCACAGAGAGAAAGCCATTCTGTCATGTGCTCCTCTGTGGCTCCAGCTCTTTCCGTTCATGGCTGCCCCTGATGTTCACTCCAGCCACACTCCGCCTGTGTGACGGAGCTCCGGGCAGGGAGCAGGCGAGCCAGTCCCTCTGACCTGTCAGCCATAGTTTAGGAGGAAAGAATGAAAGGGAATAGAGTACCAGGAAGGTAGGTAAGGGGAGAGGTGACTGATGGCGGCATGTCCTCCAAGGATGTCTAGAGTATGAGCATACAGCAGGATGGTTTACAGTCTGCTTCCGTCACATAGCTGCAGGGCAGTTACATTCTCTGTGTGTGACTTTATAGGAAGCATTGCCTGTGGGGGAGACACGGGATTGGGCTCCTTCCAAAGTCTGGTCACAATTTGTCAACCAGTGGGTTCACAGCCTTGCTCTCTGTGCCTGGGTAAGAATGTGTGTGCCTCTGTTGATTGGTTGCCCAACATGGTGGGGATGCACATCCCAGTAGACCTCATCTAGCAAACGGATTTTCTCCAACCTTCTTGTGCTTAGAGACACTCGGGAGCATTTCAGTGCCAGCTTGGGGCCCATTTTGACCAGCAAAGAAAGGACAAAAACTTAAAACAATGGCAGTGCATAGTGTGCCCAAAGAATCTACCTCTCGCCTCCTGTGCTGGGAATTGGACTCGGTGCCTTGTGCCAGGGACACTGG
This sequence comes from Spermophilus citellus, assembly GCF_964194105.1. Taxonomy (NCBI): domain Eukaryota; kingdom Metazoa; phylum Chordata; class Mammalia; order Rodentia; family Sciuridae; genus Spermophilus; species Spermophilus citellus. The sequence continues at coordinate 4,723,687 of NC_138190.1, forward strand.
TTTGCAGAGGATGTACCTCCTTTTGACCTCTGCTGGGACCACTTGAATGGCATAATGCTTTTGGCTTCTCTGTGAATGTCCTTGAATGAAAGTGCCAGGGGTATTGATTTTGGAGCTACAAATAACTTAGCAAATTGGCAAACAGGGAATCTGAATACCGCCTGTGGCACTGTTGTTCACCTACAGGTGGTGCGTTGATCTTTGTGTAGACACACGTGCACCTTTGTATTTTGAGAGCGCCTGACAACCTGAGAGAAGTGTGTCTTTTGTTACTGTCTATGGAAATCACACATGAAGGTACAGTTAGGGCTACAGGTGTATTAATGGGGAGATGGTGTGTGAAGGATAAAAGCCGGGCAGGATTGGATAGGGCAGGCCCCAAGACCACGGGATGCGTAGATGATAAAGTGCTGGCCAGTTGGGCAGAAATTGCCCATTAGAGGGAGATGGCCTTGGCTGGTGGTTGCCTGGGAAGGCTCAGGAGGAGCCCCGTGGAGTTAGCCTTGCTGGATTTGCAAACCCTTTATTGAAAGGAGAGGGGAGTTTTGTGTTCTTCCCTTTGGATTTCAGTTTTAAATGTTTCACACCTGCAAAAGCCGCTGTTGTGATTGGATCAAAAGTTGGTGTGTCCTGCAGTGTGGTGGGGCTCCATTTGGGACAGCTTGAAATGAGGATGCGACGTATGGACTTGAGAAAAATGCACTGTCCCTCATCCAAACTATGACCTGACCCTTGACGGAAGCCAGTCACGGGCATCGGGTTGTAGGATGCCCACCCATCCCCAGGGGGAGGGAAGGCAAACCTAGGTATTTAAACAGCTGGATGAGCTGATGAGGCAGCAGCGTCAGTGGTGTGTGCGAGACGATTTTAATCTGCGAGAAGGAACTTTTGCATGACTTCTGCATGGTTTGTACAAGTGCTGAAAACTTAAGTCCTGCATTTTAAAACCTCAGGATTGCAAAACCGCTGCCTGGAGGCGGGATGACAAACATATGACTGATCTCTCACCGGTGGGATTGTTGAAAAGAACATTTGGTTGAACGTGTGACCCACAGTTGCTGTGAAGCAACCCCCTTCCCAGCGTGGCCCGCATGCCCAGGTCACCTTGAGCGGCTGCACTTCTTGGCCTTGAAAACAGAAGGCTGATGAATGGTGGGTGGTGTCTCGAGGTGGTGGAGTCCATTTTTAAGAACTGAAAAGAAGCTTCCCTATTCTCATTTAGGGTTCACGTAGGTCAAGTCCAGAAGCAGTGGGTTTATAAAAAATAGTGAAACGGGAGGAGCTGCACTGCAGTGATTTGGGGAGGGCTGAAAGGGTTGGGGCTGTGTCTGAAGGTGGTCCCTGAGGCTGCTCTTGTTCATGGGGAGACCTGCAGAGCCCAGCGGTGAAGGCCATCCAGGTTCCTGTCTGCTTCCGTTCTTCCTGCCTACTGTCATGGAAGCACTCCTTTTTTGGGGGGGGGGGGTGGTGTGCTGGGGACTGTATCCAGGGCTTCATGCATGCCCTGCCACTGAACCACCCCCTCGCCCTTCATGTATTTATTTTTGGAGTACTAGGGATTGAACTCGGGGGCACTCAACCACTGAGCCACATCCCCAGCCCTATTTTTGTATTTTATTTAGAGTCGGGGTCTGAGTTGCTTAGCTCCTTGCTTTTGCTGGGGCTGGCCTCAAACTTGATCCTCCTGCCTCGGCCTCCTGAGCTGTTGGGATTACAGGTGTGCGCCTCTACTTGGCAGATGTATTCTTTTTAATGCTCTGGTGAATGGTTTTATTTCATTTTCTTATTGTTCATTGCTTATATATCAACACAATCCTCCCCATCTTTTTAAATAGATTTTCTCTTACTCTCTGGTTCTGGGGATTGAACCCAGGGCCTTGCACCTGCTGCACAAGCCAGTAGTATGAACAAAAGGTGGAGATTCCCTGTATCCCCCCTGCCCCTCAGTATGCACAGCAGCCCCCAACCGAGTGGGAGTGTTGGTGAATCTCCATACACTGGCATCTTTAAAATCGGGGCTCCCGCTTGGTGTCTGTGTTCCTGGGTTTGGACAGTTGAATAATGTGTGCATCTTAGTCTCACTTCTTTAGAACCCCTCTGCTCTGCTGTCCTTGAATCTGTCCGTCCATCACCCTTAGAAATCGAATACTCCTTGTTCTACTATTGAAAAAATGGGCACCTGGACAGGTGAAGAGACCATCGGAGGTTCTACAGCTGGTCTCCCCAGGAAGTAAAGAAAGAGCCAGGCCTGACTCTAAATCCAGGGCTGTTTCTGGGCGTCGTCTGCCCCCTGCTTTCCTTCTCTCCCTTCTCCTTCCCAGCTGATGGGATTTTGGAAACTTGATGAAATTGAATTTGTTGTTCATTTTTTACTGGAGTGATGGTTTGATTTCTTTTCTACGACTCAGTCATTTCAGTAATATGTACCCCCGCAGATACTTTGGTAAATGATGGCGAGAGCAAAGCTAGGGCTTCCTGTAAGCGTATCTGTGACTTATCTTGGCAGGAGGAGGAGGAGGAAGTGGGACTGGGGTTACATTTTGAGATGGCTGCTGAGTGAGTGCTCTGGTGGAGTGGTGCCGATGGAATTCTGGTTGGGAAGAGGACTGTGCCTCACTGAGGGGAACAAGGGAGCAGAAGAGGCATCTCTAGGACAACGTGCTTCAGCACAGCCTGCTGCTGCGGTCTCGGGCCCTGGGCTCTCCCATGCTCCAGGGGAAGCTGCTGGGGAGTGGTGGGCAGCAGACCTACGGCCCTGAGCTGAGGCCCGAGCCGGGCTGCTCTGCTGTCCTGGGCAGGGCTGTGCGGCTGGGCCGGGATGTTTGGATCTGGCGCTGTGATGCGTTCTGGGTGGAGGATATTTTCAGTTCGGATGGGTCTATTGGGCTGTGACCTTATCCTGAGCTGAAGAGGATCTGGGTAGTTTGGTTCGCGGACATCTGGGTTGAGTCAGGGGACAGCCACTGAAGCATGGGTCTGAGCAGGAGGAGGGAAGAGGAGTGGGAGTCTGAGTCTGAGGGAGGGAATGCACCATCAATATCGCCACTGGAAGTTGCAGTGAAGGTAGAAGGTCTTGCTTCTTGTGCTGGCTACGAGTCGACCAAGGCGGTCATGTAGACCCTTAGACATCTGCATGGTCATTTCGCAACAGTGCTGTGCACAGTCATCTCAAAACAGTGCCATGTCCTTCGACATCAAGATGTTTAGGAGCCCCTGTCCCCAAAAGATCCAGCACCGATTTCCACTCTGGTGGGCGCTTCTTCCTGGTGTCCCACAGTACCGCTGGTGGCTGAGTGGAGACTCTGCAGCGAACTGGTCTCAAGGGTGCTGATGGGAAGCTGGGTGCTGTTCTCGGGGCACGTGCAGTCTGCTGTGGCAGCTCCATGCTGTGTCCAAGTGTCCCCAGGAGACCCTTGGCTGCATCTGGGGACAAGTTGGATTGTCCCCAGGTGAGGGGTGCTCCTGGTCATTTTGTGCACAGAAGCCGGAGATGTCATTCCCCCAGTAGCCTAGTGATCAGCCCTGGCTGTCCAAAGTGCCGAGGTTGGCCGGGCACGGTGGCACATGTTTGTAATCTCAGCGGCTCTGGAGGCTGAGGCAGGAGGATCACGAGTTCAATGCCAGCCTTAGCAATGGTGAGGCCCTAAGCAACTCAGGCTTTCTGGGGACTGGGGCTCAGTGGTCGAGGGCCCCCAAGTTCAGTCCCTGGTACTCCTCCAAAATATAAAGCCAAGGTTAAGAAATCCTGTGAGTCCATGAAAACCCCCATGTGCCCAAGTAGCCTTTGTCCTTTTTACACCGTAGAGAAGTTTAGCTGAATAACTAAGCTTTCTGGGGGATGCTCACAGGCACCCTATGAAGTAAGGGTTAAGTACACGGACTCTGCAGTCAGACCCACCTGGGTCTCCCTCTGCTCCTCTCCATCCTAATTGAATCTGGGCAATATCTGGACCTCCAGGTCCCGCTTCTTCATCTGCACAGCGGGCATTGTGCTCTCTGTCCTTGACGGGGCCGTGGGAGTTGGACCAGGCCGTGAGTGCCTCTGTTCCCATGGCAGCTTGCACTGAGCCTTGTGAGAGGTGGTGTCTCGTGGGCATGGGTGATAGTCGTCAATAACGGGGATCCTGTGGTGCAGAGCAGTTGGAGAGTGGCGGGTGCTATCGTGGATGAGTGGATGTGCACCTGGGCCAGATGGCGGGGTTCTCTGGCAGCCTCGACTGCTCACCTGTGTGCACCCCCAGGCTGCTTGCTCTGCTGTTGCAGGACAGGGAGTGGACGCCCAGGACCATTGCGAGGGTTCTTCTCTGGATTGCCCCCAGCCTTGGTGGGAAACCTTCAGTGGCAGATTCTTTCTCTGTACTGGGGGGGAAAAGGGGAGGAGGGAACAGGAGGATCCCTAGTTCAAAGCCAGCCTCAGCAACAGTGAGGCACTGACGGGGGAGGGTAGGCCTGGGGATGGATGGTGCCATTTTATTTACAGAATTGCTTTTACTGTTGTCCCCCCTCCACCCCCACCCCGTTGTTGTGGTGCACATCACCTGGAGTATTGTAGATGCCCCCACAGACTCTCAGGCTGTGTTGATCCTATTGTGTTTGTGGGGAGCAGGTAAGAACCTGTTCTTGCTGCGGCCTGTTAGGTTGATTGTTTGGAAGCTGCGTCTTGCAGAGCTGGACACCCTCTGCGTTGGTGCCAGAGCTGGGAGTGTTACTTTTCCTCGCCCTCATCGCGGTGTAACTTGCATGCCCTGAAACGTTCCTGTGGTGTGTTGGGGAGTGGTTGGAGCTGGGGTTGTCACAGCTGAAGGGAAGGTGCCGGTGCACTCGATAGAAGGTGGCTAGGAGGCTGTCCTGTGTTGCACACCCCAGGCCCCACAGATGGGGGACAAGCCCTGGACTGGTGCCCAGAGGGGTTGGGCTGGGGTGCAGAATCGCACAGAGGGCTCCTGGGGGTCTGCTGGCAGTTCGTCGTGAGCCTGTTGGTAGGTGGCCTTAGGGCCTGGCCAAGCTAAGAAGTGGAGGTGGGGAGCAGACTTTCTCTTAGGCCTGAGCCATTGAAAGCCTCCGAGCAGGTGGGTGGAAATCTGCAGGGCTTTAGAGAGTGGAAGCTGGCATCACAGTGCAGGGTGGATTACAGCAGAGTCGGCCAACTGTGGCCTGTGGGGACACATCCAAATGCTGTCTTTGGCCAGTTTTTGCAACGTTTTTGGGCACATGGCCACACCCATTTATTTATGGATTGTCTGTGGCTGCTGTGATTATTATAGTTTTATGTGTCAAACTGGCTGAATCATGGTACCTACGTGGTGTTAAGTATTTTGACTTACTGAAGGTTTACCGGTTTCATTGTTAATCAGATGATCCTGTTATATGGGTGGGCCTTAACCAAAGACCTTGGAACAGAAGGGAATAAACCCTTCCAGCAAACTAATCTGCAGACCTTCCTTAGATTTCACCTGTGTTACCACTGAGCTCCATCCCAAGACCTTAAATTTTGATATGTGGGCTCCCTAAGCTGCCCGGGCTGGCCTCAAACATGTGATCCTCCTGCCTCAGCCTCACGAGTTGCTGGGATGACAGGTATGCACCAGTGTACCTGGCTCTCCACCTGTTCTTCCATGAATTCACTTGTGACTGTTCCTTGAGACCCAGGTGACTACGAGGGCACCTCAGGAAGACAGGAGTTGCTACCTGCACTTGATGCATGGCCACTCATGCTGTGTGTGGGGCCCACGCCCTGTCTTTGATACAGCAGTCAGTTGTAGGCAGACTGATGGCCAGGAAAGGACAATGACAAAGTAATAAGGGGAACACTCGCAGCCCAGCTTATGGTGACCTGAAATCATTTGCCCTGGACTGGCTTACTCGAGTACCTTCATATGTTATTTGCAAATGGATGAAGTGGTTTTCCTGCCCCTTGGTTGATAGCCATCCTGTGTTTGGTATTAATTAGCCCCGGTAGACTCCCTTTGGTGTTGGTTTCTTCTGATCTGCATGTCCCTGTGTGTCCCTGGCCTCTGGGAGACTGGAGTGGGAAACTCCTTTGGTGACTGCTTCACTCCCACATCACAGGAAGTGTGGCACGATGAGGCTCTTTCACGCCTCTCTTGCTGTGGTCACAGTAATGAGATCGGAAATGGTTAATGACCCCGGGGTTTTGTAATTCCCAGTGTGGGGCAGAGGTGGCGGACACGTGTCCATCTCCGTCCTGTAGCCAGATGGTCCAGCGTCCGCCAGCCAGGATTTTTGGACCCACGCTGGCTGAGGAGTACAGTTGCTTTTGGGGCGGGGATGGAGAAATGCAGGTGAGGGAAGTACCCAGAGGCCAGCGTGACTTCTAACCAAAGCCAGGGTCACTGACCGGCTGGCGCAAGGCAGACAGGCTGAGACTGGGAAAGTGGCTTGTGAGTGTTGTCGCCTGTCAAACATCTACAGAGGCTCTGGAACGAAGTTCCATAAAGAGTTGGGTCTGTCTGGGGACAGAAAGCAGATGGGTTGCGTTGTCTGGGGGTTTGGGGCAGGGACTGCTGGATGGACAGGTTTTGAAATGGCTGTGCTCATGGTAGTTGCTGAGCTCTTTAGAGGCACTGAGACCCTGCGGCCGGAGCTCCAGGTGAGGGAATTGAGTGGCACACAGTGGGGTTTATATCCCACAGTAAACCTGCCTGAAGAAAGCTCGGGCTCCGCTTTTGCACACCCTCTGGAAACACGTGTGAGAGGCAGAGGCCGCGTGGTGTGACTTGTGGAGAGGGAAGTTTCGGATGGATGGGTTCCAGGGAGTGTTATCTCACGTCCGCAGGCGTCCAGGACGCAGGAACCAGGCGTCCACAGGAACGGCGAGACTGAGGCTGGTATCGGAGGAAGTGGGGGCAGTGTCTCCTCTCCCTGGTGTCAGACTTCTTCCTTCCCCCAGAGAACAAAACGAATGAAGGCAGCGGACCAAGTGGCCCGCTGAGCATGCTCCAGGATAGAGGCCAGTGTACACGCACACAGGGACACAAGCAAAATTGGCCTCAAGGACCAACATGAAGATGGGGATTGACACGTGGGCGGGCAGAGCCACAAGAGTGTCTGACTGTGCCTCAGCTCCTCTGTCCCCTGATGAGGAGGGCTCAGGTGACTACCTTGCAGAGTGTTTGGGGAGAATGCAAGGGGAATTTCACTGTGCACATGGGGTGCACGTGGGCAGCGAGTCTTGGTTCTCGCAGGTACCTCCTGCTTGCACAGCACATGGGTGTACACCGCCGCGGGCAGGGCTTTCCTTCCAGGAAGCGTGGTTTCATGATGTGAAATTGCATGCAAAGTGTTTCTCCCCCCCCCCCCCCGCCCCCAAAAGGCTTAGGATGTTCAGGTGGTCCTCGGGTCACTGCGGATACTCACTGTTGCAGGCGTGGTGTGGAGTTGGCCCGGGTGTTTGGAAGTCGGGAGGGAGTTCCCGAGATGGCACGTCAGGTGCCAAGCCCGGCAGCCAGTCTCCCGAGGGTCGCCAGAGGAACAGTCCCCCGTTTCGGCCTGTTGCACAGATCAGGAGGCATCTTTGTCATGCCGTGAGCTGTAAGTGCTGCACAGTCACCGTCACAAGGGAGAGAAGAGAAAGCCTGCTCGGAGGAGCCTTCCCCAGCGTGGATAAAGACGGAGGTAGTTCAGAGGCTCAGGAAAGCCACAGGAGTGACAGCCCTGGTGGAACCGGTCCCCTCCTAGTCTACCTGCCAGCAGGGGAAACCTGAGTGTCCTGCCCTCCCGGTGACCCTCTCTGCTCCTGGAGCCTGCTCCGCCCTCTGCCTCCTTCAGATCCTGGACTGTGACTTCTGAAACTGCGCTCTGGGGCGTGGGACAGCAGTGGAGCCGACCCTGGAAGAGGGCAAGGAGGACGATAATCGGGATTGCTGCCAGGACCCTCTCTGGGACTCCGCTCTCTGCGGGACAGTAGTCTAGGAGCGTTTGGGAGCTGCTTTTGAGCTGGCTCGACATCCTCGGCCTCACTGGAGAAATGCCTCCCGTCTTGTAGGTGGGGACACTGAGGCCAGGCACTGACGGGACCAGCTCCCACACCTCTGAGCGGTGCAGCTGGGGGCTGAGGGGCCGCAGGAGGGCCCACGTGATCTCAAGGCTTATGAGGTTGACTTGCTTCTCCAAACTCGAGCAGGTGGTTATCCCCTGATCCATGGCAGGTTTGTTCTGGGAATGCCACAGTAGCCCCAGGCGCCCGAGGGCCAGCAGCGTGAGGGTAAGTGTCCCTAGGGAAGTAAACATTAGCGTCCAATACCAAAGCCATCTTGCACCAGAGCGGGGGAGACACTTGTTTAAGACGGGGCTCTGGTTTGGCCGCCACCTGGTTTTCTGCAGCAGGTGAGCTGCAAATGGCTTTGTAGTTTTAAATGATGGAAGAAAGAATGCCTGGTGGCAGGTGAAAGCGATGTGGAATTCCAAGGCCAGCGTCCACGCAGTTTTCTTGGAGTGAGCTCTGCCCATCACCCACCCATCCTGTGTGGCTGCTGCTTGTTAAAGCACGTTGAGACCCACGCAGTAGAGTCCTGTCGCCCAGGGAAGCCTGAACTGTCTCACCTCTGGTTCTCTGCAGAACAAGTGTGCGGTCGTCGGGGGCTTTGCCCGCTCTGGTGTGAGCAGGACCATCCTCTCGGGCCATTTCTTCCCGTCCCCACCTTGCCTGCCTGCCATAGCCTGGTATCCTACCACTAGAGTCCTTTTTCTGAAGTGGGACTCGTCCCATTGGAGTGTGGAGAGAGTCCATGAAGCCTCATCCGTTCCTTGTGCCTCAGGATTAGGTGGGATTGTTGCTGGCTTTGTCAGCAAAGCTGGGACCAGAGGACGATGCCCGAGGGTTGTGGTATGAAGTGTCGGAGCTCCTGTTGTGCAGGCTGGGAGGAGGCTGGACCCTCCAAAGGGTGGCCGCTGTTCATCGCCTGCTTTTCCTGCACCCTCCCCTTGGACGCCCAGTTGCTGGGGACTGTGGGTGGGCAAAGGCCACAGTGGGGTTGGCTCCCCACAGCCACCTGGATGGTAGCAGAGACCTGTCGGTGCAGAGGTGCAGGCAGGGCCGTGGCTAGGAGGAGGCAGGGCTGGACTTGATGGGGCGCTCTCCAGTGCCTGCCTGCCTGCTGTCCAGTGCTGCCTCGCATACAGAGGTGGCGGCCCTCCCCTGGGTCCTGTATTCATTGCTCTGGGTGGGTGCTCTCCTGAACCAGCCGGGGAGAGGCCAGGTGAGGGAGTGCCCCTCGGTTTCCACCTTGTCCGTGCTCTGCCTTCGGAAAAGCCAGCCATGGTGGACACGCTCGTACAAAGCCGCCATGTATGCCTGCCCCATAGGGTCTGCCGCTCACCTCTTTCTTGGCGGATTGACAGTGCAGTCGTGCCGTGGGCTTCAAAGGGCCTTCGCAGCCTCGCTGGGAACTCAGCACATTTTCCCGATGCTGCTTCTGGGAGAAGGGTCATTTCTGAGAGCAGACCAGATGATGGCCTTTGTCAGTTTGGAGATGGCTCTGGTGTCGAGGTTCCTCTTGAAGTCACTTTCTGATGGGCATCTGGGGAGGAGAAGTAGGTTGCTTTCTGCTACCTCCTGTTCTTCTTGGCTTCTCAGAGCATCTAGCTGGAGGTAAATGCAGACCTCTTAGGGTGGGGGTGTGGCATGGAAATGGGGTGGGAGAAGGAATAAAAATTAGAAATCAAAAGCAGCAGTGACGGCCCTGGTAATTTTTCATGCTAACCTACTTTAAATGCTCCCAGAACGATTGTTGAGCGAGAAGTCTCCCATTTCTCCTGCCCTACTGGGACAAGAACTAAAAATACCTCTGTGCAGATGGGCACATGGCCGTTGGATCTCCAGGCCGGGAATATGTCTTGGTAGGAGCGGAGTTTACAGGAACGTGGTGTTCTTAATGAGCGAGCTCCCTGCCCGTGGAAGTGGGTGGGTGGGGCTGGGGCTGTAGTCTTCCTTCACCCAAGAACTATTTAATCTGGTTTCCATTACCAACTGCTCCAAGTATGCCTCGCCCCGTAGCCTCCTCCTATGCAGCCACAAACTGGAGCACATGCATGGATGACCCCAGTCAGACAGCTCACACTTGCAGACCAAGGACCCCTGGACTGGATTTAGCTGCTTTTTCTTGAAGGTCCTGGTGTTAGAACTCTAGAACCAGTCTTCACCCCCAGAGGGACTGTGGTCTGACTGGATGGCGCAGTGGTCAAGTTGATCTTGTTCAAGGTGGAGATGTAAGAGGAGCTCTGGGGTTAGGACTTTGAAATACCTGAGATGACGGGGTGAAGGGAGCCCTCCCAGGACAGGGTGTGTTTTTTGAAGGTCCTAAAAAGAGCCTGGAGGAATGGATGGGGCAGAGCCCAGCAGGGTCCGCTGCAGCTGTTGGATTTGGAGGGCAGAGGCGTGGATGGTTTTGGAGATGCATACTGGTTTCCCAGGTAGGCTGAGGTCTGAGGGTGGTCCCCGGGTACAGAGGATGAACAGGTGGAGCTGGCGGGCGGCACAGGCCCTTCCTGGAGGCTGTGGCCCTGCAGGGAAGGGGTCTCGACCCCTGACAGGGAGGAGGGGCTGTTCTCAGAGTGGGGTTTCAGGAGACAGGGACCGGGTGGTGCCCCCGGGGCAGGGGATGCCTCTGCAGAAGCAGGATCTTGCGGGTGTTGGTTAGCAAAGGAGAGGGCGGGGTGTTCTCTTTGAGAGAGGAGGAGGGGGGGCAGCAAGTAGGAATTTTGCAAAGAAGAAAGATGATTGCTTCCTCTAAAACATCCCACCAGGAGATGATCTCATGTGAAGTCTGGGTTTTTCTCTAAGGGAGCATGAAGGGTTCTGCTTCAAAGGGAGCCCCTGAGATGGGTGGGAGCTACTGCCTCTGGAGGGAGCCGGGCTTTCACACTGCCCTGGGGGAGTAGCCCTGATTGACTCTAGATAAGGTCTCTGTGGGGAGCGCCTCTGAACTAGTTTGAACAAGGGGGTAAAGAACAACCTTCAGAGCAGACACTGGAGTATAAACCAGGGCAGGCTAACGAGGACTGCAGGAGGGATGGGCACATTGAGTGATGTCCAGTGTGTGGGTACAAGGCCCTCGGAATGTGTCCGACACAACTGTTGGTTCTACTGTGGATTTCAGCAGCTGCCAGTGGCCAGTGGGGGGTGGGGCCGGGCTAGCCAGGGAGATGGTAGCGGAGCATCACACAGGGAGAGACGGGGCTTGTTAGGTGGTCAGAGGAGAGTCTGGGCTGTGGCTCTGGTCAGGATGTCATGGTAGGGGGACCTGTGTGCCTGAGAAGGGCCGCGTGCACATCTCTAAGCAGAGCTGCGCCCCTTCCCCGGGCAACATCTGGGTCTGTCCACTGGGACTCTGTCTTCTGTGGGCTGCCGGGGTTCTCTCCCAGAACACCAGCTGGTCCCTACACCATGACCATAAATGTAGACCCTGTGTGCCCAAGACTGAACAATCGAGATTCTTTCTTGCCCCCTTTCCTTACACTGGGGTCCTTACATGCATTCTTGGTTGCTGTGGTTTGCTGTTTTGTGCATGATCATCTTGTCGCAGCATAACAAAGCCTGAGTCGGTGAATCATGTTTGTTTTTTGTTTTTGTGTGCATGGTTTTTTTTTAAAGTACCAGGGAGCTTGGCCACTGAGCCGCATCCCCAGCCCTGTTTTGGATTTTATTTAGAGACAGGGCCTCACCGTGTTGCTTAGGACCTCATTGAGTTGCTTAGGGCCTCACTAAATTGCAGAGACTGGCTTTGAACTGTGATCCTCCTGCCTCAGCCTCCTGAGCTGCTGGGATTATACATGTGCACCACTGAGCCTGCCCAGAATTGCATTTCTACACGCATTAAAAATGGGAAAGTCTGGTGCAATGGTGCATGTCATCCCAGTGGCTTGGGAGGCTGAGACAGAAGGATTGCAGGTTCAAAGCCAGCCTCGGCAACAGTGAGATGCTAAGCAACTTGGTAAGACCCTGTCTCTAAATAAATTATAAAAAGGGCTGGGGATGGGGCTCAGTGGCCAAGTGCCCCTGAGTTCAATCCCCAGTACCCCCCCCCCCAAAAAAAAAACCCAAAACCAAAATCTCAGAAGGGTTAAAAGTACGCATAGGAAATAGGAAAAACGGAATGTATGTTTTGAGTAGTCATGTGTTGTTCCCCCCGCCCCCTGTTTCTTATTGTGGTAACAGAGTCAAATTTACCACCTCAGCTATTTTTAGTGACCTGTTCCTGGTGGTGGTGCCTTCCTGCCATGGAGCACCAGCCCTCAGCTCTTGGTGACCAGCTGTTCCTGCTCCCCTTGCCTGGCAGCCCCTTCTGTCTCTGGACTGGCCCGCTGCAGGGATCTTGTAAAGGTTGAGTCGCACGGTATGATTTATTTTTGTGACCGGCTTATGTCACGCAGCAGAGGTCACCCCGTTAGTAGCAGGTGTCAGGATTTCTTTTGGAGGCTGAGTAATAGTCGGTGGAATGGACAGACAGCATCGTGTGCATCCCCTCATCCGCTGATGGACACCTGAGCTGCCTGCAGCCTTGGGCTCTTGTGAACAGGGCTGCCAAGAGTTTGGGCGCTCAGATACCTCTGCCAGGTCCTGCTTTCAGTTCTCCCTGGTGTGCTTTGGGCCATTTTAAAGAGCAGCACTTTTCACCCCTACTTGAGTGTCAGCAATATCTTAAAGTGGCTGAAATACCTGGAAAGTGACAGAGGTTGTCTGCGTTTGTATTGTCCAATGTCAGGGGTTTGCAGATTCTGGAGGTTGACTGCCTGCATTGGCCATAGAGTCCCTCCCGTGAAGGGTTAGTGAAAATCAAGCTCCTCCCTGCACCCCTCCACATTTGATAACCCCGGTAGCTCAGGCACACTCCAGCCAGGAGGGAGTACCGACTTGCCCCGAATGCAGTTGGAGTTCTCTTCCTTCTTCCTTACCTTCATCCCCAGTCCCATAGCTGTGCAGAGGGCCTGAGGTTGACCTGGAGTGGAAGAGATTCACATGGCTCCTATTTGCATAAATCTGGGCTGTGTTCAGAAGTTAGCTTCTACCTGAGAGATGGGCAGCGGAGGTTCAGATGTGTGTGTGTTGAGGTGCTTCATGGAGAATGAGTTGGAGGGATTCAGCAGGGGAATCGGCCATTGGAGCCTAGTGGAATGTTCTAGAGGGAGGGCTAGTTGGACCAGGGGCTGGCTGGGGCTGCAGAGAGCGGCCCGACACTTTATGTATATACTGAATGTCTGAATTGGGTGCAAGCTCTCATGCAGCTTGGATCTGGCGTGTCTAGGTGTTGCACAGATCGGGAGAACGGAAAACATCCCTGACTTGCAGCCTGTTGTGAGCCCCACGCTCCCGTGATGAGACGGTACCAGGCCTTCCCTGGAGAATCCAAATGGTCCCAGTTGCTTAATAGGGAGATGTATTTGCTGAGATTTACATGGCAGAGATTTGCTTTTTAGAAAGGAATCGCCCAAACGTGAATGGAAGAAATTTCAGTCTCCCGAGTGATGTTTACCTTTTGGATCTTTCACTGTTGGACAGGGGAGAGCCCTGTTAGGCAGCCACATCACATTTCTATGGCAGTTAACTCATAGGGCACATGAAACCATGCCAGTTGGGCCAGTGCTGAAATTGTCTTGGAAATTTTCACTTATGTGTCTGTACAGAGAACAGTTTTTTTCCCAGAGATGGTCCGTGTTACCTTCCCTGATTCTGTTGCAAGCGGACCTTGCCTAAGAAGGTTGATGTAGTGACGTTTATATTCAGAATATCAGTGTCTTAATTTTGCTTCAGAAATAAGATGGATTTAAATGCCTGAGTGTAGTTGGGTCCCCATGAAACTGTACTTGTGGACACTGAAATTTGAACTTCAAATAATATTCAGGTCTTGTGAAAGATTTCTCCTTTGGTCTTTTTTCCCACTAACCTCTTAAGAATGGCTTTTAGTTTTAGTTTTGTTTTTTTTTTTTTTTTTTTTCTCTTCCCAGTCCTGGACCACATAAACCAGGTTGGGGGAGGGGGAGCTGGCTGTGACCAGAGCTATATTTGCTCACCCGTGATCTGTGTCGTGTGTACAATTGTGCATTGTACAGAGTCGATGTGCATTGGTCTCACGGTTCTTATTCAAAAGTGCTGAATTTGTTAAAATTTTGTGCATCCCTAACCTGAAATCTGGAACGTTTTGAGCACTGCCATAATATTAGAAATGGGAAAATTCCACCCCTGACCTCATGCCACAGGTTTCAGTTGAAACGCATGCACTCTAAAGCTAAGCTGCGCTTCTATGATCCTAATGACTTGGGAGTCTGAGGCAGGAGGATTGCGAGGCAGGAGGCCAACCTGGGCCATTTAGAGACCTGGTCTCCAAATAAAATACAGAAGGGCTTGGGGATGCAAGTCAGTGGTAAAGTGGCGGGGTTTGCCCTGGAGCCAGGACTCTCCTGGGGGATGGGCCTGTTCCTTCAGCCCTCTGCTCTGCCACAGGACTTTGTTTTGGTGGGTGAGAGGGATTATCTGGGGAAAGGGCAGGAGTTCTGGGTATGGCTCAGAGTCCTTTGAGGAAAGTCACTGTTCAGATCTTGCCTCTATTGCTTTAATTGTGTTTCTGTTTTTTTGGGGGGCAGGGGGTACCAGGGATTGAACTTGGGGGCATTCGACCCACACCCCCAGCCCTATTTTGTATTTTATTTAAAAATGGTCTCATTAAGTTGATGAGGCTGGCTTTGAACTCGTGATCCTCCTGCCTCAGCCTCCCCAGCTGCTGGGATGACAGGCCTGAGCCACCGTGCCTGGCGATTGCTTTGATTCTAGTGAGACTTTTCCTCTTACGTGATTTGACTCTACTGTCCTCGGGTCAGATCTAGGCACTGAAAAGAAATGTGTGTTTTGCAAAAGTTTCTGGGCAGTTTGATTTCCTTTTTGTCCAGGGTCAGCAGATCTTCTGGGTAAATGACCAGATAAGATACATGTTTTGGGTCTTCAGGGCCATGTGGTCAAAGCAGCTGCCATGGGCAGTGTGGAAATGGCACGGGTGTGGCTGTGTGCCCGAAAGACTCCAGGGCACCAGGGGCTCCCATCTCGCCTGCTGTGCAGCCACTAACTTTTGTAATTCCAAAAGTTTTCTGTTTTGCGGACGGAAGCCCTGAGCCCCTGGACGGTAACTCCCTTTTCCCTCCACCCCAGCCTGGGCAGCCTCTGTCTCTGCATTGACTGCTCCAGGGACCTCACAGAAGCAGAGTCGCAGCGTTGTCCTGTGCTGCCAGCCTTATTCCCCTAGCCTGACCTCCTCGAGCTTCAGCCGCGTTACGGCCTGGGTCAGAACCTCGGTTCTCTTTAATCAAATCCCACCATGTATGTGGCTGAACCACCAAGGACGTTCTTTCATACTGAGAGTCATTTTTGGCTCGAGGTGATTTCCCCGGGAATTGTCCTGGCAGAAGAAAGTCTCAGACACAGGCCTAACTTCACTTCCTAGTTGAAGAATCGGGTGTCCTTTGGAGGCCCCGGGTCACTTTGTGGGGCTGTGGCATCTTGAATTCGGGGAGGTGTCTCTGGAGTGGAAGTCTGCCGTCACATGCAGACGGAGAGCCGGGCATGATGCCCAGGGGCTGCCGATTCCTGCTTCTCCTGGGCCAGGTGGCCACTCGAGGGACCCTGAGGAGGTGTGTGTCTGCAGGTGGAGATGAGAGCGCAGGAGGCTGGGTGAGGGAGACCCTGAGGTGGAGAAGGCAGCTCTGGGCAGGCTGTGAGGAAGTCACAGGGTTAGCTGACCCCAAGGGGCTTTGAGGCTGGCTTGACGTGAGCAAGGCTGAGGTGCGGCCTTTCAAGCCCCAGCCCCGTTGACCATTCAAGGGGCCATGCATCGACTGACACAGTGCCTGCCACCTGGCGGGGAAGACACCCTAGAGGGGGTCCAAGCTGCAGCATCCCCTGCTCGGCAGGGTGTTGGCTCTTTCTGGGGACACCAACCCAGGAAAACAGTGGAAAGGCTTGCCGATGGCTCACTGATCTGCTTCTCTTGGAAAACGATTTCAAAATTAGCACGTGACCTGTCGATCAAATCACAGAAGCGCCCGGAGCAAGGTTGTGGTAGCACTCTGTCACCGCTCTGTTGGCACGCGAGGAACATCCGCGACCCGCATGTCAGCACTGGGGGTTCTGGGGACACAGCCAGGCCTGTCATCTCCACATCGCCTGTGGCGACTTTGATGCCGTGACTAGTTGCAGGGCAGACTGCATGGCTGCGTGGACCGTGAAGTTGAAAACACTCGTGACAAGGACCTTCAGAGTCGGCCACTTGGTCTGTGTGGTTCCCCTTCAGAAGCCGGAGGCACATCCAGAGAGGGCGACAGCCTCCCCTGGCACGTGCCTGGTGTTCTGGTTCTGGGTTTGTCGATGGAGGGCCCCTGGCGGGGTGGACCCCGACCCCCTGAGGCGTAGGGCGCAGGATGTGGCGGTGCAGCCTGAGGCTGCGAGGCTCCCGGGGCTGAGCTACCTGGAGCTACCTGTTTCCTGGGGGTGGCATTTGGGAAGGAGCCTTGGATGGAACCTTGTAGGACACCTGCATCCTAGGTGCTCTGCAGGATGTGCAGGGACGAGGGGCTGTCTAGAGAAGGCAGAGGAGTGACATTCTCAAATGAGCACGTGTTTCTGAACCACGGAGCCCCATCCCCAGCCCTATTCTGTATTTGGAGACGGGGCCTCACTTGAGGCGCTTAGCGACTCGCTTTGGCTGAGGCTGGCTTTGAACTCGCGATCTTCCTGCCTCAACCTCCAGAAGTGCTGGGATGACAGGCGTGTGCCACCGCGCCCGGCTCCTTGGCTTTTGAAACGGTGGAGAGAGACCCCTGGGTCTGCTTGACCTTGGTGAGGACTCCAAGTCCTGCAGAGATTTTTTTTTTTTTCCTTCTCTATCCCCGTTTGCCTGCTTCTTGTAAACGGCCAGGAAAAACGTCCTTAAATTTCGCCAGCACTGTTGAAAAGCAGTTAAAGCAAATTCAGTCATTAAACTTGAAATGATTGCCTGGGTAAATGATAGTTTAAAATTCAATTTATCCCAACACTTGCACTTTAATGAACAGGTCGCATCTCACGTTTTTATGTCCATAATTGATGGGTAGCTTTAAAGCTAGAGAAAGGTGTTGTTTAAAGTGTTCTGCATTGGTCTCAATTTTTTTCCCTCAAATTTTCATTTTTCTTTCAAACTAAGGGGAGGGAACCCCATCGGCTTGTCAAGTTTTTAAGGAATTATATTCTTCCATGGCAATTGTTTATCTGGTTAGTGTCAACCTGTGCGGTCTTAATGGAATAGGATGAAGATGTTCTGCGTTTCCCCACCCCCCTAAAATGCATGTTCTTTGGAGATGGGGTCTTGCTGTGTTGCCTGGGCTTAAGCCATCCTCCTGCCTCAGCCTTCTCAGTAGCTGGGATTGCAGGTATGCACCACCGTGCCTGGCTCTACATGTATTTTTAAATGGCACAATTTACCATTTTTTACCTTAATTCCTACTGCCGCGCCCCCCCCCCAATTGCATTTTTAAATGTATTCAACCAGAAGTAGTCTCCTTCCCCCACCAAATATAAACAGTCTTGGGCTCAGTGGTAGAGCTCGTGTTTATCGTGCAAAGGCCCTGGGTTCAATCCCAGCACCCCTCTCCCAGATATTTGGAACAAACAGCATAGGTAAAGAGAACACATTCACTGTCGGTGCATTTTGGGGATGGGGGATACCCAGGATTGAACTCGGGGGCACTCAACTACTGAGCCACAACCCCAGCCCCGTTTTCTATTTTATTTAGAGACACGGTCTCACTGAGTTGCTTAGGGCCTCACTTTTGCTAAGGCTGGCTTTGAATTCACGATCCTCCTGCCTCAGCCTCCTGTGCTGCTGGTATTACAGGTGTGTAGCACTGTGCCTGACCTGTCAATGCATTCTATCTGTGCTCTTAGTATTTGCTAACGACCTGGGAGAGCTTTACCAAGAAGGACGGAGTATATATGCAGGGGTCAAGTTCTGCTGTTAACTTGGGATTGGCTAGCTAGCACTTCACCTTGGGAGCCCCCAGGGTCACCTGCTCTTTATTCTTCACGCCTACTGCTCCCTGCCAGCACCTAATCCTAAGTGCTCTGGACCTGACCACCTCAGGGCCACATCTTCTGTCCAGCAAGCTCCCAGAAGGCTTGAGATTTTTCTGATGCTTAATTCCTACTTGTGGGGAATCTGGTTTCATGCCTTTGGGATGCTTCCTGCATCCCCCCAGTCTTGGGAACTAGGGTGTTCATCAGGTGCTTGCAATGTGCAGGAAACCTTGCCAGGTCTCTGGGGCTTAATCCTATTAGCAGCCCTCATGTTGCATTAGGGCCAAGAAGGGAGGAGGCAGCTGGAGGTGGGGGTCTGTACACTGGAGAGGAGAGGGGCTTCTGAGCTGGAAATGGAGCACTGTGGTCTCTGCCTTCCCACCCCCTCAGGTCACCTGCAAGCCTTTGGTGAGGAAGATTGAATGCTTCAAAATCGAGTGGTTTTTTTTGGTTTTTGTTTTAATGAACCGCTGGCCAGAAGAAGAGTGTCTGCCCTTCATGGCTGCTGCCTCCCGGAGTCCGCAGTACTCTGGCCTCAATGGGAGTGTGGGAGGGTCCTGGAGGCTGCATGGAGGCCGTAGCTGGACTGAGAGGCTGGACTAGATGGCTGTGTGCACAGGTGGGTGGTCGGGGTAAGGGGGAGGTGCAGTTAGTGGGAGCCTGGGGTGCTTCAGTCCCCAAGGTTGGATCCAGGGCAAGTGGGGGAGGGGAGGACTGCAGAGAGCCCCCTTTTACCCATGGATTTACAGTAATTTACACTGGGTGCTTTGAACATCCCCCCACCCCCACCCCCAAGGTGTTGCTGAGCTCCTTCCCAGCACTCTGGGTGGCTTTTAGAACTCGTAAGAACCTGGGGGGAGGGGGAGAGATGGTGTTTTTTGCCCGATGATAGGTGATAATCTGGGTTGGTTGATGTTATGCCTATAAACTTTCCATTTCTTGCTAGCAGAGCTGTTGTCATGTCCTTGGGAATCGGATGCCTTAAGCGACCTCATTTTTAAGAGGACATTTGGGCCTGTCTTAACATTCCTGGGGGGGCTTCTGAGATACTTGGAGGATCTCCGAGTTTAGGCTGAGCCTTGGGAAGCCCCGGCAGGTTCTGCTTTCAGGAACCACCCCCTGTGGACCAAAGCTTTAGCATTTGAATCTGTGCCCAAACCCAAAATGGGAACCCCTTTCCCCAGAAGCTTGGATTGTATTTGTTCTTACATTTGTTAACTCATTCTTGCTCCATCCTGGAAATCGGAGCCTTAACTGATTTTTTTTTTCCCCCTATTACTGGGAGGAGAGCAAAATTGTAATTCTGTGATTTGTACATGAAGAATTAAACTGCAAAGGAATTATATACAAATACTTTTTTTTTTTGGTGTTGGAGATTGAACCCAGGACCTCATGCTATGAAGCTATGAACCCAGACTCCATTTTTTTTTTTTAAAACTCTGTAAGGGCCAAAGGGTCTGGAACCTCTGTCTTTTGTGTCCAGGAAGTAGAGAAACATTTCTCTGCACCTCCTGTGCCTCCACCGGAGCCTAGCAGACGGCGTGACGGAGCAGGTATGAGTCTCGCCATGGCTGTGATAACAAAGCACCAAGGCTGAGGGGCTTGAACATCTGAATTAGCATCTCCCAGTCCTGGAGGCTGGAGCTCCGGGGTGGAGGTGTGGGCATGGCTTGCAGAAGCTGTCTTCTCCCTGTGTCTTCACGGGGTTGTCCCTCTTATCTCACTTCTTTACAAGGATCCCAGTCTTGTGAGGTCAGGCCACTGTGGGGACCTCATCGCACCTCGGTCGCCTCTGAAGACCCATCTCCACACACAACCACCCCCTGAGGTCCTAGGCTTTGGACTTCAGCACGTGGGTTTTGTGGGGAGGCCGTTCAACAAAGGAGAGGTCCCAACAGGCAAATCCCAGGAGACAGAAAAGATGAGCAGTTGCTGGGGTGGGGAGTGTGAAGTGACGGCCGAGGGCCCGGGGTTTTTTGGAAAATGTTTTGGAATGAGAGTGGCCATACAACTCTGAGAATATACCCCCTCCCCCACAAAACCCAGAAACCCATCCCTGAAGAGTGGGAAGAGGTGGACTTGATGGCAGGTTACATAAGGCTGTTATAAACATCAATAAGTGTCATAAACCTCAAACTGATGGCGGAGGCGGATATTCAAAAGGAAGCAGGACACTCCCTGGGGTCCCCAAAGGGAATAATGCAGGCACACGGGAGGGAGCAAGGTAGAACCGGGAGTTGGATATGCACGATCTCTCTCATCCTCATGCTCCCACTTGGGACAGCCACCTTGGGGGAGGGAGGGAGGGAGTGGCGTCCTCTCTCGGGCCACAGTCAGTTCTTGACAGTTTCTGCTAGTTCTTAGCTGTGTCCTGATAAGATCCTGTTCCGCAGGAGTGCCGGATCTCCCGCTGGTAGGGAGGTGACTGGAAAACTTCCTCCTTGGGAAGCCTGGTTTCGCCTGGGTGACACCCCCTGGGAGGAAGGCCCGCTTCCCTTTGGTGCTGAGAAAAGGCTCCTTCCAAGCGCTCTTTGGCTTCCTTGGGACACTGAGGAGCACGGTGGTTTGCTGGGCCTGGCCAGCTCAGGGACAGGCAGGTGAGGAGGGGCTGCTGGCCGGCCGTAGGGGTGCTGCATGTTCATGTGTCCCTGCTTGGCCATCCCTCCCTCTAGGACTCTACAGAAAGATGTGGGGGAGACAAATGGGAGATGGCCCTTTTTGTCCCTTTCATCGTGACTACAATAAGGATTAAGAGAATCTCACAGAAATTCGGCTTGTTGATGCTCCTATAATCTGAATTTTTTTTATTTATCTTAGCAACATGCACCTCTTACTTGTCCGCATGGTATCATCGTGGAGTTCTGCCTTTCTGTACTTTCCATGTATAAAATAAGGTGGTTTCAGAGCCAGATCATATTCTGTGTGGCTTGCATGCTGGATTCACTCATTCAGGGCTATTCTGGACTTTTTGTTGTGAAATGACTAATTCAGGTGTGATCCACATACCTGGCATTTATTGTTTTTAATATCCTAATTCAATTGTTTTTAATATCCTAATTTTGGAGTGGGGGTGATTGGGAGTGACCCCAGGGCCTCGTGCCTACTAAGTGCCGGCTCTGCCACTGAGTTTTACACCTCTGCCTCCAGCCCGATATTTTATAAAATGGGCCCAGGGTTGGGTCTTCTCCTTGTCTTCATTTTGCCTTCAGTAGATACAGCATTGGGGCAGAGGCAGCTGTTTTTAGTGTCTCGTGTATTTTCCTTAACAGCACTTTCTTGGAGCAGATTTTTGAAAAATCGTGTTAAAAATCACTGATACGATCTGCCCTCTGCACACGTGTCCAGGTGTCCAGCATGATGAACTGTGTGCCTTGTTGTCCAGCAGACTTCTAGAACGTCCTCATCCTGCAGGACTGAAACTGTGTCCACTGAGCTGCCCTCCCTGTTGCCTCCTCCCCCAGCCTTTGGCCACCTTGCTCCTGCTTTCTGCCTCCTGCAAGCAGAATCTTTTCAAAAGCTGCTTCGGGTTAAAGTGGGTGCTAAAGAACCTGGTCCTGGGTCAAGTATTTCCACTGCTCCCTTCTTAAAAGGCCAGACAGGTGAGCTTCCATCGTCTCAGTTTGGTCTTTCTGTAAACACAGGCTTCCAGAGACCGTCCTACTTAAATTCTTCCCTTCTTCCCTTCCTCCAAAGGAAAGCTGGACCCCCCCCTTGCCTTGAGAGAGCCTTGAAGGTGGGGGGCGGGTACCAAATGCAAATGGCCGTGTTCTGTGAGCTGTGCATGTGTGAGCCGTGCTATTTCAGGAGATGGAAAAGAACCTTCCACTCCTCCCTTGGGAAAGGAAGCCATCCTGCACAGATGTAGCTAGCTAGCTCTGCTTCCAGAGGGAAGGAAGCGGAGGTGAAGGGTGTGTGTGTGTAACTTGCATCTTTGCCTGCAGAAATTCTTACTGGAAAGAAGTTTTAATTCCCCCTCCTGCTCTAACCCTGCACACCTGATAATTATGGCCTTCTGCGTGAATACACACACACCCGGGTGTGGGAGACCACACAAACCCACAAAGACGTGGTGATCCGCTCTACCCGGGAACTATTTCTGGTTTTGTGAAAATACCCATGCACTCTTTGATTATGCCCAAAGGACAGAACCTAGCTTTGATTGCTTGTCAGAATGCTTAAAGGGGGGTGTGCTTTGTAGTGGACTTGTTTGCACATAAACATCCTGGTGTTTAAAGCTTAGTACCTCTGCTGCCTCTCCTCCTGGATGGCTGTGGAAAGAAGGCAGAGGGAATCTATCTTTTCATGGAATGTATGGGCTTATCTGGTGCCATAGTACATGTCATATTTAAGAAATGAGCAAGAGTTTTGATGAGACTTGGTGAAACTAGGGGGTGTGGGGTGGATGAGTTAAGAGCATGTGGTACATTCCCCTGGCATTTCACTAATGATTCACTCTATATTAGAAAGACTTGAAATTGCTCAGCCCAAACTGGCTCACATTAGCTTTAGCAGGTGGATCCTCCCAACATTACATAGTTATTGTTTTTTAATATACTGTGACCTCTAGAAGCGAGCAGTAACAGGTGGTCTTCTGTGGTAATGGAAGTACAAATCCTTAGTTTTAAGTACCTAAGAACTACTGTATTTCAGTGATCATTATAGGGCTCTCACATAAACCAGTGAATTTAAGTGTATCGGAGAATTCTTGTTTGGCCAAGCATTGGAATTGGGCACTTTTATTATGCAGTGTTGGTGTAAAATGAGTTCTGTGCACAGGTGATAATTGCCAGGGAGCGTTCAGCCTCCTCGGCCATAAAATCGAACCAGAGCTAATTCTAATAAGACTGAGACACAGGAAACCCTTGAAATGGGCTACCGCAGGCCATCGTCATGCATGCGTCTAACCCTCACCAGAAAGGGACCAGGCCTGCTGGAGGGAAATTACGGAGGTCAAAGACTGCTAATTGAATTTTCACGAACTGAGATGACGTTTTCCTCTTCTGGATCAAGGCAGAGGCTTTAATTTCTCTTCTGGTGGCAGGACAAGACATGCAGGTAGAAAGTCTTTTGACCAAATAGTTCCTCTTATTTGACTGTTCTTAGAAGGGTTTTGAGGCTGTACGTTACTGATCTTTGTTTTTCAGTGTTGAAGTAGTTACTGAAGGTCAGTCTCTGTAATCATCGGCAGTCATTTGCAACTTGGTGCCCTTGTACCGCTTTCCTGAGGACTTACTTTGAGCAAAGCACAGGGTGGGTGGGGGCGTTTAGGGGATGCTGTGGGGAGCCTAATGGTCTCGGTCCTTACCTTTGAGACGACTGCAGTCTTAAATAGTCTGCATGTTAGGGGTGACAGTGCCTTGGAATTCTCGTTTGGGCATATGGGAGAATTAGCTATCACAGGTAGGCTGTTGTTTTTGTTATGCTGTGGCCAAATACGCGTACCGTTGAATTTGCCATCTTTACAATTTCCTTCTCCTTTTCCTGGGGCTTGGTGCATGTTGGGCTCGGCTCCACCAGTGTTGTTTGGTGTAAAGTACGTTCGTAACCTCGTATCCACTGCCACCATCCCTCTCGGCAATCCCTATCAAAGGGCTCCATGAAACATTAACTCTGTTCCAGTCTCCAGCCCCTGACCTCTACCATTCTCCTTTCTATCTCTGTGATCTAGACTCTTCTGGAGATCTCATCCAAGTGGAATCTGACAGCATTTGTCCAGGGTCCTTTACGTTGTACTGTGTTGATAGAGAGCACACTGTGTTCACCTGTCCAACTTTCCCCGGGTAAGGAGCGAATGCTGCTGCTGTGGATGTGTGTGGTGGTGGGGGGATGATCTTATTTTTCATTGTTTGCAGGGTGTCACATGTCCAGAGCCCCAGCATGTCCGTCTGACGTGCTCCAGAGGCTGTGTGTCTGGCCTTTGGTAGGTGAAGGCAGCTGGGGAGAGGTGCCGTGACGTGTGGCCAAAGGCCATAGCACCTTCTGGGGAGAAGCTGGCCGGCTGCCCCAGCCCTGGGCAGGGGATAAGGAACAGATGGAGGACTGGTCATCCCCGCCAGCAAAGCTGCTGAGATCATGGTACTCGGCATAAGAGGGCTGAGAAGTGGCAGATGGAGGTGGAGAGCTAGGGGGACAGAGAAGGGGCGACAATTTGGATTTCTGCCTCCTGTGCGAATCTTCTGGTGGCCGAGATGAGGAATGTGGTAGATCATGCACTGGGGTGACAAGGAACATCTGGGTACATGATCTGCTTGGTTATGTGTAGAGACTTTCTTGTGACCTTCATGTCAATGTCATGGTGGGCAGGCCAGACATGGCATTGGTCTGGGAGTGACGAGGGTTGGGGTGGATTGTGCCTCCACCTGGAATAGGTGTGGCAGCTGGGCAGGCTCCCTTCTTTCTGCCTGGGTTTTGGAATCAGAATGGAGTTGACGATGTCCACTTGGTATAGTTGTCAAGTGGGCTCTTATGAGATGGCGTAGTTGGAGATCTTGGTGCTTGGCATACTAACTTGGAAAGATTAGTGTCCATTGTAAGTTTGGTGTTCTGTGATGGTCCCTACTCGCCTTTTCTCCTCCCTGCTAAGTTCTACTTATTTTCTAAAAGTTGGCTCAAATCGCCTTCAGTTGAACAGGGGAAGACCAGGTTATTGAATCTTCCCACCCAACGTGTCCAATCCCAGGAAAGTCGTGCCTCATCAATTGCACACTGTCTTCGTAGATCATAGGCTGAGGCTTGGAGGCAGAATGACCCAGAGGGCTCAGAAATATGCCAGAGGACATCTGGCTCTGGAGAGGGCCTTAGAAGACATCCTTAGTGGCAGATGAAGCAGAATATCGAGATGATACCCAGAACGTACACAGAATGACCTGTGTACGCAACAGGTGGTAGTTACAGCGTAGGAAGAGTTTGTCACAATAAGGAAGATAGTTTAAGATGAGGTCAGGGGAACTTTCCTCCCCCTCGCTGGAGGTGACAGTAACTAATCTTCAGTACCTCATTCCCATTGGTAACACTTATTGAGCACTTACTGTTGGCCAGCCAGGATTCGTGTCCTAAAGGTCTAGTGTACTGGGTGGGCTACCAAGACAAAGCAACAGTGGTGGTGTGCAAGTTCACAGAAACTGTATGCTAGCTGCATGGAAGGAGAAACTGTCGTAGAAGGGCCCACCTCCCACAGGGGCTCCTTGGTGGGAGGTGGACTGCCCCCCTCCCCCATGCTTTCTTTCCTGTTTGACTTCCTCTTGTAAAATGGCTAACTTTACAAACGGAAAACTTCAGGCTGATTTGCAGAAGGCTGGAGTGGCTGAGGAAGAGACGCACACCCCAGGCGGTAGTTGATCTTCCCTTCAAATGTGTGCCAATTTGGCGATAGCAAAATGTTTTATGTTCATACTTGACAAAAGGCCTAAGTCTTTTATCACAGACAAGTCTAAATTCAGTGGTTTAGTCAGGATATTTTCCCATATTTTTAAATAAGATACTTATGTACTCCCTAATGCTTTGGGTGTTCTTTGGAAAACCCTCTAATTTAGCAGGGAATCTTTAGTGTGAGTTGTTCCAACATCCTGCATTGTTTATGAATCCCCCTCTGATTGTCTTTCAAAGGGTGTGAAATGCATTTTCTGTCCATGTAATTAAGTAAGAACGCAGCGTTAATTTCTCTCTGGTTTCTAACTCTGTCTCGATTCTAATTGGAAAATAAAAGCAGAATGTACTTTGTGTCCAAGGCGTGTTAAGTAATAAACAACTAAAGGGAGAATTTCGGTCACCAGGGGAAAGGAGGAGTCTGAGAATCAAACAAGACAGAAACATAACCCACCAAAACAAAAGTACAAATGCTGTTTGGAATCTAATTATAATTAACTCTACTAATTCAATACTGCAGAAACAAATGGTCACAAAATGTGCTGGCGGGGGGTTTGTAATTCGATACATGTTGAGAGGCTTAGGTGGGAAAGTGAGGACCTTGGGCTCGAGCTGCCAGGACTAGCTTGGGCCCCTTCAGTTCTGTGCCTTGCTGGGTGGATGGAGTGAATTTGACAGGTGTGGACCAAGGAGAAAGCCGTAAGACACGGGAGCAGATTCAGATGGAGGTGAAGCATTTCTCATGGGTGACAACTCATGGGTTGGGTCCTCCCGTGAATGTGCTCATTTTTATTTAAAATCCACTAAAGAGTATAGTGAGAAGAACAACTCATTTTCCCTCTTCATTGCAGGTTCCAGAGTTAAGTGCTATTGATACTGTCTTGTATGTTTTCACAGAGGTTTCACCTGAACTGTAAGTGGTGTGCGTTTCTGAAGGCACCTGGGAGGTGCTCTACCAACTGAGCTGTATCTCCAGCCCCACCTTGAATCATAACTTCTTTAAGAAGTTGACAGCTAACGCAAGCATCACGGGCTGGGAAAATGATATTTATGGATTCATTGTCTGATACATCCCTATCTTTCCTTCCTTCTCTGAAAACTAAAAACCTGAGCCGGTGGCAATGGTGCACCCCTGGAGTACCAGCTACTCGGGAGGCTGAGACGGGAGGATTGCGAGTTTGAGGCCAGCCTGAGTAACTTAGTCTCTGTTTTATTGAGGATCCTGATGTTTCAGTGCATGAACTGGCAGTTTAAGGTCCCTACCAGCCTGGTTTGGTCCTTGTTACACTGGTGATCCAGACTTGTTCCTGGTCACCGTGTGTGAATGTTCATCCTGTTGAATTCTGGGAAATTGCGGTTTTGTTTGGTTAAGGATGAAAGTTGGTAGGTCACTTGATCAGAATTCCAAACAAGCATTTTCCTTGGACTGGTGTCTGGTGCTCACCACCTCTGCCCGGGTTTCTCTTCCCACCCTTGTGCAGTTGTGCCACCGTATGCTGTCTGACACGTCCCCCTCCTGGCCTGATGTGGGGTCATTTGTCTTCAAAGTGCTCCTAGAAGTCATTTCTTTAGCAGTGCAGTCTCCAACAGCACGACTGTAGGAGGGGAGGCTTGGGACCGTGTAGATACAGCCTACTAACCCAGAAGGAACCTCTTCTGTCAGAGCGGGCAACTTGGGGTTGCAGGAGACGGGTTACAACTGATGGCTGTGTCCGGTTTGACGTGTACTCTTGCTGTCATCAAGAGCTTGTAGATGCTTCGCTTAGATGCCAGAGGGCTGTACCAGGGTGCGTTCTGTCTGTCCGTCCTCAGCTCTTGGTAAGGCAGAGAAGGAAAGGGAATCTGCAGGAGGAACTGGGATACTGTTGGAGATGGTCCTGGGTGGTGGAAACCTGATCAATGTTGGCCGGTTGAGGCTGTGTCAGACTGTGTTTTCCTTAACAAATACTTGTTGCTTAGAAGGGCCCTGAGTCTCAAGGATTTCCTGAGGGGGAGTCCTTGGAAGCTGCTACTTACTGACAGTCCCTACTCCAGCATGGTGGAAGCCCTGATGTTCAGGCCCCGCCACTGCAGAAGGGAACGAGCCTCCTGGCCGGAGCCACTATCAGACCAGATGTTTGCAAATGCCTCCCTCCTGGTCTGTGAGCGTCCCTGTCTGGACACCAGCAGGACGGGTGTGATCCCTCTTGGCCAGTGGGTGAGTGCATCTCAGAGTGAGCCTATGGCCTTGCCCAGAGTTGCAAGGGGTGCCGTCAGTCATGACATGAGATGCATCCCAATTGTCTTGAGACTCTGCCTGAACATGCCTGCTAGTCGCCTTCATGGTATCCCTGGGCTTGACTTTGACTCTGGATGTGCACGTTGAGTCTGTTATGAGAGAAAGGAATGGGACTTTGGCTTGCCAGGAGTCGGGCACCAAGACCTTATTTAAGCCCTGTGTGTCTCGCTTTCAAGAGTGGTGGGTAACGTGGAACTCAAAAATGTTGTTCTGTCCTCTCCCTCTTGAGTTTTCTCTTGCTGATTTGCATACTGGGCGCGACATCTGAGCCCATGTGGTTGACTGACAGCAGACTGAGGGCTGCAGGAAAGCAACCCTTGCCGTGTGGTCTTGCATGCTCCTGTTGTGTGTGGGTAACCCTCCATGTGTACATCGCAGGAAGATCAATCGAGCTTACTCAGTTGCTCACTTATTTATCGTTGAGTTGAACCAGCAGCCAAATGTAGATTGTCCCCAGTTGGATCCGGGCTCTAATATTAGATCATGAGCTGTGTTTGAGGTCGTCTTGGTCTCCTAGGCTCTAGAGAAGTCCCCTAGCTCTCGACCCTGGTGTGCTAATTTTGGCATCCGTCCTGAGGTGGACCCCACGTGGATGGCAATGACTCTTGGGTCACTCGGGAGTTTCTATTGATCTCTCGATGAAGGCCGGCGGGTCTATGGGATGGCGTCCTCTGGGAAGTCCTGTTGTCCTGCTCTGTGGAAGGGTGCTTTGAGCTGTGTGAACATCTTGTTCCTCTTTGCATTCCATGGCTTTGGCATCCATGGATTATCTTGCCGTTACCACCTCGGGCTGAATCTCACCACGTCTGACTGTCCACTGAGGGCTAGTCCAGGGCCGCCATCACGTCTCAGTGGCAGTTGGTGTTTTAACAGAGATCAGGTGGCCCATGACTCCAGAAGTGCTTAAACAGCCAGCCAACTCCTGAACCACAAGAGCTTTGGTCACACAGTGATGTTTCTCATTCTTCTACCCATTTTGCCTTTATTAGCGGGTAATTTTTAAAAGAATTTATTTTTCCTTATTTGGAAAAGCCATTTTTTTAAACAAAATGTTGCAATCTTATCACTGTCAATTTTTTTTTTTTATCAACTAGGGGTTGAACCTAGTGGCACTTTACCAATAAGCTATATCCCCAACCCTTTCATTACTTTTATTTTTTTTTAAGACAAGGTCTCACTACATGGCTTAGGGCCTCTTCAAGTTGCTAAGGCTGGCCTCAAACTTGGGATCCTCCTGCTTCAGCCTCCCGAGTAGCTGGGATTACAGGTGTACACCCCCACGCCTTTTCTTTTACACGAATTCATTGCATTAAATTTTTTTTTAATATTAATATTTTCAGTGAACACAACATCTTTATTGGTATGGGGTGCTGAGGATCGAACCCGGGCCGCACGCATGCCAGGCGAGCGCACTACCGCTTGAGCCACATCCCCAGCCTCATTGCATTAAATTTATCCAGCCCTTTCAGGTTGAGTCCTGAATTCTTTCCTCGTGTTCGTCCAAGTTCCTTTAAACATGTGTTTTCTCTCTGGAACAGGAGGACGTTCCAGGGGTCCAGTGTGAATTCCCTGCGCCTCACCTGGGATCAACTCTGTCTGAAGAGACCCAGAGGGTGATGTTTAGAAGCCAGAATCTGGAATCTGGGTGTGCTCATTGATGCTGAGGTGGCATTGCCTCCAAGATCATGCGGAGGAGAGACCTGGACATGGAGTTGTTTAGTGGTGTGACTTCATGTCCAGTAGCTCCAAAGGTCTTGAGGTACCTTCCTCTTTTCCATCCAGCATCTCCCTTCAGCAGTAGGAACTTCTTAGAGCAGCAGTGTAGTGACACGTTGTTCTCTCCCAGAATACACGCAAAATAACTTGGAAATGACTGCGTTGGTGAGGGTGTACAGTTGATGTCCAGAGGCACTCGCTTTCGTTTTTATTCTGAGGTCTGTGCTATCGATCTGATAGACATATAGATCAAATTGTTTTCATACAGAATTTTAAGATATACGTGTTTTCTTTCCTGAACTAGGTGCAGTTTGGAGTATATATTAAAAAGTTTCTGTAATCCCGAAGTCCCCACACTCTAATAACAGGTGTCGTGAGGTGGCCTATCTGTCTTTATCCCTCCTACCTCATTTGCATTCATCTCCTCACTTCCTCTTCATTCATTTTTTGCTTTTCTGTGTTCTTTTTGCATCGTTTAACTGTTTTTTAAAGCTCCCTCAGAGGTCTGTTGGCAATTCTAAACATGAGTACCAGCAAAAAGGTCATCTTATTAAGTCGGCTTTTGTGACTAAACTACCTGAGAGAAACAACTTGGAGGAGGAAAGATTTACTTGGGCTCATGATTTCAGAGGTTCAGTTCACAGTTGGGTGGCCCCACAGCTCTAGGCCCAAGGTGAGGCAGAATAACGTGGCGGAAGGGTATGAAAAGTGGGGCGTGGCAGGCAGGTCACTTGGAAAAGGGTGCACCCCCAATGACCTGCCTGCTTCCTCCGATTACCTCCCAATAATCCACTCACCATGGAGTGGATTATTGATGTCTTGATCCAGTCACCTCCTAAAGGCACACCGGGGAACACGTGAGACTTGGGGGGACCCTTCCAGATGAACATAACATGACCACACTGGCACTAGCTGTTACTGAAGTATAGAAATTGTGCAAGTCGACAGACTGTCCAGAGAGTTTTCCTCATGGTGACTTTAGTTGAAACACAGGGAGATTGAACAGTGCAGGTCCGTGATGGAGAGAATGGATCAGAAATCATGAGGACTGCCCAAGAAGCACCCTTGCGTCAGCCACACGACTGTTCAGAATAATGCCCCACCTCAGTAGCCTCAGTAACCAACACGTGGGTGCTTCCACTTTGAACATTATGATGCTTGACTGGTAGGGTTTTGGCTCCTAGGAGTTGCGTTTATCAAGGAGCATGGTGGAAAGGGGTGCAACTGGAACCTTTTGATCACTTGACATTTGCCTTTATGTTGGGTGCAGTTGGAATTTGTGAAGAGCCAATAATGGTAGTCTTAGCTCATATGCCTGCAAGCTACAAGTAAGGCCTAATAAGTATAAGCAGCATCCTTTCCATATGACACTCGCTCATGTTGGAAGACATCAGCTGTCCCTGACTTAAGTCTGAGCACAAACAGCCTCCAAAGGAAGTGCACTGGGCTAATGGAGCTCTCATGTCCAAATCTGGATTTGCCATTCTTTCCTTGTTGTCTTTGCTGCCTGGATCCTGTCCTGTCGCGGAGCTGGGCTAGTGGGTTCTGCTTCTGGGGGTGGGTCCTTCCGCCTGTGCACCCCCACGCAGGGATCTGCAGTCGGAGCTGCCGGGCCAAACTAGGCCTCCTACCTGCTTTTAGGTGGGCTTCAAGGGAAGAATCCTTTTGATACTTTTTAATAATGGGGGAAGACTGTGCCATGACAAATGATGGGCAATTCAACTTGGAGTGTGTCGAATGCTGTCGGTAGAAATCTGGGGAAGTTCTTCTGTCTTCTTTGCAGAAGGGTGTTTACTTGTTCTTGCTGTATGGGATGTTTTTGGTGCCTCCACTGGTCATGCAGTGGGGTCAGGGGGGTAGGGACCCCACATGGCTTGAACAGTTCACATCTGGACTTGGTAACAGGAGCGGTTCATTCGATTTCAGACATGGGGAAAAGGAACAGTGTTGAGTACTTGGTCCCCTCTGTGCATATCCTAAAGGCAGCCTGCAGGACCTCCTTTCGTAATAGTCACCCTTGAACCAGAGAGGAAGGCCGGAGGTGGTGGGGTGCCGGGGAGGGTGCCCCCAGATCAAACGGCATCTGAGACACCAGGGCCACAGGCGAGGGTATGCTTTGTGCCCACCGGGAACACCCGTTTGATTTCTGAGAGCCCCTGTACGTCTGAACTGAGCCGTCTTCAGAAGTTGCTTTGCGCGTGGCATCCCAGAAATAGCCTCGTGTGATTCTGCAGCCCGGCTCTGAGCCACCATCCAGGTTGGGTGGGGGTCGGGGAGAGTCCACCAAAGGGTGAGAGTCCCTCTTGGAGTCGTAGTTAACAGGATAAAACGAGAGCTTTGAGGACCGTTTTCAACAGTCCGTTTGATTCTGTCCACAAGCTAAAAGAAAATAATCGGCCATTCAGAAGGAATATTTATGGAACCTACAAAAAAATCTCGGTTGTCCAAGGAAAAGACAGACGGGTCTGTCTCCCTGTTCTCTCCCTGATTGCTGCCTTGGGTTGAAAAGCGAGTGACAGAAAGCGATTTCCACATCTGCTAGACTCTTCAGATCCTCTTAGTAAAAGAGTGAGTTTTTTCTTTGCATGAAAAAATGACATCTGCAAATCTCCCTTGATGTACGGGGTTACATCTTGGTCATTTCGGTACAATGTAGAAACACACGGGTGTGATGGGAGAGCATTGCATTTTTTTTGTTTTGTTTTTTTGGAGGTACTGGGGATTTAACTCGGGGGCACTTAAGCACTGTGCCATGTCCCCAGCCCTACTTTGTATTTAGAGACAGAGCCTCACTGAGTTGCTTAGGGCCTTGCTTTTGCTGAGGCTGGCTTTGAATTTGCAATCCTCCTGCCCCAGCCTCCCAGCCTGTTGGGATTACAGGCGAGTGCCACCATGCCTGGCTGGACTTGCATTTCTAAGACCTCCCAAGGAAGATACTTACAATTGGGATTTGTCACAATCTGGGGAGGTGGACCATT
The DNA here is from genome assembly GCF_964194105.1 of Spermophilus citellus. NCBI lineage: Eukaryota > Metazoa > Chordata > Mammalia > Rodentia > Sciuridae > Spermophilus > Spermophilus citellus. The sequence continues at coordinate 4,756,076 of NC_138190.1, forward strand.
CCATTGCCAGATGGACATGATGGAGATGAACGGAAACTGGCCTCGCACCCAGCCTCAGGTGGTGGGCAGTGTCTGGAGATATTTCACTTGTCAGAAAGCAGGTGATGGCTGTGTCTAATAGCAAAGGTCCAGGCTGCTGCTGGACACCCTCCAGTGCACAGAACAACCTTTGCCACAGAGGATGATTTAGCCTCGGGTTATGCCTGGCACCAGGAATTCTACGTCAGAGGAGGTCTTGGAGCAAGTGTCAATCAACTCTCCATCACGTGGACAAAAATACCTGAGATGATCCCCTTGAAAAGAAAGGTTTATTTGTCCTCTCGGAGGCTTCAGTCCGTGGTCCTCTGGCTCTGCTGCTGTGGGGCCTCTGGCAAGGCAGTGCCTCGGTGGACACCTGTGGCACAGGGGGCTCTCACCTCATGGCATCCTGGAGGCAGGGAGACGAGGGGCCTGGCCCCAACACCACTTCGAGGACTCGGCCCCCACCCCTGTGACCTAACTTCCTCCCACTAGGCTCCACCTCTCGGCAGTTCCAAGTGCAGCTCCCTGGGAACCGAGCCCTCAGCACCCAGGCCTTGGGGGAACATTCCAGGTCCAAACTCTAGTAAAGTCTCACCTTATGGAGCTTCTAACTTAAAATAATATGTAGGGCACATGCCCATGTGTACACACATCAACATAGACGGCTCTTCTGCACACATGAGGTAGGCAGTGCATGGGCGCAGGGAACGTTGTTTTGGGGACATTTGTGTCCCCAAGTGTTTGCAGAGAGGATTTGTCTGCACATTTTGCCTTGGATATGAAGTTTAAGAGAAGGACAGTGAGTGCGTGGTGTGAATTTTCCTAAGCTCCTGAAAGCCCAGAATATAAGAACTATAGGATTATGGATGTGAGGCATCTAAACTTGAGGTCCTTGTTGTAGCCGCCGTAGGAGACTGATACAGTGTGAACCCAGGCGGATGTTGATCACGATCACTGCTGTGGGAGGAGGAGGTGCAGCTGGTAACCAGCAGAAGGTCAGAGCCCCGGACTTTGCCGGCTGCTTCTCCAGCTTCCTTTCTTGCCCCAGGAAATGGCAGCCTCGCTCTGAGATTTATCACCCTGTGTGGTCATTGTCATCCATCTGATTCCCTCCGTGTGTTTAATGCTTCAGGCATAAGCAACCATACTTGATCATGTTCTTTTGAAGAATAGGCCTACCAGGTTCCAAGTTTATTCTATTTTGGACTGAGCCATCGTCATCTATTCATAGAAATTAGTTGATTAAGGTGTGTGTTTACATGCATCTTGGACAAAGTGGTACAGTTGGGCAGTTGAAGGTCGTGTATATACATGTGTATGTATATTAAAAATGTCTGGCCATTGTTCCTCATGTTTTGTCATGTGTTGACAGAAAATTGAATTTCCTAATCCACTTAAATTGAATTTGAAATGCACTTAGGAAGCTGGGTCTTGGGGTATTTAAAATTCTTAGCTACTTATAAGCAGATATTCTAGTGGTTTCATCTTCGGGATCCTGTTGTGACTGTAATAAAACACATTTTATGCATTTCACTTTTCATCAGCTGAAAACCACGTTAGGTACAAATATGACTTGATTCAACAAAATTTATTGTTGGTGTCATTTGAATTAGAAAGCCATTCTGTGTGGTTCTTACCAACTTAAATTACACTTTTGTGCTTTTGACAGTAGAGGAAATGCACATATTTAAAAGCGCCTTACATTCTGCAGCGGATGAAGAGCTTTCGCTTTTGGGGAATTTGGAAGTAGTCCCCGGTGCTTTGACTGAAAATAAAACGTGGTCTGTGTTGAACATTTGTGCACCTATCATCTCGGCCTCAAAGAGCTCACAACTTTTTTTTTTTTTTTTAAACAACCTTATTGAGTTCTAATTTACATCTTGGAGTTCTCCCTTTATAGATGCACGATTCAGTGATTTTTTTTTTTTTTCTTTTTCTTTTTTAGTCAATTTATGGAGTTGGCTAGGCATTGATGTACTGTGATTTTTAGGACATTCTTGTCACCCCAGAGATGGTCCTGCAGGCCCTCCCTCCCCTGGTCTCCTGGCAGCCACTAACTCATTTTGTGTCTCCTGGATCTTGGGTACTCGGGAGATGTCACGTGGGTGGGCCCCACGATGCGTTTTCTTGTGTCTGGCTCCTTACACTGAGCTTCCAGCATCCGGGTTTAAGGTCAGCCCATGTTGGTGGCTCCGCCTCTGCTCAGCTTTGTTGTGCTTGTTGGCTCTAGTCCCTTGCTGTGAAAGTGGCTCGGCTGCTGCTCAGCCGGTGACCGTGGACTCCTTTCTTGCTATCCTGAGGAAAGCTGCGATGGCTTTGCACGCTGTCATTTCTCTGGGTGTGTTCCTTGGAGTGGAACTGCTGGGTCAGGTGACAGTGTGTGTGAGCTGTCTGAAGGAGGACTCATCCTGACACTCTGTGACTTTTGCTCAGTGAGCTCATGGGGGGCCTCTGAGGGGCTTCCAAAGCCCTGGCCACAAGACTCTCTGATTTTGAAGGTGTAGGCTGGGGTGTGCCTTTAGGAGTGAAGGGGAGGTTTTCAGGTTGGAGGGAGCAAGAGGACCCAGAGTGGACGACCTGATGTGGTGTGTGTGCCACAGGCAACTTGGAGCAAGATTTGAGCCTACACTCTCCCATGTTTAAGGGACTCTGTAGGGGACGTTGGCTCACCCCTGCAATCCAGGGTAGTTTGTTTTTCATATCGGCCGATGAGCAGCCTGAATTCCACCTGAAACCCGAATTCCCCCTTGTGATGCAACCTAACGTACGGCCGGTCACTGGGGACAGGGCTGTGGCCAACTTGGTGGTGGGAGGGTATGGCACTGTTGGCCTGCCACAGATGGCATCTGGACCATGTATTATGTGTCATTCCTGGACATGTTACTCACCGTGTCCCCTACTCTCTGGTCATTGGGACCACGTATCCAGGCAGGCAGTGTAGCCTGTGTGGCCTGACTTTCTGGACCAATGATGGTGGAATCCCTCCTACATTGGAATGACAACATAGGTTCAGATCTCTGCTGTTGGAAGGGTCACTTGGGTTTGTGGATTTGCAGGAGAAATAATCATGCAGAGGAAAAGTGTCATCTTGCAGAGGCCAAGTGGGAGTGGCAGTGGTGTGGAGAGATTCGGCGTTAGGCGTGCAGTGGAGTTGCAGTAATGGGACTTGAGATCTGTGCAGGGAACATGGTAGTGTGGGGGGTGGGCAGGAAGAGATGAGTCTAGGAACATCTGGGAATAAAATAAAGCAGTTGGCAAGTCAAGGGGACCAAGAGAATCCAGGGGAGACCAAGTCTGCTTTGGAAATGGCCACTTGGGTGCTGCCTGGTGATAACCCCCATTGCCAATGGGGTCGGGAGGCCCACTCCATGGCCCCAGGTCCCTTCCCTGTGGTGAGCCAGGGTTGGAGGGAGGACGGTTCTGGGGCCAGCTGGCCCTTGAAGGAAGGGTGAGGCACAGCGTAGCTCTTATGGACCTGGTTGAGGTGACTGGTTCAGGACTGTGGTACCGGAAGCTTCCTTTGATCCTCATGGTCCCAACCTACGGTCATCTTCCTCTACTTGGCCGTGTCGGGAACATGGTGGTTGAACTGCTGGCTTCTTGATCTAGGACACGACACCGGGCCCTGGCTTCCCAGTTTTACTGCAAGGCAACAACCTGAGGCGGTGGAAATCTTCATCCCCCACAGGTGGGCACGTCAACAGAAGGGGGCGTGATGGACAGTGGTCCCAGGACCATAGGGAGCGGAAGCCTCGTCTCGAGCAGGGAGGCATTCGTGCCGCCTCCTCTGGATTGTTCTCTCCAGTTTGATAAAGCAGTTTTTCAGTAGAGCTGACTGGTTTGGGGGTCACGGAGGCCAATTCCCATCGGGGTGAGGGGAAGAGGGTTTCGATCTCGGGGCGTCTATTCTGTAAGCCTGTGGAGTGCCAAGTGCCTTATCAGCCAGACTTGCTCGTTGAGATTTCAGACGTCCCCACACGCTGGCAGACCACTGTCTACGTGCCAGGCTCTTGAGGGACGATAGAGACCAACAGACCCTTGTCGACTATCGGACACCATTGCTTAGGGGAAAAGAGTGACGGTAACTATGCTCTCAACTTAAATTAGTGAAGTAACTGACTTTGGATTCCTACTTCCAGGGCTATAAGAGAATAGACGTGCATTTTCTAAGCCAAAAGAGAAATGAATTGATTCAATTGAATTCTACAAAGGGGAACCATGGGAAATGTGTGTGCATTGTCTCTTGCTGCGTTGTGAATGCACCAGCTTAGGACGCACACGTTTATTATGTCAAGGTGATCTGCTTTTTAGAGCCAAGTAACAGGGTTTATTCAGACGATAGAAAGCAGAGTTCCCACACAGGAGGCCTCCCAAGGAGGGTCACCTCGTGGTGTCTGTCATTCTGTGGTTGGATTAGCCTGTGGTTTCCGAAGCCTCTTTTAAAGGTTTGAAAGTAGGTCATGAAGTCCAGTCGCACCAGGGACCCTGGTGTTCCCACGCCGCCAGTGCAGTCAAGGTATTGATCACTGGGCCACCTCACCCCAGGAAGGAGGCACATACTTCAGCCTCCAGGATAGTTACTGGTCGGCTCCATTTTGAGGTCCTTGGCAGGGGATGCAGAAGGAATGTCCACCCTGTGCTGGGGCCCTTCACCCAGTCTGTCTCGCACATCTGCTGTCATGACCCCCCCCCCCCCAAGTGCCCTAACTGCCATTAGGGAGAGGGTGATGGCCCCTCTGGCTGCCTCAGGCTGATGAGGGGCATTGGCTGGGACCATCAGAAACTCTCTAGAGTCTGTCTAACGGGCCCTGTGGAGGTCAGATGGCATCGACATGGTAGGTTGCATCTCCCTGACCAACTGGAAGATCAATGGACTGTGGGCATCTCGCACATCGGGGCAGTCCAGAGGTCCATGGTGGCTGTTGGTAGGGGGCTGGATGAGGTGTACAAATGACGGGGATCATGCTGGCTGTGAAGCAGTACTTGCACGGCTTGAACCTCGAGCTGTGGAGCAACTAGGAATGCATCCTTCCTCCAGGGTGCCGCCTTGAATCTGTCAAGGTTCCTGTGGGCCAAGAATCCCGACTTGGCTGGGTTCTCCGCTCTATCATCTCCCACAAGGCTGCTGGGCTGGGCGCTCATCTGAAGCTCTGCTGAGGGACAGGTGGCCTCCCGTCCACTTCTGCGGTGGTTTGTAGGGAGTAGCTGCTCTTAGGCTACTGGGCTGAGCTGCTCAGTTCTCTGCTGGTGTAACCAGGCATTAAAGGGGAACTCGGGAGACGGGAGAAGTCGGGCAGAGGAAACGGGGGGTGCTGAGACAGGACAGGAGGGCTCTTGAGTCACTGGAACAGGGTAGAACCACAATGCCTCTGTTTCCTAGGTTTTACTGAGATACAAGTCATAAATAGCTCATAGATTCTTTTTTCCTGAAATTCTCAACCTGCACTTGTGAGAAAGTAGAGCTTTGTGTCATGAAGACATATGCAAATTATTTAAAAGGCAGCATTGAATTTACTGTGGCTATGTATTTTCTTTTTTTCTTTGAGTACCAGGGATTGAACTCGGGGGCCCTCGACCTCTGAGCCCCCTCCCCAGCCCTATTTTGTATTTTATTTACAGACAGGGTCTCACTGAGTTGCTTAGGACGCCACTGTTGCTGAGGCTGGCTTTGAACTTGAGATCCTCCTGCCTCAGCCTCCCAAGCCACTGGGGTGACAGACATGTGCCACTATGCCCAGCTGTGTTCGTATGTATTCTTGCCATTGGGTATTTTTTTAAACTACATAAAAAAGCTGTACTTATATAGGTGGTCCCTGAAATTTTTCGACACTTAAGAAATGGTTCCTGCTGTTGGCGGCACTGTTCATGGTGGCAGAGGGGAAGACGACGGTGAGAGTAGCTGGTAAAGCGTGAGTTAGGCGTGTGCTGGGTTCCTAGGCAACCGTTAAAAATAATAGTATAGAGGTGGTGGATTACTGGCACCAAAATGTGTTTACGAGATACTGCAGTCTGCAACCCCAGGAGACCCGCAGCCCAGCTGGGACTTAGAAGTGCTTCTAAAATGCGGTGAACCAGGCTGCTGGGATGCGGGGTGTGTGTGTGTGTGTGTGTGTGTGTGTGTGTGTGTGTGTGTGATTGCCATATTGTTTCCACTCATCAATTTGATTTTCTTCTCTGTACTTGAGTATCGCACACTTATCCAGCATCCAGGGTTATTTAAAGAAGTGTCTCCTTGAAACTTCCTGTGTGTTTATTGAATAGTCTTGTCCACGGTTCTCTTTCTGGCACCCGTGGGAGAAACGTGACACGTCTCAAAAGCTTCGAAGCTGTGTTCTACATGCTTCTTTATTTTTTAAATGACTTGGAATGAGCATCTCGGTTTCATTTCTTTCCTTTTTTTTTTTTTTTTTGGTACCTGGGATTGAACCCCTGAGCCACATCCCCAGTCCTATTTATTTTTTGAGACAAGGTCTCCCTAAGTTGCTGGGGCTGGCCTCCAACTTGTGATCCTGTCGCCTCGGCCTCCTGAGCTACAGGCGTGCACCACCATGCCTGGCTCATTTCTTGGAGTGAATGTCGAGGAAACTCGGAATCGGATTAGTGTTTCTCTTCCAGCTGACCTAAAGTTGTATTCCATGGCAAACTTCACCTAATACCTTCACGTCTTAGCTGCATCTGGGTTTCCCTACCTTTTCCTTCTGTGTGCCTCAGTTGACCTCATGGATTATTTTTTGCTGTTTCAGTTGTGTTCTTGAAAGCAAGCCTAAGTCACCTGTCCCCCCTCCTTCTTTCCCTGGGTGGGGAATTGCAAGTCTTTCAACGAGAGGGCAGCAATGGGGCCCGTGACGGGTCTCGCCGACTTCTGAATTCTGACGTGGTAGCACCATCTTATTTCAATCTAGCCTCTTCCTTTGGAAGTGCCTCAGGACAGAGAGCATTTCTAAATTCAGTGAGCACCGCATCACTGACAGTCGCCTGGCAAACGCTCGGCAAAGCATTCCAGGTCATTTATGCCCGAAAATGAAGGTTGTTTAAAATCGGTTTATACAGAGGCCTAGTGATTAACAGAGGTCCGGAGTCGCTGAATTTCACTGGGATTTGAAAACAATTCGTGGGCGTGCACGAACCTGGGGTAGAGCGGAAGTTCTTCTCCATCCTGACTTGGAGATGTTTCCTCTAGATGCTGCTGAAATCTCAGCCTGATTGTATCACAGTATTGGCCGAGAAGCAGGAAATGCAGAGGAGGTATTAGAAACAAATGTGAAGGGTTCGTGCAAAAAGTGCAGTTCTTTGTTCCCAGATGGGTGAGCAGGGCAGGTTTGAAATGGTTCCTGCATCTTTTCCTGGTGGTTCTTTTAAAATCATGGCTGACAGTAATGACTTCTGCCGGATGGTCTTGGGAGGCCAGGAGGTGGATGTACTGTCTCTGTTCCTCCCAGTGTCATGCCACATGGGTATCCTTCATCCCATAATATGGGGGAGGGGACGATGAGGCTCGCCCGTGTTCGTCTGGGGTGACATGTCTATTAATTGACAAGACTGTAAGCTGTTCCAGTCATGCGTGGAGCTCAAAGCCAAAAGCAATCAGCTATACTTACCATGTTTCCTGCGTGCCCAGGAAGGGCTCCACGTCTTCATGTTTTAGGAAGATGTCCAGGTGAGGAAGGGATGTCCCTGAAGATGCCTGCTCAAGACTCTAAAGAGGATTGCTCTCAACTCTCCTGGCTCCGGATCTGTGCTGCTCCCAGACAGAACAACAGACGCTGCACACTTTGCCACCAGAAAAGACGGGCCAGGCTCTCTGAGCGCCCTCACTGATCATGGAGTCTCTAGGGTGCACCGTAACTGTGGGAAGGCTGGCTTGGACTCCAGACAGGAGTTTGCAGGAGGGGGAGATGGGCTCTTGAGGTAGACGGTGGTTCACAGCCTTGCGGTCCCCAGGGCTGGGCCCATGGGTTCTCAAAGGGTGCTGGGCTCGGGAGTGTGAAACTGGAGACTTTGCTCATAGCCTGGCAAAACCCAGGAGGAGGTCTAGATAGACGCTGGTGTTCAGGAAGCTGGTGGAGATGGGTACAGGGTTATTCTGGAGCCAGTTTGTGAAAAGCTTGTTGATAGTGTAAAACATGGCCTGTGTTCATCCCCCTCCTGTGGTCCTCTCGGCTCCATCCACTGCCTACAGTGAAGCATAATTCCCAAGGAATTAGTGGTAGCCCCCTTATCCGTGGGGCATGAATTTTGCAGCCCCTGTTACATGCCTGACACCAAGGATATACTGTGATCATTCACATTAGTGACTAATGTGCCTCTAAGTGATTAATGGGAGGTATATAGTATGGATATGTAGGACAAATGGATGACTTATGTCCTGCACAGGGCAGAGCTCGACAGTGCAAGAATTCATCACGGTACTCAGAAAAGCATGCAGTTTAAAACTTAGGAATTGTTTAGTTCTGGAATTTCTGTTTTCAAATCACAGAAATGGAAACCTTGAAAAGCAAAACTGTGCAAAGCAAAACTTCTGATAAAGGGGAACTATCATATGTCATTGAAGTAGCTGTTGTAGGATGTGTAACAGCACCGTGTTCTTTCCCGTCAATGCCAAGAACACCCCTATCTTCATTGCCAAATATGTCTTGGTAGGGGCAAAGTCACCCCCAGTTGAATTTCTCATCTAAAGCTTGGGAACAGGGCTGACCTTGGGTGTACCCTGGAACAGATTCCCAATGACCCGTTGCTATCATAACAAGCACCCTCCATCTCTCTTTATTTTCCATTTGTGCAAAAGGCATTGAAAGCCACTTCAAAAGGTTCCATTTACAAAAGGGTAAAATCTCAGACCAATGCATAACTTGGGTTCGACTTTCTTTAGTAAAATGAAAGTCGAGTGCGTTTCTAGGAGTGTTTTTTCCCCCCCCTTGGAGGTGGTGAGGGGGAGTCCAGAGGAAGGAGAGACTTGGGAAAGTGTTCCCACTGGATCAAGTTGTTGGGAGGGGCCGCAGTGGAAGATACGAATACCAGAGCCAGCAGGAGGTTCCCATGTGCCATCTTGAACGGGAGGGGACAGGATGGCCTTCCTGGTTGCTGTTGCTTGCAAAGGGAATTCTCTTGGAGCACTAATTATCTCCATAGGAAAATGGTTGTCTGAGGTTAAAGTGAAGCACTGCAAAACTATCCATCCAGAATGCCAGAATGAGCTCTCTGACCTTACCCTGGAGGTTGGAGAAAAGGTGTAGTTTGTGAGTAGAAATCACGTGGGTACGTGCGTGTGTGTACTTGCCTCAGTACCCAGTTCTTGAGGTAGCTGGTAACGTGGCATTCTTTCTAGTTTTGGTGTTCTTGGTTTCGCAGTATTTATGGAAGGGAATGGTTGAATCTGGTGATTGACAGAGGGACATTTCTGAGTGTATTTGTTTTCCAAAAGGGATTTGCTTGCTGTGCTGTTAAATGAAATTGAAGCCGGAACGATTGACCTTTCCAGGTAAAGAGGGAGTTGGGTTGTGTTTTGCAAATGACTGAAACCGAAATATGAACAGCAGGACCATATGGTGTTCGGAAACTTTTATCATACATTCTGTGTATGATAAACACTGTGCTCGACAATCACATTTAAAATTGTGCTTCATGCTCATTGCAAAATGTGGAGCCGGTGCTTTGGGACATGAGGAAGACATGCCTTAGGATTCTCTTCCACCTCGTGATGCACTAGTTCATCTCTAAATTAAAAAAATGATTAGTGTCATGTGTGGCTTATCTTTATAAAGTTTGGCATAATATCAGCGTGGAGAGATTCCAATTACTGTTGACTGACAGTTTACACAATACAAAAGATCATATTATGCTAATACTTTAATGTATCATCTTTAAACCTGATTCTTTGGCTCCAGATTAGTTTCATGCCTCTAAATAAAATTTAATCTGTCACTGTAATTTAAATAAATGCCTAGAAAGAAATATTGTGCCGCTGATAGCTTATTATAATTTCCTGTAGGCTTGTTTGCTGTGTACAAGTATTGATTTTGCCACTTTGACAAGCGTGATTTGTTACTAAGCCTCATCAGACATAACAGAGGAAATCAAGTTTGTGTGTTTAGTGTCTCTATTTCTCCTTCTTTGAATTGTTTATACTTTTACACTATGTGTGACATGTATCACATGAAGAAAAAGATGCATGATTAGAAAACGCCCTGGGTGGGGGCTGGGGTTGTAGCCTTGCGGTACAGCACTTGCCTAGCATGTGCGAGGCACTGGGTTCGATCCTCGGCACCACATAAAAATAACATAAAGGTATTGTGTCCAACTACAACTAATGCCTTTTTAGTTCCTGTATTTTTTAATCAAAACATTTAGGAAGAAATGTGCAATCCTCTGCCTGACCTACAAAGAAGTTACCAGTGTGTTCCTTGTTCGTTTTTCCTCGATCTTTCCTTCTGTTAGCATGTGTGTGACTGTTTTGTGAGGCACCCTGATGATTCAAGGAAAGAAGGCACCCAAGGGATCCCCTTTTCCCTTTTTATACTTGGGGATAATGAACCGCGCCTTTACTCGCAAGGATGTTTGTCCTTGAGGAACACCCATTCAGATTCTTGAGCTTCTACAGGAAGGAGGCTGTTGGGGACTAAATCATGGAACTTCACACTGGAAATACTCAGGGCGGGGGCTTCGAAGTATATTCAACTTTTCCTTCTCAATTTAAATTGGATGTAGTCTTAGAATTGGAGCTTAAAGGCCTGGCTTCCCCTGTTTTTTCACTTCCTGATAGTCTACGTTGGTACCATTGCAGTAGGGTAGCCACCAGCCACATGAGACTGTTTCAACTTAGTTAAATTTACATTCAATTAAACCGGTGCTCATCACCAGTACTGGCTATGTGAGTAGTGTTCAGGAGCTGCATGTGGCTAGTGGGTTCCTCAGACGGGAAACATGGGGCAATAAGTTAAACTGCACAGAGCAGCTGTGGACAGTCAGACATGAGCCTCATGGGAACTTCAGGGAAGAGCAAGACACATTCTTAAATCTGAAGGGGAGAGAAGTTTTCATAGCAAGTAACTAGAGCAAAAATGAACCCTGTCAGTTGGGTTGGTGGTGCACGCCTGTGATCCTATTTACCTGGGAGACTGAGGCAGGATTGCAGTCCAGCCTGAGCAGTTAAGTAAAGCCCTATCTTGAAATTAAAAAAAAGTGCTGCAGCTGTGGGTCAGTGGCAGAGTGCTTGACTAGCATGTGTGAGGCGCACTGGGTTTGATTCTCAGCAGCACATATAAATAAATAAAGGTCCATTGACAACTTAAAACAAATTTTTTTAAAAAACATTTTTATGAATTTATCAAAGCTAAGCGTAACTTATTAAAACAGTAGGGATAAAGGCGGTATTGAAGCACTTTTCTAGGATTTTAAAGTTACATATGTAAAAGATTAGTGACACCAGATTTTTTCAACAGCAATAGTGGAAGTTAGAAAACAGACATACTATAGAATTGTTTGAAAATAATTTGCACCCAGAATTTTGAAGTTTCTCCCCTCCAAATTTATGGAGGATGGACTGAAGATGTTTGTACACATTATGTCAGCCACATTTCACTTTGTCCACTTCTAGAGAAGTGACATGTCAACCTGTCCCACCAAGGTGAGACAGTAACCAAGGAAGGGGACATCGTGGGACTCTGAATGTCCAGATAGACAACAAAGAGAAGGAATTCTCGAGGCAATTGGTGGGTTCAGGTTGCAGCAGGCCTAACACTGACTAGCACAGACTGGACCCAAGAAATTGGAAGAGGACGTTCTGGTACGTGTGTTCTGAAGGTGGCAGCACATGGAACTGACAGACGATTTAAATGTTCTTGTTTTTAATTTTTTGAAGTTGGACATGGATACACTGCCTTTATTTTTATGTGGTGAGGATTGAACCCAGTGCCTCAGATGGGCCAGGCAGGTCCTCTACCACTAAGCGACAACCCCAGCATAATATCTGAGCATTTTAATCGTGTGGAAAATTGAATGGAAAGAATGTTGCAAGATCTTGGAAGAATTTTGTCAAAGGGAACAAAGAAAGAAAATAAAAACCAAGGCAATTAGGGATTCCAGGAAAATTCGAAAGTTGAAAAAGAAATGAATCTTAATGTTGCTATATTGTTTGCTCAGCATTACCCACTCCATCATCGAAATAATGTGCAGAGTATAGATTTAACAGAAAACAAGTTATAAAAAGTGATGGGGAAAATGTGAAAGGGTAAGCACAGCATGGATGGTTGGCATTTAAGGAAACAAATCTGCATTTATGAGAAAATCAGAAAGTTGCATTGAAATGTGGTTTAGTGAAGAAGTATTATAAGCAGATGATTTAGAAACATGGAAGTCAATACCAAGGAACACGAACATTAACAAAAATAGTTCCAAGGCATTAAAGTGATTGCTTTTGGAAATGGAATTGTAGATCAATGGTGCAAAAAAGGCTCGCAATTTTGAAAAAGGAGTCTTTTGACTCACTTGGCTTTTACTTTTAAAAGCTGAAGATGGGTTACTTTGAAAAGAATAAAAATGGTTTGGGTATTACCCTCCCTAAAAATTAGAGTTTAACGTAAAGTGGGGATTCTCAACTAGGGCGGTATTGACAGTTGACTCGATTCTTAAGGGGACCCACCCTGTGTGTGCAAGGGTGTTCGGTAGCATTCCTCTCTGGTCCTGACAGCTAAACAGGTGTGCAGACATTGCCCAGTGCTCCGGGGGGCAACCTCACTGCTTCTTGAACTACTGATTTAAAGGATTTAAAAACCTGTTATTGAATAAACCATCTCAATACATTAAAAAAAAAATGCTGTCTTTTGTTGGTAAAACAGGAAGCAGCTGCTTCATTACACAGAACTTGAACCCATAGCAAGAACCCTCTGGCACCCCAGCGCCCCAGCTGCTCATGCCAGCCCATCTTAGCCTCTGGCTTCAGGCCCAGTTAGTGCAGGGCTCACTAAAATGAGAAAAGGATTCGGGAGGAAATGGCAGCTTCCCTTTCATGCTTGGTGGCTTCTGAGAACATGTTTCAGGTTTTCCACATTGTTTTCGTGTTGGTACAACTTGGCTTTCTCTGGAGTTGCAGTGTTAATCATTGTGGCAAGTCTGGTACAACGTTACGCCCTTTGGGTATATTCCAGCGCTCAGTCGGCTGTGAGACAGACACACACCCTCCCTGTCTCTGCAGTTCTGCCCCGAGTCCTTAGATAAGTTCTCTGCAAGTGTTTCCCCCTAGAATTGCCAGAGGAAGTCGATAGGAAAATGGTCCCGCAGATTTTTTGATGTGGCGGAAACCTCATAAATATTTAATGCCCTTATTTCACAGCTGAGGAAACTAGAGCCTGGAGAGTCTCTTATCATTAATTATGAGGAAGATGGGGGTGGGCTCGCTTCCCCAGCACCACAAAAGGAAGAGGGGCGTCTGCAGAGAGTCCCTTCTTTCCCTTTTCCCTTCTTTCAGAATGCAGAGGGAGGCATGATCAAGGTGGCTTCGTGGGCAGTGAAGTGCTCAGGCGAGTGGGCTGTCAGGATTTGCACACAGTATCGTGGGCGCCCCCTGCCAGGGGCCCACAGCCCTGGAGTCGCTCAGAGCAAACACCTGGAGAGCAGGAAGGGCAGTCGGGTGTCTCCATGAGGGGCCCCTGTGCCGCGGTTCCTGATGTCCAGAGCTGGGAAGATGCCGGAGAAAGTCCTACGGAAAGGGCTCCCCACTGTTGTCCCAGCCCTCATGCCAAGGACTTGTGCATGGCACCTGCAACCTTGCCCCCTGTTCAATGATCCCTTCTCGGAGGCAAAGTCCCTCTCCTCCTGTTCAGGGTCTGTTCCTTGTCCCAGACTAATGGTTCATTGTTTCTCATCTGAAATTGCCTTGTGCGTTTGTTCATAGCTAATTGTCCCTGTTCCTTTCTTGCCAAGTTCCACAGCCTTCCCCTCTTCCCCGGGGCTCAACATGGAGCTCCTGTCGGTGAAAGATTTGACTTGCCTTCTGAAATACCTGTGTGTTCGCTTAGCGAGCTTTAGCATCGCAGAGAAGACGACGTTGTTGAGTTGTTGGAGTCGAGTGAGGTTTTGGGTCCTGAAATTCCCTGGCGATGTGCTGAGCGTCGTGACACTTTTTGAGCAGTTTGTGTGAACGGCCTCACAGCATGCTTTCAACAGAGGCTTGAGCCTTAAATCCACCAGTGAGGGTGGCCCACCACCTAACAGTTACTATTAATACGGCCTCCTAGTGCCAGAGTACTGCAGCTGGGTCAACTACATCAGGGTGAAGGGGCCCCTAGCCGTCTTATCGGAGCATCACAGAAAGTACTTGCACAGACTAAGATGATCACATCATCCCAGGGGATGAAATCGTACGGGACCCCCATCTTATGTGGGGTCTACCCTTGACTGTGGGGACACTGTACGTGCTCACTCAGACGTCTGCTTGGTGAAGGAGCGGGTGAGACTGTCTCAGGATGGGTTTGCTTACGTTTTGGACTTACTTGGAGTCTTATTCATTAACAGGTAATACAAGATAGAAGAGGTCTCAACATAAGCCCTGAAAAGAAGAAAGGATTGGCCTGCATTTACTTCTGAGTAAGTGGAATTGTGAAAGATTTTATTATGGAATGAACAGCCTGCCAACCTCTCTGTATTTTCTATGCTTAAAGCCACGCGGTCATGTTTGTTTTCTTTTATGTGCTGGAAATGGAAATTTGAGATTCTTTGCAATAGGTGATTTTGCTGGGGGGAAAAATGTGAAGCTCTCTGTCAGCACTTCAAACTCCTTTTTTTCTTCTTGCAGTGCTGGGGATGGAACTCAGGCAAGCGCCTTACTGCTGGCCTGCACGCATCCCCAGCCCTACTAACTCTATTTAAAACATCTAGCTTCTGGAATTCAGGTTTCCATGAAGTTTAGAAAAGAAAAACGGAGACGGTCATCAAAATGTGTGTGCCTTGGAGTGACACATAGCTTCTGATCTTTCCCCCCATTTACGTGTGAGGTATTTGTCTTTGCTCTGGAGTTTGGTTTATATATACAAATCGAAGGCTTTTGGCTTTTATGTGGTGGAAGCTCCTCTGTCTTACATGTCCCTCTCAATGTATTTGGAAATGACAGGCAGCTGTGACACTATGTAGACAGGCCAAATTTTTCCATGGAAGCCTTGCTTGGCCCGTCCTGAGCTGGCGTGGACCGTGCATGGACCCCCCGGGAGGCCTGTTCCTTCAGTCTTGGGTCTGTTGGTTTTCAGTGTGGACAGACCCTGACTCCTGTAGAATGAGGCCTTCTGAGCTGCTCTTACCTGCTGTAAGTTCACCGTGGGGACCATCGAGACCACGTTTTGCAGACACTTCGACAGCCCTTCTGTTGCAGATGACAGTCCTCCGAGCCTGTTACTTCTGTGCTGTTGTGGAGAACACGGGGGTGTAAGGTGTTTGGTGTCTTTTCAGTGAAACCTCTTGGATTCTTTTAGTGTGGGAGCCGCCATGTTTGGTCTACCTGGGCACACCTAAGGGACACACCGCCCTTGGTTGTCTCTTTGAAAGAGCACCAAAGCTGATCCTCAGAGCCTCCTATGGTGAAGAGAGAAGAGAAAATCATGACCAAAATCCACAAACCTACAATCCCCAGCTTGAAGGTGGCAAGGCCTACAATCTTTGACTTCACGGCTGGACTCCTTCAGGAAGGAGCATACCTCAGATGTTGAATTTGGGACTTTTCCCACCCTCGTCACGAGCGGTGGGCTGCCCCCCAGGGAACCCTCCATCCCAGGGCCAGCAGCCAACTGTGCTAAGCTGTGAGGTCTGATAAGCAGGTGCCCTTGATGTGTGTTCAGCTTAGGGTTATATGCGGTGTGGCGGGAGGTTCATTGAAGTGCCACCCATCGTGAGTGCAGGGGCACTTGCAAAACTCTGTGCTAGACATGGTTCTAATTTGGTAGCAGCTTTATTGAGATGTGATTCACACAGCAGACGATTCACCCCTTCGAGTGTTCAGTGCTGTTGGTTTTTTACATACAGTACTGGGACCAGAGCCCAGGGTCCTGTATGTGACAGACTGGCCACTAAGCTGCATCCCCAGCCCCTGTTCAGTGTTTTTAGACATTGGGTTCTGCAGCTGTCAACTTCCTCAACTTTGGAGCATTTCACGATTCCCAGAAGAACCTTGTAGCCATTAGCAGTCACTCCCCATTCCCACCCTGTAGCTGCCACTAATCCGTTTTCTCTCCATGTGCGTCGGCCTCTCCTGGGTACTTTAAATAATGGAAGCCTGTGCCGAGTGGCCTTCTGTCTGCTGTCTTCCACTTAGTATGTGGGTGTCGTATGTCAGTACTTTGTCCCTTTGAACAGCCTAATGCTGAGCCGTGATACGCATAGATCACATTTTGTTTACTCATTCATCCATCAGACACTGTTATTTTTAGAGCCTTCTAATATTTCTCCTCTCCGTGGTGCAGGGGATTGAACCTGGCCTTGTGCATGCTAGGCAAGCCTTCTACCACTGAGCTCTCTTTTTTTGAGGGGATGAGGGGATCCTAGGGATTGAACCCAGTGATGATGAACTATATCCCTAGCCCTTTTTATTTTTTGAGACGGGGGCTTACTAACTTGCTTAGGGCTCACTTACTTGCTGTGGCTGACCTTGAACTTGCAATCTTCCTGCCTTAGTCTCCCTTATGTTTTACCTTTTTAAAATTGCATTTTGAGACTGCCCAAGCTGGCCTTAAACTTGGGGTCCTCTTGCCTCAGCCTGGTGACTAGCTGGCATTGCAGGGGTGTGCCACCCACCTGGCTTGAAGGCTTCTGTTCTGAAACCATGACAGACTCACAAGTACTTGCAGAGCTCAGCAAGTTCCAGTGTCCCGCCACTGCCTCCCTGCAGTGACCATGTCTCTCAACAGAACTGTGCCGAGTTGACCCAAGTAGGAAAAGGGCATTGGCAAGGTGCTTCTGGTGTGAATGCATGCCCTGTCTGGTGACGAGAGCTCTGCCTGTGGGGTTGTGTGAAATGTGATCCCAGGTGTGTGCAGAGTGTTGCTGCTACCATAGTCCAGGGGCAGGATTCGTCCACCTCGGGCTCTGCCTCTCCATCTCCTTCATTTCTTCATTTCATGTGTTATCTGAATAGAATCCTGCAGTATGCAGCTTTTGTAGACGGAATGTGCAGCCTGATGTCCTGGAGATCCATCCCTACTTTTCCTGTCCTTCCAGAGCTCATTCTTCCCTAATGCAGAGAGGGATTCTGGGGTGTGGATGAGCCATGGTGCACTGATCCCTTGGCTTGCTGAAGGGCGTTTCCTGCTCCGGGCTGTTCCAGGTCATCCCTTGGGCCTGCTTTCCCCTTGGATGGAGAGAAGGCAGTCACGTGAAGGAGGCAGCTTAGAGACGCTGCGCCCTGGGACACTAGCTAAGCCTTGAGGTCCACGCCATACGGTAGGACTCAAGCCCAGGGATCTATCAGGTAGCTGTCACTTTCTTTGCTGTGACAGCCAGCTGGCTGCCCTCACCAGGGGCCAGCTGTCCATTCCTGCTGTGTCCAGGAACTGCCAGTAGAGGACCCGGCTTTTCTGTTTGGGGTTTAGCTCCGTAGGACGGAGGACGGAGATTGCCGGTGGACTTGGAGTGGACCCTCAGAAACCAGAGCAACTTGGAGCCCAACAGCTGTTCGTTCACATATGCTTAGTTCAGCTGTGCCCTCTGGAATGTCTGGGAAGTTGGCAAAATGTCCAACTCTGCAAGGGTGTGGTGGAGCTCCACTTCCAAGTGGGTCCAGCCCACTGAAGTGTGGGCGTCCAGTTGGGGTGGGGTGCGTGCGCGCTCCGTTTCCCTCTTGGCTCTCTTCCCACTCCCTGTTCCCTGTGACCCGTCTGGATGTGATGGGAGGACCTCACTGGAGTCTCTTAAGAGTCCCAGATAGAAGATGCATTGCAGCTGTGTTTGTGTGGCCTGGTGTATGTGTGTTGCTGTGATAAATACTTGAGAGTAACCAGTGGAGATGCAAGAAGACTTATCGGGCTCGCCATCTGGCAAGTTTACTCCGTGGTCAGCTGGCTCCATTGCTTTAGACCTGAGGTGAGGCAGCACATCATGGCGGAAGGAAGTGACAGAGAAGGCTGCTCGGCTCATGTCAGTGAGTAGGAGGGAGGGACAAGATAGAGTCCCCAAGGGTACGTCCCCAGAATCCACTTCTTTTAACTAGGACCCACCTCCCAAGTTCTACCACGTCCCAGTGATGTGACGCCATCAAATTATGAATTCATCAGTGGATTAATCCACTTGTGATCTAAGCACTTCCCAAAGGCTCCAGCTCCAATCGTGGCTGAATTGGGGACCCAGGCTTCCATGCATGAGCCTCTGTGGGACATTCCACATGTAAACTGGAGCCCTGTGATTCGTAACAGAAATGGGTGGTCACTTCTCAAACCAGTTCCTTTTTCATAAAATCTAAGAAGGGCACAGATGACCCCCTTGTCTTGGCGAGGGGCCTTGACTCTGGAGAAGTGTTTCCCACAGAGGCTCCCTCTAAAATGAACTGGAGCTGCAAGTTGTGGAGAGGACAGCAGTCTCTGTGCACCCCGTAGTCACCCAGCCTGGGCATGGGGGGGGGGGGGTTGCATACCAGATTGGTGAAGGGGTTGCTGAGGAAGTGCAACCTTGTAGGTGGATGGGGGTTGTTGCCGATCCATCTTATGGAAGCCTGTAAGGTTTCCCAGGCACCCTCTGGGCCCAGCTGGTTGATTCGGAGGTGTGAATTCACAGGATAAGCCAGCGGAACAATGGATGGCCCTGTGTGGTCCCCAGCTGATAAAGTGCTGTTTGACAAAACCCTTCCTTTGTTTTTTCCTCCTCCCAACCTGTGGTTCAGATTCTTTTCCTTCAAACAACATTAGTCTTCCTGGGTTGCAGGTGGGCTGCCTGACCTGGAGACCCTCGTTCTCCACACAAGCCTCCGCCTCCCCTTCAAACTCGGGAATGCAGCGTGTACCCACTTCCCAGGGAGCTTCTTCGTGCTTGACTTTGCATCAAGCGGACATAAATATGTGGTCAGGATGAAATCCTTGAAAAGGACTCAAAGAGATTCTGATTGTATACTGGCCTTGAAGGGCCCGAAAATGACGGACTCCTCCGTGCCTGACCTTTTCCACTAGTTCTGGCTCTTAGCCCAAATTCAAGACTCTTGTTTTTCTTTGTGTTTCCTTTCATTTTTCTCTATAAACATGAGCAGTTCCCACTAGCTCTTTTTTGGTAAGGGGGTGTACTGGGAATTGAACCCAGAGGCACTTTACCACAGAGCTACAGCCCCAGCCTTATTTATTTATTTATTATTTTTTAGTTATTTTTCTTAATGTTTTATTTTTTATGTGATGCTGGGGATTGAACCCAGTGCCTCGCAAATGCTAGGCGAGCACTCTACCATTGAGCCCCAGCCCCATTTATTTTTATTTCTTGAGACGGGGTCTCACGAAGTTGGTTAGGGCCTCACTAAGTTTTAGCTGAGGCTGGCCTTGAACTTATAATCCTCCTGCCTCTGTCTCCTGAGCTGCTGAGATCACAGGCATAGCTCTTTTTAAGTGCAGGAGAGTGGCTCTAAACCGTGGGCAATTTCTTTCCCTTAGGGAATGTCCGGAAATGTCTGGAGACATTTTTGACGTCACAGCCGGGGCGTGACACTGGGGTGTTTGACACTGGTGTGGAGAGGGTGGGGACCAGGGGTGCTCTGCAACTTCCTGTGCTCACCGGAGAGTCCCCCAACACAGACTCGCCCAGGCCACAGTGGCATTGAAGTTGGTTGGTGGGGGCGTAGCATAGGCCAAGCATTGCCACCTGTTGTCCTGCCTGGTAGTGTAGCAAAGCATCATGGTAAGAAATCAGACAATTCCAGCCCTGCTAAAGGGACTCTTGGGTTCAGTAAAACTGTAAATCTGGAAAATAAGGATATTGTATTAGTCTGCTCAGGCTGTGGTAACGAAGTGCCACAGGCAGGGTAGTTTAAACGACAGAAACTTCCAAACGTTCCAGAAAATTCCATCTCTGGTCGGCCCTTTCTTCCTGGCTGGCTGTGTCCTCCTATGGCCTTTACTCTGTGCCTGTGTGGGAAGGGGTGGGATGGTGGGGGGGGGGAGGATTTATTTGGACCTTTCTTTGTGTAAGGCCAACTAGACCTGGCTTTTGTATATCCACATTGTGGGGTTTTTGTGTTTTTTTTTTTTTTTTTTTAATTAAAAAATATGGTGGCTCAGTGGTGAAGCATGCCTGAGTTCAATTCCTAGTACCAAAAAAGGAAAACAAAACAAAAAACCTGTCTTCAAAGTTGCATACCCTCTGTACTAACCTTAGTCGCTTCTCTGGTCAATCGGAGGTATCTTGAGGCCACTGGCCGCTGCATATCTTGCCCTTTCTCCTGACCTCATCTGCCCTGTCCTACAGGCTACTGACTGAAGTTTGTGCTCTTTAATTAGTAAAATTAAAAAGATTGCAAATTGAGACTTCAAAAGAAAACATGGTGAGATTTTTGTTTTGTGCAGACCAGAATTGAACCCTGGACCTTGTGCATGCTAGGCAAGCACTCTTACCACTTATCTGTGTTCCCAGAACTTATGATTTATCCATCTGTCCATCCATTCATCCATCAGATTGAACCCAGGGGCGCTTAAGCACTTAGTCACATCCCCAGCCCTATTTTATCTAGAGATGGGGTCTCCCTGTGTTGCTTATGGTCTTGCTAAGTTGCTGAGGCTGGCTTTGAACTCGTGATCCTCCTGCCTTGGCCTTCCGAGTAGCTGGGATTGCAGGTGTGCACCATTGAGCCCGAGATGTTTTTGTTAATATGATCATATATCAAGACATCAACTTGGTTTAACTCCACAGTATTTATAGTCTGTTAAAAAGAAATAATCTGCATAATTTGATCTTTTTTCATACTGGGTATTAATTCTGAATGTAATGACTTTGAATAATTATGGAATCCTCCTGATTTCCCACCTTAACACATCCGTATGCAGCATTGATTTTTTTTTTTTTTTTTTTTTTTAATGGGAAATGTGAACGTAGTTCTGAGACTGAAAGATTGTAGTCTTTATTTGAGTCAATATGCAAGGGAAGATTATCTTATGAAACACACCTCACATAACAGTCACCTTCTTACCTAGTGTTAAGTTCATTACTTCGAGCTACACCCCCAGCCCCCTGAAACTGTCTGCATTGAACATTAACTGCCTGTTCCTCACTGCCCAAACCCTGCCCCCATCTTCCTACCTTCTGTCTCTGTGCGTTTGACTACTCTAGGGCACTCCTAGAGTGCAGTCCATTCATGTGCCCTTCTGACCAGTTAGCTATCTCTCTTAGCATAACACCTTCAAGGTCTGTCTGTATTGTAGCATTTGATAGGATTGTCTTTTTTCTTTTTTGGTACTGGGGATTAAACTCGGGGGTGCTCCACCACCGAGCCACAACTCCAGCCCCATTTATTTAATTTGAGACAGGGTTTCACTAAGTTGCTGAGGCCGGCCTCCTGCCTCAACCTCCCAAGTTTGCTGGAGTTATAGGCTTACACCACTGTGTTCGTGGATTTTTATCTTGAGACTAAAAAATTTTATGTATACAGAGTACATTTTATTCATCTACCTGTTCATCAGTGGGTTCTTAAGTTATTTACCAAGGATTTTAAAATTTATTTTTGACTGTAGTGCACATAATTTTTGTTCCTGTGTAAGCATATTGATGGGGTGCCATGCAATATATATAAGTATACAACAATGTTTAAGTCAGGCTTAGATGTATGTATTTTCTCAAACATCATTTCTTCATGGTGAAAACTTAAATCCTTCTTCCAGATTTTGGAGATGGGTAGTGTTACTTTTTTGGGGGGGGGATAGTACCAGTGATTGAACTCGGGGGGCACTCGACTACTGAGTCACATCCCAGTCCTATTTTGTAAGGTCTCACTGAGTTGCTCAGCACCTTGCTGTTGCTGAGGCTGTCTTGGAATTCGCAATCCTCCTGCCTCTGCTTCCCCAGCTGTATATCTACATTGTGTTCTTTTGGGGTTTTTTTTTTTTTTTTGGGTATTAAAAAACTGCATCCTGGTTACTGTGAGGCCTGTACTACTGTACATTTCCAGCAACGGTGTGCAGAGGTGCCCCCGTCTCCACTCCTTGCAAGCTTGTCACCTTTAATCTTTTTGATAACAGACGTACTCGGGTGAGGTGATATCGCTCTGTGGTTTTGATGTGCATTTCCCGATGAGCAGATGATATTGAACATTTTCTCACGGGCTTGTTGGCTGTTTTTATGTCGTCTTTGGAGAAAGTCTGTTTAGATTGACTGCCCATTTTGTTTAGTCAGGTTATTTCAAAGTCGATCCGTGCTGCGAGTAATCTTCAGATGTAGAAAGTGATTCCGGGCGGTGGGTAGTAGAATCATCCAGCCACACAGAAAATTCCAGAGCTTTTCTCTTGTTACACTTTTTCATGTACTTTCTCTGTCCTAGAAAGTGCTGTCCTGAGACAGATCCTCAGTTTCCAAGAAGAGTATAAGTAGTAAGTAAAAGCTATAGTGGAAGTACCATATGTACCAGCCTGCTTTCCACCATGGATCTGGTCCCACCTTTCTCCCTGCCTGAGCTGTTAGCCAGGACCTCTAGAATGAGGACACATAAGAGTCCCACTCCCACCTGCCCTCTCTCCATTCTGGAAAGGACTTTCTTTTTTCCATCCCTTGTAACTTTACTTTCCTGCAAAAGCATAAACTTTCCCTCTGTGTGTATAAACTTTGGAGACACTCTGCAATCAGCCTGATGAAGTTTTATCTTTCTATGAAAGGGTTCTTGATGATTCTGGAATGTGGTGTCTGTCACTTAAACGTCGTCTGCAGAAATCACCGCTCTATATTTGGCTCCGACGTGGTTCCCAATGTGTTATCGCAACACTTAGTGCCAAAGGAGCTGCTGTTTACCGGCCATGGGGATCTTTCGGCTCAGATTGGTTTATAACTTTATTTACAAGGGATAATCAAAATGGATTTCCTTGCTATTTTGGTGCAAAGTAGGACAGCAGAATTAATCTCGGGTCATCTGTTCATTTGTTTGGCAGCTAATACCTGCCTTCTGGGTGCGGGGACTGGATCTTAGGCTAGGGCTGACCCTGCCCAGATTGGATTCGGTTCTTGGTTGGGGTTGGAAAACATGTATGGACCAAGCATGGAGCTGTCTGGGGTAATTAGAAGCCAGTTGCAGAAGCTGTATTGTCTATAGCTGCTGGTTTCTCGGGTGAGCCCGAGAGGAAATCTTCACCTGTGAGGCATTCATTCACATCGCTTTCACCTGTGAGGCATTCGTTCACATCGCTGATTAGCCTTTAAGTAGGATTCCTATTTGAATGTACAGTTTCTTTTAAAATTAATAGTGTTATGGGCTGCTTTGAGTTTTCCCCCTTAAAGACTAACTTCTTACAGGCTCTGCATTTGACAGGGTTGAAGGGCCTGGTGTTCACTAACCTTTCAGAATTTTTACATCCATTTTAAGGGGTGTGCGTATGTGTGTTTTCCTTCTCTTTCCCTTTTTGATGGGACCACATAGTGTTTGGTTTGTAAAATCCTTATTTCTTCCAAGCACCCAATTTGAGCTGCAGGTCACCGGGCCCAGCTCCTGTGCTGGGTGTCTGTTTACACGGAGCGGCGTCCTCCTGCGCTCTGTGGCTATCTGTCTTTGTCAGTGAATGAGGCGGAATATTAATCTTGCATGCAGTTCGGCTGAGCAGGGCACAGATGGATTTATAGCTCTGGAAACCTCTCAGCCCTGCAGCTGCGGCGGGCTGTTGCACTATGAATAAAGAGATTCTGGGCCCCGGCTGGCAAGGGCTGCTGTGACCTAATTGGCCACAGGATCCATCAGCGGGTCAAGGGTGGATTTCTCGCCCTGCGCTTGCTCTGGTTTGGTTCTGCAGCAGAATCCACCCAGCCTCCCTTGGAGGAAAGGAGAGCCCTCCTCCCACGTGAGCATCTGAGGAACCTGTGGGAACGGTGCGGGGTCGTCCGTGTCTCCGATGCTGGCTTTCAAAGCCCAGTGACGGGAGCGAGTTCTCGGTTCTGTTTGGTCTCTGCAGGCTGGGCCTCGTTTTCCTCCAGTCTCCCAACCTGGTGGCGTCCAGGGCCGGGGAGGCCCAGGAAAGAGGGGCTTCCACCCTGCGGGCATCTTGGTAAACTGAGCCTGCAGCTGACCACACGGGCACCGTGGATTCCCGGGAAGGAACGGGTGGCATGCAGAAGGTGGGGGGGTTGGTGGGCCATGGGGGGATTGGGAAATGGCAGTAAATGGATGCACTTGAAGCCCCTAAAGAAAACCCGTGTGGATTTTCTGCCCCATCGTCTGCCCAGGATGCCCAAGGGGACCACAGAATCTCCAGCTCGTGTGGTTGATTATGTCTCGGGCCTTGGCTGGGGGAGATTCTGTGTCAGAAAACAAGTTAGTGTGTGATCCATCAGTACCCACCGTGCCTGGAGTTTGCCAGCAAGAAGGAAGCTGTGCCGATGTGGCCTTCTGAGCTTCCTGGGAGCCTGGAGGGCACCTGGCACCATCCCCCGCCACCCTGCTTCTCCTCACCGGGGCGACCTCGTTGTACTGTGTGCCATAGAGCAGCAAGGAGCATTTGCCCTTGGTGCCCAGGGCCATGTGGGGTAGCCATTATGGTCAGAGCACTGTTTAAAAATGGCTTTATTGGATGAAATTGGCCTTCCCCAGATTCACCCACTGAACCTTGTTTTCCCCCCAAAGCTCACTCAGGTGTCATTCAGGGTTTTGGTGTGTGCACAGAGGAGTGCAGCCGTCCCCACCATCTAATTTCACAACATCTTCAATACCCCAGAAGGAGACCCCATACTGATGGGCAGTCACTCCCCAGGGACTGCCTCCGTGTCCCATCCCCACACAACCACCAGTCTCTATTCCACTGCTAATCAGTTTGCTTATCCTGGACACTTCCTATCATACTGATAAAACCACACACTTCGTGTTACCTGCGCCGCACCATTTTCAGGATAATGGTGGCAGCACGTGTCAGTACTTGGTTCCTTTTCCCAGGTAAATACTGTCCCGTTGTGTGAAGAGACCACGTTTTATCTGATGGAGGGACCTTCATCCACTGATGGATGTTCGGGTTGTTTCTATCTTGTGGCTTTTGTGAATAATGCCGCTGTGAACATTCAGGTCCGAGTGTGGGTGTGTTTGGGTGAGGCCGGCGATGGCACCCTGTTGCTCGGCTTGGGCTCCACCCTGATGCCACCATGACCAGCTGAACATTAGTTTTTTTCATAACTAATAACATACTCTTGACCACCTTCCATCACAGAAATACTGGTTGTTCAGAGCAGGTTACCTGTGCACTGTTGTAGTTGGGCAGGGCAAGGTGAAGTCTAGATTCTAGTCACATGAATATCATAATGCTACTGGGAAGCCCCTAAGCTGTCCCTTTTTAGAAGATGACTGGCTTCTCCACGAAATACAAAATCCAATCTGAGAAAGTTTGTCAGTGTGAACCTATGTTGCCTTTAAAAGGGGACAGAATACTTTCAAAAAGATTGGTTTAACCACAGTGAATTTATATGATCACAGTGCATTATATGAACCCGGCATAGAGAATCCCAATATCGAGTGTAGTTACGTCAATTTCTACGCTGTTCTTCATTGGTGTTACAAATAAAAACTGCTGTCAGCATGACCCAATGAAGTGTTGGTATTATGGTTTAGATAGGAGGTGTCCCTCAAAAGCTCATGTGGAAGGCATTACAAGAAAATTTCAGAGGTGAAATGGTTAGGTTATGACAGTTGTAACCTAGTTAGTGCATTAATCCCCTGATGTGGACTACCTGGGCGGTTACTGTAGGCAGGTGGGGTGTGGCTGGAGGAGGGGGTCCCTGGGCTGCTGTGCCTCTGGGTTTTTTATCTTGTCCCTGGTGAGCAGAGCTCTGTTTCCTGGTGCCCTGTCCTGAGCTGCTCTCCTCCAGGCCCTTCTGCCATGATGTTCTACCTCATCTCGGGCCAGAGCCAGGGAGTCGGCCAACCATGGACTGAACCTCGGACACCATGAGCCCCAAAGAAACATTGCTTCCTCTAATTGTTCTTGTCAGCTTTTCCCCTGCTCCAACCAAAGGACCTGACTGAAACAGCAGGCTATAAAAATAAGTATGCTTTCATCTCTATTTTTTATAGCGTGTTTTTTTTTTTTTTTTTTAAGACGAGGATCTTGAGATAATGACACTTTTCAACGATCCGGTCTTTTCCCCTTCCACCTTGTATACCTGTAAACATGACATTGCAGCAGCTTAGTGTTCAGCAGGTCCTGAGTTGGTTCAGAAGACTCTTTGCTTTTGGAAGGTCATTAGGTGGGTGGGAATGGGGAACTGCATGTGATCATGGCCTGCGTCATGGAGGAATTGGGCCGTGGCTCATGTCTGCATATTTTGGTTCAGCACTCTGCAAGTGCAGCCACACCTGGGGACAGGCTTCTGGGTGGACCTGGGTACTCCAGGAGAGCAGCCGGAATCTCATCCACCCCGAGAGTTGGAGTCAAGGATGAGATCAAGCAGGTTGTTTATATAGGTCCCACTGCTCTGCTGGGGTGGTTATTTTAGACAGATCTCAGTATTTCCCAGGCTCATACTTTTTCATTAATTGCATATAAATTGGGGGTAACTCCCTTTTTCTTTTTAAAATATGGCTCTTTAACTCTTCAGTAGTGGACAACTATGATTTAATTTGAAGAAAACAATTCTTTGGAGAAAACACATGCAAACAAAAACCCTGCTCCTTTTCCCTAAGTGATCATGGTGTTGACTTAGATTTGCCCCCAGCAGTCTTTCCCTGAGGTCCTAGAGAAGTTTGCAGCCATGGTGGAAGACGAAGCAGTTTCCTGGTGTTGCAGTGCCACACCTCCAAGAGCTCACTGTGAGCCCCGAACTGCCGTGTATCCATGCCATCCATTCTAGCAGCTGCAGGGGACTCGGGAGCCTTTGAAATGTGGCTAGTATGATTGAGGATGAATTTCAAATTTTAGTTAACTTACAACGTGGCCCATGGCTCTCCTCGTGGGGAAGAGCTCCACGCTGAGCAAGCAAGTACAAGAGCTGTGTTTACCTGTGGGTGTTGGGGGTGGTATCCAATCCCTTTAGAAGAGTGGTTCTCAGAAGGGGTACTTTTTGAATCCCTTTCACGTGCCGGGGAAACTTGGGACGGTGTCTGGAGATGTTTGGGATGGCATGATGGGTGAAGTGTGTATTAGTCATGCTTCTTCGACTGTAACATAATACCTGAGGCCATCAACTTACTAAGAGAAAAGGTTGACGTTGACTCATGTTTTCATTCCATGGCCACTTGGTCCAAATCCATAGGCAGCATCTTATGACAGGGAGCATGTATTGGAACCAGCTGCCCATCTCATAGTGACTGGGAAGCCGCGTGATTAAGAGGAGGGGGTGGGACCCTAATTCTGCTTCAAGCACATGCCCCCTGTGATCTAACTTCCTCCTTAGGCCCCACTTCTTCCTCCTCCCGCTATTGCCACCCTCAGGACCAAGCCTTCAGCACATGGTCCAGATCCAAACTAGGTAGCAGGGTGCTCTTGGCCTCTGGTGGGTGGGGCTGGGATGCTTCTCAGTACCCTCCAGTGCAAACCCCCAGTGTCCTGTGGTTAAGGAACTCTGCTGTCTGTTGATAGGACTTGCCAGGTCCTAAGGCATCCTGTGACACGCTGCAGACCCAGTTCCGTCAGTGACGGGTGAGGACCTGTCCGTGGGGTCTACACTCCAAGCAGACACTGGGCCTGGTAGTACCCAGGTGTGGGCAGGAAGCCAGGCCCCTCCCACCATGGGGCTTCTCGGCTGTGTCGTCGTCCTCGCTGTTCGTTGGTATTAAGTGTAAGATGGTGGTGCTTGGTACGAGTTGGTGACCCAGCACCCGTCCCTTGTGCTTCTGTTTAATGGATCGATTGCTAAGGCGAGAAGCGGAGCACTGTGCCCTGACTCTTGCCTGCAGAGGCCTCTCTCACCAACACGGCTGTGTGCCCAGCTAACAAAGCTCGGCTGGGTCCAGGGGAGGCTGAACATGGCTGTATCCTTCTCGCCTTCCAGTGTTCATTTAACACTGCATGCTATTTAGAAAACCTCTGGAAGTTGGGCGTCTCCTCCAGGTCTGGCAAGGCGGGAACAGTGGGATAATGGAGTTCTTCAGAATGCTAACCAGTGACCCCTCTCCCCCTGCCCCACACCCCCACTCCCAGAGTGCTGTCCTCAAGGTGCACAGCGTGGTCTCTGGAAGCCCAGCACGCCTGGGCCAAGTCGAGCAGGCAGAGGGGGCACGATCAAACGAGCGTCTCCCTGAGCCTGAGCTCATGGGTCGCCTGTGGCAGGATGCGCAGATGCCTCTGGCAGGGAGGACTCCATGCCTGGCAGGATGGCATGGAACGCTCCTTCTTTCTGAGGTGCTGTATGTCATCGTCGCATCAATTATCTTAAGGAAGCTGGGGCGGCTGGCCAAACGGGGGATACTGATGATGGCCATCAAAGAAACCCACGGCGCTTCTCATCCGTGGCTGTCAGTTACCCAGTTTTGCCCATAACACGAATTGAAGGAGGATCGATGTGTCAGCAAGGGAACAAACGAGACAGTTATTCAAGAGTTAAACTGAAATAATGTGCAAAAATAAGCTCTTTGACAAACCTGCAGCCCCCAGGGGACTTGGATCTTGTAGAATGTGAAATTCCTTGAAGCACAAACCCGACGGCCATTAGTATGTTGCTTGGGGTGGCAGGGAATTTTTTTCCCCCTTGTGTTTACAACTGTGAGGATCACGGGGTGCCCTGTGTGGGAGAGGGGAGGTGTCCCTTTCCAGAAGAGAACTGAAACAGCTTGTAACGGAGCCTAGCTCCAACAGCTTCCTTAGGGAGGTGCAATGACCTGAGACGTGTCCCCATGGCCCCTGCTGGAGCCGCCTCAAAGGCATCATTTCAAGCCCCAATTTTAAATTTGGTAGGATGGGAGGCTTCAGGCCACCAACTAAGCAGAGCAGAGACGAGGTTTCTGGGATTTCCATTTCTTGTGTTGATGTCTTGCTGATGGAGTTGGAATTTGGAACCATGGTGAGATCCTTTGTGTCCAGATCCCTTCTGTGAGGCGGGGAGGGATCCAAAAGCCTGGCTTTTTTCCTCTTCCAAAATCTGATGGGAGAAATGATCAGGAGGGGAATGCCTCAGATTCAGTTAGTTCTCTTTGCAGAGCCCAGGATAACCCTCTGCACTGGGGGATTCCTGGTTCTGCAGGTTCTCCCGGGAGCCCCGGGTATCTACTGAGGGAAAATTCTTTGTTCAAGGTGGCGGGTGGCAGCACTCAAGTGTTGAAGGGAAGGAGATGGGTCAAATGATTTTTTTTTTTGGGGGGGTGGTTCATGCTGATTTACGACTCTGCATGCACTTCGACATGCAGCAAGCAGATCTAGAATAATCTCCAGCCTTTGCGACAGTCTGGGAATGCAACTGTTAAACACACGGTGAGCTCAGGGGTGCTTCTAATGGTTTGTGAGCTGTGCTGTGGCAGGCTTTGTGTGCTATCTGTCCGTAAGCCTCTGTTACTATTAGTGTTGGTCATCATTGCTGTTGAAAAATCAAATACCACGAAAAAGCAATGGCAACTTCTGTTGCTGTTTCTAGAAATTGCACACAACTGAACTAAGACTTTGAAGGCCCCTTTCACAGGTGGCCCGATGGCATAATTATTCATTTATTTTACCTTCCCCAAAGGCCTTCTGAGTGAGCCCGATTAAACTTGCATGCTGCCTATCTATACTTTGTCCCCCGCTCTGGGGGCTCTGGATTAGAAGATTGACAGTTGTTGAATAGAAAGCAGAGCCAAACTCACGCTTCATCCCAGATAGATAAGAACATAGCAGTGTTTGGGCTCACCCAGAAGGAATTTCCAGGACTCTGATTCTTGCAAAGTGGGGATTATGCTCCCCAGGGGGAACGAGGCAATGTCTAGAGGTGCATTTTTGTCACCCCTGGGAACCATTTCTGACATCGAGCACGCGGAGTCTCTGGGATGGTACAGGACAAGGCCCCACCACGTGGTGAGGGCCTCCACAGGTCAGAAGTGCCTACACAGGTCAGCCTCTGGCTTGCCAGGATCCTGCCCTGGCCTGATGTGCAGCCACTCACGTGCTGAGAGCACACTGGAAAAGTGAGGGTCAGGTCGGAGGAAGCCCCGTGCGTGTGGGATGAGTGGTGGGTTCCTGAGAGACCGGCCCGGCCCGGCCCTGCCAAGCTGGAGGATGCCCCCCTTCTTTCTGGTGCCATCTAGGTGACACTGGAGCAGCATGGTCCCTGAGAAGGAATTGTGAAAATCAGGCCCAGACTTTTACTAAAGAAATGAACCCAGAAACATCAGTCTTTGCAAGAAGGAGACTGTTTTGCAGAGCAGAGGCTGAGGAGGGCACCCGATTGCCTTCAGTGTTGCAGGTTTCCCACGATTAAAGTTAACTGCATTGCTTCAAGGGGGATATTTTCTGGTTTCTGACATACTCCCCTTGGGTTAATATGGAAATAGTCAAAAGGTTCAAAAGTATATAGAATACTTCTGTATATTCCACATACGGCTGTAGTGGCTGAAGCAGAGTATCAAAATCTTCTATTAATTGCTGTCTGTGTGTGTGTGTGTGTGTGTGTGTGCGCGCGCCTTTATTCTATTTGAGGAAAAAACAATCTCAAATAGCACTACATTTCAAACATTTCAGGTAGCATCTCTAATACGGAAGGATTTGGTGGGGGGCCTACTGGGGATTAACCCGGGGCGTTTACCCACTTGAGCCACGACCCCAGCCCTTTTTTGTATTTAGAGACGGGGTCTCACTGAGTTGCTTAGTGCCTCAAAGTGGCTGAGGCTGCCTTTGAACTTGTGATCCTTCTGCCTCAGGCTTCCCAGCCACTGGAACTACAGGCTTGCATCATGTAGAAGGATTGTTTAAAAATATCTAGTGATTCTATTATCCTGTTTTCTATGATCATGACAATAGCCACAAACAGGGTGGCTTATAACAGCAGACACTGATGCCCTCAATTCGAGGGGGTCAGCAGGCCTGGGTCCTAGAGGCTCAGAAGGGCCAGTCTCTTCCATGTCTCTTCATCTGTGGGCACTCGGGCATCCCTTGGCTTGGGGCTGAATCCCTCCATCTTCCGCTCCTGTCTTCTCATTCCCCCCCCACCCACCCCTGCCAGCTCTCCCACCTGTCTCAGGAAGACCCTGCCATTGGATTAAGGACCCACTGAATAATGTAGAATAGTCTTATTGTCATGTACGTAATCACATTTCCATGTCTCTCTTCCCCCGGGAGGTCCCATTCTGTCTCTTACCACATGAGGCCTAGTCACTGCTTCCTGCCATCAATGACTCTGAATCTCGTCCTAGGGCTGTGGGAGTGTGTGAGGGAAGGGAAAACAGATTGTTATCTTTTGGTCATGGGGTTCTCTTAAGATGCTAATGATTTCTTGAGAAAGACAGTTTGTGGCATATAAAGAGAAGTGTTATGATAAATATGAAAAGAATGCAAGGCTATTGGGAATAGCAATGCTTGTGGAAACTGATTAAAATGATGCAGGAACCTCACATCTCTTCTTGGGGGCTCTCAATGAATGGCCTCATGGGACTTGTAAGGATTACAGAGAACACAGTGTTAACCAGTGCTAAGCATTTGGCATGTGCTGCATCTGGTTTATCTGGAGGTTCAGAGGTGGTCATAAATACCAAACCAAACCACCAAGGCACATACTGCCACGGCCTGATTCCTGTGATACATGCGCTCCTGTCACTGTGACCAAAACACTGGACAAGAACAACTTAGAGGAGGAAGTTCATTGGGGGCTCAGTTCTGGAGGTCTCAGTCCATAGACGTCTTTGGGGAAGCAGAGGAGGGGCTGCAGGGCACATGCACCCTTCCTGGGCATGGCCCCAGTGACCACCTCCAGCCATGCCCACCTGTCGGCAGTCACCACCCAGCGTGTTTGCTCAAGCCCGAATGGACTACTTAGGTTACAGTTCTTTTAATCTTATCATTTTCCCTCTGTATTAATATTCCTGAATTGACGGGGGCTACGGGGGGACACCCCATATCCAAACCATAACTTTCCACCCTGGCTGCCAAAACCTCATGTTGATCTCACAGGGCAAAATGCAGTCAGTCCACCTCCGAGAGTCTCATAGTCTTAAGAGTTCAATTGTCCCAAAGTCCAGTCCAAGCCCAAAGTCTTCTCTGAGACTCGAGGCAAACTCTTGCCTGTGAACTCTTGTAAAAGTCGAAAGCAAGTGACATACATCCTACATGCCATGATAAATAAGAACGAAACATTTCCATCCCAAATAGGATCAGGGGCATGGAGAGAGAAGGGACAGAGCAGGACTGAAAGCCAGAGGAGCAGACGGATCCCGACTCCTTCGGTAACTCCACGTGCAGCATCTCGGACCCGTGGCCCTGAGATGTGTTCTCCAAAGGGCTTGGGCGGCCCTGCCCGCTTGGCCTTGCCGGCTGCAGTGCCCGTGGGCTCTCCTGGAGCCTGGCTTTCTCTGCAGCCAACAGCTGCTCTTGGCAGACTGTCCATGTTACTGGCATCGATTGGTTCCTGAGCTCTTCATTCTGGCTTTTGCTTCCCCTTCACACATCACACTCTCGGGGACAGCTCCCAGGGGCCATGGCCCTGCTATACTTAGGCTGGCCCCCCAGGCCTTCCTTTAAAATCTTGGTGGAAACCTCCATGACCCTTCACCTGACCATTCTGCGTTTTTTCAGAACCAGACACGGATGATACCAAGGTCATCTGCTAGCTGGCCTCCTGGAGTCATGGGCAGCGGCCCCTTCGTGCTCACATGGTCAGCGCTAAGTTGTTTCAGCATGATGAAACAACTTCCTGGGCCCACCTGGGCAAGCCAGGTGCTCCCAAAATCGCAAAGAAATTCCCCTGCTGCATCCTCGAGCCTGTAGTGGGTATGATCTTGCAAGTTTTTGTGACATCCTCAACCATCCTTCCTATTTTCTATGTGCACAGTACATAATCCCTTCAAGTACAACTTCCTCGTCCCCTGGTTTACATGGACTTTTTTAGAGTTAGAATGCAAGTTTTTTTTTTTTAAATCTTAACTCTGCTTTCTTACCACAGTGAACCTGGCTAATAGCTTCCAGTAATATCCCTGCTACTGAATGCAGAACTGCCTTGAAATGTCCTCTGCCAGGTAATTACTCCATCACCTTTAAATTCAGCCTCTCAGTGTCTCGGGACATGGGCAAAATGTAGCCAAGTTCTGTGCCAGAATATAACACCGTGGCCTCTAGTCCAGTTCATGATGGAGTCCTCGTTTCCCTCGGATCTTTTGAGCACACTCTGCTTTCCTGTGGACATTCTGGTCTTCTGAGGTCCCACCACATTCCCTCCTTAACCTCTGCCTACAGCATTCTAAGGCTTTTCCTGTTTGCATCTCTACACCTTTCAAAATTTCTCCCGCCAACCACATTTAAAGACTTCTAAACCACATGTTCATGTTAGTCAGAGCGACAGCCCCACTTCTTGGTAACAATTTCTGTCTTAGCTGGCTTTTTCATTGCTGTGACTAAAACTCCCCACAAGAACAACTTGGAGCAGGAAAGTTTATCTGGAGCTCATGATTTCAGAGGTCTCGATCCATAGATGGCCAACCCCATTGCTCTCGGCCTAAGATGGGGCAGCACATCTTGGCAGAGGGCTCAGCAGAAGAAAGCTACTCGCTCCTGACAGCCAAGAAGCAGAGAAATAGGAGGGGAAAGGGCCCAGGGGAAGATGCATCCTTGGAAGGCCCGCCCCCCAAGTAACCCACCTCCTTCAGCTAGCCCCACCTGCCTGCAGTCACCACCCAGGTAACCCATTCAAATCAGGATGGGCTGATTAGGTTACTGATCTCGCACTCCCTCCACCTTTGGGGATGCTAAGGATTGAACTCAAGGCCTCGTGTACACTAGGCAAGCGCTCTACCACTGAGTTGCACCCCAGCTCACAGCTCTCGTTATCTAATTGCCTCTCCTCCAAATATTCCTACCTTACCAGGAGTTCGGGGGGTGGGGGGTGACAACACACATTCAAACCATGACAGACTAAAAATGGGCTAAACATATGAATAGTCTTAGGAAAAGAAGTAGATGGGTCTAAAATAGGTGTTAGGTTGGAGATGCAAATGAAAAACCGGATAACCACTCCACCTCAATCCATTACAGAGAAGTCAGAAAGCTTGTCTATCCCTGTTCTGTTGGTGCAAAGACACTGCAGGATAAACTGAATACAACCTCTTTGTGAGATACTTTGCCAACCTGTTCTCCAATATGAGACATTTGTACCCTTTAACCTAGAATTGTTACATTTTGAGACTTGTTTTGTGGAGATATCTTAAATGTATGCAAAGAAGTCCTCACTTGGTTTCATTCTTCTGCTTTCATGAATACCAAGTGTCGATCCTGAACTTACTAAATGAGGACACACAAGCATGAAATCTACCAAACGATAGGAAAAAAAGAATAATTCTATATATGGAAGAAGCACCACATGACATGCTTGCATGGATAAAAACAAGATGCCTCATACAGTAGTTCCCCATTATCCATGGTTTTGTTTCTGCAGTGTCATTACACATGGTCAACCAGTCTGAAAAGACAAAATTGAACATAAGAATTAAAATGCATGTTCTGAATGAAATCTCTCGCCATCTCTTTTCTGAGATGAGTTATCCATTTAACGTGTCCGCACTGTATATGGTACCCTCCTGGTAGTCCCGTTGTGTATCATATCAATTATATGGTATCAAAATGCTTGTGTCAGGTGACCCCTCTTGTAATTTGTAATGTCCCCAGATTTAAGAGTAGTGATGCTGACAAATTGAATATGCCAAAGAGAAGTGCTGTGTGCCTCTTCGAAGTAAAAAGCGTAGAGCTCAGTACTCTGTGATTTCTTCCAATTCAAGTCTCATAATGTATTCCCATAGGAGGATACATTATCACAAGTTGCATATAAACCAGGAGGAGGCATATGGTACCGATTGATGTTGGTAGAGCGTGACTGGAAGGAAATCCTAAGATTTGAACCTCCCTAGTCCTTTTAGGAGGAGGTTGGTAGCACAGGAGAGACATTTTTCAGTGTATGTTTGCATTTTCTCTCTGCCTGTATTAGCTAATTCGTTCTCCTTCTCCCTTCCCTTTCCATCTCCTCCTCTCCCACTCTGCCTCTTCTGTGTATGTGTGTAATTGGAGAAATCTCTAAGCTTTCTTGTTTTCCTCTAAATCATGTGATGAAGATGTCTGGCACAGAAGGCAGCGGACTCTTTCTGTAGAAGGCAGAGTCCCTGTAGTGTTTTGGCTTTGTAGACCTTAAGGTCTGTCACAGTAGCTCAGCTCTGTGGTTTTAGGGGGAGGGCAGCTATAAATACTAGATAAAAGAATGGCAGGGCTTTGTTCTTTCCAGCTTGATGTGTGCAGGCGACCAGTCTGGGCAGATTGTTGCCTCCCGGGCATAATTTGCTCACCCTGGTCTAATGGATCTGATCAGTGTTGTGTCTGAAGGAAAGTGTACACTGTCGGTTGCTCTTTCTATTGCAGAGTGGGCTTTTCCCTGTCCTTGTGATTCGGTCCTGATGGCACCACTGCACCTACCATTTGTCTCAAGTTCTTCCCTGTACGTCGTCGTCTTTCTTCAAATCCTTAGCTTAAAATTTATCCTCTCGAAGAGGACACCTAATTAGCCCCGTCTGTCCAATCAGACTCAATATTTTCTTTTAAATTTTAGAGACACTGTTAACAGGGTTATCTGGTACAATTAGGGCCAGGGTGTAGGGTGTGGTAGTTGGGCTCCCAGGCAACCAAACAGTATCTAATGCTTCTGTTCTGGCCCCTTTAGTTGGCTGCGTGTGTCTGTCTGTTTCTCTCTGAGGATGAAACCCAGGGGTGCTTTCCCACTGAGCTATATTCCCAGCTCCTTTTATTTTTTGAGACGGTCTCACCAAGTTGCCCTGCTGGCCTTGAATTTGGCAATCCTCCTGCCTCGGCTTCCCAGGGCACTGGGATTACAGGGGTGCACCATTGCGCCTGGCTCTGTGGACTATGATTTTGAAAATATCTCTTCCCATGTGACTGCCTTTGCAATTACAATGCAGTTGAGTATTTTTAGAGGAAGTTAAACAGGGAGAGCGAGAACAGGGGGCGGGGGGGTTTGGCCTGGGTGCCGAAGGAGGGAAGGATGCAGGGTTGACCTTGCTTGGTGGTGGGGCTGCTTGAGATGCAGCCTGGCAGCTGGGCACTGGGATTTGGAGATGTTCCCTTTCTTCCTGAACAGATTAGAACAGCTCCCTGTGCCCAAACTCTGGGGTTTGCAGAGTACCCGCTTCCCTTCTGCCGGTCAGAAGTCTGGGTCTGTCGTGGGCGCAGGGTCCATTATTAGCAGCTCCCAGCACAAACCCTGGACTCTGAGGCCCTAAGATCTATGGACATTCTTCATCAAAGCCCTTGATGGGGGCGTTGGAGTTTCCACGCCTTCCTCTGTCACCCTGGCTGTGAGGTCGGTGGCTTTGCTCCACCAGAGCCACCCGCCAGGATGTGCTGCCTCACTACTGCCCCAAAAGTTATGGGGCCACCTGGTCATGGACAGAAACTAGGAGCCAAAGCAAACCTTTTGTCTGTAAGTTGGTTATCTCGGGGATTTGTCATGGTAACGGAGAGCTGACTTGGGTGTCACTCGGCTGGGTCTGCTGTAATGGGATGGATGCACGTGCTGACACAAGTCCTCAAGAACTCTGCCCTGGAGTTGGGGGCAGTCCTGGGACCAGCCCACCCTCAAATTGCACTTCTCCCCTCAACGGGCTGTGTCTGGCCGCTCATTACCAGCGTCAGTGTTTAATGAGATCGTACCTGCCTTGCAGGGCTGTTGTGAAATAAGTGGAACCTTGGAAAGCCGGAGAGGAATTGGCCAGAGGAGGTGCCAAAGTCCAGGCCTTTCCTTCCGTCTTCCTTCATATACTACACGTGGCTGTGTCCTTGACCCGCATCAAGGCAGCAGTCTTGAAAACTTGCTAGCTCTTCAGATTCGCCAGGGATCCGTGAAAAGGGAATGGGGTGGGCGATGGCATTAGAGGGCTCTTGGTTAAATGTGGCAGCTATTATTATGAAAATACAGCATTGGTCTTGGCTGGTTTTAAGCTCAGCTTTAGGATGGCTGCCTGTAGGTTTTCCCGGCCATCTCTGCTGTGAAACGGGTGCTTCTGCTTGTGGAGTCGGTTGGTCCTGTGTCCTGACCCACAGGGGTTACCCGGCGGGAAGTCGGGCAGACATGGAAGAGTGTACTCTTTGCTCTGGAACCACAGGGCTGCCGGCAGAGTGCTGAGTGGTTAAAAGTGGATTTGCCCTGCAGTATAATCGCTGCAGGCAGTTTTGGAGGGCAGGATGCCAGGAGCCTGGCTGGGCACTTTCTGTCCTTGGAAAGAGCAGGGCAGCTTAAGGGACCTCCCAGATGATGAGGTACCTATTCTCACTCAAGGCTCAGCCTTGGTTGGGAGCACGGAGGAGTCACCAGCCTTGTGATGACTAATCTGAGTGACGCTGTATGACGTTCTACAGTGTGGACAGCCCACGGTGAAGGGAGTGAGGTCTTGCCTCATGAGCAGAGTTGACGGGTGTGATAGATCTTGGACACCAAGGGAAACTACCTGTGTGTATTGCAGCCGCTGGATTAAGACCCAGTTCACATTCCACACCGTCCATCAAAGCGCATTACCTGGTGGAGTTTAGTGTGCTCACAGACCAGCATCATACAGGTTCTGCCTCTGTGGCTGCCATGTCATTGGGCCTGCTGTTGGGGTTCCTTCCTGTCCTACCATGTGTCAGACCACACCCCTTTAGATTGCTGCATAGGATTCCACTGTAGGTGTAACTGGATTTTGTTCATCCAGAAGCACATTCAGGTTGTTGCCATCTGTATCTTTGGCTAAACAATATTTTAGTGTAATATTAAGGCAGTGAAAATGCTTGTAATAAGTTCCGTGAGCCACACAGTGTCAGTTTCAGGTGCAATGGGGCTAGTGTTTCTGAGCCGTCCTTTTGCCTCGGGATCCCGTGTCCCATCACTGACATTTCCATCCCTTGCTCATTGGGGGCCTTTTGCATCCCTTTTGACGTTTTCAAATGTTACCTGATGGCGTTGTTGAATTTGATGGCTGAGATTGCGGGCATCCTGTGGGTTTTGCCCCCAAGGTGAGTGACATTGGCATGTGTGAGATTTGAACGTGGACGTCTGGATGAACAGGCCTGCACACTCACACGCCTGCATCTGTGCCTGTCATCAGTGCTGTGACCAGACTTTGTAGCGTGCGTTTCCCAGAATTGCTATAACAAATGCCCACCAGCCGGGTGCCTTAGAGCACCAGAAAGGTATTCTCTTTGGGTTCTGGAGCCCAGAGTTAAGGTGTGGTCAACATTGGCTGCTTGTGCAGGCTCCACCGGAAACCCTTTCCACCTCTGGGTGTCCCTTGGCTTGTGGCCGCATCCCTCTAGTCTCTGCCTGTGTCCTCATGTGGCCTCCTACCTTGCTTGTCTGTGAATCTCTTCCAATAACAAAGCCATCAGTCATTGGACTAGGGTCCACCCTACTAGAGTCTGGCTTCATGACATCTACAAAGGCCCTGTTGCCGAACATGGTTGCATTCGTAGGTACCAGGGGTTAAGAGTCGAACATGGGTTTCTGGGGATCACAGTGCCACCCAGTATGGGAGCCGTGATCTTAGCTATATCATTAGTCAATAACTTACGGGTGTCCAGAAATATCTCTGCTGCAGCAGGGTTGTTTAATTGCGCAGGTGGTTGCTGTTCTTTGACAAGTGCTAAAATCCATCCCTGGGGGTGCGGGTTGCTTGGGGTCAGGGAGCTTGTGAGCGCCGAGATGGGGAATGAACCCCATCTGCCTCTGTTGGAATCCAGAGAGGCTGTCTGTGCTTTGCAGCTGAGGTTCAGGGGAGGTTTATTTGCCTGTGCTTCGGGATCAGCGACTGTAGGCTGGAGCTGTTTGGGTTTCCGTACGTCTGTCCATCTCTGTTTATTGTTAAAATGCCCACTATTTTCTTAAATACACTGTGGCTTTATTAGGGTTTTGCCCCTAATAAGCTTTACGATCCATGCCTTCTTGTAGTTTCTTGTTTGAGTATGCCACCCTAGGCGATCCTTCTCATTTATAGCACCCACTGAGAGCATCCCAGGGGGTGTCCTCTCAGATTGGCCCTGTTTTTCTCCCAGTTGGATACTGATTTTTGGAGATATGGGAACTTGTTGTCTGCTGGTTTTAGGATGTGTGTGTTCATTAATTCTCGTCATTTTTTATTTTAACAATGCTCATAATAACTCATCAAAAAATTAATGAGCTTTATTATTTTAGAGTAGTTTAGGGTTTATAGGAACCACTTTTTCTTTTTAGTTGTTGCCTGGCAATGAACATCACCATCAACATATATGTGCAGTATCATTTTGAAATAGACGTTCCAAAAGAACTTTTGCTTATAGTCAGGATAAAAACCCCGCAGAATCCAGTGTTGATTACGAACATCCTTTGCATTCTGGGTGCATGGCTGCCTGGACCAAGGCTTCTTACTGGAATTAGTTCTTTTGCTAATGAGCTTCCTGGAGGCTTCTCGCACATAAATCCCTTGACAAATTGTAAGTATTGTGTTTGCTCTTATTCAACTTTGCATCCGTGATCGGACGAAGGAGTTGCTTTTTCTTAAAGTAGCATTTTTAAAGATTTCTCCTTGGGAAAAGGGTAGGAAGAGAGCTCATTGTGGAAATAATCCCCTGTGGCAATATGTTCATGTTTGTATCTGACATTTCAGAATGGTTACGTAATATTAGCTTAGGCTCCGAGTATCGCCTCCATGATGTGCCTTCATTACAGAAGGGACGGGAGTTGTGACTTAGGGTGAAGAAACCCAGCAGAGCCCACATTGGCCAGGTGGTCGAAGGTCAAATCGTGAGAGAGAAGGCTTGTCAACCTCCTGGGGTGGTACTCTGAGAAGGACACTGTGTCTTGTGCACTTCCTGCTGGAGTGTATGACTTGGATCTAAACTGGTGACGTTTGAAGGTGGTCTAACTTACTGAATTGTCCTGCCCCAGTGTGGATTTCTTCATCTTGCTAATTGCTGTGTCTATGGAGAACATTCACCTAAGTGGACTCCAGGTGCCAGTTTGACAGAACTCTGTGCTAATTCTGCAACTTTTTGCAAGCCTTAAAATTATTACAAAACAAATACTAAAGGATTACTTTGTGTAATTTCTATGGTTTTGTATGAGCACCTAACTTTTTGGTTGGTTATTAATTCTATACAAAGAATGCAGAACGTCACTGATGCCGATCTTCAAACTATTGACTGAGACCTCATTTCACTTGAATAGAATATCATGGAGGAAGGACTGGTTTGGCATTTGGATTCTGAACATTTTAAAGGCTTTTAAGAAGTCCATTTTCTTCATCTCCTTAAGAAAGCCTGCGTACAGTTAAGCTCCTCATCTGTGGGTTCCATATTGTGGAATCGACCAAATGCAGATCCAAAATATTCGGGGTGGGGGATTGTTTCTGCACTGAACATGTACAGACTTTTTTGGGGGGCCATTATCCCCCCCCACAATTGCAATATAACCACTATTTACATAGCATTTACATTGTATCTTAAGTAACCTCGAGATTGAAAGTATATAGGTGGAAGTGTGTAGGTTGTATGCAAATTCTAGGCTGTTTTAAAAGTTAGGACTTCTGAGAATCTTTGGAATGTGGTATCCATGGGAGACCTGGAACAGTCTCCTGCAGATACCGAGGGTCAACTGTGTGTTCAAAGTATAACATCTTTTAAGTGCGTTTGAGGAATTAGGGATGTCGTTTCATGGTATAGTGCTATCCTAGTATGCACAAAGTGCTGGATTGGATTCCCTCCACTGCAGTCGGTCAACCAATCAGTAATGTATTGGAGTTTTTAAGTGTTACATCTAATGAGTTGAGCTATTCAAGAGCATTCTGAATTTAATTTTTTAAATCAATGCTGTGCACCATGTCATTTGATACTTAGACTTCCTCTCAGTCTTACTGGGAGAGGCCCCCTTTTCCCTCCCATTATCCAGAAATCTTGAAAAGAACCCATGCGAAGCGTGAGTCTGGTTGCCATATCCCACAGGGTGGGATGGTGGTACCTGTGTTGCCCAAACTGAGCAAGGGGAGGCCACCATATTCATGGGTCTGTCCATCTTACATGTCACACATGCGCTTCATGAAAAAGATGTTTCCTCAAGTGAATTTTCTTGGACATTGTTTATTTCCACATCCAGCTTCTGAAGAGATGGGATTTGGAGCTTTGTGCTTCCATGCTGTGCTGATAGAGTTGCTTCCATCTGGCTAGGTCAGACGGAGTCTGTTCATCTGTTTCCTGTTGCTGCGACAGATTTCTCAGGCTGGGTACTTTATAAAGTAGGGAGGTTATTCTGGAGATCCAGAGCCTGGTGCAAGCATCTGCTCAGTTCTGGTGAGGGCTTATGGTGGAAGGAGCACAGGTAAGAGGAGACCACGTGAGGTGAGATAGGAAGCGAGAGGGATCTAGGGTCCCAGGAAGGAGTGAGTCCTTGCCACCTTTTGTAACTGGCCCCTAAGCAGGATTTTTCTGATTCTCTGCTTTCCCATTGAATAATTGCAATGAAGTCAATGCCGATCCTCTTTCCTTGAGTGGGGAAAAAAAAATAAGTGTGTATGTTGTGGGAGGCAGATGGGCATTTTGTCTGATTCCTTGCAGGTGGCGGGATCCTGTAGGTACCTTATTGTGCTGCATATCAAACCTAGGCTGCCTGCAGCATGAGGTCACGACGAATTGGCTCTCATTTTCTACGGTCTCTGTCACAGAGCACCTGGGCATGTTTCCTTGGAGAATAAATACGAAATAGGATAGAGCAAAAAAGATAAAGCCAAAACCATGGAGACATGAGGGAATTCTTCATGTCTTGCTGGGGTCTGACTGTCTCCCTACTAACTCTGCACCCCAAGCCGTGCCCTGTGAATTAACTTGCTTGAGATTCCTGAGAAAACATTTCCAACAATTTTTATGTCGGTGCATAATATTGTAATAACTTTCTCAGTTTGGGGTATCTTTATTTTAAAAGGGAAGTCACTGTATGTAGACACATTTTTGCGCAGGGAATGTTTAAGTTCTCAGGAATTGGTGAGAATAAACGGGCAGTCATTTTCTAGGGTTGGGAGGTGTAGTCGTTGATCTTGGAGAAGTCGCTTTTATGAAAAACTTCCAAATTGACATTGCTTCCTCCATCCCTGGTTTGATGCTGTTGCTTTG
Organism: Spermophilus citellus; assembly: GCF_964194105.1. Lineage (NCBI taxonomy): Eukaryota > Metazoa > Chordata > Mammalia > Rodentia > Sciuridae > Spermophilus > Spermophilus citellus. Next base: position 4,798,486 of record NC_138190.1, read on the forward strand.
TAAGAATATGATTTATAGGAACTTAACCTCTGGCCATCTCTGTTGCTGGCTTCCTTGCCCAGATAGGGCCAGAATCATCTTGTTAAGAAATTTCTCAAAGAATCCACGAAACAAGTTTTAGCCACTGGGGAGTCTTACCTCATCTTCCGTGAGATAAAAGGTTCTTGAGGGTTAGGGAGAAATTCTAGAATCAGATACAGTTTGGGGAAGATAGGGGGCCCAGAAGTAGAACTGTGGTTTTAAGCAACTTTCATCTCTACTTGTTCCCATTTAGAAAATCTCTCTATTTGGAATCCATAGGTTGTAGTACCTTGAATGGGCTTATTTTATTTTTGCCAAGATTGAGTTGGAACCCAGGGTCATACGCATGCTGAACTAGCACCCTACTACTGAGCTACACTCCAAGCCCTTGTTTTGTTTCTCTTGTAATTATTAGCATATGCCCAAATCCATTTTGGATTTCTCTCCCCTGCCTCCCTCCTTCCCTCCAAGTGCAAGCGCCACAATTTACATTTAAGCCCTCTGTCAGCAGGGGATTGGTTTCAGGACCTCCAGAAAATGCTTAAGACCCTTATATAAAATGACAGTCTTTTCATACAACTCCAGCAATCCTCCCATGCACTTCAAATCTTCTGACTTATTGGGTGCATTATGTTGCATTAGATGTATGATACATTGTATCACATTGTATCAGGTGTGATGCATTGATAACTAAGTTAATGGTACTGTGTCTATGTGGTGCTGAGGATAGTACCCAGGGCCTCGCACGTCCTAGGTGAGCACTTTCACCGCTGAGCCACAACCCCAGCCCAAGAAAAGGTGAATTCTGTGTAGATACTTACATCACTCAGGGGACAACGACAAAAGTCTGTAGAGAGTTATTTCCCGGACATTGTCGATCTTGGTGGGTTTCTGTCAAAGCTGGGAAACCCACAGATCGAGAGGAACAACAATAATCAGCTTCATAGCATATCCCTGAAGGTAGTGGATCTTGGGGGTTTTGCCATCTCCCCACTTAATCAGCCACCAATATGGATGCACCGGGGTCTCGGTTTCTTCAGTGAAGTTACAGTAAAGTCAGATGCCCTAGACTAGTCTCAAGCTCCTGGGTTTTGACCTGAAGATGTGTATGTGTAAAGGAAACGTGAAAACTCCTGTCCCCATCTTTGACCTTTCTTGTCCCTCTTCACCTTATATTTACACACCTCTTCTTTCCTCTTAGAGAACTCGCCTTCTAGAGCTGGTGTGGCCCTGCTCTTGGAGAGATGGGGTGGGGGCTTCTGATCCTTCTAAGGAGTGTGGGACTGCCCCTGGCGAAGGGTCTCTAGAAGGCTGCATGGTGGACTCTGTCTTCTGGGACTTCCGTGATTCTAAGCCCTGTCTGACAGAGGAGGAAGAAGATACTGTCAAAAGTGTGTCTGCATTGCTTGCCCAAGGCCATCTGGAGCTGGTACGTGGGCCAGGGACTCAAATAGGGAATGTTTGCTACGCGGTAATCTGGTTGAATCAGCAGGTCACACGCTGATTGCATTTGGAAATGGATTAGTGGCTATTGCCCCGCTGATAGGAGGGTACTAATTATTGTGTGTTTGAAGTATAAATACCTCTTTGCCTAAATATTAACCTTGTTTCAGTCTTTTAACGTAGAGGGTTTATCTACTAAATACTTTTCAGAGTTGTAGAAAAAGGGATCCTTGGCCATGCTTCAACAAGTGACCCTCCAAGTAACTAGCGCAGGTTATACATTAAAGCTGGTTTTCTTTTTAAGCAGACCTAAAGAGCTCATCAGCAGCAAAACAATAAGAGTGCCTGATAGCTGGGATTTTTGGCAACAACATAGTGCGTTCCAAATAGGCAGAATAAAATTGACCATCATATTGTGATACATTTAAATGCCACACTGTCATTCAGTGAGTGCGGAAATGTCATTCTTGAAGTTTTGAGTGTTTGCTTTAAGTTTTTTTTTTTTCCTTACTGTCTGTATGAAGGCAATCTAAAGGCCAGGAGACCTAGAAATCCAACGGATAGTAACTGTAAACGTGAGGATCTGTCCTTGCTCCGACCCGGTGACATTTACGTGGGTTAACATTATCTGTCATGTGTCTCCAGGTATCCTGTAGTTTTCTCACTTAAGATGAGGTGTGTCTCTCCAAACCCAAGTAGAAGGAGCAGATAGAAATACTCCGTGTGTGCATGTAACACCCACCATCCTTTATGGGGAAGACCGAGGATGAGCTGGAAGGCTCTGCAGCTTGGCACCCCCGGTCTCCCATAACACTAGCCACGTCTGCAGTATCTGGTTATAAATAATGGCACTGAGGTTGCACTGCTTGATGTTACTTCTCACATAGGCAGGAGAAAGGTGTAGAGGAGACTGATCAGTCAGGAAGACTCAGGGAAAACAAATTGGAAAAAAGATCTCATATTCAGAAAAGATGGCTTTTATTTTTTTATTATTATTATTTTTTTTTTTTTGGATATCGGGGATTGAACTCAGGGCACTCGAGCACTGAGCCCCATCCCCAGCCCTGTTTTCTGTTTATAGACAGGGTCTCACTGAGTTACTTAGTGCTTTGCTTTCGCTGAGGCTGGCTTTGAACCCGTGATCCTCCTGCCTCAGCCTCCTGAGTTTCTCCGATTGTAGGTATGAGCCTTTGTGCCGGGCTGATTCAATGCAGTTTTAACTTTACAATATTTTGAGCTTACGTTGGCCGCCTGAGCCCCTGGGACTTAAAAGAGTGTGCTACTGCCCCCAGCTGAGCAGGTGGCCTTTAAAAGATTGAGGTTTTAAACATATCTACATAAGTGTCAAAGAGGAAGGAGAGACCAGATGTGGAGAAACAATTTGAGCAGTAGGGAGTAAAGTTGGGAAACGGAAGGACCTGCTAGTGTAGAAAGCCCAGAATGCTTTCTTCTGTTTTATTCGTTTATTTTTTGCAGTGGTGGGGATGAAACCCAGGGCAGTACCACTGAGCTCCACCCCGGTTGCTCTGCTCTGTTTTTGAACCTGAGGTTAGCAGGGTGCTTCTGAGACTGAAGTTCTTCATGACCCTGTAGAATTGCCTTTCGTTTCCTCTCTGAAATTCTGTGAGTGTTTTTCCTCCCAAAGATATTAATTTGGAGCAGCAGTGAGCTCCAGCTTCCTCCGTTTTCCATCCCACGCACATATCCAGCTTCCCACCGGCCAGAATGTACGCCAAATGCCAAGAGTCGGACGCGTGTAGAATGCCTTTTCAGAGAAAGAAATGTGTGAAATGTCCAGAGCGTATGGAAAATGTCTAGATCATGCAGCACAGCTAAGCCGAGGGGTCCGCCCGCCTGGAGCTGTAGAGCAGCCCAACGTAGGCGCTCCACTGAAGCGCAAGCCCAAGAAGGGACCTGCGGGCAGCCCTCATCCTGCCTTTCAGTCATTTACTGAAGATGCTCCCCCCCTTTTAATGCTTTTTTTTTAAATGATCTTTATTTGGGGCTGGGGTTGTGGCTCAGCGGTAGAGTGCTCACCTAGCATGTGGGGGGTCCTGGGTTCAATCCTCAGTACCATATAAAATAGTATTAAAAAAACAGGGATTATGTCCAACCACAACAAAAAATGATCTTTATCCTTTTTAATTATACACGACAGTAGAGTGTTTTGCCATATTTATATGAACATGGAGTACATCTTAGTCTAACTTTGATTTCGTTCTTGTGCACGATGTGGGGTTTCACTGGTATTCATATATGAACATAGGAAAGTGTCTAATTCATTCCACTCTTCCATTCCCATCCCCCCTCCCTTCGCTTCATTCCCCTTTCTCTAATCCATTGCACGTCTATCCTCCCCACTCCACCTGGTGTGTTAGCATCCACATATCATAGAGAACATTTAGCCTTTGCTTTATGGGATTGGCTTACTTCACTTAGCATGATCGTCTCCAGTTCCATCCATTTACCTTCAAATGCCATAATTTCATTCTTTAAGGCTCAGTAATACTCCATTGTGATATATACCCTGTTTTCTTTATCCATTCATCTGTTGAAGGGCACCTAGGTTGGTTCCATATCTTACCTGTTGTGAATTGAGCTGCTATAAACATTGTTGTAACTGTCACTATAGTGTGCTGATTTTAAGTCCTTTAGGTATAAACTGGGGAGTGGAATAGCTGGCTCAAATGGTGGATCCATATCCTAGTTTTCCAGAGTGATTGCACCAATTTGTAGTCCCACCAGAATGTACGAGTGTACCTTTCCGCATATCCTCAGCAACATTTATTGTTGCTTGTATTCTTGATAATTGCCATTCTGAGTAGAGATGGAATCTCAGTTTTTATATTTCTAAAACTGCTAGAGAGGTTGAACATTTTTACCATATATTTGTTGATTATCTGTATTTCTTTGAAGATTTCTTTGATTTACGATGGGTCTACATCTGAATAAGCTCAATGTAAGCTCAAAATTTTGTAAAGTCAGAACTTCATTGAATCAGCCTGGCTCAATGGCTCATACCTATAACCCCAGAAACTCGGGAGGCTGAGGCAGGAGGATCATGGGTTGGGTTCAAAGCCAGCCTTAGTAAATTAGCAAGGCCCTAAGCAACTAAGGAGACTGTCTCTGAATAAAATACAAAAAAGGCTGGGGATGTGACTTGGGGATTAAGCACCCCTGGCCAAAAAACAATTTCATTGAATCTACTTCAACTTTCCCAAGCATCATAGCTTAGCCGGATGGCTAAGTTTGTTTGGGCTGCTATAAGCTACCAATTTGTTTTGTTATAAACAGAAACTCACTTATATTTCCGAGGGTTGGAACTCTTCGATCAAGGCACAAACAGGTTCAGTGTCTAGCAAAGACCTGTTTTCTCATAGACAGTGCCTTTTCGCTGTGTCCTCAAGGGAGAGAGGACTAAGGGAGCTCTCTGGGAACCCTTTCATAAAGGCACTGATCCCCGTTGTAGGGGCCCCACCTCCCGGGGGTCTAGCCCATAGACCTCATATCCCAATACCATCACCTTAGCAGTTAGGTTTCAACATAGAAATTTGGGAGGGGATGCATGGCATGAACATGATAGATTGGAGGAGGTACTGCAGGGAATGGTATTTTACCTTTATAACAGAAAAGTGCTCATTCTCAGTCATGTCATTGAGCCCTTTTGACCCCGGTTGGATCAAAGGAAATATGTGTTGTCAACAAACCTAAAATCAAACCGGGCCAACACTGCCTGCCTGCTGCCGTGTGTCTAGACCTGTGGAAAGCCATGCTGTTCTATAGGGTGTCATTCTAATAATATATCTGAGTTCAAGTCACTGAGCCAACGCTGGTAGTCTTTTCTGGAGCAGCAGAGGTACAATGATAAATGAAATGCGTTTTCTTTTTTTTTTTTTAAATAGCCTGATTGGGTAAGAACCAGCCTGAACACAGACAAGCCCCGGAGCATGAAGGATGCCCAAGGACGGCATCAGCTTTACAGCTTACCCTTTGAGGAACAGTGAATTTATGCAGAGGAAAAGGCCAAGGGACATCTTGGAACAGGGGAAAAAACGGGCGCAGGCATGCATTGCTGATTACACGTGCTCCGGGGACTGCTAGACGTCTGGTTGAGTGGTTTCAGGTGATAGCTTGGGGTAGCCATGAGGTCCCAGTGAGTCTGGGATGAGCTGATCAGATCACAGCCGAGATGGTGGGTGGGGCACCCAGGCTGCTGCCACCACCACTGTTCTTCAGGAGCTGGTCTCTGTCCTTGTGTGGAACCATCTAGAACAGGTGGGTCATATAAGGAGGGAGTCTCTGGCCATGCATGGTGTCTCTGACAGCCTTCAGGAAGGGGCCACGGTGGGAGGGCTGGGTTCTCCTGGTGGAAGCTTACCCCCTGGGCTTGGATTTTTATTGCAAAGGAATGCTGGTAGGTGTTGAGCTCTGGACGTGTTCCCCAAGGGCAGGATGCGCACAGCTGACCTCAGATACTCGTATAACCAGATTCCTCTTCTAGAGATATGCAACGATTTGGGAAAAACACACAATGAACTGTTTAGTTTCTAAAGTGACGAGTAAGGAAAAGTTAGACATGGTCTGAATGCATGAGATAAATGTGGATAATATTCTATTTTATTACTTGCTTATAGTATGTTATAAACAGATCTATGAAAAGCTAAAGGGCTGGGGTGTAGCTCAGTGGTAGAGCTCTTGCCTTGCATGCAAGAAGCCCATGATTCCATCCCCAGCACTTCCAAGGGGGGAGAAAAGCTAAGTTTATCAAAATCTTCCATGGTGTTGTCCACAGTTGAAAGAAATGTAAACCAACATATAAAGATGCAGAATTAAACTGAAACTGCATAAAATGAACTGTTAACACTATAATAATTCTGTAGCACTTCCTGTTGCTGTTTCTGGGGTCAAGAATTAATATATGGGTAAGTACCTGCATTGTTCCAGGTTTAATTGTACCATCCATGGTCCCTAGAAATGTGACTTGGGACTGATTTGTGGGCCCACTTTCCCTGAAGCATGCTCTGGGCTCTCTGCCATCCCTCACCACTCAGGAGGATGAGCCAGGAGGCCAGCAGCAGGCCATCCCAATGAGCAAGACCCTTGGAACTGCAGTCCAGGCTGTCCCTGTGTGTGTTTTGGGTAGAACACTAAGTCTCTGGGAGGTCCCGGGCATCCTTACCACCTGAGTGACTTGGTTTCCCTTCTTTGCCTTTCATGTACATGCTGTCTTGTTGATTGACAGGGTTTTAAGTGCAGTGATGCTCCACTTGTACATGGTCATCAAGTGCAGGGCTGGGGACAGTGGCTCAGTCTTATTGTTAAAGCTCAAGGTTTCTGAGAGTCTGGCTCAGAAAGCATTGTCATGGAGGTTATGAATTAGCATGTGTGAAGCGAATTTGATGGTTATGATGGGTGCTGGATGCAGGGCTCCCATGCCTTGGGAGACTTTGAAGTTGAAAAAAAGTGTGCTGTGCTGTGTGTGTGCGCGCGCACGCATGCATGTGGTGCAGCTAGAGCGCCACACCTTTGTAGCCTCAGGGAAGCTGAGGGAAGGAGCTGGGTCCCAGTACCCCCCCAGGCCACACCCCCCACTGACCTCACTTCTTTACACTGGCTCCGCCTCTTAAAGATCCCACCACCCCCCAGTAGCACCACAGGCTGTTGCCAAGCCTTGTAACACATGGCCTTTAGGAGACATTTAAAATTCAAACCATAACATGTTATTTAATAAATGATGATGGAATGGCTTTTCCCCCTTTTGGAAATGTCAGGAATGTTTTAATGATTTTTAGTACCTTATATTTTCTAATAGTTGGTCCTGTTTGACTTGGACATGGAGCTGTAGAATCCAGATCTAAAAACAAGCTCAGGATTCAGTTGTTGATTATTACTGAAATGTTTCTTAATCCACATGGAGCTGCCGTTCTTGAGCCAGTTGAGAATGAGAAGCCCCAGGGTGTGAATCCTTGAACAGTCCACTGGAGAAGTCCAGGAGTAGAGGGAATGTTGGTTGGCTTTTCTGGCGTCGTGAGAGGTGGGCATAGAGGCAGGTGGATTTGAGGTCCTTCCTGTCCCCCTATGAGGGAGGTAATTTCAGATTTATTGTTATTACTACAAATTTGCAGTGCTAGGGACGGAACCCAGGCCCTTGCATATGCTAGGCCAGTGCTCTGCTGCTAAGCTCCACCTCCAGCCCCTCGGAATTGTTAATGAAAGCGATGAAGGAGCTCATCCTACTGATAGTCTCTGATCTGTTTGTGGTTTGGTGTGATGGTCCCTGGGGCCAAGCACAAACCATAGTGTTTGTGTCTCTAATTGATCTGAAATCCATTCACCACCTGTTTTTAGAATAATTATCGAGTGATATACATGCATTTGCCCTGTTTTTATATCTACCAGAGTCGTGAACAAATGTGCTCACCTTCTGTGTGTGTACATTTCTGGACAACATTGTGGAATCGCTAAAGAGTTAATCCATAATTTTGGTTTGTGCGTCCTCTGTGTCCACCCTCCCTCCACACAGGACCAGAGCTCACCAGAGTGTCCTTGGCCTGCCTGTGGATTCTCTGCAATAGCGATGCTGAAGCCTAGTGTGTTTATGGAGTTTGGGATTCCTTGGGCTGCTGGAACGAAGCAGTACCAACGGGGCAGCTTAGAAATGTATTGTCTCCTGGTTCTGTGGGCCACAGGTTCAAAACCAAGGTGGCAGCAGGGTCTGCCCCCTTCAAAGCCCCTTGGTGGGGGGCCCTTCCTTGCATCTTCTAGCTTCCGGTGGCTCTGGCAGTCCTTGGCCTTCACCTTGTAGACGCCTCCCCTCCGTCTCTGCTGGTCACCTGGCCTTCTCCCTGCTGGGTGTGTCTTTCTAGAGCTCTTCTTGTTTTCTCCTCCCAGGGCTGGAATTGGACCCAGGGCCTCACAATGGAGCCACATCCCCAGCCCTGTGTTGACTGATACCTTAAGAGGGTATCATCTTAAATGAGGGCCCACCCTAGTCTAACTTGAGCCCACCTTAGTTTAACTGTTGACGTCTCCGTGGATTCTGTGGCAGAATTAGGCCATGTTTGGAGGGTCTGCAGATTAGGGGGACCCAGTTAAACCCATAACACTGGCCGTGTCCCACCAACCCACCCTCCTTGCAGATTGAGCTGTGGTCCGTGGTAGCTACGTGAGCATGCATTTAGAGACTTTTTTGTAAAGAGGCCAAAGAAGTCCAAGCAGCACATTGCTTGACTTTGATAAAATTAACATGTAAATAAAACAAAGCTGCAAGCACAGTGTTCCCTCCAAGGTCAGCAGGGACTGCTGTCCCCTGCCACACAGCGGCCTGTCGGGGTAGGGAGGCCCCACACAGATCTGGTGGGAAGTCCTCCTCCTGATGGAAGGGCCCATCTGGAGTAAATGAAGCCCAGTGGGTGTGTGTGGCCTTCCCCTCAGAAGGGGATTTCTTGTGTGCTCTGGTTCACAGGGACAGTTGGCTGGTCTGCAGTTTTCACAGTTGCATGCCCAGGTGGATTTTGGTCCAGGAGCCTGCTCTTGGTCACACCTCGCGGGATCTGGCTGTTCCACGTGGCTGGACGGCAGGAATTCCCCAAATGCAGGCTGAGTGCCCTCTTGCCTCTCCTCTGGGGTTCTCGGATTCAGCCATGAAGCACCAGCTCTGCCACACCCACGGCCACCAAAGGGTCACCTGAGTCTGGCCACGTCGAGCTTAGCCCTCGCCCTGTTCTAGTGACAGGATCACAGGAGAGAAGCCATTTTGCCCTCGTGGTTTTTTTTTTTTAATTTTTTCTTTTTAAAGAGTAACAGGAGAATTTTTTTTTTGAATTTTAATATTTATTTATTTATTTATTTTAGTATTTGGCGGACACAACATCTTTGTTGGTATGTGGTGCTGAGGATCGAACCCGGGCCGCACGCATGCCAGGCGAGCGCGCTACCGCTTGAGCCACATCCCCAGCCCTGCCCTCGTGGTTTTAAAGCTGGGATCCAAAGCCCTTTCCATGGGGCCTCGTACAGCTTTCTCCTAAAGTTGTTACCCTGCAGAGGAGGCTTGGGGGCCAAGTTGGACCTTGTTCAGGACTCGTGGCTCTTTCCAGGGAACCGTGTTAAACAAACAAATGTCCAGTGGGAGATGTTCTCTGGAAGTCCCGGAGGCGGGCAGGTGAGACCTTGACCTTGGAATTTCCTCTCTTGGCAGCGGTGGTCTCACATGTAAACAGGAGGTAACCTGGGTGTCCTGTTGCTGAGCTCAGCCCTTGGAGACACTCGGGGCCCTGGAGGATCAGCTTCCAGAAGCAATGCTGAGAATACTTTGCTCATCATCATGAGAGCCCTCAAACAGCACAAGCTTCTTAATATGAGCCCCAAGTAATGAGCACGTGTGTCCAACCTTTCCGCTTTTTCTGGAGATAATGTGGGACTCGTAAACAAGCCGACCAAACAGAGCCCGGAATGGTGCTTTGGAAGAAGTCTTAGCCCTGTCCGTGAGATAACATAAGTACTTTAAAGTCACAAAGGGACACTTTCTTTCAAGGGAATCTCCTCTGTGACGGTGATGCAAGGTGATGAAAGTTTCTTATGTCTTTATGTCAAGAATTTAGTGAAATAGATCACATGCGCTTAGGATTGACCTCAGAGTACACCGAGAACTTCAAGCGGGAACTTTTCTCTCATTTAAAATGGATGTGGAAATGTTTCACGAGGGGAGCAAGTTATTCCCTGGGGACTTGGGGGGTGGGATTCAACGGTGTGATCTTTCCAAATCTGGGTGTTAAAGGACTAACCTATTAGACCCGGGAGGGACCAAAAATGTACTCGTGCATGGTGCTACCTGTTGGCCACGTGTTCTGTGGATGGTTTTGCATGGTGTGCTTTAAGGGAACAAGTAGAATGACGTAATGATGATGGTGTGCGGAGGCTGGAGGGGAGTGGGATTGACTGGGTCGCTGTCTCTGCCCCGTTTCCTCCTTTCTGCTAATGCACTTCCAGCTTCCGCCCCTGTTACCTTCACTGTGTAGCAGGTGACCCCAAAGCCCAGCTGGTGGTGGATGGTCTCTCATGAGTCCTGTCACCTGAGGCACCCAGGGTGCCTCAGCTGGCTGGTTCTCACGAAGTTGTAGGCAAGGTGTCAGCATGGGGTGAAACCTTGGGAAACCTGTTTGGGCTGCAGGCTCAGTTACATGCCCTTCCACGTGTGGCTGCAGCCCTGCTTTTTCTAACTTGGTCACAGAAGTAATGCACAATAATTCCTACTGTATTTCAGACCAACAGTGTGGTAAACGTGGGTGGACTGTACCAGAATTTAAGTGTCGGGAGGCAAGGATCATTGGGTGCCACTGAAAAAATCGCCTACAATATCTGTGTTTTTAAACTCACAAATTGGCATCCTGATTAAGGAATAGCTCTGTGAATGTGTAATCATAAGAAATGGTGGAAAAATTAGTCATCCCTTCTTATCCACATTGGATCCTTATCAAAACCTTCAGTAGGTGCCTGAAACCATGGATAGTACCAAATACTATATGTGCTATTGTTCCCTGTGCCTACCTAACCCATAATAAAGTCTTGTATTTTTTTTTGCTAAAAGAAAACACTAGACGGCTTCTCTTTGTTAGATCCGAGTTGCCAGCCTCACTACTCTTGCACTTTGGGGCCATTAATATATAAAATAAGGGCTACTTAAACACAAGCATGAGAGTTAACCGCAACCCTCGATCTGACAATTGAGATGCTGCCAAGTGACTCGTGAGTGGGTAGTGTATACAGTGTGGATACTCTGGACAAAGGATGTTCAAATGCAGGGCAGTATGGAGTCAGACTGCATAAATTTCATAACACTACTGAGAACAGCATGCAATGTAAAACGTGTTTATTTCTGGAAATTTCCTTTGATAATTTTTGAACCACAGTTGACCTCAGGAACTGGTAATTTAGGACGACTACTGCTGCTTTAACCAAATCTTTGCCCTCACCTGTGGAGCTGAGAGCCTACGTATAAATGCTCTCCCTTGCCTACACAACAGTCAACTATGAGTAAATGTTATGCACCAATTTTGTGCTCTTAATTGAGCTCTTGAATAGGAAAAATGGCTTTCCCTCCAATCAAATGAAAATGGTTATTGAACCCCCTACTGGATGGGCTTCCTAAGCTCTCCTTGCTGCTCGGAATTCACGCTTATCTTCCAGTTAATTTCAAAATTGGTACCGCATTTCCACATGCCTGTTCTGTCCCAGGACATTTAGGAAATATTGACCTTTCATTTCCAAATTAATGAAACAATTGAGTAACCTTTAGAGATAATGGGCAGAGTTGACTAATGATGAGACTTCTCTCCAAGTGCTCAGTTTACAGAATTTTGTCTTAGTCATGGTTTAAGAGGTGGCTGCATTTTCTTGGTGCTTTGCAGTACAAAATCCATGCCTTCAGCAATTACTTGTTGACACCTCTTGGAGGCCGGAGGAAATCTGTGTAAGCAGAACAGGGTCCTGAGGGCGATTTTTAAACAATAAGAATTCTCACCTTCCCTCCTTTTCCAGTCTGAGGTGGGTAACCAAAATTTCTCAAGGGAAAAAACAACCAGTAATAATAATGCCGAAGCGGAGATGGAACATGAAGACGGGTGGCATTTTGGAGGCAGTGGCTGCCTGTCGGTGACAGTTGGGAGATGATAGACAGCCCAGTGTTTGTGTGTCTGCTAATGAGCCTTAACATGGTGGATTTTTTTGGTGGCTTGTTGACAGCCAGGGGTTGGTTCTGGGTGGTCCCATGGGTCGTCCATGTGCAGGAAAAGCAGGCACCCCCGTGTCTGCCCTGACTTTCTCACCACACAGTGCCACCCTCGCCTGATCAGATCCCGCCCGGTGCCTCGTGCATGCTGGGCAAGCCCTCTGCCACCCCCAAGCTGCACCTCCAACCCCAAGGGTGTGCTTGCCAACCTTGACATGGCAGGAGGACAAGCCCTCGCTTGGGTTGGCCACGTGTTTTTCACATGATTGGACTGGGGTTATGGATGGGAAGGAGCCCTTCTAAGTCCACCTTTGGGGTTGGAGGGAAGTGTGATGCTTGACTGTTGGGTTTTACCTGAAACTCTCTCTGCCATCTCTCCGCAGAAGGCTGGGGTTTTTCCTGGAGTGCTCTACCATGTTGGCCTGGGTACTGTCTGTGTTGGAGGGAGGATTTAGAGAGATTGAAGGCAGTTCAGTGTAGACTCTATCTGGAGGCTGCTTTTGGTTCCCAGGTCTCTTGATCACCCACCGCCCACACCACCCCCCGTTTGACGGTATATTTCAGTTTGGTGACCTGTCTTGGTAAAAGCATTCAGAGTGGTTTTTGTTGAGAGGGGAATCGTTTTTTTCCCTACTCCCAGTTCATGCGTTATGTAATATTTACTTGTGGAGTAAGTCGACAGCCAGGGCTTTAATTTTGTCCCAGGGAACCAGCTTGGGCAGAAGGACTGGGCTTTTGAGAGGGAAGGGTACCGTCTGTCCATGCTGTGGGCAGCTGTCTCCAAAGAGGGAGGCTCCGCTAGCTCAGCGAGAAGGTTGAGTGCAGGCCTCCTTAAGAGAGTTCCTTTCTCCTCCAAGTATTTTTAGAAGCAGCAAATATCAACCATAAATATTTGATGTTGTGTTTATAGACGTTAGCATGGTGAGCGTTCAGGAAGGTGGCCAAGGGAGCCGGCCTGTGGGGAAGGCCTTCCCAAAGCTCCTAGAAGAGAAGGGATAGGTAAACAGCCGTCATTTACTCCAGGAAGACCCCACCCCCCCAGAGGAAGTGATAGTAACTGTTCTTTGCTTGCCAGATTGTCCTGTTTTCTGTTTATTATATATATTAAAAGCCAGGTGTTGCAAGCATTTTGAAAGGTAAATAAATATGAGCATGAAACAAGACACCTAAAGGCACCCACAGAAGTTCCCTGTGTTTTCTTCCAAATGTTTACACATGGTGCCTTTGGCCACCTGTCTGCTCAGCTAGGCAGTGTGCACCTTCTACATGACCTTAGAGGGAGAGAGTTTGCATGCGTCTCTTCCTCCAAGAGCATGTTCTATAATTCATTTAACACATGTGTTTGGAGATGGAGATTGCTTCCAATTTTTGCTTTAGTGTAGGTGGCTGGAAATAGAACTATAGGGCTCTTGAGACCAATGACCAGTGGCTTTCCTGAAAGGTCATAGCAGCTGTCCAGCAGGGAGGAGGGACACGTGGGTGGAGAGTGCTCACGTGACCGAGGAGCCAGGAATGCTTGGCATCCTTGGCTTTGCGTCCAGTCCTCATCCGCCCCCAGTCTTTTATATTGGGCAGCCAATAGCATTTCCTTTCCCTGGGGTGGACAGGAGCCACTTACAAAAGGTATATTGCAGGTTCTTTTGCACGTTAAACTTCTTGGGTTTCCCTCATCCTGGTTGTTTTCCGGGATTGTAATGTTACAGTTTCAGCTTAAATGCAACACTCTTGTCTTTTCTGTGGCTGGGGATAGAACCCAGGGCCTCACGTACTGCTAGGCAAGAGCTCTGCCCCTGAGCTACACCCCAGCCCTGAATGCATCCCCTCTAATGTTTGCTGGCATGTTTAGTCTCTGCACTTGAGCCAGACTGCATCCGCATGTTAAAAGCTAAAGCCAGAAGGAACCCGTTGGGAAATGAATGGACTTGGATGTCCACACGCACTGCTGTTGGTACCGCAGTCCTGTCCCTGCAAGGTCGGGTGTCCTGCGGTGAGCACGGCTGGCTTGGGGACTGAGGGGTGTGGATGCTGGCAGGTGTCTGTTCCCAAGTATGCGTACCCAGTGACGGTGTTTCCACGCGGTAATGATGGTGGGAAACGCAGATTCTTCAGCAGAAGATGGTATTCATCAATAAAAGATGAGTTTATAAACGTCATTGTACATTGGCAAGGTTGCCGATGGGTTCCTTCATGTCATTAGCCAGGGTCTAGTGTGTCCTAGGAGTGTGCGTGTGTGTGTGTGTGTGTGTGTGTGACGTGTGCTTTACCTTGCAGATGGATTCCTCGGGAATCTGGGAAGTGGCGTGTCTGTGCCGTCTTTGCAGCTCGGAGCTGTCCTGTATTCTCTTCTTGGTTTTCTGTATTTCTTGGACGTCACTATTCACGCTTCTCTGCCTATGCCGTCAGCAGGGTCTCTCTTATTATCTTGTGACATCACAGCATTAGAAAGTTACCAAATACTGACTCCTGTTTCTCCCTTGATTGGGTCTGTTCTAAGCAAAAGTATTTTCTTTAAAGAAAGCTTCTCAAACTTTGAAATGAAACAGATGATAGAAGAGGTAAGTGGTGACTCAGAGATGATGGTTGGAGTGCTTAAAAGCAAATGCCCCAATAATTTGGGGGTAGAGAGTCTGTGTTTTGCAACATAACAGATTTAGATCCTTGATGATGTTTGTATGTTTTTGTTCCAAAGTGCACTGAATACGTAAGCCGGGCTTCAAGTGAATCATTTCCTGCCAAACTGAATAGATGGCGCTAATCCACGAGGTGTGGCTCGCCATCCCACTTTCTCCCAATAGTCTGCCCCACCAACCAGGGCTGTGCTTGGCAGGACACTGCCCAGTAGGCACAGACACTGCCCATGGAGAGGCCGCGGCTCCATCCCCCAGGTTCCTTTCGGAAGGTGGCTCCTGATGGCTGGCACTTGGAGACCAGTTGCATAGGTCCTGGGTGTAGCCGCGCACAGGGCCAGTTTCAGCCTGGGAGAAGAGGACCTCCTCGTCTCTCTGAACACAGAGAAACCAAAAGCTCTCTAGCCATGGCTGCAAAATCTCCATCATGCAAAATGAACGGAACGGAGTGTCCTTGCTGATGCCCATCCTGTGGGTGGTGTTGAATTAATTCTGAACACAGTGATGCTCCTCCAGCTAACACAGGGGCTGTCTAGTGATGGCTGTGTCCTCATGGATCCCATGGATGTATTCATCTCTAGGCTTATCAATTTCCCAGTGCCTGTGGGGGCCAGGACTGAGCTCCATGTTAAAATGACTGCTGGAGGTAAGGGACGGGGTATCATATCTAAAAGGGGGTTTAATGTAACAACAAGAACCACACAGCAACAAGGGATGTTTTCGGGGCCACCCATATTTCATGGCACCGCACTGGGTTCCGAGCTGGGACTTTGAATGTGGACTCATTGGCAGCAGTGATGGCTAGTTAGTGTGCTTGCCTCTGTCCTCGCCTCTGTCCTCCTGTGGCCCCTGCGAGGAAGGTGCACCTTGTATTAACGAGCATTGCCATTGTCTCTTCTCCTGGGTAGGTGAGAGCATCTCAACCAGGCAGGGTCGCTGCCCCGTGAGGATTTATAGCTCTCCACGATGCCCGCTCACCAGGGGCTCCAGGTGCCGGGCTGGGCTCTCGGCTCACTGCCTGCTGATGGCTTGTCATTAGGAGATCCACAGCTCTTGCCTGGGCTTAGATCAGGGGTCGAACCCAAACTTATAAGTCACTCTATTAAAAATAACTTCAAGCAGAGAAAATTCTAGAGCTTTGTCTTAGCTACAACAGTGCATTAATTGGTTTCATGATGGTCAAGGGGGAGAAAGACCTTATGGGCATAGAATTAACAACTGGCAGGTACACAGAATCGAGTCATGAAAATTAAAAAAAAAAAAAAAACCTGCATATGTCTCTTCATCTTGCCAACTGCATTCCACAAACTCCAGAGCCTTCACCACCACAGAAGCCATTTGGTTTCTTCCACCAGCAGGAATAGAACATGAGCCAGAAATGCAATACATCAAGGTCAGAAGAAATGGGCAAAAATTAAATTGTAGTATATATTTAACATATTAAATTGACGTTGTAAACCCTATCTTGAAATGTAATAATGCCGTGATTTGTTATTTAACTCGGCATACCCAAAATAGGATCAGTTCCACAAATGAACCCTGTAGAAATTATTCATGTGATTTATTTTGATTGATGTTTTGATGTGATATCTGCAAAGTACAACATAATATATTTGGTACAGTTTGGGACAGTCCAAGCTCTAGCGTCTGCATGAAACCACAAAAAAATGGACTTACAATACAGAAAAAAATATTTTTCAAGCAGAAAGTGTTATTTTTAGAAACAATAGTGTTAAAATTAGAACGGTTCTAGTTTTAACTAAAGGTCCCCTATGGGGCTGGGTTGTGGCTCTGGCAGAGTGCTTGCCTGGCATGTGAGTCCCTTGGTTGGATTCTCAGCACCACATATAAATACATAAATAAAAGTCCATCGACAACTAAAATTTGGGGGCTGGGTTTATGGCTCAGCAGTAGAGCGCTTGCCTGGCACGTGCAAGGCCCTGGGTTCGATCCCCAGCACCACATCTCTCCTCCCTGCAGACCATAATTGAAGAATTTTGGTTTCTGCAAGCTTCTCTGTCCCTGGGAGCTATTGAGTGCTCTAAGTGAGCCTAATGTCACTGAGGAATAGGTTACTTTCAAATGAACCTAAATTAAAAAATCCAGCACTGAGGGTGGAACCCAGGGCCCTGTGCATGCTAGGCAGGCCTTGTACCAGTCAGCCCCTTGATACTTCCTACAGTTCCTGAATAGCTTTTCTAGGTATACTGGGAACCACAGGCTTGTGAATCTACATTGTCAAGTGTTCATCTTATGAACTATTATATAATACCAGTCACATATTTCCAGTGAGCATTTATCATCCAAATTGAGATCACTAAAGTTGTAAAGTATACCTTGTCAGTTTGGGAGATTGGGGAAAAGAAATGTATCCCATATAAAAAAAAATTGAGATCTTTTACAAGTTGAAAATGGTAACTACTTTAGATACATGGGACTTAAGTCAAACATATCGTTCAAGTTAGTTTCCTACATTTTTAATATGGCTCCTTAGCAAATTCAAGATTAGAGCTGGGCCTTGCTTTGTTTTCCTTCTGAACAATGAGCATCGGAACAATAGCTCTCATATGAGGAATGAAGGAAGTAGAACTCAATTACATTGTAGATTATGTTAAAATTCCAGCCCAGACCTAGGTTTCATTCTTGCCTTTTAAAAAAATCATCCCACCTGTAATCCCAGGGTCTTGGGGAGGCAGAGGCAGGAGGTTCATAAGTTCAAGGCCAGTCTCAGCAACTTAGCAAAGCCCTGAGCAACTGAGCAAGACCCTGCTCTCAAAATAAAAAAAAAAAAAAAAAAAAAAAAAAATTAAAAAGGGCTGGGATTTGGCTCAGTGATTAAGCACCCCTGAGTTCAATCTGTATTAAAAAAAAATCTAAAAAGATACCTAGCACATCCAAGTGAGTCAAGGCTGTGTTCTGGACTCTGACAAGGTCTCCCTTTTGGGTGTGTCTTGTTGGCCAAGAGGGCTCGTGGTACTCGTGTGCAAGCATCCCGTGAGATAAACAGCTGTTCTCATGGCACTCGGTAAAGGTGCTCCCACGTAGTAAATAACTGGATGGCTGGAGTTGCAAGAGTCTGAGCCAGGATTTCAGCCCAGGGCTGCTTCCTTTGTTGGCCAAAATGCAGCGGCCTTCTTGGAGGAGGGACTTGGTTCAGGTTTTGGTTTGTGGTACTAAAACACTCTCCAGGGCTCTAGAACACTTGAAATGTGTTCCAAACCCAGAAAATTAAATCTCCTCCCCTCCGGCAAAAAAAAAAATATATATATATATATATATATATATATATATGGCGGGTGATATTTGTTCATCTACACAGTGGACTTGCTAAGCACCAGGAAGAGTTCGGCTTCTGACCATAGATTTAATGCTTTCTTTCCTTTTCCCATTGATGGATCTGAGTTTTATGATGTTAGCTAGTGGCTTTTAACCTTCCTTAGAAGGTAAATGGAAAGTCAAAGATGAACAATTCGACAGGTAACTAATGGCCTAAAGTGTAACTTTTGTAGCTTGGAGGTGGGGAGAGGGGACCTGTGGTTTCCTCATAATGGGGTCCCCAGCGCTGTCTTTTCCTGGGTCCGAGACGGCTGTTGCAGCTCCTGCCTTCACATCCACTGTCCACTCCTTCAAGAATAGGGAGGAGCTTCATTGCCTTTAAGGGACCTGTTGCAAAGGTGCATTTCTGACCTCTACTTACAGCTCATTGGCTAGAACTGGGTTACATGGATACCTTCTTATGGGAAGGGTGTGTGTGTTAACGTCACGTACCCATGTGAAATTCAGATGTCCTACTCCTAAAGGGAAAAATGGGTGGTGATAGGCTGGCAGACCCTGCCCTCTCTAGGGGTCCCTGGGCATTTCTTTTGGCATTTGTGTTGTTTATGTTGCTAGCTTTTTGCATAGGAAAGGCCCTCATCTCCTAGCCCTGTGTTTCCTTGCATAATATTGGCACCTATTAAGAATGTCCTCTGTGAGGACGTCTTAACTCACTGAGCTGTTAAAACCTGGTAGGAGTGGCATGGCGAGGGAGGTGGGATGACCAGTAGCGTGTCTTCAGTTTGAGCGGTTAGCTCTTGGCTGGAGACGGGGCTCAGTTCTAGGGCACTGGCCCAGCAGGTGTGAGGCCCTGGGTTCAGTCCCCAGTGCTGGGGAGGGGTGTGAGGTTCCAGTTTACATTGATGCCTTATAAATCCTGAGCCCCCTTGTGCGTATCCGATCATTTGGGTCTTTATTTCCTCACCTTCGCCTCCAACTCTCCATGGCATTCCTCTATCAGTTGACAGGGACCAGGGCTCTGCAGGCCCACGTTCAACCCTGAGTAGGTTGCAAAGTCGGGTTCGTGAAGGTCTGAGATGCAGGTAGTCTTGTTATGAAGAGGACGCTCCCCCGTGTGGTTTTTTTTGTTTCTTGCCGTAGGAGTCATGTGCCGACAGCAGTTCTGTTAATTGCAGAACTCGGAGGTAGAACTGCCGCCATTCATCCTATTAAAATGTGGCAGGGTATCTTTGTTTCTCCGTGGAAATCCGTCTGTGAGGACCCTTTGTGCAGACACAAATGTTATTTTTAGTGGGACAGAAGCGTCAGAAGATGAAAACATTAAGACTCTACATAGCCAGCCCGTGAGGTCACACTTACCACATGACCATAAATGACCGAGATCGTAAATAACACTCCTAGAATGTTGGAAAAATAGAAAAACTCTGCTCCTACCAGGACCATGCGGGCATCTGGACAACATAGGAGCAAGAAAAACGTTCAACGTGAACAGAATGTGAAACGGACTTCAAGAACAGAAGTCCCCTTGGTCATCGTGGAGTGGAATGTGTGTTCTCAATGTCACTTGGATCTTGGATGATCGTTGGAGGTGGGGCTGTCTGTGCACCAAGAGATGTCTGGCCCTGCACATAGATGTCAACAGCACCTACCCACCCACCCCCAGATGGCACCAAAACACAGTAAAATAGGTCGGGCCTCCTACAGCGTCACATGCCTGATACCCAGGGAGACACTAGAAGGATCTGGAGGAGATACATTTTAAACTGGTCCTTGAAGGTGGAGGAGGTAGGGCAGGGAGCTAGATCAGAAGATCAGTCTCATACCGAAATGAATTATTTAGGGTCATACTTAAATGAACGACTATAAGCTAGTAAATATAGTCAATGGAGTGCCGTGTGATTTCCAAAATCTCATTTTTTGTTTCTAGTTGAAGAAGCTGGTTGTAGTGAAAATACTCTCGATTTACCTACATGCATGTGGTAAATGCAGAATTCAGATGCTTGCATTTGGTAAAGGGGTTGAGAGGATGGGGGTGTCTGTATTGTAGTGATTTTAATGCATTCCTTGGGCACTTTCAAGTGATAGCTCTTTAACCTTGGGCTTTATCAGGACTCTGTAAGAGATGCAGATAAACACTTTTAAGTACAATGTTTAGAATCTCTGAAACTAGGAGCCAAAATATGCTTTCTTTCTGTGACCCCATGTATTTTGTCAGTTACAGAAAGTCGAACAATGTGTTGTACTTCACTGTGTTTCTGTGTTTCCGTTCCTAGATAAGGAAATCTACACAGGAACCTCATGCTCTCTAAACTCGGGCCTGCCTAGGCCCATCCTCGGGGTCATCTTGCCCACCCTCATGACATTCCTTGAAGATGACTTACACTCACCCTGACACTTGATTTTCATGTAAATGATGTTAATGCAGCATTGTTATTAAGTCCTTTTTATTTTTAACCAGGGCAGACAGCTCAGACTAAGAATTTGACTTAAATTCCCCCACCTCTTTTCTTCCTCCTGATTTTCCAGCTGTTATCTGAGGTGTAGAGAAATGATTTGGACTAAATTAGATCCAAATATCTTGTTTTTTCTTAGATTTCTAGGAGCGCCCCACCACCACCACCACCACCACCAAGACACACAGCTACAAGTACAGTCCTGAGCATTCTATAACAGCACAATGGGTTGTTTTTTTTGAATGACTGATTAACCTTGATTTACCAAGAACATCCATCCTTATTTTCCAAAAAAAATGGATGAGTATGAATTTAATTGACAAAAGTATTGCATTCTGCTCCTGCATAGCTGAATTCTCCAAGGACAAAGCTAGCCCCAGAATTTCTCAGTTTGATAAACATTCGGGTCTTTCGGAAGTCTTCAAGATTCCAAGGCTATTTCTAGGACATGCCCCTCCTCTACTGGGAACCATGTCAAACGTCGCCTGTGAATTTGAAAATAACTGAGTGCATTTTTTTTTTTTTTCTGCTAAGGGTTTGGATCTGGCTTGTGAAGAGAAAGCAGATACTCGTATACCCTGGATGAGTTAGTTTGAAAACAAACTGGGCAATGATTCTGTTTTTACTGTGCCCAATTTCTTAATATTTTTCTGTAAAACAGAAGGCTCTCTGGAAGAATGACATTGTGCACCAATGTTGCATTGCAGGTTTTTTAAAAATGTGGTAAAATATGCATAACGCAGAATTTACCGCTTTCAAACGGTTCAGTGGTGTGAAGTACATTCTTCGTCTATCTCTAGGACTCCTTCATCGCCTACATTGGAACTCTGTACCCAGTACACAATAACCGTCTATTTCTCCCTGTGCACAGTGCCTGTCTCTGACCACCCTAAGTCCACACTTAAGTGGAATCGTACAACATTTTCCCTTGTGCATCTTGCATATTACACTCAACGTCGCCAAGTTTCACTCATGTTGTGGCACGTATCAGAATTCCATTCCTTTTAAAGGAAGAATAGTAGGTTGCTGTATACGACGCTGTTTATCCATGCCTGTGTCGATAAACACGGGCTTTTCCATTTCCTGACCATGCGTAGGCTGGTGTGCACCAGGAGGTGTAGATATGTGGTAATCCTGGCTTTCGATTCTCCTTGGCATGCCCCTGCAGAGGGAATTGCTAGTTCATGTGGGAATTCTGTGTGCAATTTTTGGAGGACCCATCATCCTGTGTTCCTGTGGGATTATTTTTTGAGGTCTTCATGAGGAATGGTAGCAGAGGGATCCAACGTGACATGTGTTGTCTCATGGGGTTAGCAAATTATGGCCTGCAGGTCAAATTCAGTCTGTACCTTCCTTTGTGCAGTTAATAGTATTTTTCCCCCTTTTTTTAGGAGGGGGTGGTGTACCAGGTTTTGAACCCATGGTTGCTTAACCACTGAGCCACATCAGCAGCCATATTTATTTTTTGAGACAGGATCTCACTAGCTGGCTAAGGCTGGATTTGAACTTGTGATCCTCCCGCCTCAGCCTACTGAACCACAGGGATCACAGGTATGCACCATGCCATGGCTGGTTTTCTTTTTACATTTTTAAATAGTTGGAAAACATAGAAGGATAATGCATCCTGATTCATTAACATTTATGAAATTCGGATTCTACTGGTCATCACTGAAACCTCCCTGGAGCGTAGCTGGGCCCATTGATAGGTTGTCTGTGGCGACTGTGATCAACAGCATCATGACAGAGTGGTAGTATCCAAGGTAGCAGGACCCACGGTGCGTCTGCGATGGCCCTCGAAGAATTGGCCAACTTCTTCATCTGCCAAATGACCTACCCGTCTGCTTTGGCTTTTCCAAGACTGGGCCACAGCCGACTGTCCACCTAATTCACCTCACAGGTGCAAACACCAGTTCCGTCCCTTTCTTCACAGGTGACCATCAATCCTGTGTGTGTAAGGTCGCAGCACAGTGTGAGACCCCATCCAAGTCTGAGGGCTTGCTCATTTCTGCTACGTTGCATTTTCTGTTCATAACTTCAAAACTTGGCTTCCTATCATGACTTTGAAGGAACTAATTATTCAGGAGGTTCATCTCTTTTATCAAAGAACCAAAGGGAGGCATACTTCTCAAAATTCGGTTATTTTATTCCTGTACTTTCCCCTGCCCCCACCAGCTCTGGAAATTGAACCCAGGGCTGCTCTGTCACTGAGCTATGTCCCCAACCTTTTTTTTTTTTTGAGACGGGGTCTCACTAAGTTACTCAGGCTGCCCTTAAACTTGGGATCCTCCTGCTTTGGTCTCGGAGTCTCTGGGATTATAGGTGTACCCATCATACCCTGCTGTTCGTACACTTTGGGGGACAAGGTTTATAGCTAACTGAAAGGCATGTACCTCCATATTTAATCTGAGATATATATCTCTATATATAGAGGTATATATACAGATATAGATATATAATATATCCCTGCAAAGTCCACATTTGGGACTATAGGATGACTTGTTTTACAAAGAGATGTTCTTGACACTCCAGTAGAAAGTTAACATAAAACAGCATCTGTCCCTCTGTGAACTTATTTCATTTAAATGACACCTTACTTTGTTCGAGTGTTTAATTTGTTTTCGGGAGTATCGCCGCCAGGGCTTTGTACCACACCTACAGGTACCTACAACTCACACTGGGGTTAGTGTTTCACCTAAGCAATGATATTGGGGCCTGAGAAATTAGAGAAGTCTTGAAGCAAGTCAGACGAAACTTAAAGCTGGAAGCACATTTAAAATGTATTTCTAGGATATTTAGTTTTCATAGGAAGTGGGCGTGTGTGTGCTCTTTTTGCAAAGTTCAGTTGAGAACCAGTGAACATCTTTCCACTTAAGAAAGCCACAGATTAATGGGATCGAGCGCCATTTGCAAGGATAGCTTCGTTCACTTCCGTTTTGCTTGTGTGACTAAGTTGTTACCCCCAACACACACACACACACACACACACACACCTTTCTTCTTGGCAGTGTTTCCCAGGCAGGGCTCAGACTTCTGGGCTCGTGTGATCCTCCTGTCTCGGCCTCCCCAGTAGCTGAGACCACAGCTGCTGCCTGAGTCGCAGTAATCCTTTGACATACACGTCCCCCATCCATAAAAATTCACTGTATTTGGTTTGACTTTAGCATCTGGTCCCTAACTATTCGGTCAAAGGAGACCATTGGCATTCCTGAGTATTGTGGAAATTGATTCCCATTGGCGAAGATATTTGATTCACAGGATACTTTTTTTAAACATGTTTTCTCCTGTTTCAAGATTCATTAGCACTTTCGGTAGGAAACCCGAATCTCTTTGACAGATGTAATGCTCAACCCTGTGCTGATTGTTTTTATTATGAGACATATTTTCTTGATGTGACCTATGTGGATAATTGATAGAGCTCTTAAATACTCCTTGTCTCATGTGGTCTGTCAGTGCTTCTCCGTGATAAAAGTCGTTTCAAATTAAATGATAGACTTACTGTTCCCCGCAAAATATTTGGTTATTTCTTTTCCCAATGATCTTGAGGCTGAGGGAGGAGGATCACAAGTTTGAGGCCAGGCTCAGCAATTTAGTGAGACCCTGTTTCAAAAGAAACAATGAAGGGCCGGAGATGTGGCTCCGTGGTACAGTGCCCCTGGGTTCAACTCCCAGTACCTCTCCCTGCCACACACGCGGATCCCAGTGATCTTACACTACAAACTGCCTCTTTTGTACCAGTGTCATGAGAGAATAAGCCAGGGTCCTTGCTTTTCACACACATGAAAGGATGATAGGAGAAAACTGACCCGCACAGCCCTCGGGTGCAGGAGAGATGACCTATGTGTCCTCTGGCCCCTGGATTTCTGGGGACTCGGTGTTGTGTGCACTTGAGCCTGTTCTATTCGGCAACGTCAGGTGGTAGGAAAGGGCTTTGAGGAGTCGGAGGTTTTACAGCAGCCGCAAAGGTTTATTGTGTAAGTTGAAAAAGATGAGCGTTGAGAAGTCAGAAGCTGCCGTGAGGCATCTGTCAAGCACCATCTTACAGAGAGATGCTCCGTGGAGTCCCCAAGCGGCCCTGGGAAGTGTCCCGGGACCAGGGACCTTGGTGGAGGTCCATCCCACACTCCTGCCTCCCTCTCCACTGTCACTGAGGATGGTCACAGACCTGCTTCACCCTGGAGTAAGGTTCAGTACGTGGTGTGTTCCTGTCCAAGGTCACTGGCCGTGGCAGGTGACCTGTCCTAACTTCTCAGTGTGTCCCTGGGCCAGGAGCGCATAGCTGTGAGTCTGTGGAGCCACTGCCAGGCAGAGGTGTGTCCACCCTGCCTGCAGCCTGTTGGGACACACGGCCACCCACCATCTGCCTGTGGTCAGTGGCTCAGGTGGAGTGAGTGGTCTTGCCTCCCGTCCAAGTTGCTTGCCACGTGGCCCTTGGAACAGGAAGCGTGCTCCTGCCAGCTCTAGGTCTGCAGCAGTGCCCTCTCACTTGCGATGCCTGGGTGTGTGTCCACCTGCTAAACTCATTTCATGAAGGGGGAGGATAGAACACAGTAGTACCACAGTTTGGGTCTGAAACGTCTTCCCACGGCCAGGGTGTCAAAGACTTGGTCTGTACCCTGTGGCGCTGTGGGAGGGGTGGAACCTCTCGGAGCTGGACTCTGATGGGAGGAAGTTAGGGTACTGGAGTGTGCGCTTGAGGGGGACATTGGGACCCGACCCCTTCTGCTTGCTCTCTGGCTACTGTGGGGCAAACAGCTTTGCTCCCCAGGGACACGCACCATAATGTGCTGCCTTGGCACCGGCGCAAAGGTAATGGGGTCAAGTGATCGTGGACTTGAACCCTCTGAATTCATGAGCCAGAGTAAACCTTTCTTCTAAGTCGATTGCTCTCGTATATTTTGTCACAGTGTCAGAAAGCTGACTGACACAGTAGCCTAACGGACATGACAGTGGAGATCACCTCGGGCACTTCGTCTTCATTAAGCCTGCTGGGGAGTTCGTGTGTCTCTCTGCACATCAGATGCCGGCAGTGGGAACCAGCGAGTGGTTATAAAAATGCCTGGCTGGGGATTTTCTCATGAATGATACAACACTCCGTCATTTTCTTTGAGAAAAAGGTGAGCGGCACTCATGATACAGGTAGTTAATAGAATGTGTGCAGCCTGCTGGGGCCTGGTGTTCAGAAACTTCATTAAGAAACAGACTCCAAGATCAAGGCTGCCAGGGGGTTAGCCAGAGACATGGTTTTGATGACAGCTTGTGGAGTGGAAAGAAGCAGGGTGGGGCTGAGCCGCAGCCTCTTTCTGTAGACATGGGACAGCAACTTTTATCATTTACCCACCCAGACTTTGGGGAGTGAACCACTGAGCCACATCCCCAGCACTATTTTTATATTTGATTTACAGACGGGGCCTTGCTAAGTTGTGAGGCTCTGAACTCTAATCCTCCTGCCTCAGCCTCCTGAGCTCCAGGGATTATAGGCGTGGTCCTGCCAGACCACACAGATTTTTTTAAAAGGAAAATCTTTTCAGAAGTGTCTTGAGTTTAGTTTATGGTTTCCTAGACTTATTTTTAAAGAACACTAACCAATTATGTGCCTTTGTCCCAAATATAGGACACCCCTCTTGTAGGGGGGACCTAAAAACATACAAAGAATACACCACTTAGGGTCACTCCAAGATAAATGTTTCTAGTATTCTGTTCTTTTGAGAAAAGTAACAGGTGAATGATTTTAGCATTTTGAAATAAATGGTTTTCACGTGTGGTATAAAGACTATGTAAACTACATATGTAAATGTAGGAAGAATACGTAAACTTTATCCAAATAGTGACACTAGAGTTTATAATAATCTAAGTGAAGAATACATAACCCTTTTTGTATGCCATACTTATGACTTCTTCGAAGAAGGCGTGTCCCCCTTTCTGGATAGAGAGAGGCATACATTGACCACAGGGGCAGAAAATGGTCCATCTACACAAAGGGTTTTCTAAATGTGACTCGGAAACGATGTGAGAAAATGATTGATGGGTTGTGATTGAAAAGAGGCAGGGATGGTGTCCTGGTTTTAATTCCCAGTGGGCGGAGGCTGGTGTGGAACTGCCCCACTTCTTGACACTATTAGTATGTTAGAAGTAGCATTTGCTTTTGTAAGTTGTTATCACCTGGCACACTGATCCATTGTGGCCGACCACTGTCATTCTGCATCTCGGGCTTCCAGAGTCTGTTTCCTAAGTCGCATTGCTTGTGTATTTCCCTTGGAAAACGCGTGAGCCTCTAGCAGTGGGAGCCCCATGTGTTTAGTGGCAGGGTCTATTCATCATGCATCAGAAAACCGCCTTGAACGTTTCAACACGTGCAAAGTGGTCGGTGGAGGCACTGGACGTAGACCGAGTGGACCTTGGAGAATGGTCTGGGCGGTGCTTAGGTGCACAGGGAGCCCAGGAGAGGCATTGCTAGGGGAAGAAGGCACGTCAGAGTATGTGCTGCCTACGGCTCCGAGCTGTGAGCACATCAAGGCACAGAGGGACAAGGTGTTGTCAGGTGCCCGAGCAGCTCCTGGGCACTGTGGAAGTCCCTGAGCTGACCATAGCCCCGTGAGGATGGGAACCGTGGCTTCTGCAAGACAGAATACAGGTCATCTGAGCAGATAGCATTCTAAGCACTTTATGCATTTTAAATTGTCAGGACTAAGTGAGTTCAAAGCACTTCAGAGCAAGCCAGGCAAACACATGTGCGGGCTGTTTCTCTTTCCATCTCCGTTTAACCCCTCGATGCCGGTCCTTTTGGATTGGGGGACCATAACAAATGCCTACTAAGTAACCTGGAAAACCTCATTCTATGTCCAGTGCATTGACACAGGCCTGTAATCCCAGCTACTTAGGAGGCTGAGGCAGGTGGGTCACAAGTTTGAGGTCATCTAGACAACATTGCAAGACTCTAACTCAAAATTTAAAAAATTAAAGGTGGGGGATGTAACTCAGTGGTACGGTGCTTGCTAGCATGTACAAGGCCCTGGGTTCAATCCCCAGTGCTGGCCCCATCCAAAAAACAAAAAAATATTCCAAAGTACATACTTTGGCATACACTCTCTACTTATTAAAAATCTCCAGTTGATGGGCTTCCGATTTCACTGGTTGTGCATTTTCCAGGCAACAGCCTTGCAAACATTATCCCCGATTTATGAGGCACTTGCTGAGAAGACCCCCCTGCCCCAGGCGTATTCTCCACCTGGTTTTGACAGTGAGTTAGACTCTGAAGGTCAGCAGTGTCGGTGTGACCAGGCTGGGTGAATGCTGTGCTTGGGTCCTCTCCTGAGGTTGCAGGCAAGATGTCACCTGAAGTGTCCATAGGGCCCTTGAGGATCCACGTCCCTGGTGGCTCTGTTGCATGGCTGGCAAGTGGCCACGAGCTGTTGACAGGAGGCCCCAGACCTGTTCCTTACTGGCGTCTCCATGGCCAACTAAAGGAATTTTCTTGTACAGACTTGATTATATTTTATCTAGAAAGAGAATCCGTAATCACATTGTCAAACATTTTGTTTTACAATCGATCAGAACACATCCTGTCGCAATCCATCAGCTACTTATTTTATAAATTTGGACCACACAGAAAGAAGCATTCTGACAACCTATGGAAATAACCCTTAGGCAATCCTTTCTGAATCTTCAGACCTGTATTATGTTTATCTTATGTTTTTTTTTTTTTGGGGGGGGGACCATGGATTGAACCCAGGGGTGCTTAACCACTGAACCACATTCCCAGCCCTTTTTATTTTGAGACAGGGTCTCGCTAACTTGCTTAGGGCCTCACTAAGTTGCTGAGGCTGACCTCCAACTTGAGATCCTCCTGCCTCAGTTTCCTGAACTGTGGGGATTATAGGCACGCTACACTGCGCCTGGCTACCTTCTAGTATTTTTAAACCTCCTGCAAAATAAAATTATCCAGGCAGCAGCCACAAAGAGATGAACTTGGTGCTTCTGTGATTTGTTTTCTTGTAAGAGAGCTCCTCAGCCTCGGTACTTGACTCTTTGGTCTGGATTAATCTTGGTTGGGGGTGGGTGCTGTGTACCCCCTGTAGGAGAGCTCCACCTGTAGTCATGGTATGGAGGAGTGTCTCCCGATGCCTGGTGTCCTGGGGCAGGGGTGGGAGGGAGTGCTTATGCACCCAGTGGCACATGCATCTGAATGGGAAAGTCATCTGGTTTGCCCCCAACAGAAAAATAGCCCGGTATTCTTGGCCACAGGGCAAGTGGCTCTTAGGCTGGCAGGTCCCCAGCTCCTCCTTGTGGGATTGCTGCCTTTGTTGGCTACTTGACTTCTGTAGCCACGTCCTCTTCTCTCCCCCTAGGTCAGGACAGCTCAGCTTCTGTCCACCTCTCCTGCTTTCCCCTTGGGTTCTTGGGAAGGAGTAAACTGATCTCCAGAGAGCAGAGTAGGACAGTGGCACTGTTGGGTAGGTACTTCCGGGGAATGCGAAGTAGATGCCCAAACATAGGCTTGTGCGTGCATGTTCATAGGAGCCATATGCTCACCACCTGCTGGGCCAAATGCAATCCATTGACGTAGCGGAATAGTATTCAGCCATAAAAAGGAATGATGTGTGCTACACCTGATGGAAGTGAACATGCTCAGGGAGTGAAGGCAGACACAGAAGGTCATAGGCCACGGCGTGTGGTTTGTACTGACAGGATGCATCCTGCTTGGGCAAGTCCAGGAAGTCAATCCAAGAAGGGAGTGGAACAGCGTCCTTACCCAGGTAGAGGATTACCTTCTGGAGTCGTGACAATGTTTTGGAAATGGGTATAGGTTCTAGTCACGTAACATATATAAATGCCACTGAACTATGCACTTTGAAATGGCTAGTTTTCGCTGGGCATGGTGGTGCATGCCTGTGACCTCAGTGGCTCGGGAGGCTGAGACAGGAGGATTGCAAGTTCAAAGCCAGCCTTAGCTACAGCATGGTGCTTAGTAACTCGGTGAGACCCTGTCTCTAAATAAAATACAAAATGGGGCTGGGGATGGGCTTTCTGAGGTGGCTCAAGTACCCCTGCGTTCAATCCCTGATGTGGTACATCATTCATTCATTCACCTAGCATTCCTTGTGTATGCACCCCATGACCAGCCTATGCTGTAGAAATCTCATGGCCAGTGGTATATTTTTTTCTTTACACATTCTGTTATTGGTGCATTATACTTACATGTAATGGTGGGATTTGTGGTTACACATTCTCATATGCAAACAACAGAACAATTCTTGGGGCCAATACCTCTCCCCAGCAATGACCAGCGTTGCGAAGGCAAAACCCACGGTGTACATGTCGCTTCTCAAATCTGCTGGTCCACTGTCTGCAGAAGTTGGTCTTGGAGCTGCACACCGGCCACACAGCAAGCTGTAAGACGTGCATGCGTGACTTAAAGGTCAAGGTGAATGCACCAGGGAAGGAGGGCTGGTGGATCAGGAGTCCGTCAATTATTTTGTCATATTTGATTACAGCCTTAATTGTTTCCAGAACTGTATCAGCCCAAGCTCTGTTTTGACCTACTTTTCGTGGAAAGGCAGATGCTTTCTGAGTTGCTTGCCCAGAGAGCCCAGGGTGTATGTCGGCCACACCAGGAGCCCAGGGCAACAGGACAGGGAGACTTCTTTTTATATCTGTCAGGTCTTGCCGTTTGGTAAAAAGAACATGTTGCAGTTATTAACATCATCTGTGTTTTACACAAATTCTTCACTTACATCAACATCTCTTGCTGGCACAGTTTACTGATAATGATTCTACTGAAAATGGAAGTCGGTCATGACCAGATATCAGGGGGCCAGATTTCTCGTTTTCGTGTATCCTTTCTATCAATGAGCTAATTAGTTCTGATGTGTTGCGTAACCACAGAATGTTATGAACCAGAGTCGCCATGCCCAATTTTTTTCTGTGTTGATCACACGTAGGAGATAAGTTAATTACACTTAGAGAGTTTTGCAACATATATAAAAGATAATCTTCAAGACTCTAATTTGTGAGTAACCATCTGTTGTGGACCAAAGAAAATAGGAATTTCATTTCTAAAGCTTTTTCCCTGAACAGCTTGTAATAAGAGCTGTCTGTATATTAATTACTTATTGAATTATTATGGATTGTAATGTTTTAATTTACAGGCAATTTGGAGCTTATTGTGGTGAAATCTGCTCATATTTTGATACTTGATGACATTTAGTAATTTCATCATAAGGCTTATTCCCTGCCCACTCCCCACCCCTCATAATTTACAGCCCAATCCTGCAAACAGTAATTTGCTTTCTGTTTCCGCTTACTCTAACAAGTATTGCTGTGTTTATCTCCACTAAAGATTTTTCTTTCCATAAATCAGTGGGTTTTTAAAAAAACTTGATAAGCAAAATCAATATTCCTTTGTTGCTGCTTCATTCCTAAGCCCTTTAATTTCTAGAGTTGTGGATATATTCTGTATAAATCTCATTACTCTTTTTGCCTGGTATTACTTTCATCTTGTATATTCTTAGGATTTCTTTTCTTTTTCTTTCTTTTTTTTTAATGCATTGTAATGAAACCTGGAGGCTCATGAACCTGCCTGTAGAATCTCTTTAATTTCCTTCCTTTAAACAGTATTACTATAAACACAACTCAGTGGGAATAATTTGCTTGAACTTCCTGAAAACAATTTACAGGGTTCCTTATAAATTCACTAATAAGAAACAGCTTGAGCGTGCAGCCTCGTGTGGATTTGAATCGTGTTAAACCTGGTACCTTTTGATTCTGACTGAAAACTGTTGAGTAAGAGTTTAAAGAAAATGACGGTCATTTAATTGTCTTGGTTACTTGGTTTTTAGATGATTCTGGATCATTTCAAGTCTCTAAGAGACGAGGTTCATTCACAACCCAGGACAAGAAATTTCTTACGGACAAAGGGGAAATGGCCCATTTGTTTATAGCAACTGAAAAATAAAAGAGTTGTGCATAGTTTATCATTTGCACTAAGGTATTGTCCGAAAACGAAGATGTTTTGATGGACAGTCATTTGCCAAAAAATAACCAGCAGTAGCAATATCTGAGCTAAAAGTGGTTTTATCTAATTTGAGGCTCTTTTCTGCCATCATGTTTACATGCCTCACTGGCTATTTTAATTTCTCTTTTGGGTTGTTTTGCTTTTTGCTTTGCATCCAGCACCCTGTCATCTGAGCTCGGGATTAAGAAACCTTTGGACACCATGAGGGACAAACCTGAAGGCCTGGGGGTGGGGTGAGAAGCCAGCACACCCCCAGAGATCTCTAAGTCTGCTTCTCCAATCTTGTTTCTCCCCAGACTCGTGCCTGCAGACGGTCTGCGGAGTCTACGATCGGATGCCGGGCAGCCCACTGGTCCAAAGGCCTCCACATGACGTCACCGTAACGGTAAGCATGTGTCCTCCATGCTAGTCCTGCTGCCCGAGATCCATTTGAGAAGCATTTCACCAAAGCTGAACCCCTGTTTTAAAGTAATCTTCCCCTCCCCAAAAAAGAGAACTTGCAGATATTCCTCTTTGCAGAAATTGAAGGTAGTAAGAACATCATCAAAGGCTTATAACTATGTGGTCAATTCTGCCTGAGGAATTAGCCTTGTGATGCCTTCCAAGAATTTTGGATCCTGGACTGGCTATCATAAACTTCCCCGAGTCTTGCCATGAGAGGGAGACGCCATCGAAAATCAATCTCTCTTGTCAACATTATGAATTGGAATTAAGCTGAAGCATTAATTATAATTGGGCACTTGAGTATAGATTTTACTTGGCTCCTGTACCTTAATTCTATGCTTTATTAGTTTCTTAATATGATTTGTGTCTATCTGCAAATTGACTTGCTGGTTAACCTTGAAACTTATTGGAAAATCATGTAGGTCACTATGTATAAATCTGCTGGCATGCCAAGCTTTACAAGGTAGCAGAGAAAACGGTTACATGTGTACAGGTGTCGAGTTGAAGGCCACACACACAATCAAAATTGACACCCAGAGAAGTTCTGTGAAGTTATGTTGACACCTGTGGGTACCAGGGAGAGGTGCTCTTTTGATTGGGTATTCATGTGGTGCCTAGGAAACATAAGTGTCAATGCAATAAATATGCGTTGATCAGATTCCTACTGTAAGACATTTGTAAGTGACTTGGAATTTCTTCTACTCTCCCATAGTGGGCAACTTGTAGATGGCCCTCTGTGATCGTCCTCAGAAATGGGACTGTGTTGTTCCATTTCGTGGGAACTATAGTAGCTGTAGGCCTTCCATAAGGCTGGGAATAATCTGCAAATAACACATTAGGAAGTGAGGGCTTCTGACTGCACCGTTCCAACGCGCGCCTGTCAGTCATCTGTAGCATGCTTTGGTGATAGTGTCTTCTTGGATGTCAGTTTTAAAGTGCTTGGTATGCTCATGAGGAAGGTCCACATTTCGGAGTGTCACTGTTGACGTTATCAGTCAAGATGGATTTCAAACCAGGAAAAGACAAGATAATTGCCCTGATGTAGATATGGGGAAATGCAGGAAAGACAAAGAGCAGGTATCAGTTTTATTAGTTCTTGGGGTGGTTGCTGGTGTTACTCTAAGGAAATATCTGAGACGGGTTGCTTAGAGGGAAAAAGGGTTTATATGGCTCGCAGTTTTAGAGGGTGAATGAATGTCTAGGCAGTGCAGGGCCAGCCCTAGCAAGGGCTCCCTTAGCTCTGTGACCTCATGACATCACTCTGGTGGAAGCTCACACAAGAGGGATCGTATGGCAAGACAGGAAACGGAAGGGGCTGATCTTGTCACCTTCCACTAAGCCTCTGCAGGCCAGATGACATGGGTAGATGACCCCACTTACGATGCTAACACTGGAAAGACTTTCTATGGCCCAGATGAATCCTATGTATTTAGGTGGAAAATCAGTGTTTGTAGAGGTTTCATAACCAGCCCATTTGTGTGCCTGAAGTTCAAGGGTCTGGTGCACATCATGTGGAGTCTCTGTTCCCCTCTCTCTCTCTCTCTCTCTCTCTCTCTCTCTCTCTCTCTGCCTCTCTCTCTCTCTGCCTCTCTGCGAACTGATTTCTGGCTAGAAAATCATTGGAATGATCTGGACATTGGAAATATTACCGCAAACACCCAAGTCATTAGAAAAACAGGACAAAGTACTCCTGTGTGGTAGCAGTAGCTCTCAGTGTTTCCTGAGCAGACCTGCTTGAGAGGCATTCACTTGGAATCCTGAATACGAGAACTTGCATCCAACTGTAGAGAGGTGAATGTTAGAGGGAACATACACTGTTCGCCATGTCCGTCACCTGGCTCCAGAAACGAGCTTTCTAACAGGTTTGCCTTTACTAGATGGAGCGCTTTGAAGAAGGTGTGCTTCTGGGCTGGCCTCCAAGCTCTTTTCTATCACTGAAACATCTGCGAATTGCACAGGGGTTTGCATGAAGTCTCAGCCAGCCATTCATTAACCCACAAGGGCAGTCAGGCCTAGAGAAGACCCTTTCTGAATGCCTCTTTGGGAGGTGTTGTTATCCACCAAAGAGCAGAGTTCTTTTCCCAGCAGACTTGTTGGGGGCTTTCCCAACCCTGTAGTTTCATGTTGCACCGAGTCTCACGCAAAGATATCGACAGGTTTCAATTATTTACTACAAATGAAAACAATTTAGGTTCACAGTAGAAAATACAGACAGTGCGAGTGCACACGCACAGATTAAGTCCAACACAGTTCCACCCCTAGAGATAACTGTAAGCACATTTTGAAGCGTGTATGTGTGTGCAAAATTTAGCCCTGTGCATGGTCCACTCAAAGCCGTTGTTTTGCTAACTTGTAAAATGGCAATAATAGGAGTAACAGCCATATTTATGTCAGAATTGTGACAGGTCCTGGAAAGCATTTAGCACTTAACGCTTCATACTTAGCAAGCATAGAGTACATGTGTCATGTTGCTTTTTAAAATCATCTTAATGGCTACGTGGTATTTCCCATGTTTTTACCACAGTTTATTTAACCACGTCGTCTTGGGGTAAAGAGCTTCATCACATAGGAGGAAAAGATGTGCAGGGTCATAGAAGAGAGCTGGTCCCTATGCAAGACTTGAGAGGCGGTACATCTGGATTCACACAAATATGAAAAGTTTGATCTTAGACCAGCTCATATTGGCAAAATGAAAAGAAGCTCGAGAAGGACATTATAGAGGAAGCATCCAGGGAGTCTGTGACCGAGGCAGCAGAGAACCCGATCATTTCCACGAAGAAGCTCAGAGAAGGGCCCCTGGATTAGGGGGTCACGTGGAGCCCATATTCCAGCTGTCTGGCTCTGGGTGCAGACCTGAACCCTCGTCCAGACAATTACCCCCGCTAATGGAGGCTTCCAGACTGAAGGCCAGCAGGCTGCCAACGGGAAGGAGACGCGTATGACTTGTTTTGAGAGGCGTCTCCACAAATGCCATTGGCCTGTGCTGGTTTTTTTTTTTTTTTTTTTTTTTTTTTGCTGTTGCAGCAGCACAGAGAGTGTTGTGGCTTCAACTGCAAGTAGAAGGGGTTCTTTTCCCCCCTTTTTGCGTAATCACAGTTCCAAAGCCCTCAAATCAACATAATTGAAGGTGTCTCTCATCAAAAACTGGGTCAGGCAGGAAAATAAACACGGTTGCTCTCATGAAGAGCTCCCTGGCCTTCGCCCTTCTCTGGAATGAGGAGGATCTGTGAACGGTGCTAAAGCTCCCTTTCAGTTTGGACGCCGGGAGGGGTTGGAAAAGATCCACCCAAGTTCTCAGAAGTGCAGGGCTGGAAGCCTTTCCGGAAACTGCTTCAGAGTTAGAGAGGCTTGGGTTTCCGGCTGCACATTCTAGAAGGATGCCCGGGCGCAGGCCTCTTTCTTTGACGGAATGTGTAGGCGCAGCCTGGCCTGGCTGACTGTCCTTGGTTAACTGGTAGGGCTGAGGGGACCTGTGGGGACGCGACATGTTCTGCCCTGGTCCAATGCAAAGGCCCCTTGAGGTGGCTCTGGGACAGTTTTCAGAGGTGGCTAAATAAGCATACTAGCTGACCTGAGCTGGGCATTGACCGTGCGGTGGGCCCTGCTCTGGGTCTTCACATAAAGGCCTGAATCCTCATGCCCTCCTACCAGGGAGGAAACTGACCGCCTCACAGCCTGCAATCCCAGACTGAAGGTGCAGTTAGGAATCAGGCTGTCTACTCCTGGTCACAGGCCCCCGAGTTAAGTCCCACATCCCTGGCACTTGTGTGGCTACCAGGACATTGTCTGCCTGCTCTCTAGCCAATACCCTGACAGAGCCAGTGAGTTCAGAACAGGTAGGAGCCCTCGGCCTGATGAACCTCTAATTAATCCATACTGCAACTGGCACGGGCATCTCTAGCTTCATGCCACTTGTCCACAGAGAATCACCTTTGACGGAGAAGATGGAGGTGGTCTCCTCTCTGCAAACATGCTTGATCCTTCACCCTGAAGGCCATCAGAGAGGCCGGTCCTCTTGCCCCAAGACAAGGGGGCATAAGGCATGTCATTAAAAGTGAGGTCAGCCAGATGTGGTGGCATACACCTATAATCTCAGCAACTGAGGAGGTTGAAGCAGGACGATCTCAAGATTGAGGTCAGCCTGGGCAACTTAGTGAGACCCTGTCTAAAAATTTTAAAAAGGACTGGCTGTGCAGCTCAGTGATAAACACTTGCCTAGCATGTGAGGCTCCAGGTTCAATGCTTGGGACCACTACCACCACCAAAAAAAAAAAGGCTATTTTCATAAAACACCCTTCCTTGTATGCGGGCGCGTGCGCGCGCACACACACACAAAAAAAAACTCGTGAACTTTTTCTGTCTAACCTTGCTTCTTGCAAATTCAGAGGTCTTGTCCCCATCAGTCAAGAATTTAGCTCTTCTATGAACTTTGCTTTCTTGGAAGACTGCTACTTCTTCAGGATACCTTTGGGGACACGTGGGGAACTTTACATGACTTGTACAGGCACCTTGTTAAGCTTAATGAGCTGTATGTCAAACAAAATCTTTTTTTTTATACTGGGGATTGAATGCAGGGACACTCGCCCACTGAGCCACATCCCCAGCCCTATTTTGTATTAGAGACAGGGTCTCACTGAGTTGCTTAGCGCCTCACTGTTGCTGAGGCTGGCTTTGAACTTGCAATCCTCCTGCCTCAGCCTCCCAAGCCACTAGGATTAGAGGTGTGTGACACTGAGCCTGGCCAAAGACAGAATCTTGGAATTTGTAGTGTTTTTGTTTAGTGTTGCCAATTACCATGCCTTAACTATAGTAGGTGCCCAGTAATTTTTCTGTCCCCTTGGATCTCATTTTTTTTAGTGACAGAAAAAGGGGGGCAGAATTTTTTTCTTTCATCCAGCGTGAGTAAGTAGGAGACTCCACAGGTGCTCATGTGATCGGAAGAGCTGGTTCCCAAAGTCGTCTCATTCTCTGCGTAGAAATTATATGTTTAAAGGAGTTTGTTTAAAACGATATGCAGTATTGGTGATACTTAAATAAAGCTCACAGGAGGACTTAGAGTCGTTATAATACCTGCCATCTCTGACACCTCGACCCAAAGCCAACCACTGTCCCATTGACCCTCAGTTGAATATCTGGATCTTCAATGGAGAAAATCAAAAGTGGGGAGGGGGCTGGGGGATTCACTTCCTGGTTGACTTGGGGTTGGCCTTTGGCCGAGGCGGCGTGGTAGCAACGGCCCCCCTTAAAATAGGGGGTGGAAAACATGATGGAGCCATGTCAGGAATGTCAACCCTGGGACCTCATCTCCAGGGGCTCCTTGCCAGGGCGGTTTAGAAAGTGCTGACCGGCAAAAGTGCTTTTTGTCAGGGGACACGAGGCAGGCCCAGGAGCATGTCCTGTGGCCTCAGCCTGTGGTTTCCTCCTTCAGGTTAAACCATTGGTTGCTCAGGGTTGTTCTGTGTTCCAGTCTCTCTCTGCTGCGAGATCCTGACTATGCCTCGGTGGTGGTCTCCTCGTTTGTAGCTTGCAGAAGAGTGAGACCAGACGCTCTCCAAGGCTGTTCCTCCCAACTGCTCTGACCCTTGCAGTCGGGGTGACATCTGCCCTCCCCTGCATGGTGCCGGTTTAGGTTTATCTTTCCCGACTCGGTCACCTTCCAGGGACTCTGGGTTGACTGCAGTTTGACTGGTAGGTGTGCTGACCTGGTTCTACCCCGTCCAGAAGCTCTCAGGGGAGAGGCTGAAAGCACAGAATTCTACTCCTGTCTCCATCGCTGCCTGTTAAGGGTCTGAAACCACAGAAGCTCCAGTTGTGGAACAAGGAATTGCCAAACTTCAATTCATGCTGGGAATCAGTAATTTCTGTTTCTTTTATTGTTGTTTATTTGGGGGGAAGGGTCAGAAATTCTGTAGAGGTTCAACTTGTTAAAAAAAAAAAAATTTGCTTTTGTCTGCATAATGACTCACGTGATGTTGCAGCTGGGGTGCAGAGATCAGCTGACAGTCGCACACGATTACTTTCTATATTTTATTAACAGTCTTCAAATGAAATTTGAAAAATTCCTCGTTTACCATCTCTGAATGCGTCGCATCCCAGAGGCTGATGGAGACGTCTGTGATACATTTGCGTCGGGATGTGTAGTGGCAAGCTGTTTCTCGAGTTCATTCTTGAGGCCCTACTAAGCCTGAGAGACTCCTGCCTGTCTGTTGTCTCATTAGGAGTTGATGATACGCCAACCAGAGGGCTGCACCTGGGCAGGATGTAAGAATCCTGAAGGATCAGGTTTGCCTCTGCACCGATTCCTCCTCAGCAGTGTGACGCTCTTGCCAAAGTCTGTACAGAGCTCCCATGTTCTGTTTTTGATCTTTAATTTCTTCCCCTTAAATAATATTTCACTTCTTTATCGGGGTGTATACTCTGATTTCACAGCTTCTCTTTGAGTGTCTTTACTTGGCTTCCTAAGGCGATGTCTTCGGAGACATCAAGCAGAGATTGGGACACATTTGTGTTTTGACTGACAGTTTTCTTTACACCCTGTACACAAGTACAGAAATGTCACCAAATGAAATCAAAGGCAATAAGCACTTTTTAATTTTATCTACTTTGCAACTGATACATAACAACAAACCATATTAATGGGGTACCATGAATTTTGGTGGGGGGTGGAGTACCAAGGATTGAACCAAGGGGCACTCGACCACTGAGCCACATCCCCAACCATATTTTGTATTTTGAGACAGGGTTTCACTGGGTTGCTTAGGGTCTCGCTTTGCTGAGGCTGGCTTTGAACTCGGGATCCTCCTGCCTCAGCCTCCTGAGTCACTTGGAGTACAGGCGTGCACCACCATGCCTAGCCCATGGAATGTTTTGATATATGTGTTTATTGCATAATGTTTAAAGCAGGTTAAACTTGTGTCTCCTCAAATGTTTATCATTGTTTATGGTGAAACCTTTCAACAGGCCTTCTTGTAGCTTTTTGAAACATACACTGCATTATTATCTGCAGTCACGCTGCTGTGCGTGAGCACCTCAGAACTTGTCAGTGTAAATTACACCCATTAATCAGCCCTTCCCACCCTGCTGTCCTGGCCTCTGGTCATCACGGCTCTACTCTCGAGTCCCATGCAATCGACTTTTAGATGCGCCTATCGGTGAGACCTGTTGGTACTTGAGTCCCTGTGCCTGGATTATTTTCATTCAACCTGATGGTCTTCAGTTCAATCCATGTTGAAGCAAATGGCAGGGTTCAATTGTGAATGGCTGAAGAGTATTTTATTTTCTCTTTTTTTCTTTGTCCATTCACCAGTGGAAGGACATTTGGGTGGTTGGACTTTTGGCTATTAGAAGTAGTGCTTCACTAAACATAGGGGTGTGGGTGTCCCTTTCACATACTGATTTCATTCCTGGTGGTGGTACATGTCCAATACTGATGACATCTTTCAATTTTTGAGGCACTTCCACGCTGGTTTCCGCAATGGCTGTACCAGTTTACGCCTTCCCCCCAGCCAGTGTGCAAGAGTTGCCTTTTCTCTGCATTCTCGCCAGCACTTGTTGGAATATAAGCATTTGGGGTTAGTTTGGGTGGGTTTGCTTGCTGGGTTTTTATATAATCAAATAATTATAAAACCTGACATCAGGCGTTAACTGCCATCGTGTGTTTGAGAGCGTGGGTGGTGTTTTCAGCCCAAAAGAATGCAGACGTGAAACACGGGCCGCGTCCTGAGAGTTTTGACTGATGGCTTATCGCTTCATTTCTCCTCGCAGAGGGTGGCTCCCGCTTTGTAAAGACCTCGTCGCCGCGAGGTGAGGCTAAGATGAGCATTACCAGTGACGAGGTGAACTTTCTGGTGTATCGGTACCTCCAGGAATCAGGTAAGGGGTTTGGTCCTCTGTCGGGAAGAAACTCGCCTTCAATGTGCCGCGGGTGGGACGCTGGCCATGGGTGGAAGGGTAACAAGGAGGGCTAACGGTGCTCTTTGCGAGAGAGAGAGTGGGGAGGAGAGAAGGTCCTGGGGCTATCTCATTCCCAGGCTGAAAGGCAATGCTATCCCCATGACGTTTCTGTTCAGGTGAAATGAGACCCAAGTGAACCTCGAACTTGTGATAAACACGGAGAGGGTCGGGAGCATTGGCCCACTGGGGTGTTGATTTGAACCTTGTAGATTTGACACGAGAGATTTATGGAGCAAAAGAGGAAGGGCCCAGGGTCCTTCAGGGATGGCATGCACCTCCAAAGACCTAGCTTCCTCCCACTGGGGCCCCCCCTTCTTCAACACTCCACCACCTTACCTAGTATGGGGCCTTTGGAGACATCTTAGATATAAACGATAGCATGATCCTCTGCTTAGCAATGTGGTCGCCTCCCCTCAAATGCACCCTTAGTTGAAAATGCACTTCATACCTATAGCCTAGGTTACGGAACATCATAGCTTAGCCTAGCCAATCTGAATGCTATAACCTGTTGGCTTACATTATATGGTGGTCGCATCCTGATAAACTCATCCAAAGTAGAAAACGTCCTGACCTGAAACCGCATGGACTGTACGTGGCCTGCAAGCCCCCAGCTCAGAGCGCTGCATGCTGTAGACATTGCATGTTTACCTACCGATCCTGGGGCTGCCCAGAGGTGCCGCATCTGAGAATCAGAAGTGCAGCAAGAACTCAAGATCCCAGGGCAAAATTTGAAACGGTTTCTACTGAATGTGTAAGGCGCGTGTGCTATTGTGAAAGTCCAAAGATAAGTCGAACCATGGTCGGCCCGGAACCGTCTGTGCTAGGTTTGAGGAGGAACCAGCTGATCGGCACCTGGATCCAGGCTGAAAGAGAAACTAGGCAGGCATCAATGCAAAGAAAATGGCTCAAACCCTGAGCAAATTACGTAGCCTCGGTTTTTGAGCCTCGGTTTCCCCTAGAAAAGTGGTTCTCCAGGCAAAAGTGATAGTTGGTGGGACATGTAGCATGTTTCAAATGAAATCCCTCTGATCCAAGCTTGGAACTTCTTATTTGGAATCCCAGCTAGCACACTGTTCGTGGTGATACATGTTCTTGTTACATATTTGAGCGTTTGGCTTGGCTGTTGCCAGAGCATGGTA
Organism: Spermophilus citellus; assembly: GCF_964194105.1. Lineage (NCBI taxonomy): Eukaryota > Metazoa > Chordata > Mammalia > Rodentia > Sciuridae > Spermophilus > Spermophilus citellus. The sequence continues at coordinate 4,839,579 of NC_138190.1, forward strand.
TCAGACAGTGATGTAGAAACAAAGTATACTGCCTGAGCTGTGGGACCAGGGAGGTCACTCTCACACCTCAGAACTTGCAGCAGTTGTCCACCTGGTGGACAGGTGTTCTCCTATCACAGAACTCGGAGACCCCCTGAGCTACCTGCAGGTGAGAAACCCCACGTACCAAGTCCTGCTTCCCTCGTGGTCCTTGAAATATCTCTGTGCGAGGCCATATTGATGGTAGGGACAGGGAGAGTGTGTCAACAGACAACAAGCTGAGTTTGTGAATGTCGGGCAGGAGAGAGAATCTGTTACCTGGGGACAGCAGCTGTGCTGCTGGTTGGCCCCATGTCCAGGGCACGAGCGCTTCGCACCGTCTTTCCGTAAACGGATCTCCCTCCCTCCCTCCCGCAGGAAGGCTGGCCTCCTCGTGTAGTATCTGTTGACACTTCTCCTGTTTATTTTTATAAAGCTTCTGTAACCAGGCAGCTAGGGAACCGAGACTGGGACAGAGCAGTGTGTCCAGAATTTCCCAAGTGTCACTTCTGTATAATGTCTGTTGAATTCTTTTCCTAATTATTCACCAACATCCAAGTTACATTCCAGTAGGTGTGGCCCGTGTTTCAGGAGAGATTGCTTGGATGGAATCCTTGTGTCTATTCTGGAATTTTTTTAAATGCTCCACAAGGAAGAAGTGGGGAGAGGAATTGGCTGGTGTACATGATTGGGTTGGTTTTCTCTTTATCTCAAGTTCTAAGGTTTAGTTAAGCCCATAGTTAATGATCCTCCACCAACTTGAAGAGCACCTTCTCCCCCACCTGTGAGAAGAAAATCATTTCCTTGATCCGCTCCCCCTCAGACACCTGAGCGCACGCTCGCCTTCAGTACCACCAAACGCGTTAAAAGTCAGTCTTGCCTCCCAGTAGATGGTCCTCGGCTCCTCCGGAGCCACTGAACTTGCTCAGGCCCTGCTCAGCTGCAGGATGAACCAGGTGCCATTTCTGTCCACCACCCTTGTCCTCCATCTTCTCTTTCCTTCCCATTCCCCAAATATCCATGGTGTTATCTGGGATGATTTAGGCTGCAAGGAAGAGAGGGTTCCATGTCATAGAGCACACATTCCCAGGAAGGAAGCAGGATATTGAAGGCTGCTTTCTTTCCAGAGGGAAGACGTTTAGATGAAATAGCAGCATTTGAACGAGCAGCTCCAGCACCAGAGAGGCTGCGCTTGGTTTTGCTCAAGTCACGGCACTCTGGCTGGCTGGGTGAGGGTCTCACTGCCCCTGGGCGCTGTGTGTGAAGCCCACGGTGGGTGGCACTGTGTCTTAGCCGGAAGCTCTCTTGACCGTCCTGGGAAGAGAGAAGCCAGGGAGCAAGGCTTGTGAGTGTGTGTCTGTCCGTGTGCATGGGCTGGTGTCAATCCTGGGGAAATCACAATTTTTCTTCTCTGGCTTGTTTCTGAAAGTGGAAGTCCTTTTCCAGCTTGGTTATAGAGGGACATTTTAGCAAGGGAGACCCTGTGGACATCTGAAGTGTCTCCTCCAGGGCTTCCTCCCAGCATCCAAATCCTAAAGGAAATGTGTTCTCCTGACCCATGTTCCTAACACAAGGTCACTTGCACCAACACAAACGGTGATCGGAGCCGTGTGGGCCCAGCCGCAGAGGAGCTCATTGAGGTGGGGAGGCGTTGCTTGCAGGGTAAGAGGGTGACCTAGAGGCAGGGGTGAGGGAGGCAGGTCTGAAGGGAGTCCTTCAAGGGCAAGGTGCAGTCTGAGGAGGAGCAAAGGGAGGATGGTGACAGCCAGGTGACAGGGGTGTGAAGAGCGTCACGCCTGCCTTCTCGGCTCAGTTGACACCAGGACAGTTTTCACGTAAGCAAGGGGTTTGCCAAGGCTCTGAGCGCAGCCAGATGAATGGGTTTGCTGATCCTGGGGAAAAGAAAAGCCAGGGCTTCTGCTGTGTCCTGCACACAGGGCCAGCTCTGTGCTCAGTGGACGGAAGATGATGTCGTGGGGAGAAGTCGTTCTGCAGAGGAGACAAGGCCTGGGAGTTTGGAGCCAGATTTTCCACAGTAGCATATTGAGCTGACTGGTGGCTCTTGGTTGAAGGCCCCGGGGAAGATGGATCTGACCCCTCCTTGGTGGTGGTAATGGCTTCCTCCCTTTTTAATTCATGAACAATTAAGCCATGATTGACATGTACCCAATGTACCATTTTTTGGAGTGTAGGTCTGTAGATTTTTGCGAAAAGTAGATGGGTCACATGACCAACCAAGACAGAGATTCTGTCGCTCTTCCCAATTTTTCTCGGGTTCCTGAGTCATCCACGCCAGCCCCTGGCAGCCACCATTGTTTTCTGTCCATCAGGTTTTGCTTCTGTAGCAATTCTGCGGACATGGGAGTCACAGGGTACATAGTCAGAGTCGGCTTCCTTCAGTGCAGGGCCCTTGAGGCTTGTTCGTGCAGTTGCATGCATCAGCCGTGTGTGGATTTTTTATGGCTAAGTAATATTCCCTTTTGAAGGCTGTATGGCAGTCTGCTTGTCCATCCCCTGTTGAGGAACATTGAGTTCTTTCTTGGTTTCAGTGATTGCGAAGTGAAGCTACTAGAAACATTTGCATGTAAGGTTTTTTGTGTGGACAGAGGTTTTTGTTTACCTTGAGGAAGTGCCTAGGAGTGGGATTGCTGGGTCCTGTGGTAGGTGTAGGTTTAGCCTTATCAGAAGCCACTGGGTGGTTTTTTCATCTCGGGCAGAAGCAAGACACTTTCTAAACACGGAGGTTTACAGAAGGGACTGGAGAGGCGCCCTGAAAAGTAGGTAAAAGGACTTTTTTATCCAGCACACGTATTTATAGGATATTGATGATGTCTGGTACTTCCTCTTGGGATTCTGAATCAGGGTCCTAGCTTCCACAGCAGTGACCAGTTGAACTCTCTGCATGAAAGAAAAACTGGCCAGGCGTGATGGTGCCCTCCTGTAATCCCAGCTGCTCAGGAGGCTGAGGCAGGAGGACTGCAAGCTTGAGGCCAGCCTCCGCAACCTAGTGAGACCCTGCCTCAAAATAAAAAGGGCCGGGGGTGTGGCTTAGTGTAGAGGGCTTGCCTAGCATGTGCAAGGCCTGCGTTGGCTGCAGCCGGCCCAGCTGTTGGGATCAGCCAGGACATCAGGCTGGATTCCAGCACACCACTAGGAACACCCAGTAATAAACCCCGTGAAGGTTCTGGTAACCACGCCAGTGAAAAGAAACCAGTGAGAAATGGAGTCTCACCGAGGCTCTGTCCGGTGCAGAGAGGTTGCCACTTACACGCCCCAACAGCTGTCATGTAAACATTTTGGAGACCGAGTTTGCCACCATGATCATGGAGTTCATTTCTTATATATATGGTAAGTCACTCCGAGGCTGACCCACTTTCTTCACTGTGATAATTGGAAGACCCTCCGGTAGGACTGACCACAGCACCCAGCCTGGAGAGTGTGTTCAGATCTGTCGTGATTCACAGCAAAGAGGCCGTTCACTGTGCATCTCCATGGCCTACGTTGATGTCACCGTCTTCACGTTACTTGGAACCAGGCTATCGTTCATCTTTTAGAGTAGACGTGTACACCCTGGACACATGCCGTGTTCCTCAAGAGCTGATCTCCAAATGGGAGACAAGATGTATGGAATGAGTTTTTCTTTTCTTTACATAATGAGTACATGGTTGCTATCATGTACCGTCTTTGCTCCTAAGAGGTAGTTGCTGTGATCCCAACATTTGTGTTCTGCCCCAAATTCATGTTAAAATCCGAACTCCAGAGGTGCTGGTGTTGGAGGTGGGGTTCTGGGAGTGCCGAGTTCATGAGGTGCAGCCCACGAGCGGGATGCATGTCCTTATGAACCAGGCCCAGAGTGTTCCCTGCCCCTTCCCCCATGTGAGGACCCAGGAGAAGGCGCCAGAAGGAAATTCTGGCCCAAGGTATGTAACAGATGAATCTTGTGATGAGACGTTGTGCTCAGAGAAGTCGACTGGTCGCAAAGTGTAAATGCTGATTGGTTCCCTTATGAGAGGTATGCAGAGGAGACGAATCCCCCCTGCGGAGACGCAAAATGGTGGTTGCCAGGGACTTGGGGACAGGAGTTTTTCAGTTTTGCAGAAGGAATACGTTTGGTGGTGGGGATGGTTGGACAGCAGGGTGAATGTCTTCCATGCTACTTAAAAATGGGTAAAATGGTTTATTTTGTGTTGTGTATTTTAACTCCGTTTGGGGGGGAAAGGTCTTACAGCAAGAACGTTAATGTGCAGATTGAGTTTGGAACACTTGCCTAGAAAGGGTTCACCTCAATGCCACAGGAGCATTAAGGGTTTAACAGGAACTCTTTTAAGTGCGTGGTATGCACAGGTGTTGTTTGTAAGCTCGATCTGTGTCTGACATTATGAGTATCTTAAACATAGAACAGAAAATGATATTACTTGTAATAGCACTCACCACAAAGGTTGCCACGACCTTTGGTGGGTGATAGATTAACCCAACTGGCACATCCACACCGTGGAGTACTATTCAGCCATGAAAAGGGATGAGCTATATTGACACAGGCAGAAAGATGGATGAGTCTTCCTAGGACTGGTGTCGGGAGATCCCACTGTGCACAGTTCCGTTTATACAACATTCCTCACGTGTCTCGGGATTGTGCAGATGCCACATTGGTGTCTGCTGGGGGTCAGGTTTGAGGATAGGTGGGGTATGGGGCTGTTCTTCTATGTTCTTTTCAGTGACTCTCAAAATGTTCTTGTGTGGCCCTTATGGCCAGCTCCTGGTTTGCATGGAGCCTGACAGAAGTGGGCAGGTTTGAGGGTCTTGTCCCAGGGGTGAGGGCACCAGCTGAAGCACTTAGAAGAGGTTTTCAGCCTCCCTTTCCCATCAGGTTTCTCGGCCTCAACACTAGTGAGTTGGTGGCGGATTGTTCTCTGTCCTGGGGGACTGTTCTCTTCTTTGTAGACTGTGGAGCCACATCCCGGGCCTTGGCCTGCTGGGTACCAACAGCATGCTTTTCCCCTCCACTGTGATGACCGCAATCACCTGGTTTTTGTTGAAGGAGGATGGATGGAATTCTCATTTCTTCGTCTTCTCCTGGGCCTCCGTGCACTGCCCTCAGAAGCATCACTCAGACTGACTTCCCCAGGGAGAACCGCAGTCCTGTCTTTATTAATTTTCCAGAGCGTTCTTCCCCTTGAGGAGGGGGAGGGTCTGCCAGCAGCCTTCCCTGGCAGGTAATAAAATAATTGCAAGTTGCAGACTTTCAATCTGAATTTTTTTCCCCCACTGGGCTCCTGGTGAGTGGGCGAGGAAACCAAGAAGAGGGTGTTTCTCGTAAGATTTGCTAATAATTGCGTCTCCAGAAGTGATTAAGCGGCTTTGCCCACCGTAATCCTAGGAGCTGACAAATTACCCCACAAGGCCCGGGGTTTCCTAGGCTGTGAATGTCTCCCACGGTGGCAGGTTCCCATGGATCTGGGAAGTCACTTTAATGGCTCGGCTCTCCTCCTCCAAACACAAGCTCGGGGCTTATTGTTCAGCGAGGCTCTAAAAATATTGTTGGACTGCAGCGGCTCATTTCCATTGCTAATGTGTGTCCCTGTCTCATGGAAGGTTCCTTAGGACACTGGGAAGGTCAGGCCTTTCTTAGAGTCCTGGTGGCCTTAGCTGTAGACATCAGTAATAAAGGGAAACATTCTTTTCATCAAATAATGAGTAAGACCCGAAGAGAAGGGCCACAGAGCTGCAGGGCGAAGGTAGCCTGCACTGTGTGGAAAGCAACCCGGTCCCGTGTCTGCTGGTGGCCTCCCGTGGGCGTAGGCAGTGCCTTGCGGTGGGGTCTTGGGAGAGCAAATGTGCAAAAAAGCATCGCCCTGCCAGCTGGTGGCCTCAATAATTCACACACCCCCAGCGGCAGCCGTCTCATGTCCCTTGGCAGAATACCATCTTTGCCAGATCGCCGAGCCCCGGCCTGACGGCAGCTCAGGTCCAGAACTTGCGTGGAACCTGTACTGGATGCCAGTGTCTCAGGGGTAAACCTGCTGGCATCGCTGAGAGTCACGCACAAACTCCTCTTCATTGGTGAAGACCGTGTCCCTCGACCAGTCTTTTGGTTGGGTTATAACCACCTTTGGGAGCAGAATGCAGAGTTGGTGCTTCGTACCTTCCAGAGGTTCGCCACCCCCCGGCTGCATGGTTCCCGTGTGCTGCTGGTCGTTTCCAAGTTGACCGTTCTCATTGGTTTCTGTCTTTGCTCCCTCCTCGTCTGTCTTAATGAAATCTTTCACCTGTGTCAGGAGAGAGAGCCTCGTTTGCACCAAGCTCGTAAAAAGAATATTTTTTTCCCCCAGTAAAAGTGGCTGAATTTTGTGGATTGAGACTTGTCATTGCTGTGCTGGGTATTTGATGAGAGGGTGCGAAACAACTAGAATGAAGGCCAGTTGAGTGTTTTTTTTTTTTTTTTTAAAGAGAGTGATAGAGGGGGAGAGAGTTTTTTTTTAATATTTATTTCTTAGTTCTCGGCGGACACAACATCTTTGTTCGTATGTGGTGCTGAGGATCGAACCCGGGCCGCACGCATGCCAGGCGAGCGCGCTACCGCTTGAGCCACATCCCCAGCCCCAGTTGAGTGTTGTATGAATTACGGTTGATTTAGCACATAACCCCTTGTTTCCCATGGTCACGAACACAGCCCTGGTACAGACACTGCGTGGAAGACTTGAATAGGCCCTCCTGCTTTAGGAGTTGGGGGCGAGTTGGGAGACTCGAACTGGCTCGGGTTTCCTGTTTTAGATAATATGAAAGGGCGCTTACCAAGCACTGCCTTCTTCAAAGTTCACGGTCACCTTGAAGACCGGCCTGCTCTGAAATGCTAATGTGACCTTCAAACTGTCCCTCACTGATACATATTTTATCTCCTACCAAATTCCCTGTGTTCCTCTTTGCAGACCAAATAGCAAACACGTCACCTGCACTTGGTCCCCTTTCCCTGAAGCCTTTGCTGCTGCCTTTGTGGCCATTCTGATCAACGTCGGCCCCCTAAGTGCTGTCCTTTTCCTTCCCCCGCGTGTCTGTGGTCAGTGAGCTGCTCTGGGTGCCCTTCTCCAACCGCTCCCCCAACCCCAGACGTGAGTGCCCATCCCTAATGTCTCTCCTGACCTTCCCACTCTGTGTCCGTCCATCCCCAGTCTCTCCACTGACCACCATAGTGACATTTTGGATGACATTCTCTCCGGCTTTCCTTAATCCCATCCCACCCTACTGTCTGTTGTCCACACGGCCCGATTCTGGACCCCAGAGGTCTGCCCTCGTCCCCATCACCCCTCAGAGGCTCCGCTCCTTAACGCCCTCACCTTGCAGGCTGGCCTTGGAAGGAAGGTGGGCACCCAGCATGCAGCCTACAGCGCTGCTTACTATAGAAAATCCAAGGGTGCTCAGGCCTTTCTCTTCCATGGTGTCTGCCCCACCGCCTGTCCCCAGCTCCCTCACCCGCCTCCTCCACCACCTCTGTCAGTGTTGCCTCTGTCCCTGTTGTCCCAGTAACACACACTTAAGGAGCACTTGCTGTATACAGCCAGGCATGATGCTCAGTACCTGACAGAAGAAGCCGTTTATTCCCACCAGCCCCAAGAAAGAAGACACAGCGCTGTGTCATCCACCGCTGAGGGCCAAGGTCCTGAGGTCTGAGTGCCCAGAGGTCATAAAGCTAGGATGCAGAACAGGCCATGTGGACCTGCAGATCCACATTTGTGTATAGTTATGTGTTGATAGTGCACAGCACAGTGTTTTGGAAGCATGTATGCAGTGCAGAACGGCTGTTTGGAGCTAATCAACTATGCATTGCTTCACATACTTAGCATTTTTTGGTCACGTGAATAGCAATTTTCAAAATACAGTTCATTCTTCTTAACCGTTGCAACCGTGCTATTCCCTGGGTCTCTTGAAGTTATTTCTCTTGTCTAATTGGAACTTTGCATGCTTTGACCTGCGTCTCCCCTGCCCTCACCCCAGCCCCTGGCACCTGTTGTCCTGCTGTTTGGGTTTCACATATGAGCGATTGCTGTCTTCCTCTGCCTGGCTTGTTGCAGGTAACAGCATTTGTCTCTGTCTTTGTGGTGCAGAAACAGCCCCTGAAATCATGGCAGCACATGGCAAGAGCTGTGTCCCAATAAAACTATTTACAACAACGGGCCACGGCCAGATTTGGTCCTGTGGACTGTCATTGAGCCACTTCTGCCTGAGACTCACCCTCCTATGAGCCAATGGGTGTGCGCTCACATTCTCGACTTCCTCCTGCTCGGAAAGCCTCTATCCTCCCGACTATCTAAACGTACGTTTCCCAGCCTGTCTGCTATTCACTGATCATCTGAACTTTTGCCATGTTTGCATATTTTATTAATATTCTCGGATATTTTTCCTTAATTTGAACCATTCCTCTAAAGCATACTGGTAGATACTGGTACATTAGTTCCATCTGTCGGTATAGCACACGTTAAGTAAAATTTTAAGCATTTGTCCCTGTGCTACCTAAAATCACTTTGAGTACCCCCAGGGAGTCTGAGGTTCTGGGGTTTCCCCCTTGGTACTAGTCATGGTACCTGGGACCGAGTGCCTGCCATGCAGTCTGTCTGCCACTGAGCTGCAGTCTCAGCCCTTTTTATTTTTATTTTGACAGTTTCCAAGGTAGGCCTCAAACTTGAAATCCTCCTGCCTCAGCCTCCCTGGTAGCTGGGATACAGGTGTGTCCCATGTGCCCAGCTGAGAGTTGTTGGTGTTCAGGGATATAGCACTAATCACAATTTCCAGTTCTACAAATGTCTCTTGGTAAGTTGTTAAGTGGAGGCACTGCCCTCCCTCCTAGGATGAAGACAGAGCTAGAAATCTTATTTCTTCTCCCTGCCCAGGGAGGATCACAGATATTTGAAGAGTCGACTGTCACAGAGGCAGATAAGTATGATATTAAACGTGTGCAACAGCTGGATGCAGAGGCACAGGCCTGTCATCCCAACAGCTCAGGAGACTGAGGCAGGAGGATGGCAACTTAGTGAGACCTAAGCAATTTAGCAAGACCTCCCTGTCAAAACAGAAAGGGCTAGGGGTGTAGCTCAGTGGTAAAGCACCCCTGAGTTCACTAAGTCCTAGAAAGAAGAGGAGGAGGAGGATGGGGAAAGAGGTTGAGAAGGGAAAGGAAAGAAAATGTGACAGATTGGAGAAGATTCTGGAAAATCAAACTGGCAGCAGAGATCATCACCATCCAAAACCTCGGAACCTCTCCTCAGAAGCCTTTAGTTCGGTTTTGAAAACTCAACTCTGAGACGGAGTGAGTCACGTGTCTTCTCCGTGGTGGCTACCAAGACCAACAAGCCACAAATGAAAACGTTCATATTGTGTCAGATTTATTTAGAAAACAACCAGAAATCCAGTGTTCTATGACCGCGAGGATTATACATATGAATCGATCCACACGCACAAGAGAGACCTGAAGCTCCCCAGTGTGAGAACAGGGATTGTGCTGATGGTACAATAATGTAAGTTAGTTCTTCCACCTTGGGAATAACTTTCTGTTAAACTTCTGTTGAGGCTTCTAACGGGTGCTGTTCATTATAAACTGGCTGAGTCTCGCCTTCCCTAACTGAAGCCGGGAAGTGAGGTCGACTGCCTATGCTGAGGCTCTGTGACCCTTGACAGGAAGGCACCTCCGGGTCCACCCACCCACCAGGGCCCCCACAGGCGTCTCGCCCCAAGGCCATCAAGGCTGGTTTATAACCTGAGCAGGGCTCATGTTTCCCGGGTTGAGAGGATATTAAAATGATGTTGGCATGGCCACATGGTGTGCAGTCGTCTGAGCCCACACCGTACTTAACCGCCAGCCTTGGGGTCTGGCCAGATGTTACAAGCGAAACCCGATTTTAACGAGATCCTTCTGGCATTTTCTTTGGGCCGCCAGCCAAGGCAGTTCCATTTTATGCTAAATTCCATGTTACCGTGGGCAGGTCATCTAGAACCCATCTGCAGCCCCTAAGAATATTTCTCCCTGCTTCTGTTCTCGGAGAATTAGGATGGGAGTCATTGGGTTTTGTAGGATTTTTTTTTTTTTAAACATTCATGTCGTGGTTGTAAAGGTGATGTGGACGTGTTCTGTGATTTCCACAGCAAAATCGAAAAGAATTCCCAGCACATTTGTGTGCCTTTCACCACAGATAAAACAAGTTGACATAGGTTCAGAATTGCTTGTTGGGCAGAAAATGTAATTCTCTGGGGAAACTAATCCATCACTGTTGCAAGAGAAGTGAACCGGGTGCAAGCGAGCCCCAGAAAGCAGGATGCGGCACCCAGCGCTTACTCTTTCTGTTGACTGTTGCTAAGTTGGAGAGAGAGTGCTCCAGGATTGGTCTGCACTGCTCCTGCGTGGCCGCCCTTGGCCTCTCTCCCTTCTTGATTTTATCAGCACCCTCCTTCCACCACCACCTTGACTCACCTCTGGCAGAGGAGCCCGTGGCTTTCGGGCAGCTGCAGTTCTACAGGAGAAAACTTGACCAGGAAATGTCGACCTTGGAGAGCGCAGTGCTGTGAAGAGGGATGTTAGTTTTTGTGGAAAAACAAGGACCGTCCACCACTTGGGTTTCTTGATGATGCCTTTGTCGTCCTCCATTCCCTTCGACGCCCTGGGTTGGACAAGTGTCAGCCAGGGCCAGACCAGAGTTGCTCACCTGTCTCGGGAGGTGGCTCTTTGTGTTTTAGTCACTGCCTTAAACAACAGTCCCTCGGGTTTCATCAGGATGTAGAGATGATTTTTCTTGGCGCAGAATTTTAGCACTGAAGGGGACTTTGTAGGATATGGAATTCCAGGTCCTCACGGAGATCTCTTACCTGCCCTGTGACTTGGTTTCCTCATCTGCAATGTGGTTTTTTTTCATTCGTAGGTTTCTGCCAAGGCTCTTTGATTAATTTTAGAAAGCCCTTGGTGTCATGAGCTTTATTGTTGTTATTATTAAACAACATGAACAGTTTGTGGCCGAGATCCCTCTTCACAGTTTTGAAACTACCCTTTATATGACAGTTATCTTTAGTTTCAGAATTCACTGTTCTTTCTGTTGTGCCAAAATCTGTAATTCTTGTCCTTCTCCTTTAAAGTCCTCTGTTTGTAAATGCTGAAGACGCAAGGTGTCTGTCGCAATTCTTCAGCATAGACACAAGGAAGGTTCAAATCGGCCACAGGCAATTTAGCAACTCATGAGGCTTTGTTCCAATAAAGCTTTATTTAAAAACACAAGTAGTGGGCCAGACTCCCTATGGGCCTCAGTTTGCCAGCCTTTAACCCGGACTGTTGAGAAATAAACCTCTTGTGCCCATTGGTTTTGAGTCTCAGTATTCCAAGTATGTAAATCTGCTAACTGCTTAATGAGAACTCTGCTCTTAATGCCGCACATGGGTGCTCTCAGCGTTGGTTAGAGCCAGAGATGCAAAGCCCACCCCCGCAGCTGCCTGAGTATTAAGCCTCTGCTCTGCTGAATAAGCACTATTTCCAAGGGCCAGCATTGCTTGGGCGTAATGGTGCACTGAGTTAACTCCCAGTAGTTTGGGAAGCCATTTGTGGACGTGGCTGTGTTGTAGCAATGTGGTGATCACAAGAAACAAAATGAGCTCTTGGTGTATTTTAAGTGTACTCTTCTTGCCCAGGTGGGTGAGACAGACTCACATAACAGTTTCCTCTCTTGTGAGGCTGGAGGACCTTCTGTTCCAGACAGACAGGACTTGGCCATTCTTCTTAAAATGTGGTCCTTGTTTTCGTCCTTTCTTGGATCATCTCAGTTGTACCTTGGTTTTCTGCTTGGCGATATTTTGGCTCACCCAGCTGTTCTCTGGCAGTACTGTGAGTTATCTGGGGAATGGCCACATAGGTGGTGGCTTGGTGTTCCCTGGCAGCAATCCAGAATCGAGCAGGAAGGGGGGTTGAGTAGAGCTGCTGGTAGTGAGGCATCCCTTTTGAGGGCATCCGAACCAGCTCACTGGTTCTCTACCAGGGTGGGGTCGATTGGACAACATCTGGAGACATGTTTGATTGGCAGGCTGGGAGGAGGGATGCTACTGGCATCTAGAGGGGAGAGCTCAAGGGTAGTGCTGCTGAGCACCCTTCAGTGCGCAGAACGCAGCCTCCGCTACCGCCAAGAACGAAGGCCAAGGTGTGTCGGGAACCCCTGAGTGGGCTCACTGGGACACTCTTGTAAGTGGCGAGCCTGCTGGCTTGAGGCTGGCCTAGAGGTTGGCACCAGGGTCACCAACCCCTGGCCCTCACACGACTTTCCATCACAACACTGCCAAGCCCTCGTTCTCCTCCCTTGTGACCTGCCACCATGGCCCACGCTAGGGTGCCGTCTGTCACTTGCATTCTGATCTTGGACTCTCTACGTATGACTCACTGGACAGCAGAGCTGTGTCGAACGCCGAGGGAGAGCTAACGGGTGCAGATGGAAAGGTCTCCATTTGGGTACACTGAACGTGTTAATTAGCCTTGGAGTCCATCTGGGGGAGGGTGGGGTGCTGGCAGTGGTGGAGGACAGGCTGACCCTGGAAGAGGCATCTGGAGGTGCCATGTCTTCCAAGATGGCCTCACCCAGCCCCTTGGCACCCGCTAAATAGCAGTTAATGCTGGTTTCTGGTGCAGGCAGCAGATCATGCTGGTCTGTGGTGGCTGAGTGTTGTCTTGTGACCCCACCCCTACAAGCTGAGTGACGTGGGTTTGTCCCTCCGGTGTTCGTTCCATTGCTTATGGATCCGATCCCTCAAAAGCTCTGGGGAACCTGATCTGTACACAGGTAAGTAGAGCAGAGAGTGGCTGCAGGAGGCCCCCTGGATTCCTGTAGGTTTCTACAGCAGGGTCAGCGTGAGAGCCAGCCCTGTCGGGGGCCAGTGTGTGCCCAGTCCTTCCCTGGGCCTTTTTGTGAAACCAGGAGGAGGAGGAGAAATGGCCTGTGACCTGCAATGCTCAGTCCCGTCAGCTAGTCGGGACACAGAAGGGAAGACAGCCAGGACGACGGCTCCTGTGACCACAAGAAATATGAAGTCTTGGGAGAGAGCAGCCACCTCCACCTGAACATGCAGCAGGGCGTCAAGCCGAGAATCCACCGTGGCCCACTCCCCCTGTCCATTGGAGTTTTTGTAGTCTCTACCTCTCCAGAAACGTGAATGACCAAAACTTGGGATAATACAGTCACTGGTTATGCAAGGCCTGGGGTAGGGAGGCCATAGGAAATGAAGGTGGAGAAAAGGGACTTTTGTTACGTCCTCCAATGTACTAGTCTGTTTTGCTATAATGAAATACCTGAGGGAGGTTACTTTATAAGGAAGAAAGAAGCAATATTTACTTACTTAGCAGTGCTGGGGGATGGAACCCAGGGCCTTATGCAGGCTGGGCCAGTGCTTTGCCTCTGAACCTGAGAGTTGCGTTTTAACTGTGGTGTGGCGGTCCAAGGTCTAGGGGCAGGAGGCAGGAGACGTGGACCTGTGGTGGGAGCATAGGGAGGAGGGGCCACTCACCTCCAGAGACAGGCAGCACACCCTTGTCTTTGGATTCTTTCTCCTCTTGTAAACCACCAGGATTCAGTCTTGCAGGCTCCGCTCCTGGCCTCATCTAGTTCTCACTGCCTCCTAGAGGCCCAGCCTCTATCTAAACAGAGCAATGGGGACAGATTCTGAACAGCAACCTAATGAGGTAGTGGTGGTGTTGTAAAGAGAGATGCAAGACTCTGTGCAACTGACTTTAAAATGAATAGCAACCACCATATGACTTTATTAGATAAATCCAAGCTCTGGATCCTGTGTGTAACCAGGCCACGTGGGAGAGGGGGAAGGAGGAGAGCACACAGCAGTCTCCGTGGTGGGGGAACACTGCCCCCTAGTGGGCAGATGCGTGATTGCAACGGCAGCCTATGTGTGGAGGGGGAGAGGCAGAGGGGCCCAGGCTGGTGGGGCACAGGGACCAAGGCTGACTGAAAGAGGCCAGGGCCCAGCAAGCTGAGAGGCCCTCCTCTGGCATGGGGAGGTCTGTGGCCTGCAGGCCAGTGAGGGCGCCATAGTGCGCAGAACTTCCTAACGGGGGAATTAGGAGTGCTCGCCCCTAACCAGAGGCCACTTGACAAAGAAAGCAGGCATGGGCCTACCTGCCACAGGCATCTGCCAGTAGAGTGCTACCCCTCTGTGCCCGGGAAAGAGCTATGGAAGGTTCCTGTTCCTCAGTCCCCCAGGCTCACATGCCCTCCCCTGCAGAGCCTTTTTCTTTGTGTTTTCTAACATCGTCTTTCAAGTACCATCATCCAACCCAAAGCTCATCTGAAAACGTCTGGAATTTTTCAAGCATTTTGCTTATTGGCAGCTGGCGTTTGGACACGAGGAGAGGAAATCGGGAAAGGGCTGGTGTAGCTCGGCGGTAGAGCACGTGCCTGGCATGTTTGAGGTGCTGGGGAATGAGGCGGATCTGACCGTTAAGCACATGGACGAATCCCAGGTTATGCATAATTATAATGCGCCAATAAAACAAAAATAGAAAAGGGAGAATCCCCAGCTTCCTGAGAACCGCTCGATGCCATACCCGCTGGCCTGAGCGCCTCTTTCCCTGGGGTGTTTGTGTGGTTCTCTGTCCCCGCCTGCCTGTGAGTGTTCTGAGCCAGGCACCAGCTGCCCCCTTCTTGGGCTGAGGGACAGCTCCTCATGTGCGCTGCAGCTGGGGCACAGATCAGCACTGAGCTACGGCAAAGAGCAATTCAAACCAGGAGTCAGTGGAAGCCTGAGGTTGAATTTCTGTAACAGACATCCAGCCAGGGCACTCGGGCAAACCGTGCTGTGTTCTGCCTCTTAATATAGTCGGTGGCAACTTGCAGATGTTTCAACTTAGAGTTTTTCAGCTTCACAGTGGTGCAAAGGCAATAGGAATTCAGTGGAAACCTTACTTCAGATTTTGAATTTGGGTCTTTCCCCAGGCAAGCTATAGAAGGGCACACGCCCTCTCTCTAGATAGCAGCAGCACACCTGTAGCTCCCTGTCACCCACATGGTCATGAGATGAAAGCCCATTTCGTACAGTATGCTATATTGTCAGCATTTCTTGGATACTGTGTTGTGTGTCTTTAGATCCCATAATGTACAAGATGCCCATCAGTGCTAGCTTCCCAATACTGTGACAAAATGCCTGAGATAATTGGCTTACAAGGAGGAAAGGTTTGCTTTGACTCATGGATTCAGACTTTTGGTCCATGGTTGCTTGGCCCTGGTGCCTCTGGACCTATGGTGGGAGCCGAGGGAGGAAGGAACCACTCGCCTCACCGCAGACAGGAGAGGGCTGGGGTCCCAATATCCCCTCCAAGGCCTCACCCCCAGCAAGCCAACTTCCTCCCAGTAGGCCCTCCCTGTTAAAGGTTCCACTACCACCTGTTAGCACCCTGGGCAGGGATGAAGCCTTCAACGCAGGGGCCTTGGAGGACACCCAGCCTAAACTGCAGCACCATCTGTGCAGGTCCGGGAGAGACTTCAGTGCTTGGTTGTAGAGCAGGCTTGGTCTTAAGGGTTCTGCCCAGCTGCCAGGCGAAGCTATGGTGCCGGCGGGTCCGGGCTGCTCTGTGCATTTCCAGCTTCCCAGGGGTTAATCGGGGCGCCACCCCACGTGAGTCAAGGCACGTCTGTGGGCTGGGAAGGCTGTACTGCTGAGGGCATCTCCCACCTCACACCCACACCCTTGGCCTCACGTTCCCCCCTCCCAGCAGGTGAGGCGTCATGCCCATCTCAGAGGCTGCACCTCTCCCTCCCCCCCCCCCACTCCTCTCACCTCCACCCGCCTGGCTTCCTCCTCCGGCAGGTTTTTCCCACTCGGCCTTCACGTTCGGGATCGAGAGCCACATCAGCCAGTCCAACATCAACGGGACACTAGTGCCGCCGGCTGCCCTCATCTCCATCCTGCAGAAGGGACTGCAGTATGTGGAGGCCGAGATCAGCATCAACGAGGTAGGCACACCCCGGGGCCTGCCCCACCGCTAGCCCGCAGAGCCCTGCATCTAGATGTGCGTGAGCAGGGTGCAGGACGGAGTCCGGGCTTCCCTGGGCCGTCTCGGGGTGGGCTAAGGCAGCCCTCGTTGCCCCTCCTAGGGGGACCTGTGTTTTCCATGTAAATATGCAGAATCGCAGGCATGACCGGAAGGAACGTCGGGAGGAGAGGGGGTGATCCTCCAGTGAGAAGGTGTCAGGATTATTTTTAGGATCATACTCGGAGGCTGAGGATAGAGCAGTGAACTGAATCCCACCAATCCGCTGGTGTTCCATGGTGCCTTTCAGATTGAGATAGTTGGTGCCAGTTCTATAGCACATTGGAGGATTGGTCATTCAGGTTCTAAGGGGCTTCCTCACCCGCCTCTGTACTCAAGATTCTCTAGAGAAGATTCTCTTGGCTTCCTGACATCTGTGGAAATCTCTGGCCATCTTCACCTGGATCCCACCCTGACTGAACTCTACCCTTTTCAGAGATCTGGCCACAGCCTACCCTGCTCTGTCCTGCCCAGCACACCCAGCCTTCCAGGGCTCCCTCCCTCCCGTTTTCTGACACTAGTCTGACCCTTATGCCTTTCTTATTCAGAGCATTTTATTCAACTTTATTTCAAAAATAATGTATCTTTTCTGTCTCATGAATTCGTCGGCCATTTTCCACCAGCCTGTGTCTTGGAAACCTCCCAGTCTGCCTGTCTCTTGCTCCTCCTTTCCTTAACATTGCATGCGTGGGAGTGGTCTGCCTGACTCTTGCAGGCCCCACCTGGTCACCTGGTCTGTGTCTGTAGAACCAGCAATCCTGGGGAGATGAGCACATGACCCCTGGTCCCCCACGAGTTCTCAGATTGGGGGATGTACAATCTGATTTTCCTCTGCCTGCCCATTTCTGTGGCTCTCGAGGCCAGAATCCCTCCGTGATGTCTCGGCCACCCAACGCCAGGGTGTCTAGAGGTCGATGAAAGATCGAACTTGGCAGAAGTTCCCAGTCATTTTAGAAAATGCGACACTGTGCTTTAGAATGTAGATGAGGAGATGTTTTTCATGACCGCGGGCAGTGATCGTCTGGCACCTTGGCCAGCCCTTTGGGGTGGGACTGCTCAGCCTCAGCCACTGCTTCCACGGCTACAGTCCAGTGGGCAGGGGGCTGGGGAGACGGTGTATATCGTTTCCTGTAGTTTCTGTGATTGCAAATAGTGCGTCGTCATCAGAAATCAGGTGGGCTGATACGCCTCAATTCCTCCTCATTTCTGAGGTAGTTCAAGTTCAGCACTCAGCAGACACAGCGTGGAGGCATGTTGCATTTCATGCAACTCAAATATCTGCACGAATTTCCTCCCATATTTTGAAGTGTGTTTAGAAATTTTTCCATGGTTGATACAAACCAGAGAATCAAACGGCGATCGAAAAAAAAAATGTGACTCGGAACCAAGGAATTTTTGTGGTGGGTTATATCGTGGCCGTCCTTTGAACCCAGGAAGTCATCCCAAATAGCCCCAAGTGCTTATTTTATTAAATCAAGTGGACAAATGCACCGGTAATCAAATGCTGAATGGCCGTCATCATTTCTAAATTGTGCTTAATGCTACCAAAGAGTTCCCCCCCCCACATAAGTGGCTGGTTATTCACAGAGACTTTCCAGCAGCCCTTAGCACGGGCGTGGATTCCCAGCCTCAAGATTCTGCGCTGGAGGCCGGGGTCTCTTGGACAAACCCCCTGTGTGCTAGAGGGGACGTGGGGCTGCATTCCTGGCCCCCACCCACCCGAGGGCAGTGCAGCACCTCTCCACCCCACCACCTCCCTTCACCCGGTGGCTCCAGACGTGGAGAAATGTAACCCGGGATGCAAAATGTCACGGGATGAAGTGGTTCTGGGCCGGTGTCCTTAATGCCCAGATGTGGCTCGCTGCTGCTTACCGGCTGTCGGTGCTGCCACTCTGGATGAGCACGGCAGCTGGGTCTCCAGCACCGGCCGCCCCTGCACAGAGTCCCTGCAGCCTGCTCCCGTGGGTGCCCGCTGCACCCGGGACCCTGCGCCCTCTTGCGCCCTCCTGCGCCCTCCTGCGCGGGAGCTGACCAGCTTGCTTCCGCAGGATGGCACGGTGTTCGACGGCCGCCCCATAGAGTCCCTGTCCCTGATCGACGCCGTGATGCCCGACGTGGTGCAGACGCGGCAGCAGGCGTTCCGGGAGAAGCTCGCGCAGCAGCAGCAGGCCAACGCCGCCGCTGCAGCCGCTGCAGCCGCCACGGCCACAGCCACCGCCACCGCAGCCACCCCAGCCCCCGCAGCCGTTTCCCAGCAAAACCCACCAAAGAACGGAGAGGCCACCGTGAACGGGGAGGAGAACGGCGCGCACGCAATAAGTAAGTGTGGGGCGGCGGGCTCCGGGCCCTCGGGCCCCCTGCGCCAGGACCGCCTGCAGGGCTTGGCAAACGGCCGGCCTTGGGAGGTCGGCCTGCCGCCTTTCTCATCCAGATTCATCTTGGCGGCAGGATCCTTAGTTGTAGGGGATCTTGCTCTTCTGAGAACCCAAGCCGATCCAGGCCACGTCCAGTGTGAGTCCCGTGCAACAAGAGCAAAGGTGCTGGTTCCCAGAGGCCTTGGGTCCAGCTCCAGCCGGGCACTGTGCAGGCTTTAGGCCAAACAGTGGGATGAGAGTTGAGCACACCGTGACTTCTCGGGCACCCCGCCCAGGCATGGGGAGTCATCTTATTTGGTCTGCCCCTTGAGGTTAGTCCGTGTTAGGCCATTGCTCAGGAATGTTGAGCAGATAAACCAGAGACCCTTATGAACTCCAGGGGCTCTGCTTGGGGGTCCGAGTTCACATGCATGTGCATGTTTGTATATGTGCATACGTGGTGTGCATGAGTGTGTGCCTGTGTATGTATGTAGTGTGTGTGTGTGTGTGTGCTTCCTTACTTAGAAACTGGTTTCCTTCATGCAGCTGGAGGGTGTGAAGGAGGATGTGACACTGGCATCTGACCCCATAGTCCCATCGCAGCAGCTTCCCCTCTTGCAGAGAGCTGCCTAATGGCCTCTGAGGCTTCAACCCATGGCCATGCCCTGTGGCTGTTTACCATCCACAGGTTACAGTCAGGTGGCACAAAGGCCATCGCCCAACACAAGATAAAGACCCCCAGTCGCATCCTACATGACCACTGTTCATAAGGCCCAAAATCTGGCTTGTACAGAAGAGCCACTGTCACTGCAGTGGGGTAGGACCCTGAAGTTTTCAGGAGCAGGAACAATAGATGTACTTGTTTTTGTCATCTTATGTCACCGAAAAGCATTTATAGTTAGTAAACTTTGAGAAATCATGTTTTCCAAGGAAGAAATTTTGCAAGCATTTAAACTACACCCGTTTCTTTTAAATCTTTAGAAACTATAAAGTGGTATCCATGTTATTCCCAAGCCTGGAAGGCAAGGGTATGTCTTTCTGTCCCCCGAGTCCCATGCCCTCCCTGGCCTCCACAGCCAGCTCTTGTCTCGCAGTAAGGCAGCCTCTCCACTCTACCACTGCAGTGGACACTGTGGACCAATCTGAAGTTAGACTTGCCTCTGACCCACAAAATTCTCTGTCCTGCAGTTTGAGAGAGAAACGGCCACTTTCTGATATGGTTCTCTTGCGGGGCTCTGTTACTATCATGAAACACCTGTGGTGAGCAGTTCATAAAGTGGAAGGGTTTATTTTGGCTCAGTGCTGGTGATTCCAGTTCAAGATCAGGCAGCTCCGTTGCTTTAGGCCTCTGGCCAGGGCAGGAGCATGTGGCAAAGCAAACCACTTACATCGCCGCCAGCCAGGAGGCAGAGGAACGGGGACAGAGGGGAGGCCCGCCATTTCTTTCAGGGTGACCTCTCCAGTGACCTAACTTTGGTACCACAAGTCGGGTCCTCTGAAAGACTCCCCCACCTCCCATAGTGCCGCAAGCCTTCAGCAAATGGGCCTTTCGGGGACTTTTAGCAGCAGCATTACCCTGACTTATTTTCACCATCAAGAAGACTGACTACTACGTCTGAACTTATTTAAAACTAGGCCAGAGAGGAGGGAGGCCCCTGTCCTGCGACCCATGGTGAGCGCCTGGTGTGTTGAGACACAGTGTCCAGCTAGAAGATGCTCTGCTGACCACCTGCCCCGAGGTGTGCTGCTTACTGGTGGGTCTGCCACCCCTGGCCTGCACCTCTGGAGGCTGGCTGCCCACCGTGGGCCCAGGAGCAGGCGCCCTGTGCTCTGTATAGGCCAGGTCTGCACGTAGTCACCCTGGCTGGCCGCTCTGGGTCTGGGTCATTGTGCAGATTGGAATTCCACAGTGTCACCACCTCGGTCCACTTCTCAGACCCCGCACCTCACCCACAATCCCCAGACCAGGCTGTTGAGGTGGGGGCTTTCCAAGGACGTGTTCTCCCAAGTGCAAAGCCGGGCTTCCGCGCTTCAGGTCCCCCGACCCTGCAGGGCTACCGAGGACGCCGGCGCTCCCCTTGCCATCAAGAGTGGGAAAATGCTCTCCAAAGGTGGAAAACGTTTTCCTCGTCTGCTGAAGCATAAAAGAAGTGTCGGCGCCTAACAGCCCTGTGTGGCTCCAGCCGGACTTGAGAACTTTGTATGAGGGGTCTCGGTCTGCGCAGGCCGGCCGGGCATTCTCTTATTTTTACATGTTGAAATAGAAGCAGTACACTCTTGGGTTAACCTAACACTGAAGAGGAAAGGAATCCTCTTATTTCTGGGGTTTTCCAAATAACTTTACAAAAAGGTGCTCAGTTCTTGACCCCATTGTACAGCCAGCTGTTGACTATTGCTGGTTGGTTGATGATCACACTGCTCTGTTGTTGTCTTGTAACCATCTTTTTGAAGTCCCTATGTATAAATATAATCACCTCATAAGGTACTGTAGGTTAGGACCTAAACATGTAAATTCTTAGGGGAAGTAATTCAGCTTGAAAGGGTAGCCACAGGCAGTGCACAAACATGAATGTGACTGTTCTGGTCACACTTTGTTTATAAAAAATTGGTGGCACAGGCTTAGATTTGGCCCATGGGCCATGGTTGAGGGCTTCAGTTATAAATAGCTGTCTTTATCCTTTGTTCAAATTTGAAGACTGTTTTCTGTTGCTATAACAAAATACCTGAGGCTGAATGCTTTATTGAAGAAAAAAAATGTATTTAGCTCATAGTATTAGAAACTAACTGTCCAAACAACGTGGTGCCGACACATCACAGTGGATGCTGTGGTGGGGTGCACGTGTGAGAGGGAGAGATCACATGGCCAGACAGAGGTGCTTTCTTAAAGGTTCCTCCATTGCTTATCTCCCCACCTGGGCACTAAACTTCTAGCACATGAACCACAGCACCATCAAACTAGAAAGAAACGTGAAATACTTTTTAAACCGTGTAAAAGCCACAAGTTGGTGATAATCCTCAGATTGGTACTGCCTTAATATGTAAAAGCAAAGTGTTTCTGAGACAAAAGTATCTGAGAACACACCTCTTTTGTATCTTGCTAAGCCACATGTCTTTATGTGCTTCTTGGCAGATAACCATTCGAAACCAATGGAAATAGATGGGGATGTTGAGATTCCACCCAACAAAGCCACAGTCCTTCGGGGCCATGAGTCTGAGGTGTTCATTTGTGCCTGGAATCCGGTCAGCGATCTCCTAGCTTCTGGGTAAGTCTTTCAGGATGGCGGTGCTCCGGGACAGAGTCCCAGGTCACTGCTCATCTGCAGTGTCCTGCCTTAGGGTGGTAACATCTCCCTGCTGTGTGCAGACCAAGCAATGGGCCTCTCTGGGCCCCGCCTCTGTGTGGGTCTTGTGCTGTGGAAGAGCCATCATCCCAGACCCTTTTTACCTGTGGGGTGGGAAGCCGTACAAAGACATCTAAAACCAGTCCATGCAAAGATGGTGAGGAGGGAAGCTGAGAGGGGTACGAGGAACTGCACGCAGAAGACCACCTGCCATGTGTGGCTGACCCGGCCAGAGAGTGGGTCCCGTGAGCTTTCCTCCCGTCCAGCCACAGGCCCGTGGTGCTCGAGCCTCCCTCCCTCCCGTCCAGCCAGGGGCCCAACACTCCTGTGTTTTGTTTTGGTTTTTTCCTGCAGATCCGGAGACTCGACGGCCAGGATATGGAACCTCAATGAGAACAGCAATGGGGGCTCCACACAGTTGGTGCTGAGGCACTGTATTCGGGAAGGGGGACACGACGTCCCAAGCAACAAGGATGTGACCTCGCTGGACTGGAACGTAAGCATCATCCGCCAGCCGCGGGGCAGCCTATGCACACAGGCGGGCAGTCTCTTGGGGGTCCCCTGGGTGCTGGCCTAGGGTCCTCCCTTCCCAGAGCTGGTGAAGAGGCTGCGTTGGGCCAGCAGCGAGCTGGGTGGGCCAGGAGCCTCCCCTCCCGTTGGGAGCGTGTGTTCACAGGTGCACTCACTGCTCAGGAGCCCTGTGGTGGGAAGGCAGGCCTAGGGGCCCGGGGACGTCCCCTGGGGAGATGCCAAGTGTTCTTGTGGATCTGTCTCTTTCTGCCCCCAGAGCGATGGGACACTATTGGCTACAGGTTCCTATGATGGCTTTGCAAGAATATGGACGGAAGATGGTGAGTCCTGCGTCCCTCGCGACAGGGCCAGCGGAAAGTGCTTCCCGGTGTGACCATGGGGACCTTACGTCATCGTGTTCGTCTTTCCTACCCCACAGGTAACCTGGCCAGCACCTTAGGGCAGCACAAAGGCCCCATCTTTGCCTTGAAGTGGAACAAAAAGGGGAACTATATTCTGAGTGCTGGTGTGGACAAAGTGAGTACCAACCCCAAGCCCTTCATCCCTTCCACCTGGAAATGCAGACTTGCTCTTTTTGGTACCAGGAATTGAACTTGAGTACTTGACCACCGAGCCCCATCTCCAGCCCTATTTTGTATTTAGAGACAGGGTCCCACTGAGTTGATCAGCACCTCACTTTTGCTGAGGCTGGTTTGAACTTGAGATCCTCCTGCCTCAGCCTCCTGAGCCACTGGGATTATCCGCATGCGCCACCGCACCCAGCAAAGATGCACACTTACTTTTAATCTTGTGGCTTTTGAGTTCTTGGGCTTATTGAAGGACTTACAGGTGCCGATTGTTTTTGTGGGTTTGATCTGACTGTTAATTTCTACCACATCTGCTCCCGGGGCCTTTGGGCAAGAGCTTTTCCCCTCTGGGCCGTCCAGTGATGGACAGGGTAACCCGAGACCCAGCAGGAGGGTGTGGGGGACCCCCCCCATGGCTCCTGGAGCCAGTTTGGAATTCGGTACTGTGTCCCTGAGGCATCACTGTGACGGGGAGGTGACAGCATTAGATCCAGGTGCCTGTAGGAGCCATCTCCTCCTCCCTGGGGCCCAGTTTCCTCCACAGTCGGGTGACAGGGCTGGCTGGTGTCATGATCTTCCGATAACCTTGAGTGGGTAGTGATGTCACACCTAAGAGCCAGCAGGAATTGTGTAAGTCATGGCTTTGGAAAAGAAACACCAAAAACGGGCATTGGGTGGGTGGGGAATCTATCCACTGGTGTTTTACACACAGGTAGAGGCCTTTCTTGAATTCTGTAGCCATTTGGTCTCCCACAGGCTTGGTTTTCTGTAATGATTGCAGGATAATTTGGAAGCTTTGCTGCGTTACTTGGGGTTCATTCCAGTTCTAAAACTGCATATAAAATACCAGACGCAGGACTTACCATCTTCCGTCCATATTCTTGCAAAGCCGTCATAGGAACCTGTAGCCAATATAATAGTCGACCTCCACACGTGACCACATTCTTGGAGACATGGTATCTGGGCTGGGCAAACTGCAGTCAACACCCCAATCAGGCCCTGTGGCTGTTTTATAAATAGTTGTATTGGTACACAACCACATCCATTGGTTAGAAGTGGTCAAGTGATGAGCACACAGGACACTTGGTGGTCTGGGCAGTCGGCCATTGGGAATCGCTGGCCAGATTTTAAAGTAACTCATGGAAATGACAACCATTTATCTGACGTGTTACACTACATGTGTTAGCCCACCCAGGGCTCCCGAGATACGTGGCAGACACTAGTGCTGTCCTCCCCCTTGTACAGAGCAGGAGCTGGCCAGAGAGGTTCATGAATTATCCTAGGTATGCACAGCTGCTGTGGGGTCTAGGGGACATGGGAACCCAGGCCCGGGATCACCAGTACCTACTTCCCTTTGACTTTCTTAGAATTCCAAATATTTGTGATGAACTGCAGTCATTGGAAATGCATAGTTGGAATTATCTTAGTCTTTGGGTCCGTAATCTGTCATGATGACCTAGTTAACCATGGCAGGAATAAGGATATCGGTGCTCTTGACAATAAAATCCACCGAGGGGGGGTGGTATTACTGGTATTAATGACCTTCAGTTGGTGCTTAACAGAAAGTAGTTAAATTATATTTCAGAAATTTTGAAAAATTTAAGGTTTTTTTTATTTAAAAATCCTTGTGTAGGTGATGTTTTCTTTTGTCCAATACATATTAAACATAAGTATTAACAATCCAATTACTGATACCTCATGTGAAACTGTGTCCTAGAATGATGAAAGAGTTTATATATTCTGTGCAGTGCCAGGTTTGATTGTACATGGATAAATCAAAGGGAATTATACCACAACACACACACACACAAATACACAAATATTAACACAGTGGGACACGCTCATAATCCCAGCGGCTTGGTATGCCAAGACGGGAGGATTTTAAATTTGAAGCCAGCCTCAGCAACTCGGCAAGATGAACCTGCCTCAAAATAAAAAGGGGGGTGGGGGGGTATGGTGCAGTGGTTAAGTGCCCCTGGGTTCACTTCTCGGTACAAAAAAAGGTACACACACAAGTTGGTCAAGCTGACCCCAAACCAAGGAGTACAAGTTATAAAGAAGCTTACTGTTGCCGGGCGCGCTGGCACACACCTATAATCTAGGGGCTCAGGAGGATCGCGAGTTTTAAGCCAGCCTCGGCAATTTAGGATCTCACTGGGTTACTCAGGGCCCCACTGTCTCTACATAAAATATAAAAAAGGGCTGCTCAGACCTCTGGGTTCAATCCCTGGTACCAATGAAATAAAAAGAAACTGTGTTCTGAGATTTCCCTTTACAATGCACACAAGATACAATTAGTTCTTAAAGCTAAGTCTTTATTTAAAGTTTCAAATTAAGTTGAAAATTGCAGGGCTGGGGATGTGGCTCAAGCGGTAGCGCGCTCGCCTGGCATGCGTGCGGCCCGGGTTCGATCCTCAGCACCACATACAAACAAAGATGTTGCGCCCGCTGATAAATAAAAAATAAAAAAATTTAAAGTTGAAAATTGCTGCTGATGAAAACGTAACCCCAGTGGGACTGGCTGACCTGCCCGAGGCTCGCTCCCTAGGTGTCTTTCTTCCCTAGGTGTCTTAATGAGTTAGTGGGATTCATGGCTTCCTTGGTCTCCTGACATAAAGGCCACCTTTCCCCCTTCCTGGTGCCAGCCCCAGAGCAGTGCAGGGATTCTGCTGTATCTAGTACAGGTTTAGCATCGCTTATTCGAAGCACTTGGAACCTCAATTATTTAGATAAGATTTGCTGCCTTTTTTAGTGGTTTTCTAAGTTTGGGGATGAAACGGAATCCCTCACCAGTTGTGGTAGATTTCTCAAGTGTGGGTCAGCAGTCTGTGACCACCAGACAGCCCCTGTAGCTGATGAGCTGCTTCCGTGTGGCCAAGTGTAAAACACGCACAGTATCAGGCTTAGGATGGGAAAACAGAATGCCAGATATCTCACTAGTGTTTTTCCTGATCACCTATTAAAACATTTCGGCTACATTGCATAACAGGGATCACGTTATTAAAATTTCACTAGTTTCTTTTTGTAATGTTACTGGCGAGTCACAATCACCTTGTGACTCGCCTTCTCTGTCGGACACTGCTGATTTAGAGGGAACATGGCTGGTTATCCTTTCTCACCCGGTCACTAACTCTTCTCTTTGTTTGCGGAGCACAGACGACCATCATCTGGGACGCCCACACAGGAGAAGCCAAGCAGCAGTTCCCCTTCCACTCAGGTAGGTTTGCTGGTTCCTGTTGCTGGGGGGATGCAGAGGCTGCCCCGGGAATTCGTGATCTTGCCAACCAGAGCAGGAACGTGCCTGTCCACACCAGAGGCAGCTGGACTCTCCTCCCAAGCAACGCACCTAGGATGAGGTTCCGCCTTGATACGCTGGTGACTGCTGCCCCCCGAGCTTCCAGCAGACTCTACCCTCTTGTTTCCTTCAGGTGCCCGGCTTCAAGTTGGGCCTCTACTTTGTAACTTCCAAGTGTTCAGGGAAGCAGGTGGGCGGGGCCTGCTCTAGGTGCCCTTGCAGAGTGCCCCTGCCCCACCCCCTCTGCAGGGGGATCCTGGGGCCCCTGGTGGCTCCAGGGTGGGCCCTCCTGACCACCAAGCACACCTGCCACCTCCCTGGAGGACAGGACTGACTGGCTTGAAGTAAGAAGACAGTGACCCAAGTGGCCTTCAGCAGGCCACGTTCTCAGAGTAGAGAATGTCTGTTGGTGCCGCCTTCAGCATCTCTCTGGAATAAGCTCATCTCGTCTTACAATTGCTTTGTTCTATTCTATAAGCGAGCTTTCAAAATGTCACCAAAGCACACATTGGTCCCTTAGTGAAGCTGAGCTAATCTGAAGTCCTTTTCTAAAAAAAAAAAAAAAACTTCATTCCTTCCTTTCTTTCCACCAAAAATAATTTCCACTGGAAATACAACATAGTGAAGCTCTAGAACTCTGCTATAATGAAACAAAATAAAGCCAGGTGCTGTGCTGTGGGCCACGCCTGGCCCAGCTCACCTCCCTGAAGTCCTCTTCGATAAGGTGCTGTGGACACGGTCCTAGAGGTCATCTTACTGACAGGCCTTGTGATCCCTCTAGAAGGTAGAAGGGCTGGGAATGTGGCTGAGTGGCAGGTGATTGCCTAGCCTATGCAGGGCCCTGGGTTCCATCCCCAGCACTGTGTACCAAAAAAAGGAGAAATGGCAAAACTGTCAAGGCCAAGACTTTTTTTTTTTTTGGTAGCGGGGTCTGAACGGAAGCACTGGACTGCTGAGTCACATCCCCAGCCCTTTTTATATTTAGAGACAGGGTCTCACTTAATTGCTGAGAGCCTCACTAAGTTACTGTGAGGCTGGCTTTGAACTCGTGATCCTCCTGCCTCAGCCTCCTGAGCTGCTGGGATTATAGGCGTGCACCACCACACCCGGCTTGCTAAGGCCCCTCAGTAGTAGAGAAGATCGCATGAGGAGCTACCCTTGTCCTTTGCTGCTCCTCCCGTGGCCATTTTACCCCCACTTCTCCATACCTGTCACTGGTGTGTGAAGGACTCTTAGGAGGTACCCCGGTGGGCTGGTACCTCCACTGGAGGCAGGAGCATAGGCCAGCAGCCACCTGGAGTGAGGAGTGAGCACTTGAGCCATGGGTACCCAAGGGGAGGTGGGGGGGGAGCCATACCCAGACCTCTCTCCAAGGACTTGGGAGAATTCAAGCCACACTTCCTTGGAAACAGGATGGTGCTGACTACCATGCTATACCATCCACATCTCTCCCCAGCTTGGCCAGTCCTCGATACCTCCCCTCGTTCATGCTCACCTGAGGCCCTACACTAATGTGCACAGTTGCATCTGAGACCCGGGCCGTTGCAGTCAGGGACAGAACATGGGTTCAGACCCTGCTGGCTGGGATGTTGGCAGCCTGGTTCCTGCCTGGTCTTCCTGTGCCTCATGGGTGGAGGCGAGGAGGAAGTACCATGAAGACGGTCGCCATCCTCAAAGCCCTCAGCAGAGCAGAGCAGAGCTGCTGTTGGAGCCACTTTCATGTGAGAGGGACCCAGGAGTGAAGAAGGGTGTTCTTCACAAGTCCTGATCCATGTCCAAAGGGATTGCTGTTGGCTCCAGTTAAACGCCAGTTTAACCAGGTGCAGTGGTCCACACCTGTAGTCCCAACGACTTGGGAGGCTGAGACAGGAGGCCCAAGCTCATGGCCAGCCTCGGCAGCTTGATGAGCCCCTAAGCCATGTAGCAAGACTGTCTAAGAATAAAAACTAAAAAGGGCTGAGGATGTGGCTCAGCAGTAAAGTGCCTCTGGGTTCAATCCCCAGTACCCTCCTGCCCCCCAACCCCCCCCCAAAAAAAAACCCAATCAGTGGCATGATCAATGCATCGCACATTTTTCTAATTGAAGCATTTTGAACAAAGGACAGGATAGAAGGCTTTCTCCTGTCCTTTATCTCCTCCCTGTGTGAACACAAATTAGTTTAGCCCCACACAGTCACCCTGCTGGAACCCAGCAAGTTGGAGGCACAGGAGATGCTGTTGCCATAGCAAGTACCCTTCCGCTCATGCCCGGGACACTGCCTGCCCCGGGCACAGCCAGGGTCTTGGGACTTTTCCAGAGGAACCTTGTCCCTGCAAATTGAGAACGACTTTAAGGTCCTTGCAGGAAAGAGACTGTTCACACTGGGAATGGTTTTGTGAAGTCGCTGCTGTGCTTTTGGCTCTTCCAACCTGCCCTAGCCACGTGCACAGTTAACACCCACATCCCGTCTCTTCCCTCCCGCAGCCCCCGCTCTGGACGTGGACTGGCAGAACAACACTACCTTTGCCTCCTGTAGCACGGACATGTGCATCCATGTGTGCAGGCTCGGCTGCGACCGCCCAGTTAAAACCTTCCAAGGGCACACAGTAAGTGGGGGTTCCCGTGGTCAGCCCAGCTCACCAGGATGCGAAGTGGGAGTGTTGCCTCACACCTAGAAGGAGGCGATGTCACGGCAGACCGGTGGGTCTAGAACCCTTTGCACTGGAGCTGTGGTCGCTACAACCCAGTTGTGGGTAGGGAATGATGAAAACTCGCTCACGTGACCCGATGTCAGATTTTGCAATGAAGGCCATTAAGTCGATGGGAGAGTATGTAAAGGCATAAAGAAAAAGATGCTCATAACAAAAGAATAGACAGGAAATGTTCACTGAGAATGGAGAGGGAGCAGGGGTACGAAGAATAGTTTCTCTGGATTAGGCCAAGAGGAGTGAAGAGTGGAGGGGCGTGTGAGTAGGAAGGAGAGTAGAATCAGATGTTGTTATCCTGTGTGCACATGAGTGCACGGCTAGTGATTCCACATCATAGTACAACCAGAAGGAGGAGAAGTTATACTCCATTTGTGTATCATGTGTCGACGTGCATTCTACTGTCATGTGTAACTAATTAGAACAAACTAAAAAATAAATGAAAACCAGGTTCAGTGATACATAATTCATCCCAGCAACTTGGGAGGCTAAGGCAAGAGGAGGATTGCAAGTTCGAGGCCAGCCTCAACAACTTAGCCAGACCCTGTCTCCATAAACTAAAAAGGGCTGGGAATGCAGCTCAGGGGTTGAGTCCCCAATAAAGCAAAAAGATGAATGAATGAACAAAGCTGAGAACTGAGGAAATATGAATATCTTGAAATCTTGGTAGATGGGTTGAATGGCAGATTGGACGTCGCACAAGTAAAGTTAGTGACTTGGAAAGGAGCTCATAGAAATTGGCCAAAGAACAGATAAAACCTTGAAAACCTGAACTGAGTCTTGATCTGTGAGGCAATCGCAAGTCCTGTAAACATCTGTGTGTATCGGGGAAAGAAACAACAGGAAATTTACTCGAAGCCGCTACCACTGGGTTTTCCTGTGATGGAAAACATCAATACTCACGAGGTTTGGCAAGCCCAAGCAGAACCAGCATCAAGAGGCCCACACCTGCACCCCTGGACTGACGGCTCCTCAGGTGCCACATTAATGATAAATGATGTGGAGAAATCGTAAGGCAACCAAAGATCGTGGGAAAGATGAGAGAACAACTGTTGATAATGAACAGCTGACTTACCAGATTCCTTAGCGTGGCCTCTGGGGCTCTACTGGGTCTGTCCTTGGGGTGCCTAGGTCCTCCTGGAAAACCTGTGACTGAGCACCACACGGTAACCCTCTCTCACACGCCCTTCCCGTCTCCCAAGACGTCACTCAGAAGTGCCGGGCCTCATTAGGAGTGTCATGGCACTAGCTGGGCATGGTGCCCAGGGCACAGCCTTGCTCCTGGCCTCAGGGTGGCTGGCATGGCTTGCTTCTGTGTCCACCTCCTGCAGAACTTGGAGAATCAAAGCCAGGGCCAAGGCTTCTCCATCTTTGTCACCAGTGCCCAGAATGGCCTTCAGTGCTGGACCATCCCCAGAGGCCAGTGGAGGAGGTCAAAGCCATCATGCTGCTGCTGTAACTTGAGACATGAGTGCCACCATCCCCAGCCTTGCTCACTTCCCTGGTCGGCACCCACCTCTCCCAGCTTCTGGCCCCGCGAGTCCCACAGAAGGGGCTTCCCGAGCCTGGGCATCAGCGGTCCTGACGGTGTCTCCCTGGGGCTGTGCCACGTTTTTCTGGGCTGAGCCGTTCTCTGGCCCTGTTCTGTCCACCACTGTTAAGCGGCTGCCCGTGGTCTGATTCCCAGCGGCCCTGCCTTTGCCTCCGCTGCACCGCTTGGCTCTAGAAGTGGGTCTTGATGGCTGCTGCTCTTTCTAAGCCGAGCTCTGGCTGGACGGATGGAGGCTGCTCCTCCCCGAGACCTGTGAATGAGCTGTTTCTGGACGCTCCCCAGGGATTGTGACTGGGGAGGTAGAAGGAGGAAGCTCCACTCCTGGGAAGGAATCCATTTCTCCCTGGAGGACTGAAGGGGGTTCAGCTGGGGATGGACGTCGGTGCTCAGCAGCCCTAAGAGATCTGCCTGTGGCTCACTCCTCTCTACAGCTGCAGTGGAGACGGATGCCCAGACTGCCCCAGGGAGGATTTTGTTCCTCCTGCGTGTTTTTTCCTGTCCAAGACGGCCTGCGTCCGTTCCACTTGCACTTCTGTGTGGCCTGTGTGTGTGGATTTGTGCCTTGGGGTTGCATTGCTGTCTAGCCGGGCAGTCCTGTGTCCTGTCTTGACCTCCCTGTCCACCTATCTTGTATGTGTTTAAGGTACTAGGGACTGAGCCCAGGCTGCTCTACCCAGTGCCTCCCCCCCCCACCTTTATTTTAGAGTCTAAGTTGCTAAGGCTGTCCTGGTATTTGCCATCCTCCTTCCTCAGCCTCCTGGATTGCCGGTGCATACCACCGCGCCTATTTAAAGCGCATAGGAAAATGGTGTCCAAAGTCCAGCTTCGGAAATAGCTGTGGTTTTATTGGTTTTATTTGCCCTCCTTGTTATATGTGAATTCTTCATTAGGCTTTCATCCAGGTAGAGATTTTTTTCGTTAAGGAAGTATGCATGCGTGGGAAGGCTGAGTGTGGTTCTTACCTATTGGGCCTGCAGGGTAAATCCTCAGGCCAGGGCAAGGCTGGCAGAGCACCACCGCCCCCTGGTGGAGGGCCGCCTTACTCCCCTTCCTACACACAGGCTTCCATTTCTTCCTGAAATCCTTTCCCCTCTTGCAGAATGAGGTCAACGCCATCAAGTGGGATCCTTCAGGAATGCTGCTAGCGTCCTGCTCTGATGACATGACATTAAAGGTGAGGCCAGCGTCTCGCGGGATGGACCGTTCAATCCTGGACCAGCCCCCGTGTTCCCCAGGGTCTTGCATTCCGCTCCTCTGTTTGTTTTTGTGGGGATCCCTCCTCTGTAAGTTTCCCCTTCACCAAGGCAGCGAATGCCCATTGGTCAGCCAAGTGCTCTGCTGAGGGTCTTCACCTGTCTGAGTCCACTCCCCCACCCTGCTGGGATCCCGCGGGCCAGCAGCCAAAGGAGCACCCCCTGGATGGGGGACGCGTTGCTCATGTTGTTGGCCATGCCCTCTCCAGATCTGGAGTATGAAGCAAGACACGTGCGTCCATGATCTTCAGGCTCATAGCAAAGAGATCTACACCATCAAGTGGAGTCCCACGGGACCAGCCACCAGCAACCCCAACTCCAACATCATGTTAGCAAGGTAAGGGGATCCAGCCAGCATGCTCCCGTCTCCCCCTCTGGAATGCAGCCTTAATTCACTCTTGATTTTTTTGGTACCAGGGATTGAACCCAGATATACTCAACCACTGAGCCCCATCCCCAGCCCGATTTTGTATAGAGACAGGGTCTCGCCGAGTTGCTTAGCACCTTGCTTTTGCTGAGGCTGGCTTTGAATTTGTGATCCTCCTGCCTTGGCCTCCTAAGTGGCTGGGGTTACAGGCATGCGCCGCTGTGCCCGGCTTAATTTACTCTTGAGCAAAAAAGAGAATTTTGCTGGTGTGTCCCCAGTGTTTTGAAGCCCGTCCAGCTAGACAGAAGGCTACTGCATTTTGAAGGTGCCAATGAGATAATAATGTTTTCTCTGGATATCCATAGGGGTTGGTTCCTGGATGAGCTGTGGATACTGAAATCACAGGTGTGGTGCTCAATCCCTCATGCGTTGGCATATAACCTGTGCACGTCGTCTAGAACTTCACATCCTGTGTAGCTCACTTGATACCTGATACTGTCTAAGTGCATGAGCCATTGTTAGACGGCATTGTTGAGGGCCTGTGGCATATTCAGTACCAGCAGTCTTTTTCCTAGTTTTTTTTTTTTAATTTTTTTTGAGAGAGATTTTTTTTAGTTCTCGGCGGACAACATCTTTGTTGGTATGTGGTGCTGAAGATCGAACCCGGGCCGCACGCATGCCAGGCGAGCGCGATACCGCTTGAGCCACATCCCCAGCCTGAGAGAGAATTTTTAATATTTTTTAGTTCTCGGCGGACACAACATCTTTGTTGGTATGTGGTGCTGAGGATCGAACCCGGGCCGCACGCATGCCAGGCCAGCGCGCTACCGCTTGAGCCACATCCCCAGCCCCTTTCCTAGTTGTTTTTGATCTGTGGTTGATGGAATCTGCCGTTGCACCCCCTTGCAGATGTGAAGGGCCAGCTCAATCAGATGAGGCCTGATTGCTTTAGCTGTGAGTCCAGTAGGAGGAATCACGTCTGTATCAGGCCTCAGGAATTTGGCTTTAGCAAAAACTTTTTACTATAACAAAACTGAAAGCCTTCAGCTTAGACCTGGGTTTGCTGCATCCCACTCGGAGCTCCTAGCAGCAGGAATTTGAGGTGGAGATCAGAGGTTCCCCAGCTCCAGCCAGATCTGCCTGCCCCAACATTTGACAGTGAATTTTCTAAGATACCAGAACTGGGAAAGCATGGTCATCTGGAACAAAGGTGACCTTCCCAAAAGGCAGAGCTTCAGGCCACAGAATCGCTGCATCCTGATGCACACTGTACCCCAAGGGATGTGGCAGTCCACTCTTGGTTTGTTGTAGTTCTGAGGATGGAACCCAGGGCTTTTGCACACCAGCCAAGTGCTCTGCCACTGAACTACACCCGCAGCTCTAATGCTTAGAAGAACATTGCTGTGATATATGCATGTAATCCCAGCAATTTGGGAGGCTGAGGCAGGAGGATTGCAAGTTTGAGGCCAACCTGGGCAACTTGGCCAGGAGCTGGATTTGACTCTGAGCAATGCAAAAGAAAAACGGGAAGTAAATGAGTATCCATGTGTTTCCCTTATAACAGCGCCAAAGATAAAGCTCCCCGTAGTGTCTTGAGTTTATATTCCAGAAGAGAGAATGCGCTTTGGTTTGTTGTTCGCTCACGGCAGAGGCTGGAGGTAAAGGCTTCTGAGAGTGTGTGAGGCGTGGTAGAGGTCTGTGAAAAGCTGGCCTGCTGACCGGCTTCTGCTTTCTGTGCTCTTCCCAGTGCTTCGTTTGATTCTACGGTTCGACTGTGGGATGTGGAGCGGGGCGTTTGTATCCACACACTAACCAAACATCAGGAACCTGTCTACAGTGTAGCCTTCAGTCCTGATGGCAAATACTTGGCCAGTGGCTCCTTTGACAAGTGTGTCCATATCTGGAATACTCAGGTAATCTCGCAGCCCTGCGGCCCCCAACCTCCCCCAAACCAATGCCTCAAGGCCCACGTTTTCGGTGACCCAAGCTTGCAGCAGTGACTTTGTTAGGACGGCCTAAAACAGAGAGCAAGGCTGGACTCCCCAGGCCGACCCAGCAGGTGCTGCCTGCCTTGTACTCCCAAGGGTGTGGGGTCGTTTCCTCCCCGAAGCCGCGTTCTAGGCCATTTGACTCGGAGCCAAGCTCTGAGCTTGTCATCTTGGAAGACCTTCTACAAGGAGCTGCCATCTTCAGTGGTCTGGGGAAAGCTGGAAAGGCTGCCCCCTGGTGGAGGGTGTTGGGAGGCGTCCCTTCATCTTAGCAGTCCAGGGGGACCAGCCAACCGGGACCCAGCCAGCGTCACTGTGGTAGCACAAGGTCAATACTGGGCTGTCCTTTCACAGGGGACTAAAAACAATCGGGAGAGCTCTTGATTCTCATCTTGATGGCTCGTTGTATGTTGGTTGTGCTGGGGATCCAATGCAGGGCTTCAGGCTTGTGGGCCAGCGCTGTGCCCTGAACTTCACCCAGAGCCCTTTACTCCCATTCTAATGGAAGAGAAGGTGGTGTGATTGAAGCCACTGGAAATAACCAAGGATCTAGGTTTCTTCCAAGTACGTTTTGCTGCCATTTAATAGAGATCGAGGGGCTGGGATATGGCTCAGTGGTGGAGCGCTTACCTGGTATGCATGAGACCCTGGGTTCAGTCCCTAGCCCTGCAAATAAAAAGGCTGATGATGCTATATATACACGTGTCTATGTGTGCATAAGTAAATGTGTGTAGGACCAAACCAACATGGGCAAGAAATAAAAACAAAATATGGGGGGCCCCTGGGTAATACCACCCTTTAAAGACTCTGGTTGATGACAGCCCATTGGCCCAGCCTTGGGACAT
Organism: Spermophilus citellus; assembly: GCF_964194105.1. NCBI lineage: Eukaryota > Metazoa > Chordata > Mammalia > Rodentia > Sciuridae > Spermophilus > Spermophilus citellus. The sequence goes on from NC_138190.1 coordinate 4,874,422, forward strand.
CTCCCACTGTAACCAGGGTTGAGGGTTTGAGTCTCCCCAGCACCTGCTTCACACCTCTCTGGCGCTTCTCAAGTTAACGCTGTCCGGTTCCCACCAGAAGCTAATAGCCCGTGGTCTTGGCTAGCACCCCGGGACCAGAGGGGCATGCATTTGTTCTTTCAAACTACTTGTCCGGGGAATAACTTCATGACATGTTTGTGAAGAGGCTTGCTGATGGTCATGACATAGTTTCCCGATTCTTGGAAGACCTGAAGGCACCCAAGTGGTACCCCTTGACTAGTGACCAGACACCTGGACAGGAGTTGGGGGGGGGGGCACACTTGTGGTGGGAATTGGGAAGGAAAAAGCTGTAGAGGACAGGGAGAACCCGGACCACGAGGTTGGTGTGACCCCCAGCAAGGGGGTAAGCAAGGAAAGGGCCAAGGTCACAGCTCAGTGTTAGAGCACTAGCCAGGCACGTGGGAGGAGGCCCTGGATTCCGTCCCAAGTGCCATTAAAAACAGAAATCTAGGGGCTGGGGCTCAGCGGTAGAGCACTCGCCTGGCATGTGCAAGGCGCTGGGTTCGATCCTCAGCACCACATAAAAACAAATTAAAAAGGTATAAAAAATCACATCGGTCTTTAATAAGAATTTCTTAACTTTTTTTTTTAAGAGCCAGTGGGTAGTCCCTGAGGCACATGCGTGCGGCCCACAGCCCCAGCTGACCTAGGCTCCCCGCACCCCCAGTCTCTCGCTGAGGACAGCCATGGCCAGTGCTCTGGGGGTCGGGGGCAGTCCCATCCTTCAGAGTTGGTGGTCTGAGGGTTACATGTCCACAGCCACCAGTGTCGAGTGGAAGTCCTTTTCAGCACTCCCCAGTGGGGCATTTTTGTGATGGACAGTGAGGAGGAGTGAGGAGGAGTGACCGTTGTACCCCTGCCAGTTGGCGGGGCTCCTCACCTAGCAAGTGACAGTTGCTTTTCTTTGCAGAGTGGAAGTCTCGTCCACAGCTACCGGGGCACAGGTGGCATCTTCGAGGTGTGCTGGAACGCTCGAGGAGACAAAGTGGGCGCCAGTGCGTCCGATGGCTCTGTGAGTGGCACCTCAGGTTGCTGGGGACTAGAGTGGGTGGGGGACACCCAGGGAACTTCCAGGCTCCCCATCCTGCAACTCCGGCACTCGGCAGGCGCTCCACCTGCTGTTGGGTGAAGGAATCTCCCATTGGGGTGGGTACCACGTCTGGGCCTGCCCTTCTCTTGGTCCCTTCCAGAATGTCACTGTAGTAAGCATCCTTTTGACTGAGTTTGGTTCTCAAACTGGGTGACTGCTGTCTCTGAGGGGAGATGGTAGACAGGAGCCTTTGGGGTCAGGGCTGATTTCAGGAAGGGCGCTACTGGCCTCTTGTAGGTGGAGACCAAGATGCGGTTAAACCTCCTGCCTTGCCCAGAACATCCCTGCAGCACAGAAGCGTCCAACCCCAATGTCCCTCGTGCCAGGGTTCGGAGACTTGCTCAGTCTCAGCTGTGCATTCCTGCCTCAGCCTGGGCCCCGCGGGTGGCAAGAGGTGGCCTTCCATTCAGCAGGTCCCCTGGGTCCCTGTTCTATTTCTGTGGCATGTCCAGATTTTTATTCCCTCCAGGACTTGAGGCTGCCCTGACCGCTAAGGCAGGGGCAGAGTCTGCCTGCTTGGCTGAGTGTCGGCGTGTCCCCCAGATGTTCCCCAAGGGCAGGGTTGTGCGGTCTGTGTGCCCACACTGTGGCTGCTCTGTGGGTTCCTAAGTTGTCCTTGACTCGACTTTCCCCACTGATCTTATTCACTTGATGAGCTGCTCAGAAATCGGCCTATTACTACAGATTGTCTGTCCCTTCAGGATTCTGTTCCAATAGAAGGTGATTTTTATTTTTATTGGTACAGGGATTGAACCCAGGGGACTTGACCCCTGAGCACATCCCAGCCCTTTTTAAAAGTATGTGAGCCAGGGTTGAAGTTGCTTAGGGCTTTGCTTAAGTTGCTCTCCCGACTTCCAAATTCGGATCCTCCTGCCTCAGCCTTCTGAGCCACTGGGATTACAGGTGTTGGCCACAGTGCTTAGCAAAAAACTTTTTTATTTAAAAAAAAAAAAAAAAACTAGACTGGCCAGTATTCTCGAGCCACACACAGACTTGTGTTCTGGGGGAGAGAAAAAGAATTGCAGGTGGAAGCAGAGGGTTCTGGGAGGAGGGTGCGAACAGGATTGTGGGAGATGCAGGGGATTATGGGAGAAATGAGAACTGGATTGGGAGAATCAAGGGAACAGGATTCTGGGAGAAGCCAGGGGTCAGTGGGAGAAATAAGAACAGGAGATACTGGGAGGAGGAGGACTTGCAGGTCGGAGCACAGGATTGTGGGGAAATTAAGAGCCAGAGGATTCTGAGAACCAAGGGGTTCCAGGAGGAATGGAGAACAGGATTCTGGGTGAAGGAAGTATTTGGGGTCAGCATAGAGGATTCTGGAAGGAAGGGGAGAAATGGGTTGTGGGAGAAGTAAAGGAATAAGTGAACATAATTCTGGGAGAGGTAAGGAATTGTGGGAGAATCAAGTGACCAAAGAAGTCTGAGAGGGGTCTTGACAGAGGATTCTGGGAGGGAGGGAAGAAGGGAATGGGTGAAACAAGGATCATGGGAGAAGAATGGTGGGAGAAAGGACTAATGGATCCGAGCAGCAGATTCTGGGAGGAAGGTGAGAGCAGGATTGGAGGAAAAGCAAGGAATTGTGGGAGAATAAGGGACAGGATTCTAGGCCAAAGGAGGACTTGTGGTCCGGGGCAGAGGATTCTGGGCCAAAGGAGGGCTTGCGGTCCGGGGCAGAGGATTCTGGGCCAAAGGAGGGCTTGCGGTCCGGGGCAGAGGATTCTGGGCCAAAGGAGGGCTTGCGGTCCGGGGCAGAGGATTCTGGGCCAAAGGAGGGCTTGCGGTCCGGGGCAGAGGATTCTGGGCCAAAGGAGGGCTTGCGGTCCGGGGCAGAGGATTCTGGGCCAAAGGAGGGCTTGCGGTCCGGGGCAGAGGATTCTGGGCCAAAGGTGAAAACAAGATTGTAGGGAAAGCAAGGAATTGTGGGAGAATCAAGCTACCAGAGGATTCTGGGAGAAAGAAGGGCTTGTGTGTCATGGCTGATTCTGGGAGGAAGATGTGAACTGGATTTGGGATAATTGAAGGCCAGGGGGTTGTAGGAGGAAGGAGGATTAGCCGATCAGAGGAGGGGATTCTGGAAGGAAGGTGAGAACAGAATTATAGGAAAAGCAAGAAATTGTGGGAGAATTAAGGGACAGGCTTCTGGGAGAAAAAAGGATTTGGGGGTTGGGGCAGAGGATTCTGGGAGAAAGAAGGACTTGCAGGTCTGGGATAGAGGATTCTGGGCAAAAGGACAGAGGATTGTAGGAAAAGCAAGGAATTGTGGGAGAATCAAGCTACCAGAGGATTCTGGGAGAACGAAGGGCTTGTGTGTCACGGCTGATTCTGGGAGGAAGGAGGACTTGGGGGTTGGGGCAGAGGATTCTGGGAGGAAGGTCTGAACAGGCTTATGGGAGAAGTAAAAGATTGAGAAATAAGTGAACTGGTTTCTGGGAGAGGCACGAGATTGTAGGAGAATCAAGTGACCAGAGAATTCTGGGAGAAAGGTTTTGTGGGTCATGACAGGATTCTGGGAGTAAAAGAGGATCATGGTTGAAAAAGAATTATGGGAGAAGAGAATTGAGAGAGAAGACTAGTGGGTCAGGGCAGAGGATTCTGGGAAGAAGGTGAGAAGATTATAGGAAAAGCAAGGAATTGTGGGAGAAGCATGGGATTATGGGACAATCAGCTACCAGAGGATTGTGGGAGAAAGGACTGGTGGGGCAGGGAGAGGATTCTGGGAGGAAGGTAAAAGGATTAAAGGGAAAAGCAGAGGATTGTGAGAGGAGCAAGAACAGGATTCTGGGAGGAAGGACTAGTTGGTCAGAGCAGAGTGTTCTGGGAGGAAGGTAAGAATTTAGGAAAAGCAAGGGATTGTTGGAATTAAGGAACAGAGGATACTGGGAAAGGCATGGGATTATGGGATAATTAAGCTACCAGAGGATTCTGGGAGAAAGAAAGAGCTTGTATGGATTCTGGGATTAAAGAGGATTAGCTGGTCAGAGCAGGGAATTCTGGGAGGAAGGTAAGAACAGAATTATAGGAAAAGCAAGGAATTGTGGGAGAACTAAGGGACAGGATTCTGGGAGAAAGGAGGACTTGGGGATCAGGCCAGAAGATTCTGGGAGGATGGTCTGAACAGGCTTGTGGGAGAAGTAGAAGATTGTGAGAGAAATAAGTGAACTGGTTTCTGGGAGAGGTGTGAGATTGCAGGAGAATCAAGTGATCAGAGAATTCCAGGAGAAAGGTTTTGTGGGTCATGACAGGATTCTGGGAGTAAAGAAGGATTGTGGTTGAAACAAAGAATTATGGGAGAAGAGGATTGTGAAAGAAGACTAGTGGGTCAGGGCAGAGGTTTCTGGGAAGAAGGTGAGAAGATTGTAGAAAAAGCAAGGAATTTTGGAAGAGTTAAGGACAGGATTGTGGGAGAAGCATGGGATTATGGGACAATCAGCTACCAGAGGATTGTGGGAGAAAGAAGGGCTCTGTGTCACTGCTGATTCTGGGAGCAAAATATGAACAGGATTGTGGTATAATTGAGAGCCTTAGGGTTCTGGGAGAAGCAAGGGGTTGTGGGAGGAAGGAGAACAGGCTTCTGGGAGTAAGGAGAACTAGCTGGCCAGAGCAGGGGTTTCTGGGAAGAAGGTGAGAAGAGAATTATAGGGAAAGGCAAGGGATTGTGGGGGATTTGAGAGAACCGGATTCTGGGAGAAAAGGACTCACAGGTCAGAGCAAAGGATTCTGGGAGGAAGGCAAGAACAGAGTTCTGGGAGGAGCAAAGGATTTTGGGAGATTCAAGAGAACAGAGGATTCTGGGGAAAAGGACTTGTGGGCCAGAGCAAAGGATTCTGGGAGAGGTGAGAACAGCATTGAGAGAAGCAAGGGATTGTGGGAGATTCAAGAAAACAGGATTCTGGGATAAAGGAGGGCTTGGAGGTTAGTGCAGGGGATTCTGGAAGGAAGGTGAGAACACGGTTGTGGAATATGCAAGGGATTACGGGAGGAATGAGAAGGCAGGCGAGTGGGAGATACAAAAGGTGACGAGAGAATCAAGCTACGAAAGGAACTGGGGGAAGCCAGGGCTTGTGGTAGAATTGAGGTTTCTGGTGGCATCTGCGTGCTGTTTCGGAAGTTCACAGGCGCTTTGTCTTTCCTTCCAGGTGTGTGTGTTAGATCTGCGGAAGTAAACGCACAGAACCTTGGAGAGGAGAGGAAAGACGCTGACGGACCAGCAGTGGGTGCGCGGGGTCGCCGCTCTCCCCCATCCACCCGCTCCAGCCGTGTTCGAGCTTGACTTGCGTTAGAGTGTACTTCGAAATCCACTTGTCCCTGGCCACAGGAGTCTCTCTTTCTCGTAATCAGAAGCAGACCGAGAGCCCGTGGGGAAGGTCCCGCCCAGGCCGTGGGAGCCAGGGACGGCACAGGTTCGGTTTCCCTCCGGAGTGGGCTCTCGTGGCTTAATGGGAAGGGGGTAGTCAAAAAGCTGTGCCAAAAAAAAAAAGAATGCTGTGATCAACCAAAAGGTGGGGACCGCCTCCTTAGGGTCCCCCCAGTCAATTTGGACACCACGTTGCTCCCACAAAGGCTGCTCGAAGACCATCTGGACTGATGAAGCGCGCGACTTTGTCCCCCCAGCTCTGTTTTCTAGAACCTGGTTTGTTGGGTGGTTTTTCTGTCCACTGGAGTTCTGTGGTCCAGGGCCTTCCACGTGAGATGGAAACTGTCTGGGGTTCGTGGCTTCTTTCCCCCTGGGTCATGTCCTTGCCCCCTGCGCCATTCCGCTTTGGTCCCGTCTCCCTTTACATGTCCCCGTCTCCCTTTACATCCCCCCCACACACACACACACACACAGACGCGGCCAGTGGACAGGGTGACGTGATGGGGAAAGCCTGGATGGACAGCTCTCTCCCCACCCGTCCACTGCCCCGCTCCCCTCTGCTCTCCCATAGCTGCTCCACATCTTAGGTCTCAAGGGCACTTTTGGCGCATTAAATAAGTGCTTTATGTAAGAAGGCAGGGAGGGGGACTTTTTACAGGAGAAAAAAAAAAAATGACTTATAAGAGAAAGAGCCTGGAGTATTTTTGAAAAAAAAAAAAATATTTTTATGTTTAAACGATTTTAAAATCCTAAAATGGCCATCACACATAGAGCTTTGATTCATATTTAAAAAGGAAAAAAAAAAATGTCAGACGTCACTGGCAGCCCGAGGTGTCTCACCCCTTTCCGTCAGCTGTGTGGAAAGCATTAGGAAGACCTTGGGTGGAAGACGCACGGATGGTCCTGCGCGTCAGCCGGCCTCTGCTGTCACCTACGCCTTTTCCCCAGAAACATAGCTTCCAGTGTTCACTTCACCAAGAGCACACACTGGGAAAGTACTTGCAAAGTAGACCTGAAGGCTCCCCAGAGCGTACCTCGGTCTAGAGAAGACACAAAATAACAGGGAAGAAAGACTGTCATTCCCGAAGGTGAATCATTACCTACGTAGAATGTTACTAACCACTTCTACCGGCTTTATCCCTTCTTTCACAAGAGGCTAGAAAAAGGGTGGGGACTACTTGTTGCTTTTGTTTTTAAAATGGGTCTTTACTATTTTTTAAAAAATTAAACCAGTTTTTGTGTTCCTAGCAAGGTTTGCTGTCGTGGGATCAGGTGACTGTAGCACCCTCATCACAACTTAACACTGATTTTAAATTAGCAATGGGGGAACAGATGGAAACACGGGGCCTCTTCTCTCTGGTTTTCCTGTGGGCATAGGGAAGGGCAGGAAGTGTTGGTGAGGCTATGGAGAAGCCTAGGGGGCTGATTTCAGACAGCTGTGTGTTCCTATAGCTGAAACAGGGTGTAACTCAGACGGATGCATCTCTCCATGGAGCCAAAAGTCACCCTTCGTGGAAGAGCAGGGGCTATCTATACGATTGAGCATGCTCAGAGGCCATCTGCAGATACCAGAGTGCATTAATCCTTCTCAGACCGTGAATTCGCCTCCACTTTAGTATGTGAATTTTGCAAGCCCAAAAAGACCAAGAGGTGCTCCTGTTATTGAGTGTTGTGTTGCAGCTGTGGTACCTAAATACTCAGCAAAGAAAGCCAAAGTTGCATGGGTCATCATTGAACAGAGCAGGTGTCCCCCAGTAGGTTGATAATCTCCTGCCCTGAAGATGCATTAGGTTTGGGGTGCAGATTTTGGGGATCTAGATAAACACTATCTTTACTGTTCCCCAAGTAAAAATGTTTCTCTCTACAGAATACCAGCTGTCCAAAGTTAGCCCATTCCTGGGATATGGCTCCTTGGACAAGCCCTCTACTGCCATGGGCTATGTCGGGGACTCACTAGACAATCTGCACATGGATGTCAGTAGCCAGGGTCTCATTAGCCCCTCGATAAATGTGAGCCTCATCAGAATTGTTAGGTTGGAGCTGAGGGCTGCTGCCTGGTGACAAGTTCCTGCCCAGGAGGGAGCTTGAGGAGGACAAAGCAGCCTGCCCACCTTCCTGCTTCACAACTAGCCTCTTAGCATGGGCTACCAGGGGACCAGACGGGGGCATGCATCTTGTGCCCCTGAAGTCCATCCCCCATCCACAGAACACCATGGTCGACAGCAATTTGTGGAACCTCCATGTCTACAGACCATTGTTCACCTTCCTGCCAGAGCGCCATTAGTTTCATCCTTGTAGTCAAGGGGTGGCCCGTGTATCCTGCAATTACTGTTCTACGTTGTTTACAGCTCTTAATTGTGAGGAATGCTTAAGTCTTAGTGACCAAATCTAACCTTGAAAGCAGACATAATTCAGTAATCCTCTTTGGAATCTTTGGTGGGGTTCAAAGTGACCAAGAGCCATGTCCAGCATCTACCTGGGAGGCGAGAGCTGCCCCACGGGGGCCTGGAAGGGCCAGATGGACGTTGCAGGGTTTGATGCTCCGACTCCACTCCACACCGTAGTACTTGACTTTTTGTTCTTTCCAAAAATAGATCATGGAGCCAAGTGAAGTGCACTTTGTCCAACGTAAAGATCTGCATTTTTCCTTGTTATTTTTCTCCTTTTTTTAACCTCTTGTTCCTGCTCTTTTCTTCATTGTGTTTCTTGTCAAATGCAGAAATGTTTCTTCCACCACTCACTGAAGTTTTAGATTCTGGCTTCTGCAGTTTTTATTGTCTGTGTCAGACGTACAGCCAGACGTGGTTCTCCGTCAGCATTTTCCAGATTCTGTTCAACGATATCTGTCCCCCATTTTCTCTACTCCCCGCCACTCACTCCTCACGCTCTTGGGAAAGAAAAAAATCACCTTGTGTGTCATAGCTCATTTGTTTCAAGAGAGAATCGACATCATATTCAGTGTCTTGAATAAATTGCTCTATTTTGATATTAGCGATCTGGGTGCCTGTGGTTTCTCCGTCTGTCTGGGTAACTCACATTGACACTGATCAATGGATACAGAATTCTGTCTTTTATGGGAATAACTGCCTCTTCCCAGGATTGCCCCTTAACTGGGGTGGGGGTGTCTGAAGGCCAGGATGTAGCAGTGTTCTGGACCAGGCCAGACCTGGTGTCTGAGGACCAGCCCTCAGCTGCCGTGGACCCAAGAGAAACACAGGCCAGATGAGCTGGGCTTGCACAGAGAAGCTGATCGGGGACTGACTGAAGTGGGATGCTGGTTGGCAGCAAGACCACGTGGATCCCTGTGATCTGGGCTAAAATCCCCTGTATGTGTGGGCTAGAACCCCCCTCCCATGTGAGTGCCATTGTTAAAAGATATTTACGGACAGCCTTCGCGATCACAGAAACTGTCCCAGGCACCTTTGCATGCCGAATCTTGATTTCTGTAGCTTGGTGTCACTTTGTGGAGTGTGGGAGAAGGGGGAAGAAGGAGTGGAGCTAGTCTTATGCCCGTCTATGTAAGAATCCAGATTTGAATGAACTAATTTTTTTTTCCCCCTTAGTCTGGGTGCTCTGTGAAGCATCTCATCGACAGTTTGGGTAAACCAGCCCAGAGCACAGCAGCCTGCCTGGATCATACTGTCAACAGGACGAGGGCCCACTGCAGACTAGACTGTAGGGAGGGTGGAAATGGAAGAACTTGTGTGCTAAAATTTGAAGTTGGTTCTCTGGAGAATGGGTGGTTGGTCAGGAAGAGAGTTATCCTCAGACACTCAGACTGCCGAGGAAAATGGCAGGGTATCTAGATTGTGTTGTAGCTACACAACTGTAGACGTTGATATTGATGTGTTCCGTGAAATTAGGGGAAGGAGCCAACTGCTAATGGTTTTGTTTGGTTTTAACTGGGGATTGAGCCCAGGGGCGGCTCCTCAAGCCCTTTTACCCTTTATTTTGAGACAGGGTCTTGCAGGGTTGACCAGGCTGGCCTGGAATTTGTGATTCTCCTACCTCAGGAATGACAGGTGGGCAGCACTGCACCCAACCTAACTACAAATTTTTTTTCATGGTAGTAAATAAATGGGCTAATAAACTGGCCCGCTTAAAATCCAGTGGACGCTATCTGAGGGGTACCGCCTCATCTCCCCCCCACCAGTTCCACTCCCAGCTCTGCCTCTGTCATGGTCTCCTCACAGACCACCCAGCCCCTTGGTTCCAGGTCCCAATTCCCTCTCACCCCAAGAACTTCCCTCCTGGAAGTATATCTCCTATCCTCACCAGCATGGCTGTTTCCCTGGATCGTTTCCCCTAGCCTCCCTACTGTAGCACCTGGCATCTTAACAACAAAACAGCAAAGGGACATGCCTCCAGCCTCATAGGGAAAGGGCTCGAAACCAACGTTGTTATTTTTCTGCCTGCTGTTGTCTCTGCATTTCTGTGTTTCCTGAAGTCATATCTCGAGTGTTCTTTCTTCCATCTGGTAAGCAGCCAGGATGGGAGGAAGTCTCCACTTGTCCTCATCTGAGCTCATCAGAACCACCATGCTGGGAGTGTCAGCTGGCTGCTTGCCGCACCAGCTAGGAGGAGGACTTGTAACTGGGTAAGCGGGCCAGTCGGGGTTCTTACTTGCAAGCTGCAGAACCTAATGTGCCAACGAGAATGAATGAGAAGGGTACTTGGCAGCTCTAAGAACTGGAGCATCAGGTCGGGGGCTGCACAGAGAGAAGCAGCCAAAATCAGTCTGTGGGGCCAATGCCATGGAGGTAAACACAGTCGACTGACATAACCACACAGTTGCCCCCCAGGAAATACAAACCTCCTTCACACCTCTACCCCTCCGGACTTTTGGTCAAGGTGTGCAGGTCCCTCTTCCCTTAGGAGATGCAACAGAAATTGCCCTGAGATCCCTGAGGTCGCAGTGAACTCTGAGTCCACCTGCAGCTTTGTGACTCCAAAACCTGGACAGCTTTTCTAGAATGAAAGGGAGTCCTAGATACAAAGGGAGGTCCCATGGGACACATGTCTACAGCATCTTTGGAAAATAGTGTCTTTTCTAGATAAATAATTGATGGATGACATTTTAACTGATGGTAAAGGTGGAGATGTAGGCAATGCTGTAAGTACAGGTCAGGTTCCATGGATTCCTCAATCTCAGTTTTCAATATGACATGGGAATTTGGGGATCAAAGCTATGGCGTGCAGCTCTATGGTCCTCTACTCTGCTGCTCTTTCGCATCCCTCATACTGGCAGGAAGAGCATCTGTTGGGTATATTGTTTGGATAGAATCCAAGTCGGACTGGGGGCTCAGTCACAATTACTTTATTTTATGTAACTACTTCCCCAAAGACGTGGATCTTGCACTTCACATTACAGCCAGCCTCAGAACTATTAATGCCAACTAGGCAGAGTGGTGTAGAAGGAATCCTTCCATTCCCAAGCCCGTCCGTGTGGAATGGCGTCTCCTGGCATGAAGAGGATTCTCGGAAGGAAGCTCTAACACAGTAATAAGAGTGGGACTTAAGAGATGCCATGCTTTGACCATGCAGTGAGGGGACAGCAAGGACGCACTTCTAGAGAACAAGGGATGTGTACAGCCTCAGGACTACAGAGTCCAGACCCAAGTCCCATCCCTTCACAGGTGTCCTTGAGTTGGGTGAGCTATATCAACGTCATTTTCCTTGCGGGACCCACTTGCAGTATGGATTTCAACGGTGCTGGCATCAGAACCTGGAGAGGAAAAGAGACAAGATTCTGATGGCACCTACATCCTTGAAGGTTTTTCCTCCAGCTGCAGAAAATGCTCTTGGGACTCGGCAACACGCCAAGAGTGCACAAATGAAATGTCTTAGTGTTTGGTCTGGAGGAGGAAGAAAAAACAAAGCTACGGTACAGTTCATCTTCATATCATCAAATCATTCCCAATGATGGATCAAATCCTGCAGAATCATCTAGTGCAGTCGATAATTAACTGCTACAGGAAACTGCCTACAGTCAACCTTAAGAAAATTCTGGTACCCAGGTGTGGTGGTGCACGCCTGAATTCCCAGCAGCTTGGGAGGCTGAGGCAGGAGGATCGCAAGTTCAAAGCCAGTCTCGGCCAAAGCAAGGCCCTAAGCAAACAAAGTTTGACCAGGCATGGACTGTTGCATACTGGGTTCTGATGGCTCTTTCTGTTCCCACCATCAAAAGAAAGGAAGTTTCCCATTGGTGGAGGGAGGTGCTGAGGGAGGAGAGCTGCTCACTGAATCCACGTGGAATCATTGCCCCTCCCCTCCCCAACAATTTAAAGGTTTGTTTCATCATTCCACGAGCACACCTCCCACATTTGTGGTGGGGGGACCCTTTGCCACAAATGGCACAATTATCCTTTCATCCCATACATACTCCAGGAGTGTCTGCTTCCATACTGATGTGGAAGATGCGATGTGTGACCTCCTCAACTCGACGTGGAAGTGAGTGTCCTTGATAAAAGCCTTCAGGCCCCCCATCAATGGGCCTTGCTGATCTCTGCAGCCTCCCCTTGGGTCGGTCTCCTCACCCACAAATGAATGCAGGCACACTACGTTCATTCATTCATTCTCTCTCCCTCCTCCCCCCTCCCAGCTTGACCCTGCCCTAGTGTCTTGCATCTCCCTCCCTCCCTCCCCCCCCCTCTCTCTCTGCCTGAAAATCTCTAGTTTACACTAAATTCAAATCTCAGCTCAAATGTTACCTTTTCCTCAGACACCCTTCAGGGTCAGCCTATCCGAAACCACTCTGCGACCCTCTTCCTGCTAAGTGTTTATTTGAATTTTTCTCACTGTCTTTGCCACTAGAACGGAGTGTCTCTGGACAGGAAATTTGAGTTATCACAATGTCCCTAATGTCAACACCTGGCACACAGAAGGTGCTCAATAAACAGGTTGAATGGATAAATACAGTCAGGTAAGTGCCTCAGCATCACTTGGATACAGCATTCATGTATGGGAGGATTAGTTAAGACTACTCTGAAGAAAAACGGGATCAAGCAGTTTTAAAGGAAGGCAAGTGTGGGCTGGGGGTTGTGTCTTAGTGGAAGAGTGCTTGCCTAGCAGGTGTGAGGCACTGGATTTGATTCTCAGCACCACATCAAAATAAAGGTATATTGACAACTAAAAAAAAAAAATTAAAAAATAAAAAGGCAAGTGTGATTTTCAGCATTCCTCCAATATAAACACATGTAAACCTACTGTGGACTGTGAAGGAAACGGCACTCAGATCTTCCTCCCAGGGTTTGATGAAGATGAGTTTAGCAGAATGTAGGTGAGATAAAGTCGGACCCAGCATGAGCTCAAAGGCAAAGGAATTGAAACGGTGGGTGAAAGTAGTGACATCGGAGGGCTACATCTACAGGCAAATCCTAAGGAGAGTTTAGTTTGCCCACAGAGATGACGAGGGTAGACCTGCTGTTGGACTGCGTTACCAAGAACCAGCTGGGCAGACTGCTGAAACAAACATGTGGTACCAGAAGAGTATTCCCGGTGGAGGGACTGGTGGCACTTGACAAAGAGTTGATTCTTACCAGGGTTGCCCACATTTTTATGAGGACAGCCCAGACTTCTGAGAACTTGTGTGGGATTGCTGTGGTCCTTTTCAGGAAGACTTCAGCTGCGTGTCACATGGTGACTTGTGATCAAGGTCTAGCTAAGGATAAGCCCTGGTGACCTCACACCCAGGACATGCTGTGGGTTATATGGCTTTGAGGTCTTCCTCGTCTTTCATTCCTCCCCTGGGGCTTCATGGAGGAAGAATATCTATTCATGACAACTTTCTTGAAGCAAATATTGCTGGCACAGAGCCACCCAAGCCCAGCCCTGTCTGAGTTACGTGGGTGCTTGCAGCTGTGGGTTTTGAAGCAGATCTGGATTTCCATGGGTATTCTCTTCTAGTTTTAAAGATCTCAAAGAGAATACCCTGAGAAGTTAGAGAATTCATCAACATCCTCATTTAACTATCGGTGCAAAGTCTGTGAACATCTCAAGTCCCTGTAGGAAATACAAGTGATAGTGGCCTCAAGATGTCAATGGCCCCTTTAATGAGCTTTACAAGTCCAGAAAGTTTCTTGGGAACCTCCCAGCCCCACATAGAACTTAGATTTGGATGTATACTGGATGTTTCATGTGCCTTCATGTCTTGAATTCCTTAGAAGCACTGAAGCTCTGGACACTGGATGAGCCTTGGAAAAGCATACAAGACCTGGGCCCAGATGCTTCAAGGTGTCAGACTAGATCTGACTGACCCAAGAGAGCCCAAGGCTCTGGGGTGGGTTCTCTCCCATGCTCTCCTAGCAATCACAAGCCAAGGACCACCACATGTTACTCTCAGGGGGAAGTGAAGGGAAAGCAGGTTGCTATGCAGGGAAAGCTTCCCTGGTTGCACTGGGAAGTAGCACAATGTCCAGTTCTTGGGCACTCTAAGGCACTACTTGGAGGACAGGCAGCTGGAAAACTGCAGGGTGCTTCACAAGATGCCTACAAGGGGGAGATGATTGGCCTACCGTGGCTTGAGAAGAAATTTTGCAGGTAGCTGAGGAAAAAGGGAAAAGTTCATGGACATGATGTTTTTTCAGAAGCAGTGAAAAGAAAGGGCCTTGAAGGCAACCTCCGAGTTCTCCAATATCTCCTGCTGGAAGCTTTGCTCACCTTGTATTAGAAAGGGGTCAAAGTTCTCCCTGCTTTCCTACCACTCTCGAGGCACCCACCTTCACCACTACAGCTTTCTGAGTTGCCAGAAATAAGCCTCAACCAATCTAAAAGCACCTCACTCCCTCACTTATTGCTATTGTCCTTTGAATGAATCAATGGGCTCCTCTTAAACTGTGAAAGAAAGTCAAAGAGGTGGAAGCAGAAAGGAGAGGGATTTTGGTGTGTGTTCTCTTGAAAGTAGTGGCCTGAGAATATTCATTTAGTTTTGGAAAGCTTTTTAATTTTTTTAAATTTCATGTATCAGCAGGCCTTTGTTGTGATACATTATTTAAAATCCACATACACACGTAGGAAAGGTTAAATGACATCCATTTGGGCTTTCAGGTTTGTTTTCTCAAAACAGTGGAAAATAATTGTGGGAGAAAATGGAGGGGTGGTTATGTTGAGAAAGATGGAAATTGTGAGGGAGAGAAAAGATGAGAAAAAATGAAAGAGTTAAGAGGAAAATGAGAATTTCAGGGAAACAGAAATTGTGGCAGAGAGGACTGGGATTGTGGCTCAGTGGTAGCGCACTTGCCTAGCACATGTGAGGCCCTACCTTGGACCCTCAGCACCTCATAAAAATAAAAAAATGTTCAGTTACACCTAAAAATATTAAGAAAAAATGCAAATTTAGGAGAAGATTTGAGAAAATGGAATTGGGGGGAGGAATTGTGGAGAAACAATGGGGGAGGCAAAATATTGTTTAAAAAAACTTCAAGAAACAGAATTATGGGATTGTAGGAGAAACAAGGCACTGGGGGAGAGAACAGAGGATTATGGGAAAACCAAGGAATCAGGAGGGAGCAAAGGACTCTGGGAGAAAGGTGAGCTGACTTGTGGGAGTACCAAGTGAACAGAGGGTTTGGGGAGAAAGGACTTGCAGTCACTGGAGGATTCTGGGAGAAAGGGGTAGAGGCTTCTGGTAGAAGCATAGGATTATGGGAGAATCAAGCTACCGGAGGATTCTGGGAGAAAGACTGGCAGTCATAGCAGAGGATTCTGGGAGGAAGCACAAACAGGATTGTGGGAGAATGAAGGAAACAGGCTTCTGGAACAAGCAAGGGGTGGTGGGAGAAGAAAAGGATTCTGGGAGAAGGACTTGCAGTCAGGTCAGAAGATTCAGGGAGAAAAGTGAGAATAAGGTTGTAGGAGAAGTAAATGAGCAGACAATTCTGGGAGAAGTGTGGGATTATGGGAGAATCAAGTAACCAGAGTAGTCTGGGAGGAAGGACTGGTGGGTTATGGCAGAGGATTTTGGGAGAGGCAAGGGATTGTGGGAGATTCAAGAGAACAGAATTCTGGGGGAAAGGATGACTTGCCAGTCAGAGCAGAGGATTCTGGGAGGAAGGTGAGAACTAGATTCTGGAAGACATAAGGGATTGTGGGAGATTCAAGAGAACAGAGGGGGGCTGGGGATGTGGTTCAGTGGTAGAGCACTCACCTTACACGTGCAAGGTCCTGGGTTTGATTCTCAGCACCACATAAAAATAAAATACAGTGATTGTGTACAACTACAAAAAATAAAAGACTTCTTAAAAAAAAAAAATTCTTGGAGAAAGAAGGACTTGCTAGTCCCAGCAGAGGATTCTGGGAGGAGGGTGAGAACAAGATTCTGGGACATGCAAGGGGTTCTGGGAGACTCTTTTGTACAGAAGACTCTGGGAGAAAGAAGGACTTGCCGATCTGAGCAGAAGATTCTGGGAGGGGGCGCTGAGGTTATAGCTCAGTGGTGGTAGAGCGTTCATCTAGCATGTGTGAGGCACTGGGTTTGAGCCTCAGCACCATATACAAACGAATAAAAACAAATGTGTTACGTCCATCTACAACTAAAAAAGTTTTTAAAAAAATTCTGGGAGGAAGGCGTGAACAAGATTTGGGGGCGGTTAACCTTTGGGCTGGGATGTGGCTCAATCGGTAGCGCGCTCGCCTTGCATGCGTGCAGCCCCCCTCAGCACCACATACAAAGATGTTGTGTCCTCCGAAAACTAAAATACTTTTAAAAAAAATTCGGGGAGATGCAAGGGATTGTGGGAGATTTGAGAGAACAGAATTCTGGGAGAAAGAAGGACTTCTGGGTCAGAGCAGAGGATTCTGGGAGGGAGGCGAGAACAGGATTCTGGGGGAGACAAAGGATTGTGAGATTTGAGAGGACAGAGGATTCTGGGAGAAAGAAGGACCTGCGCCTCTGAGCAGAGGATTCTGGGAGGAAGGTGAGAACAGGATTTGAACAGGATTCTGGGAGACACAAGGGATTGTGGGAGATTCTAGAGAACAGAGAATTCTGGGGGAAAGGACTTGCGGCTCTGAGCAGAGGATTTTGGGAGGAAGGGGAGAAAAGGATTCTGGATGACACAAGGGATTGTGGGAGATTCTAGAGAACAGAGAATTCTGGGGGAAAGAAGGACATCCAGGTCAGAGTAGAGGATTCTGGGAGGAAGGAGAGAACAGGATTTGAAAAGGATTCTGGGAGACGCAAGGGATTGTGGGAGGTTTGAGAGAACAGAGGATTCTGGGAGAAAGAAGGACTTGTGGCTCTGGGCAGAGGATTCTGGGAGGAAGGGGAGAACAGGATTTGAACAGGATTCTGGGAGACACAAGGGATTGTGGGAGATTCTAGAGAACAGAATTCTGGGAGAAAGAAGGACATCCGGGTCAGAGCAGAAGATTCCGGGAGGAAGGGGAGAACAGGATTTGAAAAGGATTCTGGGAGACGCAAGGGATTGTGGGAGATTTGAGAGAACAGAGGATTCTGGGAGAAAGAAGGACTTGCGGCTCTGGGCAGAGGATTCTGGGAGGAAGGGGAGAGCAGGATTTGAAAAGGATTCTGGGAGACGCAAGGGATTATGGGAGATTTGAGAGAACAGAGGATTCTGGGAGAAAGAAGGACTTGTGGCTCTGGGCAGAGGATTCTGGGAGGAAGGGGAGAGCAGGATTTGAACAGGATTCTGGGAGACACAAGGAATGTAGGAGATTCTAGAGAACAGAGAATTCTGGGAGAAAGAAGGACATCCGGGTCAGAGCAGAAGATTCCGGGAGGAAGGGGAGAACAGGATTTGAAAAGTATTCTGGGAGACGCAAGGGATTGTGGGAGGTTTGAGAGAACAGAGGATTCTGGGAGAAAGAAGGACTTGTGGCTCTGGGCAGAGGATTCTGGGAGGAAGGGGAGAACAGGATTTGAACATGATTCTGGGAGACGCAAGGGATTGTGGGAGGTTTGAGAGAACAGAGGATTCTGGGAGAAAGAAGGACTTGTGGCTCTGGGCAGAGGATTCTGGGAGGAAGGGGAGAGCAGGATTTGAAAAGGATTCTGGGAGACACAAGGGATTATGGGAGATTTGAGAGAACAGAGGATTCTGGGAGAAAGAAGGACATCCGGGTCAGAGCAGAGGATTCTGGGAGGAAGGGGAGAACAGGATTTGAAAAGGATTCTGGGAGACGCAAGGGATTGTGGGAGATTTGAGAGAACAGAGGATTCTGGGAGAAAGAAGGACTTGCGGCTCTGGGCAGAGGATTCTGGGAGGAAGGGGAGAACAGGATTTGAACATGATTCTGGGAGATGCAAGGGATTGTGGGAGGTTTGAGAGAACAGAGGATTCTGGGAGAAAGAAGGACTTGTGGCTCTGGGCAGAGGATTCTGGGAGGAAGGGGAGAACAGGATTTGAACAGGATTCTGGGAGATGCAAGGGATTGTGGGAGATTCTAGAGAACAGAATTCTGGGAGAAAGGAGGACTTCTGTGTCAGAGCGGAGGATTCTGGGAGGAAGGGGAGAACAGGATGATGGGAGACACAAGGGACTGTGGGAGATTCAAGAGAACAGGATTCTGGGAGAAAGAAGGACTTCTGGGTCAGAGCAGAGGATTCTGGGAGGAAGGTGAGAACAGGATTCTGGGAGAAAGAAGGACCTCTGGGTCAGAGCAGAGGATTCTGGGAGGAAGGCAAGAGCAGGATTCTTGGAGATGCAGAGGATTGTGGGAGATTTGAGAGAGCAGAGGATTCTGGGAGAAAGAAGAACTTCCTGGTCAGAGCAGAGGATTCTGGGAGGAAGGGGAGAACAGGATTCTGGGAGATGCAAGGGATTATGGGAGAATCCATTTTACACAGGATTCTGGGAGAAAGAAGAACTGGTAGGTCAGGACAGAGGGTTCTGGGAGGAAGGTATGAACAGGATTGAGGGAGAATCAAGCTACCAGAGGATTCTGGGAGAAAGAAGGACTCACAGGTCCCAGAGGATTCTGGGAGGAAGGTAAGAATAGGATTGAGAGAGAAGTAAAGGGTTGTGGGAGATTTAAGGAAACAGTTCTGATCAAAGCAAGTTCTTGATCAAAGCAAGGAGTTGTGAGAGAAATTATAGAACAGAGAATTCTGGGAGTAAGAACAACTTATGGGTTAGAGCAGAGGATTCTGGGAGGAAGGTGAGAAAAGGATTGTGGGAGAAGCAAAGTTGTTTGGGAAAGAAGGTCTTGAAGGTCAGGGCAGAGGATTCTGGGAGGAAGGTGAGAACAGGATGATGGGAGAAGTGAGGGACTGTAGGAGAATCAAGTGAACAGCATTGTTGAGGAAGAGGGGTCGTGAGAGAAATAAGAACAGAAGATGCTGGGAGAAAGAAGGGTTGGTGGTTCATTTCAGAGAATCCTGAGAGGAATGTGAGAACAGGCTTGTGGGAGAATGAGGGAAACAGGATTCTGGGAAAAGCAAGAGGTTGTGGAGAAATAGAGAACAAGGATTGTGGGAGAAAGAAGGTCTTGCAGGTCAGAGCAGAGAATTCTGGGAGAAAGGTGAGTACAGGATTGTGGGAGAAGCAAGGGATTGTGGGAAAAACAAGAAAAAAGGATTCTGGGAGAAACAAGGACGGGTGGTTTATGATAGAGAATTCTGGGAGGAAGGTGAGAATAGGATGGTGAGAGAAATGAGGGACTGTGGGAGAAATAAGAACGGAGGATTGTGGGAGAAAGGAGTACTGGTGGTTCATGGCAGAGAATTCTGGGAGGAAGGTGAAAACAGGATTGTGGAAGAAGCAAAAGGATCTAGGACAATCAAGTGTACAGAGGATTCTGGGAGAAAGAAGGACTTTCAGGTCAGAAGATTCTGGGAGGAAGGTGAGAACAGGCTTATGGGAAAAGTAAAGAGTTGCAGGAGAATTAAGGGAACAGTGGATTCTGGGAGAAGGAAAGGGTTCTGGGACAAATAAAAGAACATAGGATTCTGGGAGAAAGAACTACCTGTGGGTCATAATATAAGATTCTGGGAGAAAGGTGAGAACAGGATACTGGTTTAAGTAAGGAGCTGTGGGAGAAATAATAGAACAGAGAATTCTGGAAGAAAAGACACTTATGGGTTAGAGCAGAAGATGCTGGATGGAAAGTGAAAAAGGATTGTGGGAGAAGCAAAAGACTGTGGGAACAAGGAGGACTGAGGGTCAGCACAGAGGATTCTGGAAGGTATGAAGAGGAATATGGGAGAATAAAAGGGACAGGATTCTGGCAGAAGTAACAGGTTGTGGGAGAAACAGAAAACAGGATTCTGGGAAGAAGAAGGACTTGAAGGTCAGAGCAGAGAATTCTGGGAGGAAGGTGAGAACAGGATTATGGGAGAAGCAAAGTGTTGTGGGAGAAATGAGAAAAAAGGATTCTGGGAGAAATGAGGACTGGTGGATTCTGGGAGGAAGGTGAAAACAAAATTGTGGGAGAAACAAAGGGTTCTAGGGGAAATCTAGTTTACAGAGGATTCTGGGAGAAAGAAGGACTAGTGGTTCATGGCAAAGGATTCTGGGAGGAAGGTGCAGGATTATGGGAAAAGCATTGGGTTCTAGAAGAAACAGAACAGAGGATTCTGGGAGAAAGAAGGACTTGTGAATCAGGGCAGAGGATTCTAGGAGGAAGGTGACAACAGATTTGTGGGAGAAGCAAGGGATTGTGGGAGAGTCAAGAGAGAGGATTCTTGGAGAAATAAGAGAACAGATAATTCTGGGAGAAAGGAGGACTGGTGGGTCAGGTCAGAGGATTCTGAGAGGAAGGTGAGAACAGGATTGTGGGAGAAATAAAAGAACAGATAATTCTGGGGAAAAGGAGAACTTGAGGGCCAGGGCAGAGGATTCTGGGAGAAAGATGTGAACACAATAGTGGGAGAAGCAAGGGATTGTGGGAGATCAAGGGAACAAAGAATTCCAGGAGAAACAAGGGAGGGGTCATGGGATAATGAAGACACACAGGATTCTGGGAGAAGGTACTGTGGTCCAGGGCAAATGATTGCTCAATTTCTTTCTCACACAGAGGAAGCAGATTCTTGGAGAAAAGAAACAACAGATGATTGTGGACTAGAGCAGAGACTGTGGGAGAAATTAGGAGAGATCAGAAGATTGTGACAGAAGCAAAGAATTGTGGAACAGAACAAAGGATTGTGGGAAAGATGGGCACTTTGGGTATAACAGAATTATGGAAGAAACTAAGAATTGTGGGAGATAACGGGATTGTGGAGAAGCAAGGAATTGTGGGACAGGACAGAGGATTGTGGGAAAGACGTGGATGTGGGGGCAACAATGAATTGTGTCAGAGATGAGGTATTATGGAAAGACAGAATTGTTACGAGCTGAGATGGATGCAAATGCCAAATAGTCCCATGAGACAGCATAGTCCCTGGGAAATATATTTGAATGACACTGGAAGTTCCTCCACCAACAGAGAAGTAAAGCACATTCTCAGATGACAGACTAGTAACTACTGGAGACATACTGACCAGGGAAGAGTTAGAAGAACTCTTAAAATTGTCCCCAATGGGGCTGGGGATGTGGCTCAGGCGGTAGCGCGCTCGCCTGGCATGCGTGGGGCCGGGGTTCCATCCTCAGCACCACATACCAACAAAGATGTTGTGTCCCCCGAGAACTAAAAAATAAATATTAAAAATTCAAAAAAAAATGTCCCCAATGGGCTGATGACTGCCCAAAGTCACACAGAAATCATTTCCAATGTGCTTAAGTGTCCTAAACAGCAAAACTTTAAAATGATTTAATTTCTGAAAGGGGAAAAAATTATTTTGGAAGGTTTTTGTTTGTTTTTGAGCAACATATGCAAATTTTCTGTAGGGTTACCACACAAAATGTTGGGGACTGTGCCTTAGGGACAATTTGTTTTTTTTTAAATATCAAATGGGGGTTGGGGTTGTGGCTCAGTAGAGTGCTCACTTTGTATCTGTGAAACACTGGGTTTGCTCCTCAGCATCACATAAAAATAAATAAATAAACATATTGTGTCCACCTACAACTAAAAATCTATTTAAAATAAATATCAAATAGATTTTCTTAGGGACAACTTTAATTTCAATATTTCAAGGGTGACTAAATGTACACTTACGAGCCTTAGTGCACCTTCATATCATCTCCACTGCATACTTCTGCAGGAGATGTTGTTGATTTTACAAACTTCTGTGTTTCCAAAAACTGACTTAACAGGCATTAGCTAACAATACATCACGGGGTGTCTTAAAATGACAACTGCCTCTTTTTTGGGGGGGTGCTGGTGGGCAGGACTGGGGATGCAACCCTGGCCTCTTATGTGGTAGGCAAGCAGTCTACTACTGAGCTACATCCCTAGCCTGACAGCTGCCATTTTAAGAGAAATTCTTTCCAAATTAAAAATACAATCAGTATTGTATTTTGTCTTTTTCAAAAGGCTTTTCCTACTTGCTTTCTTCTTCCACCCAGTTCTTTCAAACAAGTATTTACATGGATTATTCTGTTACTAGAATAGAATTATTATTTTTAAAAGCTTGTTTAATTTACCCAGTACACAGTGAGATAATTAAGGGCAAAGTCTATAACCTGTGGCACCTAATTCAGAGCCTGATGGAATCCTTGGCAGTTAGCCAAAATTGTTTAAAACACAGAGACTGGGTAGATCCATATGATGGATGGAATATTATTCAGCCAAAGAAAGAACAACATACTGATACACGTGTGCCACATGGATGAACCTTGAAAACTTTGCTAATTAGAAGAAATCAGACACAAAGGACAGATCTATGTGAAATGTCCAGAAGAGGCAAATGCACAGGGACAGAAGATTACTGGTTGCCATGGCTGGGAAAGGGGAATGGGAATTAACTGTTAAGGGCCTTGGGGTTTCTTTTTGAGGTTATAAAAAATAATCCAGATTTAGATAGTGGCAGTGGTTACCCATCATGTAAACATATCAGAAACCACTGAAGAGTACACTTTAAAAGAATGAATTTTATGTTATGTAGGTTATATCTCAACTTTGTGTGTGCATCATGCTGGACTTGAACCCAGGTCCTCTGGCATGCTAGGGAAGCTCTTGCCCAATGAGCTGCAGGCTACCCCTAGCATCTTCTCAGTTCTGTGTGTGTGTGTGTGTGTGTGTGTGTGTGTGTATGTGCTGGGGACTGAACCCAGGGCCTTGTGCATGCAAGGCAAGCACTCTACCAACTGAGCTACATCCCCAGCCCAAATCTCAGTTCTCTTAAAAGCAAAGGAAGAGGGGGAAATCAGCATTTCTTTACAGATGAAAAGATAAGAGATCTCTAACTTTCCGTGTGGAAGGGAGATACCATTGTGAAATGTCCAGCTTCTCCAGTGGGAGCACTATGCAAACTCAAAAGTTTGTTGTTGTTGTTGTTGTTTTAGATGTCTCCTTCTTCTATTTGTTTTTCAAGATATAAACTGATGAAACAAATAGAGTTCAAATTTCAAAGAAAAGCTCCTTTTCGGAAATGAAATGTGAAGGATGACACAATGTCAAAGTGAGGAGAAGGGCTGGGGGTACAGCTCAGTTACAAAGTGCTTGCCTAGCAGGCATACATGAGGCCCTGGCTTCCATCCCCAGCACCAGGGAAAAATATATATATTTTTTTAAATAAAAGGAGAAGGTAAGGCAATCCAGGAATTACTGCCCTGTTTATTTTTCTGTTGGCTGTTCGTTCGCGTTGTGTAAAACCTCCATATAAAAATTTCTAACTTGTGAGCACAGACCTAGGCAACAGCTTTCTCAAAAGAATGAATATGATTGATGCTGTTTGCCCATGGTGATTGGAGTGCCCGGGGCAGACTGGGATATAGTTTTTATTGTTATTTCTTTTTAGTGTTTTATTTGACTGTCAAAGATTGACTCAGCCACCTTAATCCACCAGAAAGGGAAAACCAACAAAGCCAAGTAGTTCCAGATGGCAATTTTGGGCTCATAACTCAGGTGGTATCAGTAATAGCATGCTAACAGCAATTCCAACTGGTGGGTCTGTCATCCTTAATGCACTGTGTTTACTAGATAGAAAATCCAGAGGTTGGGGGAGTGGCTCCAGGATAAAGGCTTGCCTAGCCTAGCATCCATGCAGCCCTGGATTCCATGCTCAGCTCCACAAACAAAGAACAGTCTATAAACACAAAGTACATCTGTCATAACTATAGCCTGAAGTATTTCTGTTTCCCTTCAAGGATCCCAATTATGACCAATTCTGTCTCATGGAATCAATCCATCAATTCATCACCATGTTTCTTTAACCCATCTTGTCACCTAAAAATGAAACTTCCTTCAAAATATTTAAATAGTAGGAATGGAAAAGAAAACAGAGCTCTTGTAGCCATTTCCAGATATCTTTCTTCAAAGTTTTCTGACTTCAAAATTCAACATTATACTTTGGTATAAAAAAGTAGCTTGAACAGCGTATTGTTTCTCTTTGGTCTCCTGTGTGTGTGTGCGTGTATGTTTGTGTGCACACACTGATTCATGTTGAGTAGAGGAAAGTTTTAGATTCACACTTTCAGAAAGCCTAATTTTACTTGGACATTACAAATCATTAGTTAAAACTCCATGGCTTGGGCTGGGGATGTGGCTCAAATCGTAGCACGCTCGCCTGGCATGCGTGCGGCCCGGGTTCCATCCTCAACACCACATACCAACAAAGATGTTTTGTCCGCCGAAAAACTAAAAAATAAATATTAAAAATTCTCTCTCTCTCAAAAAAAATAAATAAAAAATAAAACTCCATGGCTTTCAGTGTAGTGATTTCCAAACATATTTCCTTAACCCAAATGTCTTTTTTTCCCCACTAAAACAAAGCTTAACAAGGAAACCCTAAGACAGAGATGTATGTTAGCAAAAATGTACTTCTTTAGTCATAATTTGAATTTTATGAAAAATAAACGTTGAAATCAATTAGAATTATAAGGACACCTCAGTTAATTCAAAACTTTCAAACTGAAATCTGAGCTGAAAGTTACCATCATGTACCAACTTGAACAATTAACACTTTCTTTGCTTTGACTTGATGGTGTGACATCTAACTTCAATGGCCATAGAGCTGACATGCAGTAGCCTTTAAGTAATTTTCCTCTGCCATCACTGTACGGTGATCCCTTAAAGATGACAGGAGAAAGTTATTCTGAGCTCCACATTCAAATCAGTTCAGTTATTAGGTTAACTCAAGTTAATATATGGGCAGGCTAGTATTTGGTAGTCAACACATTTGAAGTATTCAGTTTAATCACAGATTCTACTGTGAGTTTTGGAATGGAATTTGAATCATTTATTAGATGCCTGAAGCATCACATCAGGGTTCCACAGAGCACAGTTTGACAATCACAGTGCTATGTGAACAGGATAAATTGGAAAAGCTGGTACTGGTTCTTTGGCTTTTTGCCCTACATGCCCCCAGTGAGCTGGACAGAGGAGTGTACCTGTGATCTAAAGAGCTCATGTCATAGCATTCATCACCTCACAGCAAAAGTATCAAAGGGTTTAAAGTGACAATTTATCACTATTCAAAATGCCATTCAGCCCAATTGGGAACAAGTTATAATAAACACAGGCTACAGGGCTTAATAATTAAAGGAAGGGCATCATTCAAATATTAAAAGGATGGGGGGCTGACGAAATGGAAGAGTCATCATGGGCTATTGTAACGTGCCCTCTGCTCCTCAGTGTTTGATAAAGGATTGGCCATGGAGTTCTGGTGTGCCACACCACTCCTGCCCTGGCCTGTGGAGCATTACCTTCTGACAGCATGCTGAGGGCCTCATCAGAAGTGTGTCCCCCGACTGCAGCCACCTTCCTGCAAGTGAGGTTTTCAGGACGCACGCAAGAGCCCACCACCTCGGCTGCTGAAGTCGTCATGGATTCCCACTGGATCACCATCTTGGGAGACTGGAGACCCACGCAGCATCCTGTCCAGCCATAGAAGGCCAGTGACAAGAGGAAGCCCTGGGCGGGATTCAGTATCCCCTGGGAGAAAAGGCAAAAAGACGCAGCAGTCAGTGAAGCAGGACAGGAAGAGCCTTCAGTTGCCACATAGTGCCAAGCTCCACTCAGGCACCCACTGGGCTGCCCTCACTCAGAACCAGTGGGTTGTTTGGTTTGGGGCAAGACTAAGATTGGCCATAGTAAGTTCCGTATCTCCAAGGGCTGCCTGAAAATAGAGGAAGTGGGGAGAGTGCGAGGGAGAGAAGAGAAAGGATGGGTGGGGGCCAGAGAAAGAGAAGGGGAGGATGAAGAGGACCAGCAGGAGAGGAGAGGAGAAGAAGGGGAAGGAAAGTGGGAGAGAGGAAATGCAAGCAAGGAAGGTGATAGAACCAGCCATCTTGGACCTCTGCTGCCCTGTGGCTTTCCACCTCGTGCTGCCAGGTCAGAATTTGATTCAGTCAAGGTTCTTGGGGTAACATTACTCCATAGAGCTAGCCAGAGGAGCCATGTGAAGCTCTCAGCCAAAACACACAGATCAAGAGGGCTCGTGTGGGCTTATGAAAGTCATCTCAAGTGACATTTTTCCAAATTCAGAACAACATAAATAACAATTTTGCATGGCTCAGAGCATACCTCTCTGCCAACAGCTCCTAATACACATGAAATGTGATGAAAATACAGGGGAGGGGGGTGTACAGTATTTTTATACATGTTTTTATGTAATAGTAATTAATCTCAATTTTATAGGCTACATTTTCCAGTTAATACAGAGACTTCATAATCATCGTTTTTAACTTCTGGGTCACATTCAACAAGACGAAAGCCAAGGGCTGGGATATAGCTTGGTGGTAGAGTGTATACTGAGCAGATACCAGGCCCTGAGTTTAATCCCTGGCACCCCAATTTGAATTAAAAAGGAAAAAGAAAAAAAAATATGAAAGACCATAATTTACTTTGACATTTGGGTTTCCAATAATGCTTTAGAATTTTATATAATGCTGGGCCAGGCATGGTGACATGCGCCTATTATCCCAGCTACTAGGGAGGCTGAGGCAGGAGGATCACAAGTTTGAAATCAGCCTGGAAAACTTAGCAAGACCCTGTCTCAAAATTTGAAAAACAGAAAAGACTGTGGATGTGGCTCAGTGGTACAGTGCTTGCCTAGCATGCACTCTGTAATTGATCCCCAGGATTAACAACAACAACAAAAAAGATGATAAAAGTGCTCTACTACTGAGTTATACCCCTGACTCTCTTTTGAATGATAATCACTACGATGAATGAAACTTTCTCAGAAGTTCACTAAGCCAAATGTAGGTAGTCCAAGAACCTACTTGCCTCATTGGATATTTATATAAACATCATACTTCTCAATGTTCTTTTTTTCCTTCCAATTTTTTTTTTTCAAGAAGAAACTTAAACTAGATTAGCTTACCATAATAAACCATGTGGTCTTGGCTGCATCTCTGACACGTTTCAAAGAGCCTGCATTGATATCTGGTTGCATTTCAAGGTAGAATAAAAGGCTTTCATTGATTATATTGGACAGCCAACTGTTAAAAAGACAATGGCCCACAGGTGAAGAGAACATGCCACAAAAATTCATTTTAAATGCTAAAGATCAGGGACTGATCTTTGCCACACTGTGTATGTGCCAATTCTAAGTGGAGAGCTGATCACTTGCACAGCAAGCAACTGAACCAGCACACCAAGAATTTATTTAAGGAAATTTAATTCCTTCTCTCAGTCTAACACAGAGATCCACAAATTCTTCCCATGTTAACACTCAACACCACATCAACATGTAAGGTATCAAATAACCCAGAATTTCAGTCTTGGTTTGAGGAGCAACCTCAAGATTTTAAGATGAAGAATTTACTTTGACATTTCACGCTGAAATTTTTAAATGTTACTCTTGGGGGTCAGTGAAGTTTGAAACAGTGATCTAAGTGTATTTTTACTGGGAGGTAATTTCTGCCTCTCCTAGGAGCATGTCCAAACAAATCCCTTCATATCAGGTAGATTATTAACACCACAAGGCTTGCTCTGACTGAGAAAGTTATTCACCACATTACAGGGTGTTACCATTCCATTTTTTTTTTTTTTTTTTTTTTTTTTTGTGGTGCTGGGGATTGAACCCAGGGCCTTGTACATGCAAAGCTCCATTTTTTTTTTTTTTTTGCATTGGTTATAAGTCTATTTTCAAAGCATCCATCTGAAACATTTGGGTAGGATACCAGACATGGAGAATCTCAGCAAAAGACATTTGCTAACCCTTTCTATTCAGCTTTGACTGAGCTGAATCTTTACACTGGAGATGTGTCCTCACCCCTCTATTGCACACAGGAATTCTGGTGTCAAAAACAAGGCCAATGGGTGCATTTAAAAAGCATGGGGCTGGAGATATAGCTCAGTTGGTAGAATGCTTGCCTCACACGCACATGGCCCAGGGTTAAATCCCTAGCACCACAAACAAACAAACAAACATGACCACCTCCCTCATTTTGGTTAATCCCAGAATCCCAGCAAGGGGTTTCGCATAGTTGTTTCAAAATTAAACTCGGAACCTCTTATTCTTGGGGCTTTATGCCTAAATCAAGTAAATATTTTCAGTTTTTGCCACAGATTCAGAATTCCAGACTTGCTCAGAGATGTCCCTTCCAGATGCTTCCCTTAAGAACTCACAGGTCACACATGGAAAAGAAAAATGTCAAGTGGTTTGCAAATCCCATCCCACTGGCAATTAAAAAAAAAATAGTTACCAAGCGATTAAAACCAGCATTATTTTGAAAAACCGGATCTTGATCACAGCTCCCATTCGCCTCTCGTTCTCTGTGTAAATGCCCTGTCTTCCTTTCAGTAAAGAGGCCACTGTGAAGAGCACAGAGGAATGACATACTTACTGTGTTCATCATTCTTATTTATTTCATAACAGAGAAGGGCATCAAAGCAGGTGTGAGCCCATAAGCAAGGCCAGAAGATCTAAAGCGAAGCAAGTTATTGACGTCACCCTCCCAGCTACCTATGTGAAGTCCTTATAGGATCCAAGGAATATGTATTTTAAATAACTTGAGATTTACTATATGCCCATTCCCTTTAGTCAGCTTCCTCTGATGTTAACATCAAACACAACACAGGATACTTGTCACAACTAAGAAAATAACCCTGATACATTAGGAACTAAACTTCCAATTTTATTGGATTTTACTAGTTCAGGTATTTTCTTTCTTTTTTATAAAATAAGGCACTTATTATTTTAAAATGTTTGAAAATTTAACATTTCTTCTTAGAAACAGGTTAGAACACCTACAAAAAAGTTTGGAGAATAATTAGAGCTGGGTGCAGAGGCACAGACCTGAAATCCCAGAGACTCAAGAGGCTGAGGCACAAAGATTGCAAGTTTGAAGCTAGGCTCAGCAACTTACTGAGACACTAAGCAATTTAGTAAGAGTCTGCCTCAAAAAAATATAAAAATACAAAGGACTGGGGATGTGGTTCAGTGACTAAATGCTTCTGGATTCAATCCCTAGTGCAAAGTGTGTGTGTGTGTGTGTGTATTTTTTTAATTAATGGCTGAAGGTTTAGCTTAGGGGTAGAATACTTGCCTAGCATGTGCTAGGCCCTGGGTTCAGTCCGGAAAAAAAAAAAAAAAGAATGGTCAGTGGTCCCTCCCACAAAGACAACCACTGCTACCACTGCAGTATATTTCGTTTTTGTTCTTGTTTTGCAGGACTGATAATTGAACCCAGGGTCTCATGCATCCTAGGTAAGCACTCTACCACTGGACTTCCACCTGTAACCCCCTCAGTGTATTTCTTTACAATGTTTTTTAAGTCATTTTTTTTGTGTTCCATATAAGCAAGTCATTATACAATTTTGAAAAAAATAAATTCTCTTATTTAATGCACTATATTTAAATGCACATAGGAAAAGACTCTTCCAAAGAATAAAAGATGTTATTAAAAAGTTCTATAATCGGGAGCTTCCCCCTTTCGTTAAGGTGGACTTCCTCACTCCAACTCTGCCCTTGAGAGATCCAAGGCAGCCTGAGTAGGTGGGAACTCTCTCCAGGTCACGCTTTCTTGAGGAGACAACAGGGCCGGAATGCAGGTTCCCAGGCCTGGCCCAGAGTCTCTCTGCTGACTCGCTACGTTAGGTTTTTACCATCCCAAATGACTCATTTCCTGTGCTCCACTTCCTGTTTCCTGCCTGTCTGAGAACTGGCATAGGCCAAGTGCATTATGGGAGAGTCTGGGCTAGGCCAAGTGCATTATGGGAGTGTCTGGACTAGGCCAAGTGCATTATGGGAGTGTCTGGACCTCTCTGTCCACGCCTCATACCTTCACTTCACTCTCCTGCTCCTGTCTCACCTCTGCAGTTTTCCAAGGCCACCTTCAGAGCCTACAAGCGTGCCAAGGGCAGACCCAGGGTGAGCTACACACAAAAGTGAAAAATCAGCTAGTCCTGGCCTCAAGCTAACAAACATTGGCAAACTTGTAGTGCTCAACTAAGTATGCTTTCTGCTCAGTTTTACTTAGTAAACCTGTTCACTGTCTCCAACTGATTCTGCTTATGTCTCTGGAGGATGATGAGTGAGGTCCATTGTCCTGGATCATTCCAGAAGGACAACATGTTATCATCTCAGCCCAAGAAACGGAGCTATACCCCATGGCCTTGTACCCAGAGAACTTCCCTGCTACTTACCTGCTGTCACTGTCTTTTGGAACAAGACAGGGTTAGCTACCAGAACGAGCAGTAGTGGCAGGTACGTGGTGATATAGTGTGGGATGGCATGGTCAAGGCCTCTCTCACACCTGAGGGAGGAACAGCAAATCATTCTTCTTGAAAGAAAAGCTTTGGCTGAAACATACCCACTTATCTGCAGGCTGAGATAAGAGGATAAGAACAAAAAAAGAAATGCATAAATCTGCCCAGACTCTAAAGAAATCAGACTCATTTCTCATGTCCAAGAAGAAGCAACAAATTTCAGGAGACTCGGGGAGATTGTTCATGTTTCTGTCCTATAAATAGGAGAGCCTCTGAAGCTTTCCAGTGGGGGCAGCTTTTAAAGATCACTACTGGCCCAGGCATGGTGACTCATGCCTGTAATCCCAGCAACTCAAGAGGCTGGGACTGGGGGATTGCAACCTTAAGGCTAGCCTCAGCAACTTTGTGAGAACCTAAGCAATTTATGGAGACCCTGTCTCAAAACAAAAAAATAAAAAGGGGTGGGGATATGGTTAAGTGCCCCTGGGGTCGATACTCAGTACAAAACAAACAAAAAACCCTAACTGGAAGAGGTAAGAAAGGAAAAGAAATCTGGGATGGTAGATGATTCTTTGCACTAGGTGTCTTCAAAGGGAAAACACACAATTTGGAGACAAAAGCACTAATTAGCTAGTTAGGTTTTGAGTACTTACTACATAATCTCAGCCAATAACATGAAAAAAATCCAGTCCTTGTCCTTGATCTATTCAAATGTATGACCTTCATATGTCAAAGGAAATTCCTTCTCACATTAGGAGTAACAACCAACTCTTCAGTGGTTCTTTTCAGGGAAAAGGACTAGGATTTCTACTGATGAGTCATAAGCATCATGAGTCACCATAGGACACGGTGGTAAGAGGAGGTGGTGAAAGCCATTGATATGTTACCAATAGGGACCATCAACTAAGATACACAGAAAGTCAATGAGAGAAAAATGGCACAGAGGAAATGATAAATGAAGAAAGGGGACAGAGGATGCCTGAGGCCCAATCAGAGAGAGGCAGAAGTGTCCCTGTGGCCATGGAAGGTACCATCATAAAAATGAAAATGCTCTTAATACTTAACATTAATATTTGTGTGGTGGTCAAACACCTTCCCAGGCTCCACATGGTCTGGACAGACTCTAGGGAAGTATGGGAAGCAGGAGAGGAGTGAGAGTGGCAGATTCCACTGCAAAGATGGAAATCAGGTGGCCAATGAGAGAGTGAGGATGTGGCTACAAGAATGCCAAGAAGTCTGCACTGCAGGATGTGAGGATTAAGAGATGATGATCTCTTAATGATGATTAAGGTGACACACACCTGTGATCCCAGCCACTCGGGAGGCTGAGGCAGGAGGATTGCAAGTTCAAGGCTAGCCTCAGCAACATAGCAAGATCTTGCCTCAACATTTAAAAAATGAAAAGGACTGGGGGTATAGCTCAGTAGTAAAGAACTCCTGGGTTCTATCCCTGGTACTCCCCGCAGCCCCCTAAAAAAAAAAGAGAGATAGCCAGTTACAGATTAAGACATTTAGATCAGGTGGCCTCCTGGAGCCCATAGGAGCACCTCAGGGTTCCCTAGGAGCCAGCCCTGCAGCAGTGGTGCCCTAAGGCTCCAAGGTAATTTTTCTAGAAATCACCAGGGTCCTACAGGTGAGGGCAAGTAAAAGAAACTCCCTTTCCTATTAAGAGCCTTCTATGAGAACAGCTGTGACACTGTGTCTGTCCTTTTGAAGTTCCCCATGAAAAGTGACCATACCAGACTTCCACACATTCTGGACAGACTCTAGGGGAGTCGGGAAGCAGGAGAGAGCTAGCTAGCTCTCTGTCAATATCCACAGTTGACAAGGCAACACCAATTTGAGATGTCTGAGTAGCTGTGAGAAGTCAAAAAACTGGGGAGGAATGACCAACACCATGAGTCAACAAATTTTTTATACAAAGAGAGATAATAAAGCCAGGTGGGGTGGCACATGCCTATAATCCCAGCTACTTGGAGGCTGAGGCTGGCAAGTTTGAGGCTACACTCAGCAATGTGGCAAGACCCTGACCCAAAAAAGGGTTGGAAATGTAGCTCAGTGGTAGAGTACCCATGGAATCAATCCCCAGTACCACAGGAAAAAAAAAATATTTCTTTTTCTTTTTTCATAGGGCACACCATGGTCTCTTGCAACTACTCAATTCTGATTATATCACAAAAGCAGTCACAGTTGGAACATCAATAAATGGGTGTGGCTGTGTCCCAGTAAAATTTCATTTAAAATAACCAGCCAGACATGATTGCACAAATCCGTAATCCCAGTGAACCAGGAGGCTGAGACAGGAGGATGGCAAGTTTGAAGCCAGCCTCCTCAATTTAATGAGAGTCTGTCTCAAAATAAAAAAATAAAAAGGGCTGGGAAGGTAGTTCCAGGGACAATGCACTATTGGATTCAATCCCCTGTACCCCAAATTAAAATAAAATAAAATGAAAACAGGTCAAGGGCCAGTTTTGCCCTAAAGGCTATACTATGATGATCTGTGTATGACCTACAGAACCCTAAAATCACAAAAAGACACTGTCCACCTGTTTTCCAGTGGAAGTGAGAGCCTATATCCTTGGTTGGGCTTTGAGACCTTGCAAATGATGGCACTGATGGGATTTTAAATGAAGAAATGCCTGAGACAATTCCAGAACCAGATTCCTCTGCATCTGTGTTCAGGGTAGCCAAGAGCATAGGATGGGAGAGGCATAGAGTCAGCTTCCAGGAGCTTTCCTTGCCTCGGCCACATCACTTCTAACTCATCCTCAGAATGTTACACTTGCCTGATCTTTCAGTGTTAAAGAAAAGGTGTGAGGAAGCTATGGCAAGATGGAAGCGGCTGTCCCTGCATCTTTCCAGCTACGAGGAGGGGGTATAATCTGTGCAAGCACGCTGTATGCTCAGGCACCCCCCACCAAGTGAGAAAGACAGACCCAGGGAAAAGATCTGGGGAGCAAGGGTGCAGTGAGCACACCGTCTCTCAGCTAGATGGGTCTGTGAGCGTGGCCTCCCTGGGTCAAGAGGATGAGCTGAGCGCCAAGGCACCCACTGTGTGAGTCAGACCCGTTCATTTTCTATAAGAACCGGGCCACTGAGGCTTACCTGGACACAGAGGGGTAGTACAGCATGACAGCTCCCTCTGCACAGAGCAGGAGGGCCAGGCCCCAGGCCATGATGTGGTACAACACGATGGTGCTAGGAGAGAAGCAGAACAGGGTGGCACTGCTCAGAGGAGGACAAAGGGGCCTGGCAAAGAAACTACCAGACTAGCCGCCAGGGCAGCTTCTGAACCAGGAAAGGTAGGAGCAAAACCACCCTCCACAGAGGTGTAGTGCTGCCAAGGGTACCAATGTGTGTGCTTATTTTTCAGTTGAGGTGAAATTGACAGAATATAACGTCAACTATTTAAAGAGAACAACCCAGGAGGGAAAGTGAGAGTTAAGGGAAATTGCATGGAATTGGAAGGTGAGCCTCAGGGTTATACACAATTACATATAAGAGGAAAGGAGGAGTAGGAGAAAAATTATATAAGTGGAAGAAACGATTTATAGTAGAGGGGATGGAGAGAGAGAAGGGGAGGGGAGGGGAGGGGAGGGGAGGGGGGATAGTGGAGAATGGGATAGACAGCAGAATACATCAGTCACTAGAAAGGCAATTTGTAAATCAATGGAAATGTAACTGATGTGACACAGCAATCTGTATACGGGGTAAAAATGGGAGTTCATAACCCACTTGAATCAATCTGTGAAATATGGTATATTAAGAACTATGTAATGTTTTGAACAACCAACAATAAAATAAAAAAAAAAAGAGAGAGAGAACAACCCAGAGACACTTAGGAAATTCACAACGTGGTTCAATTGTTCTAGAACATTTTATCATCCCCAGAAGGGAACCTCGTTCCCATTAGCAGTCACACCCCGTTCCCTCCAGCCCACAGTCCCTGACAGTCACCGATCTGCTTTGCTTTTATGAATCCGGCTATTGTAGACATTTCACAGCTTCATTTCTTTTTATGACTGAATAATATGAATAGACCACATTTTATTTATCCATTCATCCATCAGTGGACGTTCTGATTGAACACTGCTACTCCGAACATGCACATAAAACTATTTGAGTTCCTATTTTCAATTCTCTGGGATTGTATACCTAGAAGTGGAATTGCTGAATTATGTGGTATTTGGGGGTTTATGTTTTTCTTTTTTTTTTTCCTTTCTTTCTTTCCCAGTGCGTGGGATGGATCCCAGGGCCTTGCACATGCCAGCCACGTGCTCTACCATTGAGCTACACGCCCAGCCTCTCTCTGCTTAATTTTATCAGAAACCAGAGTCTCCACATCTTTGTCAACAGATTTGTTTTCCACTTTTTTTTTTTTTAATAGGATCTCACCATTTGCTCTGGCTGGCACCAAACTCTGGGGCTCAAACAGTTCTCCTGCCTCAGACTCCTGAGTAGCTGGAACTACAGATGTACATCACCTTGCCTGGCTTCAAGTTTGGTTGTTGCTATTCTCATGGGAATGGCTGCTATTTTTGAGACTTGACTAAGTAGGCCCCACTCTCCATAAAACCATAGAATAGGTTCATTCCATCTATAGTACCCTCCAGGGACAGTACTGTTCGGTTCTCATCAGCTCTGGTCTGAATATTTGGATCCCCACAAAATTCCTGTGTTGAAATCCTAACCCCAAAGGTGTAGCATTATAAAGTGGAGTCTTTGGAGAACTAATGAAGTCACAAGAGGAGAGACTTTATGGATAGGATTATTGCCTCTTATGAAGGAGGCCCAGGAGCTCCCTGCCCCCTCCACCATGTGAGGACAGTGATAAGTGGCCATCTATGAACCAGGAAGAATACGTACCAAACATTGAATCTGCCATACCTTGACCTTGGACTTCCAGCCTCCAGGACTATAAGAAATATTCTGTGTGTGTGTGTGTGTGTGTGTGTGTGTGTGTGTGTGTGTAGGAATACCGGAGATTGAACCCAGGGGCACTCTATCTCTGAGCTACATCCACAGACCTTTTTGTTTTTGAGACAGGGTCTTATCTTAAGTTGCCAAAGTTGGCTTCAAACTTATGATTATCCTGCCTCAGTCTCCTGAGTCACTTGGAGTTATAGATCTGTGCCACCATATCTGGCTTAAGAAATGCATCTCTACTGTTTATAAGTCACTCAATTTATGGCATTTTGTTATAGCAGCCCAGATAGACTGAGACATTATATTGCCCAACCTTCTATTACTATAACAAATATCTGAGATAATGAATTTATAAAGAAGAAAGATTGCATGGCATGGTGGCTTATGCCTGAAATCTTAGATACTGAAGAGGTGAAGACAGGAATATCTCAATTTTGAGGCCAGCCTGGGTGACTTAGCCAGACCCTGTCTCAAAAGTAAAAATAATAAAAAGGCCTAGGAATGGGACTCAGTGGTAGAGGACCTCTGGGTTCAATGCCCAGGACTGGACCAACGAAATTAGAGAGAGGTTTTATTTTGGCTCACAGTTTTAGAGTTTTCAGCCTGTGACTGGTTGTGCTTGTTGCTTTGAGCATATCATGGTAGGATCAGGGTAGAGTAAAGCCACTTATTTCTTGGTCAAGAAGCAAAAGAGAGAAAGAGGAAGGTGATAGGATCCCACTGTCTCCTTCAAGAGCATGACCCCAATGACCTAAAGACCTGCCGGTAGGCCCCACCTCTTAAATTTCCACCACCTCCCAACAGCACCAAGCTATGGGCCAAGCCTTGGGACACCTGGGCCTTTGGGTGACAATTAAGATCCAAGCTATAACATCCACCATCTCAGGGGCATGGTACACAAGCCTTGTCCCCCCAATCCTCCATCCCCAACAACCTCCCCTCTTATTCACCCTGTACCCCGACTCCAGGGAGAGACCTGAGGTTGTACAGGTCCCCTGAGGTTGTCCCATCCCTGAATCCAAACATCCAGGTGACTACTAATAGCATTTCCTTAGCAAAACCCACTACTCAGAGCCTTGGGTCGCTTTTCTCAGTCATGTGAACAATATAGCCCTCTGTGGCCTGCCCTTGCCACTGTGGTAAAGGCCAGGTGGACCTCAGGCCATGTTGTTCCCTGCCACTTACACTATTGCCCAAGGCAGGCTGGCCATCCCTGGTCCTCCACCCACTTTCCCCATCAGACTGACCTTGGCCTGCATGCCCACCTGTCTTGAGGCACTATAAGGGGCACAGTAAGTTTAAGAGCAGTAAGGAGACCCCAGAAATTGACAGCATCCTATTAACAGTGAAACTCAAGAAACACAGCCACTCTTGAATCTTCATTTGACTGCAACTTTTTTTTTTTTTTTTTTTTTTTTGGTACTGGGGATTAAACCCAGGGGTACTTAACCACTGAACCACACCCCAGTCCCTTTTATTGTTTATTTTGAGACAGGGTCTTGCTAAGTTGTTCAGGCTAGCCTCGAACTTAAAATCCTCCTGCCTCAGCCTTCTGCAATGCAATATTCTTTAGAGAACAGGAATGGCCAGTAATAGCATAAGCTTCGTACACTCTTAAGCTGTATGATGAATATCAGGTATGTGCAAAGGGAAGGTCCACTTAAAAGGAATGAGGTGCTGATATCTGCTACAATATTGATGAACTTTGCAGACATTGTATCAAGTGAAATAAGCCAGACACAAAAAGGCCACACAGTGCCTGATTCCCTTTATGTGGGGAATGATGGATAATGGGTACAGAGTTTCTTATGGTGGTGATAGAAATGTTCTGGAATTAGTAGTTGTACTGATTGATGTATTATTTTGTGAATGTCTTAAAAGCCACTGACCTAGGGGCTGGGGCTGTAGCTCAGTGGCAGAGCGCTTGCCTAGCATGCATGAGGCCCTGGGTTCAATCCTCAGCACCACATAAAAATAAAGGCATTCTGTCTATCTGCAACTACAAAAAAAAAAAAAAAAGAAGAAGAAGAAGAAAAAGAAAAGCCACTGACCTGCACACTTTTAAAAGATGATTATTTTGGTATGACAATTATATGTCAATTATATGTGTCTCGGTGTAGAGTGCTCGCCTAGCATGTGAGAGACACTGGGTTTGATCCTCAGCACCACATAAAAATAAATAAAGGCATTTTGTCCATCTACAACTAAAAAATATACATATTTTTTTAAAAAGAGTATCTTGGAGTTTCATCAAGATGATGTCTCACTCAACATACACTAAGTGTTCCCTCAGTGTCTAGAGAGGCACAGAAAGTGCTAAGAATGAAACAAAGTTTCTCCACAGCCCTGACTGGGAAGCTAGGCACAGAGGCTGGGATGCAGAAGAGTTTACATAAAATGAAGGTTGGACCCAAGACACAAAACTATGTTTATAAGTTAAGGTGCGAACACTTATGTTAGCTGGGGCAGAGGTCCTCAAAAATATCTCTATCCTAATCTCCAGCATCTATGATCGTGTTGCTATATATGGCAAGACACTTTGCAGATGTGATTAAATGAAGGACTTTTGAGATGGGAAGATCATCCTAGATATAGGCGTCCTGGATATATAACCACATGAATCCACAAAGGCAGAGAATCTCGGGCTAGGGGTGCAGCTCAGCAGTAGAGTACTTGCTAGCATGTGTGAGGCCCTGGGTTCCATCCCCAGGATCATAGGAAGAAAAAAAGGCAGATAATCTTTACCAGCTGCAAAGAACTAGAGAGATAGGAGTTTAGAGTCTTACCCACCATTACTGGCTTTGAAGATGGCAGAAGTGGCCACAGGCTAAGGAAGTGGGGCCACAGACTAAGGAAGCTGGGAGGTCAGAGTGACTGGAGCAGAGACAGTGAATGAGAGAATGGACAGAGGGTGTCCACAGGACTGTGTCAGTTTTATTCTAAGTATGATAAGAATCCACCAGAAGATTCTTTTCATTTTTTCTAAAAATATATGTATTGCAACAAGATAAAACTTAAAAAGTGGAATCTTAGAGGCAGGATGTTGCTCAGTGGTAGCAGGCATGAGACAGAGTTTCATTCCCAGCATTGCAAAAAAAAAAAAAAAAAAAGAAAAAAGAAAGAAAAGAAAAAATGTTGAACATGGAAAACAAAACAAGACTCAGTAAAGAATGGAGGGTAGTTTTGGGAAAAAAAATTATCCAATCCCTGTGACTCCAAAGTTTCTGGGGGAGATGATAGAAAGTGAGGTCAAGGGACTATTCTTGGTTGTGTCTGGTTTCTCTTTACTGAATCTCAGACCTATGAGTGAGTCCAACTGGATCTGGAGCAAGCCTGACCTGAATCTGTGGTTCCCCAGATGATGGACATGAATGCCTTGGCTCCCACTCAGCTGGGTTGGCCCCCTTATCTCAACATTGTGAGACCAATGCCTCGTCTAATAAACAAGGGCCTTCTCTTCCCATCCTTCTTGAAGGAATTCCTAATATCCAAGGAGACAGGCTGATGCTCAGGCCAGACCAGGAAGGGTATGTGTCCAGCAATTGGTGGTATTAGATATTCCACAAGCATGAGGCTCCCTTTCTTGTCCCACCTCTGCACTCCCCATTCCCTGCATGGTTAGCATTCTTGGACAATCTCTATCATTCATCTTTGTACTTCAACACACCCCACCCTGTTCCCCCAGAGGATTTGAGGCTGTGGCCGTCCAGATGCTGTGGGGTAGGCTTCAGTTTGTGTCTTCTCTCTGAGGGGATGGGGAGGGCAGTGAACCCATCAGTCGGGTACACTGGCGGACGTCCCTCTTAACGCTATTGGGTGCCTGGTAAATAGCATCCCCCATTTCAGTGGAGTTTTCACTCTAAAGATCAGCTGTGTAGACGAAGGGAGTGGTGCTCAGAGATCAGAATGGGAAGCCCTTCTCCAAAGAGATGAGGAGGGAGAGAAACAGGCGGCTCACAAAGGGAATGAACTTTGGGAGGAGAGAAAACATTTTGTAGCCAGCTGTCGGGGAGGCCATAAGGAAATGACTCCTTCATAGTCTGCCTCCCACATCGTAACCAGTTCCTGCAGCCGCCCTCCCCTGGCCTCACTGGGAGCATGTGGGGGTGTATCTCAGCAGTGCAGGTTTTGTCTCTGGCTCTGGGGAGATTTAGCGAGCCCATAGAGACAGCAGCTCTCTGAAAGGGCTGGATTAGTGGATGGAGAATTTCTTCATTCCAAACCCTCTTCTCGGCTGGGCAGTGCTGATGGCATCTTCAGAGTGGGGAGTGCGTCTCTGGTCAGACTAAGGAAGTCCAAGGTCAGAGGACATGGAAGACTGGTTAATGACTCTTGCCCATCCTGCAAGACAGCATTCAGGTCTGGCCAGCAGCAGCAGGTGGCTCCCACATTAATGGCTGATGCCACTGAAACTCACCCCAGAGTATGAGTGCCCAACCCAGGGGAGCCCAGGAGCAGCCAGGTCACAGCTGAAGACCCTTGCTCTCTTATCCAACCACTGAATTGTTCCAAGTCCAGGTGAGTGTAGATCCTCCTTGGCCATTATTTCATATCACTCTTTTATTTTCTTAGAGCAAGCAGAGACTTCAGTTCATGGCCATTTCCAAGATCGCAAGTAGCACACTGTCTGTTATTATTTAAAACTGGTATGTTTCACACCTGCAGCCAGAATTAGCCACTTAAATTTTGACTTGAAATCTGTCTTAATGATGTTTCTGAGGATTAAAATTAAAAGAACTCCCCAGCCAAAGAAAACAGCTACGTAAGACAGGATCTCCAAGGCAAAGGGCCATACCTGCAAAGTTTGGCCCCGGCCCTGGAATTCAGCAGGGCACCCCCCGGCCGACCAGCTGCAGTCTCCTAATAGCCATCTTCAGGACCAACTCTACCTGCTGCCCTGGAAAACAAG
Source organism: Spermophilus citellus (assembly GCF_964194105.1). NCBI lineage: Eukaryota > Metazoa > Chordata > Mammalia > Rodentia > Sciuridae > Spermophilus > Spermophilus citellus. Next base: position 4,914,418 of record NC_138190.1, read on the forward strand.
CTGGCTCTTAAAATGGAGCTACCGAAGCTTTGGAACCCAAACCCTCAGCCCTGGTGAAGTCCATCTAGCAGATGTCCCAGGGGACATCTCCCACCAGGCATCAGGTGAGGCTTTGTGTAAGGGCTACAGAGCACCTCTTGCTTATTTGTTGTGTGCCCTGCTCCTGACTGATTAGGGAGCTCATTTCACTCCCGACCATCAGTCATCTGAGGACTGGAAACCTGCCCTTGCTCTTGCCCTTGGAAGGCATAGTGTTTCAGGTTCTGGGATGTTCACCTTCTGTGTAAGGACGGGTCCTTGGAAGCCTAACCAGCATCCAGAGTCCTGTCTTCTTGAACACTGAGTTCCAAGATGAATTTCCAAACACATGCCTGTGCCAAGGAGGGCTTCTTGATTACCCGCCCTGAGAGTCCAGACATTCTCACACTGTTCCTTCTAACCCAGTCCTGTGACCCCCACCTGCCCTACCAGGGGTGGGGTGAAGTAATGCACCCTCTAATGACAGTGGAGGGTATGCTCTTCACCCGGCTTCCTTCCAGAACTCCCAGGCTCCTCTGATCTCTGTTACTGGCTGTCAGTGAGACCTTCAGTTGTGTCATAGCTCTGACTCCCCAAAACTGATAAGAGAGGCTCTCAGACAGGAACACAGCAATTGTACCAATTTTAGGGATTAGGCCTACTCCTGCTGCTAGTTGCCTATAGGTACCCATTCTCCCTCTTTTCCTTATAACATAACCCAGAAGTTAGACAGAGGAGCAGCACAGTAGGCTTACAGACTATTTCCTATGTCCTCTAGCAACTAAGCACAACCAAGAAACTAATTCTGGCTAATACTATGCAAGTGGCATTGTGTGAAACTCCCAGGGAGGCCTTTTAAAGCTGGCTTGGGAGAAAACAGGCCTCTTCTGTTCATTGATACACTTAGTTTGTTGGGGTCAATCCCCAGCACTGAAAACACACTAAGTGGATCAACAAAATGTAGTATATACACACACTGGAATATTATTCAGTTATGAAAAGGAATTATCTTAGTCTTTTCTGGCTGTCATGATAGAATACCAGAGGCTGGGTGGCTTATAAAAAAATAGACATTGAATGCTCATAGCTCTGGAGACTGCAGCCCAAGGTCTACGTGTGGCAGACGCAGAGTCTACTGAGGGCTGCTTCCTGGTTCAGAGATGACACCTTCTCACTGGGTCCTCACATGGTGGAAGAGGCTGGGAGCTCTCGGGGTCTCTTATAAGGACACTCAATCCATTCATGAGCCTCCACCTTCATGACCTCATTGCCTCCCAAGGCTCTACTTCCTAACACCATTAGCTAGGGGTGAGAATTTCAAAATAAAACTTGTTGGATGGGGAGGACATAAGACTCAGACCACAGCAGGAATGAAGTACTAATACATACTACGACATGGATAAACCTTCAATATGTTATGCCGAACTTAAGAGATCATATAGGAAATGTCCTATATTGCATTATTTTATTGATCTACAATGGCCAGAATAGGCATATCCATAGAGTCTAAAAATTTTGGTTGCCAGGGTGGAGGAAGGTGGGGAGAGATTGGGGAATGACTAATAACTGGTACAGGGATTGGGGGAGATGATTACAAAGTTGTAAAGTGGATGATATCAATGATGCCCAGTGGTATACAACTGTGATCCCAGCTATTCTGGAGGCTGAGGCAGGGGAATCACAAGTTTAATGCCAGCCTGGGCAACTTGGTGAGACCCTGTCTCAAAATAATAAAATAGGGTTGGAGTATATAGCTAAGTGGTAGAGCACCTCTGGGTTCAATCCCCAGTATTACTAAAAAAAAAAAAAATCTATTGACATACTGAAACTACTTGATTTTACTGTTAAATGTGTGGCTTTAGGGGCTGGGGTTGTAGTTCAGTGGCAGAGCACTTGCCTAGAATGTGTGAGGCACTGGGTTCTATTCTCAGCATCGCATATAAATAAATAAACAAACAAATAAATAAAGGTCCATTGACAACTAAAAAATATTTTTAAAAACATGTAACTTCATAAACCCATTTTTAAAAAAGACAAAAAGCAAAAGCAAGCAAGGACTTTCTGATTGAAACAGACCAGGAACTGGGCGGGGGAGGGAATAAATGTCTCCTGGACTTGAGAGCTAGGAGACCTGGACACTTGCCCCGCTTGGCCACGTCCAACGTCTCTTAGTCAATTAGGTTCTGGATGTTGCTGTATGGTCAACATCCCAATGACAGTAACAGCTCAGACCCACTGAGCTCCCACCATGTGCCAGGCTCTATTCTAATCCATTTACATGTGTGATTGCTGTTACTCTTTCCAGTGATCTTATGCAGTGGGTACCAGTTACACAGTGAGTGCCTGAGCAGGAGCTCAAACCTACTTATGCCCAAGGCACCAACCTCTGTGTGAGTCCTTGCCAGACAAACACCTCCAGCCCCAGCCCTCATTTGTTCCACTTTTAATATAAGATGTCAATATATACAGAAGTAGTTCTTCATACAGTCTTTGATGTACAGTGAAAAACTGTCATACCTGGGCACAGTGGCACACTGCTGTAATCCCAGCAACTCGGGAGGCTGAAGCAGGAAGATCACAAGTTCAAGGCCAGTTTCAGTAATTTAGGCCCTAGGCAACTTAATGAGGTCCTAAATAACTCAGCAAGACACTATCTCAAAATATGAAAATGGCTGGGGATATAGTTCAGTGGTAAAGCACTCTTGGGTTTAATTCCCAGTATCAAAAGAAAATTTTAAAAATTTGTCTAAATTCAGCAGGGCACAGAGACACACACCTGTAGTCCCTGCCTCTTGGGGAGGCAGGAGGAAGGCAAGTTCAAGGCTAGCCTGGGAATTTTAAGAAACTTAGCAAGAACCTATCTCAAAATAAATAGGCTGAGGGTATAGCTCAGTAGAAATCCCCTGGTTCAATATCCAGTACCTCCCCACACACAACTTGTTTATAGTCATACCAGTTTTTTTCTTTCTCTTCATTTTTAATGCGTCCAGTTCCAAATATTTAATTTCGTTTTTGTTTTTGTTTTCTTTTGGTGCTGGGGATTAAACCCAGGGCCTTGCACAAGAGTGTGATCTACCATCAAGCATCCCCTCCTCTATCCCTCAAATATTTAATTTCTTGAGTTACTTATTGTCAAGATTTTAAAAACCTCAGCATTTTAGGTGGTTTTTGGTTTGTTTTTTGCATTTCTGGGGACTGAACCATGAATACATGTTAGGCAAGCACTCTACCATTAAGCCACGTTCCCAGCCCTGAAAACTTCAATATTTTGAATTGGCTTCTGGCCTGAGAATGAGCCACCATAGATGTTTCTGGGTGGGGGAGCCAGCTGCCAGACTGACAGACAGTGTCTGCCACTCTGCAACCCACCTTTGAATACTCAATGGCATCTCCTAATATTGCTCATAAAACACAACCAGGCAGACCTCTGTGCCCAGTGAATACCTCAGTCCTGCTGATCTCCTTATCACAAGATAGGCGTCAACCGCGTAGCAGAAGAGCCACCAGAAACAGGCACTGTACAACAGCTGGATCCACATCTGTAAACAGCAAGAACCCAGCATCAAAGATTCTGGAAACACACGAGGCCTCCAGTCCCTCCATGAAATGAGATGGCAGATGTGGGCTTCTTCTGACATCAAGGAGAAGCCACATGAGCTCAGGGACATATGTAGACAGTCTCTAGGACAGGGGTGGGCTGTGGCCCAAGAAGGACTTGTGCATCTGTCCTCTGCTTAGCAGGATCTGACTAAGGAGCCCCACCCCACCTCGCATTTGGTATGCTTGTAGGCACGAAAGATCAATGGGGCTTTGAAGTAGAAGCTCTTTATGGGCACGTGGCACTTGGAGGAGAAGGGGTGAGGAAGAGGCTGGAGGTATTAACTGCAGCAGGAGAGATCTGCGCCCCCCTGCTGTGGGCTGAGAGGAGGCCTCACGGAGGTGCAGTTAGGAAGCCCCGGAAGGCAGGGAAGAAAAGAAAAAAAGGAACTGGGAATTCTGCTCCAGAACCAGTGATTCAACATCTACATTTGCACAATTTAAGCCCTTCTCGTGAGCACCAATAAAATGAGGTACACGGAGCATAGTGTGGTTTTTTTGTTTTTTTTTTTTTGTTTTTTTTTTTTTTTTTGTGTGTGTGGTCTACTTATTTATTTAATGATTTATGGATATAAGCCCTGGAGAGTTTGTGACAATACAGCGCTGGCCAGGCCCCACCCCCAGGCTTCCTCATCTGTAGACTGGTGCACAGCCTGAGAATCTGCATTCCTCACAGGCTCCCAGAGGTTGCTGCTGCTCACTTTGGGGACCACAGCGCAACAGGCACAGAGGTAGGGAGGAGAGCACGCAGAGAGGGGGCACTTACCGCGCTCCCAACACAGAAAGCAGCAGGCCAGATGTCTGTTCCATTCCCATCAGAGATGTTTTCAACGAAATCTGGGAATCCCAGCCACACTGCCGACCGAAGGATGATCCCTAATAGAGAAGTAGATAAGGGGCTGTGGCTTAGCGGCAGAGCGCTGGCCTAGCTCGTGCGAGGCCCTGAGTTCGATCCTCAGCACCACATAAAAATAAACAAATAAAATAAAGGTCTTGTGTCCAACTACAACTAAAAAATAAATATTAAAAAAAGAGAGAAGTAGATAGACTCTAAAGCATCTGACTCTAATACACATCTAAAGCTGACTTGTTACTTTGTAAAAATGACAACTAGTAATACATATGAGAGAAACAGGAAGAGAGCAAGAGAGCAAGGAGGATAGAGGAAGGGAAGGAGAGAAGGAGGAGAAAGAAAGGAAAGAAGGAGGAAAGGGAGAGAAAAGAAGGAAGGATGGAGGGAGAGAGGGAAAAACACGTTCATGTGTTCAGAAAAAAGGGAAGAGAAGGAGACTCTGTATCAAATAACATTTTTAAAAAGGGCTGGATTTTGTTTATTTGTATGAGACAGACCTTGCTAAATTGTTTAGGCTGGCCTTAAATTTCCAAGTCTCCTGACTCAATCTCCCAGGCATGCACCACTATACCAGCAACCTGTTTTAAAAACCCCAGTCAGCATTTAGTTTTGTTTTTTGGTGGTACTAAGGATTGATTTTATCCCTAATAGAAGAAGAGGAGGAGGAGGAGGAATGGGAGGGGGAAGGAAGAAGAACTGTTATTCAGAAAACCCATCTTTTTTAAAAAAATGTTTATTTTTTAGTTTTAGGTGGACACAATATCTTTATTTTACATTTATATGGTGCTGAGGATCAAACCCAGTGCCTCTTGCATGCTAGGCAAACGCTCTACCACTGAGCCACAACCTCAGCCCCCAGAAAACCCATCTTATATTGGCAAAGCGATCCCAGGCACTTCCATTTCAATTGAAAGCAACATTAGCCACAAGCTTGTCCCCCAATTTTTTGTTTGCTTGTTGACTTGGCATTACAAAGTGTTTATGTAAATAGCAATCTGTATTTTTTAGCTATATTTTTAATGTTCATGTCAATTATTCCTTACATAGAGAATTATTTACAAAGCACAAGTCTGAAGCTTAAATGTATAGTTCCTTCATTCTTTTGAAAACTACATATAAAAATTTTCAAAAATTAGATCTCAGTACTTTGCTTTGGACATTTATTATCTGTGAGTTTTCCTTGCTATTAGGCTCAAATAGTTAACATTCTTCAATTAGCACACACACACTTATGATATACATTACAGCTCTTTGCAAAGTAATGCAATGCCCTTTGTTTAAATGTGTCCTATTATGATTTAGGTAAAACGTATCTCACGAAACTCATGTGTGAGAGAGTATACGAAAGTGTAAAGGTGAAATGATTAGGTTATAAGAGCCTTAACCTAATCAGGGCATTAATCCCCTGATATGGATTACCTGGGTGGTGACAGTAGGCAGGTAGGGTGTGACTGGAGGAGGTGGATCACTGGGGTGTGCCTTTGGGGTTTGTATTTTGTCTGTGATGAAGGAAGTCTATCTCTGTCTTTCTCCTTCCTGGTGCCAAGTCCTGAGCAGCCTTCCTCGGCCATACTCTTCTGCCATGATGATGTCTCACCTCCTGATGTCTCACCTCAGGCCCCAAAGAATGGGGTCAGCCATCTATGGACTAAGAACTCTGAAACCATGAGCCCCAAAATAAACTTTTCCTCCTCTTAAGCTGTTCTAGTCAGGTATTTTGGTCATAGCAATAAAAGCCTACTAGTACACCACTGGATACATAGGTACTTGTAACACAACGAAGCATACATGTGCTATTTATTATGCTACTAAAGGAGATCTATGAACACTAGAAAGCTTAACATACACCTTCCCACTGTCTAGCCACTGCTAACAACAACAAAAACCAAACAAACAAACAAAAAAACACCTTTTCTGTATAGTGCTTTATAATTTAGTGCTTTGAGCTCAGTGTAAGCCCTATGAGGTAGGCATTCGTTTTACTCATTTTCAGAGGGAGCACAGTCATCTGGCCTTCTCCTAACTTCTGCTCATTTTCCTACAACATCTTCCACCTCCCTCTTTAAAGGACACGGTGTTCTTCCACCAACTCTGAAAATATATTTGGTTATATCTTTATTTCCAGATATTCAAGTAACAGAAATAAACTACTATTAAGATCTCTTCCTAAAAAATGACTTAGTGGAATCAGGAAGAAAACAAATGTTTCATTGAATAATCCTGCACCAAAATGATGTTATCCCTGGGGCTGGGGATGTGGCTCAAGCGGTAGCACGCTCGCCTGGCATGCGTGTGGCCCGGGTTCGATCCTCAGCACCACATACCAACAAAGATGTTGTGTCCACTGAGAACTAAAAAATATTAAAAATTCTCTCTCTCTCTCTCTCTCTCTCTCTCCCCTCTCTCACTCTCTCTTTAAAAAAAAATGATGTTATCCCTAATAGAAGGAAAATTCCTTTCCTGCCTTATTCTTCAAGTCTGAGAAAATGACTTGAGGTTACATAGTATTTATTTAAAGTCAAGGTCTGGAGGTTCTTCAATCATGTTTTTGTCACTCTGGGCAAAAGGACAGAACAGAAATGGGTCCTGGGATACACAACACCTGTGTCCAGGTACCAGCTCAAAGTAGGGTACACAAGGCAGTTAATACAGGCTTCATAGGCTTTGCCTCAAGATAAACATTACAAAAAAAAAAAAAGTTCCAACAAGGTCAACACCATCAAGTAATTACAAAGTATGGGCAGAATTTGAGTGTTTACTTGAACAAACCCACTATAAAATAACATTTATGGGACAACTGAACAAACACTGGCAACATTAAGAAATTGCTTTTAATTATTTTAAATTGATAATAACACCAGGGTTAAATATGCTTAAAATTCTTATGTTTAGCTGAGCCCAGTAGTACACAACAGTAATCTCAGTGACTTAGGGGTTTGAGGCAGGAGGATCACAAATTTGAGGCCAGCCTGGGCAACTTAGCGAGACTCTGTATCAAATAACATTTTTAAAAAGGGTTGGATTTTTTTTTATTTGTATGAGACAGACCTTGCTAAACTGTTCAGGCTGGCCTTAAATTTCCAGGTCTCCTGTCTCAATCTCCCAGGCATGCACCGCTATACCAGCAACCTGTTTTAAAAACCCCAATCAGCATTTAGTTTTGTTTTTTGGTGGTTCTAAGGATTGAAGATTAAATTTAGGGGCAACCTACCACTGAGCTATACTCCCAGTCCTTTTGATTTTGAGACAAGTTCTCACAAATTGCTCAGGCTGGCCTCAAAGTTGTGGTTATTCAACTTCAGCCTCCCCAGTTGCTGGGATTATAGGGCATGGGTCACCATGCCCAGCCCTAGTAGCATTTTTACTCTTGCCGCTTCTCATCTAATCAGGGCTGTGCTGAAACCCACACTTTGGTAGCCCTCCCTTGACAGTGGATAAAAGAGAAGATGATGCTAGGAATGCTGGGACCCAAAATTGCCTCCCAGAAATAAAGGATCTTTTTGTGAATCAAATGAGAGAGAGAGAGAGAGAGAGAGAGAGAGAGAGAGAGAGAGAGAGAAGCTTTTTTAGTGAAAACTAATAAAAAGTTACTAAATAAGACCATAAAGGAATTGCCAGTAGAATTGCTTTGTAGTTCTTGGAAAAAGTTTTAAAAGGTAGAGAGGAAAAGGCTGGGGATGTAGCTCAGGAATACAGCATTTGCTTAGCATGTGCAAGGCCCTGAGTTTAATCCTCAGGACCACAAAAATAAACAAATAAATAGAGTTTTTATGTTTTAGTGCTCTATACTCAGATCTGAATGGATGAAATGATATGAAGTCTGAAATGTGCTTCAAATTAAGCCAGTAAGGAGGGAGAAGGGCAAGTACAGGGAGCTGGTGGAGAGTACGTGAGGATCCATGATGGTTGTTTATATGTCATATCTACATTGATGTATGTTGGGAACTTTCCAACAAAAAGTTAAACAAAATGGCAAAAGTCAACTTTAGAGTTCTATAAAAGGTGTCATGCTATAGTTTCAAACAGATTCTATAAAATGTGTCATGCTTAAAGCAGAATTTGGCAAAATTGTTCCTTTGAGGGATGATAGTAAACATCTTTGGCTTTGTGGTGATACTTTCTCTGCCCAATATTCCACCATGTCCTCGTAGAGCAGATCTGGTCCTAGATGAGGTGAAATGCAGAGCCTAGCTGTGTTCTGTAAAACTTTATTTATGGACACTAACACTGAAATTCATGTATATGCACATGTCAGCAAATCTGCTTTGATTTGAAAAATCATTTTAAAATGTAAAACCGTTCCTTGGTGGGGGAAGAAGAGTTACAGAAAACGCTCAGCAGAAGGGATTTGCTCTGCAGTCTACACTTGGCACACCTGGGTAAAAATCAAACCTGGGGCAGCCCAAGGACGTTGCACAGTGGTAGGGCCTGCCTGAGGCTCTTGGCTCATCCCAGCACTGCAAAAGGAAGGGTTCAGGTAAAAAGAAAATAAATAACGCACAAAAGAAGACATGGTACAAAGTAGGTACAAAATAGCAAGGTGCGCACGCCCACACATGTTAACTGGTGGTCTCTGCTGGATGCACGCGCCTTATTTTCTAGACTTTCCTTAACAACACTGACCGAGGTTTTCCTAATAAGTTCGCAATAACAAACACAATGAATGATTTTCAAAATACGAGCAATGATCCTTAGACCTGAACTTTTCCCTCTTGCTTTGCAGAATCCCCTGGTCGTCCAGAGTAGTTCCTAGAATGAAAAGGCCTCCCCAGCTCGCGGCTCGGTGCTAGAAGCGCTCAGACGCGCGAGCCCTGGCACCGGCCGGGCGCGGAGCAGATCTCCGTCGCGGGGCCACCGCGCTCCCTCCACCCAGCACGAAGTGTGTCCCAGCGGTGGGCCGCGCCCTTACCCAGGCAGCCGAGGACGTCGCAAGCAGCAGCGGCCCTCAGGATGCGGGCCGAGGCAGGCGGGGAGGTGGAAGGGGCCCCGGGACCGGCGGGTCGGCTCCGGGGCAGCATCTGCAGGAGGCCCAGCACCAGGCGCAGCGCGCCGCTGCCCAGGCACAGCGCATGGAACGCCCGCGGCTGGAAGCTCAGCACGAGTTGCGTGGCAGCGTCCCGAGTGGGACAACAGAAGGTCCCCAAGCGCGGGGAGGCCATGGGCCGGCTCCGGGATGCGGTCGGGTCTGCCAGGACCCCGCTGGCCAGCCTAGGTCATGTGCCGGGCGGGCTGAGGGAGGGGGACATCATGTGCCCTGGGCCTCTCCCCCACCTAACCCCCCCCCCCCCCGCCGTGCTTGCAGAAAAGGCGCCAGGGTTGGTGGGGGCTGTGCGCCCTCTGCAAAGGCCACGAGGCCTCACGAGGGTGAGGCTTGATCTGCAGGAGGAGGGGCAGGGGAGAAAACCAGAAGTAGGGGACGTCAGCTTTCCCCCTTCCCCAGCCCTTCCCCGTGGTTTAATTCTCCAGAATTTACAGCCTCAAATCTACCATGGCGTCTGGGCTGGTCCTGCTAGAAAACAGTGCCTCGGGACAGACAGCCACTGTTTGGACTCTCAGATTCTGATATTGATGCCTTTGAGGCTCCACGCATGTATGCATCAACTGTGGCTCATGTCTATAAAAACATCTCTCCCAAGTAACCATGTGGTTAAAACAGTCTTTTGTGCATAGTCACTCTCCCCAATTGGAACAACCCCGCGGAGGTAGAATTTTCATTTAAAATTCAGAAAGCCAAGCCCAGAGTTGCACTCCTGTAATTCCAGCTACTTGGGAGGCTGAGGCAGGAGGATCTCGTTTGAGGCTAGCCTCAGCAATTAAACAAAACCTTGTCAAAATAAAAAAGAGCTGGGGATGCAGTTCAGTGATAGAGTGCCACTGGGCTGGGTTCCCAGTGTGTGTATTGGGGGTCAGAGGTGGGGGTGGTAGTGAATTTCATTAAGATAATTCTTTAAGAAACAGCAGAATGGTGATTACCAGAGGCCAGGGATAGTAAGGGTCAGATGAGGAGAGACTGACCAATGATCCTAAGTTATATTGAAGATAGGAGCAAGAAGTTCTGATGTACCATTGCACAGTAGAGTGATGACCTGAACATTTCAAAAGCAAGAAGAAAGGATTTTGAAAGTTTGCACTATAAAGAAATGATAAATATTTGAGGTGATAGACATGGTTAACTGGATTTAAACATTAATGCAATGCATATACATGTATCAAAACATTACATGATGTCCCATTAATATGTACAATGTTTATATTTTATGTGCCAGTTAAAATAATTTTGAATAAAAAATAAGAGAAAACTAGTTTTTAAAATTATAGCATACTGTGGGGCTGGGGCTAGGGCTCAGCGGCAGCTCACTTGCTTGGCATGTGCAAGGCACTGGGTTCGATTCTCAGCACTGCATATAAATAAATAAAATTTGGAGGCTGAGGTTGTGGCTCAGCGGTAGAGCTCTTCCCTTGTACAGTGAGACCCTCGGTTAGATCCTCAGCACCACATAAAAATATATGAATAAAATAAAGGTATTGTGTCCAACTACAACTAAAAAATAAACATTTAAAAAATAAATAAATAAATAAATAAATTTAAAAAGTCTATCAACAACCAAAAAACAATTTTTAAAAATTATAGCATACTAATGATAGCAAACAGAATAAAGCTGTTTTCCTCTTAAATTATTTAAGGATGTATAAAAGAGTCCCCTCTAGATTGTGGCTTTTATTAAGGAAAAAAAAAAAAAAGGCAGTAAAACATTTGCCTAGCAAGTGTGAGGCCCTGGGTGTTCCATTCCAGTACAGAAAAAGAGAAGGAAAGAATGTAAGAAAGAAAGAAAAAGACACCAGCTCTGTCATATACCACTTAGCTACTGTATGGTTTAGATGTAGTGTCCCCCAAAAGCTCATGTGCGGACAGTGCAAGGAGGTTTGGAGGAGAAATGATTGGGTTATATCCTTAACCTAATCAGTGAATGATTCCCTGATGGGATTAACTGAGTGGTAACTAGAGGCAGGTGGGGTGTGGCTGGAGGAAGTGGTTCACTGGGGGCAAGGCTACAGGGTATATAGTTTCCATCTGGAGAGTGGAGTTTCTCTCTGTTTTCTGATCATCATGTGAGCGACCACCCTTTGCCACACTCTTTCACCATGATGTCCTGCCTCAACTTGATCCCCAAGGAATGGAGCCAGCCACTTTGGGACTGAGACCTCTGAAACTGTGAGCCCCTAAATAAACCTATCCTGTTCTACAGTTTTTCTGGTCAGGTCTTTCAGCAGCAAAAAAAGGCTGACCAAAACAGCCATCTCCCCCGCCCTGTGTATTATTTTATTTTAAGACAGGGTCTTACTAAGTTGCTCAGGCTGACCTCAGTTTATGAACCTCTTGCCTCAGACTTCCAAGTAACTGAAATAACAGGCCTGCAAGATGGCACCCTGTTTCAATTATTTTCAATCAACCAATGTGAAGGTGTCCTTTTTGTTTGCAGGGGTTCTTCATTTAGGGGAGAACACTGCTTTTCCCTCCCACCTCAATGGCTCATCTGCTTTGTACAATTGGAGCTCAGATCCTGGGCCTGCTTCCTCTGGGGACCACAGGCCTGCGTTTCCTGTTGGGTCCCCAAGGAAGACAGACAGGAGGCTTGCTCTGCCAGACGGGAAGCAGAGCCTTATTTAACAATGGGTTGCAAACATCACCACTTCAAAAGAATCGAGACCTGGCACGTCTATAAACGCAGTGTGTTCGAGCAGCTGCCCTGCCAGAAGTCAGAGCAGACTGACGTTTTCAAAAACCTTAGGAGCTCTTCTGAACCACATACTTAGTCATACAAACAGTAGAAAGCACCCTAGAAAGACTCCCCAGACATTGAGCTGGAGAAGCATAAAATCCTTATATCTGATTTGCACAGTTGAACTCCTCTTTCCTTCTCTCCTGGTAAGCAGAGGTTGCTTCTGGTGGTTAGTGTGTGTTTTCCAAGGTCAAAGTGAAAGGAGTGGCTGCATGGGCTTTGTGTGGCCCAGCCATGCAAACCTGTTTGTGCATTTCAATTTGTTTTGAGTCCCTGCTGCACATGGCCTGGCCCTCTGCTTCCCATATGCAAACCTGGGGAGAGGCCCTTGGTCAGAACTTTCTTGGGGAGGAAATTCTTGTAATTGTATATTCCTAGGCCCAGGTGGTACAGATGACTGCAAAGACCGGCCTCATAACAAAGAGGCAGAAGCCCTGGTTACAAAAGCCAGTTGGGCTGGGAGTGTAACACACTACTTGCCTAGCACATGCAAGGCCTGGGTTCCATCCCTGGCACCAGGAAATTTAAAAATAAATAAAGTAATTTTAAAAATTCTATTACCAAAGTGGAGAACTTGAAATTAGTATAAAAAATAAAACAGATGACAGAAGTTTTTCATGGAACAGTACAACTACAAATAAGAAAACATCCATGAAATAAAGCAAATACATGTATACTATGTGCATGCACACACTTGGGAGGTAGAACATCTGAAAGCAGTGTAGAAAAATGAGATATACAAAGATGATACTGCTAAACATGGATTTAGAGAAATTGGTGTAGTAATAACCAGGACTTTTGAGTACTTGGATGTACATTCTTTTTTGCATCTTTACTCCATTGTTTTTGGCCTTTCTCCTAATTTAGCACCTGAATTCACTCTCTTTTTTCATGGTCTGGACTTCCTAGGATATTTATCCCCTGGAAGTGCTCTTATCTTCTCTTTCCATTCTATCCACAACCTGCAATTAGCCTGCCAGCCCCACTAGATCAGACGCACTAACTGCTAGAAAAGTTTCAGTGGGTTTTTCTCCCAGGCGATTTATTTTTCACAGAGAGACCCTGCCAGCCTCAGTCTCAGCTAGAAGGATTGTGTTCATGATAAACTTGGATATCCTGTAGAATCCAGGGGAGGAAGGAGATGGGGCTGATGGATGGTGAGGAGACTGTCTGCAGTAATGTGAATTTAAATTATAAATTAGACTTAAATAAATAATGTATGGAGTGTGGGCAGAGTGTGCTCTGAATTTTATATTAATCATCTCATTTAATATGAAGAATGAGCCTTGCAGGTGGGTCTTACTGATACCTAATCCTATGTAAAGAATACTAGTGTGTGGGGAGAGCTGTATTCCAATAAAATTTTATTTATTTACTGGGGATTAAACTTAGAGGATCTTAACCACTGAGCCACATCTCCAGCCTTTTAATTTTGAGACAGGATCTTGTTAAGTTGCTGAGGCTGGTCTTGAACTTGCCATCCTCCTGTCTCAGCCTCCCAAGCCTCTGGGATTACAGGAGTGCACCACCATGCCCAGCTAAAACCCACTTCTTTAACAAAGATCTCTGACACAATTTTATTAACTTTAGTCATCATGTTGGATGTCAGATCTCTGAACTTGTTCATTCTTCAGTCTGCTCTTTTGTCTTCTTAGATATGTTGTCCACTTCCTGCAGTACCCCTCCCTGAACGTGGCAACACTCTTTCATTCTCTGTCTCTGTGTGCTTGAGCTTTTTCCTTTTTTAAAATTTCACTTATCTGTGAGATCATATGGTCATTTTCTTTCTGTGTCTGGCTTATTTCACTTAACATAATGTCCTCCCAGTTCATTGATGTTGTGAATGGCAGGATCTTCTTTATTTAGTGTGTGTGTGTGTGTGGTGCTGGGAATTGAACTCCGGGGCCTTGTGCATATGTGGCAAGCACGCTATCAATTGAGCTATATCTCCTGTCCAGGATCTTCTTTTTAAAGGCTGAATACTATTTCACATTATAGATAAACCAATAGGTAGATATAAAGGAAGTGATTTTACCTCCTTCAGGTATATATCCAGAAGATGATTGCTGAGTCACACGGTAGCTCTCTCTTTTTTTTTTTTTTTTTAAAGAGAGAGTGAGAGAGGAGAGAGAGAATTTTTAATATTTATTTTTTAGTTCTCGGCGGACACAACATCTTTGTTGGTATGTGGTGCTGAGGATGGAACCCGGGCCGCACGCATGCCAGGCGAGCACGCTACCACTTGAGCCACATCCCCAGCCCACGGTAGCTCTCTTTTTAATATCTCTAAGAATTTCCATACTCTTTCTCCATGGTGGCTCCATCAATCTATAGTCACATCAACAGGACACTCAAGGTCCCGTTTCTCTGCACCCTCACCATTTATTTTCTCTTTCTCTGAAGACCCCCCTCTTTGAGATGGGAGTGTCACTATATTGGTCAGGCTGACCTTCCACTCCTGGAAGTGCCAACCGCAGCCTCCTTTCAGGTCTATTGCAGACTCAACAGCGTCCTTGCTTTTCTATTCAGTTGAAGATAAATTTACCAAGGTACTATATGCAAATTGAGCAAAGATAAAGAGACAACCTATGTCCAATAAATAGGGAACATTATCAGACCTTAATAAAGAAGAACATATAAAGAACAAAACCTTTGCTAGCAACAAATAAACTAACCAGTCATAAAGGTAAGAAATACAAAGTGGAGGGCTGGGGTTGTGGCTCAGTGGTAAAGAGCTTGCCTAGCATGTTCGAGACACTGGGTTCGATCTCAGCACTGCATATAAATAAATGAATAAAATAAAGGTCCATCAACATCCAAAAAAAAAAAAAAAGAAAGAAAAAAAAGAAAAGGAATACAAAGTGGAGTGGAAAGAGATAGGGATTGAGTGTGATTTAAAATTATATTGTAGCAAGTACAGTGGTGCCTGTCTATGATCCCAACAACTAGGGAGGCTGAGGCAGGAGGATCATAAGTTCAAGACCAGCCTCAGCAACTTAGCAAGATCCTGTCTCCAAAAAGGGGGCAGGAGGATTGGGGTGTCAATACCCAGTACAAATAATAACAATAACAACAATGATAATAACAATAATAAAATAGGATTGAGATGTAGCTCAGTGGTAGAGCACCCCTGGGTCCAATCCCCAGTTACCACCCCAAGCACAATTATATTGTAGCCAATGCAGTGGCACACACCTATAGTCCTAGCTACCCAGGAGGCTGAGGCAGGAAGAAAATTTGAGCCTAGGAGTTTGAGACATGCCTGAGCAAAATACCAAGACCCCCATCTCAAATAAATAAATAAATGGTGCCTTTTAAAATAGGGAGTCATTTGAGATGACATCAGGCCTGAGAACAGTGCTGTACTTGTCAGACTTAATGTGTAGTCAGTTGTAGATCTTATTACAAGGCAGACCTAATTTAGGATGTCTGGGGTGGGACTCCAAGCTCTGTATTTCTAGCAAGCTCCCAAGAGATGTGAATGCTACTGGCCAAATAGCAAGGCTCTAGAGCTTCTGTTTACCCCTTGAAAAACAAAAGGAACTCCTAGGCCATATTTGAAATGGGCAGAGCTTGATTCAGAATAGATGTAGAATAATTGATTAGCATGCAGATAAGTCAAGAAACCTTTTTTTTGGGGGGGGGGGGATTGAACCCAGGGATGCTTCCCCACCAAGTCTCACTAAAGTTCCCACTAAACTGTTTAGGGCCTCACTAAGTTGCTGACTCTGGCCTCAAACTTGTGATCCTCCTGCCTTAGCCTCCAAAGATACTGGGATTACATGTGTATTCCACCACGCCTGGCACCAAGGATGAGTCAAGAGTGGAAGTATTGGTCTAGGAATGATGAACAACACCCTTCCTTCCAGATTCTGAAGGCCCCAAGGCATGACAAATGTTTAACCCAAGACAGAAGTAGGATGCTGGGAGCAAAAGAGAATAAATAGAAGGGAGAAGATGATGAATAAGGACTTGGAGAAAGAAATTGAAGTGATATTATGTTGAGAAACAGAATGCCCTGGCAATTTTCTTTGCAGGAAACTTAAAGATTTTTTACCCCAGTAGAGATAGAAGTGGAGGACAGTAAACTCCTGGAAGAAGCTCTTTGCCGAAGTGGGCTGCTCACTGCCCTCAAATGGATCTTACCCCATTGCTAACAATCCTACCATATTCTCCACCATCTTAAAGCATATTTAATGATTTTCTTCATGCACCATCTTAAATGCTTTCTCGATGGAAGTCAACCAGTCAGTTGTTAACTGTGAGAATAAAGCTCTGATGGAAGGCAAATCAGGATTTGCCTCACAGCAATTCAATTTTCAATTCACAGCTCAATTTGTTGGCCTACATCCATTCCAGAAAGAAAGAACGATTGATGGCAGCCTGATGACGTAAATTTACCAACAGAAACAGTTTTGGTCTAGCTCAAAAGTTGAAACTGACATTCGTGATGGAATAAACACCAAGTAAAAAGAATAGGATACCAGAAATGTTTTGAAAGCTCATTGTGATGTGAGCAGCAAATACTGTTCATTTAAATGTTGAATGACTAAGACTAAGAGCCACAAATAGGCAAGAACCATCAGGGATAGTTCAAAGTTAAGTTAATGTCAAGCAAGGTGTTTTGCATGTAAATCCACATTTTTTCATTTTTGGATAATTCTAAATTCCTTCATGGTAAGAAACTATTGGGCTCAAATGTGCAAATTTATCATTCTTCATAACAAAAAGAATGTTAGGGTTTCAGTTCAGTTGACCTTATTCTGTATGCTGACATTTGGACTCTGGTTCTAAAGGGGGAAAAAAAAAAGTTTTGTTTTCAAAGAAAATTTTTAATACCCAAAAAATAAGGTAATGAGTTTGAGACCTGAGGCTCAACTATGTATTTGAGTTCAGTTGTCTCTCTGACGTAGTTTTGAAAGCGCACACGCGCACACACACATTTTTTTGTACCCACATAAGAGAATTAACTTCATGGAATTATAGAAAAAAGTTAGGGGCTGGGGATGTGGCTCAAGCAGTAGCGCACTTGCCAGGCCCGGGTTCGATCATCAGTACCACATACAAACAAAGATGTTGTGTCCGATGAAAACTAAAAAATAAATATTAAAAAAGAAAAAAGGGGAGGGATAGTGTTTTAAAAAAAAGTTACATACTTGATTGATAGCCAAGTTGAACTTAGAAAAAGTTTTGTGCTTTGAAAATCATGAATATGTTAATGATTTGTTCAATCAACATTCAATAAGTCAGGCTAGGGGTGTAGACAGCTCAGAAGTAGAGCTCTTACCTACCATACATGAGACCCTGGATTTATCCCCTGTACACCACACACACATACACATACACACTTACAACCAGGAATGTAGCTCAGTGGTAGAATGCTCACCTAACATGCTCAAGGCCCTGAGTTCAATCTCCAGTACAGGGGGGAAAGCCAATATGTCCATTTTAATTTGAAATGATGTTTTCAATTTTAAATGAAGTTCTGAATGTGCAGAGGTTCTTAAATATTGCATCTTCACTAAAGTTGAAAGACATCAATACCACCACCAGGGAAGGATCCATTTCCCAGCTTCTCTATTTTTTGGCAGGATTCAATTCTTTGTTGGCCAGAGGCCTCTCAGTTCCTCCCTTTGCTGGCCTCCCAATGGGCAGCTCAAAACACGGCAGCTGATGCACCATGGCCAGTCATAATCTGCTGTGGAGAGCATCCATCACAGCTACTCTCAGGGTTATCTGATGGTACGGGGACCTGGAAGGTTCATACCCCACTCCTGTCTATCAGTCACCTACTATGGGTTGCCCCATGCTGTGGTGGTGGTGGTGGGTGCTGACAATTCAGCTTCCAGGAATATCTGGTCCCCTAGGAAAATCAATGAGAATATCCTCAGAGTGAGTTCCACTTTCTTGTTGCACCCTCCTACAAAGAAATGAAGAACTGCTACTTCGGAGGAGAATGTTAATGGGATGCAAGGGCTGCAATCTGCTTTTGCTACCCTCTCCAGCCTGGATTAAATCTGCATTGTCTGACCTTGTGGAATGGAATAGACAAAACTGCTGGGGGTTGACTGGGGAGCTTTAGCAGGGTAAAGCATGTAGTAGTGGCTTGTGTCTTGGCATAAAACCCTTCCCCAGCAGGTCCACCGATATTCCACACAAGAAATGGGTTTTTGAATGTGGGCTTAGAGCCCAGAGAGCCTGATTTAGGGGGTTATTGGGCACTGACCTCATGTGATGAAGCCCAAGAATCTTAGGACACACCCTTCCTCTATGAGGCGTCAAGGAGAGGGATAGTATGTCTGAAAGAGGAGGGGGCATCAAAATTATTATCTGATTGCCTTCCATGAGCCAGCAACATTAGGTACTTAATGTACCTCATCTTGCTTAACCCTTACCTCCCCGCTTGTGGCTCATCTCTTTTATCCCTATATCACGAACCAGAGGAGGTGAGACAACTTGTCCAAGGCCACTGAGGGGTGGAGTTGAGAATCAAACCCAGAGAGGTTACTCCAGGAACTCTTCCTCAAGAGGGAAAGCTGAATTCATTTCTTAGTCACCAAGATATCTAAAAACATCAGACCAAGGGAAGGGACCCTCTCATCCACCATCTTTTGTTCATTTTCTCCTTCCTTCCTTTCTTCCTTTCTTTCTTCCTAGCACTGGGGATTGAACCCAGGTGTGCTTTATCACTGAGCTACAACCCTCAGCCCTTTTTAAATTTGAGACAGGGACTTGCTAAGTTGCCCAAGCTGGCCTTGAACTCGATAAATCCTCCTGCCTCAGCCTCCCCAGTAGCTGTAATTATAAGTGTGCACCACCACACCCAGCTGACCCCAGCATCTTGAAGCAACATGGAATCCACTTTGGAGAAGAGGAGATGGATCACTGATGGCTGGATTCTATGCCTTGTTGAACCAAACTATGTTTTCAAGGAAGTGTGTGTGTGTGTGTGTATGTGGATGTATGAGTTAGATGGGATGACTGGGATGGACCCTCAAGTATATATGTTACATTTCAAAATGTTGTTCAATTTTTAACCTAATGGTTCTTTCTGCAATTGTTCTGTCATACTAATAGAGTAAAATAAAATGATTATTATTTCCGGGATGACTATATGCCCTGGAGTCCTCATTTACTCAAGACTGTCAAATCTCAGATATCTAACAAAAAAGGACTAAATATAATCACTGACCACAGACTTTGGCTAATGGATGGCTTTATCTATTTATTTTTGGTGCTAGGGATTGAATTTAAGGACTCATAAATGCTAAGCATACGCTGTCATTGGGTTACACCAACAACCCAACTGTAGCTAATTGTGTAATGACTACCTCACTGTCACTCAAGTGGCCCAGGAGCAAGGAATAGGAAATCCACATTAACCTCAGGGACTTGGCCTGCGGTTAGAACTAGTGTGTGGGAGGCCAGCACTTCCTCCCCTCACCCCTTCAGAAGCATTGTCTGAGATTCACACTGGAGCACACATCTCACTATCAGAATCTCTGAAAGACATGAATGTTGAAGATGTGCCTAAGTTAATTCCTCCTAGTGGAACTTGATGGTTTAAATGCAATGACGTTTTTTCTTTTTTGAGGTTGGCTATCTTTTTGCTTTGCCTTTGATTAAACACATAGTGACCAGGTATATAACCTAAGGCTCTCTAGCTTGTGACATTTCTTTTTTATTTTCTCTCTCTCTCATGTGTGGCATTGAGGATGGAATCTAGGGCCTTGCATATGCTAGGCAATTGTTCTACCACTGTGCTACACCCATAGCCCTTTTTAATTTACTTTGAGACAGGGTCTGGCTAAGTTGCTTGGAACCTCACTAAGTTGCTGAGAATCTTGCTAAATTGCTGAGGGTAGTCTGAAACTTGTGTTCCTCCTGTCTCAGCCTCCCAAGCTGCTGGGATTACAGGCATGGGCAACCACACCCGGCCCAAATTTACTTGTTGTTGTTGTTGTTATTATTATTATTATTCCAGGGATTGAACTCAGGGGCACTTGGCCACTAAGCCACACCCCCAGCCACACCCCCAGCCCACTTGAATCCTCCAAAACTTAGTTTCCAGGCCTCTTTCCCTCCCTTTGTATTTTATTTAGAGACAGGGTCTCACTGAGTTGCTTAGTACCTTGCTTTTGCTGAGGCTGGCTTTGAACTTGAGATCCTCCTGCCAAACTGCTGGGATTACAGAGTGCACCACTGTGCCTGGCTCAAATTTACTTTTAATAAGATGAAAATCACAAAATATTTCCTGTGGGGTTTCCATATATATAATTATGCAAACATAAAGAATTACCACAAATTGGGATGTAACTTAGTGGTAGAGCACTTGCCCAGCATGTTCAAGGCCCTGGGTTCAATCCTCAGTATTGCAGGAAAAACAAACGAAAGAAAATTATCATAATCAACTAAATTTTTAGAATCTTCCTACATTGGCTTGGAAGAAATTGTCTGTACAAGGAAAAACCCTACTATCTTTTTGAACAGTTGTCCTCCTATACTTCCTTCCTGTTGTTTTCGTTGCTGGTCAAATAGTTTAGTGACACATTCAATTGAAGCAGATATTTTGGCCAGCAGCCAGTGAAGGAATTTCCCAAATCCCACTTAAGCAGTCTTCCAAAACTGAAGCAGCAGTGGCTTGGTTTCCAGGCCTCTTTCCCTTCCAGCATAGTATCCGAATTATTTCAGTGCTAAGGACATGAAGACTACCTGTATGTGTTTGTGGTTGTGGAGTGGGCTGGGAGAGAGAGAGGGAGGGATCTCCACAGTGATCACGACACACCTGGACATGTCCAATTGCTTGCAGGCCAGAGAGGGGCTTGCATGCCCAGGTGAAGGACAGAAATAAAGTCAGGGTCTCAGTGTCAACAAAGAAAGAGTCTGAGCTGCGGGAAGGCTAACTTCAGTCCCCTTGATGGCTCAGCCACCGTGAACTGGTGCACATGCTTCTAAGCTCTGTGGCGAGACACGTTTGAGTAAATTAACACCAGCCTCTTCAGAGTACCCAAGAAGACAATAGGACTAAATGCAACGGGGTACCCTAAATGGGATCCCAGGACTGAAAGAAGGACATTAGGGGAAAACTAAAGGAATCCCAAAGGTACATCTGTTAATAATAAGGCACCCATGTTGGTAATTAACTGCAACAAATGTGCCATGATATGTAATCTGGGGAAGCTAGGGGTGGGGTGCATGGGAGCTCTGTGCTGCTAACTCAGTGTCCTTACAAATCCAAAGCTGTTTGAATGCCAGCTGCCAGCAGAAACTGCAAGGGCAAAGAAATAGTCTCTCCCAGGGGCTGGGGCTGTGGCTCAAGCGGTAGCACACTCGCCTGGCATGCGTGCGGCCTGGGTTCGATTCTCAGCACCACATACAAACAACGATGTTGTGTCCGCCGATAACTAAAAAATAAAATATTAAAATTCTCTATCTCTCTTTCTCTCTCTCCCTCTCTCACTCTCTCTTAAAAAAAAAAAAAAAAAAGAAATAGTCTCTCCCAGTGACTCCGGAGTGGGCACAGCCCGGCCCACACCTGGATTTCAGATTTCTGGCTTCCAGAACTGTGAGAGAGAAAAAAAATTGTCTGCATCTAAGCCACCAAATTTATAGTAATTTGTTATAGTAGCTCTAATAAACTAACAGGGCATCTCACTGCAACCTGCCCTAATGAAACTCATTGCTTCCCCTTGCCTGCTCCTCCACTCCCATTTATCCATTAAGCTCCACTAGGTTACTTAGGTGGAGCTCCAGGAGTTGTTTTTGACACCATC
The DNA here is from genome assembly GCF_964194105.1 of Spermophilus citellus. Lineage (NCBI taxonomy): Eukaryota > Metazoa > Chordata > Mammalia > Rodentia > Sciuridae > Spermophilus > Spermophilus citellus. Next base: position 4,936,440 of record NC_138190.1, read on the forward strand.
CTCACTTCCTTGTGGATGTCTCCGAGTCCTCCCCTCCTGAGCTGTGCCATTGTCTCTTCCTGGACAGCATCTGCCTTTTAAAGCATTTTTTCTATATGCCGCACTGAGGATGGAGCCCAGGGGCTACTGCGGGATAGGCAAATGCTCCACCACTGAGATATGCTCCAGCCCTTTCCCTCTGCTCATGCCAATCAGCCCAGATGGCCAAATCTCCCAGGTGTTTCACTGGTTCCCTCCATAGTTTCTGCAGATCCCCATCTCCCTCCCCTTTTCCTCTCTGAAACCCTCAAGCATCAGCAGAACCACTCAGTCTGCAACCTCCTCTCCAAAAGTTTCCTGATGCAGCTGGCTCACATGGAGGCCTGGCTCTGCCCAGTTCTCTTCCTGTGCCTCAGCCCTGGGTGCAGGCTCATTTCTCCTCCCACTCGGCCAGGCTACCACAGGGGGTAAGGGAAGACGACCGCCTGGCTCCTACCAACCCTTCCAGACAACCAGCTCTCTCCCTCTTTGTAAAAAACTGTATCATGAAGCTGCTATGTTCTGGGCACATGCCCTCAGTGAAATTATTTGCTGATAGCCAAGTCATGCCCCTTCATTCCCTGTAGCAGTCGGTGCCATCTGGTGATATATATTTGGTGCTATTGGGGATAGAACTTAGGGGTGCTCTACCACTGAGCTATACCTCTAGCCCTTCTTACGTTGAGACAGGATGTCACTAAATTTCCCAGGCTGGCCTCAAACTCCCCATCTTCCTGCCTCAGTCTCCCACGCAGCTGGAGGACAGGTATGTACTACCTTGATAAATCTTTACTATTCAAATATCCATGTAGATGATTCCTCTGTTTCTGTGGCCTTCAGTTCCTCTCCTGGCCATCTTGTCCTCCTTGACTTTAACTACCACACTGAATCATACCTTCATCTCTGTCCGCACCAGCAGTGGCTATAATCCCTCCACAACCTCAAGGTCCACCCTTCAGATAATCGGGGGAGGGGGGTAGGACTACAATTAGAGTGCCCCTTCAGACATGAGGACGATCTTTCAGAACCTGACTTCAACATTGTCAGGAACCTTCTATCTTCACGAAGAGTTCTGCTTTCCATTCCTGAGGCTTTTCAACATTCCCATGAAGGACTGTCCTGTCAACGGGCAGTCTTCACTCCTGGGTCTCCACTTGCTGAACCCTCCCTCAACTTCCTCTCCATTTCCAACTTAGTCATTATGGCTTAAAAATGCCTTTGAGATATTTTTTGGGGGGACAGTGGGTGATGGGTGAAAAAAAAGTTCTACTTTTGTATCTATTTAAAATTTCCACAATGCAAGATGAAAAAGAAAAGAGCTGGGTGTAGTGGTGCTTGGGAGGCTGAGGCAGGAGGATCACGGATTCAAAGCCAGCCTCAGCAACAGCCAGTTGCTAAGCAACTCAGTGAGACCCTGTCTGTAAATAAAATTCAAAACGGAAGGGGCTGGGGATGTGCTTCAGTGGTCAAGTGCCCCTGAGTTCAATCCTCAGTACCAAAAAGAAAAAGAAAAAGAAAGAAAAAAGAAAAGGAAGATGTCACTAATGGCTTTTTATTTTTTTCTTCTCTTCACTTTCATTTCTCTCCTGCTGGCACTTATAGTTAGAAGCTGTTTAGCACTTAATTGTGCTGTTATTTTTTTCATGGATTTTATTAATTTTTTCTTACAACTAGAGTTAATTTTCATATTTCCTGCATCTTTTATATTCCTTGACACCCCTTCTCCCTTAATTGGGCAAGTAAGAAGTGCTTAGGAAATCTTACTCATTGGCTATGTTATTTAAAAAAAAAATAGTCGTTGAAAATTTTTTTCCAAAACCAGGAGTGGTGATGCATGCCTGTAATCCCAGTAGCTCGGGAGGCTAAGGCAGGAGGATAGTGAGTTCAAAGCCAGCCTCAGCAACAGTGAGGTGCTAAACAATTCAGGGAGACCCTGCTCTAAATAAAATACAAAATAGGGCTGGGGATGTGGCTTAGTGGGTGAGTGCCCCTGAGTTCAATCCCTGGTAGCACCCGTCCCCCCCAAAAAAAGGAATTTTTTTTTTTCCAGAACTAGGAATTGAACCTTGGGCTTTGCACATGTTAAGCCTATACTCTACCATGGAGCTACCCAAGTCAATGAATTCTTTCTAAAACTGTATCTTAAAATATAAAAACTTTTTTTAAACCATGGCTTCAGGTAAATATTCCCTGTTTCTCTTTAGTGATTCCTGACTTAAAAAATTAGGTATTGATATGTATCTACATTTATTGCATAATATAGATCAGTTGATCTATCTAGCCCTACTCACTACTAATTTAATCCTTTTAGATGCCAGAAAGAAAACCTGACAAGTCCAAATTATTTTTAAAACTTTTTTTTTTCTTTTTTTGCTGGTACTGGGAATTTAACCCAGGAGAGCTTAATCACTAAGCTGTATTCTTAGCCCTCCTCTCACTTTTTAAAATTTATTTATTTTATTTTATTTTTTAAATGTCTCCATGTTTTATTTTATTTTAAAGAGAGAGGGGGAGAGAGAGAGAGAATTTTTTTTTTTTAAAGAGAGAGTGAGAGAGGAGAGAGAGAGAGAATTTTTAATATTTATTTATTTTAGTTCTCGGCGGACACAACATCTCTGTTTGTATGTGGTGCTGAGGATCGAACCCGGGCCGCACGCATGCCAGGCGAGCGCGCTACCGCTTGAGCCACATCCCTAGCCCCTTTAAAATTTATCTTTTAATTTTGAGACCAGATCTCACTAAATTGCTTAGGTAGGACCTTGCTAAATTGCTGAGGCTGGCTTCGAACTTGAGGATCCTCCTGCCTCTGCTTCCCAAGTTGCTGGGATTACAAGCATGCATCACCACACCCAGGTTTTTCTTCTTCTTTTAAATGGGCTTATTATTGGGTTCATTGGGCATACCTGTAATCCCAGTGATTCAGGAGGCTGGGGCAGGAGGATCACAAATTCAAGGCCAGCCTGGCCAACTTACTGAGACCCTCTCTAAAAATAAAAAAAATATATATATACATAAAGGGCTTGGAATGTAGTTCAGTGGGTTCAATCCCCAGTATGAAAACAAACCCAGCATTATGGACACATAATTATATATATATCATATATGCCCTCCCCGCCCCAGTGCAAACCACTCTCTGCTACAGGTGCTTTTCCCCATGAGTAGAAATTTCCTTCAATGGACAACTGGGCTCAATGACCTCAGGAAAGTTATCTGACTCCTTTGGGTGTTGGTGTCTTCGTGGGTAAATTGGAATAATATGCACAACAGGCACATTTGCTGAGAGGACCTAAATTCATTCATATTACTCACCTAGTACATAGTAGGCACTCTTTGAATGATAGTTACCATTTTTGGTGAACCTGGAGCCTCATGCTGAACATTCACTCTACCTTTGAGCTACACCCTTGTTTTTTTTTTTTTAAATATTTTATTGGTGCTATAATTATGTATAGAAATGGGATTCATTATGCACCTAAGTTTTAAGAAATAAATTGAAGAAAAAGTATGAGCCTTTCAAATGGCAGTTGGGTAACCTGAGGATTACATAGTGAATATAAAATGTTAAAAAGGACTTTGGGGCTGCATATAATAATGATGGATTTAAGGCAGCAACAAAATCACTGTTTCTGCTATGTAGTGTATCTATGGTCTGGATTTCAGTGGCAGGTAAAAGTTGAGACTTAAGTCAATATCAGTTTTGGGGGTAGGGGTGGGAAAAGGAGAGCAACAGGGACAGGGAACCTTCTGTAAATTCCAAAAAGCACACTAGGCCATTAACATTTGTCTTTTTTTTTTTTTTTTGAATTGTAGATGGACACAATACCTTTATATATTTTTATGTGGTGCTGAGGATTGAACTCAGAGCCTCACATATGCTAGGCTAGCACTCTACTTCTGAGTCACAACCCCTGCCCTAACATTGTCTTTTATCTTTTCTTTTATCACATCCATCTATCCACTTCTTAAACTCTTTATTTGTGCATTGTAGCTGTGCACATTGGATTTGTTAATATGGATATCATGTAACAATGTAATTTGGCTGATATCCCTGCCCAGCACTCCCTCTCCATCTCCCACTCCTGATCCCCTTCCTCAATTCTGATCTCCCTTTGCTTTTCATGTGATCACCCCCCCACCACCACCACCCCCACACACACATGAACACACTTTCTTTTTTTCTTCTTTGTGGGAAGCTGGTACTGGGGATTGAATTCAGGGGCACTCAACCACTGAGCCACATCCCTAGCCCTTTTTTTTTTTTTTTGTATGTTTATTTAGAGACAGGGACTCAGTTGCTTAGTGCCTCACTGTTGCTGAGACTAGCTTTAAACTCTTGATCCTCCTGCCTCAGCTTCCCAAGCTGCTGGGATTATAGGCGTGCACTACCATGTCCAGCTCACACTTTCTTTTCCTTATTCCTCTCTGGCTTCCACATTAGACAGAAAATACAGGACCCTTGACCTTCTGACTTTGGTTTATTCCACTTAACGTAATGGTCCCAAGTTCCATCTACTTTTCCTACAAATGACATAATTTCATTTTTCTTTATAGCTGAATAAAACTCCAATATGTATGTAAACCACATTTTCTTTATCCATTCTTCTGCTGATGGATACCTAGGCTGGTTCCATAGTTTGGTTATTATGAACTGTGCTGCTATAAACATGGGTATGCATGTATTGCTCTATTATGATGTCTTTAATTCTTTATTTATTGGTTGGTACCAGGGCTTGAACCCAGGGGTGCTTAACCATTGAGCCATAGCCCCAATCTTTATTTTATTTAGAGACAAGGTCTTGATAAATTGCTGAGGCTGGCTTTGAACTGATGATCCTTTTGCCTCAGCCTCCCAAGCTGCTGGAATTACAGGTATGTGCCACCTGCTGGGCTTAATTCTTTAGGCTAGACACCCAGGAGTGGTATAGCTGGGTCATTTGGTGGTTCCATGCCTAGTTTTTTTGAGGAACCTCCATACTGATTTCCATAGTGGTTATAATAATTTACAGACCCACCAACAACTGTAAAACTGCCTTTTTGTCCACCTCCTCTCCAGCACTTATTATTGTTTGTATTCTCAATGACTGCCATTCTGACTGGTCGATTCACATTTAATTTGAAGAAATAATACAATATATATCTTATGTACCCTTCACCTGCCTCTCCCAATGGTAACATCTTATAAAATTATGGCAAAATATTTCACAGTTGGATATTGACATTAAAACAATCCACCAAGTTTATTTGGATTTCCCATATTTAGTTTTATGTAAATTCATGTGACCACGGTCACAACCAAGATATGCTTGGGAGTCTGGGAGTGTACAATTCAATGGTAGAGAGCTTGCCCAGCATTCTGTGAGGACCTGGGTTCAATTTGCAGCACGTACACACACACACACACACACACACACACACACACACACCAAAAAATAAAAGAAAAATCCAACAACACTTGGGTTTTTCTCCATTTAAAAAGAAAAAAAATCACCTCATTATTCTAACTGGAGGCATTGTAGAGACCAAAGTGTAGAACTTATTTATGGGACAGTAATCATGTGGCAAGAGCCATAATAGGCAACAGTAGAGTATGGAGCTTTAATTCAATTGGCTGAATGAGACACGAAATGATCAGTCACAGAATGCAGACCACAGAGTGTAAATCCCTCCTATGACCTTTGAAGAAACTCAGACCAGAGGTAAAATTCCTCAATCCGGTTTCAGTGGCAGAGCCCAAAGACCCAGGGATGCCGAACTCTTGGTCCAGTGGTTTCCCAGTTTGTCTTTTCCATTAGCTCCCAGCATCTTCACCTGATGGAGCCACTTTGAGGAAAACAGGTGTTCACCAGCGCCCAGCTACATATACAGATAGCAATGGAGAGAGAGAGAGAGAGAGAGAGAGAGAGAGAGAGAGAGAGAAACTTTTGCAAAGCATGCAAATACCTATCAGTACAGATATTTTTAATGTGGGTTGGAATTTCATGGAAACTGAAAAGGGGCAGTGCTATCTACACATTTTCATTAAATCCAGACCACCACTTCCCTTTTGTAGAAGATGTAAACGTGGTGACAGACATTAAGAACTCCTGGAACAATTCTATGAAAGATAAAAAGCAAGGTTTGAAAGAAAAACTTCCTGAGCTATGTCAATAGGAAAAGCCCACAAGAAGCCATTCATTAGGCGGGCTGGCGCCACAGGAGAGAACTTGTGGGAGGCTGGGAAGGCCTTCACCGGAACAGGTCGAGAATCCTTCTCCAGTCCAGGCTTTCAGGACACCCACTATGGGCCAGGCTTTAAGGCGAGAACCGCAATATGCCCAGGGTGGGGGGTGTTGCAGCCCGGGGTAGGAGAGCGTCTGTGCACACTGAGGGCTGAAAGTACAGACCGTCCTAATGCACGCAGACTGGGGCCAAGAAGTGGCCGCACAGAAACAGCGCAGGTACGCAGGAGGGCCTCCTGCCAAGCTTCCGCCCTCACCTGTGCGGCCTCCGGGGACCAGCCGCAACAAAGGCGGAGGTGCCAGAAGGGAGGCGCGCTCTAAGAAGGACGGACCCGGGCTCTGGCCACCGCCGCCGCGCCCCGCCCAGCAGCAAGCGGGCGCTTCCGCCGCCTCACCTGCTGCGGCCCGGCGTCCAGGGCGGCGGGTAGACCCGCCCCGAGCCTTCAAGCGCGGCCAAGCCCCCGCGCGGGAGGAAGGGCGGGACCTCAGGCCGCCTCCCTGGCCGCCAAGGTCCCTGCTGGCCGCGCTGGCCCAGAGCGTGATCGCCTTACTTCTGCCCGGCCAATTCCCCGAGCGCGCCCCTTCCAACAAGAACCTCCGCGGGCGCGAGCTCCTGCCCGGTGCGCCTCGCTCGCGCGGGCCCCGAGCGCGCCCCTGACCCCGCCCCCTCCTACCCCCAGGGCCCCGGGCTGGCGCCCCCGAGCGCGCGCGCCCCGCCCCCGGCCCCGGTCCTGCCGCTCGAGCTACAGCGAGCGCCTGCCCCGCCCCTCCCGCCCCCTCCCCGCCCATCCCTCCCCCGCGCGCCGCGCGCCTGCCCTCCCGGCTCCCTCCGGGGCCGGCCGGCACTTTCCTCCCAAGTTGCAGCGCAAGTTCGCGAGTGGCCGTCTGCGGCGAGGGCACCCGGAGCTTCCCTTGTCTCTGGCCGGCTGGGGCTCCTCAGAGTGCATGGGCGCGGGCCGAGCTGGCCCGGGGGGCTGAGCACCCCGCGCCCAGCGCCATGGAGGGAGCCGAGCCCCGTGCGCGGCCCGAGCGCCTGGCGGAGGCCGAGGCGCGGGCTGCCGACGGCGGGCGGCTGGTGGAGGTGCAGCTGAGCGGCGGCGCACCGTGGGGCTTCACCCTGAAGGGCGGCCGCGAGCATGGCGAGCCGCTGGTCATCACCAAGGTAAGGCAGCCGCGGGGCCCGCGCGGTGACAGTCCCGAAGTGGCCGCGACGCTTAGTATTGTCCGGGGTAGGAGTACCGGAGGGAGCAGCCCTCTGTTCCGAGGCGTGCGACTGCTCGAGTCAGCGGCAGAGACCTGGGCAGCGAGGCTGACCAAGGTGTGTGGTTCCGGCTTCACCGCGGCCGCTCTCAGGAGATTTCAGGCGCCGAACTGAGTTTAAATGGCTCCCGTTCCGGATCCCTTTCCCCTCCCCCTCCGGGAAAGGCCTGGTAGAGTCCCCTCTGACTCCTGGTCTTCCCGAGGGCGACGACTTCTACCTGCGGGGCTGTCCGGAGGTGAGAGGAGGAACTTTCCTCGGAGCCGGGGGGTAGACAGAATCGTCCCCACCTGTTTGCTTCTCTAGGGTCACTAGTTCTGTACCCGTTATCACTATGAAACCCAGACTGGCAGCTGCCGCCTGCCCAGCTTCTCGATTTCCATCAGCGCATCAATATTTACTGACTTTCAGCTTCCAGACCTATATCCATGCGCACTGGATACCTGCAGAAACTTACAGAAACTTTTCGTTGTGCTTATGAAAGTAGGACTTGAAGAAAGTACTAATTGGCGTCAACTGGAATATGCATGTATTGGGGAAGGGTTGCTTTAGAACTGGAACTCCCTTATCTCAAAACAAAATTCATCTTGAAACTTACCATTCCAAATCTGGATAAACCTGTAAAAACAAACAGCAAACCAGTCTGTTTTCTGCTAGTTGAAAGTGTCTAGTGGTCAGTTTCTTTGAAAAGCGTTGAGCGCAGCCATTGTTAGGGACAAAGTTCCCTTTAAAATGTAAATATTCCTGGCTACTAGAAGCTTTTGAAGGTGACTTACTACTTACTGTTTTTCTCTGCTTTTCTCCCTCACCACAGCAGGAAGAAATTAAGTGACTCCTAACCCACCCCACCGGTAGTGAATTAGGGAAGTGAGATGGCTTTGTGGTCCAAACAGCAAATGAAATGCCAAATTTCTCTATTCTGTGTTTTCTCTCTTCCTGTCTCTCCTCGGACTGGGGGTTGAACCTGTAGGTCTTTGCCCACTTGATGAGTATTCCACCACAGAGCTACAACCCCAGGTCCTCTCTTACATTTATAAAACTGGAGACTTGAAGGGGATACTTGCTTAGCTGTACACTGAATTTATGTTGAATTCAGGAAAGACAGTGGCCTCAGGAAAGAGGTTGTCATTGTTATCAATTTAAGGATGTGATCCTTTATCAAATTGGAATCTTTGAAAAATCAATGGGCAGTTATAGAGTGTTTACCCTCCCATCCAGGACATGCTTCTGAATATTTCTTAAAGCACATTAGCTTGTGCATTTAAAACAAGGTTTTAGAGGCCATTTCTTTCTTTCTTTCATGGATTGAACCCATGTGAGGCAAGCACTCTACCAACTGATCTATATCCCCAGCCCTTAAAGACCATTTCTGATGGCAGCAATTGAAAAGATGTCAGGTAAATAACACAGATCTTTAGCATTTCATGTACTTCTTTTCTTAAAACAATGTAGCCAGGCACATTGGCACAGGCCTGTAATCCCAGCAGCTTGGGAGGCTGAGGCAGGAGAATCATAAGTTCAAAGCCAGCCTCTGCAACTGCACCGAGACACTAAGCAACTCAGTGAGACCCTGTCTCTAAATGAAAATACAAAATGGGGGGGGGGGATGTGGCTCAATGTTCAAGTACCCCTGAGTTCAATCCCCAGTACAAAAAAAAATTAAATTTAGAAAATGTTTTTAAAAATTCTATCTTTATAGCAGATGAAATAATTTATAAAATATTATTTGACGTGAAGTCTTGTGTTTTGGCCCTGCATGGTGTAAGAAGGTTGGTGGAGGTTACTTTAACTCTAAAGTACACTAGTTTCATCAGAAGTTGCTCTTTTGTACAGGTACTCCAAGTTCTAAAAACTCTGCATTCTTAGTGGCCCCCTGGTTCTTCCTATTTCTAGAAATTGAAAGATGTTGCTGGTCAAGCCCAGTAATGCTAAGCACTCTACTACTGATCTGTATTTCCAGCCCTTCTTAACTTTTACACATGCTCCAATGTGGTTTTGTTGCTTAGAATGGAGGGGATTCAGAAAATCTGAGGGCATTTGTCCCTTATTTCCATATATATATATAGATAGATAAATAAATAAATAGATATGTGCTGTTGCACCCTAACTTGTGCATGCATATATATTAGCCACATGTTCTATTGCATAGTATCAGCAATTTTTCACCTACCTGTCTTTTCTCCTGTGTTAAGATCACTGGTGATGCTTGCATATAGCCTGAGAGCTGGTAATTTACTGTCAAATTATTTAAAAGGGAGAAGGAAAATGTGTCCATTTATGGCCACTTAAACAGTGAAAGCAAACTGTTGTGTTGGAGACTAGGGAAAATTATTCTACCACCAGAATTTGAATTAATCCAAATTTTGAATCTTCCCTTCCCAGCGGCTACTGAAAAAATCATCAGAAATCATTAAACAATAATTCTTGAAATAGTTCTTTTGCACTTAAAAAATACTTTGTAATTAAATGGTTACTTATTGGAGCCTTGGGATTTGCACAATTTATTTTCTATTTAGCCAGCTTTGAATTGAGAGTAGTTTGATCCAACAGCAAGAGGACACTTTTTTTTTTTTTTTTAAATGATTAAAGTGGTGTCATTCGAAAGTCTCACAGGAGTGCACATTTTAGAACTGGAAGGAGCTGGGGGTGGAGCTCTTGCCTACTGTGTGCAAGGTCCTGGGTATATCCCCAGCAGCACAGAGAGCAAGAGACTGGAAGGGATGTTAAGAACAAGGCTGGTTCAGTACTAATCTTCAGATGGAGGAGTTTCATTAGCCTATTTTAATAGTTGAAACAGCTGTGGCCAAGAGAGATTAAATGGTGTACACTGAAGTCACAAACCTGGGGAGTCCTGGGAAGGACCCTGAATCTTCATCCCTCCTTCTCCTCTAATCAGTGCTATCTACTTGCATCTGGAGTTTCTTGGCAATGTCATGTTGAATAACTTGGTGACATTCATTAGGTGACAAATTTTCAACCTTGGCACTGTTGACATTTTGTGTTGAATGACTCTCTGTTGTGGGGACTGTTCCCCAAATTCCCTGGCCTCTACTTGCTGGATATCATTGGTTATCTGTCCACAGGTGTGACAACCAGATATATCCCCAGATGTTGCTTTACGTTAACCCAGTTGTGAATCACTTTGTTGAGTTAATGGTGTGTTACCTTTGCTCTTAAAGTGTCTTTGTGTTTATTTAATTCTTTTTGCCAACCCTGGCCTTGAGGGTGGTGTGTTTGGAGGCCCCTGGCCATTTCCACTGTTTGTGTGGAGGGCTGTTTTCTTTCCAAGTATTGGTCCTGAGAAAGGAGTTATTTACATAGTAAAAGGCAAACAGATACTTGCTTCATCTGTATTTTCATAGCCAGAAAAAGGAAATATCAAGTGGGACTCCCGGGTACTGCATTTTATAGTCATTCTGAGTGGCCTAGGTAAGGTCTGACTTTTCTCTGGGTCTAGTATAAAGTTAAAGGACACTAACTTCCAGGGAGCTTAATATTTATGGAATTTGAGGTGCATGCCTGAAAACCATTGAGACCTCTGCTGACCGATGGCAGCATATGTAGCTCGAAATCTTCCTGTTGTTAGTAAAAAAAATGCTTGAGAACCTATTTTTTCCTTGCTCTTTTTACAGAGAAAGCAGGAATAATGTTCCCACTCTAAGACCCTGCAGAGACTTGCTAGTATTTCAGGACCCTGTCTGAGGGCCTGTGTAAGCAGACACGGTGGAGATTTGCAGTCCTGCTAGTTTTGCATATTTCTTTCCTCATCGGTTCAGCCAACAGAAAACTTCAATGGGGGAGGAGAGGGTGCTGACTTATAAACTTCACCCTAGTGGCTTGAATTCCCAACATGCAGTTGGGGAATACTATTCATTTGGAAACATTAAGTACACCAGCTGGGTGTCAGGCGGCCCCCTGCTGCCTCAGGAATGTTTGTTAAGGACAAAGGAATGAAGCCTCAGCCCCGCCTATTCATGTTTCTTAGAGTCCCCCCACTAAGAATGCCAGAACCTTCGAAGAAGACATTCTTTTGGACCTGGCCTAGTCCCTCCCCTGGCAGCGCCCTTGGGTACCCATTAGTTTTCAGGTTGCCTTTGGTAACAGAGCAGTCTTGGAGGGGCACTGGACTCCTCTGGAGCTGGATGCTTGAAGATTTCCATAGGTTCCCCACCTGACTTGCCCTCTCAGAGTGCTTCAGATAGGGCATTTTGCTGGATATGAGAACATTATGTATGTTTTTTATTGTGAATGCTCAAGGCAGAATCAGGGCACATTTGGTGGGGTGTGCACTATATCCTACATAAAGCATTAGACCAAGATGGCAGAGGGCTCAGAAGGACAGATCTTTAGGGATGCGTGGGGATGAGAGACCCCAAGCCTCTCACATTACAGTGATTTGATAAGGGGGGTTCACTTTAGGGGGCCAGCTGAATCAGGGTTATCATCGACTTGGGGACTGGGGAAGTCAGAGCAGCTGCTCTTTATGTCCTTATATTTGTTAGGAGCCAAGTTCTTTGTCAAATATTAGTTAAGTCTTTGAAAAAGAGGGGTCCTTGAATTCAGCAGTAGATCTGGAACTGATGGATCTGAATTTTGTAGATTTGGGTCAACTTCTGTGTTTACCCACAATTCATGCTGCTTTTATGGGTGTCTGAGAAATGGTAGGTGGGTGAGAGTTTGCGACCCTCTGCCTTATGGCATACCTGAGTGCTGTGGCCATAGCAGGTCTTTGGAATTGTAAAACCCATTCCCTTTTTGATGGCAGTTACAGTGTTTTCTGAATTATTTAGGATGAGTGTACTTCTAAAGGCTCATTTGTACTTGAGAATTAATAGTATGCTTAAAAAACATGAGGTGAGTTTTCTTTCCTGTGCTGAAAGACCTTTTCAGTTGGGAGACCTTCCTTGCCAACCGGCTTTCAAATAGATCTTTATTACCCTTTCCCAGCCTGCAAATTAACTTGGCCCTGCTGAATTCTAATCCTTGTTCCTCCAGAGATGTTTTGGACAGTGGGGTGGCAAACTGCCTTTTAAAGTTCTTTTCCAAGTTCTGGTACCTGGAGGCTTTGAGGTTCAACGGGTGGAGGGTTCTTCCTCTTTGAGACATTAGTGTGCTTGACTCACACCTATAAATCCAGAGGCTTTGAGGATTATGAAAAGCTATAACTTAAGCTATGTATCACACTTCTGAACCATGCTGAATTTGGTCTTCGTGGCTCAGTTATGAGTATTTCTTAACATGTCCTAACATCTATCTGTTGGGGGTGGGGGGAACTAGTTCTCCTGAGAGCTAAATGTGGAATAACAAATAGTAGTTTTCACCTTGTCATAATGAGCTAGGGTTTCTTAACCATTTTTATATTTCATGGCCAAAGAAACTGGGCTCCTCACTTGGGGAGGGCTGTTGTTTATTTTTTTAATTTAAAGAAATGCAGTTTGGACTTGTCTCCTCTCCCAAGGTTGTTTACTGTCAGCATGCAGATAAACCTGGATTTGTGACCAAGCTCTTAGGGGCAGAGGAGGAAAGCCCTAGGCTCTGTGGAATTTTTTTTTTTTTTTTTTTTTTTTTTTTTTTTTTTTTTTTTTTTTTGCACCCTGGGCATGTGGAGAGATTCTACAAGATAATTTTAGGGTATGAAGGCTGAATAGTCTTTTTATTCAGGTTGTCTTTTAGTTTCAAAGACCAGGTAGGAGTAGGGCAACACTTTGAGCAGAAATTCTACAGGTTTCTACAAGCCACAGCTTTTCCTACATATGTGAGCTAAAAATTTTAACCCACAACAAGGATTTTGAAAGAACTCTGAATTCCATGTACTCTTTTAGACCTTAAAAAAAAAAAAAAAAAAAAAACCAAATTGACTGGAACTGGGGGATGAAGCTCAGTGGTAGAGTACTTGCCTAGCTTGTGTGGGGCTTCTATCCCCAGCTCCACCCCAAACAAGCAAAACAAACTAACAAAGCACTGTCAGCCTCTGATACAAGGAGGGTATAGTTTGAAAGAATTATTTTCCTGTTACCTTGTTTGAGCAAAAATTTGCATTGTAGGAGATGGAGCCTGCTCCTTTTATGGATATGAATGAATGTAGACTTCTTGTTGGGGAAACATGTGGAATGAAGATGGTTTATCATTAAAAAATAATTGGGACTGGGGGTTTAGTCAGTGTTAGACACTTATCTAACATGTATGAGGCCCTGGATTCCATCCCCACCAGGGAAAGAACAGAACAAAACAAAAAACAACTCAGAAAACTAACCTCACTATAGTTGAACCTTAAGCTAGGTTTTCTGAATTGCAAAGGTAACATTTTTTTTTTTAAATCCCTAAGTATTAAGTTGCAAGTGATGTTGACTGATCTGTTGTATGAAGATGGCAGAAAAACAGTGTTCTGGATTGGCTAGAAGGGTAGGGGTTACCTTTCTTTTGGCCAAAAGTGAATAAGACTTTCAGATCAAAGGCAAATACTGAAGGTCAAGGAGAAACCAGGCTGGGTAGATTGTGTGCCCTTTTTTTTTTTTTTTTTTTTTAAAGAGAGAGTGAGAGAGGGGGGAGAGAGAGAGAGAGAGAGAGAGAATTTTTAATATTTATTTTTTAGTTCTCGGTGGACACAACATCTTTGTTGGTATGTGGTGCTGAGAATCGAACCCGGGCCGCACGCATGCCAGGCGAGCGCGCTACCGCTTGAGCCACATCCCCAGCCCCAGATTGTGTGCCCTTGAAAGGCTCACTTACTGGACGAAGAAAGGAGACAAAGTGTCAAAAAATATATCTTTTTGATAGTTTGTTTTTATGTTTATCAAAGTGGCTCTTGCACAGAGTAAATAATCAAAAGACTCTTCTGAGTTGTTACATACCAACAGCTCCCCTCCCTAGAGACAGCCATTGAACTTGTGTCTTTTGGCACAGCCATCTCTATCCTTAAACAGTGGGTTTGCATTGTATATAGCTGCCACTTTTGTTGCTGTTTTGTTCTTCCCCCTATAGGAGGTTAGGGTTTAGATTTTCCCCCACTCTCTCTCTTTTTTTTTTTTTTAAAGAGAGAGAGAGAGAATTTTAATATTTATTTTTTAGTTTTCGGCGGACATAACATCTCTGTTTGTCTGTGGTGCTGAGGATGGAACCCGGGCCGCACCTGGGCGGCAAGCATGCTACCTCTTGAGCCACATCCCTAGCCCTTCCCCCACACTCTTTAACTGCCAGCCTGCCTTCTCCCAGCTTCATTTTTTTTTAACTCCTCGAACTCTCAATGTAATTACATCATAATTTTGTTTGGAAGGAATTTTTTTTTTTTTTTTTCAGTCTTGGCGCTGCTGACATTTGGCCCAAAACAGTTGTGAGACTGTCTTTTTTGTAGTAGCCTCCCTGGCCTCTTCCCACTAGGTGCTAGTCACACCCCTCCACCTATCTCCAGTTATTGCCAATTGTCCCTTGGGGGCAAAATAGCCCTCTTAGAGGAGCAGTGAGTTAACAGTATTCAGTGTTGACATTGTTTTGTTTTTTTGCGGGGCTGGGGGTCTAACCCAGGGCCTGGTGCACACCAGGCAAGCACTCTACCATTGAGTTAAACCAAAGATTTTATAGCTCTCTTGTACTTATTTTTTAAATTTTTATTTATTTTTTCTTTTTGTAGTGCTGGGGCTCCAACCCAGAATCTCACCTACGCTCTGCCATGGGAACCACATTCCCAATACTATATTGTTTTGATTACAAATGCTATCACTCTTGAGTCTGGGGATACATACTTATTATTATTATTTTTTTTAAAGAGAGAGGAGAGAGAGAGAGAGAGAGAGAGAGAGAGAATTTTTAATATTTAATTTTTAGTTCTCGGCGGACACAACATCTTTGTTGGTATGTGGTGCTGAGGATCGAACCCGGGCCGCACGCATGCCAGGCGAGTGCGCTACCGCTTGAGCCACATCCCCAGCCCCCTTATTATTATTTTTCCTGCACAATATTTTGCAGTTGCTGGGATTAATTATCCTTTTTCTTTGCTTAATTTCCTGTCTACTTATTATTGATTCATCTCCCAAATCTTCCTCAATTATGAAACATCTCTTATATTCACATATAGAGTGTGTCATCTTTTGAGACCTTCACTATCAAATGTCATAATTTTATCTTGAGAAGTTTCATGGTTTGGTAAAGTCTCTGTTGGAGACTGTTGTCTCTTAGCACTCTGAAGGTGGTCTCCTTTTGATGCACAGTATTGCTGGAGGGACATCAGACTTTTCATCCTTTTGACTGGCTCTAAACTTATTTTTCAGTTCTTTATATTTTTGTTCTAGATTTCTAGGAGATTTTGTGTAACCTCATTTTCTAATCCTTCCTTTGAGTCTTAAATGTATATACTCTTTTTTTTTTTCCACATTCCAAAATGTTGTTTTTTTGGATGTTCCTTTTATATATGGTACTGAAATTGTTTCATGGTTCTTTCTTTTCTCTGATAATAGTAAGCTGGTTTCTACTAAGTTCTCTTTCCACGTAGAGTCTATTTCCAAACTCTACTTTCATTGTTTGCTTTGGCTTCTCTCTTTCCCCATAGTAGTTTCCTTCAAATGTCTAGTGCTTCTTGGCCATCTACTGGTATTGAAGAGTATGTTGCCCAAAATAATGGAGGCTCTAAGCATGTGGGCACGTGATCTGGTGAGGCTCTTCTGTGGACTCCTCTAAGGCCATGGGCTTCAGATCATTTCCTTCTGAACTGGCCATGTCAGATAGTAACTTTTTCTCTACCTAATAAATTTCTTGTACAGAGCATATTTAGAGGTGATGGGAAGTCTGCCAATGGAGGGGACCCTTGCCTTGCTCACCTGGGTGAGAGTGCCCATCTCTGTCCCCTTCTCTGACCACAGTGGTTCCAGTTTGGAGGGAAGGTCACCATTAGTAGTAAGTGGCAGTGCTTGCTTATGTCTGAAGCTGGATCTTGCATTTGGTTTCTAGGCTTATCTAATCTTTTTTTAAAAGCTATTATTATTTTTAGTTGCAGTTATAGAAGGACACAATATCTTTATTTATTTTTATGTGGTGCTGAGGATTGAACCCAGTGCTCCACATAAGCTAGTCACGTGCTCTACCACTAACTACACCTCCAGCTCCCCTCGGCTTATCTAATCCTTAATCCTTCAGTCCATCAAACTAGAATCACTTCTGTTTTATTGTATTAACATGGGGATTAAGTGAGGCAGTGTGTAAAACTAGCTGTAATAAATTTGAATTCCTTCTTAAGTCTCCTCCCTCCATTTCCCTAATGAATTCATTAAGAATTCATTAAGAATTTGGGAAACTTGGCTGGGTATGATGATGTACACTGGTAATTTCAGCAATTACAGAGGTGGTGGCAGGAGGATTGCAAGTTTAAGTTCAGCCTGGGTAACTTGGCAAAGCCCTCTCTGAAAGTAAAAAATGAAGAAAGGTTAGGGATGTAGCTCAGTGGTAAAATACCTCTGGGTTCAATCCTTGGTACCTCTGGTGGGCATTGGGGGGTATGGGTTAAGGAAGTATTTGGAACACTATTTTAGAAATATAAATTTATTGAATGACCCATATAGTAGAGACAGATTCATAGCTAGGTTTTGAATGGCATATGATTTTGTGACTGGTTTTAACTGTTTAGTATGGGTTTATAGGAATGCATTTAATTACCAGATGCATCTATTGCCAGCTCCAGAATATCGTCTTGTGTTATATATAGTCCACTAAAAGTGATTATTTCTTCCCTACCTTCTAAACCACTTAAACCCCTCCTTTTAAACCACTTAAAAATAATACTGTTTTTTCTTTTCATTATAATATTTATGATTTTTTAGATCATATGATATTCAGAATAATATGATTTTTGTGTGTGTGTGTGTGTACTAAAGATTGTAACCAGGGAAGTTCTGCTACTGAGCTTTATCCCCAACCCTTTTTATTACTTATTTTAAGACATAGTCTTGCTGAGGCTGACACTGAACTTGAGATCCTCTTACCTCAATAAGCCGAGTCAATGGGATTATAGGCATGGGCCACCGTGTCTGGTAAGAAAACATTTTTAAAAGGTGATTTTTAGGAAGTGAAAACAGTGGAAAAGATGAACATTAAATATGCCTGTGACAGCAGACTCCATTTCTTCACTCTTTGGCAGTAGAAAACCTTTCAGGGTGTACAGCTGTACCCACAGGTGTTTCAGGGATGCTGCTCTGCCGAAGTCGGTATCTTCTCTTCCTAGTGGGCATGTGTTAGACTCTGTATCCCAGCTTCTCTTGCAGGTAGGTGTGGCCATGTGACAGCGTTACCCAGGGGAGTGCTTGAGTAAGCGAAGTCTACCATTGTATACTCCAGCTTGTCTTACTAGCACAGGTTCCTGAATGACAGAGGAGGTGACTTGTCATGGCATGTACCATTACATGAGCCAGAAATAAACCAGTGTTGTGTTTTGGTTCTTGGATAACATGCTGTGTCAGCCTATTCTAGCAAAAGAAATCTTGAGACAAATCAAAAGTTTTACATTCCACGTTGAGAGAAAAAATATAGACTTTATTTATACCCCATGAGCCAGTGTGACTCTTCAGTTTGTTGAAGGAATCCCTGTGGGTGTCCAATTAGCGTGTAGCTTATTGCCTCCACACTTTAAATTGAGACTTTCACACCCAGTCTTTCCACCCCAGTCTTTTCTTTCTCTGAGCTGATAATTTGATTTTTCCCTCTGTCATGTTTTTCCTTCCCTTCCCTGCAGATGATTGCCCAGGAGCTCTGGAGAGGTAGGGCAAGAGGCTGGGAGGATGCCTAGTGTAGAGTCGTCAGGTAGGGCTGGCCAGAGGCAGAGGTGGGTGGGTTGTTGGAATGGTTTCAGGGATTGGGCCTTTCTCCTGGCTCTTCTGTCCTTCCTAACCACGTGGGTTTAAGTGCAGAACATTTTGCCTGGGAGGGGTATACTTTAAGTCATCTTTAAGGGCTGTTATCAGATTAGTTAATTATAATCCTGTATGGTAGACTTTTTCTTCCCCTGAGGAATGGCACACAAGTACAGGAGTTAGACCAGCAGTAGGAAAGGAGATGAAGATGAGGGCCAAGTACAGCTGGCTTCAGGAGGAAGGTAGAGCTGGCAGTGGGCTGGGGAGGGTGCCTAGGAAGTGGAGAAGGAGGGCCTCCTTTGTTCCAGGTACCATGTCACCTAAGGAGGAAGAGTTAGGAAACCTTTTGGGGCCCCAGGGCCTGGATGCTTGGAGCTGCAGCCCTCCCTGGTTTTGCAGTGCAGGTGAAGGTGATTCTTTGCTGATGGCTGGCAGATTCTGAAGCTGAGGAAATTCTGCCCCTTTGTTAATTGTACATGTATGTGTAACTTTGTAAACACAAAGATATTTATCAGTGCTCATTGTACATAGGCTTATAAAGTTATAAGGGTAGTGTTCTCTTTTTATTTTAATTCATTGCAAAAACATTAAGACAATATTGAAAACAAATTAAAGGAAGAGACTTAACAGTAGTCCACATACTTAGGTAAGCATTTTATTTGTGGAAGTACAACTGTATTAATTCCCCTTCCCTCTATTGAATGCTTTGCTTTGAATCGTTAGACCCCCTTATTCATTGGTTGACGGTAATTCTTAAGAATTCCATTATCAAGGGCTAGAAATGTAGCTGCTCAGTGTTAAAGTGCTTGCCTAGCATGCATGAGACTGTGGGTTCAAGTCCCTAGCACTTCAAAAAAGAGGAAAAAATTACAAAGAGTCTTTGGGATCAGATCATAAATTAAAGGAAGTTTTAAGTTTTTATATGACACTTGAAATGTTAAAAAGTGACATTTGGGGCAGGGTGGTGGTGGTGGTGGTGTAGCTCAGTGCTAGTAAAGCACTTGCCTAGTATGCACAAGGTCCTGGATTCCATCTCTAGCATCACCAGAAGGAAGAAAAAGAAAATAAAAAACAAATGATATTTTGTTATCATGGAACATATTAAGTTTTGTAATTTAATCTTTTCTAGATGGGCATATTACACACACACACACACACACACACACACACACGAAAAACCCTACTTGTTTCTGGAAAACAAAGTTTAGGTTGATCAAAATGTCAGTTTTTGCAGCAACTGGGTTTCTGTTATGTTTTGGTATGTGCAGCTTTTCTTAACATTTTCATTATGTTTTTGAGGCCCTAAATCTTGAAGTTTGGAAAGAAAACATCTGGACTTAAAAAGACAGGCTTGCTTCTGCTCCAGTCATATTTATTTTCTGTTGATTTAACAACAGAAGTTTGTACACAGTGGATCCCACTTAGAGTTTATGAGCTGGGGGTGGTAGAGTTATCTTCACTCCCCCTCCCCATTTTCAGGGGCTGGTGTTTTGGAGAAGAGTAATTAAAACTCCATACCATTCTGCATATTTGTGAAATTTCAACCACAAAGATACTTTTGCATTCTTTGCTGCTTTCTGAGCATGGGTGCTCCTTCTTGTGCCCTGAAGAGGAACTCCCTTTGTTTTTACAGAGAGTTTAATTCTCAGATTACCCATGCTGTAATTGCAGTTCTGAAAAAGATGTTTAATTCACACACACACAACAAAAAAGAAACTTAGTCTCCTTTTCTTTTGAACTATTTTTGCAGTGACCTCTATGGGCTCATTTCCTTTGCCCTTTGCTGGAATGTTGCTTTCTCTGGAAGGGTTGTCTAGGGGGGGGTCTCCTGTGCTTCTTGAACTGAAATGTGCATATAGACACTCATATCTACATGTGCAGTCTCAGCTGCTCTTTTGAACTCTGGGAATGCCTGTGTGTGTTGCTAAGATCCTTCAAGTGCAGCATGATCCAAATGGAAATTTTTCTTTTACCTTCTCTAATCCCTGTCCTCAATTTCTAATTTAAAAAATTTTTTTTTTAAAGATGTTGATAGACCTTTATTTATCTTATGTGGTGCTGAGAATCGAACCCAGTGCCTCACACATGCCAGGCAAGTGCGCTGTCGCTGAGCCACAGCCCCAGCTCTTACAAACTTTTTTTAAAAAATTGATTTATTTTTAAATTTTGAGACAGGGTCTCTCTAAGCTTAGGGCCTTTGCTGGCCTTGAACTTTAGATCCTCCTGCCTCAGTCTCCAGAGTCTCTGGGATTACAGATGTGCACCACCATGCCTGATTTCTAATCTCCACCATGGATTCACCACTGAACCCAGAATTCATCCTTCATACCTCTCTGCCTTTCACTTTCCATAGCCAACTGATCACAAAATCCCTTTGGTGCCTAAGTATCTTGGGACTTTTGCTTCTTTTCCATTTCCAGTGTGATTGCTTCTGTTAATCTTTGCCTGGTTAATCACAATAGTCTCTAACGTAATCCTTGTCTGTGCAGACTATTCCAGACCACCAGCAATGTATGTGCCAGAACACCAAAGTGGTTTTCATGCCCTTGCCAGAAAGGCCTCAGGAACTCCTTCTAAAGCACCTCAGCTGGGTGTAGAAAGTTCCTTATGTTTTTTCTTCTATTTTCACCACCATTTGCTACTAACTTGTCACATAATACTTTACCCAGGGTATTAAACATTTTCCTCCCTGTGTCCCAGTCTCATCTGTTATCTTGGTTCTTTTGTCCAGAATTGTCTGATATGGTGACCACTTGTCATATGTGATTGCTGACCAGTGATATTTTAACTGTAAGTTATACACACTGGATGTTAGAGTTAGTGTGAAACAACACCGATGTATCATATTTCATTAATAACTACTTTGCGTTGTATATGATCATGTGCAAATGATCATATTTTGACAACATTGGGTTAAATAAGTAAAATTATTAAAATTAACATCTTTTTACTTTTAAAAAATATTTTTTAGTTGTCAGTGGACTTTTATTTATTTATATGCAGTGCTGAGAATCGAGCCCAGTGCCTCACACATGCTAGGCAAGCACTCTACCACTGCCACAATCCCAGTCCCTATTTTTACTTTTTTAAGTGTGCTTCCTAAACCACTTAAAATGTGTGTGTGTGTGTGTGTGTGTGTGTTGTGTTTGTGTCTGTTTCTCATTTCTGTTGGACAGCTCTGCTTTATACTTTTTTTTTAAGTATTTATGTTTTTTTAGTTGTTGTGGTGCTGAGGATCAAACCCAGGGCCTTGCACATGCTAGGTGAGCACTCACCGCTGAGCCACAACCCCGGCCCCATACTCCCCACCCCGCTTTACTGCCTGCCTGCCTGCCTGCCTGCCTGCCCTTTTTTTTTTTTTTTTTTTGGTACTGGACATTGAACTGAGGGGTGCTCAACCACTGAATCACATTCCCCTTCTTTTTTTTTTTTAATATTTATTTTTTAGTTGCAGTTGGACACAATACCTTTACTTTATTCATTTATTTTTATGTGGTGCTGAGGATCAAACCCAGGGTCTCCCACATGCGAGGTGAGCGCTCTCCCGCTGAGCCACAACCCTAGCCCATATTTTTAATTTTGAAACAGGGTCTTGCTAAGTTGCTTAGGGCCTCACTAGATTGCTAAGGCTGGCTTTGAACTTTGGATCCTCTTGCCTCAGCTTCCCGAACCCCTGGGGTTATAGGAACTCCTTGCTGCTTTATACTTTTGTCAGGCAGATTTTTGTCCTTGTCCAGCAGCCCCTTAGAAGTGCAGAATCTCAGACCCTATGTCAGACCTACAGAAACAGAATTATTACATGTAACAAGATCCCTAGGTGATTCGTTCAGATGGTGAAATATGGCAAGTACTGCTTTGGAGAAGGATTTGTTGGTCCCTTAACATCCTACATTATTTGAGGCTTTGCCAGGTTTCTTTCTGAGACATTCATAATTTTGTAGAAGGCTTCTCTCATATTGCACCACTCAGGAGAGTAGCTCCTGATCCTCCCTCCCTGATTATGCACAGTATTCCCATAGTGCCCTTCATGGACCTCACTAATCATTGATCTCACAGCCTAGAGACCAGTGGGCTAAGAGGTTCCTGTGAGATGCTGATAAATGCAGTTTGGATTGTACTAAACATATGCACATTGTTAATTGTTGCAATTAAACACAGCCAACTCTCAGAGTTGCTGCACAGATCACCTCAGTACACAGAAATCACTTTTTTCTCCTCCATGATGATATGCAGCAGATGGTGCTCATGCATGCAGTATGTTCCATGGGCATACCTGGGCTTTGGCAGACCATGAAACAATTCTGCACCAAGGGAAAGAAGAGTACTTTTCAATTAATCTACTGCTGCTGTTTGGATAGCACAAGCTCATGATAGCTAGTGGTGTACGTGAGTGTGTTGAATAGAGGGACAGCTAAAAATCTTTGATTTGGGGGGTAGGGGAAACTGAGGTTGGAACCAAGAGCCTTGTGCATGCTGGGCAAGTATACATCACTGAGCTGTGTTGAGGAAGGTGTGCTGGATCCACTAGACACTCCCTTGGTGGGAGGATCCAGAGCATTCTGTGGTATGTGATGGCCTATGGTCAGAGTACCCTTCTTTTTGTTCCTGTCTTCCCTGTTATAATTCCCATTGAATGAGGTCTTTAGAAAGGTGGGGTCCCAGGGGGCCATTTCCTTGGGGTGCAAAGAAAGTAGATGTGTGACTTACATTTTTACATCCAGCACTTGGGATCTTGAGTATTGCATAAATACAAGGGACTCTGTCCTTAAGGGAAGGTCACCTCTGTGACCAGCCTGCTGTGGCTGACAGGCCAGGTGGCTGAAACAAGAGCCTGGATTCTGTGACCTGAAAGGTTGGCCTCTCAGTTTCAGGCCACCTTGTTTCTGGCCCATTTTTCAACCCTTCACCCAAGATTTCACCCATGTTTCTGGTAGCATCTTAGCAAATTGCCTTTCAACTGATGTGTAAGAGTTGGTTTCTGGTGCTTGAAATGACCTAGTAAAAGGCTTGCAGGTTTTGGCACAGTATCATTTCTCATTTGTTACCTGTTACATATATGACACCAAACTGCTGTGGGAAAAGCTAGTAGTCTGAAGGGTCTGAAGAGTGGCGTCTGGAGAATGGCTGTGGTGAGTTGGAGGGGGCAGCTGTCTTTTAAACACTGACCACTGAGAATGAGTTTCCATTCTACTCTTGCTGGTGCTGGCGGACCTGGAGTCCTAGTAGAGCATTAGAAAATGACACCTGGTAGGTACTGAGCACCTATTGTATGCTAATCATTGTGCATTATGCTACAAAGTCTTGGGTACTGGGAATTGTCATATCTTGGTATCACCAAGTCATGCAGTGTTGAAGTTGTGCAGCTAGAATCCAAATAGCATCCATCACTGGTTAATTTTATGTGAATGTCATAGCATTTCTGAGTAGTTTTGTTATTGTTTTTGTTTGCAGTGCTAGGTATTAAACCCAGAGCCTCAAGCATACTAAATACATGGCTCTACCACTGTGTTCCATCTGAAGTAGCCCTTCAGGGTAGGTTTGTATTGGTGCTGTGGTCTGAACATTCCTATCCTTCCTCCACTCAAATTTCTGTATTGAAATCCTTGCCTCCACAATTTTGTATTAGGAGGTGGGGTCTTTAACAGGTGATAAGGTAGAGCCTTTATGAATGGGAGCTTGGTACAACAGTGTCCTTGGTACCCTTTCTATTGTGTGAGGACATAGTGAGAAGATGCCATCCATGAACTGAGAAATGGAACCTTAGCCTGCCTTGATCTTGGACCTCCAAAACTGTGAGAAATACATTTCTGGAATACACTGTAAGAAATGCATTTCTTGGGCTGGGGTTGTGGCTTAGTGGTAGAGTGCTTGCCTGGCACATGTGAGGCACTGGTTTTGATCCTCAGCACCACATAAAAATAAATAAAATAAAGGTATTGTGTCTCTACAACTAAAAAGTAGGGAAAAAAATGAAAAAATGTATTTCTTGTTTCTGAGCCATGAAGTCTATATATTTTTTCTTTTTCTTTTCTTCTTCTTTTTTTTTTTGGTACTGGGGATTGAACCCAGGGGTATTTAACCACTGAGCCACATCCCTAGCCTCCTGCCCTTTTTTAAAGGGAATCCAGTGCTATTTTTTTTGTAGTTGTAGATGGACAGCATGCCTTTATTTTATTTGTTTATTTTTGTGGGGTGCTGAGGATTGAACCCAGTACCTCACACGTGCAAGGCGAGTGCTCTGCCACTGAGCTACAGCCCCAGCCCCTTGTTGTATTTTATTTAAAGGCAGGGTCTCACTGAGTTGTTTATGCCTTGCTAAGTTGCTGAGGCTGGCTTTGAACTCATGATCCTCCTACCTTAGCCTCCCAAGCCACTGGGATTACAGGTATGCTCCACCATGCCTGGCATAAGTCTATGTATTCTTGTTATAGCAGCTAGAACAGCCTAAGACACTAGTGAGGAGAGTTAGGCTTAGAGATGTCAGGGATTTTCCTTGTAGCAGGTAATGTCTTCACTCTGCACAGCAGGCATACTCTGGGGCTTATTGAAAACGGCTTCATTTTCACAAGGAGAAATGAACTTTTGGTCCCAGAATTTTTTATTTTTACTTATTTTTTTGCTTTGTAGTACTGGGGATAAACCCAGATCCTCATGCATGCTAAGCAAATGCTCTACCTTAGAGCTCTATCTCTAGCCAAGAAAATGTTTTGAAATATATTGTTTTAATATTAAATGTTATTCTATGTAATATATAATATATACAGAACAAATATGTATCATCAAGTTAGATTCGTTTAAGTGACAAATATGTAATTTTCATATGATGTATATTAATATATCAATGTTAACACAAGCATAAAATGCAATTTTAATACTTTTCCTATGGAGATAGGGCCCAGGGAAGGCTTCTGCAGTCAGGGTTACAACTAGCAAATGAAGAAACTAGGTTTTCATTCCTTGCTTTTCAGAGTAGGAGGAATAGTTCAGTGGTAGGACATGTACTTAGGATGCACAAAGCTCTGGATTCCATCCCCAGGACCCCAAAGAAAGAAAAACAAAGCATTCTAGCCTGTTCAAGGTCTCGTGAAGGTCTCTGCACTAGGTTCCCCAAGAATGGTCATAGCTAGTCCTGGGGCCATACCTAACACATTGAAGCCCACTCAATAGAGATTTGATGGTGCAGGATGGCCATCTTGTAAAAGGGCACTTGAACTGCTGGTATCCAAGCATTCATTCTGGTAACAGGGCCTGCATTTCTTCAGGTATGGGAGTTAGGGGGCCAGGGTCAGAGCATTCCCAGGACTGGGATGGAACCTAGGCCCTGTGCCCCCTAAGCACATGTCCTACCACTGGGACATGAGCGACACACCCCCTGCTCTAAAAGGCTGAAATGAAAACCCAGCAGGTCACAAAGAGGCACTGTTTTCCATGAGTCTGTGTCACAGGGGCCTGTGGAGAAGCTGTGACTGCAGAGGGACTAAAGGAAAAGGCCTTAGGTATTTCTAAAAACCAAGGCTGAGGCATATCATGAAGGCATTACAAAATCATCCTTCCAGAGGCCTCCCAGCGACATGCCATGTTATGTATAGTGGAAATAAAGTCAGACTAAACCCAGTGTACTGGTCTAAACTGAAAAAAGAAGGAGGAGGGAAAAAAGTACTCCCTTCTCCAGCTCAGAAAGAAGTAAGGCAGACAGATTACAGTGGATACAGCAACCTGACTTTGTTTCCACTTTTTCAAATTACTGGTAACATGGCAATAAGGTACACTCACATATTTAAAGGAAACCTTGTTGAAGGTTCTCCCTGGGGACTGGGACCTGGGCATACCCTGGACTGTCAACTTCTTGCCAAGATGACATTTTTCTCTGTTAGCTACTTCTGAGATCCCTTTGTGACTAGGTTTCAGTGTCGCAGGAAGGTCATGGAGGGGAGTGGCCCAGCAAGTGTGGAGGGCAAGATCCTGATTGATGCTGGCTGGTCTTGGGAGGAAGGCACACTTTGGCACAGGTAGCACCAAGCTGTTAGGCTGAGCTCTGCAGGAGGTCTGTCCAGCAGTTCAGAGTTTCCCTAGTCCAGCTTACTTCCAGACCTTGTAACCCTGAGAATATTCTGATCTTGGGCTGTTTTAAAGTTTCTTCTAGTAAGTATGACCATTCTGAACACTCTCTGATTAAAGGTGGACGGACTTTGTTTGTTTGTTTGTTTCTTTCTTTCTCTTTTCTTTTTTCTTTTCTTTCTTCTTTCATTGAACCTAGGAGTATTTAATAATTGAGCCACATCTCCAGCCCTTTTTAAAATGTTTTATTTAAAGATAGGGTCTTACTTAGGGCCTTGCTAAGTTGCTGAGGCTGGCTTTGAATTAGCAATCCTCCTGCCTTAGCCTCCCAAGCC
Organism: Spermophilus citellus; assembly: GCF_964194105.1. Lineage (NCBI taxonomy): Eukaryota > Metazoa > Chordata > Mammalia > Rodentia > Sciuridae > Spermophilus > Spermophilus citellus. Next base: position 4,963,159 of record NC_138190.1, read on the forward strand.
ACTGGCATGCTACTGCACCTAGACATTTCTTTCATTTGTTTTCTCCACATATATGTATTTTTTTTTCTTTTTTCTTTTCAGTACTGAGGGCTAAACCCAAGGTTGCTCTAAAACTAAGCTACATCCCCAGTGCTTTTTATTTTTTTTTGAGACTGAGACAGGGTGTCAGTTGCCCAGTGTGGCCTTGAATTTACGATCCTCCTGCCGTGGGTGGAGGATGCTGGGGATAGCTCTGAAGGTAGGAGTGTGACTATGAACAGAGTAGGGAGGAAGAGCAGGAAGAAAAGATTAACTTTAAACAGAGACATGAGATGGGAGGGAAAGAGAGAGAAAAGGGAAATTGCATGGAAATGAAGGGAGACCCTCATTGCTATACAAAATTACATATAAGAGGTTGTGAGGGGAATGGGAAAATAAACAAGGAGAGAAATGAATTACAGTAGATGGGGTAGAGAGAGAAGATGTGAGGGGAGGGGAGGGGGGATAGTAGGGGATAGGAAAGGTAGCAGAATACAACAACTACTAATAGGGCATTATGTAAAATTGTGGATGTGTAACCGACGTGATTCTGCAATCTGCATTTGGGGTAAAATTGGGAGTTCATAACCCACTTCAATCTAATGTATGAAATATGATATGTCAAGAGCTTTGTAATGTTGTGAACAACCAATAAAAAAAAAAAAGGTAGAAGTGTGTCTGCAGTTTTTACTCACCTCTCCCCTCCCTGCATCCCACCTGCTGTGTGGAGGGCATGGCTGAGCAGGGGTTAGTAACAAGGGTGCTGGTTCTTCTATCTGCGCCATGAGTGGGGCAGTTGGCATCTCCTCTGATTCACAGAAGCAATGGTGAGTCTGCTTGTAGACCCAGCTCTTTTCTGTGCCCAGATACAGTTGGAGCTGTGGCAGGTGCTGCCTCAACATGCTTGCTCAGGGACACGTGGAGCAGGTGTGCCCAGGTGCCTCCGGGGGGGCTGGGACTCCCCAGGGCCTCTGTCCCTTCCTTGAGGGCTCCTGCAAACTGGGGTAGTGTGCATTGTCTATGCTCAGCCCTAACTGCTTGCAGACGGAAGGAAGCAGTTTATTGGAGAAGACTCCTTTTAGGGAGATAATACAACTCAGTGTAGAGCGCTTACCTAGCACGCACGAAGCCCTGGGCTCCATCCCCAACCCTGCCAAAAAAGGAAAAGAAGAGCTAAGACTTCATTTTTTTGAGAATTAGAATTATTAAAGAATAGTTATCTGGCCAAAACATTTGGGTCACTTTGATTTAAATTTCCTCCTTTTTTATGAAATGAAAGTCATAAGGATGCCACAAATACATGAGAAGTGTGGGTGGGTCTTTCCTGAAAGGGAAGATTAGAGCCTTTCTTTTCTTTCTAAAAATAACATGCAGCCATTCATGCCTGGTAGGGATTGAATGTGATATTCAAAATTTTGGGAGCTCAAGAAATGACAAGACAGCAAATAAGAGGTTGTCCCTATCATTAACAAACAGCTGTGAAAGGTATCTTTTTTGTTTGTTTGTTTGTACTGGTGGTCAAACTTGGGTCTTTGCACATGGTAAGGATGTGCTGAGTACATTCCTACCTCTAAAAGTGTATCTTTATTGGAAGTATTTTCACTGTTTTAAGGGATGACACTTTTTTGTGTGTTTAATTAAGAAGGTAATTTAAAAATCTTCCATAATCTAGCAAACACTAAAGAGCTTTGTGTTCATTTCTTAAGCTTTGGGGATCTAATTCCAGTGGCAGCATTTAAAGCCATATTTGCCCTTGTAATTCTACTTCAAGTTGTGATCCAGTATAAATAATCAGTATAAAACTGTCACTCATCAAAACCACCTCATTTTGCACAGAGCAATAATCATTCCCTTTTTGGTGTGTATGTGGAGGGTGGGGAGAGTATGTAACTGTGGATAGAACTGAAGGCACTTAACCACTGAGCTACATCCCCAGCCCTTTTATATTTTATTTTGAGAAAGGTTCTCACCAAGTTGCTGAGGTTGGCCTTGAACTTGCAATCTTCCTACCTCAGCCTCCCAAATCACAGGAATCATAGGCTTGTGTGCACTGCTGTGCCTGGCAATAATCATTCTAATTTTGTGACTACTACCAAATTACTTGCACTCTAGAATAAAAGCCTATTGTTATGGGATCAAATAAATCTTTTCAGTGTTTTTTTTTCCTCATAAATTTTCTTCTTCTTCTCCTCTGCCCCCCCTCCCCCCTCCTCCTCCTTTCCTTTTGCAGTTCTGGAGTTTCTTGTTAATCACTAAAATTTGAATTGGTGCCACAAGAAATGACATCTTAGATTGTGGGTGTGGCTCAGCGCAGCACCTCAAAAAAAAAGAAAAAAAAGAAATGGAATCTTATTTTTGTAGTCAAGACTTCAGTTCACATAAAATCATACAGTATGTCATGAAAACATAATCAGTTTCTATTCTGTACCTTTTCCAATAAGAAGCAGAATCCATACATGCTAGGCAAGTGTTCTACTACTGAGCTACACCCCCACCCAGCCTCAACATTTAGTGAATGATGTTCACTTACATTCTGTATCCCCATAATCTTTTTGGTTTAAAGAAGAGTTTAAAAATTAAAAGACTGTCTGTTTCCAGCAAGAAAAGGGAACGTGTAAGTTGGGATACATAGACCTAGAAATTTTCCATGGATTTTTCCCTTCCTCCTCCCCTCCCTCCCTTCTTCCCAAGGAATCATTCATTTGGACAAAAGCAATTGCGTGAAACCTTTCTTAGCAAGTTCCTGGTGCCCACTGTGGAGGAAAGCTGGAAAAGCATTTGGGGTATTGGAATGCTGCAAGCTGATCAATAGCCCTGCTGAGCTTCTGTGACCCCAGTGTGCAAGAATTCCGTTTCTTTCAACTGTGCAGGGTCTTAGCCTGGCTGGGCTGGATGATGATGTGGCTGATTTCTTCTATCAGGATGTCGTTACCTGTGAGTGTAGGGAGAGATGCTCCAAGGAAAACACTCCCCAGATTCTTCTGTGGGGTGACACTTGAGCAGCCTGCTCCCTGAGATATTCTCAGGATTGGAAAGGGGTGGGATGGGGTTTGCTTTCCTGTGAGGAGTGAGCCAGTTGGTTTTTTTTTTTTTTTTCCCCTTCCTTTCTCTCTCTGTCTCTTGTTGTTCTTTCTTTTTGAAGTACTTATTTTCAGGTGGAGTGGAGCAGAGGCAGGAAAGCTTTCTCCTGAATGAAATTTCACTATTTCTTGGAATGAGAGCTTTCGAAAAATCTCCCTAAATATTAGCATACAAAGGTTATAGAATAATATGTGTTTGGAATAGCTTTTAAGGTCTCTATCTAGAACATTCAAGTTGTTAAAAAACATTCTCTTTTCAGCTAGATAGTTAAAGAAAAAGTGGGCCACTTTGGAAAAAGAAAGAAAGGAATCGTGAAGAATCATTTAAACCAATGTCCTTCTTGGGAGTTACTACCCTGTGACTCTCCTAGTAGACACCCCTGTTCTTTGTGTTGCTTTGTCTTCACTTCTAGAAAACAGTATGTGAACCAGTAATCCCATGACGGCATGAAATTTTTTTTTTTTTAAATATTTTTTTATTTTTTAGTTTTCGGTGGACACAACATCTTTGTTGGTATGTGGTGCTGAGGATCGAACCCGGGCCGCACGCATGCCAGGCGAGCGCGCTACCGCTTGAGCCACATCCCCAGCCCAGACAGCATGAAATTTTAATTTTGACTTTCAAAGCTTCTTACAACATGGTGAGAATCTTCTGGTATTTTGTTCCCATAAACTCCATGGGGATGAGAACATTAATGAACAGGCGTTTTAGAGAAAGTTATGTTGTAACTTCCCTTCCTCTTCCTCTGTTTATGTCCACACTGATAAACAATGTCCACACTGATAAAAAATGAACTTTGTATAGCTCATTCACCAGGAACTGGAGTGTCAAGGACAGCCTGCTCCGCCCTGGGGAAATGGGCGTTACCTACCGTTTATTTTTTTTTTATTGGAAACTGGGGGCTCAAGCTGTATTTTTGGTGCCATAAGCCGTGTGTGTGTGTGTGTGTGTGTGTGTGTGTGTGTGTGTGTGTGTGTGTGTTTTCAGGGGCTTTGCTCTCTGTCATTGGTTATTGACCCTGACTGAACATTTTACCCACCTGGGCACTTTTTTTTTAAGGGGTGGCTTCAGAACCTCTGGGTTTTAAGCTGTCCGGGTGATTCTACACTCAGCCAAGGCTAGGAGCAAGCCTGCTTTGACCTTCAGCCTGCTGCAGGCACACCTGCCTCTACCTAGGTGGGAGTATGTGCTTTCAACGGTATCAACACCGGGGCTTCGCAGTGTGGACCAGGGCTCTTCCAGGAGCAGCGTCCCCACTATTCTGCCCAGCATCTGCCATACTTGAGGTTCTCATTGAATGTTTCATGCATGGGACTTGTTAAATTCAGGAACTACCTTTTCCTTCCTTTGCCTTTTTTGTGCACATTGGATTTTGCAAGCAGGTCTGTGGTCCCTGGAGCCATGCACTTCATGAATAACCTAGCCTTTACAAAGCATCACTGTTGGGCTCTGACAACCCAGAATAGAGATATAGAGATTATTCAAAATGCAAAGTTATAAGACATAAGTCTTATTCAGAAATAACCTCTACTTTAATGGATATCACTTTTTAAAAAAATCTCTAATTTATTTATTTATTGGTGTTACCGACTGAACCTGGGGCCTTGTGCATGCTGAAAAACCCCTAAGATGAACTTTAGTTCTTATTGATCATTTAAAAATAACAGAAAAAGTCACTGCATAACTTTTACCTTTCACAGGATGAACAAGACTTGGGCGGATTCCCCATAAAGCTCAAACACTTTTGAAACATGGGCAGTGGTAAAGAATGCTGAGCCTTGGGGCCTCTGTTCAGATTTTAAAAGTGGTAAAAGAACTGCTCCTTAAGCATGTTACTGTAGGTCTCAGGTCTGTTTCCTCCAGTGCTGTGATTGAAGTCCTTGCTGCACATTTAAGTCTTCTGGGGCAACTTGGTCATGCTATTGGAGCCAGGCTGAGATGAATTAAGTGAGGATCCTAGAGCTGGGCACAGGTATTGGAGTTCTTGAAGCTCACTGGGTGCTATGTTTGGAAGTGTCTTCCAAAAGTCCTTTAGCCCTGCTGTAGGCACACCTACCCCTACCTAAGTGGGAGTATGTGCTTTCCACCCTATCAACACCAACACTGTTAAAAAAAGACTTTGTTGCCAGTGTCTGGCACTATGGGAGGGCGGTGGAAGCTTTAAGAGGGGCATTGTGGGAGGAAGTGGGGTCACTGAGGGTGTGCCCTTGAAGAGGATATTGGGACCCCCACCTCCTCTTCTCTGCTTGCTTCTGGATTGCCCCTGCCATGGTGCTGCCAAAGGCAACAGGGTCAAGCTGCCATGGACTGACACCTCTGAAACAGTGAGTCAAAATAAACCTTTCCTTCTTGTAATTTGATCATCTTAGGTGTTTTGTTAATAATAGCACAATGCTGATGTAACACACCAGTTTTACAGATAGCAAAGCAACAGTTATTTCCATTTTGGACCGGCAAAAAAACAAAAACAAAAAACTTAAGCATGGCAAGGTATAAAGATCATTGAGTTTTGTGTGCACTAGAAGTCCAAATTACTAATCCTTTCTGTTGATTGATTTTGAAATCTGTGGGCACAGATTTCCCATGTCTAAAGATGGGAAAATATAACTTCCCAGGGTTGTTGGAGAAGCTTTGGCAGCAGTATACATATTGGCTCATGGTGCTTTTATCAACAACACTAGCTAGATTCTCCATTTTTCAAATGCCCTTGTAATAGATGTGAGTGACTTGTTTGACGGCGAGCTGCCCCAGAGGTCAGTGATGGCAGTGACCAGGGACATTCTTTCATGATGGAATCCAGGCATGCTCATCCTGCTGATAGAAGAGGGACAGGGTTACTATCTATCCAGAGAGTGGATGCCGGACTATGATTCCTTTTCAGCCCTCAGGGCACGTTGAGGTTCCACTGTCGAATTATACACACACACACACACACACATATATTTTAAACATAAAAACAGGGAGGGAGAATCTCAAGGTTGAGAAATTACTATTGGCTGAGGGTGAATCACAGGTGAAGCAACTTTCTAAAGTTAGCCTGTAAGTCAGATAGAAAGTGTGATTCAGATTTGGAAAAACCACTTAACTGCTTGTCATAGCAGAGCTACCTGAACATGCTTATTAAGACATTCTAGTTAGGGTAGGTACAAGATGATTTATCACACGTGCTTTCAGGATGAGAAAATGAAGGACACAGACCTAATGTGATATTCTAGCTTCAGGCTCAGTTGATGCTTTTAGGAGACTGTTTTGAGGATGATTAGTTAATAGTTGAGATTAGTTTTAGATTCACAGCGTTGAGTCTTTTTTTTTGGGGGGGGGGGTAAGCAAGTCAGGTTGTTTATGATAGGAGATTTGGAGAGGACCTTGAAGTCTAATTTGACCATCCATTAATCCTCAGACGGAAGTGAAAAACAAACAAATACAAATGGTACAAAATGATGTAATTACTTCTGAAGAATTATCAAAACAACAATAGTTGATATTATTAAAAATTACATTGAAATTCCACTGGCTCAGGATGCTGAGGAAGAAGGGTCACCAGTTCAGAACCAGCCTCAGCAACCTAGTGAAGTCCTAAGCAACTTGGCAATACCCCGTCTCAAAATAAAAAATAAGAAGGCCGATGTGATTCTGCAAACTGTATTTGGGGTAAAAATGGGAGTTCATAACCCAATTGATTCTAATCTATGAAATATGATTTGTCATGAGCTTTGTAATGTTGTGAACATCCAATAAAAAAAAATAAAAAAAAATAAAAAAAAATAAAAAAAAAATGGTGGAATAAAATAAATAAATAAATAAATAAATAAAAAATAAAAAAAAAAGAAGGGCTGGGAAGCCAGCTTGTGGTGCATGCCTGAAACTCCAGTGGCTCGGGAGGCGGAGGCAGGAAGATCCAGAGTTCAAAAGCGAGGTGCTAAGCAACTCAGTGAGACCTTGTCTCTAAATAAAATACAAAATAGGGCTGGGGATGTGGCTCAGTAGCTGAGTGCCCCTGAGTTCAATCCCTGGTACCAAAAAAAGAAGGGAGAATGCTAGGGATGTAGCTCAGTGGTAAAGCACACCTGGATTAAAAATCCCTGGTACAAAAATAAAAATTATATTTATAAAAGTCAGCCATTATGCTAATCTAAAATCAAGACAGATTTTGGTTCCTTGGTGTCTCTGTGGACATGATATTTTTTCCAATTAGAAATTTGTGGGCTGGCAATGTGAATTATAGGGTTAAAGTTTGGTTTAGATATTTCCAGTGGAGCAAAAAATTGTTACTCCTTTTTTTTTTTTTTAAACTTTTTTTTTCTTTAATATTTATTTTTTAGTTTTCGGCAGACACAACATCTTTGTTGGTATGTGGTGCTGAGGATCGAACCCCGGCCGCATGCTTGCCAAGCAAGCGCGCTACCGCTTGAGCCACATCCCCAGCCCCAATTGTTACTTCTTATAAAGTGCTATAATGATTTTTTTTTTTTGCCCCTCTGGGGATTGAACCCAAGGCCTTGTGCATGTTAGGTAAGTACTCTACCACTGAATTGCATCAGCCCCAACTCTTATTTATTTATTGGGCATTGGTGATTGAACCCAGGGCACCCGCTTTATCACTGAGCTACATCCCCAGCCCTTTTTATTTCTTATTTTGAGACAGGTCTTGCAAAGTTGCCTTGGCTAACCTCAACTTGTGGTCCTCCTGCTTCAGCTTCCCTGGTAACTGTGAGTAGCTGGGATTACAAGCTTGTGCCATCAACACAGCCTTTGAGAATTCATCTTTATACAAGTAGGTTTTACCATGTTAACTTTGCAAACTGCTCATTGATGGGAATCTTCCCTTCTAAGACAAAGTTTACTATAAATATAAAGATCTCATATTTTTATTTCAAAATGGGGAGTCAGGAAATTTGATCTGTGGTGCCAGAGGAGACCTGTTCTCTAATATTGCTTGGAGGACCAGAAATCCACAGGGACAAAGGGCAGGTCAAGTGCATGCATTTTTATGAATCTGTCCATCTGTCTCCCTCTTCCCAGCAGTTTTAATGTTTCAAGCCTTGCTGTTTATTCTAAGAGAATAATCAGCAGCACTTCATCTGTGGGGGAGCACATTACAAATGCAGACTATAAGTGAAAAAACAAAAAGAAACCCCTAGCTATGCTAGGTTTTAGGTAAATATTGTAACAACCCTTCTGTCATCCTATCAGGGTTGCAGAAAGCACAATGAAATGAATTGAAGTGAAAGCAGAGCTAGTATAGTCCACGCATACACCCAGAAGTTTGCAGTTTTTATTTTATTTGTGTATTTTTATGGGTGCTGAGGATCGAACCCAGGGCTTCACGCGTGCTAGGCGAGCGCTCTACCACAGGGCCACAACCCCAGCCCCTAGGTTGCAGCTTTTAGAACAAGCAAATTGTAGAAGAATTTTCATTTTAGAAAACTGACTTTTTCCCAGAGCTTTTGAACAACACCAGCCCTGGCCTAGGGACTGGATGGACAAGCCCGCCTTGCTCCACCCTTCCTTCTGGCTCTGAGCAGAGGTTTTTGCTTGGAGGATAAACACAGGGTTTCACCTAGCAAAGCTGGCTGGGGCTGGAGTTCTGGAACCTGTCAGGAGAACCTCACTGAAGAGCTGTGCCCGGACCCAGAGCCACAGGCCACCCACAGAGCTGGAAGAGCTGGGCAGGGGAGCTTGTAGCAGAAGCCCCATGCCAGCTCTTTAAAGCTAAGCCCTTTGAAAGCCTTTCTACTAGAGAGAAAGGCTCAGGGTTTCTTTTTCCCCTGGACAGGTGACCTCAGGTGAAACAGGAGCCATGGTCAGCCTCTTTCCCTCCTCTGTGAAGGGAGGATGACACCCTTGCAGCATTGTTCCTGAAGTCTGTCAGGCCTGACATATTGCCCAACACATAGATAATGCTCAACAGATTGGAGCTAGAATTGTTAAGATCATTCTGACTCCTGTGCATGCATCTTTGGAATGTCTGCCTCCCCCCCACCCCCACCCCATTGCTGTCCTTAGGCAGCCTAGGGGCCTTTCTATCTTTCATTCCCTCCACCCTTTATTTCACAGCTTTATGAAGGTTATAAGTTCCACACTAGAGAATTCACCCATTTTAAGTGTACAATTTAGTGACTTCTTGCGAATTCAGAGTTGTATATCTAATACCACAATTCAATTTTGAAACATTTCCATCACCTTCCTCCACCACCACCACCCATCGTTTGTCTCTTTGCTGTCTGTTCCCGTCTCAGCCCCAGGCAACCATGAATCTACTCTCCCTGTGGATTTGCCTATTCTGGACATGCCCTGAAAATGGACTCATATACTATTGGTCCTTTTGTGTCTGGCTCTTTTATTTACCATGATGCTTTCAGGGTTTATTCATACTGTGGAACATATCACACTTCATTCTACTTGTGGCTGAGTGTTGGTTTGGTGGTATGAATGGACCATGCTTGCCTGACCTGTTTGTCAGCTGATGGGCACTTTCCTTGGAAACAAGAAGTGTGAGACTGTGCACACAGAAAGTGATCAATCTCTGGAAATGACTAAGCTGAGTGGCTTCGGGCAGGTCATTTAAGTCCTTTGAATATAAACTCCATTGCTTATGATTGGGGTGAGGTTTTTTTTTTTTTTTATAGCTGTATCCTAGGATTGTTAGAAAAAAATCTAATAAGCCAGATATTTGAAAAATGTGTTTCATGTTGCTTCTCTCTGACCTCAGGAAGTAACTCTCAATTCTGGTCATATGGAGAAAAATTTGCAACTTCAATAATCTGACAATGGAATGGGTAAAGCTCCTGCATAATCCCCATGCTATTTCTCAGGAGATACGACTGTACCATGCACATGGTTCAGGCTTCCTCCTGATGGTGTGGAATGTGAAACATGCTTAGAAAAAAGGCATTACAGTAGCGGCAAGTTTTGCCAACGTGTGACCCTGGGCTGCACTCTGAAACACTCTTTCTCTGGTTGTGCTTTGTTTTCTTACTTGGAGATGGCACTAAGTGGTCAGATACCTGCAGGCCCTGGTCATGTGTCCGAGCTTTATTAAGAATGCTGCCTGGTGCCTTGTGCACCTGTCTCTTCCTTCTCAACCTGGAGCCCAGTGTCTATAACATGTAGATTACTCCCCACATCAGGCAGGGTGCCTTCTGTAGGACACTGCAGTCATTTCTCCCAGCCTCAAGACAGTGAGTGACACTTGCTCCTTAGGACATGGAGGTCACAATGCAACAGCTGGGATTGGGTGTCCTGGACATTCCCTTAGGGAGTAGGAATACTGAGTACTGAGGTTTGGGTGAGATTGGGTTATTGTAGGTACCCAGGACAATAGAAAACTGCTTGGAAATGTTTACTGTAAGCATGTTTTATTTTGTTGTGTCACAGGGAACCTAGAATGCACAAACTCACAACATAGATCTTGATCAAATGTTGTAAATGAGGAAGGTGCTATAGTAATTTGCAGGGTAGTATCTAGACAGGAGGAACCCATTGTCACAGTATAACCCTTGTTTCCTTTAGACATTTTTAAAAAGTTCTTTTTTTTTTTTTTTTTTTGAGATTGAGTCTCACTTTCTTGCCCAGGCTGGTCTTAACTCCTGGGCTCAAGCAATCCTCTGCCTCAGCTTCCTGAATAACAGAGGTAGGTGCTTGACTTTCCTCTCAAAAACTTTTACAGTAAGTGATGCAAACCTAAGCCTCCCAGCAGTCAGAGGTAAGACAAATGAGCAAAGAGGAAACAAAAAACTTTTGTAACAGAATTTTAAGACCACCTCCCCTTCCTCCCTTTTATGCCTCAATTTAGTTTGGAAAACATTTGCATTTGATAATCCAAGAGGGCCAGCACAGTTGTCTAGAAGTGGTATCAGACATTTCACTTATGCAAGAGAAATGATCCACTGAGATGCAGCTTGTAGTCTAACAGGGAAGGAAATTGGAAACCAGAGAAGAGAGGTGGATGTGTGAAAAGACCTGCATCTTTCTTGACTGAAATTTCACCAGGTGGCTCTTGGCATTGAGATAGACATCATTGAGTGGTATCAGGTTATAACGAATATTAATTATTTCTTTCACTTCATTTTTGGTGTCCCAGATCTGGCAGCTAATATGTGTGTGTGTGTGTGTGTGTGTGTGTGTGTGTGTGTGTGTTGAATTCGTGAACCATTGTGGGTGTTTCCACAGCATTGATGTGCATGGCTTGGAAGTGCTGTCTTCTACAGGGTCCTCTCTGGGGTTTGGGTGCAGTATATTCAAGAGTTGATCACTTTCTTTCTTATCACCCATATTTTCTTACTGGGAATGGAATCTGGCCAGAAAGTAAATCTGTTTGTTAATGTCTCTTGTCTGTCTTAAGAGCTTCCTTAGTCCTGTGAAACCACCATCACAGTCCCAGAATGAACAATAGCCATAGTCCCCTTTTGCCAGTTCCCTCTAGCCCAACACAGATGTGCTTTCGGCCTCTCTAGGTCAGTGTGCATTTTCTGGAATAAGTGTGAAGGGAGTCCTATTCAGGTATTCTCTTCTGGCTGGCTCCCTTCAATCAGAGTGATGATTTTTGAGGTTCACCCTTGTGGTAAGGATGAACCTCATTCTTTCTTATTACCATACCTCATGTAATTCACAGAGAGGACGTTGAGAATTTTCTCCCATTGCAGCACAAGTTCACATTCTTCATCTCCTGTTGCAGTGTCAGATGCAAGTTAGATGCTGGTGGATTTTCTTCCTTCCTTCCTTCCTTCCTTCCTCTCTTCCTTCCCCTCTCTCTCTCTCTCTCTCTCTCTCTTTCTCTCTCTCTCTTTCTTTCTTTCTTTCTTTCTTTCTTTCTTTCTTTCTTTCTTTCTTTCTTTCTTTCTTTCTTTCTTTCTTCTTTCTTTTTAAATATGGTGCTAGGAATCAATCCATGGCCTCACACCTGCTAGGCAAGCACTCTATCTGAACTACTCCAGCCCAACTTCTATCTTTTGATGCATAAGTTTCATTTGCAGTGCCTCTAAATGCAACTCTTAATGCAACCTTGACTTCACTTCCCAAATTTAGATAAGACCTGTTCTTTACCTATTAGGTCAGTCATTAGGGGCAAGGTCTCCTTTACTTTTTCATCAACAGAAGGGTGGTAGAGTAATTTGGAGAGAGAACCCATTGAAAGAAAGGCCTGCTTTCTTTCAGTGCACCCGTCCCAAGGCTTCTTTATATGTGTGTGTGTGTGTGTGTGTGTGTGTGTGTGTGTGTGTAATCTTTAAAAAATTAAAAGAACGTGCATATACTTACAGGAAGTCTTGGTATACAGGAAACATTTATACATTGAGCTCATGAATAAAGTCGGTTCCTGTTTCAAATTCCTTTCAATATATGACAGAAAACAAAAACTTTTAACCTCAGAGTTAAAATCTATTGCTGCTGCTATTTGCACAGTTGCTAAGTGAAAACAGATTCAGAATTCTATGAAATTGTTCAGATGCTGGCCTCTCTCATAGAAATCCGAGCTGCTGTTTATGAGGAGTTTATAGTAGGCTTCTAATTTAATGTAAAACTGCATGTGCCGTGGGGAAAGGGGAGAATAGAATTGGAGTGCATTGAGATACTGAAGGGTCTTTTGGTTGAGAAGTATGGGTGAGTCCCCCCTCACACTACTCTTTATACTTTTGTGTAATGTAAAACTTTGTACTGAATATTTTTGAAAAGCAGATAAATAAACATGATTTGCAAAACAGTTTTTCTCAATAGGGTTTCTTGAAAATTGAAAGTCTTTTGATCTCCTTTTAAAGAATTCTTTGTATCCTTCATGGCAGTGAAGACCAATAATAATGTGAATATGAAGTAAAATGCTATGCATGTGAGGACTTGATAATGCATAAAATCCTGTATAATGTGAAGAACTGTACTTGCTTTTTGATTTGGTTCATTCATCTTTTCCCTTGGTCTTTTGTTATCATGTTATAATGAATGATAAAGTCCCTGTAGAGTTTGTGACTTGGGCCATGTTGGAAGAGACAGGAGAGAGCGTGGGTGTAGGGTAATTGAGTTTTTTTTTTTTTTTTTTTGTCTGCTTTGTTACCCTGCTCAGCACCGGTCCCTTTTCTGCATTATTCTCAAGGGTTAGTAGTCCCCTCTACCTGCCCAAGGTCACCCAGCACAGCCTCAGCATTTGAGTCTCCCTAGAGCTGAGTATCTGGCCTCTCTGGCCATACTTTAGTGAGTACTTTGGAATGAGTTATATGCAAAACTGATTCCAGAGACTTGAGTGCAACAGGCCATTGAATTGAGTCTTTTGATGTTCAATTATCCACATGTTGTGTTGTGACGCCATTGTGTAGTGTCTGCTTATTATAGTAATCTGGCAATTTATGTAGTGAACACAGTCATAAACTTGTCATGTATGACTTCCTCGGTTTCTTTTCATTCTTGCTACAGCAACATAAATTTAGAGAGTTTGGATGATTTTCCTCTATTGTTCTACTTGGTGGTATCTTTTTTTTTTCTTTGTTGCACCCAGGGCTTGGTGCATGCTAGGCACATACAATTGATGCATTTTTATTACCCCCACCCCCCCCCAAAAAAAAAACTTCCTAAAGATCCACTTGGAATTGAGAGAGATTTCTCCAGAACGCACTCACATCTTTTCCTTTAACCGTGGCAGGTCTGCCTGTGCCTGCCTGTGTCCTTGTGAGGTATTGGCTGTGATAAGGCATACAGTGGACCACTTCTGATGGTCATTTGTGAACACAGTGTCCCTGGAGAGCCAGTCTTGAGCCCCACTCCCTCCTTTAGTCTGAAGCCAATACCTCGTTTGATGAACAAGCAACCATCTATGGCTCAGGGCTTTCAAAGGAGACCCCCCACACACACACCACAGCCCACCACCACCAAATGAAAGGCTGGAGGGAGCTAGGGAGGTTTCAGGCCAGTTGTCTGGTTGTTTGATTTTCGCACAAACGCTATCCTAGAGGAATGCTGCCCGCCCCTGCATTCCACTGGTGGCCAGGAACAGGCCTGGCTGTTTCTGGCTGTCTGCCCCTCCCTTTGCTCCCCTTCACTGCCCTCTGACCTGGGAGGCTGTCTCCGGGAGGGCAAAGGAGCCTGGAACTGGCCCCCAGATCTGTCTGGAGCTTCCCTTGCTCTGACGTGGGCTGCCCGTCAGAAAGGCTGGGTGCAGTTGGCAGGTGCTGTTTCCTGTATGTCGTGTTTCCTGGAAGTGCCTGTTAGGGACTCTGGGCTCAGAGGGCAGTGCTGGTCACTCTTGGGGTTGAGCATTTTATGACCTATGCAAACACTGGTACCTGGGCGTATTCTCATGTACCCCACATCCAGGTTCCCCCATTGTTAGTACCTCGTGTTGCTATGTTCATCTGTCCAAGCCATGGCCCAAGGTGGCGACATTATTTATTGGTAACTAAACCCCATCTTGATTCCCATATCCTTAGCTTCCCCTCATCCATTTCTGTCCCAGAATTCCATCCAGGATACAAGATTCCATGTAGTCTTCTGTGCCCTTAGGTTCATCTGGGCTGAAATAGCTGCTCAGTCTTCCTTGTTTTTGAGTATCCCAGTCCTTCTGAGATATGGGAGACTGCTTCTCTCCTGGAGTTCGTCTGATGATTTTCTCATGATAGAGTGAGTTTGGTTTTGGGGGAAGTGGAACACAGAAGTAAAAGCCATTTCATGTCACAAATATGTGAGATATATACATAAACACACACACACGCACGCACACACAATTTTATTTTGATTTTCCAAATTTTCTCCCCCCCCTCCTCCTCCCCCTCCCTCTTTTTTTGGTGCCACTGGTAGAACCCAGGACCTTGTGTGTACCAGGCTGTTGCTCTACCCCTGAGCTACATCCCCAGAGCTTTTTATTTTGAGAGGATCTTACAGAGTTGTCCAGGCTGACCTCAAACCTGTGTTCCTCCTGCCTCAGCCTCCCAAGTTGCAGGGATTAGAGTGCACACCACTATACCTGCCTCCAAGTTTTCTTAACTGTAAGAATCAAGATTTTTCACGTTACCTGTTCTTGGGAAAATTTCCATTAGTGATGAAATTCTTTTTTATTTGTTCTAATTGGTTAAACATGACAGTATGCATTTTGACACATCATACATAAATGGCATACAATTTCTCACTCTTCTAGTGTACACGATGTAGAGTCACACCTTTTGTGTAATCATATATACACATAGGGTAATGATATGTCAAAGTACCTGTATTCTTCCTTAGCCCCTAGTGATGAAATTTTTTTATGAAAAAAAACTAATTTTCTTCTGAAAGCACGCTAATGAAGAAACTTTGTTAAGTGGAATATTTTTGATATTGAAAATTAAATGCAGTGGAGGTATAGTAGATTCATGGAGCTAATTATCCCAGAGAGGAAGGTCTGCTGAGTGTGTCCTGTGGTTATGTTGTCTTACTCTATATTAGTCTCTATCCTAAAAATAAATATTTTAGGTTTTAAAAGAACATTTGAAACTCCTAGGTGAATTGATCTGCTGTGGTCACTTTACTGTTACTTCTGCAAAGTTACATTGTTAGCACCTTAAACTTTATGGTGTTAGGTTTACAAGTTAATATATTTCTCAAGTGCAGGAGTTGGCAAGCATTTTTTTTTAAGAGCTAGACAGCAAATGTTTTAGCTTTGGGCAGTCGCCTGATCTCTACCCTACTCAATGCTGTTGTAGCAGTTCCAGGCAATATATGGATGAATAGGTGTGACTTTGATTCCATAAATTTTTATTTGCAAACACAGGTGGCAGGCTATAGTGTGCTGACCCTCACTCTAGTGAAAGTGTTTGCTTCTTTTTTCCTTGTTTTTGGTTTTTGCTTTTCTTGGAGAGTCTGTCTCATTTGGTAAGTATTTACCGAATTTCCTCTGATTTTTAGGCAGCTAAGTGCACTGTTGCTAAAGAATGCTTTGGAGTGAGTTAGACCCACCCAGTAAACCAGCCAAAGAGCAAGCCTGAACAGTTAGAGGGGGTCTCAGTTCTGCATATCATCTACCCTTGATTCCTGTAGGACTGGTTTTTAAACTGCAGGGAGGGGGTCATTTCAAGCTAATGGACCTACCACACCAGCATTTCTGTTCTTCCTGGAAAACAATGGCTTTTATTATCTCTAGTGGTTGGGAAGGGCCAACAGGGTTTGGCTTCAGGAGTCAAAAGACCCAGACCCTGGAGTTGACCCTCACCTCTAGGCACACCAGCCCTCCTGGCTTTCCCCTTATTCTTCTTCCCTTCCTTCCTGATTTGGCTCCTCCCAACTCTTGCTCTCATCTTCTCTGCTTCAGACAGCCCCCATTGTGAACTGAGAAACATTATTCCTAGCAGCTCCAGCATACAGCCCCTTCCTCTGAGTTGTGTGGTATGAACACAGCTACGTGACCCACTGCTGAGGTCGAGAAATAGAATGTTCAGGGCTGGGGATGTGGTGGAGCACTTTGGACCCAGGGTCTCCTGCATGCCAGGCAATCAGAAGAGGGAGAGGAGAGCGGGAGGGGGAGAAGGAAGGAGAGGATAGGAGAGGAGAACATTGCTGTTGATATTCTAGGAAGGTTTGTGCTCCCTCTGCAAAGATGTGGCTCTCTTGAATGTTCATACCATAGGTCTACTCTGTGTCTAACTTTTTCTTGTAAATATTATTTTTGTGAGATTTATTCCTTTTTGCCAGTGACAGTAGTAATGCATTCATTTTCTTTGCTGTGGACACTTTATTTTTTTTAAAGGGTACTTTTGAAAACTTACTGGCCTTAGCCTTCTTGTGATCCCTTTTCATCCTTCCCCAGAGATTAGCTGTCTCCAGCACAGATTTGGCATCTGTGTTGCCTTAAAGCTCCTGCCCGGCTGCTCTGTGGCTGGCATCTGCCTTCCAGGAAATTCGTTGTTTCCCCACAGCCACTTTGCAACTGTTTCAGAAGAGTGTTGGGATTCACGCTAGCTGCTTCTGGGTTTCATTTCACCTAGGTTTGCATGTTTGATGGTTGTAAAGTTTGGCAGGGGTGAGCTTATAGAGGGAACCTGGACTCCAGGACACATTAACTTCCCACTTTTAGAAAGGCAATCCAACTGCCAGAACACTGTCTTTGATCTGTTGGTTTTTCTCATTTTGGTTTGTTAAGGCTGTTAAACATTTTTATTGTTCTGTGCTTGTGTTGGCTTCAACTCAATATCCATGAAACCAGACAAATCTTGTAGAATAAGCCTGGCAAACCAGACTTATAACCTGCAGCCCCCATGGAAAGGAATTAGACCTTGAAATTGTTGTAGGTCAGACTCTATTGGTCCTTTAGTGATTGGTTTGTTTTTATTATAAGATGAGTGAGCATATTATATTGTTTGGGCCAGGGGATCAGTTTAAGGACTTTCCGGGTTGAAGGCCTAGTCTGCCTGATAAGAGTGTTGTCTCATAAACAGTCTTTTGCTGTGAGTGACCTGTGGTGTGTTGGAATGCAGCATGTGCCAGTGGCAGGTGGCATTTTTTTCTTGTTGTCACAATAGCTATGTGAATTTAGAAATGGCCTGAGAGTAACATTCTTCTAAGTTATTCAGCACAGACGAACACAAGAAACACTGGTGTGAGGGTGACAGAATAAGTTGAAATCCAAAGAAAGGGGGAAGTGAGGAGTAGGGGAATAACAAGGGAAAGATTTTTATCACGAGAATAACTGGTCAAACAAGCAGTGCCATAGCATGTGCTGGCAGTTGCTCGGAGGTCTTGGGGCAATCCTTGGCCGTCTCCAGCACAGTACAATGTGCATGATACCTGGGACTAATTTTATGTAGTTCTGTTGTCCTTGCTAGCAGATTTGGAGCTTGCATTCCCATGTATTGCTAAATGCTTGTGCTGAGGTTCCTTTGTAAACTGCTATACGTGACATTCTCTAGGTCCTGGATATTTACAGTGTCTGCTGGTTTTTTTCTAAGAATTTCTTCCATTCAGTTTACTTATGCCCCAATGAAATGGTTGTGTTCCCCCCCCCACCCCAAATCATTGGTTTTTTTACTTTTATTTTTGACATCTGTAGCTGCTCTTCTCCTTACCTGCAATTCTCAGGAAAGAGGTGGAAGGAGGGATATATTATAGATTTAACATTCTGGGGACTGTTTGCCAAGTGCCTGAAAAGCTTGTATAATAGGGGGTTAATAGTACCCCTGCCTTATGCCAAATGCTGTGTTTAGTAAAAGAGTTAGTGTTGCTTAAATCTGTAAATCTATATTTATAGATTCCCCAGGGAATGGCTCGGTCACAGAGCAGCTCAAATATGTGTATTCCCTTGTGGATATTTTTGTGACTGAAATTAAGTTGGTTATGTGTCAAGAAGCTTGTTCTAAAAGTATTTAAGTGCTAAATATCTAGGAACGAAAAATCCCTTTGCCCCAGGTATATCAGGAGAGGAATTAGGAGGAGGAGGAGCCTTTATAGGCTGATTTATGCTCTACCTCTAATTAGCTATGTGACCTTGAGCAAGTTACTTCATATCAGAGCTGAATGAATAATCTGTCTGTCCTTTGACCAGTTTTTTCTTTTCTTTTCTTTTTTTTTCCTTTTATTTTTTTTATTGGTTGTTCACAACATTACAAAGCTCTTGACATATCATATTTCATACATTAGATTGAAGTGGGTTATGAACTCCCAATTTTACCCCAAATGCAGATTGCAGAATCACGTCGGTTACACATCCACAATTTCACATAATGCCCTATTAGTAATTGTTGTATTCTGCTACCTTTCCTATCCCCTACTATCCCCCCTCCCCTTCCCTCCCATCTTCTCTCTCTACCCCATCTACTGTAATTCATTTCTCTCCTTGTTTATTTTCCCATTCCCCTCACAACCTCTTATATGTAATTTTGTATAGCAATGAGGGTCTCCCTTCATTTCCATGCAATTTCCCAAATAACCCAATCAACAAATGGGCCAAGGACCTGAACAGACACTTCTCAGAGGAGGACATACAATCAATCAACAAGTACATGAAAAAATGCTCACCATCTCTAGCAGTCAGAGAAATGCAAATCAAAACCACCCTAAGATACCATCTCACTCCAGTAAGATTGGCAGCCACTATGAAGTCAAACAACAACAAGTGCTGGCGAGGATGTGGAGAAAAGGGTACACTTGTACATTGCTGGTGGGACTGCAAATTGGTGCGGCCAATTTGGAAAGCAGTTTGGAGATTCCTGGGAAAGCTGGGAATGGAACCACCATTTGACCCTGCTATTGCCCTTCTCGGACTATTCCCTGAAGACCTTAAAAGAGCAGTTTTTTCTTTTCTTCCTGAAATTTTTTATCTAAAATCAGGGACATTCAGGTACATCTGGATTAAGGGATGGTTTAAATCATGATGTATGCTAAGAACCCAGATGATACCTCCATGTAAGCATTTGGTGAAAGGTATTCTATGTTATTCTTAGAACATGTAGATTCCACTTGTTTACTTTGATCCACCTAAAGGGCCAGAGCAAATGTATTCATTCATGTCACTCCCCTCTGCAATGAATGACCCTGTTTCCATCTGCCAGGAGCTAACAGTATAGGGGGACCTGCCCATGTGTCTCCCAGAAGATAGTGCAGAGGAAATGCAGTGTATGGGTGCTAAATATCCATCCCTCCCTGGCTTCCTGTGCTTCACTGGTCTGGAGTTCTAAACTGGCCAGGGAGGGAGGCTTCTATAAGCAGCGGGGGCAATTGTGCTGTAAGCTGGATGCATCTAAGGGCCCAATTAGATGGAGCATTTACCTTGGTAGTTAGGCCCAGATGCCATGAGGAGAGACAGCTGGTGTAGGCTAGCAGGAGTGATCCATACGGTGGCTTCCCCACTCCCCAGCTCCACTTCCCCCTCTGTGAATCTTGCATCCCTGTGCAGCAGCTTCCTAACCCTCCTGCGGTGACTTGGTCAAGTTAAACACACTTTTCCACAAGATGACTTCACAGCCACCCACCCATGTGGTACCATTGCTGCAGCTTCCCTAGGAGGCTGCTGGTAGCCATGAGGCACAAGCTGGGCAGGCATGACTGGGAGTTTGGAGCCATAAACCAATGTCTTCTCTGCTGAAGGATCACAGAATCAGTGGCCTAGAGTTGTCTTTATTGGCCCATGGATCAAGGGCCTTCTGCAGTCAATGGAGGGCTGAGGCCTATTATCTCCTCCCCACTCCTTCCAGGTACTTAACAGTAATACGTCCAGTTAACTTCCTTTTTTTTTTTTTCTTTCTTTTTTGTATGCATACACACACAGACACACACTCTCTAAGGATTGAACCCAGGGTGCTACATCCCCAACCCAGACTGGGTGTTTACAGTGGTATTGGTTTAAAACTAGCATCCATGTTTGCCAAGACTAGAAGCAGAACCTTTGATATGCTTTATATCACTGTTTCTTCTGGTCACTGTAACTTTCTGTTAATTTTTTTCTGCGGACCACGTTGCTAACGGCCTTCTCAGTGTCTATGACAACAGAAGAAAGGCCACATCACTGGAGCTCTGGTATGCCTGTTTTTGAATCTTAAAAAAAAAAGTGAGTTGTGAATTGGTACCTGCTTCATCAACAACTCTCATTGTTGCTTCATGAGAGTTCATCATATCTTCAAAAACAGACCACCAGGACTGGGGTGTAGCTCACTGGTAGAACTCAGGCCTAGCATGAATGAGGCCTCGGTCTTGTCCCTGGCAACACACACAGAGCAGACAGTGGGCCTGTGTTTGCTGTGTGCTTGACTTCCTGACTCACACTCCCCTTCCCCATTTCCTTATAAAGGGGCTCCTCTGCTTATTGTTGGGAGGTCTTGGCAGAGTGGTCCCTGCTCCCTCCACAGCCTCTGAGGGTCAGCCCAGGTGGCTGTGGCTCCTGTTCCTGCACCATCTATCTTCATGATCCTCTTTTTGCCAACCCCTCACCCCCCTTTCTTCTTGCTCTCTCTTCAGTGCTGGGGACGGAATCCAGGACCTTAAGCATGCTGGGGGTAGTGTTCCACCACTAGTTACACCCCAACCCCAGTCTTTTCTTTTAAATCAAACTCTTTATTTTGAGAAGATAGATTCACATGTAGTTGTAAGAATAGGGAGAGATGCCCTGCACCCTTTACCTGGCTTTCCCCCTTGCCACACAAGAAACACTGATAACATCACAACTGGGAGACTGGTGTGGCCATAGTCAAATGGAGAACATTTCCATCCCTGCGTGGATCCCTCCTGTTGTTCTCTTTTCTGGTCTTGAACTCCTGGACTCAAGTGATCCTCCTGCCGCAGCCTCCTGAGAGCTACAGGTGCACCACTGTGCCTGGCTTAGGATTGTGTTTTTTCAATATCTTACATAAATGGAGCTGTACTGCATGAAACCCTATCACAGTGGGTTCTTTTCGTATGGCAGGATTCTCTGGATTTGTCCAAGTTGTATGTTCTAGTAGTTGATTTCTTTTTATTGTTGAATGTCCTTCTATACTTTTCACCTGCTGAAGGACCTTGGGCCATTCTTTTGTCTCTCCAACTCTTTGGTCTTTGTGTGAGAAAGGAAGGAAGGAGGAAGCTGGTAGCATATTACCCAGCTTCCATGGGACCCTGGCATCCGCCCTAGCCAGTCTCTCTACCCCAGACATGTTGCGCTACTTTACTCTCTGGAAGTAAAGTAGTCCTGTAGGCTCCTTGATTATAATGTATTCCACTTTGCTTTTGAAAAATGAACTTTTAGAGGTGCTCTCAATCAGAACTCTCAATATCAAGTCCATCACCCCTGTGTTAACTAGCCATGGGGGCAACTGAGATTTAGATCATGTGATGCTGGCCACTTAGACATGTGGCTTCCTTACCTGTTGTTATAGCATTTTCCTGTGAAGTGTACATGTGCTCACATAGACACATACAGTGTGTTCTCTGTCAAAATATTGCAGTTTCCCCATATTGTATGTTTTTAGTTTGTACCTTGTGATACCACCTCTGCCTTGCTTTTGTATAGATAGAATCTTCCAAACCTTATTATGTTGTAAAACTCTGTTAATCAATTATCAGCCATTTGCACTGGCTTAGAGTGGAGGATGTTCCCCAGGAGACTGAGGTCTGTTTTATCACTTCCAGCTTTTGGTTGTGAATTAACAGGAGTTTACTGTATTGGGGGAGATCATTCTGTTCCTTTAAAGAATTATGGTCTGGTGGCAGGGAGTATAACTGTGGTAGAGTGCGTGCTTAGCATGTGTGAGGCCCTGGGTTCCACCCCTAGTACCACAAAAAAAAAAAAAAAAAAAAAAAGAGTTATGGTCCAGCAGGAAGGGCATACTCATTAAAAGCAGCCTCTCATGAAGTTGATCAAGATATATTGGAATGCAAGGCATGACTAGTAGTTGGCTGAGCAATTCAAATGCTTTGGAGAAGGTTAGTGCCCATGAAAAGGTTTATGGAATGGTCTGAAAAAAACTCCAAGCTATCTCCCGGCAACACATTCAGCCAAGGCTTTATTGAAACATTTAATGAACTAGATTTTTTTTTTTCTATGCTGCTTGTTTATGAAAGGTTGGGTGTGTAGCTCACCCAGTAGAGCATTTGTATAGCATTCTAGGTTCTATTCTCAGTATTGCATGTATGCATAAGTAAAGGATCCACCACTCTTCTTTGTGCTTTGGGAGGACAGTAGGTACCAAATGTACTGTCATTTGATTCTAGAACCACCCGCAGGAGTTTTTCAGCGGGGATCTGTTAGGCTTCTTCTTGTTTTTTTTTTTTTTTTTTTCCTTGTAGCATCTGAGACTTTATTCATTTTTGTTTGTTTGTTTTTTGTTTTTTTGTGGTGCTGAGGATTGAACCGTAGCCTCATGCTTGCTAAACAAGCACTGTAACACTGAGCTATACCCCCAGCCCTTTTAACTTTATTATTATTATTATTTTATTTTTTTTTTAAAGAGTGAGAGAGAGAGAAAGGGAGAGAGAGAAAGAATTTTAATATTTACTTTTTAGTTTTCGGTGGATATAACATCTTTGTTTGTATGTGGTGCTGAGGATCGAACCCGGGCCGCACGCATGCCAGGCGAGCGCGCTACCGCTTGAGCCACATCCCCAGCCCTAACATCATCATTATTATTATTATTATTTTGAAACCAGGGGTGTTCTACCACTGAAGTGCCAGCCTTATTTATTTATTTGATACTGAGGATTGAAACTAGGGGTGCTTGACCACTGAGCCACATCTTTTGAGACAGAGCCTTGCTAAGTTGCTTAGGGCCTTGCTAAGTTGCTGAGGCTGGCCTTGAACTAGCGATCCTCCTGTCTTAGCTTCCTGAGTCACAGTGATTACAGGTGTGTGCCACCCTACCTGGCCTAAAGTTTCTCTTTTATTTTCACCACCTTGAAAGCCTGCCCTCAACTGGGTCTGCTAAAGGCTTTCTCCTGTTAGGCTCATTCTTTTCCTTGGTCACAAGTTTAAAGACTATTGAGTTTAACCAACAGTAAAATTGATTATAGTCACAAAATTTTAAAGCCACAAAAGATCTTGAAAATAAGCCAAGATTGAGCTGATCATTTTATGGATAAGGAAACTGAGAACAGCAAGGTTACTGGTTGGCCCCTAATGTGTTTTTGTCTCCATGGGGAAAGCTGGAGATTTACTCTGATCCTTCAGTCAGTGGGACCCGGCCTGTGTATGTTTTCAGTGATAGATGATAGAGACCTACTATGTGCCTCATGCTGCTGACATGCAATTTAAAACAAACCAGAAATGTTATTATCTAAAGCTTAGAGAGTGTACTTCTCAGTGGGATTTTAGGTTTTTTTCTTTTTAAGAGGAAAGCCTATTTTTATGTTTCTTGGGTGTAATAAACCTAGCACCACCAGCTCACAGGGAACCCATGGTTTCTGCTATAGGTAGGAGGCAGAAGCATCGCACGGAGGGGCCAAGCACACCAGTCTCCCTGCAAGGATCCAGGAGTGGGACAGTGGGAGGGGTGAGATGAGCCTCCTTGGGGTCCAACTGTGGATTCTTAGGAAAGCTGGAGCATGGGACAGCCTTGTCCCATTCTGGAGAATTTCACTGGCCACATCAGCAGTTCTTCATATGCATCTTCATAGGCTTTTTCTTTAGCAAAAAGGGAGGGTGTATTAGTTATCCAGGGCTTTCATAACCAAGATGTACAGTAAAACTTCTGGAAGTCAGACATCTAAAGTCAAGGTATTAGCAGGGCCAGTCACCTTTTGGAGGTTCTAGGGGAGGATCCTTCCTTGCCTCTTTTAGCTTCTTTTAGCTCCGGGCATTCCTTGCTCTGTGGATGCCATCATTCCAGCCTCTGCCTCCGGCTTCACATACTTCTCAGCCAGGTCTGAATTTCCATCTTCTTAAATGTTGACCAGCCATTGGATTAGGGCCACCCTACTCCAGGATGACCTCATCTCAGTTACGGCTGTAATGATCCTGTTTCCTAATAAGGCCACACGCACAGGTTCTAGGGTTAGGGTTTCAACATCTTTTTTTGGTTATACAATTTAGCTCATAATAAAGGGTATTATATTTTTCTTGAGATAAAATCTGCATACAGAAAAGTGTTCACGTTGTAAGCATAGACCTTGATGGATTTACACATAGTGAACCACCCTTGTAATCTCCACCCAGATGAAGGAGTAGAAGAGATGGTCTCAATAAAGACCATCTCATACCCCACTCCTTTTAAGGAAATCCTGTGTTGGAAGGCATTTTCCCAGTGGCTCGTTAGTCTTCTTTATGCCTTTTAGGGTTAAATCTGACTCATCCTTGACACTTCAGGCCATATATACTACTATATAATAACCAATAATGTGAGATGTCTGTTATGAAGCATATCATCCTAAAACAAATTTCGTCTTCAGTAGGAATTAGATTTAAGTCAGAGGTTCTGCCAAAGGTTCCTTGAATGAATCAATCTTAGATGTGGCCAGTTACACCCTAAGGGCAGAAATGCTGCTCTCATCTGTCTTTACCACTGTAGGAGAACACTGGGCTCTCAGTCAGGCCTTCTCTCATGGTTCCATTCTGAGTGCCTTTTCTATAAGATGGTTGGTTTGTGTAGGTGACTGTCTTCAATGGGTAGCAGGAAGGGACTGTAGCCAGTGAGTGCTAGCACTGTGTCACACAGTCTGAGAGAGCTGAACTTCCTTGACACCAGCATGCTGAGGGCACCCAGACAGGGGTTGGAAGTCCCTCTCCCTTTATTCTATGCTTGCTCCCATTTCAAACCCATACCATTCTTCCTGTGCTGTTCTTGTGAAAATCACACATGGTAACTGTCACAGCAAGTCACTTTATCTTTGTGATCCTTGGTTTGCTTTCCTGTAGAGTTGAGAAGGAAATACTTGCCTGACCTCTTCATCTCTTAGTTGTTTTAAGAGCTGGGATCAAAGCTGGCAGGCAGGATGTTTAGAACCGTCGCTGTAGTGGATTCTGAGAAACCAAGCAGGGAATGAGTGAGGAATTCACTATGAGCAATGCAGGGTGACTGTATTGAAATTGGGACCGTACTGTGGAAAGTTAGTTACATCGTTATTGAATTGATGAGCAACAGAATACAGGGAACCATGGGAATCATACCACAGTATTGCAAAGTTCTCTTCAATGACCCCCTCCCCTATACTGGAGACTGAACTCAGGGGTGCTTTACCATTGAGCTTTTTGATGTTTTATTTTGAGATGGGGTTTGTTAAGTTGCTGAGGCTGACCTCCAACTTGAGATCTTCCTTCCTCCTCCTTTAGACTTCTGAATCACTAGGACAGGTGTGTGCCACAGTGCCCTGCTAATGATTTTGACTCTGGCTCTTATGTTCCATGTCAGAACCAAAAACCACATTAAAGAATACAGTGGAGATACTGAAATGTTCCAGGGCCTTTTTTCCTTCTAATTTTTTATATGGGGCCTTGCTATACTGTTCAGACTAAGCCTTAAACTCTTGGGCTTTAATGATCCTCCTGCCTCAGTCTCCTGAGTAGCTGGGACTAGAGGTATCTTGCCATCACACTCAGCTCAGAAATTCTATTCTCGTCTGTGGTGAAAAGTATCTATTGTTTCCCTTTTTCTGAACACAGTGATAAATATCCCTATAGTGATCCTAATAGATAAATGTATTTATTATTTTTCATCAAAGTTTGTCCTTGAAAGAACTGAATGAGGACAGTTCAGGAGATTGGAATGGGACGAGGTTGTTGCTAAAGATGGCTTTGGTGCGTCCTGGAGGTGGAGCTCCTGGGTATATGCTTAGTATGCACAAAACCCTGAGTTTGATCTGCAGCACACTATGCACGCACGCAGGCTTTAGGAGGAATGATAACTCCATCCTTGATTTGTGCAAGTGTGGGGTTGGAGTGACGGGTCATCACTTTACCTTCCTCTGCAAGCTGGACACACACTTTACCCACTGTTTTGTTTGCTACGTGGGATTGAACCCAGGGGCATGTAACTGCTAAGCCACATCACATTCCCACCCCTTTTTATTGTTTATTTTGAGATAGGGTCTTGCTCAGTTGCTTAGGGCCTTGCCAAGTTCCTGAGGCAGGCCTCAAACTTGCAATTCTCCTGACTCAGCCTTCTGGTTGCTAGGATTACAGGAATGTGCCACCACATCCAACTTCACCCATATTTTATGCCGACTGATGAATAATTCAGTATTTAAATTGGGATGAGGGGACTGGGGTTGTGTCTCAGCGATAGAGCGCTCATCTAGCATGTGCAAGGCCCTGAATTCGATCCTCAGTACCACATAAAATAAATAAATAAAATAAAGGTATTGTGTCCAATTACTTCTATAAATAAATATTTAAAAAAAAATTGGGATGAAGTAGAAGTGACTCCTAAGCAAGTCTTGCCCTCCTGGTGGGAGGTGTCAGCCTCCCCCTACCCACTGAGCACATAAAAACCTTGTTCAGCTGATCCACTTTAGCTGAGGCAGAAGTGCTACTGTGTCAGAAGAATTAGAAATTTTAATTCAAGCCATTTTTTTTAAAAGAGTTAAGTATTATTTTTTAATTCCAAAACCATGAATGGGAGAAATAAATATATCTCTGAGGAATTAAGGTTTTTCACATCAGAATTGGTTGCTGATTAAACCAACAAAGGGTTTCTGGTTTTTGTTCAGTCTTGTCCTGTTTAGACTGCTGTAATCTTAAGGACTTTACTATTTTTAATTAGAGGATTTCAAGTTAGATAATAATTTGGCTATTTTTGTTTGATTCTAGCATTGAATTGGCCTGAATACTAGTACTGATGAGATGATGAACTGAAAAATCTGCCTCCAGGTCCCTCTGCTTGTGAACTTGGCTCTCCATATCCCTTGGTTCTGCACCCATAGATTCAACTAGCCTCAGATAAAAAAAAAATTCAGAAAAAAATTGTCTGTATTGAACATGTACACTTTTTTTCTTGTCATTACTTCCTAAGCAGTACAGTATAACAATTATGTACACGGCGTTTACACTGTGTTAAATAATATAAATGATCTAGAGATGGTTTAAGGTCTACAGGAGGGTGTGTATAGCTTGCCTGCAAATAGTAAGCCATTTTATTTAAGGGACTTGGGCATCCTCTTACTTGGTCCCCCATGTATAGGAACAACAATTTTTCTTTGCCAGCAAAGAATGTAGGGATTGGATAAATGCAAATGTCATACTCCATTGTAACTGGTAGATTTTTAGGGCAGATACAGTATATCTTGCTCTTTTTCTCTTTTTATGGTACTTGAGATTGAATCCAGGACCTCACCCACACTAAGCGCGCACTCTATCACTGAGCTGCGCCCTCAGCCCAGTATGTCATATTCTTAAAAACACAGAAACCACAATATATCATTGTTTTTCTTAGCTTATTTTTTAGATGCAATAATACATTTTAACCCCTCAGTGGTTCTTTTTTAACTACAAAAGCAAGCAAAGTTTTGCTGTCTAGGACTGTTCTGTTTATTGGTGAGTTTTAAAAAGTATAAACATTAGGAGAAAAATTATTTGTATTGATAAAAAATTATGAACCATTCTAAAATATAAGTGTTTTCTGAAAAGAGTTATCAGTTGTCCTAACCAACGTCTCCAGCCTTCCTAAGAGGATACTGGGACTCCTGGATCAGCAAGTTTACTCATGCACCCGCAGCTCCTGGGGCTGCTGCATCCCCAGGCATCCTGTCTTTGTTTAAGCCCAGAGAAAAGGGAAAGGGTAGTCCTAGATGTTTCTGCCCTTTGAGTGGAAACAAAGGTTCTCTGCTGCAGCCCCCAGCTGACTTCTGCTGTCCTCTCTTCCTCCTTCTGTAGGCCACCTCACTGCAGGTGGTGGGGGGTTAAGGGGGCAAAGGGAGGATGAGGTTCCTGCAGGCTCTGTCTCTGTGGTAGAGAGCCAGGCCAGCAGCCACCGTAGATTGACATTAGTGATGAGGGAGGGAGGGGGCATCACTTCCAAAAGATGCATGAAGGAATCCCAGAGAACTTGGGAATTGATTGAAGCTCTGAAAGAGGTCAACTTTGGAGAGTCAGAAGGTCGCAGGTTAGTAAAGTCCAGGACAGAGAAGATAGCACAGGAATGTGGAAAAAACTGCCTTGGTGACCCTAACATAAAGGGGGCTGCTGTTCACATCTGAGAGTAGGATGTGACTTACCCAAATCAGAGGATGCCAGTGGTTGGTTACACATATGTGACCATCAGACATGAGTATTGGTGGGAGGGGGTGGGGTGGTAGGCTGGTGGTCAAGTGGGGTAGGGGAGTGTTTTGTTTTGTTTTCTTTTCTGCTGTTGAACCCAGAGCCTTGTGCATACCAGGTAAGCGCTCTACCCCTGAGCTATAACCCCAGCTTGGGTTTTACCTATTTTAAAAAGTGAAGATTGCTAAAATTTGAGGAAAGAGGGAGTTTATTCCTCCAGCATCCAGATTTTTAGTTGCTTTAAACAAATGGAAAAGCCTGTCTACCCTGGACAGTTAAGCCCCATGGTACTAGAGGGTAGCTACACCCTGTGATGGCAGGACTCTGCCACTGCCCACAGGGCTCACTGCTTGGGCTGTGTGTTTTGTATGCCCGGCCCCTGCACTCATGTCAGCCCCTTACTAACCCCAGGAGCCTTTGCCTGTGCCACCCAGAACTCCTTGTTTTTCTTCCATTTCCTTAGGCTCTGCTGACTAGGCTTTACAACAGGAATCACTGAAGAATTTTTCAAAAGGGAAGCTAGCCCTTGTGATGAGTGAGGTCATCCATATTTTACACACGAGAAAGATGAAGGCTTGTAGGGGATGTCTCCGAGTTCACTCCAAGGAAAGGTGAGGGATTCTCGCGCTGTTCCCCCTTGTTAATGCCTCCTAGGCAGCATTGGCTTGTCTCAAGGCCAGAATTGCCTTTGAATAGTGGTAGGATGTGAATGCCCATGAAAAATAAACAGCCCTCTGTGCAGAGGAGCAGGGAGACTATGTTCTCGCACCCAGCGGCTCCGCTTCCTGTTTCTTGATTGCATATCTCTTTCACATTGTGTTTTCACTTTGAAAACTGTAGATTTAAGTAATTCCAGCCATCTCTATTTAAGCAGGCACTCAAATGACCAGACTCATACATCAAAAGAGAAAGGGGCAGGGAGCAGGGCAGATCTGTGTTCCTAGATTGGCGGGAAGCCTGCTTGAGGGTCTTGATGCCACTAAAACCTACTTGAAAGGGCCATGATGGTGTTTTTCTCTTTCCTCCCATGGTTGTGAGATGAAAGCTGGGCTTTAGACAGGAACTCTGCTTATCTTTGCTGGTTCATTTCCTCTCTCTTCGTTCTTTCCTGAATTGTCGCCTGTTACATTGCACTGGACAAGTATATAGCACAGGAGGAACAAAGATGGGCTTTGGGCTTTGTCCTTACAGAGATGGCAGTCTTATGGTGGCAAGAAGCATAAGCACGTTAGGAGCAGTGGCTGGTGGTGGTCCACAGAGGAGGGAGCCCTGTCCCATAATGGAAGCTCAAGGGCCCACCTGGGGTTCTAAGGACTGAATGGGGGCAAGCCAGAAAGAGCATGTGCATGTCAGTGATGGGGATGGATGGTGTGGCCAGAGGAGATCTGGTAAACAAAGCTTTGCAGTCAAGAAAGACCACTTTCTCTTAGGAGGAAGGACAGAGGCTCATTGTTGCAATGTGTGATGTTTAGGCAGGGTTGATGGTGTCCAGAACAAGGCCTGTTTTGCATGGGAATGACAAACACTGTGGTTTGCCATTGGTTAAACACCATGGCCCCCACCTGGCCTGACCAGACTAGTCTTTTGCAGAGGATTTGTGTGAGGCAGTGGCCGCCTGCTTCCTCCATGGTAAAAGGTGCCTTTAGAAGCAACTTGGTTTTGTTTTTCCTGTTCCACATGAGCCTTTCTGACCATCTCTAATATGCCCTCCTTCCTCTAAAGGAGTGGTTTCCCACTGGGGTGATCTTGTGCTCTAAGAGATATCTGGAGGCATTTGTGGTTGTTACTTCTGGGCAGGATGGGGGTGTTGTGCACTCAATACTAGCTTCTAGTGGAGGTAGGCAGGGATACTGCTGAACATCCAAAAGAGCACAGGACAACCCCCACCCCTGGCAGTCAGTCATTGGCCTTAAAGTCCATAGGGCCAAGGTGGAAAAGCTTGATCTAAAGTATTCCACTGTTTGGTTATCCAAATGCTGTTGGTCATTGTAGCCAGTGTTGAGCTATTATAGATGGTACTGATACAAATATTCTTCTGTGGGTCTTTTGGTTAATCTGATTTGGCCTTAAATGTGTCCTAAAGACTCATGTGTTGAAGCTTTGGTATCCCGCCGGTGGTGCTATTGGGAGATGTGGGACCTTTAAGAGGTGGAGCCCAGTGCGAGGGAGTTAAGTCAGTATAGGTGTTCCCTTGAAGGAGATATGGGACCCTGGCCCCTTCCTGACTCTTTCTTTGCTTTCTGGCTGCCATAAGTTAAAAAGATTTCCTCTGCTAGGTGCCTCTACTATGAGGTACTGCCATGCCACAGGCCCCAAAGCAATAGGGCCAAAGGACTGAAAGCTCTGAAATTCTGAGCCAAATAAAACTTTTCTTCCTTTAAATTTATTATCTCGGGATTTTGTTACAGCGACCAGAAGCTGAGTAACACATACTCATTGGCTTAGTTCAATTTGTTGTGTCAGTTTATGCATCTACCAAGTATGCAAGATTTGCAGAAATAGGAAATAGTCCAAATATCCCTGGGCAGATGGATAGATAAAGAAAATGCAGCCAGTACACATAGTGGAATGTTATTCGCCTCAAAAAGGAAAGCAGTCTTGTCACATGCTGTAACATGAGTTATGCTGAAATGACCCAGTCGGTCCCAAAAGACAGATGCTCTATGATCCCACTTATATGAGCAATCTAGAATAGCAACTGTACAGAAACGGTAAGTAGAGAGGTGGGTGCCAGAGGCTGGGGTGATGGAGAATGGGGAAATCAATGGGTATGTTTTCAGTTTTGTGAGGTAAAAATGTTTTAGAGATCCCTTATACCACAATGCAACTGTAGTTAATGCTACCAAATTTATATGATTTTTTTAAAAGCACAATTGAAATACAAAGAGAGATAGATGTGCTTTTCCTTTTGGGCATCTTGTACCTAGTTACATTTCTGGAGTTTGGACATGTTACCTACGGCACTTGTCCCATGTTGCCGGCTGCATGGTCAGGCTGAGCCCACAGGACAGGCCACCTCTTTCCAGAGGTCAGTCAGGCAGTAGAGGCACTTTGAATATTTTGGGGCAAAGAGATTCTAAAAGGAATAAAGTGATTGTGATTGTGGGAGAAGGACCACAGGACAGTGTTGGAGGGTCCCACACTGTTGAGTTACTAACTGGTGTATTTGAGTAGCTGCCCATCAGTTTGGGGAAGGGACACTGTAGGGAGCCCAGGGAAAGCCCAGTCTTGCGTGCATCTGAGCCGGCATCTCCTGGTGGGCTTGTGGTCATGGTTGGTTTGTCATAGGACCCCGAACTGGGAAGAAGAAGGGGATGTAGAACAGTGGGGTATGACAACATGCCGATGCCTGCCTGGGCACCTCTTGCCCTGTGTGACTGTGATGTGACTTCTGGCATATATTGTCTGCTGCGTCACTTTTGCCTGCCATTCTTGGGCACCTTCCTCTTTTGACCAATTTAATGAAGAACCCTACAGGGACAGAAATTCTGGAAAACATAGTTCCCATTTTTAGCAGGGTGGCTGGACACTATACCTAACAAATAAATACTTGACCTGTGCAGATGGTGTACTTTCAGAGGGCCAGCTGGGGAGATGTGCACACACTTTTAAAATTCATTGTTAGATTGTAAATACATGACATTTAAATCTATTTTTTTTTTTTTTTTGGTACCAAGATTTGAACCCAGGGATACCCAACCACTGAGCCACATCCCCAGCACACCCCCCCCCCCTTTTTGAGACAGTGTCTTACTAAGTTGCCCCGGGCATTACTAAGTTGTTGAGGCTGGCTTTGAACTTTTTTTTTTTTTTTTTAAAGAGAGAGTGAGAGAGGAGAGAGAGTGAGAGAGAGAGAGAGAGAATTTTTAATATTTATTTTTTTAGTTTTCAGCGGACACAACATCTTTGTTGGTATGTGGTGCTGAGGATCGAACCCGGGCCGCACGCATGCCAGGCGAGCGCGCTACCGCTTGAGCCACATCCCCAGCCCGGCTTTGAACTTTTGATCCTCCTACCTCAGCTTTGAGTCACTGGGATTACAGGCATGTGTCACTGTACTCAGTTTCATTTTATATTTTAAAAAGGTGTTTATATCTCGAAAATTTAACTGCCCTTTAAATCATGTCTTTTCTTTTTTCTTCTTTAAATGGGGAAAATGTGACCTGGTTTCTACCTAATCCACTTACGCTACACTTCCACAAAATGTTCCATTTATAAATTGCTACTTTCTGTGCTCTCTCTTTCCTAAAATGCTGTAGTAGGTTAAAAAAAAGGGGGGGGGATAAAACATTATATTATGTTTAAAGTAAATAGTGAGAATACCTAGGATAACTAAGCTTTGGGATTTTGTTTTGTCTTCAGTCTTACATAAAAGAGTTTAGGAACCACTCTACCTAGATATCTGGGAGATTGTAAATGGAGAGCTCTCCCTTTCTAGTAAACTATTTTCCTAGCAAGAACCTGATAGTGTGTCACTGAATCTGAGAGTGAAATATCTTCCACAAGTGTCCAGACTCAGTTTGGACATAAATAAATTATAACAATAATAAATAATTTGTAAATAAATACACTTGTACAATGCTTTGGAATTTGCAACATGTTACTTTCATCTCTCTGATTATCCTAGGATATAAGACAACTAACTCTTATCATCACTTTTGGGTGACCAAACCAGTACTAAAGAAAATTAAGTAACTTTCCCCAAGTCATGTAGAGGCAAGTCTTAAGTATCAGATCATTCCATCTTTTTGAAGCCTTCTAGGATACACAGTCCCTACCTCACCCTGTGATCTATTTCTTCTTCTTTGTCACCAGGGTGCCCTGTGCATGTCTGGTATTGCACTTGTCTCATGGAATCTGTATCAGTCCAGTTCCAGTTAGGAGACAAACCACACAGTAATTGAAACAAGGAGTGTTTAATATAAATGAAGACAAGATGAATTGACCAAATCTCACCATGCTCACTTGTTAATTGTCTGTACTAGAACAAGCTTGAGCAATTGCTCGAGGGGGAGGGACCGTGTGGCTCACAAAGCAAAAAGTATTTATTTATTCTGTGGCCCTTGATGACAGTTTACTTGCCCCCACTGTGAAGAATTGTTATCTGGATGCAATGGTGTGTGCCTTAGTCCCAGCTATTTGGGAGGCTGAGACAGGAGGATCACTTGAGTTCAGGAGGTCAACGTAATAAGAGGCCATCACTAAATAAGATAGTCAAGAACAGTGACAGGTTATTACTTATTATTTACTCATTATTAACTAGTAACAACCACAGGTAAAGAGAGCTCTTAATTCCCCACCCTTGATATTTATCTCTTCCTAAATGTACATACCCTTTTTTCCATGCCCTGGGTTTCATCTGTTTACTGTAACCTTTTAACGTGCAATGATTTCTGTAAACTTGTACTCCTGGTGTGTGTGGGGTCAATCAAGCATTTTCAATGGCCAGCTTCCACAAGTAGATAAAAATTTACACTGCATCCTCAGTTCACGAGAATTCATTTGTTCTCTATTTTCATTTATACTGTTTACTTTACTCTCTGTGATTTTATTTTGCATTTCTCTAATTTCTGAAGCTATTAAGCTTCTTTTGATTATTGAAGACGTATCTCCTATTATAAAGTGACTCGAGTCTCTCACCTTTTCTTTGGCATTCAGGTCTTTTTCTTGTTTTCAGTATTTTGTTATATATGAGGCAATTAGTTTCTCCCAAGCTGTCACTTCACTTTGTACTCTTTAACTTTGTCATCTGGAGAATATAAGTTTTATTTTATTATATCCCAGTTTATGAATTAAATATTGTTGGTCTAACTTTGGAAGGGGACGGGGAAGAACTCTTAACAGTACAGGCATATAATAAAGGAGCAGGCACTGACTACCTCCAGGACCGAGGCAGAGCACCTGAGGAAGGGAGCAGTCTGGAACTGTGACCCGAGATCCTTCCAAAGCCCATTCTCACATCTCATTGGCATGTGTGGACTGTGGTCCTCTGGAGAAATTCACTGAGGGTTCTAGGCCAGCTGGTGAGCCAGCGGGAAGCAGACTGGGCGGTGGGTGGGGCCCACTGGAAAGCCACCTGAGGAACTGTTATTAAAATTCCCTGGGGTGCCAGTGGAACTTGGTAGGAAGCCACCTAGCACCACAAGGCCCCTGGCCTGCCATGTCCCTCTGAGGCAGGCAGAGAACACGTTGGAAATGGAAGTGGGAAGCCCCTTCTTCCTTCTGTGTCCCTCTACTGCCCCCTGCTGACAACACTAACCCGGTGCCAGTCACAGGCTCAGGAGAAATGTTTCCAAGTCCCGACCCAGTATCACAGCGCCGGCAAGGAAGGCCACTGGGACCTGAATCTGGGCTTTGGAGGGGCCGGGTAGTGTGGGCTGTGGATCTCTCCCTTCCTTAGGCGTTCCCCTTCAGGCCTGGAGGTAGCACCTTCAGCTGTGAGTCCTGGATTTGGAGCTGAGGCAGTGCTCAGCTTATAAAGGAGTTGGAGTAGATTCTCCTTAAGTAGATTCACCTCAGGATTGTGGCTTCCTCTAACACACTGTGGTGTTCAGGGAAGGCTTCCTCAGTGATGCTGTCTGTGAGCTGTCTCTTTGGGGGATCTTGGCTTTGCACTGTGGAGTCTGGTGCAGACTTGATATGGGCTTTGCTGTGTCCTGAGACCCTCAAACCAAAGCCAACTGGAGAGGAGGCTCACAGCTCTGGGCTTTATTCTGCTCCCTGTGGAGACTGTGAGTCCTTGGCACTGCATGCATGCTCCTCTTTGGTTTCCTATCCAGTTGGGCTGGGTGATGGTTCCACCCCTACCTAGTTCTCACCATAAGTCCTTGAGCAGTCAGTTCCATTTGGCTTACTCATTGCAGTCTCTACAGCCTCCATCTCTTCTGCTTGTCTTGTGAGGCCCATGACCTCCTCCCTTGCTGTTTGTTGGTAGCCACATGCCCTCCTTGCACCTGAGCTGATCTTCAAGCCATGGCTTCCCCTGTGGTCATCTCCCTCGCCTCTCAGCGTTTATCAACCAGCCTGGCTCTGTCTCCTTGTCCAGACCACATTTGCCTTTCTATGTCTTGTAGGTGTGTGTGTGTGTGTGTGTGTATGTGTGTGTGTGTGTATGTGATATGACCAGCCCTTATTTAGGGGAGGTATGAAAAGATTGACCTTGTCTTTGTGTGTGCGTGTGTGCGCGCACGCATACACGGTTGCGCCAGGGATTGACCTCACATGCCGAGCACATGCTTTACCACTGAGCTACACCCCCAGCCCCTAGACCTTGATGTTCTTAAGCTCTGGACTAAATACCTATTGGATTATCTAGTTCCAAAACATCTGAGGTGGAGTCTTGGTTTATTTTCCTCTCTTTTTTGTGTATTATGTTTTTTCTTGCTTTTTTGATGTTGTTTGGTCACCTGTAACGAATGGAATTATTTTTTATTTTCATAATTAAGATTTTGGGGGCTGGGGTTGTAGCTCAGTGGTAGAGCACTTGCCTAGCATGTATGAGGCACTAGTTTCAATTCTAATCATCACATAGCACTTTATGTTTTATTTATTTATATCAACAACTAAACTTAAATTAAGTTAAAAGAAAAGAATTTCTAAAAATAAGTGACAATTAGGATTTTGTTGGTTGGGCTGAGGGTGTAGCTCAGTGGTAGTGTACAGGCCATGGGTTCCACCCCCAGCACTGAAAAGCAAAAACAAAAACAGTGACTAAAAATAGTTTATGGGTTGTTTTGAAGATCAATACACAAGACATTCCAGTTTGTACACAGTTCTTAATGTTCTCTTCAAAAATCTAAAGTGCCATGTAGTTGTGATTCTTTCTAAACAGGAATAAATTTCCAACTTAAAATCTGAAGCCAAGTTTGCCTAAAGAGGATATCAGGAAGCAGTCTCTTCAGATGTTGATAAACTGTTAGGTCATAAGTTATCATTAATACTACAAACTCAAATTTTCTTTTTTTCCTTTCCTTTTCTTCCCTTCCCTCCCTTCTTCCTTCTTCCTCTCTCCTCCTCTCCCCTTCTCTCTCTTTCCTACCTCTTCTTTCTTCCCTTTCCTTCCCTTCTTTTCAGTAGGAATTGAACCCAGGGTCTCATGCATGTTAAGCACCTGCTTTACCACCAAGCTACACCCCCAACCCCAAACTAAAAAGTTCTATCCTTTGAAGCATATTAACAAAATGATCAGGAAAATGGGCTGCCCTTTAGGGTACACGTATTTCTGACCAGGAGAGGTAGGGTGAAGGGGCAGGTTCTTTAGGAAACAATTATATTAAAACAACAGCAGCAACAACATAGAATTAGAAACCACTTAAATTGTTCGGGATGTATTAAATGTACATTGCCAGGGGACTTTGTACTACAGGGTATAAAAACTGCACCTCCTTATCTGTGATCATTTAACCTGACACTCAGGATAAAGCCTTGCCAAATTCAATATCCCTCTGTTTTCTAGTTGTACCAACAAATAAACAACCAGATGACTTTAACCTCTTAAAAAAAAAAAAAGGAGAGAGAGAAAAAGAAAGCATTTGTACTTTTTAAAAAAGGGGCAGAGGTGAGGCAGGATTCTCTCCTTTAAAATGTTTCTAAGTTGGGTGCAGTGGCAGACACCTGTAGTCCCAGCATCTCAGGAGGATCTTGAGTTTTAGCAAGGTCTGGGCAATTTCGCAATACCCTGTCTCAAAATAAAAAGTTGCTGGGAAAGTAGCTCAGGAAAAAAATAAAAAGTTTCTAGAGCCACTAAAGACTCACATTTATGAAAGAGTTGGTAAATATGTTCCTCTGGCTCCAGGAAGGGAGATGGGGAATGCTGATGAATCAGGGTATTGATGTTAATCACATTACTTCTTTCCTGCTTCATCATGGCTACAGTCTCATTGATGGTGGTTTCTCCTTTTTTATAGATAGAGCCTGAGTTGGCCCTTTGCGCCCCTTTCCGTGTTGTCTGCACCTTCCTGTCTGAAGATGCATCCTTTCCTCTTGCCTTTTTGGCTTCATTTCCATGTGTGTCATCAGTTTGGCAGCCTCACCGGCCTCCTCTGGGCTCTCCTTTCTCTGCCCCTCAGGTGGAGTGAGTGGACATTCCTCTTGGGCATCTTGGCAGTGCTACGTGCCTGCACACCAGAATCTTTGTGAATCAGCGCTGCCTGGCTTCTGCCTCTTCTGCTGACCCAGCTGCTGGACCTGCAGTAGGAAGCCAGGAATTGCTATTCTTAGTCTTGACACACTGGGCAGGGGTTTTTATTTTTCCGTGGGCTCTCTGTTATCAGAGCACAAGTGGATGAGGACTAGTCAGGTTATTTTGTCATCTGCTGCCTTTCCTGGATGAGTCAGGTTTCCTTTCTAAAGGAACCAGTCTCAAGAAGAATGAGTAAGAGAATTAAATTAAGCATAGTAAGGTGACTTCAGTGATTGTCCTGTCTAACAAAAGGCCTGGTCATAGTGTGAGATTCTTCTCTGGAAACTGGAACCATTCTCACAAGCGTCAGAACTAATAAATTGCAGGTGTGATTCATGGGCTTTGAAGTATGTTAGTCTTAGAAAACAAAGTTGTTCATGCATCTTTAATTTTGATCTCTGGTCACTGTGATCTTGCAAATCCCTCAGGCTCGAAGTCTCCCAACACTATGGATGAGGTTGCTAGGTCTTCCTTCACCTCCTCACAAGCCTTGCTTACCTTAGAGAAGTCCTTTCTCTTTCCCGCCTTGGTTCAGAGCCTTGTTTCCATCCTTCAGGAGTACCAAAGACTTATGCATTGGTACCCATGAGGCTTATCTTCCTTGCTTTTTTTTTTTTTTAACTGTTGCCAAAGAAATTCATTCTGAGTGTAACTACAAGATTAATTGTCTAGAAATGGAGGCTTTCACCAGAAGTTTGCTCTCTCATTGTTTGCCTCCTGTCATTGGCTCCCTCTGCCAGCACAGTAGTTTCCAGATTCTGACTCAAGGTCCAGTTCTCAGTCTTCTCATTTTCTGCCCTTATCTCCACACACCCCTGCGCACACAGAATTACAATTACACTGCAGTCTGTCTGGTGACTCATCCCTCAGGCACACCTCAGCTTTCTGCCTTGCGGCTTTCTCAGGTCAAGACCTCTTTGGAATGTCCTCCCCAGTCTACCTCAGCAAGCTCATCCTTTCCAGTGGCTGTTCGTGGTGCTTTCTGTTCACAAAGCCTTTTCACATCCATCCCAAGGCAGAGGTGGACCTGGCTCCTTACATTCCCGGTGTGCTGGACATGGTTCCTTCCAGTGCATGGAATCAAGGTTCCCTATAGGAATCCAGATTCTTTGGCCTGTGTGGGTCTTCTTCCTTGATTGCCTGCATCACATGTTCCATGAAGTATGAAAATGTTTGTTCTGGAAAGGACTTTCATAAACTGTTTTCTTTCTGCTGTTCCCAGGGAAAAGATTTTTAAAAGAGCAGTGAGGCATTCTGTATGTTTCAGGACATTAAACTCTTAATTGGGGCCATAGAGGTGAGCTTTGCATACAGAAATACCAATTAATAACTAAGAAAACAGTATGCAGCTCCATCTATGAACTTGGTGCTTTGTGTCTGTGCATGCCCACAGTGAGTACATGGACCGGTATGGGTGTGGGTTAATTTTTCTCCTGGCTTTGCCCAGGGACTTTTTGGAATTAGAACAAGTAAAACTAAGGATTTTTCTTAGCGACTCAAGAAGGGGAGTGCTCCATGATTGACTCTTAACATTCTACAGACATTAGACAGTCACAGCCTAGAATAAAATAAGCATCATTTTGAATTCTGTAATGCATGTTGTATTTTCCATGGGAAAGCTGACAGTTATAGTATTCTCCTATGAAAAACAGTACCAACTTAGGTTTGTTCTTCATCAAGTTCAAGCCTAATTAGCTAAACAGAACTTTAGAGTTAGATGTGTCTAGAGCATAAAGTTTTGCAAACTTTTTCATTTCTGAGTACTTTCTCCATGAGTACAATAAATATCCTAGAGATACTTGGCAAGGAAGCCATTGATGGTGATGGGTGTTGGGATACTACTTTATCTCCCAAATCCAGACACTTTTGTTGGGAAATGAAGGTGGAGTATGGTTTGAAAAGGCAGGTGGTTATTTTGGAAAGTGATCTTCATTACTAGTGGAGGAACTGTAGGGAGCTTTGCAGATGAGAAATAACAAGATATTATCCTCTCTAGTGTAGGTGAACAGAGTCCTTAGTTGGCAGTTCTCTGCAACCGTCTCTTGTTACAACAAGTGTTTGTGAGAATGAGACTGAGAACCCCAGCTGTAAAGGTTGAGTCAGACACAGGTAATGTGCCTGCTTCAAAAGTATCCCAAGATCCTGAAAGTCTCTAGCCATCATGGTTTTGCCTAAAGATTTTCTTGTAATACCCAGATTCATATCAGGGAGAAGGACCCACTTGTTTTGCACATATTATTCTTACACTGTGAAATAGTTTTCTTGTTTTTAAATATTGAGGAATGCATTTTTTTCATGGTAAAAGACACATCAAATCCTAGCCCCCCTGCCTTTTTTTGGTAGCAGGGTTTGAACTCAGGGGCACTCAGCCATTGACCACATCTCCAGTCCTATTTTGTATTTTATTTAGAGACAGGATCTCACTGAGTTGCTTAGTGCCTTACTGTTGCTGAGACTAGCTTTGAACTCATGATCCTCCTGCCTCAGCCTCCTGAGCTGCTGGGATTACAGGCATGCACCACCATTCCTGGTGCTATTTTTAAGTATATAATTCAGTGGCATTAATTGCAGCTGTATACCCATCACCAGTGTCTGTTTTGAGAACTTTCCATCCTCCTAAACTGAAATTTGTTGTCCATTAAACACAGACTCCCCATTCCCTCCTCTTCCCTGTCCTTGGCAACCATCCTTCTACTTTCTGTCTGTGTTGGACTCCTAGGTACCTCATGCAGTGGAATATACAGTATTTGTCTTTTGTGATTGGCTTATTTCATTTAGAATAATGCCCTTAAGGTTCATCCATGTTATACCATGTAACAAATTGTTCTTTTT
Source organism: Spermophilus citellus (assembly GCF_964194105.1). Lineage (NCBI taxonomy): Eukaryota > Metazoa > Chordata > Mammalia > Rodentia > Sciuridae > Spermophilus > Spermophilus citellus. The sequence goes on from NC_138190.1 coordinate 5,003,868, forward strand.
TAAAAAAGCTGAATAATACTCCATTGTGTATACATACATACTAGATTTTACTTATCCATTCATTTGTTGATTGACATTCAGGTTGTTTCCATCTGGAATGTATAATTGCTTAAAGGCAAAATCAACACGAGGTTGTTTCTCAGCCCACCCCTCATGGTCTTGGACATCTACTGGATAAAATGGGCTCTTTATCAGTATTCTGCAGGGTGACTTTAGTCAGTGACCCTGAGTGACCCAGCTTGAGTGTTGGGGGTCCTCCCTGGAGCCAGCGTCACTCTCCCTTCATCTGCTTCATGTACTTTGGGTTAGGGTGAGTTTCCATGACTCATTTATTCACATATATCTTTGGAGTACTCTGTCTTCCACTAATGTTGGGGGCCCAGGATTATTTCTGGGTATTCAGCCATCCTCCATGGTCTGTTTTCTGACTGGACATTTTCTCTTAGTACTCCTCAACCCCAACTCCAGGCTTTAAGTGCTTTTTATCATTGGTTACCCAAGTATAGACCATCTTTCCCTGGCCCCATCCCCAGCCAGCCAGCTGCCCACTAGCCCTTCTACCTGGATGGCCATTGTATCTCTTGCATGGGACCTGTCAAAACCAGGTGCCAAGTGCATCTTGACTGAGATGGCTGAGAGTGCACATTTGGGCAGGTGGATATACTTAACAATCTACCTGCTAGGACACTGGGATAAAATTATCTTGATTTTTGAAGCCAGTTGTGAGTGGAACTAATTGCTTCATATTTTTGTTAGTTCTTCCAATTTTGTATATGTATGGCACTGACTTGCCACAAATAATTGCCTTTTTGGGAGTAGGGATGGGTACCTGGGATTGAACTCAGGGCACTCAGCCACTGAGCCCCATCCCCAGCCCTATTCTGTATTTTATTTAGTGACAATGTCTCACTGCGTTGCTTGCACCTCACTTTTGTTGAGGCTGGCTTTGAACTCATGATCCTCCTGCCTCTGCTTCCTGAGCCACTGGGATTACAGGCATGTGCCAATGCGCCCGGCAAATAATTGCTTTTTAGCCTCAGAATTTAGTTGTTCTGGGATATAGGATTTCAGGAAAATGTGTAGACTCATGGCCCAGGCTTCCATTGTAGGCTATTTCATGAGCACTTTGGGCTGAGTTTTGGAGAGGTTATCCTCAGGTTAACTGAGGCCTACAATCATGGAACCCTGAACTTTCAAACTACACCAATGATCTGGAAGCATCTCTTACATCCCTATTGGGTTTCTTCACAGTTTGTAAAGCTTTGAGAGGTAAAACAGGAGTTGTCAGACCTTGTTAGAACTATTCAACTAGTAAGTATTTTTGCCTTTTTGGTTCATAGGACTCAGTGCTGCCCGGTAGCAGTGTGTCAATAAATAGGTGTGGCTCTGTTCAGGTAAAACTTTAATTGTGAACAACAACAGCAGAAGCAGGAAGGCAGCTGGTTGGATTGGGCTCACTAGCCACAGTTTGACAACCACTTGTACAGAAAATAGGCTTATCAACTGAGGTGAATTGCTCAGGTAGACTGGGGAGAATTGCTACTGAGTTGTATTATTATAGTATAAGGAAATCTGGTTAAGATCAGTCTTTCTCAGGGTGAAAATGATCATCAAATGGATGACATTCAAGCCTGTTTCTTTTTTTGTGTGCTTATGTGTGTTTGTGTGCACAGTGCTAGGGATCAAACCAGTATATGCGCACATGGTGCAAGTGCTCTACCATTGACCCATACCCCCAAATCCACATTTCAAGCTTTTGAAGAGCCATTGAAGACATATTCAGAGCACACTGTTTAGTGCAGTGTAGTAAATATCTTAGTATAAACAGCTTAGTATAATAATCTGACTAAGACCTTTATAAAAAAACAGATGGTCATTGCTGGCAAAGGTGGACAACTTGGAACCTTCATGCACTGCTAGTGGGAGGTGTTGCAGTTGCTTTGGAAACTAGTCTGGTAGTTCCTCAAAATGTCAGACATAGTTACTGTAGGACTCAGCATTTCTACTGCAAGGTCCATTATATGACAGAAATGGAAAAAGTGTCCACACAAAAATGTGTACACCAGTGTTCATGGCAGCATCGTTCTTAATATCCCAAAGTAGAAACAACTTGTTTATTACCTGATGAATGGATACGCAAAATGTAGCTTATTCATACCATGGAATTTAATTCAGCCATAAAAATAAATGAAGTACTAATGCATGCAGTAATATGGATCAACCTTGAAGGCATTATGCTAAGTGAAAGAAGCCAAACAGAAAAGGTCACATACTTCACGATTCCATTTATGTGTATTTTCCAACCTGGACACATCTGTAGTAGACACAGAAAGTCCCTTTATAGTGATTGCCAGGGCCTGGGGGGGGGGGGGTTGGAAAGTGGTTGCTAATGAGCTTGAGCTTTCTTATGGGCTTAGAGAAATGTTCAGAAATTGGTAGTGGTGATGGTTGTACAGTTCTGTGAATAATAAAAATGGTCCAAAATTTTTGTTTGGATAAAGGAAATCTAGAAAATGAATCCATAATTTTGGAGTCCACATTTTTATTATGATTGTTTCTGAACTTTTCCATTTCCTTCAGTGAACAGCCTTCCACTTCTGTGGGGAGGCAGACCAGGTAATGGTTGGGTGAAAGAAGCAGTGTGTTCATGCATCACTGGTCTGCTCGGTAGGGACTTGGTCAGCCTCAGGGGCCCTGGTCATTCCAGACTTCCTGGCCCCAAATGGGTCCTTCTTTTGTGGTAATCCTGAAGCCAGTCTGGAGGACCCATGAGCTGCATGTACCCCAGGGCATGTAGCATTTCTAGCTGCATTCCGGGTTCTTAGCTTTTTCTCAGGAATCACTTGCTCCTTGGTGAGGCTCATGGGATATGTTTCTTTCTCTGTTACAGATTGAAGAAGGAAGTAAAGCGGCAGCTGTGGACAAGTTGCTGGCTGGAGACGAGATTGTGGGCATCAATGACATTGGTCTCTCAGGGTTTAGACAGGAAGCTATTTGTCTGGTGAAAGGATCCCATAAGACCCTTAAGTTGGTGGTCAAAAGGTAAGATCTGTGCCTCCTTGTGTTTACCAAGATAAGCAGAAGTGTCTGTCCCTTCTATCCCTTCTACATGGTGTAATATTTGCATATAGCTTTCCCATGTCCTCCTGTATGCTTTAAGTCGTGTCTAGATTATTTATAATACCTAACATAATGTAAATGTTCTGTCAGTAGTTATTATATTGTATTGTTTAGGGAATGATGGGGGAAAGTCTGTAGATCTTTAGTACAGATGCAATTTTTTGTGTATGTAAACACTTTTTTTTTTTTTTTAAATCCATTAGAAGTTAGGGATGCAGAAACTTGGAGGTGAAGGGCTGTGACTGTATTCCTTGGCAAAGGATGAACCCAACACCAAAATTTTTCTTTTTTTTTAAATTAAGTCTATTGAGTTCTTGTATCTTTTCTTGGATAATACGCAGATTATTTTCTTTGCAGATAGAAAGCTATGCTTGTGCTCCCAGTGAGATGAAATGTTGTTGCCTGCTGTTGACACAAGGTGGCAGGCTGCTGATTTTAGTTTTTATGCTGGGAAGAAAGGGTGCTTCCCAGCAGCTGGAGGCCTAGTACTGTTCTGAGGTCTGGGGGAGCAAGATGCTTATTCTTACCAACTAAATTGTTGGTAGGAGCGTGGATATTTCTCAGCACTCAGGGATATGATGCTTTCATACACAGGGACGAACATGATACTCCTGGGCACCACCCAAGAGCTTCTTAGAAATCGTTCTCTACATTTTGTATTTGGCTGATTCAAAGCAAGTGTCTGCATGTCCTTTTTGACAGAATTAATACATTCTTTCAAAGGCTGACAGTAAAATTTTTTTTAATATTTAATTTTTAGTTGTAGGTGGACACAATATCTTTATTTATTTTTTTTTATGTGGTGCTGAGAATCAAACCCAGTGCCTCACGCATGCTAGGCAAGCACGCAACCACTTGAGCCACATCCCCAATCCCTGAAAGTAAATTTTAATGAGTAAATTGAATCAAGCATTTATTTCAACATTTTAGCACAGACTTGAAAACATACTCCTGAAGAGAGAGAGAGAGAGAGAGAGAGAGAGAGAGAGTGTGTGTGTGTGTGTGCGCGCTTGCGCTTTGTTTGCCTCAAACAGCATCTAAGGTGGAGGTTCAGAAATGAGGAAGTGAATATGTTCCTTCATTTATCTGCCTCATCTTTAAGAGGTGCGTGCTATTCCTGAAGACCCTTTCAACCAGTCCTTGTAACTCATAATGGCAGTTTCTGAGCCTTTGAGGGGAGGGGAGTGGGCTGTGAGAGGCGCTGGCATTCCTTGGGGGCCACTTCATTAATGCTTGGAAGGCAATCTATTGATTCACTTAGACTCACAAGGGATGTGATGGGAAGAGAAGCTTATTTTTGCAGAGGTCAGATGTGTTTAGAGCCATCTCTGTGGATCATCCCCCATCCCCCAGACAGATGGCAGTTTTCCTCTTCTTCTGTCTCCTCTATCCTCTTGGCTCCAGGCTGCCAGAGCCTTTAAAACATAGAAACTCATTCTTTGGTTTCCTCTGACTCTCTTTGGTGGAGAAGACAGCTTAGTCAACACAGTGGCCAAGTTTTGTGTCACCAGGGTCTCTCTGTGCATCTGAATTCCTAGCTGGGGAGTTTTGGAGTCAGAAGATAAATACATTGTGAACTTTGATAGACATTCTAGAGACCTCAGATCACTTGTTTTTCTGCATCATATCTTGTACAGGGTCTTCTGTTTGTTTTTTTTCTCTATGAATGTGATAGGTGAAAAATTGTTTTTATCACGTATGTTTGAATTTCTGTCACTATGAGTGAAACTGGGCATCATTTCATGTGTTTAGAAGTACAATATGTATAATTCTTTTTTCAACTAGAGGTACTATAATGTGAAACCTTTTCAAAGGAAAGCATCAGTGCCACCTGAGAGGGAAAGAGGAGGCCACAGGGCACCTGCTGGCTGATTTAGCTGGGTAGGTATTTAAAAGACTCTCAGGAAAGGGACCTAAACTTTTGCCCTGAAGGACTGATGGGAGCCACTATGTAAAACCCCCACTTTGCATTTCACAACTCAGTTTCCTTTAAACAAGGGGAGTACAGATTGTGAAGTTTACATAGGATTTAATACTTTAACATGTAGAACAATATGTAAAAACAAAAGTTTATTCAAACCAATTTATTTTCAAACACACTTTAAATAACATACTCAGATGTTTTAAAATTTATCAAAATAATTTGTATAGGGCCTGGGATTGTGTCTCAGTAGTAGAGTGCTTGCCTAGCATGTGCGAAGCCCTGGGTTTGATCCTCAGCACTACATAAAATAAAGATATTATGTCCAACTACAACTAAAAAATAAGTATTAAAAAATAATAATTTGTGTTACTTTATAATAATAGATGTAGGGTTTTTTTTTTTTTTGGTACCAAGGATTGAACTCAGGGGCACTCAACCCACTGAGCCACAACCCCATTTCAAGACAGGGTCTTACTTAGTTGCTTTGTGCCTTGCTGTTGCTGAGGCTGGCTTTGAATTTGCGATCCTCCTGAGTCGCCTGGGATTATAGGCGTTCACCGCCACACCCAGCTGATGTAGGGTTTTTTTGTTTATTTGTTTGTTTTCCCCAAGTTGGGCAGAAAACAAGTCTGACATGGAAGGAAGGACTGGGGATGTGGCTTTCTGGTAGAGTACTTGCCTAGCCTGTCCAAGGCACTGGGTTCCATCCCCAGCACCACACAAACGCACACACACACGCAAGTAATATTTGGTGTATGGGATTCAGCTCAGTGGCAGAGTACTTGCCTAGCACATCAAAGGCCCTGGGTTTGGTCCTCAGTCCTGAGGGAGGAAAAATAGGGAGATGTGAAGGAAATTTTTCTAAGCCATTAAATTAGTTAATGTTAGGATTTGTTGCTGTCACCTTAGCACATGGCGAATGACTATTCTTAAAAGATGTACATAATGAGGACTTGTAAAACTCTTTCTTTATTGCAAAAGCACCAGTAAGTACTTTTAATTTTGGGGGGTGGAGGGATAACTGGAGATTGAAACCAGAAGCACTTGACCACTGAGCTACATTCCCAGCCCTTTTTATTTTTTATTTGAGACTGGGGCTCACTAAGTCACTGAGGCTGGCTTTGAATTGGGGATACTCCTGCCTTAGCCTCCTAAACTGCTGGGATTACATGCATGTGCCAGTGCACCTGGCATAAAATTGTTCTTAAAGCTGGGGACATATATTCTTTATCTGAGTTTTAATCTCCCTACCATCTTCTTTCTCCATCCCCAAACAACCATTAATCTATCTTCTACCTCTGTGGATCAGTTAGCATTGATTGGCGTTTTATGTAGAGCTCCAAGACTGACTGCGCTAAGGTGGGGTGTAGCTCAGTGGTAGGCTATGTTCAGAGGCCCTGCATTCGATCCCCAGTACTAAGGGTGGGGGTGAGTATCTAGTTAACACATAACTATTGCATATTGCCCTACTTGAAAGCATGACCAAATGGTAGATTAGGTGGCCCAGTCATTATGTCAATGTACCTGCCCAACTGAGGTGCCTAAGAACTGATACCTCTGTTTATAGCATATGCGGCCATGGTTTTTGTTTGTTTGTTTTCACTGTTTGTTTTTGGTGGTACTGGAGATTGAACCCAGAGGCCCTCTACCACTGAGCTACAGCCCCTGTCCTTTTTGTTGGGTTAGGGGGAGACAGAGTCTTGCTAAATTGCTGAGGCTGGCTTTGAATTTTCTCCTGCCTCAGCCTCCCAAATTGCTGGAATTACAGGTGTGTGCTGTCACACCTGGCTGACCGGCTGTCATGAACATTTGAATATGAGTTTAGCTACAAACTCCCTTCCCCTTAGCGACAGCTGCTGGTTGTCTTGTTTTGTATGCTTATTTCATTTTTGGAGACCAAGCTGCTGGGAAAAGATGAGGTGGACCATTTTTAACGGAGTGGTGGGATCTTGTTTCATGCAGCATAGGGAAGATCAGCATCAAGAAGCTATGCCTGAGGCATGGGTTGTGGCTTGGTGGTAAAGAGCTTGCCTAGTATGGGTGAGGCACTGGGTTTGATCCTCAGCACAGCATAAAAATACATAAAATGAAGGGTTTTTGTGTCCATTTACAACTAAAAATTTTAAAAATAGTTTAAAAATAAAAAAGTTATGCCTGAGAAGACATAGAGATATCCCCCCACCCCCCAATAAAGATTTGTTCCTTTACAAACAACAAAAGTGGTTTGTTCCTTTGTCTTTGCTTTTTTTTTGGGGGGGGTTACCAGGGATTGAACCCATGGGTGCATAACCACTGATACACATCCCCAGCCCTATTTTGCATTCTATTTAGAGAGGGTCTCGCTGAGTTGCTTAGGGCCTCACTACGTTGCTAAGACTGGCTTTGAACTCGACATCCTCCTCCTCAGCCTCCTGAGCCACTAGGATTACAGGCGTGTGCCCCTGTGCCCTGCTCTTTCCCAGATAGTTGAAGGGGAGTGCTTTCTCTCTCCTAGGCAGGGTTAGCAGGAAGCAAAGTGCTTACATCGTCATTCCCTCTAAGAGCACGTGTGTTCTTGGCCATGTCCAGGTGTGTCCACGGCCCATGAAATGGGGGTGGGTAGATGGGTGACTGTCTGGGAGGTGATCCGTTGTGGGGTTTGGAGGAGAGCTGAGAGTCAAGCTTCTCTGCCTTTGTCTTCTCCCTCCTGAGTGGTTTGTTCCTTTGTCTTTGCCTTGGTCAAGGAAATGTACCTTGGCAGGAGAGTTCAGGGATGTTATGTGTTTGTGCAGTTGTCATCTGCACTGTTTCTGTAGGTGCCTCAGCCCATCCCTAGAGATCCTGATGGTCAGGTGTGGACCGGACCTGAGCTCTGGGATCTTGGAAGGCCACAGGCTGTTTGGCTGGGTGCCTCTGGTGGTTTTGTTGCTCACTGGCTTAAGCAAATGTGCTTGGAGAGAAGGCCCAGGACAGAAACCGGGAGGCACTTTGGCATTTTCCCGATTGTCTTCACCCAATAGATAAGCCCATTGCTGTGGGAAGGATGTCACCTGGCTCTGTTGGGCTTGTCCTGCCTCCTTAGTGCCAGAGGTCATGCCATTGCTGTTGCTGTGTGATGCCCTCAAATGGTCACTGACAGTTTGAGGGACACATTACTCATTTTTCTAAAACCAGAGGCAAATTATTATAATTTCAGTTCCTAAAAGGTACCTATGTTTTCAAATGCCTTAGGGATATTTCTATTAAATAATCACATCATAACTTATTTTCTAAAGCTCAAAATTACTCTTTTGATTTTTTTTTCTAAATTTACATTATAATATCCCCCCACCCCAACAAGTACATATACCTGCCGCCCCATCCTTAATCTCACTGTTTTTTTCTGGACCCCCATCCTGAGTTGCAAGCAGTTTCCTTGGGGTGGAATCGACCATAGGGTTGATTTGTGCCATTCTCTGCCTCTTTGCTGGTGCCCTTAAATCTTCTGTGGACCTAATCCACTAAGCTTGCATTCAGGAGCGGATTAACACCAAAGGAGATGGTAAGGCTTTTTGCAGGATGCTGTAAGGGTTCCTGAGATGCTGTCCGGTGGTCACATATTTGAAGAAACAAGACTTCAGATAGAATAACAACATTCTTGCTTGTTCAGAGCAAGTTTCTTTCCATAAGCATCCCGTCTCTGATATTACAAATTCATTTTGACTTCTGCTTGAAACTGCCACTGTGCAGTGCTCCCCTCTGTCCCTGGCTCCATGGAGCTGTCCTGGAGCGGGTGGCCCTGTGGCCCCAACATTGATCACACAGATGTTCCCGTGAGCCACAGAGTAAGGAGTAAGGGGCTGGCTGAGACATTAGCAGGTTGCATCTCTCCCCTTCTTTCCAGAGAGCTCTTCATGGGGAAAAATGTGGTGTGTGTGTGTGTGTGTGTGTGTGTGTTCATGTATTCATGTGTGTGTGTGTTCAGACTGTTTATTTGGAGGGTATGCTCCTATTGGGGGATACTGGGGGGTGAAACCCTGCTTTGGAGGGTGCGCTGATGTTGTTTACTTATGGTTGTGGGTATGGGTGTGGGTAGGTCTCAATTCTGTGAGTCTCTAGAGGCTTATGTGTTTATTTTCTACTTAACACAAGTGAGACACTGAGGTTTACATCGGATGAGCATCCTGACTTATTTGGGCTATCATCCAGTATTGTTTTGATTAAGTAAAATCAAAGAGAAAAAAGTAAACCACATAGATCAGAATCGTTTTATTTGGGGCTTACTTCTCTTTAGGGTTAGACTTATTATGTGGCTTACATAATTTAATCAGATGGCTTTGTTGATTATGGGAGATGTTTCATATTATAAATCAAGTAGAGAATGGTAAGTTATTGTTTTTCAATTCTTTCTTTATTCATTGTGATAAAAGAACGGGGCCTTTAATGAGACCTGTCTGTATCTGTTTATACTGATAACCAGGGCACGTAAATGATGTTTATAAAGTTGAGTTTGGAAATATCGGTGGCATCTAATATGTTAACACACACACATAGCATTTTATTTATTTTTGTTTATTTGAGATTTCTAGAGGAATGTGAATATTGCATAACTGGGCTCACAGAGTACAGATTAAGTTCATTTGGAGTTTTAAGGAATTGAGAAATGAATCACAGCATTAATAATGATGTCAGTTTTTCTTTCTTTCCTTCCTTCTGCCAGAAACTTAACCCATGGCCTCATGCATGCTAAGCACTTGCTCTACCATTGAGCTACCACCCCTAGCCTTATTTATTTATTTATTTTTTAAGAGTTGCTCTAATGAGACCCACCTAATTTACAGCCCTTAGCTTTAGGAGAAAAAGTTTCTCTGTGTTGGCCAAATTCCAAGTTGGAAAGAGAAGTGTCTTGATGAGGATGTGGAGAGAAGCCTCTGGGAATGTCCTGAGACTTGGGAGTGCTAGGATCCTGGGGTCTCCCTGGGCTCTGACCTTGTAATGGGCTTTACAGGCAGGAGGCCTATGTTCAGCTTATGTCCAGCGTTAACACCCAACCTCGTTGTCACTCCTAAGGAACAGGTGGCTCCCGAGGCTCTGTCCACCCCAACTGCACCCACTGAAGGGTCCCCCTCTCTATCTGCCCCGTCCTCAACTATAGCTGCACCTGTGGGCCTCAGATCCTCTGTACTGTTTTGTCCAAGTAGAAATCCACTTTCAGCTTGTTGCCAAGGGGTGAGGAAGAGGTGACGTTGGTAGAGCTGGGAGCAGATGGCTGCTGGAGAGGTCATGAAGCTTGTATAGAGGTCACATCTTAGAATTTGGCTGTGGAGGCCAGGCATAGTGGTGGCACATGCCTGTAATCCCAGTGGCTCTGGAGGCTGAGATAGGAGAATCGTGAGTTCACAACCAGCCTTAGCAAAAGCAAGGCACTAAGCAACTAAGTGAGACCTTATCTCTAAATACAATACAAAATAGGGCTGGGGGTGTGGCTCAGTAGCTGAGTGCCCCTGAGTTCAGTTCCCCAGTACCCCCGCCCCCCATCAAAAAAAAAAAAGAGAATTTTTCTGTTAAGCCCAAGGTCCAATCATATACACCCCTTGGGTCCAAGGCAGAGAGTCTTTGGGGGAGAAAAGAAGCTTAACATTTGGCATTGGCATTTTTTAGAAAGAGGGGGCATGCGTAACTTTTTTTTGTGTGTGTGTGTGTGTGTGTGTGTGTGTCTTTATTTTTATTTTATTATTTTTTATTAGTTACACATGACAGTACAATGATTTGACATTTCATACATTTAAATCAAATGGGGTATAATTTCTCATTTTTCTGATTGTACAGGTTGCAGAATCACATTGGTCATACAGTCACGTATATACATACAGTAATCATAATGTCTATTCTGCTGCCCTTCGTATCCCCCCTCCCCCTCCCCTCCCCTCCCATCACTTCTCTCTACCCAATCTAATGTGACACACTCTTTTTTTCCTCTCCTCACAACATCATACATGTGTTCTGTATAACGGTGAGGGTTTCCTTCCGTCTTCCGTGCAACTCCCCTTCTCCCTCCTTTTCCCCTCCCACCTCTCTTCCTTATTTAGTGGTAATTTTCTTCTCATGCTCTTCCTCCCCATCCCATTTTGAGTCACCCCCCTTATATCAAAGAAGACATTGTGCATTTGTTTTTTAGGGATTGGCTAATTTCACTTAGCATAATCTGCTCTAATGCCATCCATTTCCCTGCAAATGCCATGATCTTGTTATTTTTTTTAGTGCTGAGTAATATTCCATTGTGTATAAATGCCACATTTTTTTTATCCATTCATCTATTGAAGGGCATCTAGGTTGGTTCCATAGTCTAGTTATTGTGAATTGTGCTGCTATAAACATTGATGTGGCTGTGCCTATAGTATGCTCTTTTTAGGTCTTTTGGGTATAGTCTGAGAAGGGGAATAGCTGGGTCAAATGGTGGTTCCATTCCCAGCTTTCCAAGGAATCTCCATACTGCTTTCCAAATTGGCTGCACCAATTTGCAGTCCCACCAACAATGTACAAGTGTACCTTTTTCCCTGCATCCTCGCCAACACTTGTTGTTGTTTGACTTCATAGTGGCTGCCATTCTGACTGGAGTGAGATGGTATCTTAGAGTAGTTTTAATTTGCATTTCTCGTATTGCTAGAGATGGTGAGCATTTTTTCATGTATTTGTTAATTGATTGTATGTCCTCCTCTGAGAAGTGTCTGTTCAGGTCCTTGGCCCATTTGTTGATTGGGTTGTTTATTTTTTTTGTTGTTTAACTTTTTGAGTTCTTTGTGTACTCTGGAGATTAGTGTTCTGTCTGAAGTGTGAGGGGTAAAAATTTGTTCTAAGGATGTAGGCTCCCTATTTACCCTCACATATTATTTCTCTTGCTGAGAAAAAACTTTTTAGTTTGAATTCGTCCCATTTGTTGATTCCTGATTTTAACTCTTGTGCTATGGGTGTCCTATTAAGGAAAGACGGAGTGAGTTTGGTTTGATTCTTCGTTGCTTGCTCACCACGAGAACAGCTTCATGCCTCTGCTCTTACATACCACGCCCTTCCCTTGAGTTTGTCATCCCCTCCCACACCCTCATAAAACCCACCTAGAACAGTGCCTGGGAGCTTGATTTATCATGAAAGAAAGCCAGTTGGTGGAAGTTGAGAGTCTAAAGGCCTCTTTAACCAAAGTGGTGTCATGGACACGTGTTCAGGGGGTATTTGCAGAAGGTTGACCACTGTGGCACAGCTGTTGTTGTGAAATGTGTTCTTCAGATAGCTCAGGTCATTCCTGTGTCCAGACCGTTGGTGGTCAGGTGGGATAGTCAGCGTCTTGGATGTCATGGGGCATGGCAGGCAAAGCTGCCTTTCACCTTAAAGGATGGCTGTACTGTCGAAACTATTGTGGTGGGATTGTTTGCATTTAATAAGATAGAGCAAGGTAAGTAAGAGGAGGTTACAGATCTTACTTGAGCATTCCTTCTTGAATTTTCCAACCATGACTGTAGTTCATTAATTAATTTTAATTTTTGCAGTGCTGAGGCTGGAACTGAAGGCCTCAGGTATGATAGGCAAACACTTTACCACTGAGCTACACCCCCAGTCCCTGTGTTTCATTACATAAAGGATAAAGAGGGCCATTCTGTGACTTGACGCTCATGCAAGGCAAGAGTGCCTTCCATCCTTAGTGATTCTATATGATAAAATAGGTGAACATTTTTAACAGCCAGTTAGCAAGAGGACTGGCAGTTTACCATAGTGACTGTACTATGGTATTGTTGAATAGTTCTCCAAGTATGTAAAGGAACATAGAGAGTATGGATTAAAATGATAGACTTCTTTTGGAGAAATATTATTTCTATCAGAATAGGTTTTTTTTAATTGTTTTGTTTTTACCACTGAACTACATCCCCAGCCTTCTTCTTCTTATTATTATTATTTTTTCTCTTGACAGGGGTTCTTTCTAAGTTGCTGAGGTCTTGCTGAGTTGCTGAGGCTGGCCTTAGTCTTGTGATCCTCTTGCCTCAGCCTCTTCAGTCACTGGGATTACAAGCATGCATCACTGCACCTGGTGGAACAGCATTTGACTGTTGCCAATTCCAATAACCTTCAGCAGCAGGACCCATACTTTGTATTCAGATGAATTCTTGGTAAATTTCTGGGACCTTATTTTTTTCTTGACTTTAAAGCAGAATGCCATCTCTTTCCATAGTCCTGGCTAACATTTCTTTGCCACTTTGTGACTGATGTCTTTTTTTTTTTTTAGTTGTAGTTGGACACAATACCTTTATTTTTATTTGTTTTTATTTTTATGTGGTGCTAAGGATTGAACCCAGCGCCTCGCACATGCTAGGTGAGTGCTCTACCGCTGAACCACAACCTCAGCCCCATGACTGATATCTTTCTTGTGTTATTTTCTCTAAACTTCACAGTTCAGGTGTATATCCCTACTCTGTGTTCCTTTCTCTAAGAGAAATGTCTTCTTAATTTACTGGCTTTTGATCTGGGGATGCTAAAAGTAACCAAAGACTCCACAAAGGGAATTTGTGGACAAATCATGAAGATGCAGTTAATTAGCATGGACTTGGATAATGGGCAGAATTCCAGGCTAGGTAGATTAATGTCATGGGGCCTTTTTACTTTTCCTTCACGTTTATGTACATAGGTAGGTCTCTTTACATGTAGCATTTCTTATTTATTGTTGCAGTGCTGGGTGTTGAAGCCAGTGCATACATGCTAAGTGAGCACTACACCCCCAGCCCTACATATGGCATTTGAGGGATAGCAATTTACAATCTCTTGTTGCTTTTTTTTTTGGGCATAGCTTTACCTTATTTAAAAAAATTTTTTTGAAATTTTTTTTTGTGTTTATTCTTATGTATAAGACTCATTGGCTCTGTTGCTAACCCTTAGGGCTATTTATGATACTAATAGCTGCACATTGAATGTCTTTGAGTTTCTTTGCCAACACATCTGTTCTATTGAAATGTAGTGGGGATGTTTTGTTGGTGCCTTTTTAGACTGTTGGATAGTGGGGAAACGTGCTTTTTGGACCCAGGTGGCTTGGGAACAGGGAGACATTAGTAGGCTTGTAGAAATGAATAAGTAACAGCTGATAGAAGAAACGAGTCACTTGGGTGTGCTCCAACCTCACGTCCTGGTGGGGTGTTCATTTTGTGCCTTTGCTCCACAGTGGATCCTGCCAGAGTTCTGGAAGGAACACCGGAGGTGTGACCAGAAGCGTGGGCTTGCTTATTCTTCCTGGTGGAGAGGCGTAGAAAGCTGCTGGGCCGAGAAGCTCTCCAAAGCTTTCAACCTGTGTGAATGCTGCTGCCTTTGCTGAAAATGCATCTTTGATGTTTTGTATCAGTTTCAGCTACTGAGATCATTTGGGAATTTTTATCTTTCTTTATTTTCATGTATAAAGGCAGGAACTACTTGATTCTTATCCCATGGGACCATAGATCTTTTTTTTAAGATTTTTTTTTAATATTCATTTTTTAGTTGTAGTTGGACACAATATCTTTAATTAATTAATTTATTTTTATGTGGTGCTGAAGATCGAACCCATGGCCTCACCTGTGCTAGGCGATTGCTGTACCACTGAGCCACAACCCCAGCCCAGGACCATAGATCTTATCAGACATGATGTCACCATCCACATCATGGCACCCGTCTGTACCACTGCCCAGGAAAAGAATGTACTGCCATATAAATCTTCTCCCAATGCCATTCGGGGCTAGTCTGCTTTTTTTCTTCCAGTAAACACACACACACACACAGGGAGTTACCCTTTAGAGTATGCTCTAATACACATATTTTGAACATTCATTTAACTTGAGTAGAAGCACTCCTGCTGGGCCTGAAGTCTTTCCAGTAGGTCCTGCCTTCTGGAAGCCCACAGCTGAGTGGGCCAATAAGGCATGAGCCAGAAAACTCCGACAAGTGGTGACTCCAAAAGAGAAAAGGGTGGATGTAGACCCCAGAACAGCCTTTCCTGAGGATAGGGCAGTGCAACTGTCCTTCTAAGGCCAGGTTTGTGATGTAGATCACAAATCTATGTGAGCTATATGAGATGCGCTCAAACTGGAAACCAAAGCTGTCAGTTTAAAAGAGTGTCAAAGGGGAAGAAGTGAAAGGGAGGCTTGAGAGGGGGAGGGAAGCGATAGTGTGGAGCTAGAGTAAACACATTTGACCCAAGAAAGCCCTGAGATCCTGACACTGGTCCTAAGAATTTACTTTATCTACAAGTCCCCTAGTGATACTGAAAGCCCAGGCTGTGCTCTCATGAACTGCTGGGCTAGATGTTGGAGGACCTGGGAGCATGGGCATCCTTCTGTGGAGCAGCTATTGGTTGTGGAGTAAGGGAGGGAGAAGATCTGGCTAGAGCTGTGCTGCTGGGAGGTTAATTTGGCAAGTGGTACAGACAGACCTGGAGAGGTAAAGGTAGAGGCTTGGCGGAAGGGAGGAAGCACAAGGTCAGAGCCAGGGCTCATTTCATGTTTTAAGAAGGTGTATTTTATTTATTTAAAAATTAGATATATGCCTTGCCCGGGGCTAGCTCTTTCCCTCTCTTCCCCACCCCAAGGATTCCAAAGCATCCTACTTGCCTGTGCTCCCTATGAGACTTGCCCCTCCAAGCCTGTGCACTCTGTCTACCCTCTCCAAGCCCTGGAACTCGTTCCAGTCACTGAGCCCCTGGAGTATATTCAATTCTTCCCTACCCTCTCGCCAGCTGCCGCACTGACGAGATGAGCTAGGTTTAAAAGAGCTGGCTTCAATATTAGGATAAGAAAACAGCAAAGAAACACGCAACACACAAACAGGAGTTTCTCAGATTGAGGGCAGGGTGGCTCTGTGAGTCAGCTGGGAAAAAGAGCGTGCATTCAGAATCTATTTTTATAGGGGGGACCCACAAAGAAGATTCGAAGGAATGTTCTGCACCAAATAAGAAAGGGGATAAGATTTCAAAGGCAGAGTCTTGCTTCATGGTGTCTTGTAGTCAGCAGATTGATTGACATCTTGGCAAGTCACACCCATCTGGGGTGCTGTGTGGGATCACAGGCAGAGCAAGAGGAAAGGCGCACTTGCATCTCACAGCCCAATCAGTGTGCGATGCCACACCTGCCCCTCATATAGCTCCAATGCGCATAGCTCACACACACAGCCCAGGGATGGCTCATGACACTTCTCCACCCTTTATAACAAGGCCTTTCCAACTTCTGATTCCTGGAGATCACGAAGTCTTCCCTTACCTGAGTGCAGGCCAAGACCATCCCCTCCATCCTGAAGCCACCCCCACCTCCCAGCTGATCAGCCTAGCCCCCAGCCAGCACTTCCTGTTACTCTCCACTGATTTGGGGAGGGAGAGGGTGTAATGGAACACAATTGTATTTATTTTAGGGGTTGGTATATCTTTTCTTTCTTCTAAAAGTTCATGAAAATACCCCAACACTAATAAGATTCTTTCTTTTCTTTTTGGAGGAAAGGGAAGGAATTCTGTCCTTCTGCATGAATAATAAAGGTTTCGCTGAAGCAGCCCTTCTAGCAGTAAAAAGAAACAGAACGTTTGACATCTGAATCTGCCCTGTTTCACTGTCAGTGATGGTATTGTTTCTGTATTTTTGGTCTGAACGCTGTCTCTAAAAAAAAGTCCCTAAAGATTTCCTAGTATATAAAATCGTTTTTAAAAATTACAGTGAGTGTACCGTGAGCCTGAGTTCAGTCCTGAGGACCACGGAGGAAAAAAATTAAATCAATTTTGGTGTAGAATTTGTGAGTGTATGGGAAAGGATTTCAGGAAAACCCTGGAAATTGTCTCTCTTTTTCTCTCTCTTTGTAACAAGGATTGAACTCAGGGGTGCTTAACCACTGAGCCACATCCCCAGCCCTTTCTGTTTTTTTTTTTTTTTTTTTTTTTTTTTTTTTTTTTTTTTTTTTTTTAGAAATTATCTCATTAAGTTACTTGGGGCCTCACTAAGTTGCTGAAGCTGGCTTTGAACTTGCAGTCCTCCTGCTTCAGCTCCACCAGGTCACTGGAATTCAGGCATGGCCACTGCCCAGCCTCTTTCATTTTTTGTAAGGAATCATTAGAACATCATTGGTGAAATCTTTGTTATTCATTTTGTGGTGTGGGGAAGTGGGTACAAACTTGGTGCATTCAGAGGCCCCAGCATCAAGGTGCTTGACTGTCTTACCATGGCACATACTGCAGAATGTCTGTGGCCTGCTCATTGGATCCTGTGCTTCCACGGATGAGGTAGTTTAAAGCCGCTTCACTTTGTATCTTGTTGAGAAGGGAATCTCAAATCTCCTGTTCTGTAAGTTTCACTGCTGCCTAGGAGTGGGTAAACAGAGCCAGTGGGACCATGAGTATGGGTGAGCTCTAGATGGCGCCAGAGCACTCTGTCCCCAACTCCAGGGCCTTTGAAAAGGAAGCAGCATGCAGGTGCTGATGAAGAGAAACCAGCCTGACCCTGACCCTTGGTTGATTTCCAGTTATGTTTGTGATGCACCGGGAAATTCAGAGCATATACATGAGAGAAATTTCTCTGTTCCCAATAGCTCTGGCATTTTCAGTGCTAGTACAGAGGAGGGTAACCCTTTTATCCAAGCATCTTTGCTCTGTATCAGGTAGCCCTCATGAATGTCCTCACTGTGGACTCTGTCTTTGTGAAATAGACACTTGCATTGTGTGTCATCTTTTTACAAAGGAGCCTCTGGGTGGGTTTACATTCCTTTCTTGCTTCACTGGGCATTGCTCCTTATCTTCGGACAGCTCCCAAAGACATGAGCCAGGTGAGATGCATTTTATGAAAATGCTAGAAGTTCACTCTCCTTAGCATCAGCATGGAACAAGAAGCATTTTGATCAGATGGCTAGCTGTTCAAGTCCACATTGGTTGGAAGCTGAATATTGTCATTATAGAATAAACTTGAGGGCAAAAGAGTAAATCTGAAATGTTTTCATTAATATAAGTTTTTAAAAAACAGTCTTTAGGTTTTCACAGAGTAATATTTGGTCAGAGATGGAATTGCTTGGCTGTGTCAGCTGCTAGATTGCTTCTGTGGTCACTGTCTGATTCACTTACAAAATGAATAAGTAAGTTGTCATTAACTCATGAGATCATTGGAAGGGTGAGGGTTTATTTTTGTTGTTGTTGTTGTTTATTCTGCTAGTGTAGGTTAATGTTATCACCATACTGCTCTCCCCTCTGATAGTAACTAAGCTTAAGATTGACTCCACTTCATATTCAAATTTGTGTGTTTGGTGCCTGGAGGTGGTGCATTTTCTTCTACAGTTCTGAAGGTGAAGCTCTAGGTACTTGGAAAGGAAAGTGCTTGCTGGATACTTTCAGAAGCAGATTTATAATTGTTATACTCTGTTCTATTCATCTTTGCTGCATCAAAAGTCAACCTGAAATTAGTGGCATAAAATAAAATTTCCAGGGCTGGGGTTGTGGCTCAGTGGTAGAGCACTTGCCTAGCATGCATGAGGCACTGGGTTCGATCCTCAGCACCACGTAAAAATAAAACAAAGATATTGTATCCACCTAAAACTGAAAAATAAGTATTAAAAAAATAGAACTTCCAGTTATGAAATTGCATGACCACAGAGCAGTTTACCTGTAGGTAGGTACATAGAAGTGTACTATATGTTAGAGCTGATTATGTTGAGATTAAAAATTTGCTGAAGATAATCCCCCAGCAGTGGTTATTTACACTTGAAGGTTGGGTGAGTATGCAAGGGATTGGGGGGACAGAGACTTGACATTCATTTTTAAGTATTCAATGTATTTTATAAAGACAGATTTTATTGCTACTATTTTTTACATGTGCTTGCTAATGATAGCTTTTTTGGGAAAAGATTTCATTCTCTCCATGGAGCATTGCTGCCCAGCTGATCCCAGATAGAACCTCCGGCATTCCTGTGGCAGGGTGCAAAGAGTGTCACCACAAGTGTTAGGCATTTTCTTTTCTCAGCCTTCTTTTTCTTCCTCTTCACCTCCAGTTTCAGTCAGTCTAGTTTATTTCTGTCATTAATTAATTATAAAGAACAATGAAAGAAGTCATGGATATTCTGGCACAGAAAAAGCCAGCTGAAAATGAAATTCACATGGCCAGAGCCTTTCTTATGAGGATTTTGAGAAATTCTATGAGGTACGGTCTTGGTTTTATAATTACTTATTTCTCTGGTGCAATGAATTCCTGTTTCACATTTTTTTTTTTAAAGTTCATGGGAAACTATTATAAAGTCAACATACTCCACATTTTACCACTCATATAAGTTTTCTCATTAAAGTTATCCAAGTCATCAAAAGGTTTGTTTTAAATGCTGTTCAGTTCTATTTTGGGAGTTATTCTTCATTATATAATATTCTTTAATGTTTTCACCCACTAGGGAAAATGTCTAATCTCTCTCTATAAAAGTACCTAAAGAATGCTCAATTGAGTTCTTTCTCCATTTTTGATTGGTCTATAAATTGTCCAAGGTGAGGTCATTTCTGTCTCAAATTAGAAAAGTGGAAAGTAAAGCTAGCTTCAAATAGTAACTTTGAAGACGAGAGCTTGGGTGGGTCTGTATATCTGACAACATCTAGTCATCTTTGCTGCATCAAAAGTCAACCTGAAATTAGTGGCATGAAGTAGAATTTCCAGAGCTGGGGTTGTGGCTCAATGGTAGAGCACTTGCCTCTACCACTGGAGAGACTCCATTATGTAAGTTACCAGCATCCCTAGAGACTTCAGCTGGACACACCTTGTCACACCTGACCTGGGCAGGTGTGCCCACATCTGGGAAGGTGCAGATGGTGGCGTGGGAACCTGGCAAGGTTCAGACCATGTAGAGAGGCCCTGGCTGGAAGGGACTCAAGCCTGTTGGTGCAGGACATCATGGTCATTCAGTGGTTGATCTGACAGTACATATGGAGAGACTCAGAAGAAGATGACTCTCCTAGTCTTGGTCAATGACAAAGACAGCTGGATTTACTTAGCTAGCAAATAGAGATATGCAGTCTAAACTGTGCCCCTGTCAGCAGGGCATGTGGGCACACTGACTACTTCTCCACTTCAGTCCCTTCTCACCAAGGAGGCTCAGGGTTCTGTTCAGAGTTATACTACAAAAGACAGGAAAATGTGTTTGCATTCTATATTACAGGGGGAAGGGAGAGGGCAAGTTTTGTTTACTTAGTTATTTGGAATAAATTTTATTTATTTTTTACATGTATAAATGTCTTAATTGACAAATTGCATATATACATTTTTAATGTTTTTTTAGATGTTGATGAACCTTTATATTTTTATATTCATTTATTTATATGTGGTGCTGAGAATCGAACCCAGTGCCTCACATGTGCCAGGCAAATGCTCTACTACTGAGCCATAACCCCAGCCCAAATTGCATGTATTTTTGGAAAACTGCTTCACATTTTGGAGCTTGTGATTGCCACTCTGCTTTGGGGCAAAAGGATCACTCATAAAATCTGAAATGAATAAGCCTGCGTGCATGGATATGGTGGGAAGCACGGGGTGCTGCAGATCCCTCCTAAACAGGTGCAACTGATTTCTGTTCCTGGGCTCCTGTCTTGGCACAAATGCATCTAGGGTGTCAAATTCCCTCATGTGTCTGCATTCTTTTCCAGGAGGAGTGAGCTGAGCTGGAGGCCTCACTCCTGGCACGCCACCAAGTTCTCCGATGGACACCCTGAGCCAGTCTCCTCTCAGTTCCCTGCTGCCAGCGCCTGCCCTTCCTGGCACAGCCGACACCATGCGAGGTAGATGCCCATTTTCCAGGAGGATGTAAAATCTGTAATAGTCTGCAGATGCTCAGATATTCCAGTGTGCTTCTTGACTTCAGAATGACTTTGACATTTCTCATCAGAAAACTCAATGCTTGAGTAGAGTTAGAACTGAATTTTTCACTAAGGAGGCACATGGGTGAAGGTGGAAAACAACTATAATAATGAAAATAAATGACAGTGAAACAGTAAGCAAGCATGCTTTCTCTCATGTGTCAGGGTGTTAGTGGCAGATAGCATAGTTTTGGGATGTGTACATACATGTGTATGTATCCCCATGCATGTGTGAGTGTGCCTGTAAGCATATATGTGTGCATATCTGTGTGTATCTCTACGTATACTTGTATTTGAGTGTGCAAGTGTATCCATGTGCTTGTTAGTTTGTGTGTGTGTGTTTTGAAGCTAACATAACCATTTCAAAATCAATTTTTGGCTATTAATAATTGTTAGCTGCAAAACTACAAAGAAAAGTACTGAAGTAGTGTGAAGGAATTACCTCTCAAATACAGTATTTATTACTTGTTTAAGGTAGTGAGAGGTTGGTATTTTTGAAAAGCCATAGATTCTCAACTGAGTCATAAAACCTAAGTGAAAAATGGGCTTTTCATTTCAAAACTAAGTGACTTTAATAGCATCTCCACTTAGTCTATGTGACTAAACACCCCCACCCTCCGAACTGGGGATTTAACCCAGGGAAGCTTAACCATTGAGTGACATCCCTGCTCACTCCTCTTTTTGAGATGGGGTCTCACTAAGTTGCTTAGGGTCTTGCTAAGTTGCTGAAGCTGCCTTCGAATTTGTGGTCCTCCTGAGTCACAGCAGTTACAGACATGCACCATCATGCCCAGCTGGCAGTCTCTTAATTAGAAATGAGTACTGCCCACATCTGTGTGGAAACTGTACTTAGTGTTGTTTCTGTCTGCCTGGAGTTAAGAACTTGTGGAAGAATCGTCCCTGGTGGGAGAATTTCAGGAACATGCAGTATTTCTGGTGATGCTGATTCTGCCCTTCTTTCCCATCCTTGTTCTCCCCAAACCTAATTTAACCATGGCTTTTTTTCTTGCTTGAAGCATGAATAGCACAGCTTTGTGAAACTTCAAGGGAAGAATCTAATATCCTGGATGAAAATCTGTATCATTAAGATATACGAGTCATAGCATACAGTTACTATGTCAGAGAATATTTAATATCTTGATCAACCCTTTATTCCTCCTTCTTAGACATCATCCTGATTAGGAATATGTGATTTTTGTTGTTCGTGTATAGCACTAGTGAATCATAAGGTTTAATCATTTACCTGAACACAAGAAGCATATGATCTTGCTGGGAAAGCCTGTTGCTTCTTTTAAATATCAAACCAACTGAGCATTTAGAGAAGAGCTAATCATACTCTGATATTTGGGTTTGGAAAAGAAATGTTATCCCTAAAGTCTCTTTTTTAACTTTAAAATTATTCTCATTTGTTTACTTCCTTTGGGTGAATAATCCATAATAAGAATCTTTGGAACTGGGTGCAATGGCACACGTCTGTCATCCCAGCTCCTTGGGAGGCCAAGGCAGGAGGATGGCAGTTTGAGACGAGCTTCGGCAACTTAGCAGGATCCCTTCTCAAAAAACAGGAGTCTGGTGGTGTAGCTCAGTGGTAGACCAAAAAATAAAAAAAGAACTGGGTGTGTGGGCTGGGGTTGTAGCTCAGTAGCAGAGAACTTGTCTCATACATGTGAGGATGAATAAACAAAATAAAGAACTGGGTATATAACTTAGTGATACAGTGCTTGCTTAGCATACACATAGCCCAATCTCTGGTACTATAAGGGGAAAACAAAGTGGAAAATCATTGCATACACTGAAACAGGGGTCTGAAAGCTGTTCTTTAAAGGGTTAGATAGTAAATATTTTCAGCTTTTCAGGTCAGACAATCTCTGCCACTTATTCACTCTGCTATGGTGGTGCCAAAGCAGCTACAGCCAATATGTTGACAAATGGGTAAAGCTGTGCTCCAGAAAACTTCATTTATGAACTGAATTTTGAATTTCATATAATTTTCATAGGTTACATGGGAGAAATATTATGCCTTTGATTTCTTTTGCCTTGACCATTTGATAAGATAAGAACCACTCTTACTTAGCTCATGAATTATCATTTACCAACACCTACAGTTAGCTGTTGATGGGCCATAGGAGTGTTCATCAAGGCATTGCCTCCTAGTGATGTAGGCATAAAGTTGGGAAAATGTGCTGGCATTGCAAGGGGTCTGTTTAAAAGCAGGTAGGACATAGTCTCTTCAGCCTGCTCTCAGAGCATCTCACCAAGCCACAATTGAGATGTGCCAAACTAAAATCTCAGACCCAGGGATCTTACATTAAGAAGTTATCATCCAGCATCTTCACCCTCCACAGAGTGCCAGCCAGCTCTGTTCACAATTCCGTGGCCCTCTGATCTTGCCCTTTGTTGTCATTGGATGCTAAAGCAAACCATTCTTCTTGTTTTTGTAGTTCTTCCTCCCATGACCTGTCTGGCTCCTGGGAGCAGACGAACCTGCAGCGCACTTCTGACCACTTCAGCTCCCTGGGGAGCGTGGATAGCCTGGACCACTCCTCCCAGCCCTCTGGACGCCTCTCAGCTGCCAAGTCCAACAGCAGCATTGACCACCTGAGCAGCCACAGCAAGAGGGACTCAGCTTACGGCTCATTTTCCACCAGCTCCAGCACCCCTGACCACACTTTGCCCAAGGCCGATGCCTCGTCCGCAGAGAACATCCTCTACAAAGTCGGCCTTTGGGAGGCCTCTAGGCATAGCAGCCGGCAAGGCCAGGCCATGAGTGATCCTCAGGTCCCAGAGGACAGGTCACTGTGTTTCCCAGCCAGGGTACCTAATGATAGCAGTAAAAGCCCCTGGCCAGAGGACAATGCTGAGCCTAAATTGTCCACTTCTGGGAGATCCAGTTTTGGGCCAGTTTGGTATGTTCCTGACAAGAAAAAAAACTCTTCTTCCCCCCCTCCTCCCCCACCTCCTCTGCGCAGTGATAGCTTTGCTGCCACCAAGAGCCATGAGAAGGTGCAAGGCCCTCCATTCTCAGAGGCAGCCACCATGCAGCACTTTACAGCCCTGGCTCGGGCTCAACCCCGAAGTGATTGGAGACCAGAGAGGACTGATCGGCGAAGGCTGGTATGCCCGAGTAGTGGGAAGGAAGTGGGAGGCCATGGCTACCTGCTGGAGGGCCACACGGACTGTGGTTGGCTGTGCTTAGATGACAGGGCAGGCAGTTCCCTAGGGGCTCCCGACAGGCTGTTCGGCACAGAGGTGCATTTCCGGCAACCTCACCCTGGGGGTCAGCACCTGCGCCAATGCAGTGACCAAAGCCACAGGGCCCCTGTGTCACCAAAGGAACTGCAGCGGGTGGCCCTCTCTGGAGGTCGGCAGGAGCCTCCCGCCACACACCACCAAGATGACAGCCCCTCTGTGGGGAGGTGGCCCAGTGCTGCCAACCAAAAGGTGGACAGTGGTGGGTTGAGCCACTATTACTGCGTGCCTTCCAGGCAGCCCCTGCCGGGAAGCACCCAGGTGACAAAGCTCCGTGGGGAGTATTGGCATTCAGATGCAGCCTTGGGAGCCCTGGAGCATGCTCCCACACACCTGATGGGCCAGAGCCCACGATGCTACCTACCTCAGCATGAGCAGGCTCAGGATGCCCCGGAGAGAGAGCAATGTCCCCTACTGGATTCAGGGACCGAAGGCTGCTTCTCGGGAATCCAAGAGCCTCCCAGAGCCAGCCGTGCTGAGAAAGCCAGTCCACAGAAGACAGCTGAGGGCTTCAAGTGGGCAGAGGGAGAGAGCAGCAGAATCTCTCGCCAGAGGACACCCATGCTGCACTCCCTGTCCCAGGAGGGGATGTGCCAGCCCGAGAATGGCCAGGATGGTGGCACTGAGAAGCTACCGCCATTCGATGCCCAGGTGGGTAAGCCAACACGGAGAAGCGACCGATTTGCCACCACTCTGAGGAATGAGATCCAGATGCGTAGAGCCAAGCTGCAGAAAAGCAAGAGCACGGTGACGCTGGCTGGAGCCAGTGAGGCCGAGGACAGTGCCAGCAGTTGGACTGCTGAGGTGGGTGGCACCCTAGAAGGTTCCTTTTCTAGCACCTATAAAGACCACCTGAAAGAGGCCCAAGTACGGGTCCTGAGAGCCACCTCCTTCAAGCGCCGGGATTTAGACCCCAACCCAGTGGACCAGTATCCCGGGTCACTAGAACACAGGACTGGGGATCACAGCACCTTATCTTCATTCCCTCAGGAGCCAGACTCTGTCCCCCACTTCTGTGAGGCAGGACTGGCCAAGCCACCCTCATCTGGAGGTGGCATGCCCCACGTTCCTCGTATTGGAGGCCGGAAACGGTTCACAGCCGAGCAGAAACTGAAGTCGTACTCTGAACCAGAGAAAATGAATGAGGTGGGGCTCTCGGTGGATTGCAGCCCTCACCAGCATCCCACATCACCCGAGGATACTGTGGGCACATTTGCTGACCGGTGGAAGTTTTTTGAGGAAACAAGCAAACCCCTCCTCCAGAGACCAGGCCAGAGACAAGCTCTATGTGGAGTCCTGAGGGAGAAGGTGGAGAGGCCGCGGACAGCAGGCCACAGGAGTGAGGGGGCAGACTCTGGGTTCCAGACTAGGTCTCGTGCCACTTCCTTTGGAGAAATCCTCAATGGTCACAGGGAAGCAGAAAAGTTCGGGAAATTGGACCCACCTCAGAGACTTGGAACCTTTGCAGAGTACCAAGCCTCTTGGAAGGAGCAGAGGAAGCCCCTGGAGGCCAAGAGTGCTGGGCGGTATCACTCAGCAGATGACATTCTGGATGTGGGTTTGGACCAGCACCAGAGGCCACAGTACGTCCATGAAAGGTCCCGGTCGTCACCATCCACAGACCACTACACACAGGTAAGCATCCTGCTATGAGCAAGGGCCTAGTCTGCCCCAACCTTGACCTTGAGACATCTACAGAATAGGATGGCCTGTATCACTGCAGGTGAGAAGGCCTTAAGGATGGAATTGGCACCTGCCTGGAAGTTTGAAACACTATACCTCTGCAAACTCACATCTTTTGTTCTTAGCCTCCTTTTCCGAATCCCTTGCTTCACAGTCTTTCCCCTTAATTAGTTGCCCCACCTTCATGCTAAACAAGGAATTTGGGGAGCTGGACAGGGTGGGAGAGAGTGCTTTAGAAAATGGTAATGCACCCCTCTGAAATGAAAACACGTGTTTTAGCTAAGGGCTTAACATCTGATAGCCAATTGTCAAACATTGATGCCACTTAATATTTATCTTTTTAAAAAATTTATAAGCACTCTTAGGATTATTCTGGGACAAAGTGGATTTAAAAATGCAGTGAACTATTGCACTATTTTAAGTGACAGTTTTGATGTTGAGCATTAACTCCTATCTTTCTTGAAAACCACATGTTCGTATTAGTACTTCAAAGTCCACAATCTTTCGTTCTCCCTTTCTTCTGTCTCCCTGTCCTTCTGTCTGCTTTTTCTTTTTTGCCTTTATTTTATTTATATTTATGTGGTGCTGAGGATTCAGCCTAGCGCCTCTCACGTGCTAGATGAGCGCTCTACCACTGAGCCACAATCCCAGACCCCTATCTGCTTTTTCTGCTTATTCCATCTGCATCTGTATGTTTCAGAGAAAAACATTGTTGCAGTAATAGATTGTTTCTTTGTGTGTGTGTGTGTGTGTGTGTGTGTGTGTGTATGTTTCTCCATACTGAGCATTGATCCCAGGGGTGCTCTACCTCTGAGCTACATTGCCACCCTTTTATATTTTATTTTGAGGCACACTATTGTTCAGTTGCCCAGGCTGGCCTCAAACTTGCTGTCCTCCTGCCTTAGCCTCCCAGGTAGTGTGGGTTATAAGCATGCGCCACCATGCCTGGCCAGATGCAGTCACCTGTAAAAGAACCAGTAATAGCCTTAATGCAGGGTGTCCAGAATGTGCATGGAGGCCTCCTGGTGCTGAGAACCCATGCAGACACTGCGAGATTTTGTTTCTGCTCCCTTGCTGCCTGGGTTTGGGCTGTTAGAGTGACCTCTGGGAATTCTGTGCTTTTTCAGTCAAGAGTGAAGAATTCCAGCTTCCAACAAGTCCTAGGACAAGTCCACGATGACTTGTGACCAGCTGTCTTTTGTTTGATTTCTTTTGACCAGTGTGTCACATGGTTTCACAGGCTTCATGTAGGAGTTCTATTTCCTGTCCAGAAGTGGATGCTGGGGTCTTAGGTCAGTCATCTCAATGAAATGCTTTGTAGAGCTGAATGGGCATGTTCCGTGGCTGGGTCTCAGTCCGAGACAACAGGCAGCGTCACTGGCGTTGTGGGACAGGCGTGCAGGGCGAACCCACAAATGAGGGGTTTCCTAATAACAGATGAGATGTCTTAGGAGAGCAGCCTGGTGACTGGTTGTCTCATGTGCTGCCTTTGCAGGAAGTGGCTGTCAAGCCGCGAAGGCAGTCGGAGGAGCCGAGTGGGCATCAAGAAGCAGTTCTCTCCACAGTCTGTGCCGAGGAAGGACAGTCCGCTGTACGGTAGGTGAAATTTAGATTTGGGGTTGCTAAAAAGATGACTTGGGGACTTTTTTTTTTTTTTTAATGGATGGTGAATGCTGGGCTGACATGGGCTGTGTAGTTTTTCCCAAACCCAAAGTAACTGTAACCAAGCATGATTTCTGACCCCCATGATACCCTGGAGTTCTGAGCAGAGCCCATGTGCCCCCTAGCCCTGCCCAAAGAAGCACTGCCATGGTGGCATTTTTGTTCTTAAAATACACGCTGTGTTTCCTGTGTAGTGAGATGCTTTATGGGAACAATATGTAAAGTCCAGTTTAGCATGCTTGAAACTAAGTGCTTTGTACAGAAGGCTACGGCTGAAAGGATGCTTTCACCATCCATCCGCACACAGCTGTGTTTGTGGGCCAAGGTCTCAGATGCAATTGCAGTTGCATCTAAGGATTCTCGTTCAGAAAGGAGTAAGGCAAGCCTTCCTAAATTGGACTGATTTAATGAGTTAATTTTGAGATTGAAAATAGAAGTCAAGTCAGTTGGTGGCAGCGGGGTGCTAGTGTTGCCTCCATGATTTTAGGCAGTTGCACAGACAGCTGTTTAGTTGTGGGAGGATGGGATTTGGATTAAATATATACCATAATCCTGACTTTTCTACATGAAGAGGGCGGGAGAGGACAGTGTGCATCTTTGCAGAGGATATGGTGTAACCTTGCTTTATAAGGGCTGATGGACACATGGAAATAAATACACGGATGGAGATCTGAGAGGATTTTTCTCTTGTCTTGGGAATCTTGTTTGATTGGTGCAATGTTCAAATTAAATGCTGGCCCCAACGCTCAGGTTCCTTTGCAGAAATAGCCAGTTTAGATGTTTACTTTCAAGAGCCTATGTGATGGGATTTTATCTCATTTGGCTTGAAACTGAATGCTATTAACTTCATACAAAAAGATCCAATACTTATGTGACTCTGAGGCAACAGGATTGATACTGAGTGTGTGCCTGTGTAGGAAGCCCCTGCAATTACAGATCAGTCTGCGTGGCTAAAATGAACCTAGGGTAAGAGAAGCTGGTGAATAATCCACCTACAGAACTTAGCAGTGTCTGAGGAGCACAATTACAGCTTTATTACTGTGGCTTCTGAGTGAGTCACGTGCCATATGCCAGCTGTGGTCTGTTTGCAAAGCTGGCTTTCAGGCGCCTCTGCAGTTGTGGGGCCAGCTGTGCAGTGCACGGCTGGCAGGGGCTGGCAGCTACCTCTGCACACATGGTGCTTTCTCTGCTCCTGCACTCTGCTTCATGCCATGAGCATGTAAACTGCAGAGGACACGCATGGTGGTTGGGGCATAGCTCCACTCCTGTGCATAGAGACTGTCACTGCTAACAGGGATAATGTGCATTCTATTTGTGTGCAAAAGTAGCACTATCCATACTGAGAGGGTCAGGAGGAAGAAAGGAGGGGCCATGTGCTTTTTAAAATCATAGCTGTGTCTTCCAGCAGACTACATAAACACTCTGAAGAAATTAGTTCCACAAGCCGCCTGCTTTTGAGCTACAAACCCAGCAATTTTCAGAATTGTTGTGTGTGTGTGTATGTGTGTGTGTGTGTGCTTTTAAGAGCAGCAAGTCCCAATGAAATTCTAAAATATGACTATTAAAAAGTCATTTTCAGCTTTTCCCACGGACTGTTTAATTTTCTGAAGGATCAGCAAGAAAGAATATGCTTGAAAAATTAAATGTGAAGCTGACGTTGTAATATACACCTATAATCCCAGTGACCCAAGAGGCCAAGACAGGAGGGTGGCAAGTTTGAGGCCGATCTGGGCATTTTAGTGAGACTTGATCTGAAAAATAAAAAAGGGCTGGGGGTATAGCTTGGTAATAGAGCACGCCTAGCTCAATTTAAAAAAAAGAAAAGAAAAGTTAAGTGTGAAAATTATAGAAATAAAAGTTTATAATAAAGTTTATAATAATAGAAATAAAGTCTATTATGTGAAGATATAAAGATACGTAATAAAGTGCACAAGTTTAAAGTAAAACATGCTTTTATAATGAGTGAATTACTAACTTGATAACTGATGCAAATAAAAAATGGTTTTTGTTGCCTTCTGTTGGGAACAACATGAAGAACGATGTTAGGAATTATTTGTATTTGCTGGCGTTCATCCAAGTCAAATGGAGATAACATCTTTTGTGAGGTTCAGGATCCTATAGAACCTCCCAGTGTAGGAGGGAAAGAATGTCACAAATATTTGCAACTGAAGGGGTGACCTGTAATTATAAATCTTTTAAACTTTCTATGGTGCATCAGAAATCAGAGGAGAGAGTTCTGTGGCGTTTGGGCAGATTACAGTAGTGATTGGACCCAAGGGAGCAGATCGACTGGATTTCACTTACCCCAGCTGACCCTAATGACCTGCCTCACAGATCCCATCTGCCTGGTCTTTCCACAGCAGCTTTCTGAGGTTTTGTACCAGGTCCTCAAGCTCAGACCCCAACAGGGTCTGCTTCTTGCAAAGGGCCACACCCTGCCACTGGCCTTCCCTCCAAGACAGGGTGTGTGTATTCCCTAGGGCTGTTACATTGATCCTTTCACAGTTCTGGAGGCTGGCAGGCTGCTATTAAGATGCACTGTGTTCCTCCTGAGACCTCTCCTTGGCTTGTAGATTCCTCATGTGATCTTTTGTCTGTGTGTGCTAATCTCCTCTTCATATAAAAAAAAACATGAGACAGATTGGATTAGGACCTACCCTAATGACTTCATTTTATTTTAACCATCTCTTTAAAGATTCTCCCTCCAAAATGTTGTAGTTTGAGATTTGGGGGGTTATGGCTTCAACACACGAATTTAGAAAGGAGTCACAATTCGCATGTAGCACTTGGAGAGATGTCCCTGCTTCTCCCTTATGTCTTTTTGTGTGTATATGTGTGTGGGGGTGGTTTACTGGGGATTGAACTCGGGGGCACTTGACCACTGAGCCACATCCCCATCCTATATTGTATTTTATTTAAAGACGGGTTCTCATTGAGTTGCTTAGTGCCTTGCTATTGCAGAGGCTAGCTTTGAATTCATGATCCTCCTGCCTCAGCCTGTGAGCTGTTGGGATTACAGGCATGCACCACTGTGCCTGGCTCCCTTATGTCTTCATACTAAAAAATTCAGTTGCTTTTGTTCTGAGCTCTCTCAATCATTTCATCATTGAGCTGATGAGGTTTCATGTTTAGAACTGATGGGGAAACATTTTAAATGAATGGAAATGGGGATTTGGCAAAACCTGTGTGAAGGGCTTTACAGCAGTGTGTAACTACAACCTTAGAAATGCACACCCCTTCTGGTTCTGTAATTATTCTGTGTTAACTTTCAAAATGGGGGGCTGGGGATGTGGCTCAAGTGGTAGCACGCTCGTCTGGCGTGCGTGCGGCCCGGGTTCGATCCTCAGCACCACATACAAACAACGATGTTGTGTCCGCCAATAACTAAAAAATAAATATTAAAAAAATTCTCTCTCTCTCTCTCTCTCTCTCCCTCTCCCCCTCTCCCTCTATCACTCTCTAAAAAAAAAAAAATTAAAAAAAAAACTTTCAAAATGGGTGCCTGTTGCATTGGGAACAATGGCATCCTCTGCAGACTGGGATGGCTTGGGGAGGATGGCAAATATCCTATTTGGATGTATCTGCCACACCCTTCTTTTGTTTTCTGGGAGCTGCCTCTTCACTCTTGCTGGACCAGACTGATAGCTCCTGGAAGACCAGGATTTTACTTTTTCATTCTTCAATACCCTGTATATCACACAGTTCCTACACAGATTGGGTGCTAAATAAATGAATAAATGGTTGGTTGGATGAGTGGACTGATTAAGGGACACATGGATGAGTGAACAGATGGATGGACATTCCTCAGGTGGGTGGGTGAATGAATGGTTAGTTACACGCATACATGGATGGATGGATGGATGAGTGGGCTTATAGTTGGAAGGATAGATGGGTGGATAAATGGATGGGTCTATGTATGTATGTATAGATTGGAAAATGGGTGTTGGATGGATAGAAGGGTGGGTGGGTGGATGAACAAGAGTATATGAATTGATGGATGAATGGGTTTGGGAAAATGAGTGATTGAATGGGTGGATGGGTGAACAGATAGGTATGTGGGTGGGTGGATGGATGGGAAATTAGTGGTTGGATAGATGAAAGAGTAAGTGGATGGATGGATGAGTAGATGGGTACATGGATAGGTGTGGCTGGCTGGCTGGATAGTTGGGGTGTATAAGTGAATGGACAGATAGATGATTGGAAGATTGGGTTGGTGGATGTATGAGTGGTAGATAAATTGACTCTCCTTGAGTTAGTTCTTGATCACTGTGAATAACCACCCCCGGTGGCATATTTTGTTTGCTGAAGTTTTACTAAGATTGTAGTTTACATGCCAGTTAAGTATAACAGGCTTTTACTTATCTTTATGCTCTTGATTTAGAATCAAGAAGATATAAACATTTCAAAAGATGAACATATTTTCTGGATTGATACCCTGTAAGAGAACAAAGATGCAATACTTTTTTTTTTTTTTTTTTGGACTATTGCTTCTCAAATTGGAACATCTTTCATGAGCATTGTATTCTGGGAAGCTCTGGAAGATGAAGCTGAGCTGGGGGCGGCTCCTAGGCTGTGGGCTGGCAGAATCCCTCTTCCCTGACTTCTTTCAGCCACTTCCGCCTCCGCCTAAGGGAGCCACTGCCAAGTGCTAACAGGCTGGCGTTAACCCCAGGCTTGCATTTTGTTGGTACAGATGGAAGGAGAGGGGAAGAATAAGAGTGTATCTCCTAAATCCCAATATAGTTAAAAAACTGAGTACATGTGAAATAGAAGTCTTTAGGGGAAAAAACTATGCTTTAACATAAAATTCATAAACTAAACCCTGAGGGTTATCTTCTTGGATGTTTTCCCTGAGAGGTGATTAATGGGAAGACTGATTGTTCATTTATACAACCAGCTCTAAATAGAATTCAAAATAAGTAACAGCTTTATCATCCAGGCTGTACCCCGTGTTTGTTGCTTCAGGTCAGACATTTGCTGTTGCTGGCCTTCAGTTAGCTAAGGGGCAATTGAAGCTTTCCATTCTGAACTGCTTTGCTAGGTAATTATGCAGCCTGTCCTGGGATAACAAGGCGAAACTCAAGCTCGGCATTTTTTCAGGGCAGAGCAGCATCCCACAGAGCTTCAGTCCCACGCAATGAAGTCCCCTGAGCAGGTGTGTTCTTTTTGTGCAGAGAGCATTTTCGAGCAGGACACCGTCATCCCTGAAATGATTGGCAGTATCCATAGGAAGAAGGCGTAGCATGAGACTAGTGGGTTTGTCTTTCTGCCTTAATTTAGAACTACATTTTCCCCTTTTATTTATGCTCATCTGGACTTAAGAGATCTGGATCCAGGACTAGAGGCCACTGTTTTGTTTACTTGTTGATTTGCTCTTGTGACTCCTCATTATTTGGAAGGAAGAGTTTGTAGGACCACAGTTTGAGGGCTGCAGGGTCTGGGGTCAGGGAGGAGAAAGGCCCACCAAACTCCGTGTGGAAGAGGAGGCATGCAAAGGTAGGGAAAGAATCATGAGCTGCATGCAGGGCCAGTGCTGAGGGAAATGGGAAGAAAATACAGATGATGATTTAACTCTGACATCTAAGTGGGGCAGGGAAGCAGAGTCTTCTACAAGCAGCATTTCTGACTGTGGCCTGGGCTTTCTGATTGGGTTCTGACATAGAAAGCCGTGCTGAGGGTGTAACTCAGTGGTGCAGCACTTGCCTGATATTTGTGAGACCCTGGGTTTAAGCCTCAGAACTGCGTGGGGGAAAAAGTCTCATGGACAGAGGAACCTAAATTGTGCAGTTTACTTTAGCTTTCGAGTGACTTCGGGGCTGTGGGCTGATGGTTGCTCTCCCGAGAGAATCCACAGCCCTGGGGACAGATGCGCCTTCCTTCCCCAGTGCCCTGCCTCTGGTGACTACACAAGAGCTCCCCTTATAGCCAGGTAAGTTGCCTGGAGTCTACTATGGCCTCTTTCTGGATGGAGGAGCTCCTTCTGGTATATATAGGAAGCTGCTCTGGTCTCTTTCCTTTGTTGACTGCTTGCTTTCACTCTTTTCAGTCGACCATGAGTTTGCCTGTAATTGAGTTTTTGCCTTTCTCCAGAAACCCACCTATCTCCATCACCTCCTATAGGTTCTTCCAGCTCACTCCTGTCTTTCCTGTGTTCTGGTTGAGTGCCCTGCCCAGTGGGGCCGAGGTAGTACAGGCACCCACTTGTGAGGCTGTAGGAATTTAAATACTATATATGTTAGTGTCTATTATTTATATTGGCAAAGCCATCACTCACTATTCTTGGGATCATCTTTGCCTTTTAATTCTTGTGGCCTCTCATGGCTCAGTGTTTAATTTAGGTGCTTTTGTTTTAATTCTAGAACAAAATTGTGAAATCAGGTTCCTGTTTCTTGATTGGGACCCTCTGTGGCATCCTATTTCAAAGATTTTTTTAATTATTATTTTTACTTATTTATTATTTATTTTTATGGTCCTGGGGACTGAACCCAGGGCCTCATGCATGCCAGGCAGGTGCCCTTCTGTTAAGCTATATCTACTGCCCTCATAGATGTTTTCTTGGCTTTCCTACTATTCAAATAGTAGTGAACTCCTTCATTGGACCTGTAGAATTACCCAGTGTTAGCATTATAAGTAACCCTCATCCCTAGATTGTGAATGTTGGCCATGTGGTCCCACTCCTGCAGAAGGTGCAGCCTTTAAGAGGGCATGATAACACCAGGTGTGGTGGTGTACACCTGTCATACCAGCAACTGGGAGGCTAAGGCAGGAGGATCACAAGTTTGAGGTCAGCCTCAGCAACTTAGTGAGATCCTGTCTTAAAATAAAAAACAAAATCGACTGGGGATGTAGCTCAGTGGTAGAGCATCCCTGTGTTCAGTCCTTAGTACCTAGAACAAGAGGGCATTATAGCAAGAATGACCAGGATAATAACATGAATGAGCCATGGTATAAAGTAGATATTTTAGAAGCAGAGAAAGACTGAAAGTCTGCCTTGCAGAGATAAGCAAGGCGAAGGGCTATAGAGGCCACACCTGATGACCAGGGAGGATCCTGGCTCAGTTGACCCATTCCTTCTATGCTTCCTGTCACCTAGGCATCCTTCAGCATCGTTTGATTTTAGGAGCTCTGGGAAACAGGCTGCAAATCCAGGCAGCCTCTTTCTTTTGAGTGTGGGCACAGGAACTTAATTGCAGTGGATTTTTCCTTGGCTGCTTTCTGTGTGTGCTAGATTTTGTATATGAGAAACCAGCGTTATCTGGTGATATTGTTAGAGAATTGAAGGCTCACTGAGGTTGCGTTCTCTCACAAGACCATCACAGGCTTGTACATCCACACTCTCTGGGTCCGGAACATTCTCATCACCCCTGAGCAAAAACCCTGTACTCATGTCACAGTCCCTCCTGAAATATATTTAATTTTAATGTTGAAAGAATCTTACGGACTCAGTGTCTTAAGTGGTTGTTAGATTCTTGCAGTTAATCTCAGAAAGTACCCATTTTCTGAAGGTTCTACATATGTGAAATGAAGTTTGTGTGTGTGTGTGTGTGTGTGTGTGTGTGTTACCAGGGATTGAACCTAGGGGTGCTAACCATGGAGCCACATCCCCCAGCCCTTTTGAGAGAGAATTTTTTAATATTTATTTTTTAGTTTTCAGTGGACACGACGTCTTTATTTTTTTTTTTTTTATTTTTGTGTGGTTCCATTCCATTTTGAAGGATTTCACTACTATTTGAATAGTAGGAAAGCCAAGAAAACATTAAACCCAGCGCCCCGCGCATGCCAGGCGAGCGCGCTACCGCTTGAGCCACATCCCCAGCCCCTGTATTTTTCATTTTGAAACAACTTCTCACTAAGTTGCTTAGGGCTTCGCAAAGTTGCTGAGGTTGGCTTCCAACTTGTGATCTTCCTGCCTCAGCCTCCTGAGTCGCTGGTATTATAGGCATACACCACCACCCCCGACTAGAAGAGAGTTCTTTGAATCACCTTGTCCTCAACATAAATAGAAACTGCATTCAGATATGTCCAAGTCCTTTTTAAGCTGCCTCAAACCCAAGGGAATCCTGCAGGAGGACGTTAGAGCCACATGCCTGTGCTAAGTCTGGGTTCCCTGAGGCCACGCTGAGCCTGTTTCCCTCCCACAGAGCTCACTATGACCTCCAGCCCTGTAAGAATCCAGGAGAAAGGAAGGAGAAGGAAAAGGAGTGATTTGTGGATGGTGACAAAATGGTCGCCTGAAAGAACATTGAGCTCAGCTTTTCTCAAATATAACGCTTTGAGCAAGTCCTGTGAACACTGGCTTTATTATTTTGTTTGCATATACCTTGCAAATTAGTTTTATGGTTGTAGTCTAATAGCTATTAAAAAAAGGAATATAAAACAGATTTTATTTAGACATTTAACAATTTAATAAAAATATTCAAAGCCATATAGCACATGATTCCATTTATATAAACTGGAATAGGCAAATCCATGAAGAGGATTAGCCAGGGGCTAAGGATGGGGGGCGGGGGTGTGGAGACTGTTAATGAGATTGAGATTTCTTTTGGATTGGTAGAAATGTTCTGGAATTAGGTAGTAGTGATAGGTGCATCACTCGGTGAACATCCTAAAAACCAATATAGTCTGCGTATTCCAAGGGTTAATTTTATCTCAATTAAAAAAAATCTTGGGGCTAGGGTGGTGGTTCAGTGGCAGAGCGCTTGCCTCACATGTGTGAGGCACTCAGCACCACATAAAAATAAATAAACAAAATAAAGACATTGTATCCATCTATAACTAAAAAAAAAAAAACTTAAAAAAATCTTGGGCTGGGGCTGTGGCTCAGCAGTAGAGCGCTTGCCTAGCACATGTGAGGCACTGGGCTCCACCCTCAGCACCACATAAAAATAAATAAGTAAATAAAGGTATTGTGTCCATCTACAACTAAAAATATTTTTTAAAATAATAAAAAAAACCTCAATATGGGGACTCCACAAAAAAAGCTCTTTTTTACCTTAAAGTGAGTCTCTGCATTAAGTGACTCATTCAGAAGGTGACAACCTTTGTAAAGGATGCAGATGATGAATATTTGGGCTCTCAGAAATGCATATTCCTGATGTGACTTCTAGCGCCATCCTTTTGGTGTGGAAGCAGCCATTTCAAGCCTTGGTTGTCTTCCTTATCAGCCTGCTAAGAGGAACCTGGCAGGATTTCAGCCTCCATTTGTCCCTTAGCTGGGCACAGTATCCACACTGTCACTTACACCCAATAGTCACAAGGTCTTTCTCTTCACTTTCCCAGTTTTCTACCTAGCTTTCCTAATGCAGGAACCAAAATGAGCGAAACATCTAAGCTCTATGAGTCAGAGACGTGGGTTTGGGTTTGTGGAACTCGCCTGGCCACCTGCCTTCAGGTCCGTCTGGATTTCTGAGTCATCCTGCCTCCTGGTTCCCTTTTACATATTGCTTTATCTCTCACCAGGCCCAGTTAGGAACCTGGGAACAGCAGAGTCTAGGTCTTTAGATAGAACATCTCCAAGCTGCAGTGTATCTTCTCAAGCTGGTTCTCATGTGGGGTCCTCTCCCTCTGCTCTCCCTCCAGGTTCTCTTCTGTTTCCCCTCTAGTAAGCAAATCCCAGGCTGCATCTCACATCCCACCTTGGACCACCTTCTAAATCAGGAGGAGGTTGGGTCTCATGGTATATGTTGTTAATGATCCTCTCTCTCCTATGGCACACCCAAATCTTTGCGTGGCATCCAGTGGAACGCTGTGGGACCATACAAGGTTCAAGGATCTGGGTGAGATTTACTTAGAAAAAGAGGTGAATGTGGAAGCCAAACGACTTTCTCCTTTGCGTAGAAAATTATGGGAAAACATCTTTCAACACCCTGATTTTGAGTTCTGGGGAAGCAGGTATGCAGATGATGCAACAGAAGAAAGGCTTGTGCAACCTTTGGTTCATCCAAGGGTCGGCAGCCTATGGCCCACAGGCCGAACTTGGCCAATTGCTTCTTTTTGTAAATACAGATTTATTGGCATGCAGCCCACTTGCTCATAGACTGCTGTGACTGCTTTCTCACTGTATCAGCAGGGCTGAGTTCTTGCAACAGATAAGGTGCCCAGAGCTGAATGTATTTCCTATCTGGCCATGTCCCTCCACGGCAAAGGTTTGTCAGTCATGGGGAATTTAGTCCAGGCGCAGAAGAGATGGTCCTAATGAGTGTGCTTCTAGTGTGTATAGAAGTGTGTATGGATGTTTTC
The DNA here is from genome assembly GCF_964194105.1 of Spermophilus citellus. Classification (NCBI taxonomy): domain Eukaryota; kingdom Metazoa; phylum Chordata; class Mammalia; order Rodentia; family Sciuridae; genus Spermophilus; species Spermophilus citellus. The sequence continues at coordinate 5,041,559 of NC_138190.1, forward strand.
AAAGAGGCTTCACAGCATGATATCCATTTCTCATCACCTTTTCCTAACCTCTGGTGTGGTGGTTTAATTTGGGGAAGTTTGCTTCATCCACCCAAGTACAGGAAGTTTTGTGTGTTTGCAGCATGAGAATGCATGGAGCTGTCAGTGCAGTGCAGGTTCCTTTGGGATGCTCTGCCATATTTGTGTCAGCATAGATGGGTTAGGGAAGATTGTCCTTGGATCACAAGGGCCAGGCTTGCTGCTCAGTTCATGGGATATGACTTGAAAAGGTAAGGTACAAGGCTTCCCTAAGACTGTTGGAGAAGGGAGGAGGGCCAGTTATTTTGGAATGTGGAGGTGCTAGGTGGTAACTTGTAACTTGGTTCCTTTTTTGGGGAATTTTTCTTTTTAAAAGCACATTTTTATGTGGTTTATTGCAAAGATTTATGATTTTAAAGTCCATTTATTTATTAATTTCTTGGGTACTGGGGATTGAACTCAGGGGCACTTGATCACTGAGCCACATCCCCAGCCCTACTTTGTATTTAGAGACAGGGTCTCACTGAGTTGTTTAACACCTCACTTTTGCTGAGACTAGCTTCGAACTCATGATCCTCCTGCCTCAGTCTCCCAAGCCACTGGGATTACAGGCATGTGCCACCGCACCTGGGCTATCTATTTATTTATAATTTTGTCTTGAACCAGGTTTTGGCTAAGTTGCCCATGCTAGTCTCAAACTTGGAATCCTCCTACCTCAGCCTCCCAAGTAGCTGAAATTATAAGGGTGTGCCAATATGCCTGGCTGAATGTCTTAATGATATTAATACTACACAGTCTCTGAAAAGATCTGAGCCCCTTGTAAGCCTACATTATTAGGTCTCACTCTAAGAAACGTGGATATATGGACACCCCAAATTATAAACATGGATATTGTGAAAGTGCCTTCTCTTTAGAAATGATTCTTAGGGGATCTCTTTTAAGAATGCATTCCTAGTCAGGCGTGGTGGTACATGCATGTAATCCCAGGTACTCAGGAGTCTACTAAAGAGGGTCACAAGTTCTAGGACAGATTGAGCAAGTTAACAAGATCCTGTCTCAAAAAATAAAAAGGACTGAGAGTATAGCAGCTCAGTGAGTGCTCAGTGAGAGTGCTCCTGGGTTCAATCCCCAGTACTACACCCCCTCCCCTGAAACCATTCTTACATAGTCAACACCCAGAGTTTGGTGTCCCGTAGAAAGGACCAGAGCTGCCTCCAGGGCTGGGGCAGAGAATAGAGAGGATGAGCCTACCCGTGGGCAGTCTGTGGAGCCAGAAAGGAAGGACATGCTCAAACACATGCAAATAAACCCAAGCACCACAACAGGGTATGCCAAAGGGACACACAAGCCAACAGTGACCAAAGCTGGAACAACTTAAGCAACAAAATAAAGTAGTAGTGAGTATAACATAATGCATAAAGTGAATCCATGAGCCCATAGTACATACAGAATTGATTGAATGAATTAATACATGGAAAATAGACAAATCTGTCATGCAGAGAAATATCACACAATTTCTGTAGAAACTCCACCCTCAAGAAGGTGGAATACAATTCCCCATGCCTTCAGAAAGAGCACCCTCCTTCCAAATACATTATGAAAAGCGGGTGGAAAGAATAAGTTACAGTGGAGAAGCCTGATGTTTACGAACTCCACTGGGTAATCAAGGTTGATGTCAGCAGAGATAAGACCTGCTGGCAGCATGTACCCTTAATATCATATATGACAATAGGACTTAACCCAAGTCTAATCATAAAAAGAAAAAAAACAAACAGTTCCCAGTTGGGGAACAGGTTACAGATGCCTGAACAATCATCCTCTAAATTGTCATCTGTCTTATTCTACTCAGGCTGCTATAAAAAGTAGATTGGTGGCTTATAGACCAAACATTAATTTCTTAGTTTTGGCAACTGAGAAGTCCAAGATCAAGGGAGTAGCAGATTTGGTGTCTGGTGAGGGCTCACTTTCTGGTTCATAGATGGACATCTTTCCCCTGTTTCCTCACGTGGTGGAAATGCCAAGGAAGCTCTCCAGGCTCTTTTATAAAAGGTACTAATCCCATTGGTCAGGACTTCATTCTCATAACCTTACAAAGGCCCTACCTCCTAGCCTCATTGCCTTGGAAGTTAGTGTTTTGACCTTGCATTGTGGGGGTGGGGTGGGATATGGACTTTCAGTTCATAGCAGTGTTACAGTAAAATGATCCTAAGGAGACATGATAACTAAATGCAGTGTGGTGCTTGGATGGGATCCCAGGACAGGAAAAAGAACATTAAGTAGAAAGAAAATTTGAATAATGTGGCCTTTAGTTAATATTAACACACTCATATTGGTTCATTAATTGTGATAAACTGTTAGTCAGCTTTCCATCATTATAGCAAAATACCTGAAATAATTAACTTACAACGACAAAAGGTTTATTTTGGATTATGGTTTTGGGGGGTTCTACATCATGATCAAATGATTCCATTGCTTTCGGGCCTGTGGTAAGGCAGCATAGAATGGTGTGGTGGTGTGTGGTGGAGCAAAACTACCTGCCTCAATGGCCAGTAGGCAAGAGAGGAGAGGAGAGGAGAGAGGAGAGAGGGAGAGAGAGAAAGGAATGAAGCAAGCCAGGCTTCCATATCCCTTTAAGGGCATGTCCTCAATGACCTAATTTCCTCCCACTAGGCCCCACTTTTAAAGGTTCCCAGTAGTCTCATCCTGGGGACCAAATCTTCAACATATGAGTCTTTGTAGACATTCAACATCCAGATAATAGCAAACACACCATACTAATGTCAGATTTAGTAATAGGGGAAATTAGATATGAGATATAGAAACTCTCCTATTGTCAGTTTTTCTGTATAAATCTTCAACCATTTGAAAATGAACTGTTTGTTTAAAATCATAATTCTCATAAAGCATTTTGACTTACCCCATTTCTAAGTACAGATAATGGTGCAAAAGCAAAGCTCAGTAAGCAGAAACCCTGCTTCCAGTTGTAAATTTCGATCTTTTCCCAGGCTGTGGTGTGCCCTATGGTCCTCTCTTGAGGGGGCGGGCAGCCAGCCACAGCTCCATCAGCCCCTCGAGGGGAAGCAGCCAAGTCTACAGTGTGTATGTTGCTAAGCTAGGATGCTTGGGTGATGAGGCGTACTACTCGGTGACACTTTCAACGTAAGATATTTTCCACTTACAGTGAGTTTATTGGGACATAATCCTATTCAAAGTTGAAAAGCATCTGTATTAGGGACACACCTTTTGAGACGTTAATATAACAAAATCATCATCTGCCAGGTACTTTTTGGATTCCTATTATGTGTGTTGACTCACAATATACATTGCACATTTGTTTGGGATATGAAGACAGCCTGGGGAACCTTAGATGGCACCCTCTCTTGGTGGCAAGAACATGTAGTTGGTCAAATAATAGGTAGAGATGAAAAATATTGGAAAGAATATAAGCTTTGAGGCTGAAACTCCAAATTAAGTTTAAATCCTCATTGTACTCAGGCTGCCCAAGCTTCTCCTGGAAGATAGGGAAGCCCATGGCAGCCTTTTTTGCAGACTGCTTAAATGCTTAATGGATGTATCATAAATGGATCAGTGCAGTGCTCAAGATCCAGTAGGTGTTGATTAAAAAAAAAAAGTTACTTTTACAAAAATAGCAATAAATCATTAGAGACTGCAAAGTAGCAGTTTGGTGAACTGAATAGGAGTCTGATTAATTGCTGTGAATGAGGGGATTGGTGGATGGAAACAGATTGGAAGGAGAAAGTCCATCCTGATGGCTGAGTTCAGGACTTGGAAGGTAGAGACTCTCTTGAGTGGGAAAGGGCTCTTAGGAGCAGCAGTGGGGCAGCTGCTTCCTGCATGGGGCCTGTGGCACTGAGGTCTTGGGCCATGCGAGGAGTGGAGGTGGGGCACAGGGACTTTAAATACAGATCATTGTGAAGTGATGAATTGGGTGAGTCGGGGTCAGCCTGACTGCTTTGTCTTCTTTCCTGAGTGCCTACCCACAGTCAAACTTCCGGAACACTTGGTTGATTGGTTGATGGATTACATTCCTAATGGGTGTGTAATCAACTCAAGAATATCCATAGATGTGAAGTAGTCTACTGAGTGTGGTCTTTAACTTCATTATAGTTATAGAGGTGAAGCACGTATTATACGTGTTGTGTGATTATCAAGACTACTAAAATATTTAAAATTACCTGTGTGATATTAGTACTATAGACTTTTCTTTTTAAAAAAATTATTGGTGCATTATAATTATACATAATAATAGGGTTTGTGACATACTTGGACATGCACATAACATAGTTTGGTTAATTTGCGGTAGGCTTTTCTGTATTTCTCCTGTTTTAAATATTAAAAAAAAAGAGAGACCCTTCAAGTCTTTTGGGGTTTAAAAGGAAAAACCTTTTGGGGCTTAAGCCTTGAAGTGTGGGGAGCATTCCCGGAGGCCAGAAGTTGCTCAGTGGTGGAGGTGCGAGTTGCCGGAGCCTGCGTGAACTTGTCCATCATAAAGCAGCGGGCTGACGCTGCAGCTGTTGCCAGCATGGCTTTGAGGCTCTTCCGTGCTGTCAGCAGTGAGATGCAAGGGCTGCGGTGGCAGAGGCGGTGTGCCGGTCCCCGAAGCAGGTTACTGTCTTCACAGACTGTGTGAGCTCTGATCCACTGCAGCAAGCACAAGGAGCAGGTGAGGGACTACAGCGTGGGGCATCTCATCCCAGAGGGTTTAAAAATGCTCATGCTATTTGTTAGGGGCTTGTAGTTCCCAGTGGCTCTTTTGTTCTGCTGTCTTGAAGGGCAGGTTGTTTGTCAGCTCACAATGGCGTGGGTAAGATCTGGCAAGATCTGTAAACATTCTTATTGTTTATTGTTCCTTCTGAAGATGAAAAATAATGCAAATCAGGGTGCAGATTCTAGCTGGAGTTCTGCAAACGGGCACGTGTGTGCGCAGGCACGTTTGCTGTGCTGCATGTAAGCCTGTGGATACATGCGGTTTTTTTGCAGCTTTGGTTTTCACAGTTGGCTAAACACATATTGGAATTGGAAGCCACAGCACCATTGTCCCTACTGATGGGACCAGAAGCCCTCGGTATGTGGGACCTTTGCTCTGTGTGAGTTCTGCAGATGGGTGACCCAAGGGGGCTGGCTCAAAGGTGCCAGCATCATATGAAGACCTGTCTGCCTTGCCATTTCTTTTTTAATAGCAGTAAGAACCAAGCATTCTCACTCCTGAGGCATTGAGTGTGGACATTGAAAGAAAATGGTGAGTCAGCCACATCCTAATGAAGGGGGAAAAAACGGTGAAAGGAGGTGTGCATGTTTGTTCATGAGAAATGCTCTGTGGAGACATCTACAAGGTGCCGGCTGATGGCAGCGAAAAAATTTACATGGAGTAAATGGGATCACTATTAATTCTTAGCATTTTCCAGCTCTTGTACTTTGCTCTTTGGTGTGATTGTGACAATGTAGAGGCATGCCATTTCTTTAAGGCTGTTTCTGTACATGGACTGGGTGGTTTTTTTGGTTTATTTTGCCTTTTATGTTGTGACAAAAGAAACACATTGTTATTTGGGGCCGTATTTCTAGTGGTTGAATTGCCTTTACTGCTCTGACAGGAGCTTTTGTGTGTGGAAGGGGATGCCATTTTCACAGGGAAATTGCTGCATAGATATGTATGTACACACACATGCGCACGCTCTGTCTGTATCTGCATCTACTCACGCATGGGAGTAGATGTCATTTTGAAATGCATGTTTAGTGATTGTGCGAGTGGAGAGGTAAAAAAGGAAAAGGAGCTTGAAGAGAGGTTTTCAGAAACCTATGTGGTAGCATTTACAAACAGCCTGCTGCCTATGGACTGTCTTAAGATTTATAAAATGAATGAATGAAAAATAATATTTTAACATGTTCATAAGAAAAATCGAAGATTTGTCACAGATTTGATGAATGATTGTATATTTTCCTTGAAAAGTAGAACCTTTGAGACATGTTCTACAAGTATTTTAGATGATTTTGTTGCAGGAAAGTATTGCATTGGTCGCAGGAAAAGGGACATATCTATACTTTGTTTTACGTAGTGGAAAAAATTTATACTTTCTCTGTGGCATACATACATTAAGGAAAAACTTTGCAAGGGAATTCTCATTCATACAGGCACACACAAAAGCATTCTTTTTCTAAGGGTGCTAGGAATAGTCCTATGGGTGTGTTAACCATTAGGTGGCAGGTGGCTTCTGTTGCCCAGCTTAAGTGACGAATGGCCCTAGTAAATGTGTGCTAACTGCTATTGTTTTGCATGGGCTGGCTACTCCTCCAAAATCTGCTTTGGATTTTGGACTTTGGGAACAGTAGTAATTTATGTTACCTTTGGAAATATGTTTGCATGGCTTTTGACTACATTTAATTCATATATACATACACAAATATATACATATATATACATGTATGTATATGCCAAACATATACACAAATATAAATAAATATAAGAACCCCAGTTATAAATTTAGTAGAAGCAAACTGGAGTTTTGTGTCCACCCTTATTCACCCATCCTTCCCCTGCCCTTGGACATTGATTTTCTCTAACTGGCTCTCCTAGAGCAGCTTAGCAGCCAGGTCATTTCTGGGAGACTCGTAGCCATCCCTGGATATCTGAAGATATCCAAGAGTTACTTAATGATTACTGCAGATCTTTGCAAAGTCCTTTTTAAATGATGTTCACAGTGCCTTTCACCTGTATATCTTGGGTCTTAGAATGTGGGTACCAAGTTCATTTATGATGAAGCAAACTGGGGGTTGCTTCTGGGGATTGGATTCTCTCAGCCGGCTATGGAGAGCTCTGGGTGCAGGGTGGCTCATTATCAATCAGGTGGTTCCTGCTAACTCATGAGAAAAGGTCATAGGGGTAATCATGGCTTGAATAAAGAATGGATACAAGATACCAAAGCTATTGTTTTATTAGCTTTCTCATTCCTTACCCAGTGTGCTGACATTACAGTGAGAAGGATAGGGGGTAGTACAGAGACCACCAACTTGGCTGACAGACTTGGAACCTGAGTGTGGCTCAGCTTGCCTTGGTAGAACTTGCAAATTGCTTGAGCTTTCTGACCCTCAGTTTCTTCTTCTACAAAATAAGAAGCTTGGATTAAAGTATTTCTAAGGCCCTTTTCAGCCATAGAGTTTTTTATTCTTAGGAAGATAAGTCAGAGATCTAAATTCACCTTAAAGTTATATATATACAGCCACATGGTTACATTGCTTTTGCTCATTGGCCGTCATCATTCATGTGAATGGAACAAATAAATACATACGACACATACACATAGGCATAATATCATTGATACCTGTGTGCAAGTAAATTTAGCCCCTGTTAGCAGACTCAATTTTCTGGCAACAGACCCTTGTTGAAGGCAGTTAAACTTCCTTGGGTGTTCTCTGGCAAAGACTCATAAGATCGGCTCACAGGTGAGGTTTTCCTGGGCATGACTTGCAAGAAATTTAATTATTTTGTTAGAAAATCTAGCCAGTGGGCCTTTAAATATATTTGGAGGCCATTAAAGGGGGGGGGGGATAGCTAGATATTCTAGGAAGATGTTTAACATTTATTCACATTCCTGCATATGTGTATGTGTATAGATATATACGTGTATGTATACATGCATATAAGTACTGCAGAGAGACATTTTTCTATAGTAATTAAATTTATATATTTAATCACATGCAGGAAATAATTGAATGCTATTGAGTAAATAATCTATTTCTAAATATGGTTTAGCTGAATAGTAATCTGAGATGTGAGGTTTTTCAGAATTTGGGGTCACATGTGATTGGGATAGAAGGAAGACAGATGAAGCAAGTGATTTTCTCTGAATTGATGCAGATGGCATATAGACTCTAAGTAGATTTTAATATCTTTTACCAATAGACTGCCCAGAATTCAAATTTGCCCCTTGTTTTGTAAGCTCAATGTATGTTTTTGAGAGCCAGGGTTTGTGCTCATCTAAGCATATAGCTTCCTATGCTGTGGAATAGGAAAATAAAATAAAATCTGTTTTACTAATTAAAACCTTTTTATTAAGAATATATATGGACAACTGGGCATGGTGGTGCACACCTGTAATCCCAGCGGCTCAGGAGGCTGAGGCAGAAAGATTGTGAATTCAAAGCCAGCCTAAGCAACTTAGTGAGGGCCTAAGCAACTGAGCAAGACCTTGTTTCTAAATAAAATACAAAAAGGGCTGGGGATGTGGCTCAGTGGTTGAGCACCCCTGGATTCAATCACTGGTACCAAAAAAGGAAAAAAAAAAAAAAAAAAGAAAACACACACACACACACACACACACACACACACCTATTCTGGAAAGCAAAATGAGGACATTGAAAATCACCCTTGATCCTATCACCCAGAGATTCCACTGTGGAACACTGAAGAATGTCTCCTTTGAAGCCCTTTTTTGGTGCAGTTACATATTTTTACACATACAGTCCTGCTACACATATGGTATGTAAACTGCCTTTAGAAAGTTGGAAATTTATGATGTATTATATTCTTTTTTTGAGGGGGTACCAGGGATTGAACCTAGAGGTGCTCTACCACTGGTGGGGCAGGGGGGAAGACAGGGTCTAAGCTGCTGAGGCTGGCCTTGAACTTGTTATCTTTCTGTCTCAGTCTCCCGAATGGCTGGGATTGCGGGCATGCGCCACCATGCCTATCTTGATGCATGGCATTTTTAAGATATGACCACCCAGTGTTGATATTGTACACATTTAGGGCTACTTCTAGCCTGTCACAATTATAAATAACACTGCTGTGAACATCTTTTAGTGAAATATTTGTGCTCTTCCATGCCAGTTTCCTTAGGATAAAAATCTAGACGTGGAATTGGCAGGCATTTAGGAGGTGGTTGCTGTCTATAAAGTGTGCTTATGGTATAGGCGTCAGTCAATAACAATGTAGGAAGTTCTGTTTCTCTTACAACTTTGTTAATATTAGACATCTAAAAATCCTGTGGCTTATTAGGCAGAAACATTATTTCATTTTTAACAGACAATTCTTCATTGACTAGCAAAGTCAAACTTTTAATGTATTAGTAATTTTTATTTGTATGTGTATGTGTGTGTGTGCACGAGTGTGACTATTCACACTCATGTTCATTTTCCTATTGAAGGTGGGCCTTCCTTGATCATTGTCATTTAGGTTATAAATACATCTGAGCAAGTGCAGCATGGTGTGTGCTTTTCAAACATTTATGATTGGCTAACACTAGTTTTGTTTTTTAGTAAAGAAGTGTGCTGAATTTTCCTATCATGGCCCTTGCACCTGGTGGCTTTGTGCAGCTAGCTCTGTCTTTTGGTGGCCACAGCTTCTAGTAATTATGCATTACTGTTGCTGGTCTCACGGCAGACAGTGAAGCCATCCATGCCTCTGCCAGTGTGTATTCTCTAGCAGGCGTAGACCTTCCTCTGAAATAATAATCCAGTGCTTTGCAAAGAAGAAAAGGGTGCTCAGGAAGAAAAGAAACCAGGGTTTCAGATAAATATGTTTTAGAAGGAAAAGCCGAAGTCAGAAGATGAATGTCTGAATTCTGGCACAGATTATTGGGCAAGTTACTTTAGTTTGGGAAACTTTGAGGGTCCTTGTACATGGGCTGGAGTGCTCATTTGTGACAGAAGAGAGCCACACTTTCTCTTTTATGCTTGCACCATGTAAGGGGAGTTGACAGTGAATTGTCTCTGCTGAAGAGTTTAGAAGTGACCAGCTTTGTCTTCACATATCCCTGTTTGCTCTGGCAGGAGACCCGCGGTCTCAACTGAGGCACAACTATGGTCCCTGCATATAGTCTATGTTCTTTTTTGGCCATTTTCCCATGTGCCTTTCTGTTTTTTGTTTACATTAGAATGGTTTTCACTGAATATTTTTTATGTTCATTTTGATGCTCATGTTGTGTGTTTATTTTCCCTGGGTAAGGTAGCTCAAAATATTTGCTCATACAGGGTGTGTAAATACATGTAAACAAAACAGGCAGTGGCTATGTTACTATAAACACATTTTAAAGAGAAAGGAGATTCTTAATTCCAGTTAATATTTTTGTTACAGATATCATTTTATGGGAAAATGTAATTATTTGTAATTGCCCTTAATAGGCAAGTAAACCTAACTGAGTCTGTCTGTTGGATTTCTGCAGTCATGAGGCAAATGTCATGTTAAATTACAAGAGGTCTGTAGGATGTGTTAATCAGCTGTTTATTGCTATGACCAAAATACCTGACATCAACAACTTACAGGAAGAAAGATTTATTTTACCTCACACTTTCAGAAGTTTCTATCGCTGGTCAGAAGCTCCATTTTTCTGGGCCTGAAATGAGGCACAATATCATGGCAGAAGAGTATTGGGGAGGAAAGTTACTCAGCTTATGGCAGCCAGGAGGTAGAGAAAGAGAGCAAGCTGGCATGCAAGGCAGGAGCCAGGGACAAGATATAGTCTCCACGGACACTCCCTCCCCCGGTGACCTACTTCCTCCAACCATGCCCCACCTTCCTACAGTTACTACCACTTCCCTATAGTTTGCTTTTCAGTAGTTTAATCCTCTGATGAGGCCAGAGCCATATGATCCAGTCACTTCTCTAAATTTTCACCTCTGGATATTGCTTCATTGTGGACCAAGCCTTCAACACATGAACTTGGGGTACACTCCAGACCCAAACCATAACATAGGGATTCAGCTTGTCCTGACTGCAGCCATTTTGAATCATCACTGCTGCGATTGCACTGTCAGTTTCCTTGTGTAGTTCCCCCACATACCATAAATACCCAAAGCATTAGAATAGCATGTGGGGCTTTATGTCTGCCTGGACCCTGGCTCTGGGATGTATCTGACTCTTTCATAGTAGCCTAAGATATTAGCAATAAGATAAGGTACATTCCAGTCAAGATGAGGGGCTGGAGATGTGGCTTAAGCGGTAGCGCGCTCTCCTGGCAGGCGTGCGGCCAGGGTTCGATCCTCAGCACCACATACCAACAAAGATGTGTGTCCGCCGAATACTAAAAAATAAAAAAAAAAAAAAGATGAGGTTGCTTTTGCCCTAACCCATAAATATATCCCTCTTTCTGACCCTAATTGCAAGGATCCAACTGGTTTTGCTGTTGCCCGTAACTACCATGCTGTTGGTAAGCCTCCCAGTAAATTGCATTCTGTGTAGTCCTAGGTCTTTCTGCCTCTCTTTTATCTCACAGAACTTTGGGCCGATTCTCATACACTTGGACTAAGTTCTTCCAGAACAGTACATTCCAATAAACCTTATCTATGATATTGAGTAGCAGTGGGGATTTGGCCCTGGGCTCTAAATTTCTAATCCTCTGGTCTAGAAGGCAAGACAGTAATATAGACAATGATATAGGCAATGCTAGCTGAGAGAGGACAAAAGAGACTTTATTTATGTGATAGGGGGTTACAATGAGTGGTTTTCTTTTTCTTTTTCTTTCTTTTTTTTGGGGGGGAGGGATGGTGTTCTGGGGATTGAACCCAGCTGCACTTAACAACTGAACCACATCTGCAGCCTTTTTTATATTTTTTGAGACAGGTTTTCACTAAGTTGCTTAGGGCCTCGCTAAGTTGCTGAGGCTGGCTTTGAACTTGTGATCCTCCTACCTTAGCCTTCCAAGCTGCTGGGATTATAGGCATTTGCCATTGCACCCGGCTCCAATTAGTGTTTTGTTTTGTTTTAGTTGTAAATGGACACAATATCTTTTTAAAAGTGTTTATTTTATGTGGTGCTAAGGATCAAACGCAGTGCATCACACGTGTGAGGCAAGTGTTATACCACTGAGCATCGGTGTTTTAAAGCTATGATTTTATAACTTTCCTGGTCACTCTTTAGTTGCTTCTGGGAGCAGTGGTTGATCCTCATGTGAACCCAAGTAGAATTCCACTAACTGCCTTTTGAAGTCCTTTTGAATTCCTTTCAGAGATGGGCTGGCTCACGGCTCAAGAAGCTGTTCTGGGAGGAGGAATGTGAACAGGTCTCTCCCTGGCCTGCTTCCTGGGAGCATTCTCACTGTTTTTGCAGATGATGATTTGCAAAAATCTCAACCATTTCTGCAGATGATAATGATTAGATTTGAGAGAGGTATGCCAAGCCTAGGATTAAAACATCAGGAAAATAGCTTTCAAAATCCAAATGTGGTAGGCAGAAAAGTGGGAGAGAAGGAATTTGGGAGAGGAGGTTTTATAAAGCAGAGATTCTGAATGCTTGCACAACATCCAAATTGCCTAGAAGACTTGCCTTGAAATACAGATTCACAGGAATGTCATCTGTCCCTCACTGTTCCTCCCTCCCTCCAGACTTGACTTTCTGATTGAGTAAATTTGGAGAGAGCCCAGCTCCTCTGAGTTAAGTCTTGGGATCAAGAATGAGATTTCTCAGCCATAGAAAGAAGAAGCACCTTGGAACGGATTCTCAGAACGTGTGTCTAAAAGTATGGTCACAGTGATATATTTGAGCAGTTAGTCACAAATTGTAATTTCCAAATCTAAACTGGAACAGTGGCCTACACCTGTAATCCTGATCCCAGTGATTTGGAAGGCTGAGGCAGGAGGATAGCAAGTTCAAGACCAAACTGGGCAACTTAGTGTCTCAAAATAAAAAAAAGGGCTGGAGGTGCTAGGGATGAAGCTCAGTTAGTAGAGTGCTTGCCTTGCATGCACAAGGCCCTGGGTTCAATCCCCAGCAGCCCCCCTCCCCCCCCAAAAAAAAAGCTGGGGATGCAGCTCAGTGATAGAGTGCCCCTGGGTTCATTCCCAAACCAACCCCTGCTCCAAATGAGGTGGGGGGAATAGAAAAACCAAAACCCCACCATCACCACTAGTACGAACAACAACAACAAAAAAATCTAAGTTGGACTTTATGGCACATTCCTATAATCCCAGTTACTTGAGAGACTGAGGCAGGAGGATAACAAGTTCAGGACCTAGGCAACTTAGCAAGACCCTGTCTCAAAATAAAAGGGCTGGGATGTGGCTCTGGTAGTGTATTCCTGGGTTTACTCACTAGCACCACTGCAGGAAAAAATCCTCCAAGTCTAGGAAATCTTTATTACTGATTGGTAATCCCTCAAGAAGTCGGTACCTGTTAATTTGCTTTTGGATCATCTGCGATTGGAATTTCTCTCTTCATCTGTTGTCTCTGCCCCCATTGCCTCTGCTAAACCACAAATTACTTACCAGTCTGTCTAATTCAACTTCATTACCGTGTGGCATCCCAGTCCCTGCAAGCAAAAATAATACCCCGGGGAAGCTGCAAATCCTTTTATCCATCTGTGAAGACATTGAAGAAATAAAATTCATCTGATTTTTCTCAAGTAATTGCTTTTCCCATGTGGCTTTGGGATCTTGGAAAAGAGAACCTGCTTGGGGCCGACATAGAGAGGGAGGCTGTGGCATAGATGTTGTAGTAAAGAATCAAGTGAGTTAATGGTGATTCAGGGCTTATGTTCTCTCAGAAGCTCATTCTACAAGACACATGAGTTTGAGCAGAACTTGCGGAAACAGCTCTCTCCTTTGTCATTATTAGCCCATCTGTTCATTCGGTAAATACAGGTTGATCATCTCTAACCCCAAGTCTGAAGTCGTCCAAAATCTGAATGTCTTAATACTGACAAGATGCCACAAGTGGAAAAAGCTTGCGCTCGACCTCACGCCACACCGTGATGGTCAGAGTCAAATTCAGGCACATTAAAAATGGTTATATAAAATCATCTTTGGGCTCTGTAATGGTTTGGGTCTGGAATGTCTCCCAGAAGCTGATATGTTAGGGAATATACCAGTGTTTAAAGGTGAAACTGTTGGATCATGCGGGCTCTGACCGCATGAGTGGGTGAATACATCAAATCCATCACTGGATTCACCCATGGATAGATGAATGGACTACTGGGAGGCAGGACCTAGTTGGAGGAAGTAGGTCACTGGGCAAGGGTATGCTGGAAGGGTTTATCTTGTCCCTCTCTACTTCCTGCTGCCATGAGCTGAGTAGCTTCCCTCCTGCCACACCCTTTTGTCTTGGAGCCAGTTAACCATGGACTGAAAGTATGAGCCAGAATAAATCTTTTCTCCTCAGTTGTTTTTGTCAGGTATTTTGTCACAGTTATGAAAAGCTGACTAACATAGGCTGTGTATGTAAGTTTTATAGAAAACATAAATGAATTTTGTGTTTAGACTTGCATACCAGCCCTAAGATGTCTCATTATGTATATGCAAGTATTCTAAAATCCCAAACACTTATGGTACCAAGCATTTCAAATAACAGATACTCAGCCTATATTGTTTCATGCCTGAAAACTGGGCATACCGAGCTCAGACAGCCCCTGCCTCACGGCTGTTTGTGCTCTGGGAAGTCCTGTGGTAAATTGGCATTTCTAAGAAAGTGGCCGATGCCCATTATTCTTGGGTGCTCATGGCATTTAAATGTTTGTCTACTCATTGATTGATAGCTTAGTGGGCTGCCTCTCTTAGGCTCTGGTGCCTTCCCCCACTATCTCCTTTTCCCACTCATTTGGGATTTATGGGGCACTGTGTTGGTAGAAGAGCCTTCTACCCATACTTCACCAAGGAGTTGTGTGTCTGTAAGAACAAGTCGGGATGTGGGAAGGACAGTGGAAACACCAGGGGCTCATCTGGGAGACATGTTCATGGAGTGGTGTGGGTGTCCTACCTTTTCAGCTGCCTGACACACCCATCCAAGGGGCCAGTGGCATTGTTGCTCTTTAGCACCAGATGACCTGCCTGGCAGTCCCTGACACATCCCACTAGTCTAAAGGGTTGATAAGTTCTCTGTGATTTCTGATCAAGTTTATATTTTACAATATCACGTTTATTGACACCCACAACCAGTGTTAGTATGCCTCAACAGGCCGCCTTGGCCCGCCTCGGGGATGCCCTTCCCAGGTTGGAGGCCTTGGTGGGTTGTGCTGTGTTTGGGGAAGAGCAGACCCTGCTTTTAACAGGTAACAGGGTAAAAGCCCAGAGATATGCATACCTCTGTCCTTTTGTGGTGATCCCCAAATTTAATTTATCTTAGAGACTTGGCAAAGGCACCCTGGGTTTTATGAGCACCTGGTTTCTGTAGTTGGTAGGATTGTTCAGGAGAGAGGGGCAGGGGTAGGAAAGGACATGTACCATACTTTTATTTAGTAGTAGGTCATGAGTTAAGGTCCTGGGAGTGCATCTGCCTTCTTTACCCTGACTTATTTTCAGAGAGCATGTGGCGAGCAGATGGAGTCTGGAAACAGTTACCTCTGCTATATGGAAACCTCACAACTAGTCATGGTGGCCGTCTCTAAAGCAGGAGCAAAAACCATCCGTGTGAATAATAGTGATGTTGATGGGATTTCAAGAGCGTTTGAGCTTTTCCCTCTAACGGTAGTCTCTGCCCTGTCGGAATACTAGGCACAGGCACGCTTTCCCGTATGCTCGGTCTCTTCAGGTTACTTTTGTTTGGCTTTGTGGTTCTGTTCTAGAGCATCCAGCACCTGCCTATTCAACAGTGAGGCCCATGCAGTGAGATCCCAAGTTCCAGTGGCAGGTCCCTGGAATCTCTGCTGCCTGGAGGCTGCCAGCCTTCTCCCGTCTCAGAACTGACTGCAGCTCTCTCCTTGGTAACATGTCATTAGCATGTTTTGCATGAGAACTAACAGCAAGCCTAGCATGAATATCAATTGCCAGGACTCTGGAATTCAACTGCCTTTGAAATGTTCCTTTGTGTGGCTTACCTCTCTGCTCCAGGGTCATTCTTCTGTGCTGGACACAGAGTCCCTAAGTCATCTTATTGTCCTGCTTTTTTTTTATTGACCTGCTATCACTATTTACTTTATTGTAGAAAGTACAAAAAAGGAATACACATATTTTAAAATAAACTAAATGTTGATAGCAGGTCCAGAGATACACATATATAACACAGACGTGTGAATGTGTTACACACACCCACATACACACAACCTACAGAACGATACGGCACCTGTATGTGACATACTAGCACGGGCACACACACACTCCATACATATGACTACACTCATACAACACAGATGCACCCCGTACATACAAATGCTCATTATCGACTAAGTTGTCTCTTGGATCCCTAAATTCCTGGGGGATTTTTTGTCCTTTTTTTTCATGTTTGTCACCATGACCTGATTGCCTGGTTTCTTAACTAGGACAATTAAAACCAGTTAGTGCTTTTATAGCTTAGAGTTTGCAGGTTTGTCAGAATCAAGAAAAAAGGGGAAGGTGGTGAACAAAAGGCCCTGAGGTTATCGTGCCTACCTAAATAAAAAACATCAAGGTGGAGTACCACGTGCTAGGCTTCTAGAATTGAAGGGCTGCTGTAGCTCACACCACTCCCCTAGAGAACAGAGCACTCAACTCCCGCACAGGATGTCCCTTAGTAAGGCAGGGAGGAGGCTGTGGAACGTTTTTAGTGGATCTTTTGCTCTGAGTCATTATTCCCTTCTCAAAGGGACTTTGTCCCCAGCAAGTGAGTTTACCTTTGGCAGGTGAATTCTCTGCCATTTCTGGGTGGATTGCAGAGCACCCCAGCCTGAGATCAGAGGTTAGCAGTAAGAGATGGCTTTGTAAGTAGAGCTCCTTTTTTAAATCAGTATGCTTCCGGGTAGCCAAAGGCATGTAGATTTGGGGCAAAAATTGCAGCTCATTTAATTTTCCTTTTATGTGATATGGTAGCTATTTATTAAATAACAGATACCAGGTGCTTTTAGATGGGCCTATGGATGCTAGATTTTAGGAGTTTTAATTAGAAAAATTCACATACATCTCAGCTTTTTATTTTTATTTTTTATTATTTTTTAAAAATTTTTTTAAGAGAGAATTTTTTAATATTTATTTATTAGTTCTCGGCGGACATAACATCTTTGTTTGTATGTGGTACTGAGGATCGAACCCGGGCCGCACGCATGCCAGGCGAGCGCGCTACCACTTGAGCCACATCCCCAGCCCCTCAGCTTTTTAAAATGAAGTGGAAATATTGAAATGAAACCGGGAGACCTGACCCATGAGTTGCACCTCTTGGAATGCATCTTCAATTTGACAGCATCAAATGTCATCCTATTTTATAACCAGACAGGTGCTAAACTGGTTATTGTTCTCTAAGCCATTTATTGTGGTATCCAATTTTTTTTTTTTTGATAAAACTTTAAATTAGAAGTTTCCTGAGTGTCAAGCTAATACAGTTAAAAATCAAACTTTCGAGTTGGGTTGATACTTTCTTAAGCTCCAAGTTCGGTTGCTGTGTTGCATCAGAACATTCATGCCCTCTTTCAAGGTTCAGTGGGATTTAAGCGCTTCTGCCCTTCTCAGGATTTTGAGAACTTTAGCCCTGACTTTGGAGTAGTAGGGTCCAGCTCCTTCTGAGCCTGTGGTGATACAGGGGAGCAGGAGGGCACTGGTCTATGGTACGTTTTCTTCTCTAGAACATCTGTTAACCCTGGTAGGGACCCTTTTCCCTCACCCAGGACATTGCAGTACCGGCACCAACAGGGCTCTAGATTCCAGTACTGCACATGCCATCTGTAGCACCCAGATTACCACATATCATGTCCAGATTGCTCCAAGACATGGTTTAGAAGTAGGTGCATCTCCTGGGCCTTAAGGCCAGCCCTGGAGTGAAACTCCTTTGCACTGGGTCTGGTGAAGGTTTCCACTGTTCTGTTTATTAGTAAATAGGTTGTGTCTGTCTCTCTCTCTCTCTCTTTTTTTTTTTTTTTTGTTTTTGCTTTAACTAGATCTTTTTTAAAATTTGTTTTAATTAGTTATACCTGATAGTAGAATGCATTTATGCACTTTCATATATCATACATAGATGGGATAAAATTTCTCATTTTTTCAGAGTGTACATGTTGCAGAATCATTGGTCATGTAGTCACACATATGCATACAGTAATAATGTCTGTTTCCTTCTACTATCTTTCCTATCCCCACATCCCCTTCCTTCCCCTCCCATCACTTCCTTCTACCTAATCTAAGGTAACACTATTTTCCCCTAGTACCCCCTGCCCTATTGTGAATTAGCATCCATGTATTAGAGAAAACATTCAGCCTTTGGTTTTGTGGGATTGGCTTATTTCATTTAGCATGATATTCTCCAATTCCAACCATTTACTGGCAAATAATTTCACTCTTCTTTAAAGATGAGTGGGGCTGGGGATGTGGCTCAAGCGGTAGCGCGCTCGCCTGGCATGCGTGCGGCCCGGGTTCGATCCTCAGCACCACATACCAACAAAGATGTTGTGTCCGCCGAGAACTAAAAAATAAATATTAAAAATTCTCTCTCTCTCTCTCCTCTCTCACTCTCTCTTTAAAAAAAAATAAATAAATAAAGATGAGTGATGTTCCATTGAGTATATATACCACATTTTCTTTATCCATTCATCTATTGAGGGACACCTAGGTTGGTTCCATTGTCCAACTATTGTTAATTGAGCTGCTATAAACATTGATGTGGCTGTGTCACTATAATATGGTGATTTTAAGACCTCTGGGTATAAACCAAAGAGTGGGATAGCTGGGTCAGATGGTGTTTCCATTCCCAGTTTTCTGAGGAATCTCCATACTGCTTTCCATAGTGGTTGCACTAATTTGCATTCCCACCAGCAATGTTTGAGTGTACCTTTTTCACCACATCCTCACCAACATTTATTGTTGCCTGTATTCTTGATGAGTTGCCGCAGTGTGGATGGGCACAATTCAGGAGCCACTTGTCAAAAGAAACGAACTTTATTTTTACAACACACACATGCCACACCACACAGCTCCTCAGGAAAAACCCTCAGAGCCCAACTGCCACCACAGGTTTCCCACAAGCCTTTCAACCTTCCCCACTCCTCCTGCTCTTGAGGCCGATTGGCTGGGTCACGTGGGCGGAGCCAAAAAAGTCCCCTAATGAGCAGCTCCGTGGTCTGAAAGGGTGGGGAAACAGCCCAATGAGCATCATCACAGAGGAGCCAATCAGTTGGCAGCTAGAAGTTTGCTGGGGCCGCTGTGAGCCAATCATCAGCTGGCAGCTGGAAGTTTGCTGGGGCCCCTTTGGCTGTGGCTCTCAACAATGAGTGCCATTCTGACAGGAGTGAGATTAAATCTTAAGAGTCGTTTTGATTTGCATTTCTCTAATTACTAGAGAAATTACCTTTTCACATATATGTTGATAATTGTATTTCTTCTTCTGTGAAGTATCTGTTCAGTTCCTTAGCCCATTTATTGATTGGTTTGATTTTTTTTTTTTTGGTGTTAATTTTTTTTGAGTTCTTTATATATCCTAGAGATTAATGCTTTATCGGAGGTGCGTGTGGTAAAGATTTTCTCCCAATCTGTAGGCTCTCTCTTCACATTATTAATTGTTTACTTTGCTGAGAAGAAGCTTGTAATTTGAATCCATCCTATTTATTGATTCTTGATTTTACTTCTTGAGCTTTGGGAGTCTTTCCTGTTTAGGACATCAGATCCTAGGTTGATGTGGTGAAGATTTGGGCCTATTTTTTCTTCCATTAGCTTCAGTGTCTCTATTCTAGTGCCTAGTTGATTTTTGTGCAGGGTGAGAGATAGAGGTTTAATTTAATTTTGCTACATATGGATTTTCAATTTTGCCAGCACCAATTGTTGAATAGGCTATCTTTTCTCCAGTGAATGTTTTTGGCAACTTTGTCTAGTATTAGATTTAGATAACTGTATTTATGTGAGTTAGTCTCTGTGTCCTCTATTCTGTACCATTGGTCTACAAGTCTATTTTGGTGCCAATACCATAGTTGTTTTAGTTACTATAATCTGTACAAATTCCTAGAGACATATGACCTACCCAAACTGAATGCAGAGGTCAAACATGATTTAAACAGATCAATTTCTAGTAATGAAATAGAAAATGCCATCAAAAGCCTACCAACCAAGAAAAGCCCAGGACCAGATGGATTCTCAGCCGAGTTCTACAAGACTCAAAAAAGAATTAACACCAATACTCCTCAAAGTATTCCATGAAATAGAAAAGGAGGGAACCCTTCCAAACTCATTCTATGAGGCTAATATCACCCTGATACCAAAACCAGACAAAGACATATCAAGGAAAGAAAAATTCAGACCAATATCCCTGATGAACATAGATGCAAAAATTCTCAATAAAATTCTGGCAAATCGCACACAAAAACATATTAAAAAGATGGTGCACCATGATCCCAGGGATGCAGGGTTGGTTCAACATATGGGAATCAATAAACATAATTTATCATATTAATAGACCTAAAAACAAGAATCATATGATCATCTCAATAGATGCAGAAAAAGCACTTGACAAAATTCAGCACACCTTCATGTTCGAAACACTAGAAAAACTAAAGATAGTAGGAACATACCTCAACATGGTAAAAGCTATATATGCTAAACCCAAGGCCAGCATCATTCTAAATGGAGAAAAATTGAAAGCATTCCTGCTAAAAACAGGAACAAGACAAGGATGTCCTCTTTCACCACTTCTATTCAACATCATCCTTGAAACTCTAGCCAGAGCAATTAGACAAAAGAAAAAAATTAAGGGGTTACAAATAGATAAAGAAGAACCCAAACTATCACTGTTTGCTGATGACATGATTCTATATTTAGAAGATCCAAAAAATCCCACCAGAAAACTTCTAGAACTAATAAATGAATTTAGCAAAGTAGCAGGATATAAAATCAACGCCCATAAATCAAATGCAGTCCTATAATTCAGCGTTGAATCCACTGAAAGACAAATTAGGAAAACTACTCCATTGACAATAGCCTCAAAAAAAAAAAACTGGGAATCAATCTAACAAAAGAGGTGAAAGACCTCTGCAATGAAAACTATGGAACACTAAGGAAAGAAATTGAGGAAAACCTCAGAAGATGGAAAGATCTCCCATGCTCCTGGATAGGCAGAATATTGTCAAAATGGTCATACTACCAAAATCGTAAAACAGATTTAATGCAGTTCCTATTAAAATCCCAATGTCATTCTTTGTCGAAATAGAAACAGCAATCTTGAAATTTATTTGGAAAAATACAGAGACCAGAATAGCTAAAGCAATCCTTAGCAAGAAAATACCAGAATACAATACCAGAACTTAAGCTATACTACAGAGCTATGTCTCTTATTGATACTGAGGCCTCTCTATTGGGTGTCTGTTTGCTGCCCTAGTTTGGGTCTCCTTAACTACTCAGAGGTCCTTTTATTGGGTGATGCTGGGGATCAGACCCGGGGCCTGCCTTTCCCATGGGCAAGTGATGGACTGCTGAGCTACATGCCAGCCCTCAAGTCATTTTGTTTTAAATGGAAAAAGCTACTTCCTTAAATCTGAGGTCTGTTTTATTACTCTTGGATGGAAGGAAGGAATGTTTGGGCAAAGGTAGGGCCGGCTCACTTGTTGCACATTTGACAGTTGTAAGCTTCAGCGACGGACTGATAAACATGTAAGCATGCATATAAAGTCTGCCTCTGTGTGTGTGTGACGCATGTTGTATGTATGTATATGTGTGTAAACACCTGTGTTCATGTGACACGAAAGATCCATGAGACATGGTTGTTTCCAAAGAAAATCGCCTTTGTTTTTCTCGTTTATCATAACGCATGACTGGTTTTAAAGGTTTTTTGAGTGAATTGATTGGCAGCCCATCTGAGAAAGGTCTTACCCTGTGTATATTACAGGTTCCCGTAAAGCCACATAAAAATATAAGTTGAAGTACATAGTTCTGAACAGAGCTGAGAATTTTCTTTTTTTCTTTTTTTTTCTTTTTTTTTTTTAAAGAGAGAGTGAAAGAGAGAGAGAGAGAGAGAGAGAGAGAGAGAGAGAGAGAATTTTTAATATTTATTTTTTAGTTCTCAGCGGACACAACATCTTTGTTGGTATGTGGTGCTGAGGATCGAACCCGGGCCGCACGCATGCCAGGCGAGCGCGCTACCGCTTGAGCCACATCCCCAGCCCAAGCTGAGAATTTTCATATAGAAAACTTGGTTTTCTAAAACTTCCATGTCATTTTTTATTGAAAAAGTGCAGTTGGTGTGTGTGCTCATGCATCCTGATGCCTCGTGTTCTATGGTATACCACACCAACATACAGCCTCATGTTGTCTTCTGGGGATGAGGTATGAGAAAGCATATGTGGATTTAACTCCTTAAAGTGGTTTAAGGGGATTGTCAAGGGTTTCAGGTGCATGCAGGGAGAGTGCTAATTGGAATTCTTGACTTATTCTTTTGCATTCTTGACTTATTCTTTTGCATTCTTCCTCTAGGCAAGCAGATGCCCAGGATCTGGCAGTGAGCCCAGGAGCACCACAGGACCCACCAGATCAGAACCCACAGACCCCATTCACATTGTCTGAATCATCCCACACTTGGGAAGCCTCAGAGCTGCCCCGGGAGGGCCGGGGCCGAGCAGGGACTCTACCCCGCGATTATAGGTACTCAGAAGAGAACACACAGGAAGACTCAGGACCTCTGTCCCAGGGAACCCCTTCGTCCCCACATGCTCAGGGAGAGGATTCGTGGCCAGTGAGCACAGCAGCACTCCCCAAGAGGCCAGCCCCACAGAGGCCTCCACCGCCCAAGCACGAGCCCAGGAAGTACAGTGCACCTGCAGACGCTCAGCCGGCTGCTCCTGGCAGGCCCATCCCAGCGCCATCCCCTGTGTCCCTGGAGGCGTGTGTGACCCACCAGCCCGTCTCCCATAGCCCCTCTGTGTTCAGCAGTACCCAGCCTCAAGACACCCCAAAGGCTACCACCCATGAGTGTGACATCCAGCATGTGAATGAGGACACGTCCCATCCTCGGCCGGAAGCACTGCCCCCTTCCAGGTTCCAGCACCTACAGGCAACCACCATGGAGACCTCTCGCTCCCCCTCGCCTCAGTTCGCCCCCCAGAAGCTGACAGACAAACCCCCCCTGCTCATCCAAGATGAGAATTCAACAAGGTATTATCCTGTGGCGGTGGTAGCATGTGTTCATCCTGTTTCTCCTATAGGTGCTGGTTTCAGTGACTCCTTCCCAGGTGGTTTGCAACTGGTGCCTTGTAGTAGCTTAAGACACTGGATTTAAAGTTGGTCCTGGGAAATAACTGTTGGAGGGAAATTACTTGGAATTTTAACTCAGGGGGCTGCTCTTTTCCAATGAGAAGAGCCATTCTCTTCACCTGAGCAGAATGCATTTATATCTATGTCACCCACAAGTATTTGCAGACTAGGGATGTATTTTTCTTGCACATATAGTACTTAGCTGGGGATATAGCTCAGTGGTTAGAGCCCTTGTCTCAAGGGCCTATGTATCATCTTCTGTACTCAAGAGTAAATAAGCAAATAAACATAACTCACTTTTTTCTGCACTTTTTTTAAATGGTAAAAAGCTAAGCAACGTGGGCTGCGGCTATAGCTCAGTGGTAGAGCACTTGTCTCACAGGTGTGAGACCCTGGGTTCGATCCTCAGCACCACATGATAGATAGATAGATAGATAGAGAGAGAGAGGGAGAGAGAGAGAGAGAGAGAGAGAGAGAGAGAGAGAGAGAGATAAAAGCTAAACAAAACACATCCGAGTTTGAGTTGTGGAAGTTTGGCTAGGTTTTTTTCCTCCTGGCACCAGTAGATGGCTCTCTTTCCCCAGAGTGTTCTTTCAAAACACTTAGGCTCCGATAGCCTTTTGGGCACAGTCTCCATGAACATGGCCCAGCTCGGTACCTCTGAGAGCAGCAAGCATTTGTTGTCCTGGGTGAGGCCCTGTGGTGTTGGCCAGGAGTCTTCTTCCCATTCTCTCTCTTTGGGTGCTGTTGGAGCCTCCCTGGCTCCTTTTACCAGGCCCTTCCCACCTCCCCACCCCCTTTTTTAAGGAAACGTGTGCCCCTTGTTGGGTAGCAAGTTCACTGTTTACTGCTGAGATGATCATCACAGTCATTTGAAAATCTATGCAAAAGGTAGCCTGAGGTGTTCGGTGGAGGGTGGAATGCACTTGTAGAATCTTTGAAGTGGGACCATGGGCGGAAGTGCCCAGTGCTGACTCCAAGGGACCCTGAGGACATTCTCAAGCAGGTGTGTGCCAATCTGCACTGAGAAACCCTGACCTGAAGCACTCATAATGATTCTGTGAAAAATGCCTATTTGCTATAAGTTTAACCAAGCAGGGCTTATTAAAGTTTGCACTATCATTGGAATAAAAACAAATGAACATTAAACAGACCTCATGTTCCTCAACAAACCCCAGAAGATCCCCTCAAATGCCTATAGGTGCGTGGCTGACAGTTTTAATTAGACTGTTCAGGGTCTAGAGACCCCATGAGGAATCAGATGGGGAAAACCTCGCAACCACCCCTGTCTTATCTAGGACATATGATCTGGCAGCTCCTTACAGGTGGGTGGTTGATAAGGGATCTTAATCAGGTTCCCTGTGAGGAAGGGACCCACCAGTCTGAGTCCTGGGTTGGAATCCATCTATTGCAAGGAGTTCAGAGGACCACTCTTCTCTTTCCAGAATCGAGCGGGTGATGGACAACAACACCACTGTGAAGATGGTGCCCATCAAGATCGTGCACTCGGAGAGCCAGCCTGAGAAGGAGAGCCGCCAGAGCCTGGCGCGCCCAGCTGAGCTGCCTGTGCTGCCCAGTGGTCTGGAGAGAGATCAGATCAAGACCCTGAGCACATCCGAACAGTGCTACTCCCGCTTCTGCGTGTATACCCGCCATGGTGCTGAGACGGAAGCCCCACACAAAGCCCATTCTCTGGAGCCCCAGCCCTCCAGCACCCCCATACCACCTGCAAAGAATGTCTGTGCCTCCCCTCCTGGGCTCAGCTACCTGAAGACTAAAGAGAAGACCATTGAAGACCTGAAGTCGGAGGAGCTGGCCAGGGAGATCGTGGGAAAGGATAAATCCCTGGCTGATATCCTGGATCCCAGCGTGAAAATCAAAACCACCATGGACCTAATGGAGGGAATATTCCCCAAAGATGAACATCTCCTAGAGGAAGCACAGCAGCGGAGGAAGCTGCTCCCCAAGATCCCCTCTCCCAGAACCACAGAGGAGAAGTGAGTGGATGTCACTTTCCAGCGGGTGCATGATTCTGTCCAGGGCTTCTTTGGCTTAAAAAGGGAGGAGGGCCACATCTGCTTGTGATTCCAGTCTTTGGGGCACAGATTTTCATAATGGTTTCCATTGCTTAGCACTTTGGAGAGCATCCCAGTAGAAAAGGCAGAAGTTTAAAGCACTCTCCCTGGGCGTGGTGACTTTGGGGCCTGGCATAGGCATGATAGTACAAACTGCAGCAGCTGAGCTCCTTGGCGTGCGGCTGGCATGACATGACAGTGAGCACAGGTCTCCTTTCCCCTAAGACAGATTCTCAGTAGAGGCCATTGTGTGCCCCAGAGAGCACTTGGCAATCTCTGGAGACATGTTTGGCTATCATGCTGGAGAGGGGGGTGCTCCTGTCATCTATGAGAAGAGACCAGGCACGCTGCTGTCAACCCACATGCCCTTAGTGCTGAGGCTGAGAAACCCTGCCTTCGTATGAGAGGCCATCTGTCCATCTGTTTGTCTTCTCTCTCTCTCTCTCCCTTTATTCCTATCTTCTGTTGACCTATCAACTATTTTTTTCTGTTTAACCTGTATGTCTGACTTTCTATCTTTCTGAAGCACATCGCAATTGCTTCTTGGCTGAGGATGGGATGGATATTGAACAGCTCTTTCATTCCTTAGAGATTTTTTTTTTTTTAAGCATTTCAGTTTACTAGGGGCTCCGGGTGTAGCTCCATAGTAAAAGCTAGCATGTGTAAGACCCTGGGTTTAGTTCCTGGTACCAAGAAGCATGTGCGTAAGTACACGCGCATACATGCGTGTTCTCTCTCTCTCTCTCTCTCTCTCTCTCATATAAAATCACTCACACACACAAAAAAAAAAAAAAAAAAAAGGAAAGAAAAAACCAACTGTGTTCCATAGACTAAGTATCTATTTGGTGAGGAGTTTTGTTTTAGTTTTAACCTCATTACTACCTTTTTTCCTCCTCTTTGGCTACCTCATCTCCCTGGCTGGTGTCTTTCTGTTACTGCCGACTTTTATTTGTCACAACCCAGGGACGTGTCTGTACATCTGGTTGCAGTTAATTGAAGTTCTGACCTCCTTACCCAGGAAGGAAGAGCCAAGTGTGCCTGCCTCCGTGTCTCTGGCCACCAATTCCACCTATTACAGCACATCAGCCCCCAAGGCGGAGCTACTGATCAAGATGAAGGACCTGCAGGAGCAGCAGGAGCCTGAGGAGTACTCGGGGAGTGACTTGGACCATGACCTGTCCGTGAAGAAGGTAGGAAAGAGGAATTCCAAAATATAACGATACTTTAAGCTGGGTGTGGTGGCAGGCATCTGGAGCCCAGTTTGCCCTGGAGGCTGAGATAGGAGGATGGCTTGAGCCCAGGAATTCAAGGCCAG
The DNA here is from genome assembly GCF_964194105.1 of Spermophilus citellus. Lineage (NCBI taxonomy): Eukaryota > Metazoa > Chordata > Mammalia > Rodentia > Sciuridae > Spermophilus > Spermophilus citellus. The sequence continues at coordinate 5,068,034 of NC_138190.1, forward strand.
CCTGGGCAATAGAAACTCTGTCTCACAAAAAACAAAATGTGCTGAGGGAAACAGGTAGGCAGGAGGTGCTGGGACCACACTTTTCTAGCCTAGCAGAAACTCTACACCACATTTCTGAGGGCATTTGTGTTTAGCTTTCATGCAGGACAAGGAAATGTGGGACAACTTTAGAAAGCCCTTTATGATGAATTCTCTGTTCTCATCTTTTTGTAAAAGTCTTTCTGTAAGGGTCTTTCTGCCATCTTTTTCTAACAAGAGTCAATGTCAAATCAGGTAAAGTGGATAACAATCTCTTCAATTTTAAGTTAAATAGATAGTTCCTTTCTACCATAATTAAAATCCAGGGGACCTAATTATCTGACCATCAGTGAGTCACCTGTCTTCCTTGAATATCAATTTCAAATATCTATAACTCAATATTTGATCATAAATAAATCAAACATTGGATCAGAAAGAACCTTGTCAGCCAAAAGCCATCAGGTGTTCAACTCCTAAGAATTCACCCAGGCCCTTGAGAGTTCAGAGTAGACAAAATACTTCTGCTCATCTCATGGGAGAGATGAACAGCCACCACAAAGATAAATATATGATACAGGCATAGCAAACCTGGCCCACCACCTGCTTATACAAATAAAGTTTTATTCACACAGCCACATCCATTCATTTACACAGGGTCGATGGTGGCTTTCATAGGATGGCAAAATTGACTGATTACAACAGTAATCTAATAGCCTGCAAAGTCTAAAATAATATTTTCTGTTCCCTGACAGTTTGTACATCCTTGACACACTATGTCAAGGCATAGAGACAAATGAGTGTGACCTAGAGGAGGTTGTAATGAGGGGGTGACTGTAATGAGAGAACCAGACTGACATCAGGGGCAAACTCTGGGATGTCTGATAGAGGCAGAAGGGGATTTGGTGGGTGCAGAGGTCCTACAGCAGGCAAGCCTGGGAACAAGGTTTTGGAGAAGCAGAAGAGGCCAGGGCTGGACCTACGTGGACAAGGGGTCAGCTTGGAGATGAGGTACAAATAGTACTCGATTTGTGGACAATCATGACAGTCACTGTAGGGACAGAGTTGTATGAATGCCAATGTCACTGCTATGATGTCAGCTTTAAACCCTCACATGTATCAGTAGCCAGACATGTGACATTAGAGTAATTACCTGTTATATTTAGCATAAAGAGACTACGGCATTGTCAAATAAAACTAGGCTCAGAGGGCAGCATGTGGTATTTATTTTAAGGGCCTTGAGTTTGCTATAATTATCAGTACTGGGGTAAGAAAAGGAGGTAACTAGTCTTGGGGTGGGGGGTATGGGTACTTTTAATGCAAGCTGAGGACCCAGCATAATGGAAGGAATTTGTATAAAAAAGTACTGATTTGTTTTTTAAAACAAGACCTTTGTAAACAGTTATGTTCAGAGTCTATGTCATTAGGGATTTAAAAAATATTACTGGGTGGGGAAATAGCTCAGTGGTAGAGTGCTCACCTAGCACGTGCGAGGCCCTGGGTTCGATCCTCAGCACCACATAAAATAAATGAGTAAAATAAAGGTATTGTGTCCAACTACAACTAAAAATTAATTTTTTTTTTTAAAGAGAGAGTGAGAGAGGAGAGAGAGGTAGAGAGAATTTTTAATATTTATTTTTTAGTTCTCGGCGGACACAACATCTTTTTATGTGGTGCTGAGGATCGAACCCGGGCCGCACGCATGCCAGGCGAGCGCGCTACCACTTGAGCCACATCCCCAGCCCTAAAAATTAATTTTTTAAAAATTACTGACTGGTTTTAATCATGATAGATATATTATGAAGGGCACTATTTTCACTTTAGGAAGCAATAATTTTTTGGTTCGAGGAATTAAATAGGGAAATGGAAAGTGAGAGTTTTGGACTTGGGGCTTTTAGAGGTGTTACTCTGGCTCAGGGTAACATTGCTTTATTCTGATTACAGAATCTCCTCTTAAAAAAAAAAAAAGAACCGAAAACTTTTTCAGTTGTTTCTCATAAAACAAGAAAAGTCAGCCAGGCTTGGGTGCATGCTGTAATCTTAGCTACTCAGGAGGCTGAGGCAGGGGATCACAAGTTCACAGCTAACCTGGGCAATTTAGTAAAACCCTGTTTCCAAAAAATAAAAAGGCCTGGGGACATAGCTCATTGGTAGAATGTTACTATGTTTAATCCCCATCACCATAAAAACTGCAAGACATACAAGTAAAACCATACAACCTGAACCATTTCAATTTAGCTCTAGCCTAATACAGAGGACTACCTATATTAGGCTGTTTAAGACCCTGGGTTCAGGGTCTTAGACAGGATGTAATGGATTTTGTAAGTGCAGGCCTGGATGCCACCCACCTCCATCTGGGTGCCACTCTGTCCCTCTGCTCTGAGTTGGGATCCTTCTTCACCAGAAATGACTGCTTTGGGACTGAGTGAGTTATTGTGAGGTCGAAGCCCACTTAGATTTTCAGTTGAATACACATATGTTTGGCCATTGTACATGCTATATAAATCACAGCTCTCTGTGCTGTCAGCAATTCTGCGGTCCTATTTTTTTCCCTTGATTTGACAGGCTACTGTTACGCTCTTTTTCCCCCCGTGTCCAGCACTCACACATTCATGATGTCATGCTTGTTCACAGAGCATACACCAGTAGAGGTGTGTCTACCAGTGAGCATAGTGTACATCAGGATTTGATTGGCTACCTGCTCTATAGCTGCTTAATAAGGGAAAATAGCAAAACCCCAATTGCACGTTGTCCTCTATGTTTGCAGTGCTGGGGATAGAACCCCAGGGCTTCAAACATGCTAAGCAAGTGCTTTACCACTAAGCCACACTGCCAGCCTCCTTTTATATGTGAGTGTGTGTGTGTGTGTGTGTGTGTGTGTGTGAGAGAGAGAGAGAGAGAGAGAGAGAGAGAGAGAGAGAGAGACATCCATTTTCCATTGCTATAACAGTATGTCACCAACTACAATTTATGAAGAATAGAGATTTCAGCTCAAGGTTCTAGAGGCTGGAAGTTCAAGAGCATGGTGCTGGCACCTGACAAAGGTCTTCTTGCTGCATTGTAACATGGTGGAGAGCATTGTATGGTAAGACAGTGTAGGCCACTAGCTCAGATCTCCCTTCCTCTTTGAAAGCCACTTATGCCGTCACAGGAGTCCCACTCTCATGACCCCAACCCTAATTACCTTCCCCTACCAGGCCTTCAAATGCTGTCAACATATGAAAGTGGGAGGGAGTGGGAGCTCTGAAGCAGGGATACAATATATGAGAGATTCTGGTGGCCTATAAGGAAGCATCATGCTAGGTGGGCTAAGTAAGTTTCTACATCTGGGGTAGCTTAGGTGGACTCTGCCCACCTTATGGGCATTCTTCAGGAGGCGGTTTAAATTTTGAATCTCTGAGGTTTACAGCTTCCTTTTAAACAAGGAAGTGAATGCAAAGCCCAGAAAGAAAAGGCCTTGCTTTGTCCATGGAATGAAACCAAAGGAGGGTGTCTGGGGCTAAGCCAGTTGGAGAAAGAGAGGAGTCCTGGGAGCTAACCCCCAAGCTTTGGCCCATCTCAGTGGAGAGGTAGAGGCAGCATGTACCTGGCTACCACATAGTCTTATCCTGGCCTCCTGGAATGCCACGTGCTACAGAAAAGAAGTGGGTAGGCTTGTCAGGCAGCACACTCCACAGTCGTGAAACCTCAGCACCCTGCCTGATGTTGAGAGCCGTTTATATTTATGTGCCACCCTGAGTCAGGTCTTGTCTCAGAATCCTTGGAAGCCGGTATCTGTACCTTTTAATGGCCCTTTAACAAAGGGAATATATTTTTAAATAAAAATGTGTATAAGACATCAAAGAATCAAAGAAGGAATTTAGACTCTTCAGAGTGCCCAGTTTCAGGGCAGTCCAGTCGAGGTGGGTTTTGAAGGACAGTTTTCATGCGCTGGTGTGAGATCTTCATCACATTCATTCTTCAGTTGATAGCACTGAATAATTATTGAGGGGCTGGGGGTAGGTAGCTCAATGATAGAATACTGCATAGCATGCCACACCCCTGCATCAAAACAAACATATAACACTGGCTAGGGGTCCTCTTCTGTCTGAGGTATCTCCGTTGGCTGAAATTAGTTACTTAAGTCAGTACTGGCATCAGGTAAGAATCTGGAAAGTTCTCTATACTTTCTGTTTTGTGCTTTTCTCTCAAATGATCAGTATCTAAAATATGGCATTTTCTCAGCTATGGGATTTGAAGGTGCATTTTAAATAATTTATTAGTTCATTTTAGTTATACATAATGTTAGGGTTCATCTTGGCATAATTATACAAGCATGGAATACAATTTCCTGCAATTCAGTCACTGGTTCTTCCCCTTTCCCTCCCCTTCATTCTCCCCATTTCCTTTTCTCTACTCTTAGTGATCTTTCTTACATTTATACATATATATTTTTAATTAATGCATCATAGATATACATGAAGATGAAATTCACTGTGGTATATTTGTAAATATACATAGGAAAGTTTGTTCAGATCCATTCCACTCTTCTTCCCTCTTCGCATTCCTCCTCTCCCACACCCTACAATCCCCTTTCTCTAATCCTCTGATCTCTCTCCTATTTTCATGGAAACTACCATGGCCCTCCACCCCACAACTTTGTTTTTTCCTTATTTTGGTCCAACTTCTGCATATCAGATTTTTGGGGGTCTGGCATATTTCACTTGGCATAATGAATATGGTTTAAACAATCTCTGCAGATAGTCTGGTGAACAGACACACAGGAGTGTGTGTGTGTGTGTGTGTGTGTGCGCGCGCGCGCTTATGTACACGTGAGCACAACATAAAAGAAGGGCTGGGGTGTAGAAGGGTCTAGCATGCATGAGGCCCCAAGTTTAATCCCCAGTATGGAAGGGAGCAAAAGGGAGACATGAATCTAGACTCATATCTGTTTGGTTTGCGGGGGTGGGTTGTTGTTGTTAATTGTAAGGAGAAAATGTCTTGACATCCTGACCTAGAAAAGCCAAAGAAATTTATAAACTCCATGTGGTCCTTCTTAGGAGAATTGTGCAGATTAGTCAGCAGACTGGCTGGCTGTAAAACAGCTTACCATTTAATCTGTGGCAGAGCCAGACATGCTGATCAACAGAAGGCAGATTGAACCTAGAGGATACAATCCCTGCTCATACCTTTCACATTTTGTGATCTTTTAAAAAAAATGCTCGATGTTGGTGTGGGAGCTGGGATCTAGAGTTAGTTAGTGTTTACTACTTACATGGTTTCCACTGGGGAAGGTGGAGGGGCTGTGGAGGTGGGTACTGGTGACGGTTACACAGCAGTGTGAATGTCCTTAATGTACACTTTAAAACTGCTTAAGATGAGGGCTGGGGCACCTCGTGAAGCCATGTGTTATATTCCAGCACTAAAAAGAAAAGGGAGGGGGCAGGAATAAAAATAGCAAGTCTTAAGTATATTTTGCCATAATAAAAAAATAGTCATTTGTTTCCATTTCAAGTCAAAGTTATATTAAAAGACAACCTTTTACAGTCGCTGACATCCCTTTGTCTTAATTTTTAATTGCTAATTATATGTAGAGGGCACTTTGAATCCTAGGTTTTAGTACTAGACATGAAACTCAATAATTTGTATGTAAATCTTTAATTTGGAAAATTCCAAAGGACAAAGCATGAAGTATCCCATGGACTATGTGAATCCTTGCAAAGATACAGGTTGGAATGGCTTCTACTGTGAATAACTGGGACATCTCCAGTATTGTCCGATAGGACATTAACAGAATGAGAATAAGCTTTACTTTTCATTTATTTATCTGTATAATTTTATGTATTCACTTTATTTATCAAATGTCAATAATTTAGCCAGGAGTCTTCCTCCTTCCTCTAATCTTATAAAATTCCTCCATTGTTTGGTGATGTGAAAATTGATTTTCACTCAGTTCTGCTGAATTCCACCCAGGTGGCATGTGCTGCCGTCGCAGTAACTAGGGGCGCCTGGCTTGGGGCAGTGCTAATGAGTATGTTCATACCACCCTTGCCCCAATAGCAGGAACTCATCGACAGCATCAGTCGCAAACTGCAAGTGCTCCGGGAAGCCCGGGAGAGCCTGCTGGAGGATATCCAGGCCAACAACGCACTTGGTGACGAGGTGGAGGCCATCGCAAAAGATGTGTGCAAACCCAATGAATTTGACAAGTTCCGGATGTTCGTCGGGGACCTGGACAAAGTGGTGAACCTTCTGCTCTCGCTGTCAGGCCGCCTAGCCCGGGTGGAAAATGCCCTCAATAATTTGGATGACAGTCCATCTCCTGGTGACCGGGTATCTATAGACACATCCAGCTGGGAAATGGGAACAGGGCAGTCTTGTGGGAAGGCTGTCCTTGGGGTGCTGGGAAAGTCACCTCTTTGAAGCCTAGCGCTGTTATATGTGGCCTGTCCACCTCCCAGTGCAAGATGCTATTGAAATGTCCAGTGCTCACCCACCTCTCTTTCCTTTTAATGTAGGGAAAGAGAATGTTAGATGAAGGGAATTGGGGTAGGAGTGCAAAGAATTGAGCCATTGTCCCTGGGCTGCAGAGCTGCTGGGAGCCCTCCCAAAGAACATCGTCTCTCTTTGACATCTTTTTTAATTTATTCCCTCTGATCATTACTCACAATAATCTCTCCTTGGAACCCATGTCCATGGGCGGAGATTTTTCTCCTCCTGAGTCAGCTGTTGATGGTGTTTTATGATTGCTACTGCTTATGATTTAGCACCAGTGTGTCCAGAAGTCTAGAAAGAAGTAAAGGGCTTGTTGAACATTTCTCCCAGTCCTGAAGTGTGCTGTTCTGGGGACATTTCTCACTGAGTCTTTGAATTATATTATATGCATAATAAGGGGAATACTATCTACCTTGTTGGCTTGGCCTCATAGGATGAATATCAGAAAAGCATCTAATTTCATTGTTTGCACACAGTTGGCCTTTAAAATAATCACCCTTATGATTAATAAAATGCCCACCACCCCATCCATCTCAGTGGCTTCCAGACACTAATGAGGCCTGCTGATTTTTTTTTTTTTTTACAACCTGAACTGCAATCCTTGAACCAATTAGCATCTGTTTACCTTTGGATTGGAATGAATTGGCCTGACCTGGCCTCTTTCCATGAAAATATACCGTCTCCTTCTTCCACACACCCGAGGACTCGGGTGTTCCACTGAAGCTGGCAGGACACTGTGAGTGCTTGTTGCTGTGGGCATTCCTCAGGAGTAGCATGCTGAGGGCAGTTCCTGGTGTGGGACACTGTTTATTGTGATAATTCCTCTTCACTGACTTTTCTTGTGTTTGGCACCTTGCAAAGTGCCACCGTGTCCTTGTGTTCTTTCCTTTGGCCGCTGTTCAGCACCCACTGCAACAGCGCAAAGCAGCAGAACAGATACGCTGGTGCTTAGGTAAAAGTCCGGAACTCTGGCTGGGGGTGTCACTCAGTGGTACAGCCTGTGCTTGACTTGCATGAGCTTGGCCCAAAGTCCATCCCCGGCACCAGAAAAGAAAGGAAGAAACTTGCTCCTTGAAAGTGAACGTTGGCATCTGCCAGCCTGTCTATGAAGACAGAGAAAACGTCCATCTCATCCTTTCTGAGTTTTCCTTCAATTTGGAGTGAGTAGGGAAGCTAGCTGTGTTCTGTGAGCAGAGAGTGATTGTGAGTGTCATGTATTGGGAACAGGGTCTCCCGATTTCCAAAAGAGGGCCCTTGTAGGAAGTGAGGGGGACTGATCCCAAGGCCTCTTTTAGTCCTCTCTCCTGTCCTCCTCTGCTCCTTAGTTTGTCCTTGTCTGGCAGTACACTCACAGGCTCTCTGGCACAAGGTTTAGAAATCCCACTCTGGAATTTCTTTAGGCCATTTCCCTTTCCCCAAATTGCCCACAGTGTTGTCAGGAGATGGCTTTGACACAGATTCCCCAACTTGTTTGCCCCTTATGAACATCTCAGAAGTCTTGAGTTTCTGGTCACCTGATTACCCTTTTGCTCATCATGATTTCTGTTGACTGTTCAAGGCAGACAGGAAGGGATGAGGCAGACAGTGGCAGGAGACCCACAGGGACCCCTAAACCGCTCCCCAGAGGACTGAGGCAAGAGCCTGCCACAGCCTCAGGGCTCATGCTGCCCATTTCCCGAACGTTTCTGTGTGGATTCCATTGGATAACCTGATGGACAGCTGTGGGACCAGCGCGCCCAAAGCTGCCTGGTTTTCAGGGGGTTAGCTGGAACCCCTGCCTTAGTCCTTGCCCTCAACAGACTTCTTTCTCTCCCTGTCCCTCAACAGCAGTCGCTGCTCGAGAAGCAGAGAGTCCTCATCCAGCAGCATGAGGATGCCAAGGAACTCAAAGAGAACCTGGACCGCCGCGAGCGCATCGTGTTTGATATCCTGGCCGCTTACCTCAGCGAGGACAGCCTGGCAGACTATGCGCACTTTGTGAAGATGAAGTCGGCCCTCATCATTGAGCAGCGGGAGCTGGAAGACAAAATACACCTCGGGGAAGAGCAGCTAAAGTGCCTGTTTGACAGCCTGCAGCCCGAAAGAGGCAAATAAGAGACCTGTCCCCAGCAGAGGTCAGACACAAATCCTTCAAGCTCCCTTCCCAAGGATGCAAGTGGAAACCCCAGCCTGTATTTATGTCCTGGAACGAGATTTCTCCATATAGCACAGTGGCTAGTAGAAAAGCAATAATGTCCGTGTTTGTGTAGGATGTTTATTTAATTTTTTGATTTTGCTTTGGAATGCTGAGCAGAGTTTGTGTCATGCATGACTCCACATGAAGCTGGACTCTGCTGGCTGGCGAGGCCCCATGGAGGATGAGGGCTGGGCCTGCGGTACATGCATGTGGTCATTTTCAGCAGTGGGCCTGCTGTTCCTCCTGTCCTCGGATGCCAAACCAGCTCCTGGAAGTCACCAAGCATGTCCTGGGGGTGCCTGAGAGGGGAGATCCTGGCGCACTTCTCTTGTGACTCACCCGGACACGGGCTGCTGTGTTTTGTCCTTGCTCATCCAACAGTGTGGTCATTTGTTGTCTCTATCATCTGATGATGTTACCTGACCCAGCAAAACTCATGATGATGATGCTGATAATTTATTAATGTGTGGGAAAGGTGAAAGGTTTCCTAATAGTTAAAAACCAGCTGTGAAATGAACAACCTACATGTTGGGTGCATTCATTCGAAGATTAAAATTGCCACTTAAATCGCATGCATGCTTTAAAACACACCCACACACAGAACAAATACCTGTAGTTCTCACTGACATCAGTATAATCTTTTCCAGCCAAGTAAAATTACGTGGTTAAAAGTATGTCCAGTAATAATGTTCTTGTTAGTTTCCCAAAACCTATGGAATATTTTTAAATGACTTTTCCACCCAGAACATTAACTTTGTGTGCATATGATCATTAATGATAATTGGCTTGTTTTCTCTCTTGTCCTCCAAGTCTGTTGTAGCCTGAGGGCTGCATTCCTTGTACTGGAAGACTTCTTCCTCTGGTTTTTCAGAGGTTCTGTGGACTGTCTGTTCCCACACTTGATCTTTTTCTGCCACAGTGTTTAAAGATTCTGTGCCCTATGTCTTGGTTGTAAAGAGAGTCTTACTCATTAAAACAATACTCATGCCTCGATTCCCAATTGACAAGTCATAGACTGGGAGAAAACACTTGCAAACCATGTCTCTGACAAAGGATTTGTATCCAGAATGTACAAAGAACTCCCCAAACCCAATGGTAAGGGGGGAAAAAAAGGCCCAATTTAAAAAGTGGGCAAAAGACTTGGGCAGACACTTCACCAAAGAGGATATATGCATGGCAAATAAGCACATTGAAAAGATTCTCAATCGCTGGTGGTTTGGTTATTACTTACTTATTTTATGTAATAATTGTAGATCTGGTGTGTTTCCTCAGAACATCTTCACTGGACTAGATGCATGGTTAATGGTAAGCAAGTCCCTCGGATGACTTGATGTTTAGGGATTATTAGAGCATTTATTTTATCAAAGGATCCTATGAATCTTAATTTCCCCTTAATCCCTTAAAAGAAATTTCTAGCAGGTGCAGGAGTTACTCTGTTATCAGTGACCATAGCCTTCTCAAAACACATAATCACACACCCACACATATGGGCTCATGCACATACGTATGTGCACACACACGCGCACATGTCTGAAAGAACCTGAATCCACACTTCCTGAGCCAGAATTGCTGAGCTGGGCTCCAGAGGCACTGTGTTGATGCCATAATGCATTCTGCACAGCAGAGTCCAAACTGGCAAGCTTCCACGATGCAGGCAATAAACCTTGCCTTTGCGGCATCCTACACATGCCAAAAGGCTGAAGGCCTCTTCAGAAGTGTTTGTTCCTGTTGAATTCAGCTACTTCTAACTTGAAACGTCCCTGCCCTGCCATTGTTCTGTGGCATCTTGCCCCTTCCCACCTGGTGGCCCCTTGCTGTGGATGTCAGTCACGGCAGACAAGCCAAAGCTGACTGTCCATAGACCCCCTCAAGTAATTTTAGAATGTTGTATTTTTAATTTAGACAAAGCTTTTTACCTGTGATCCTTTCCTCTCACATACAGTATTGTGATCATTTTAATGATACGTGTGTAAAATGTGAAGAATCAAATGTGTGTGTCTGCACTCCGCCCTTTTGTGTCTTTTTTAGGACTTTCTTCTACATAGCAATACATAGTGCTCTAGTATCCGTTTAGTAAAGCACACATAATCACAACCTTCTCATCTGTAACCCTGTTTGCCTCTTAAATGTCTGGTTAGCGGGGACCCAAAGATTCCAGTGAGCGGTGTACATATCTTGTATATAGTGATGTTCTTACATATAAAAACAATCTGGTGCTATTGATTGGCCCTGGGCATTTGTAGGTGGTGGCTGATCCTCACCCTCTGTCATAGCACAGCTGTGGGACGCTCTGTGTAGCAAGCTTTCTTTTGGTCAGGGGTGTTGTCTGTGGCTTGTGTCCAGCAGTCCACAGTGGCAAATGTGTGCAGATTTCATGCTTGACACTTTCTATCAACAGATCATCTTGCTTGATTTTAACTAAATAAATAATGTCTCTTTGAGTGAATGGAGCATGTCTTTGATTTACCTATGTTGCAGATTTTTAAAAAACATCAGAATATTGGGGTGTAGCTCATTTGTAGAGCACATGGGAGTCAGGTCAAGATCAATCCCCCCCATCAAAAGAAAAAAACACACTCTTAAATCTTCACCATGTATTAGATTCTTAAGCCATTTGAGTAAACTTTAGTATTGACTGTATGCTTGTATCTTGCCTGTGTGGTTAAGGCTCATCAGTTGTAGTCAGAAAAAGTCTGAAACACAGGTTGTATCAATTAGCTCTTGCATCAGTACTGGTGTGTAACAAGTAACTATGAAATCTCAACGGTGTAGAGTGCACAGTATTGACTTAGCTCACATATTTGTAGATCAGTGACTGATCCAAGCTGGGCTCTACATCACGGACCTCTCCTCTTCCTCCTGGTACCAGCAATGAGGCCTGGGCATGGCCTTGGCAGGTACGTAACAGAACAAGTCCAGTCATGAAGGTGCTTGTTATGGCTTTGGTCATGTCACACCTGCTGACTTTCCAGTAACCAAAGCACATCCTATGGAGTGGCAGCAAAGCATCCAAAGCTGCAAAGACAGTTTCTCTGGAGCAAAGCCGTCACTACTTAGTTGCATCGACATGAGCAGGTGACCTAGCATCTTTGAGCCCCTGCTTTGACATTAGTGTGTTGATGTGCTTGGAACCAGTTAGAGAAGTGCTGTCCAAGCTGCGATTTGAGTAGTACCCCACTTTCTATAGGGGATACTTTCCAAATCACCACCCCCAGCTCATTAGTGGCTTCCTGAAACCACAGATAGCGGTTTAGACCCTGGAGGTGAATTCATGAGTCTTGAGTTGTTTCTCAATAGTTGTTACAGAAAAATAAACATTGCAGGACAACAAAGAGCACATAGAGTTGCTTACCACCTCAGCCAGAAACCGGCACTGAATTAGTTTCCTGTGACTGCTGTAACAAATTGCTATAAACTTAGTGTTTTAAAACATTAATTTATTACCATTCTCAAGATCAGAAGTCTGTCAAGTCTGACATCAGCCTTACTGAGCTAAAGACAAGGTGTTGGCAGGGCTGTCCTTTGAAACAATTTGTTTCCAGCTTCCAGAGACTACCCCATTCCTCTCTCATGGCTTCTTCCTACACTTACCAAGTTTGCTGCTTAGCATCTTACTTCTCCTCAACTCTGTTTCCATTATCTCATCTCTTCCACCAGGAGACCCTCCTACTTCCCTCTTACAACAATGCTTATGGTGTCAGGGAGCCCACTCAGAAAATCTAAGATAACCCCCCATCTCAGCATCCTTGATTTAACCATCCTGCTGCGAGAGGTAACATATCCACACAATCTTCCCTTCTTCTCATGCTTCCCCCCCACATTTCTCCCTTTTGCTTTTTACTTTTTAACAAATCAGACATAGGCTGGCCACATGTTTTTGCAATCTGCTTTTTTACATAGCAACATTTGGAGTGATTTTCTTGACAGTTCAGTATAGTGACTGTGTACCTGCCTATTTTAAGGGCATGATATAGCTTATTGGACTTATATTCTAAGTGTATCTAAAAGGATTTTTCCCCTTTTTGTCCTAGTTATAATTTGTCTCATATCTTCATACATAGTTCTGACCATTTGCTTGGGATAAATTCCTTATGGTAGAAATACTGTGAACAAAGCACTCTCGTGGAATTTTGACTTCTGTTTAACATTCAGTCCCGAGTCCTGCCTTGCTGATGTACTTTGCCTACTTCACAGCTGTGTTTCCTACAGAAACTTCACTTGAAGCCATCTCCAATCTTAGAAGTCTGTTTCTCACCAATGAGGGCTCTCCTTCCATGTATTCATGTCTTAGCCAGGTGGACATGTTTCAAACAGGCCTATGATTCAAGACCCAAACCAGAAGGAGATTGTTTCCCATGAGTTGAACAGTATGTTTCCTGATGTGGTGTTGGTGGGCTTTGACGTATAGATGCCACTCATCATTGCCTTTTCATATTACTTATTGCGATACAGGGGGTTGTACCCAGGTGCACTCTACCTACCACTGAACTTTGCCCCCAGCCCCTTTTGATTTTTTGAGATGGGGAGTCTCATTAATTGCCAGGGCTGGCCTTGACCTTGCAATCCTCCACCTCAGTCTCCAAGATGTTGGGATTATAGGCATGTGTCACTTCACACTCTCTGCCATTGCCTTTCAAATAGATGGCCTTACTGCTGAGTACTGTGGGCATGCCTATAATCTCAGTGACTCAGGAGGCTGAGGTGAAGGATCTCAAGTTCCAGGCCAGCCTTGGCAGCCATCGAAATCCTTCTAAAAATTTTTTCAAAGGGCGGGGGTGGGTGGGAACTGCGGATGTAGCTTCATGGTAGAGAGTCTTTGGGTTCAATCCCAATACCACAAAATAATTTAAAAAATAAAAATGACATGACCTTCAAGCCTGTTAGAAACAATTCTGGGCGAGAGGCACAAGAAAGTGATGGGAGACATTTCAGTCAGATCGTCTTGGAAGCAGACTCCTGTGATCCTTTGATACACATACCCACCCCCTGAAGGCTAACCGATCCCAAGGACCCATGATGAAGACAAAAAAACCAAAGACAGCACTGGGATCCATAGAGTGATGGCGGCTACCCTGCCATTCGTGAACTGGCAAGTGAGAACTTGGAAGGTGAGACAATAGGTGGTAGAATGTGACAACAGAAGGTGGAACAGAAGGTCTTGGACCTCCTTATCCATGGTGTGGATGGGACCCCATTGCTGCCTGGACCAACAAGCCAGCAACGAATAGCCAGGAGGGACCTAAGAGGAGCCTCATCCTTGTCCTGCTGGCCCGAGTCACGGATCATCATCCTGAGCTTCCAGTTCACTTGAAGAGTATGCTGCTGGTTAGTACAATTTGTCCTTTATTGTATATTCTTGTGTGTGTGTGAGAGAGAGAGAGAGAAATATCCACAACATTCACCACTTGGACCATTTTTAAGGGTATGGTTCAGTGTCATGAAGTATATTTACATTGTTGTGCAACTATTACCACCATTCATCTCTAGGACTTTCTGTCCTTCCCCAAACGAAACTGTATTCCTATTAAATGCCATCTCCCCATTCCTTCCTGCCCTGACCCAGGGTAACCACATCCTACTTCCAGTCTCTGTAGATGTGAGTCCTTCAGGTGCCTCATTTAGGTGGAATCATTTGATGATCTTCTGTGACTACTGTTTCACTTAGTACAATGGCCTCCTGGTTTGTCCGTGTGTCAGAATATTCTTCCTTTCTTAGGCTGTAAGTAGAAATGTTATTCTGTTATCTGTACACATGATCTCTGAGTTAGGATTTTGATTTATGATGGTTCAGCTTGTGGTTTGACAACTTCATTAGGATGTGAAAGAGATGTGTTCAGTAGAAACTAGACTTTGCATTTTGAACTTGGATCTCTCTCCTAGGCTAGCGGGACATGGTAGGATCTATACAGTCCTCCCTGTCCTCCTGCTCCACCTGCATGCAGGGCTTGTTGCTTTCATCACTGCCTTGTGAAACACCTTAGCCACCCACTCCCATGACTCTTCTGAGGAAACTATCTGAATGCACTCATCCTCCTTTGGCTTTTCTGAAGGAGGACTGGGGCTGGAATGCAGAACAGATCTGTAGCTGCTGCTGATTTGAGTTGAGCACAAAGTGACTTTTCTAATGGTGTTTGAACAACACCAGTGGACTCCTTCCTACCTCTCTGCCCTCCCCTCCTGGTCCTGGAACTTCAGAGGGAGCCCACAGCTTTAATTTATGAACTAATTTTCCTTTCCCTCAAACATTGTCCAACTTCTATGCATGTGCCAACTGAGGCAGCATCGAAATCCCTGGCTTCCACACACTTGAATCTCCCTCTTGAACAACCAGTTCAATGACCTTGCACATTTAAATGCTTCCTGGCAGCCCCTACCACTCCAGGCAGCTTCTAGCATCATCACAAAAGAAATGCTAATGCACCGTCTGAAACCCACTCAGCCTCACTCTCAGATCCCCAATGATGTGCCAGTTAAATTGTCCCTTCAAAATAATTTGTTCAGGATTATCTGGCCAAAGAGAATGATGGCTATAAAACATGGTACCTGTCAGGATCATTCTATGAGAAGGGATTTCTGATAACAGTCCCTTATCCTGCCTGCCTCTCCAGGGTAACCTTATGATAAACTGCAGACCCCTCAATGTTCTCTACAGATGGCTGCAATGTCTGTTCCTGCCTCCCCCTTTTTTCATCCCACACCTGCAACTCACTGCCTTATGGATGAACTGTCAGTTTTGACCTTGCCCTTCAGGGCATGTCCCAAGCATACAGGGGTCTCCCTCCGTCCCATTTCTAACACTTGGACTCTTCCTTTAGGTTCGGTGAGGACAGCGTTCCCTCTGAGAACTTCTCCTGTGCTTCCTCTCTCCATCTTCTGCTCTCCTGTAGCTTGTGTTAGTACTTGGCTCGCAATGCCTGTTTGATCTCCATTTTTCACTTAAAAGAATCTCCTTCCAGGACGAATCTTCCTTGAGTGGGACATGTGAGCTGCTCCTCGGTGCTTCCCAGTGCCCAGGGAGGTACATAACATAATAGATTTCCACAAATGTTTCCCTCTCTACATCTCTTAAGGACCCCAGCTGTGTTTTATTGAGGTCCTCCTTAATGACCCCATTTCAACATCATTACTATGGTAAAGACCCCATCTCCAAGTACACTCACATTCTGATGGTCTAGGGACTATGACTTTGACGTATCTTTTTAGGAGACACAGTTCAACCACTCATGCTGACCTGTAAGTTCTTGTGAGAAATACAAACAGGATGGAACAGGTGTGAAGCAAAGCTACTCACCCCACTCTGGTGTGTCTGCAGTTTTCAAGGAAGAAGGCAGGGAAAAGGAAGCAACTGGGCATCACCATGAAGGAGGCCAAGTGCCAGCAGGCAGGTAGTCATTCTCTGTGGCCAGTGCCTGCCACGCTGCTCTCACTAGAGGGAATCAGGAGCCACTGCTGCATCTAGGAAGTCCACCATTCCTACATCCATTCACCCACGCTTTCTCTGCACCAAGCAATGTCTACAGATGGCGGCACAGTGATGAGTAAACAGGTAAGAATGAGGAAGACCAGAAACGAGGAAGGAAGAAAACAAATCCATACATCTGGGGTGGTGACAAAGTGAAGCAGGGAGGGAGTGGGGAGCACTGTCATAGGAAGTGCCATTTCTGAAAGACAGGTGAGGAAAAGCCCAATTAAGAAGAAGCTGTTTGAAAGAGATGAGGCCCAGAGAGAGCCGTGGAGTTTGTTAGGGCATATTAAGTGTGCAATACCCATTCAACAATCAAGTGGAGATGTCAGGTGGATGGGTTTTAGGCCAGAAGTCCAAGAAGCACAGACGAGCTTAGTTAAATCCCCAGTGCCAGTCAGCTTGGTGAGCCATTTTCCTAGTGGATGTTAGTCAAACTAAGGCATTTGGTTTATAAGCCCCTGGAACCCGGTGAAACTAACACCAGTCAGCCCTGTTGAGCATGTCGACACAATTCAATTGGGTCCTATTGTTCTCCAGCAAAAGGAACCGGGACTCTTTAAAAGAATAATGATTCCTTCCTCTGTCAGGACACAGGAAATTACAAGCATTAACCTGTGATACTGGAAAGTAAAGAAGTGCTCCAGAAAGAATACAGCTATGCTCATCTCATGAAAATAGAAGGGAGACTGGTAAACTAGAGTAAAGGGACTTGAGGAAAGAAAGAGGGAAAGGGAAGGTACAGGGAATCAAAGTGACCAAATTAAATTGTTCTGTTGTGTGCATGTACAAATATGTAACAATTCTACAATTATGTATAATAACTGTAATTGACCAATAAAAAAGTGTACCTAAAATATACATACATACACAGGAGCAAACATGGGAAAATCTCCCACTGGCCAAAGCTGACACAAGTCAAGATATAGAATAAACAATGGTAGCATTGAATTTTAACCTGGAGAAGAAAATAAATAGCCACAAATTCATACTGACATCAACAATTAAAAGGAAGACAAATGATGATTCTTTCTGACAGAAGGAATTGATAAATGTAAGGCCTAGAAACAGAAAATCACCATTAGAAAATCACAACAATTGGGAGGCTGAGGCAGGAGGGTAGCAAGTTTAAGACCAGTCTGGGCAACTTAGCAAGACCCTGTCTCAAAATAAAAAGGGCTGGAGAAGTTCAGTGGTAGAGCACTTGCCTAGTATGCATGAGGCCCTGGATCTGATCCCAAGTATTATGAAAAAAAAAAAAAAGAATACTGCAGTAATAATTGTTTTAGGAAAGATTCATCAATGAATGCTAAAGTTAGTTTGTAAAAGAGAAGAAAGGATTTGCTAATGTCAAAGTAATTCCCCCAAGACAGTTATTAAATACAAGAGGAAGATAAGATGCAAAGAAAGAGAAATTTGCAATGGAGAAATCAGCAGGCACCTCCTTGGCCATGAGACCATCACCAACAATACGACATAGAATCATGGACCCTGAATATGATGCAGTGGGAAGGACACATGTCAGTCCTGGCTTGTCTTGACAAAAATGCTCGTGTTCATTTCAGTCATAAAGAAACATCTGGCAAATCAAAAAAAACTGGTGGGCATTTTACAAAATAACTAGCAAACTTTAAGAATATTGAGACCAAGCAAACATAAGGTGGGATTCTGTATTGGGTCCTCAACTAAACAAAAGAGGGGAGAGTGATGGAATTCAACCTGTATCACAACAATTTACCATCCAGGTTTTGGTAATGGTATCATGGTTACTTAACACCTTAATGTTAAGATCTCTATTTGGGGAATAGCTGGGTAAAGATTAATAAGAATTCTCAGGTCTGTTTTGCAACCTTTAAATAAGTTTAAACTTTTTCTAAAAAAAAAAAATCAAGTTTTAAAAGTCAACGTTAGTCCCAGCTTTCCAATGAAAAGCCTAGGTTGAGATGGTAAACCCAGTAACCATCTGGCCTACCCAAGTCGCTGCCTAGGTGTCAGAGGTGGTAATGCAAGATATAGCTGGAAATAGAATCATTTGAAATCCTTGATTAATAGTACCTTGAGAATATAGGGTTTGGACTCGAGTCTCCACAACTGCATTAGTCCATAAATGTACACATTGGCCTTGTTTTCTCACTGGTGAGTTGTGGATTTGCCCTGGGACGACAGTACTCAGCTGTGAAGTCTCTCAAAGGTCAGAAGACATGGATCTACTATTAATGATACCAGAACAGATGCCCAAGGGAAGTCACTTGGTTGGGGGAGAAACAGAGATAAGCAATAGCAGAACATTCAAGAGAGACCACCCCTAGGGCTGATTCCCCTCTTTGGGAAAGTCCATCTGTTATGGTTTATATATGAGGTGTCCCCCAAAAGCTCCTGGGTGAGACAATGCAAGAACGTTCAGAGGTTAAAGATTAGATCATGAATTTTGTGATCTAATCAGTGGATTGACCCACTAAGATGGATTAACTGGGTGGTAACTATAGACAGGTAGGGTGTGGCTGGAGGTAGAGGATCACTTGGGATGTGCATTTGGGATTTATATTTTGTCCTTGATAAGTAGAACCCCCTCTCTGCTTCCCAGTCTTTGTGTTCTGAGCTACTTTCCTCTGTAATGCCCTTCTGTCGTGATGTTCTACTTCATCTTGGGCCCAGAGATATGGAGTTGGCCGACCATGGGCTGAACCTCTGAAACTGTGAGCCAAAATAAACTTTTCCTCCTCTGTATTGTTATTGTCATTTTTTTCTGTTTGTCACAGCAAAATAAAAACTGACTAACACACCATTCCCATATTTGTTTGAACACAATGAAAGCATGGAAATTGAATGGAAAAACTTTCATCTGTCCAATGTGGTTTTAACTCTTAAAAAATTAAATGCCAGAAGACATACTGTTGGGTTTTTTAAATAGTCAGTTCTCTCCCAAATTGGTTCCTGATAAATCCAATGATTTATCCAACTCAGTAAAAGTCTGATAGAATGATTCCAAGTCAATGATGACCTGCATCCCCTGACCCTGCCTCTGTGGTCCTATAGCCAATCCCCTCACACCCCAGCTATGACATCAACCGTCAGCATGTTTTATGATCCACATATTTACACATCATCCCCTCACTGACCAGCAATTCCTGGAGGGACCATGTTTTTGAGCACGTGGCAGCTGTGTGCCCTTGTGCACACAGGCATGCCACCATGTTGCATTTAAATGCTGCCTCTGAAAAAGAGGATGTCTTCAGGTCTTTTCTTTTCCCCTGAGAGTTACCTTCTTTTCATTTTATAAATAGCTGGCTTCGAGTTAATGACATTTGTGGAGTCCTGGTGCACATTCCTCCACTCCTGGGCACATGGAAAGGGTACCTTTAAATAAAAAGGTAAATAAAATAATAAAGCCCATAAAATACACACTTTTCCCCAAATAGAGCATTGTTTGTATGTGGCATCTCTTCACTGCTGAAATATTGGAACACAAAAGAAGTTGTAGGAAATAAAGTATTTACAAGATACAACATTTGGAAGTCCTGCTTTCCAAAGTTTTACATGTGTATGTGTGGAGGCATGGAAGAAACAAAAACACAGGCCATATACAGTCACATATATGAGGATATACAATATACCTGTCTGTACATTCTTTTGCATCCTTTTTCTTACTTAGCATATAGTGAGGATTTCCTGCTACTAAAACATTTTTGAGGACTTCCATGTTGAATTATGGAATTTACTTAAGCATCCCCCATTGCTTCACATGCCAGTGGCCTCCCGATTTTCCTTATTCCTATTGTCAATGACACTACTGGGAACATCAATGCGCAGGCGCTCTGATCCCACTTCTTGGATTTGTCCATCCAAATTGGTTCCAGGAAGTTGGAGATTGACATATTCCTTAATTCTCTCCTGTTTTAACTCTCGGTAAGTATTATGAAGAATGGATTACTGTAATATATCCTAGGTACTAAAGTATCTGTATGTACTAGAATTAATTAATCCTCTATTGCTTGACAACTTTTTAAAAAATATTTGTTGATTGACCTTTATTTATTAATTTATATGTGGTGCTGAGACTTGAACCCAGTGCCTCATGCATGCCAGGCAAGGGCGCTACCGCTGAGCCATAACCCCAGCCCGCTTGACAACTTCTTAATGAAGTATTTTTATTATATTCTTATTTCAAAATAATCATGCTCATGACAGACATATCTAAAAGTACTGAATATCTACGCACTATTAAAAATCATAATCTTAAGACTGTGGATATGGCACAGTTGGTAGAGTGCTAGGCTAGCATGCAGTATGCCCCAAGTTCAATTCCCAGCATGACATAAATAAATAAATATTTTAAAAATCATAATCTGAGTGTCATAAACACTATCAAGTGAAAAAACCAGTCCACACCTGAATGCCTACCACATGGTTCCCATTTTGAAAAACAGGCAAAATTATTAAGATGTTTAGGATGCATACTGAGGTGATACAACTATAAAGAAAAGCAAGGAAATGGTAAATGGATGGAGTTGTAGAACATCATGAAAGTGAAGAAAGCCAATCCCCCCAAACCAAAGGCTGAATGTTTTCACTGATAAGTGGATTCTGATCCATAATGGGGATGGGGGTTGGACCGTGGGAGTTCCATTGGAGGAACTTTAGATAGGGCAAAGGGGAGGCAGGAGAAGGGAGGGGGCGTGGGGGTAGGAATGAGATGGACAGCATTGCCTTAAGTACATGTATAAAGACATGAATGGTGCGACTCTTCTTTGTGCACAACTAGAGATATGAAAAATCGTGCTCTATATGTGTAATATGAATTGAAATATATTCTACTGTCATGTATAACAAATTAGAACAAATTAATTAATTTTAAAAAATAAAAGGAAGGAAGTGGTATATTATATAACTTTATCAGAGTGGTAGCTATATGGCTGTTTTCCAAGTGATAAGCCATTAAGGTATGCATTTAGATTTTGTGTGCTTTTCCATATATTTGCAATGCTTCACAACACCAATAGCTTTAAAAACCCCTCATTATCCTTGAAATCCTTTAAAAATTTCTCTTAGTAACAGCAGATAGCCTTCCAGTGGTATAATTCATGTCTATGATTATATTAAAACTACTATTTTGTAATATGCTGTTGGTGTATGGTGAGCATCTTCCTTTTGGTCACATAAAATGATGACTAGAATGGCTATAATCAAAAAGACTATAAATACCAAATATGGGAGAAGACATGAATAAACTGGAACCTTCATACATTGTTAGTGGGAGCATAATGGTGCAGCCAATACCTCAATCATTTCTAATGAAAAGTTACATACACAATTACATATGACCCACCAATTCTACTCCTCAGCATCTACCCAAAAGAAATGAAAATATGTGCATAGTTTTATATATGCATGTTTATAGTAACATTAAGACAGGCAAAACATGGAACCCATTTTTAGGGAATTCAATCTAAATTCAATTTAATCTAAATTCTAATTTAAATTCTAAAAATGATGAATGAGTGAACAAATCATGGTATGTCCATGCAAAGGAATACTACTGGATACTAAAAAGTGATACACATGCTATAGCAAGGTGAACCTTGAAAACACTGTGCTAAGTGAAAAAAGCCAAGTATAAAATATTATAACTTGTATGATTCCACTGATTTTTTTAAAATTTATTTTCAGTTACTGATGGACCTTTATTTTATTCATTTATTTATATGCAGTGCTGATTATCAAACCCAGTGCCTCACACATGCTAGACAAGCACTCCACCATTGAGCCACAACACCAGCCCCTCCACTGATAGGTTTTTTTTTTTTAGTTGAAGATGGACACAATACCTTTACTTTATTTGTTTATTTTTATGTGATGCTGGGAATCGAACTCAGTGCCTCACGCATGCTAGGCAAGCGTTGTACCACTGAACCACAACCCCAGCCCTCGGAGAGTTTTAATGTTGGCACATAGCTTGATAGAGTGGCTGGAAGCATAAATGATTTAACTAATTGTTAGACGTAAAGTAGTTTCCTGTTTTTCAGTATTACAAAGAATGCTGTACTGACCATAAGAAGAAATCAAAGTCACCCTCTACCTATGTAGCTTGAGCAGTCATAGCTCTTCAGGTGTTTAAAAGACTACATCAAAAGTAAATAAATGACTAGAAAAGCAAGGCTCTATGAGGTTAAAAATGAGACAGTCTCACTTTAATCCCTGCATTCCATGCACTGATAAGCCATATTGAGTCCACAAGAGAGAAATCAAAGAGCAAACATGGAATGTCTTTCTCCTCAACGAATATTTATTTTAGTCTTTTGGAGCACTGTATCTGAAATTAGTAAGTGGGTAAATACATCTAAACCAACACCAATCATAATTTTTCAATGTCTATATTATGGATTTGCACACCTCGGGGATATAGGACAAAGGTAAAAAGAGCTAAAGCTATTTAATTCCTTGCTTATTCTGAAACATTCATTAACTTCAGATTTTTAAGTAAGTGTGTATATCAAAAATAAAAGGGTAACCATGAGTTGGGCCCAGTGGTTCATTCCTGTAATCTCAGCTACTCTAGAGGCTGATCAGGAAGACCACAAATTTGAGGCCAGCCTGAGCAATTTAGCAGGACCAAGTCTCCAAATTTAAGAAAAAAAATGGAGGTTGGGGGTGTAATTCAGTGATAGAACACTTACTTAGCAGGGATCCATCCCCAATATCTCAGAAAGTGGGGAGGTAACCACTAAACCAAGAATGAAAAGAAATTAAAGGTAGGAGAATCAAAAAGGAAAAAATAAAATAAAAATTTCAAAGGCAATATACTTACTTATATAGGATATCCAAGAGAAAATGACATAATCATGATTCTATTTGTAGGCATTTTCTAGAAAAGACAGAACTACAGAGACCAAACAGCATAGTGATTGACTGGTGATAGTAGTGAAAATAGGGAGTGACTACATAAGGCCACTAGGGAACCTTTTAGGGTTATGAGCATGTTCTGTAGCTGGATCGTAGTCATAGCCCAAAATTATATAATTTATTACAACTCTTCAAAATATATGCCCTAAACAAGTTTGATTTTATAGTATATAAATTATACCTATATATATTAAAAAATAAAACCCTATACATTAACAATATATTTGTTTTTGCAGTGAACATTACACAAATCCACAATGAGTTGATTGATATTCACACACACGAGATTGCAAAATGAATGCCCTGTTTCTCTAGCTCATATGTATATTGGAATCTCCTGGGGAGCTCTAAAATACTGATGTCTATTTGTAATGGTAGGCAGCACATGTATTTGTCTGGGCAGACTTTCTGAAACTCAGCATGGTTGTCGTGTCAGCCTGGCTTACTCTTTGAGGGTCTGTCCTTCTACACTATAGGATGTCTAGCAGCCTTCCTGGTCTCTACCCTCTAGGTGCGTATCATAATCACCCCACCCCAGTTGTCTTGCAATTTAAAAATTGATGAAAAAGCAAGCATTTGATACAGTCCTAAGTGACTTTAATGGTAACTTCATCTTTCAGAAAATAGAAGTCGGGGAGGAGAGCAAGTTGTTCTCTCTTTTTTTTTTAGGATTTTAAATCTCCAATTCTTCTGTTGCTTAGTCAACCATCAGAAAAATAGGGGCAAGCCTTGACTTAGAGTCTTTACTCACACAGAGTTCAGAACACAAGCATCGATGTTCACAGTGCTGTAGACACACAATAAACTTTCAATGAACACATGAATGAAATATAAAATGTTCTATGAAGTGTAGTCTTTTTCTGGTCTGACATTTTGGAGCTGACTTTTCTTTGCCTTTTTTTTTTTTTTTGTATGTGGGATTGAACCCAGGGCTACTGTATTACTGATACACATATCCAACCCTTTTTATTTTTATTTTGAGACAGGATCTTGCTAAGTTGTTTAGAGCCTTGCTAAGTTTCTGAGGATGACCTTGAACATGTGAGCCCGTTGCCTCAGCCTCCTAGGCTGCTGGGATTACAGGCTTGCCCCACTGCACATGGCTTCAGATAATTCTTTATTGTGGGGCTGTCTCGTGCATCATTGGATATGGAGCAGCATCCCTGACCCCACCCACTGGATTCCAGTAGCAGCCGCTTCCGGTTGTGACAACCCAAAAGGCTGTGACTTAAAAATTCTAGCCAACCAGCCATACACTGTCGCTTCAACCCTGTTTCCTGATGCTTATACATGACCCCAATGCATGGCGGAGTTTGTTACCTTAAATTGCTACAGGCAGTATGATCTTGGCTAGTTATTTAACTACCCTGTAGTTTCTCCATCTGCAAAATTGCATAGTAATTAGTTCTCTTCGTATAATTGTTGTGAGATTAAATAGCACATGTAATGTTCTGCTACATTTATTGGTGCATATTAAGCACTCAACACATATTCATGGTTGCTGCTGCTGGCACTGTGCTAGTACTTAATCTCTGGCACTGTGTTAATACTTAGACTCTTACCATGATTTACATATGCATTCCTTATTCACAGGTAATTGGTTGTTTTTACTTCTCCATTGTGAACAATGTTGTCCAAGCATCCATTTATTTCGTATCTTGGTCAATTCATACAAATCTCACTCATTCACGGGAATCTAGTCTGGAAGTCTAGTTGGCATTTTATGCAGGGCTAGTATCATGATAATTCTTTTGGTAAACATGGAGATGCCACAGCTGAAGGCAGAGAAGTGTTAACTTGATTTTTAGAAAGATAAAGAAGCACATTCTGGAATCTGAGAACTGGTAAACTTGAGTTCAATCAGCCACAAACCAGGACATGATGGTAGATATATAATTTATGAACTCTTGAGACAATGGCCATCTTCAGTAGCCAACATAAATTTTCTAAAAATAATCTAGCTAATTTTATTTCCATTTTTTCTTAGTCTACCTACTTCTTAGACTAATCAGCATTGCAGGTAGAAGGAGCTACACAGCATTCTAGGACTTGAGTGGCTGAACTGCTGAGTTGAAGGAAGAAGTCCTAGCCTTGATACAGCAAAGGCTGGGAGGTGTGGGTGAGGTCTCAAAGTGGCTTTGATTGAGGTATGATGAATCCATGAAATGGCCTTTGTAGCTACATGGCTGATTCCAGACCTGAATGGCTATGAACCAAACCTGCCTCTGTGAAATGCCCCATATCAGGACTCATTGCCCATTTCAGGGCAGCAGCCCTTGCTCCACCTTGAGAACCAGGATCATTTGGATCCTTGACAAGACTTGATATGAATGTCACCCTCCAACTTGATGCCATCCATATAGATATAACTGCAATTTTACAGACAGAGAAGTTATTGCTCATTCAATTCTGAGACTCTTCTAAGAGAATCATGTCTCCTAGAAACACTGGGGTAGATGAGTGATGTTAAGACTCAATTTCAAATAAAAGAAACCAGTTGGAGTTGGTCTTGGTTAATTGTTCTTAACTGAGGTGATTTTTGTCCCTTTAGGGAACATCTGGCAATGTCTGCAGACATTTTTTGGTTGCCACAACTTTAGGGGTGGGCATCTAGTGGGTGGGAGCTGGGGATAATGCTCAGCTACCTCCAATGCCTAGATAGCCCCAACTGCAGAAATTATCCAGCCCCAAATTTAACAGTACCTAATTGATAAACCCTGGTGTAAATTTAAAAATAAACTAATGAAGGTAATCTGGAAGATAATCCATAAAACTACCAATTACTGGGACAATTCATAGAATCTGAGAAGTTGAATCAGTCTGAGAAGTTGAATCCAATTCATAGAATCTGAGAAGTTGAATCAGTCTCCAAAAATGAGTATTTTTTTTTCCATTTTAACTGTTTATTCATGATGCTGGGCAATATGAGATGTTCTTGGACATTCACTAAGCTCAATTTTACATATGATTTACCTATCAATTCCCAGCCTCAGAAAAGAATTTGATTGGTCTATCCTGGGTCAGAATCTACTAGCAAATTAAACTGTAGTCAAAGAGCAATCATGCAATAGGCACATTCCATGATATTTCCTACATCAATGAAAGACATGGGTTTCTGGTGGCCATTCCCATGAGCTGTGATGGTGTTCTTAGAGTACTGCAAATAAGCTGGGTGCTGTAGCACACACCTGTGGTCCCAGAGGCTCTGGAGGCTGAGGCAAGAGGATCGCAAGTTCAAAGCCAGGCTTAGCAATTTAGCGAGGCCCTAAGCAACTCAGTGAGACCTTGTCTATAAATAAAATATAAAAAAGTGCTGGAGTTGTGACTCAGTGGTTAAGTACCCATGGGTTCAATCCCCGATATATATATATATATATATATATATATATATATATATATATATAAAAGAAGGTACTACAAATAAGGCATTATGCTGTTGCTCCTTCCCATTTACTAATGGTCTAATACCAACTCTTTTCAATATCACCTTTTCACTTCCTCATTAATGACAGCACATGAACTTCTCAGGCACATGATAATGACTTTTCACAGAGTGCAATGCTTGATTTTGAGGTGGAAAAACTGAGCATAAATAAATCACCTCTTCAAGGAAACACTTTAGTTGATATTTAATGGCAAACAGGGACAGATAAAAATTAAGCCAAATCCATGGTGGGAAAAAGAGGAAAGAGAGGAGAGAAAGAAGTTCGGCTTCTGGGAAATTAGCAAACCAAGCCCTGCATTGGAAACATTCTCAAGGAATCTGGAGGTCAATGGTCCATATTTAAACAAAGTCTACTTTACCTAAAGGCACTTTTCTGGAAAAGTCCAATTTTGAATGGAAAGAGACTGTTTTTTCAACCCATCTGTTGGCATAAAGCTGTGACAGGATCAAAAGAAGCCCTCCAGTGAAAAGGCAAAGTCCACCAACCCAACCAATGAACATGGCATTGCCATATTCCCACCTGGGCAAGTTGGTTGGGAGCTCAGAGGCCCAGGTACCTCAGACAGGTGAGTTCCAGGAAGATGGCCACAAGCCCGAGCGAACCAGCGGTGCTGGCCACACACAAAAGGATGCGAGCCACACGCATCTCAGCAGCCAGGTTTTGCGGGGCGGTGTGGCCCTGGCACTCACTGCCACGGAAGTCTTGAGTCATACACGTTTCCCAGAGGCCCAGCATGTACCTCTCATTCTCGAGTAAACCTGAGGAGAAAGTCAGCCACTGAGGAATGCACAGAGTCACCAGGGAACAGACATAGCCAGCCACGGAGACCAGGAGCCCCACGTTTTGAGCTAAGCAGAGTGCCCCACTTCCCATCTTGTTCTTTAAACCCAACTTGTTCTGGTGAATCTGTGTCTCTCAGCAACAACCCGGCTGCCTTGTTGGATGGAAATCTTGAAGAATTTGAAGCAATTTGTGCCAGCTTGACTGCAAATGTGAGTCCACCCCTGCTGACCAACCAGAATATAGCTGCTTTTTAAAACAGGTTACCTGGTAAGTGGGCGGCTAGTGTTCAGCCTTAATTAATGCAGGAAAATCCCTACAATTAAAATAGGCCCTACAGAAAACCTGTGGCCACTACAGGGCCAGGTGAGAGGATGGGCAGGTCCAGACAGCTATAGGGAATTAGTGTCAGCAATTTTATTTTCAAAAGATAAACACTTTGGAATGTGGGATTATTAGGTATTAGACTCACGGATCAGGCTCATTTGAAGGAGTATTTCTTCATTTTTAAATTATTTTAAATTTTATTTAATATTGTTTCTTCCAGGGTTTGGTATCTGGTTCCATCATTCCTAAACCTATCTTCACAGGAAACCTCTAATTACCTGCACCTTCCATTAAAGCAAGAGATTGGGATCTTCTTGAATTAAAAAGGGTGGGACTATTAGGATCCAGCGGCTGTGCTCATTAGTATTTGTTAAAATGAGTTGAAAACTCATGTCTACACAAAACTCACCACAGATGTTCACAGCAGACATATTCCTAGTTGCCAAAACTTGGTAGCATCCCATCTTCAGTAGGTGAACAGATAGTCATACTGTGGTCCATCAAGAGAATGGAATATTATTCAGCATTAAAAGGAAATGAGTTGGGGATGAGATTGTGGCTCAGTGGTAGAGAGCTCACCTAGCACGTGTGAGGCACTGGGTTTGATTCTCAGCACCACATATAAATATATAAATTAACTAAATGAAGGTCCATTGACAACTAAAAAAAAAAAAAAAGAATAGAAAAAGAAATGAGTTACCAGGCCATGAAAAGACATGGAGCAATCTTAAATTCTTAAATGCATTTACTCGGTGAAAACGGCCAGTGAAAAAGCTATGCAATGTATCATTCTAACAATATGACATTCTGGAAAAGGTCAGACTATGGAAATGGTAAAAAGACCAGTGTTCGCCAGGAGAGGGGGAAAGGAAGGATGAATAGTTGGAGCATGGAAAACTTTGAGTTCAATGAGACTCTTCTATATGCTACCATGATGATGGATAGATGACACTATATGTTTGTCCAAACCCTTAGAATGTACACCACCAAAAGTGAGCCCTTGGGTAGGACACTTAACTAGCACTGGTGAGGCACTGGGTTTGATCCTTGGCACCACATAAAAAACAAATAAAACATAAAAAATAAGCCCTCATGTAAACTATGGGCCCTGGGCTAAAAATGGGTCAACATAGTGTCATATATTATAAAAATGTCCCACTATTATGGGGCTATTGCTTGTGCTGTGCTTGTGAGTGTGCAGGGGAGCTCTCTGTGCCTTCTGCTTAAGTTTGCTGGGAACCTAAAACTTCTCTAAAACATAAATTCTATTTTTGAGAGAGAGAGAGATTATTGAAACTATTATCTTTTACTCCAGCAGCTCCATAACAGCTTCTCATTGCCAGTGATAAACAAGAATCTTAAAACATTTTTCTATTGGGTCCAGAATCGTGATCAAACCCCTCAGGTTGTTATTGTGGTCTGTTCATGAATCCTGCCCCCAGTTCCCATTCCTGGACTAAATTTTCTGCACACCCTTCTGCATTCATCTCATCACCATCTAAGCCCAACGCTCCAGATTCCCAATATCTCCTCCTGTGGGGCCCAGGCTCACACCTCTCTCTTGGAGTGCTTTACCCTAATCTCTGCCAGTGAAAATCCAACTCATTCTGGAAACCCCTCTCAAATGACACCTGCTCCAAGAAATGCTTCCTGATCTACCCTGTCCTACACATCACCCTTCATTAGGAGGAATCCCATGTCTGACACATTGTATTTTGAAGAATAGTGATTAGTGTCCACATGCCCTTGTCTGTGAATTCCTCAAAAGCAGAGACCTTTTAATTGCCAGAAAATCTCACACCAGGCTGAGAGCATTAGTGCATGCCTGTAATCCCAGCACCCAGGAGGGTGAAATGAGAGAATAGCTTGAGCTCAGGAGTTTGAGACCAGCCTGAACAACATAGTAAGACCAAACAAACAATGTCACACCAACAATGCCAACAGGACAAAGTGTTCATGCTGCCATATGCATGCTCTCTCCAGGTCCTTTGCCTTTCCATAGGGCTCTCACAGATGGCTCTCACTGCTCACATGCTACCCTGAAAATACACAGGGAAGACACTCAGCATCACGGCATCCAAGGGCCTTGGTCAAGATCGCAGTATCAGCCAATGTCACCATCAATGGAATTGTTCTCCAGTACACTGGACATCCTATTATCCTTTCTTCCAAGAAAGGGCATAAATAGGCCTTGACTGCATCAGCCTGCCACAAACGTTTATTGAATGGAAGACAGATCCACCCAAAAAGTCCTGCCATCTTTATCCCAAGTGGAAGGTGTGGTTCTCTGAGAAAGCTAAGGAGGAAAATATGGAAGCACAGTCAGCTCATCCATTGCTCAATTATTCACCAGGAACAGGAGATTGCTGTTGTCTCCACTTGTAGAGTGAGCACCTGGAGTAGTACCACAGACACACACATGCTCCCACACACACACTCACTCACAAGAGCATACATGTGCACTTTGCAACAATATTTCTTTGAGAGATGAAAAGGAGAAAAGAAGGAAGAAGTCTTGACCTGCTGAAAAGAGGCAGTGTCTCGCTACAAGAAGGTTGTAATTGCCCCTATGGCTCCCAGATACCATCTAGAGGGTGGACGCCCATGGCCAAAGGGGCACACAAGGTGCGATTGTAGCTGTGGCTGGTCAGGAGGCCCTGATCCTTCACTTCAAAGGTAAGGAGGACAAAGACCAGGCTGGGCGAATCCCAAACAGGGGTCCAGTATAAGCCTAGTGAGTTTTGGTCAGATTCTATTATTTTAGGGTTAGTTCCCTTATTTAAAGTCACTCACTTAGACCTTTTTATTAAATGGCTTTATGGAACCACTTCATGGGCTTTCTTTTATGGGGCAAATCTGAAGGATCCCCAATTTTAAGCAAAGACTCTGAACACACCCATGTTTGTCTCTGGAAGAGCATTAATTAGCATCTTATAAGGGAAAACTGAATAATCACAGGCTGAACCAAGATTAAAATATTCACGACAATATCTGTGAGCCAATGCACTGATGGCTCAATGTTAACTACCACCCAGGAAATGTGCAGCTGCTTGGAAAAGATCACAAAATAACTTCCACACCTCCTTCAGGGAGCCCTGGGGATTCTGCATGGACTCACATCTGGGAAACTTGGTCTCTGCCCAGAAATTCCACTCTATCAGATATGGGGAGCCATTCTCACACGTGACTGGGTGACTCCCGGTTTGGGTCTGAGGCGTTCTGGCTGTGTCGGAACTTTCCTGGCCCTCTCCTGATGAGAGAACCCGTCCGTGTGGGGGTGTGACTGACCACTGACCCCGGGGGCCCAATCACTGACCCTGACCTTGGAGTGCGGCCCCCCCTCAACCTTCATTGGATGGAATTCTCCCCTGAATTTCTTGTTCCCCAATAAAAGGCTACTCCCTGGCGTGCTCGCTCTCTCTCTCTCCTGCTAGCCCTGAGTAATCCTTGCTGCCCTGCCGGGTGGTTAGAGGTGGGAACCAGAGAGGGGAGCTGTCTCGGACCTGGCAATAGAAAAAGGTAACTGAGTCTGTGTGTTTTATTTCGATCTCTGCTAGCTAACTTTTATGCCAAGAACCTCATTAATGAAACCATTGCGCTGGCCGCATGGTGGAATCAGACCCAACATGAGTCAGAACCCCATAAATAGGAGCTCACAGTTCTCTTTCCATCCCACTAACCTGGATCAGGCACCAAAGGCCTTGGCAGTAACTCTTGTCAAGGGGCTTACAATTCAATCAAGTGTGTAACCCTCAAGACTTTGGACTCCTTTCTGGGACTCTCCTCCTCCTCCCCCCATCTTCCTCCCCCTCCTCCCTCTCCTCCTCCCCCTCCTCCCCCTCTTCCCCTTCCTCCTCCTCCTCCTCCCCCTCCTCCCCCTCTTCCCCTTCCTCCTCCTCCTCCTCCTCCTCCCCCTCTTCCCCTTCCTCCCCCTCCTCCCCCTCTTCCCCTTCCTCCTCCTCCCCCCTCCTCCCCCTCTTCCCCTTCCTCCTCCTCCTCCCCCTCCTCCCCCTCTTCCCCTTCCTCCTCCTCCCCCTCCTCCCCCTCTTCCCCTTCCTCCTCCTCCTCCCCCTCCTCCCCCTCCTCCCCCTCTTCCCCTTCCTCCTCCCCCTCCTCCCCCTCTTCCCCTTCCTCCTCCTCCTCCTCCCCCTTCTCCCTCTCCTCCTCCTCCTTCCCCTCCTCCCCCCCTCCTCCCCCTCCTCCTCCTCTCCTCAGTGCCCTGCACATGCTAGGCAAGTGCCCTACCGCTGAGCCACAACGCCAGCTGTCCTACCATTCTAAATGCAGCTTCTGCTTCTTCAAAAGTCAGTCAAATAACAACCACCCTTTCAGACATAACAAACAGCCCTGTACATCAAGAGGTGGCTCTTTAAATGACTTGTATTTCTAAAAAATGATATAAGATAGCAAGTGTTGGTGAAGATGTGGAGAAAAGAGTATTGTTGAGGAGAATGTGAATTAATATAGCCATTATGGAAAACATATGGAAGTTCCTAAAAATCTAAATAATAAAATTGCCATTTGATCTAGCCCTCTCCCTTTTGAATATACCACCAAAGAAAATGAAATCAACAAATCAAAGGTATATATAGATATATGATTTGGTTATTTTTCTTCTTTCAAATTTTCAAATCATGTGTATAGCATGATTCACGATAGCCAAGCTATGGAGTGAACCTAAATGGTTGGATGGATTTTTAAAATGTGGTATATATATATACAATGAAGTAATATACAATGAAGTAATATTCAGCCTTTAAAAAGAAGGAACTTTTGTCATTTTCAAGACTATGGATGAACCTAGAGGACATTAAGTAAAATAAATCAGACACAAAAAGACAAATACCACACATTCTCACTTATATGTGGAATCTAAGAGTTGAACTTATAAAAGAAGAGAGTAGAGCAATGGTTGCCAGATGCTGGGGGGAGGTGTGGAGTTGTTGGTCAAAGCATACAAAATTTCAAATACAGGAGAAATATGCTCTGTGATCTGCATGGCAGGGTGACTGTAGTCAATAACATATTGTACATTTTGAAATAAGAGTAAATTTCAAACATTTCATCACAAAAATATAAGTAAACAAAGTGATAGATATATTAATTAGCTTAGTGTAATCATTCTGCATTGTATGCATATATCAAAGCATTTCATTGTACCTAATACATGTATATAATTATGATTTGTCAATTTAAAATATTAATTTTAAAAATTAAGAAAAAAAATTAAAGAACATGCTCTTTAGTTTAAAATGATCCACAAGTCCAGATCTTTCTTGCTGGCCTTCTTTTTCAAGTTGTCCCTATTATGGTCTGGGTCTTAAGTGTCCCCCAAAAGGTCATGTGTTTAAGGCCTGGTCCCCAATGGAGTAGTGTTCAGAGGTAGGGGTCTTTGAGAGGTGACTTGAGCATAAGTGCTCTGACTTCATCAAGGATTAATCCATTGATAGATTCATAGCCTAAGAGCCTGTTTGGAAGCCTAGTTGAAGGAAGTAGGTCACTGGGAGCATGCTTTTGAAAAAGTATATTTTGTCCCCAGTCCTTTTAAAGTTGATGTTCTCAGAGATTTTGTCACAGTGATGAAAAGTTGGCTATCAGAAAATTGGTACCAAAAAATGGGGTCATTGCTATTGAAAGGGTAAAGTTTCTAAGCTGGAAACCTTGAATTGAAATGTAAAAGATTAGGTACTATTAAGTTCCTCTGTTAAACCCAGATTCCTGAGATAGTTAAGACAATGCCCTACTGGCCATTCAGCCTAGGGCCCTGTGCAGTTCGTCACAGGGCCCGAACCAATCAGTTTGAATGTGTACCCAGTTTAGAAGTGACCAATCACCCCTGCCCAGCCTGTTCCCGCCAATGAATGGACTAATCATGTATCAGAGTTGTTGTTCAATTTTCCCGCGCCTCATGATGATTTGTTCTGATGTATGCAAAGCCCCCCACCCTCTCCAAAAAGTGTACTTAAGCTCTGCTTGAGCTCTGCTCTGGGCTCCGGGCTGCTCTCCCTTCTTGAGTGAGCATGGAGTCCCAGCGCGCTGGAATGGATCCAATAAATCCCCCTTGCAATTGCATGAAGCTAGTCTCCTGGTCTCTTTCTCCGACGTTTCGCCTGACCCTTACACTATGACTGTACCTGATGGGTTTGTAGAAAATTGGAAGAGTTTAGGGGAGCAGGCTAGAAAACAACCTAGAAAGCAATGTGAACTGAAGTTTTGGAAGAAGCTGCATCTATATCAAAGATCCTATGGACTGTTTGACCTTGACTGAGTAGGACATCATGGTTATAGAGAGATGGAAGATTGTAGGCCAAGAGCCAAAATTATCTTGGGATACCTTAAGCCCTTTAATAGCCATATACCTTACCTTTTATAGCTCATCTAACATTCTTTTGACTCTGATGTGAACTTCTCAGAATGTATCACTAAGTGTAGCAGATCTATAGCCTCCTCCAACACTAAAATTAAGAATGTTATAACTTCTGAAAACTATAGAAGACATTTCTGCACCTAGCTATAGCCTTTTAAGTTGATATTCTGAGGTATTTGTTATAGTCTATATTTTGTTATAGATGAAAAGCTCTCTAACACAGAAAATTTGTACCAAAAAGCGGGCTTATTGCTGTGACTGTACCTGACAATGTGATTCCCACCAATGTAATTGGTAAATGTATTGATTTGTGACTTTTTCCCCTGAAACTATAAAAGTTCATATAACCTCTTCCACAATGGAACATGTCACCCAGGGTAACTTGTGTCTGTGTTCCAGGACCATAGTACTTATATTTGGCTCACAACAAACTATCTTCTTGTTTCCTTTAAAGCAGAATTGTTGTTTCATGCCAATAGTTACAAGCAGAGCTTAATAGCTAATTCTGTTGGGAGCTCAGAAGACCAGAATGCTGATAAGAATGTGAAGAGTAAAGGTACTGCTCATGAGGTTTCAGATAGAAATGGGGACTCTATTGGGAATTGGACTAGAGGTCATTGGTGTTGCATTCTGGCAAAGAACTCATCTATGTTTTGTTCATACCCTGAAACTTTTTGTGACACTGAACTTAAATTTAATCAGATGAAGGAAATTTCAAGGCATGGGTATTGATGACTGCTTTTAGCCAGATTTACAGTGAAAATTAGGAACAACAACAACAGCAAAAATAGTGGCAAGATTTGAAGAATTTGCCATTTGGTCAGAAAAGGAGGACATGTCAAGTTATAGCCAAGGAGGAAGGTAGTTGCTGAAAATATTAGCACTATTTAAAATAAAGCCATTTCATCATGTCATAGCTCTACTCAAAAAATGTGACTGACTCCTCTCTGCCAACAGGATTTTAAAAATTTAAGGAAATCAGTCATTTATCAGGAAAAATGTATTCTGCAGATATTGGCTCAGTACTTCCCTATATAAGCATTTTCCCAGAATTTGAGTGAATGTGGCAAGCTGTCATATTTCATTCTTTTTTATACTATTTCACAGCTTATAATCCTGACTGGTTCATGCCAATTCAATACAGCCCCCCCAAAATCCAGAGACATAGGGGACAACACTTAAGGTTATATATTAATGTTACTCATTAAGCCTAGTATAAGCTAAAATGCAAGCATATCATTCATAGAAGTATGCAAATATAATTTAAAAGACTCTAAATCCCCTTTGGAAGAAATCATTCCTCAACTTTCATTGTTGGACCATTGAAAGTATCATTTAATATTCCCAAACCTGTTGACCTGATCTAGTCACACACTCCCTACTATAGGATTTTCCTTAAAGTTTATCCTAACATTTGGTGAATAGTCAAAGATCTGGGCCAAAATCACAACTTATAAAAGCAATCTTTCCAATCCTGACTGCGTCTCAGAATCCCCAGTACCCGCTCCAGGACAAATTAATTCAGATCTCTGGGAGCAGGCCTGGATGTCAGCATTCATTTCTAAAGTGTCGCCAGAATTGGGAACCACTGTGTTAAAAGGTGTCATGCCTCTTGCTATCACATGCCTAGGCCAGGCAGCAGTTCCTCAGGGGGCTGGCAAGAGCAAGAAAGAGCACCAGGTTCAGAGAATGCAGGCACCACACAGAGGACTGAGGTGTGAGCAAGACATCTGTATCCACAAACAACAAGGCACAGCATAGTCTCTCTGAGGGACCAGCCACACTCCTAGAGTGAAATAGACACACAGAATCTTCCTCCTATCAAAAGAATCACAGAGCACCATGGGAATTAGTTAAACTTTCCGACAACACTATCTTGCTTGTAGAGAAAAATCTATATGATCTGTAATTCTGTAGGGAAGCCCTGCTGTCCTCTGAACTAATTTAAAACATTATTAAATTACTTCTCAATTGATGTTGAAAACATAAAAGACTTCACTGAATGGCCATGTCTTAACATTGATTTTTCTACACCATCCACTCCTGACTTTGGCTCTGGGGCCAAGCTCCCAACCTGTATTTTCAGGAAGATTCTGGGCAAAGACCATGAACAAACATGACCCTAAATGGTGAAACTGAAACTATTTTTCAGTTAGCTTTAGCTTCGTATGATATAGGCGACATTAGGAGCGAGACCTAAAGATGTCTTAATTCATCTATTTTAACATTTAACAACATTTAAATAGTTTTTACATTGTCCAGATGTTTCTAAAACTTTGATTCAGTTGGTAACAAAGTACAATAGTGCCTTTACTTTCTTGTGGGATATGAATCCTCAAAATGACAAATATTACATCAAATATAATATGATCTATGTGCTTAAGAGAGAAAAACAAAACCTTGTGACCCTCCTTGTCCCTAAAACTTGGAGTCCCAAGACTTTCAATCTCTTATTTCATATTCCTTATCCCTCAGCCTTGAGTCCAGCCTGAGGCCTCGCTGCCTAATATCCTCTGGTTTTCCTGCCCTCTGATTTAACCTCATTCCTTTTTTTGCGGGGGGGGGGGGGGGGCTTTCCAGCAACTGCCAGAAAGCCTGCTAGACAAATTCTAAAAGAGCTGCAACACTAACCTCATTCTTCCCAAATGGTGAAATGTCCTATCCTGTTCTTTTTAGGAGATCAGCACTTGGCATTTGAAATAGGGGATGTGCTACACTTCATGGGGCCACTTTGTCACCTCCACTGTCTCATTGTGTTCAATCTCTTGCCTACTCACCACAGAACACTCAATAAATATTTGTAGAGATACACATATATACACACATATGAGTACCGTCAGTGCTCAGTATCTATAGCTTTTGGCTCAGTATCTGTAGCTTTTGGCTCTGCAGATGGAACTAACCTCAGATGAAAAATACTTTTAAAAATAAAGTCTGTCCTGAAAATCTATAGAATTTTTCCTTTTCATTATTCCCTAAACAATATAGTATAACAATTATCTATAGAGCATTAACGTTGTGCTAGGTATTACATGTAATGTAGAGACCATTTAAAGGATAAAATAAGATGTGTATAGTTTATATGCTAACACTACACTATTTTTATAAGGAACTTGAACATCTGTATATTTTGTTATCTACAGGAAGTCCTTGAAGCAATCACTGGAGGATACCCAGGGATGACTGTAAAGATGTGTGCGTGTATATATGTATGTGTACCACTGAAATCAGAGAAAGAAGATAGAGGCTCATTCCTCCTGTGGCTTTCTCATTATTGCAACCCATACTAGTGTAGTTGTGACAAAGACTTGGAAGGAACAGACATATACACACAAACAAAGCATCTTGCTCCAGCACCATTTATCAAACAACCAGCCAGTGGGCTATGAAACCCCGAGGCCCCAAAACGCATAATTCAAATTCTTATGGCCCCAAATACTAGGTTGTCAACTCTCGTTATATGGAATGTGCATGGTGGCACTGTACATGAAACAGCTCCCAAAAACCCAAAGCAGAAGCCAAGCCCCTCTCTGCCTCCTCACTGACACGGTTTGTCCACACTCTCTGGGATTCTCCTGCCTGGAGCCTCAGCATTACTGGATGGAACTATAAACTTCTGCCATTGTTAGCTTAGAAATGAGTGGTGGGATTAGAGGACTACCAAGGAAGGAACCTGAATCCAAAGAGGAACAGGGTACTTTCCTAGACTCGGGGACACTAGAAGCTAAAAGAGTTTTGTGGCTCATAATGACCTTGAATGAGAGGTTATCCAACCTACAACCAGCACCTTCTAAAGTATCCAATTCTAAGTACTGACCATTTCAATCATCAAACACGTGAAAATAAGTCTCTAGGGAACGGTCTTAGCCTATGTTTTTCACTGACATGTCTCCAGTGCCTAAATAGGACCTGGTAAAGAGTATTTGCTCAAAAACGATTTGTCAAATGAATGAGTACCTCTCAGTGGCTTCTCAAGATGGATCTACTTTTCCTTTGAAAAATTTGAAAGGAACCTGTTTTCCCTCAGTATAACAGCCCAACAAGTATTTTAAAACCACTATCATGTTTACACATCCCCTACCCTCACCACAAGTTTCTTGTGTGCCAAGTTTAACATTTCTGGTTCATTCAATCATTTTTATAAGGTGGATTTCCAGTCCCCTCAACAAAGATTTATTAGATGGCTATTGTTGCAGTCACCTGCATGCAGGGATGGGACTCTCAAAGACTTCTGGAGGTGATATCTACTCCATTCATCAGAGCCCAGCTCTGTCATCCACCTACATTGTTCTAATTTGTCCACTGAGATAGTTTTGAAAGCCTTTAGTAATGGCTAGCAGCAATCCAGATGAATTGTGTTTTAGCAGAGTTTTCTGGAAAGACAGAACCACTAGTATATGTATATAGATATATGAGGGAATTTATTAGGGAAATTGGCTCATGAAATTATGGAAGCTGAGAAATCCCACAACACATTGTCTGTAGCATGGTTCCATCCAAGTCTGAGGCCTCAGACCAGGGAAACCAGTAGTGGAATTCTCAGTTTGAGGCTGAAAGTCTGATTAACAGGGAAAGGACTATTAGTACAATTCTTGGCATCCAAAAGACTGTAAAGCTGTAGTGTTGATGTCCAAGGCCGGAGATGTGTTCTGGATCACAGCAGGAGATACTAAGTTGCCTTCTGTATTTATTGTCTCAGGTACACAGCCAATTGGACTGTGCCCTTGCACACTAAGGGCAGGTTGTCCCGATCTACTCCATTCAGACTCTCATGCGAATCTCCTCTGGAAACACCCTCAATGACACACTCAATAATTTTCTGGGTTTCTGAGTATTTTTTCAGTTTTGCATCAACATGACAAATACCTGAAAAACAACTTAAAGTAATAAAGGTTTATTTTGGTTCATAGTTTCAGAGATTTCAGTCCATAGTTGGTCAGTTCCATTGCTTTAGGCCTCAGGTAAGGGAGCACATCATGGTGGAAGGCATGGTGGAGAAAAGCTGTTCAATTCATGGCAGCTGGGAAGCAGAGAGAGGAAGGAGCCAGGGACAGGATATAGTTCTAGAAGTCACACACTGTCCTGTGAACTACTCCCTCCAACCATGCCCCACCTGTCTACAACAATTACTAATAGGGCATTATGTAAAATTGTGGATGTGTAACCGACGTGATTCTGCAATCTGCATTTGGGGTAAAATTGGGGGTTCATAAACCACTTCAATCTAATGTATGAAATATGATATGTCAAGAGCTTTGTAATGTTGTGAACAACCAATAAAAAAAATAAAATTAAAAAAAAAGAAAACCTTAAAAAAAATAACAAACCTTAGGCAAACACTACACTAGTAAGATATAGAAAATAATTAAATAATATTTAATATAGAAGTCCTGCTAAGACACCCAAAACAGACAGGACTGGCCAAATATCCTACATCAATACAATGATTAGCTAAAATGAACTGAATCTTTAAAAGTGAAAAATTAGTGCAAATGTGAATAATGTTAAAAAATGTACACAGGGAGAGGAGCTGGGGTTGCAACTCAGGGAAACAGCAGGTGCCTCACAAGTGTGAGGCACTGGGTTGGATTCTTATTGCCACATTTAAATAAATAAATAAATAAATAAATAAATAAATAAATAAATAAATAAAATGTTCATCAACAACTAAAAAAAATTTTTTCAACATACAAAGGTGAAGGAAACAGAAGAATGAGAAAAGGGATAACAATAAAAAAACAATGAAAAACAAGGGACATTAGAAAAAGAAATAGAGGAAACAGAATTAGCAAAAAAATAATTAAGATTCTGAACATGGAAGAGGAGAGAAAAGAAAACTAACAAACAAGAGTAACAAAAAGCAACCTCCATATCAGCACTAAAAGAAATTGGCAGAGAACACTCCTACACACTGCTCTTCAAAACTCGGCTATAAGGAGACTAAAAAACTCAAGGAGATAACACACATGAACATACAAGGTATAGATAATTTCCCTTATATATGAGGGAATACCTTAAATCAGGTACCTGAGACTGCAGTATCTCATGGGAGTCTTTGAGCTCTCCAGACGTGTCGCCCTTTTCATCCTGAAGTGCCAAGTAATTCGCAGAACCCTGCAAAAGTTCAGAAGCCCTCTGAGCTTCTCCACTGCCGCCCCTTCCAAAGCGCATTCTGCCGTCTGTCCACACGAGGGCAGCACGAGACCGCTCCAAAAGGCCTGGCCGCCCACTCTCCCACTGATGTGAAAGGGAACCCTGCAACTCGGGGCTCTCCTGATGGTTGACCTCTCATCGGCATCCACCAGTCCCGAAGCACGAGCCGCCCCCGCCCCGCGCACCCTGCTTCCTTGGTCCACCCTTGCCCACGCAGGACGTCACCTCCCTCGATGTTTGCGGTGCCCTGTTGGATCACAGGCCTCAGGGGTTCCAGGGGAGCACGCAGGCTCCCTCCTTCCATCGCCAGGTCCTGGGGAAATCGGCCTTTGGATGGGTCTCTGAAGGACAAGACAGGTCCCAGCTTCCGCCGATTCCGAGAAAACATGGGCCGGGGCCCAGTGGCAGAGTCCCCTGCTGCCCGTGCCTGTGCCCTCTTGACCAACTCTGCCTTGGCTGCTCTGAAGAGGGACCGAGCCACGGACACACCCGAAGGCACCCTCTCTGCCAGGAATGGCTCTGGTTGCGGCCGCGAGGACGAGGCTCCTTGCAAGGATGGGGCACGTCCTCGCTGTCTGCTGTCACGCTCGGCGTCGCCCTGGTAGACTGCCTTGGCACCTAGGGGTGTGCTCACGTGGAGATTTGTGATGCTGAAGGGCGGCCAAAGCGCAGGGCTGCCTTTTCTTGCGGTCCCGGTGACAGGGGGACCCATGGCGACAAACAGCTTCTTGGTGGGATCACTGAGGAACGGACGGACGTGCGGCATGTCCCATGGGGCAGAATGGGTCCCGGCATGGGGGGCACTGGGGTGTGGGTCCCTGGATTTGGAATCGGGGGCTGGCTGCGCCGCGGGCTGCCGCGCAGGCTCGCGGGACTTTCTCAGGCGTGGGGCGCTCAGCTGAGAGGCCACGGTGGCCTAGGACCATCGCGACCCCGGGAGGTGAGGCTGACCCGGCAGCAGAGGCCTGTTCAGGGTCCCAGGGAAGGCTGCCTCCGGGGCCCCAACCCTGGCGTTTCCACCCCGGCCCAAGGCCGCGGGGGACAGGGAGGGGAGCAGTCCCATTGGGGTGGCCCTGAGGGACCTGGGAAGAAGGGCTGTGTGCATCTTTGCCCTTCAGGGACTTGGCAGGCTGTCCTGGAGCCTGGATCCGGGTTAGGGCTTCTTGCTGAGAACAGCCTTGGCCTAGCCTCCCCTGGGTTCTCCAGGCTCCAGGACTGGACCCTGGGCTGGCTTCTCTTGGCGTGCCCGGTTGGTCCACTGCTCGTGACAGGAGGCAGTGGGGCTCTCCCCTCTAGCCCGGGACCCGTGCTGGCTTCAGGAAAGAAGGTTCCAATAGTGAGGAAACGCTAGGGAGTTTTAAATGAGAGACAAGACTCTGAAAATCAGCTCCAGGACTCCTCCTCCCATCTCCAGCCTAAAGCCACCGAATGTGGTAGCCGGGTTTAGTGAAGGAGAGCTAGAGAGAGCGAGAGAGAGAGAGAGAGAGAGAGAGAGAGAGAGAGAGAGAGAGATAAAAGCTAAACAAAACACATCCGAGTTTGAGTTGTGGAAGTTTGGCTAGGCTTTTTTCCTCCTGGCACCAGTAGATGGCTCTCTTTCCCCAGAGTGTTCTTTCTTAGGCTCTGATAGCCTTTTGGGCACAGTCTCCATGAACATGGCCCAGCTCGGTACCTCTGAGAGCAGCAAGCATTTGTTGTCCTGGGTGAGGCCCTGTGGTGTTGGCCAGGAGTCTTCTTCCCATTCTCTCTCTTTGGGTGCTGTTGGAGCCTCCCTGGCTCCTTTTACCAGGCCCTTCCCACCTCCCCACCCCTTTTTTAAGGAAACGTGTGCCCCTTGTTGGGTAGCAAGTTCACTGTTTACTGCTGAGATGATCATCACAGTCATTTGAAAATCTATGCAAAAGGTAGCCTGAGGTGTTCGGTGGAGGGTGGAATGCACTTGTAGAATCTTTGAAGTGGGACCATGGGCGGAAGTGCCCAGTGCTGACTCCAAGGGACCCTGAGGACATTCTCAAGCAGGTGTGTGCCAACCTGCACTGAGAAACCCTGACCTGAAGCACTCATAATGATTCTGTGAAAAATGCCTATTTGCTATAAGTTTAACCAAGCAGGGCTTATTAAAGTTTGCACTATCATTGGAATAAAAACAAATGAATATTAAACAGACCTCATATTCCTCAACAAACCCCAGAAGATCCCCTCAAATGCCTATAGGTGCGTGGCTGACAGTTTTAATTAGACTGTTCAGGGTCTAGAGACCCCATGAGGAATCAGATGGGGAAAACCTCGCAACCACCTCTGTCTTATCTAGGACATATGATCTGGCAGCTCCTTACAGGTGGGTGGTTGATAAGGGATCTTAATCAGGTTCCCTGTGAGGAAGGGACCTGAGTCCTGGGTTGGAATCCATCTATTGCAAGGAGTTCAGAGGACAACTCTTGTCTTTCCAGAATCGAGCGGGTGATGGACAACAACACCACTGTGAAGATGGTGCCCATCAAGATCGTGCACTCGGAGAGCCAGCCTGAGAAGGAGAGCCGCCAGAGCCTGGCGCGCCCAGCTGAGCTGCC
Organism: Spermophilus citellus; assembly: GCF_964194105.1. Lineage (NCBI taxonomy): Eukaryota > Metazoa > Chordata > Mammalia > Rodentia > Sciuridae > Spermophilus > Spermophilus citellus. The sequence continues at coordinate 5,110,704 of NC_138190.1, forward strand.
TGTGCTGCCCAGTGGTCTGGAGAGAGATCAGATCAAGACCCTGAGCACATCCGAACAGTGCTACTCCCGCTTCTGCGTGTATACCCGCCATGGTGCTGAGACGGAAGCCCCACACAAAGCCCATTCTCTGGAGCCCCAGCCCTCCAGCACACCCATACCACCTGCAAAGAATGTCTGTGCCTCCCCTCCTGGGCTCAGCTACATGAAGACTAAAGAGAAGACCATTGAAGACCTGAAGTCGGAGGAGCTGGCCAGGGAGATCGTGGGAAAGGATAAATCCCTGGCTGATATCCTGGATCCCAGCGTGAAAATCAAAACCACCATGGACCTAATGGAGGGAATATTCCCCAAAGATGAACATCTCCTAGAGGAAGCACAGCAGCGGAGGAAGCTGCTCCCCAAGATCCCCTCTCCCAGAACCACGGAGGAGAAGTGAGTGGACGTCACTTTCCAGCGGGTGCATGATTCTGCCCAGGGCTGCTCTGGCTTAAAAAGGGAGGAGGGCCACATCTGCTTGTGATTCCAGTCTTTGGGGCACAGATTTTCATAATGGTTTCCATTGCTTAGCACTTTGGAGAGCATCCCAGTAGAAAAGGCAGAAGTTTAAAGCACTCTCCCTGGGCGTGGTGACTTTGGGGCCTGGCATAGGCATGATAGTACAAACTGCAGCAGCTGAGCTCCTTGGCGTGCGGCTGGCATGACATGACAGTGAGCACAGGTCTCCTTTCCCCTAAGACAGATTCTCAGTAGAGGCCATTGTGTGCCCCAGAGAGCACTTGGCAATCTCTGGAGACATGTTTGGCTATCATGCTGGAGAGGGGGGTGCTCCTGTCATCTATGAGAAGAGACCAGGCACGCTGCTGTCAACCCACATGCCCTTAGTGCTGAGGCTGAGAAACCCTGCCTTCGTATGAGAGGCCATCTGTCCATCTGTTTGTCTTCTCTCTCTCTCTCTCCCTTTATTCCTATCTTCTGTTGACCTATCAACTATTTTTTTCTGTTTAACCTGTATGTCTGACTTTCTATCTTTCTGAAGCACATCGCAATTGCTTCTTGGCTGAGGATGGGATGGATATTGAACAGCTCTTTCATTCCTTAGAGATTTTTTTTTTTTTAAGCATTTCAGTTTACTAGGGGCTCCGGGTGTAGCTCCATAGTAAAAGCTAGCATGTGTAAGACCCTGGGTTTAGTTCCTGGTACCAAGAAGCATGTGCGTAAGTACACGCGCATACATGCGTGTTTCTCTCTCTCTCTCTCTCTCTCTCATATATAAAATCACTCACACACACAAAAAAAAAAAGGAAAGAAAAAACCAACTGTGTTCCATAGACTAAGTATCTATTTGGTGAGGAGTTTTGTTTTAGTTTTAACCTCATCACTACCTTTTTTCCTCCTCTTTGGCTACCTCATCTCCCTGGCTGGTGTCTTTCTGTTAGTGCCGACTTTTATTTGTCACAACCCAGGGACGTGTCTGTACATCTGGTTGCAGTTAATTGAAGTTCTGACCTCCTTACCCAGGAAGGAAGAGCCAAGTGTGCCTGCCTCCGTGTCTCTGGCCACCAATTCCACCTATTACAGCACATCAGCCCCCAAGGCGGAGCTACTGATCAAGATGAAGGACCTGCAGGAGCAGCAGGAGCCTGAGGAGTACTCGGGGAGTGACTTGGACCATGACCTGTCCGTGAAGAAGGTAGGAAAGAGGAATTCCAAAATATAACGATACTTTAAGCTGGGTGTGGTGGCAGGCATCTGGAGCCCAGTTTGCCCTGGAGGCTGAGATAGGAGGATGGCTTGAGCCCAGGAATTCAAGGCCAGCCTGGGCAATAGAAACTCTGTCTCACAAAAAACAAAATGTGCTGAGGGAAACAGGTAGGCAGGAGGTGCTGGGACCACACTTTTCTAGCCTAGCAGAAACTCTACACCACATTTCTGAGGGCATTTGTGTTTAGCTTTCATGCAGGACAAGGAAATGTGGGACAACTTTAGAAAGCCCTTTATGATGAATTCTCTGTTCTCATCTTTTTGTAAAAGTCTTTCTGTAAGGGTCTTTCTGCCATCTTTTTCTAATAAGAGTCAATGTCAAATTAGGTAAAGTGGATAACAATCTCTTCAATTTTAAGTTAAATAGATAGTTCCTTTCTACCATAATTAAAATCCAGGGGACCTAATTATCTGACCATCAGTGAGTCACCTGTCTTCCTTGAATATCAATTTCAAATATCTATAACTCAATATTTGATCATAAATAAATCAAACATTGGATCAGAAAGAACCTTGTCAGCCAAAAGCCATCAGGTGTTACACTCCTAAGAGTTCACCCAGGCCCTTGAGAGTTCAGAGTAGACAAAATACTTCTGCTCATCTCATGGGAGAGATGAACAGCCACCACAAAGATAAATATATGATACAGGCATAGCAAACCTGGCCCACCACCTGCTTATGTAAATAAAGTTTTATTCACACAGCCACATCCATTCATTTACACAGGGTCGATGGTGGCTTTCATAGGATGGCAAAATTGACTGATTACAACAGTAATCTAATAGCCTGCAAAGTCTAAAATAATATTTTCTGTTCCCTGACAGTTTGTACATCCTTGACACACTGTGTCAAGGCATAGAGACAAATGAGTGTGACCTAGAGGAGGTTGTAATGAGGGGGTTGCTGTAATGAGAGAACCAGACTGACATCAGGGGCAAACTCTGGGATGTCTGATAGAGGCAGAAGGGGATTTGGTGGGTGCAGAGGTCCTACAGCAGGCAAGCCTGGGAACAAGGTTTTGGAGAAGCAGAAGAGGCCAGGGCTGGACCTACGTGGACAAGGGGTCAGCTTGGAGATGAGGTACAAATAGTACTCGATTTGTGGACAATCATGACAGTCACTGTAGGGACAGAGTTGTATCAATGCTAATGTCACTGCTATAATGTCAGCTTTAAACCTTCACATGTATCAGTAGCCAGACATGTGACATTAGAGTAATTACCTGTTATATTTAGCATAAAGAGACTACGGCATTGTCAAATAAAACTAGGCTCAGAGGGCAGCATGTGGTATTTATTTTAAGGGCCTTGAGTTTGCTATAATTATCAGTACTGGGGTAAGAAAAGGAGGTAACTAGTCTTGGGGTGGGGGGTATGGGTACTTTTAATGCAAGCTGAGGACCCAGCATAATGGAAGGAATTTGTATAAAAAAGTACTGATTTGTTTTTTAAAACAAGACCTTTGTAAACAGTTATGTTCAGAGTCTATGTCATTAGGGATTTAAAAAATATTACAGGGTGGGGAAATAGCTCAGTGGTAGAGTGCTCACCTAGCACGTGCGAGGCCCTGGGTTCGATCCTCAGCACCACATAAAATAAATGAGTAAAATAAAGGTATTGTGTCCAACTACAACTAAAAATTAATTTTTTTTAAAGAGAGAGTGAGAGAGGAGAGAGAGGTAGAGAGAATTTTTAATATTTATTTTTTAGTTCTCGGCGGACACAACATCTTTGTTGGTATGTGGTGCTGAGGATCGAACCCGGGCCGCACGCATGCCAGGCAAGCGCGCTACCACTTGAGCCACATCCCCAGCCCTAAAAATTAATTTTTAAAAAATTACTGACTGGTTTTAATCATGATAGATATATTATGAAGGGCACTATTTTCACTTTAGGAAGCAATAATTTTTTGGTTCCAGGAATTAAATAGGGAAATGGAAAGTGAGAGTTTTGGACTTGGGGCTTTTAGAGGTGTTACTCTGGCTCAGGGTAACATTGCTTTATTCTGATTACAGAATCTCCTCTTAAAAAAAAAAAAAAAAAGAACCGAAAACTTTTTCAGTTGTTTCTCATAAAACAAGAAAAGTCAGCCAGGCTTGGGTGCATGCTGTAATCCTAGCTACTCAGGAGGCTGAGGCAGGGGATCACAAGTTCACAGCTAACCTGGGCAATTTAGTAAAACCCTGTTTCCAAAAAATAAAAAGGCCTGGGGACATAGCTCATTGGTAGAATGTTACTATGTTTAATCCCCATCACCATAAAAACTGCAAGACATACAAGTAAAACCATACAACCTGAACCATTTCAATTTAGCTCTAGCCTAATATAGAGGACTACCTATATTAGGCTGTTTAAGACCCTGGGTTCAGGGTCTTAGACAGGATGTAATGGATTTTGTAAGTGCAGGCCTGGATGCCACCCACCTCCATCTGGGTGCCACTCTGTCCCTCTGCTCTGAGTTGGGATCCTTCTTCACCAGAAATGACTGCTTTGGGACTGAGTGAGTTACTGTGAGGTTGAAGCCCACTTAGATTTTCAGTTGAATACACATATGTTTGGCCAGCTCTCTGTGCTGTCAGCAATTCTGCGGTCCTATTTTTTTTCCCTTGATTTGACAGGCTACTGTTACGCTCTTTTTCCCCCCATGTCCAGCACTCACACATTCATGATGTCATGCTTGTTCACAGAGCATACACCAGTAGAGGTGTGTCTACCAGTGAGCATAGTGTACATCAGGATTTGATTGGCTACCTGCTCTATAGCTGCTTAATAAGGGAAAATAGCAAAACCCCAATTGCACGTTGTCCTCTATGTTTGCAGTGCTGGGGATAGAACCCCAGGGCTTCAAACATGCTAAGCAAGTGCTTTACCACTAAGCCACACTGCCAGCCTCCTTTTATATGTGAGTGTGTGTGTGTGTGTGTGTGTGTGTGTGTGTGTGTGTGAGAGAGAGAGAGAGAGAGAGAGAATGAGAGAGAGAGAGAGAGAGAGAGAGAATGAGAGAGAGAGAGAGAGAGAGAGAGAGAGACATCCATTTTCCATTGCTATAACAGTATGTCACCAACTACAATTTATGAAGAATAGAGATTTTAGCTCAAGGTTCTAGAGGCTGGAAGTTCAAGAGCATGGTGCTGGCACCTGACAAAGGTCTTCTTGCTGCATTGTAACATGGTGGAGAGCATTGTATGGTAAGACAGTGTAGGCCACTAGCTCAGATCTCCCTTCCTCTTTTAAAGCCACTTATGCCATCACAGGAGTCCCACTCTCATGACCCCAACCCTAATTACCTTCCCCTACCAGGCCTTCAAATGCTGTCAACATATGAAAGTGTGAGGGAGTGGGCGCTCTTAAGCAGGGATACAATATATGAGAGATTCTGGTGGCCTATAAGGAAGCATCATGCTAGGTGGGCTAAGTAAGTTTCTACATCTGGGGTAGCTTAGGTGGACTCTGCCCACCTTATGGGCATTCTTCAGGAGGCGGTTTAAATTTCGAATCTCTGAGGTTTACAACTTCCTTTTTAAACAAGGAAGTGAATGCAAAGCCCAGAAAGAAAAGGCCTTGCTTTGTCCATGGAATGAAACCAAAGGAGGGTGTCTGGGGCTAAGCCAGTTGGAGAAAGAGAGGAGTCCTGGGAGCTAACCCCCAAGCTTTGGCCCATCTCAGTGGAGAGGTAGAGGCAGCATGTACCTGGCTACCACATAGTCTTATCCTGGCCTCCTGGAATGCCACGTGCTACAGAAAAGAAGTGGGTAGGCTTGTCAGGCAGCACACTCCACAGTGGTGAAACCTCAGCACCCTGCCTGATGTTGAGAGCCGTTTATATTTATGTGCCACCCTGAGTCAGGTCTTGTCTCAGAATCCTTGGAAGCCGGTATCTGTACCTTTTAATGGCCCTTTAACAAAGGGAATATATTTTAAAATAAAAATGTGTATAAGACATCAAAGAATCGAAGAAGGAATTTAGACTCTTCAGAGTGCCCAGTTTCAGGGCAGTCCAGTCGAGGTGGGTTTTGAAGGACAGTTTTCATGCGCTGGTGTGAGATCTTCATCACATTCATTCTTCAGTTGATAGCACTGAATAATTATTGAGGGGCTGGGGGTAGGTAGCTCAATGATAGAATACTGCATAGCATGCCACACCCCTGCATCAAAACAAACATATAACACTGGCTAGGGGTCCTCTTCTGTCTGAGGTATCTCCGTTGGCTGAAATTAGTTACTTAAGTCAGTACTGGCATCAGGTAAGAATCTGGAAAGTTCTCTATACTTTCTGTTTTGTGCTTTTCTCTCAAATGATCAGTATCTAAAATATGGCATTTTCTCAGCTATGGGATTTGAAGGTGCATTTTAAATAATTTATTAGTTCATTTTAGTTATACATAATGTTAGGGTTCATCTTGGCGTAATTATACAAGCATGGAATACAATTTCCTCCAATTCAGTCACTGGTACTTCCCCTTTCCCTCCCCTTCATTCTCCCCATTTTCTTTTCTCTACTCTTAGTGATCTTTCTTACATTTATACATATATATTTTTAATTAATGCATCATAGATATACATGAAGATGAAATTCACTGTGGTATATTTGTAAATATACATAGGAAAGTTTGTTCAGATCCATTCCACTCTTCTTCCCTCTTCGCATTCCTCCTCTCCCACACCCTACAATCCCCTTTCTCTAATCCTCTGATCTCTCTCCTATTTTCATGGAAACTACCCGGCCCTCCACCCCACAACTTTGTTTTTTCCTTATTTTGGTCCAACTTCTGCATATCAGATTTTTGGGGGTCTGGCATATTTCACTTGGCATAATGAATATGGTTTAAACAATCTCTGCAGATAGTCTGGTGAACAGACACACAGGAGTGTGTGTGTGTGTGTGCGCGCGCTTATGTACACGTGAGCACAACATAAAAGAAGGGCTGGGGTGTAGAAGGGTCTAGCATGCATGAGGCCCCAAGTTTAATCCCCAGTATGGAAGGGAGCAAAAGGGAGACATGAATCTAGACTCATATCTGTTTGGTTTGCGGGGGTGGGTTGTTGTTGTTAATTGTAAGGAGAAAATGTCTTGACATCCTGACCTAGAAAAGCCAAAGAAATTTATAAACTCCATGTGGTCCTTCTTAGGAGAATTGTGCAGATTAGTCAGCAGACTGGCTGGCTGTAAAACAGCTTACCATTTAATCTGTGGCAGAGCCAGACATGCTGATCAACAGAAGGCAGATTGAACCTAGAGGATACAATCCCTGCTCATACCTTTCACATTTTGTGATCTTTTAAAAAAAATGCTCGATGTTGGTGTGGGAGCTGGGATCTAGAGTTAGTTAGTGTTTACTACTTACATGGTTTCCACTGGGGAAGGTGGAGGGGCTGTGGAGGTGGGTACTGGTGACGGTTACACAGCAGTGTGAATGTCCTTAATGTACACTTTAAAACTGCTTAAGATGAGGGCTGGGGCACCTCGTGAAGCCATGGGTTATATTCCAGCACTAAAAAGAAAAGGGAGGGGGCAGGAATAAAAATAGCAAGTCTTAAGTATATTTTGCCATAATAAAAAAATAGTCATTTGTTTCCATTTCAAGTCAAAGTTATATTAAAAGACAACCTTTTACAGTCGCTGACATCCCTTTGTCTTAATTTTTAATTGCTAATTATATGTAGAGGGCACTTTGAATCCTAGGTTTTAGTACTAGACATGAAACTCAATAATTTGTATGTAAATCTTTAATTTGGAAAATTCCAAAGGACAAAGCATGAAGTATCCCATGGACTATGTGAATCCTTGCAAAGATACAGGTTGGAATGGCTTCTACTGTGACTAACTGGGACATCTCCAGTATTGTCCGATAGGACATTAACAGAATGAGAATAAGCTTTACTTTTCATTTATTTATCTGTATAATTTTATGTATTCACTTTATTTATCAAATGTCAATAATTTAGCCAGGAGTCTTCCTCCTTCCTCTAATCTTGTAAAATTCCTCCATTGTTTGGTGATGTGGAAATTGATTTTCACTCAGTTCTGCTGAATTCCACCCAGGTGGCATGTGCTGCCGTCGCAGTAACTAGGGGCGCCTGGCTTGGGGCAGTGCTAATGAGTATGTCCATACCACCCTTGCCCCAATAGCAGGAACTCATCGACAGCATCAGTCGCAAACTGCAAGTGCTCCGGGAAGCCCGGGAGAGCCTGCTGGAGGATATCCAGGCCAACAACGCACTTGGTGACGAGGTGGAGGCCATCGCAAAAGATGTGTGCAAACCCAATGAATTTGACAAGTTCCGGATGTTCGTCGGGGACCTGGACAAAGTGGTGAACCTTCTGCTCTCGCTGTCAGGCCGCCTAGCCCGGGTGGAAAATGCCCTCAATAATTTGGATGACAGTCCATCTCCTGGTGACCGGGTATCTATAGACACATCCAGCTGGGAAATGGGAACAGGGCAGTCTTGTGGGAAGGCTGTCCTTGGGGTGCTGGGAAAGTCACCTCTTTGAAGCCTAGCGCTGTTATATGTGGCCTGTCCACCTCCCAGTGCAAGATGCTATTGAAATGTCCAGTGCTCACCCACCTCTCTTTCCTTTTAATGTAGGGAAAGAGAATGTTAGATGAAGGGAATTGGGGTAGGAGTGCAAAGAATTGAGCCATTGTCCCTGGGCTGCAGAGCTGCTGGGAGCCCTCCCAAAGAACATCGTCTCTCTTTGACATCTTTTTTTATTTATTCCCTCTGATCATTACTCACAATAATCTCTCCTTGGAACCCATGTCCGTGGGCGGAGATTTTTCTCCTCCTGACTCAGCTGTTGATGGTGTTTTATGATTGCTACTGCTTATGATTTAGCACCAGTGTGTCCAAAAGTCTAGAAAGAAGTAAAGGGCTTGTTGAACATTTCTCCCAGTCCTGAAGTGTGCTGTTCTGGGGACATTTCTCACTGAGTCTTTGAATTATATTATATGCATAATAAGGGGAATACTATCTACCTTGTTGGCTTGGCCTCATAGGATGAATATCAGAAAAGCATCTAATTTCATTGTTTGCACACAGTTGGCCTTTAAAATAATCACCCTTATGATTAATAAAATGCCCACCACCCCATCCATCTCAGTAGCTTCCAGACACTAATGAGGCCTGCTGATTTTTTTTTTTACAACCTGAACTGCAATCCTTGAACCAATTAGCATCTGTTTACCTTTGGATTGGAATGAATTGGCCTGACCTGGCCTCTTTCCATGAAAATATACCGTCTCCTTCTTCCACACACCCAAGGACTTGGGTGGTCCACTGAAGCTGGCAGGACACTGTGAGTGCTTGTTGCTGTGGGCATTCCTCAGGAGTAGCATGCTGAGGGCAGTTCCTGGTGTGGGACACTGTTTATTGTGATAATTCCTCTTCACTGACTTTTTTTGTGTTTGGCACCTTGCAAAGTGCCACCGTGTCCTTGTGTTCTTCCCTTTGGCCGCTGTTCAGCACCCACTGCAACAGCGCAAAGCAGCAGAACAGATACGCTGGTGCTTAGGTAAAAGTCCGGAACTCTGGCTGGGGGTGTCACTCAGTGGTACAGCCTGTGCTTGGCTTGCATGAGCTTGGCCCAAAGTCCATCCCCGGCACCAGAAAAGAAAGGAAGAAACTTGCTCCTTGAAAGTGAACGTTGGCATCTGCCAGCCTGTCTATGAAGACAGAGAAAACGTCCATCTCATCCTTTCTGAGTTTTCCTTCAATTTGGAGTGGGTAGGGAAGCTAGCTGTGTTCTGTGAGCAGAGAGTGATTGTGAGTGTCATGTATTGGGAACAGGGTCTCCCGATTTCCAAAAGAGGGCCCTTGTAGGAAGTGAGGGGGACTGATCCCAAGGCCTCTTTTAGTCCTCTCTTCTGTCCTCCTCTGCTCCTTAGTTTGTCCTTGTCTGGCAGTACACTCACAGGCTCTCTGGCACAAGGTTTAGAAATCCCACTCTGGAATTTCTTTAGGCCATTTCCCTTTCCCCAAATTGCCCACAGTGTTGTCAGGAGATGGCTTTGACACAGATTCCCCAACTTGTTTGCCCCTTATGAACATCTCAGAAGTCTGAGTTTCTGGTCACCTGATTACCCTTTTGCTCATCGTGATTTCTGTTGACTGTTCAAGGCAGACAGGAAGGGATGAGGCAGACAGTGGCAGGAGACCCACAGGGACCCCTAAGCCGCTCCTCAGAGAACTGAGGCAAGAGCCTGCCACAGCCTCAGGGCTCATGCCGCCCATTTCCCGAACATTTCTGTGTGGATTCCATTGGATAATCTGATGGACAGCTGTGGGACCAGCGCGCCCAAAGCTGCCTGGTTTTCGGGGGGTTAGCTGGAACCCCTGCCTTAGTCCTTGCCCTCAACAGACTTCTTTCTCTCCCTGTCCCTCAACAGCAGTCGCTGCTCGAGAAGCAGAGAGTCCTCATCCAGCAGCATGAGGATGCCAAGGAACTCAAAGAGAACCTGGACCGCCGCGAGCGCATCGTGTTTGACATCCTGGCCGCCTACCTCAGCGAGGACAGCCTGGCAGACTATGCGCACTTTGTGAAGATGAAGTCGGCCCTCATCATTGAGCAGCGGGAGCTGGAAGACAAAATACACCTCGGGGAAGAGCAGCTAAAGTGCCTGTTTGACAGCCTGCAGCCCGAAAGAGGCAAATAAGAGACCTGTCCCCAGCAGAGGTCAGACACAAATCCTTCAAGCTCCCTTCCCAAGGATGCAAGTGGAAACCCCAGCCTGTATTTATGTCCTGGAACGAGATTCCTCCATATAGCACAGTGGCTAGTAGAAAAGCAATAATGTCCGTGTTTGTGTAGGATGTTTATTTAATTTTTTGATTTTGCTTTGGAATGCTGAGCAGAGTTTGTGTCATGCATGACTCCACATGAAGCTGGACTCTGCTGGCTGGCGAGGCCCCATGGAAGATGAGGGCTGGGCCTGCGGTACATGCATGTGGTCATTTTCAGCGGTGGGCCTGCTGTTCCTCCTGTCCTCGGATGCCAAACCAGCTCCTGGAAGTCACCAAGCATGTCCTGGGGGTGCCTGAGAGGGGAGATCCTGGCGCACTTCTCTTGTGACTCACCCGGACACGGGCTGCTGTGTTTTGTCCTTGCTCATCCAACAGTGTGGTCATTTGTTGTCTCTATCATCTGATGATGTTACCTGACCCAGCAAAACTCATGATGATGATGCTGATAATTTATTAATGTGTGGGAAAGGTGAAAGGTTTCCTAATAGTTAAAAACCAGCTGTGAAATGAACAACCTACATGTTGGGTGCATTCATTCGAAGATTAAAATTGCCACTTAAATCGCATGCATGCTTTAAAACACACCCACACACAGAACAAATACCTGTAGTTCTCACTGACATCAGTATAATCTTTTCCAGCCAAGTAAAATTACGTGGTTAAAAGTATGTCCAGTAATAATGTTCTTGTTAGTTTCCCAAAACCTATGGAATATTTTTAAATGACTTTTCCACCCAGAACATTAACTTTGTGTGCATATGATCATTAATGATAATTGGCTTGTTTTCTCTCTTGTCCTCCAAGTCTGTTGTTGCCTGAGGGCTGCATTCCTTGTACTGGAAGACTTCTTCCTCTGGTTTTTCAGAGGTTCTGTGGACTGTCTGTTCCCACACTTGATCTTTTTCTGCCACAGTGTTTAAAGATTCTGTGCCCTATGTCTTGGTTGTAAAGAGAGTCTTACTCATTAAAACAATACTCATGCCTCGATTCCCAATTGACAAGTCATAGACTGGGAGAAAACACTTGCAAACCATGTCTCTGACAAAGGATTTGTATCCAGAATGTACAAAGAACTCCCCAAACCCAATGGTAGGGGGGAAAAAAAGGCCCAATTTAAAAAGTGGGCAAAAGACTTGGGCAGACACTTCACCAAAGAGGATGTATGCATGGCAAATAAGCACATTGAAAAGATTCTCAATCGCTGGTGGTTTGGTTATTACTTACTTATTTTATGTAATAATTGTAGATCTGGTGTGTTTCCTCAGAACATCTTCACTGGACTAGATGCATGGTTAATGGTAAGCAAGTCCCTCGGATGACTTGATGTTTAGGGATTATTAGAGCATTTATTTTATCAAAGGATCCTATGAATCTTAATTTCCCCTTAATCCCTTAAAAGAAATTTCTAGCAGGTGCAGGAGTTCCTCTGTTATCAGTGACCATAGCCTTCTCAAAACACATATTCACACACCCACACATATGGGCTCATGCACATACGTATGTGCACACACACGCGCACATGTCTGAAAGAACCTGAATCCACACTTCCTGAGCCAGAATTGCTGAGCTGGGCTCCAGAGGCACTGTGTTGATGCCATAATGCATTCTGCACAGCAGAGTCCAAACTGGCAAGCTTCCACGATGCAGGCAATAAACCTTGCCTTTGCGGCATCCTACACATGCCAAAAGGCTGAAGGCCTCTTCAGAAGTGTTTGTTCCTGTTGAATTCAGCTACTTCTAACTTGAAACGTCCCTGCCCTGCCATTGTTCTGTGGCATCTTGCCCCTTCCCACCTGGTGGCCCCTTGCTGTGGATGTCAGTCACGGCAGACAAGCCAAAGCTGACTGTCCATAGACCCCCTCAAGTAATTTTAGAATGTTGTATTTTTAATTTAGACAAAGCTTTTTACCTGTGATCCTTTCCTCTCACATACAGTATTGTGATCATTTTAATGATACGTGTGTAAAATGTGAAGAATCAAATGTGTGTGTCTGCACTCCGCCCTGTTGTGTCTTTTTTAGGACTTTCTTCTACATAGCAATACATAGTGCTCTAGTATCCTTTTAGTAAAGCACACATAATCACAACCTTCTCATCTGTAACCCTGTTTGCCTCTTAAATGTCTGGTTAGCGGGGACCCAAAGATTCCAGTGAGCGGTGTACATATCTTGTATATAGTGATGTTCTTACATATAAAAACAATCTGGTGCTATTGATTGGCCCTGGGCATTTGTAGGTGGTGACTGATCCTCACCCTCTGTCATAGCACAGCTGTGGGACGCTCTTTGTAGCAAGCTTTCTTTTGGTCAGGGGTGTTGTCTGTGGCTTGTGTCCAGCAGTCCACAGTGGCAAATGTGTGCAGATTTCATGCTTGACACTTTCTATCAACAGATCATCTTGCTTGATTTTAACTAAATAAATAATGTCTCTTTGAGTGAATGGAGCATGTCTTTGATTTACCTATGTTGCAGATTTTTAAAAAACATCAGAATATTGGGGTGTAGCTCATTTGTAGAGCACATGGGAGTCAGGTCAAGATCAATCCCCACCATCAAAAGAAAAAAACACACTCTTAAATCTTCACCATGTATTAGATTCTTAAGCCATTTGAGTAAACTTTAGTATTGACTGTATGCTTGTATCTTGCCTGTGTGGTTAAGGCTCATCAGTTGTAGTCAGAAAAAGTCTGAAACACAGGTTGTATCAATTAGCTGTTGCATCAGTACTGGTGTGTAACAAGTAACTATGAAATCTCAACGGTGTAGAGTGCACAGTATTGAGTTAGCTCACATATTTGTAGATCAGTGACTGATCCAAGCTGGGCTCTACATCACGGACCTCTCCTCTTCCTCCTGGTACCAGCAATCAGGCCTGGGCATGGCCTTGGCAGGTACGTAACAGAACAAGTCCAGTCATGAAGGTGCTTGTTATGGCTTTGATCATGTCACACCTGCTGACTTTCCAGTAACCAAAGCACATCCTATGGAGTGGCACCAAAGCATCCAAAGCCGCAAAGACAGTTTCTCTGGAGCAAAGCCGTCACTACTTAGTTGCATTGACATGAGCAGGTGACCTAGCATCTTTGAGCCCCTGCTTTGACATTAGTGTGTTGATGTGCTTGGAACCAGTTAGAGAAGTGCTGTCCAAGCTGTGATTTGAGTAGTACCCCACTTTCTATAGGGGATACTTTCCAAATCACCACCCCCAGCCCATTAGTGGCTTCCCGAAACCACAGATAGCGGTTTAGACCCTGGAGGTGAATTCGTGAGTCTTGAGTTGTTTCTCAATAGTTGTGACAGAAAAATAAACATTGCAGGACAACAAAGAGCAGGTAGAGTTGTTTACCACCTCAGCCAGAAACCGGCACTGAATTAGTTTCCTGTGACTGCTGTAACAAATTGCTATAAACTTAGTGTTTTAAAACATTAATTTATTACCATTCTCAAGATCAGAAGTCTGTCAAGTCTGACATCAGCCTTACTGAGCTAAAGACAAGGTGTTGGCAGGGCTGTCCTTTGAAACAATTTGTTTCCAGCTTCCAGAGACTACCCCATTCCTCTCTCATGGCTTCTTCCTACACTTACCAAGTTTGCTGCTTAGCATCTTAATTCTCTTCAACTCTGTTTCCATTATCTCATCTCTTCCACCAGGAGACCCTCCTACTTCCCTCTTACAACAGTGCTTATGGTGTCAGGGAGCCCACTCAGAAAATCCAAGATAACCCCCCATCTCAGCATCCTTAATTTAACCATCCTGCTGCAAGAGGTAACATATCCACACAATCTTCCCTTCTTCTCATGCTTCCCCCCCACATTTCTCCCTTTTGCTTTTTACTTTTTAACAAATCAGACATAGGCTGGCCACATGTTTTTGCAATCTGCTTTTTTACATAGCAACATTTGGAGTGATTTTCTTGACAGTTCAGTATAGTGACTGTGTACCTGCCTATTTTAAGGGCATGATATAGCTTATTGGACTTATATTCTAAGTGTATCTAAAAGGATTTTTCCCCTTTTTGTCCTAGTTATAATTTGTCTCATATCTTCATACATAGTTCTGATCATTTGCTTGGGATAAATTCCTTATCGTAGAGATACTGTGAACAAAGCATTCTCATGGAATTTTGACTTCTGTTTAACATTCAGTCCCGAGTCCTGCCTTGCTGATGCACTTTGCCTACTTCACAGCTGTGTTTCCTACAGAAACTTCACTTGAAGCCATCTCCAATCTTAGAAGTCTGTTTCTCACCAATGAGGGCTCTCCTTCCATGTATTCATGTCTTAGCCAGGTGGACATGTTTCAAACAGGCCTATGATTCAAGACCCAAACCAGAAGGAGATTGTTTCCCATGAGTTGAACAGTATGTTTCCTGATGTGGTGTTGGTGGGCTTTGACATATAGATGCCACTCATCATTGCCTTTTCATATTACTTATTGCGATACAGGGGGTTGTACCCAGAGACACTCTACCTACCACTGAACTTTGCCCCCAGCCCCTTTTGATTTTTTGAGATGGGGAGTCTCATTAATTGCCAGGGCTGGCCTTGACCTTGCAATCCTCCACCTCAGTCTCCAAGATGTTGGGATTATAGGCATGTGTCACTTCACTCTCTCTGCCATTGCCTTTCAAATAGATGGCCTTACTGCTGAGTACTGTGGGCATGCCTATAATCTCAGTGACTCAGGAGGCTGAGGTGAAGGATCTCAAGTTCCAGGCCAGCCTTGGCAGCCATCGACATCCTTCTTAAAATTTTTTCAAAGGGCGGGGGTGGGTGGGAACTGCGGATGTAGCTTAATGGTAGAGAGTCTTTGGGTTCAATCCCAATACCACAAAATAATTTAAAAAATAAAAATGACATGACCTTCAAGCCTGTTAGAAACAATTCTGGGCGAGAGGCACAAGAAAGTGATGGGAGACATTTCAGTCAGATCGTCTTGGAAGCAGACTCCTGTGATCCATTAATACACATACCCACCCCACTGAAGGCTAACCGATCCCAAGGACCCATGATGAAGACAAACCAAAGACAGCACTGGGATCCATAGAGTGATGGCGGCTACCCTGCCATTCGTGAACTAGCAAGTGAGAACTTGGAAGGTGAGACAATAGGTGGTAGAATGCGACAACAGAAGGTGGAACAGAAGGTCTTGGACCTCCTTATCCATGGTGTGGATGGGACCCCATTGCTGCCTCGACCAACAAGCCAGCAACGAATAGCCAGGAGGGACCTAAGAGGAGCCTCATCCTTGTCCTGCTGGCCCGAGTCACTGATCATCATCCTGAGCTTCCAGTTCACTTGAAGAGTATGCTGCTGGTTAGTACAGATTTGTCCTTTATTGTATATTCTTGTGTGTGTGTGTGAGAGAGAGAGAGAAATATCCACAACATTCACCACTTGGACCATTTTTAAGGGTATGGTTCAGTGTCATGAAGTATATTTACATTGTTGTGCAACTATTACCACCATTCATCTCTAGGACTTTCTGTCCTTCCCCAAACGAAACTGTATTCCCATTAAATGCCATCTCCCCATTCCTTCCTGCCCTGACCCAGGGTAACCACATCCTACTTCCAGTCTCTGTAGATGTGAGTCCTTCAGGCGCCTCATTTAGGTGGAATCATTTGATGATCTTCTGTGACTACTGTTTCACTTAGTACAATGGCCTCCTGGTTCGTCCGTGTGTCAGAATATTCTTCCTTTCTTAGGCTGTAAGTAGAAATGTTATTCTATTATCTGTACACATGATCTCTGAGTTAGGATTTTGATTTATGATGGTTCAGCTTGTGGTTTGACAACTTCATTAGGATGTGAAAGAGATGTGTTCAGTAGAAACTAGACTTTGCATTTTGAACTTGGATCTCTCTCCTAGGCTAGCGGGACATGGTAGGATCTATACAGTCCTCCCTGTCCTCCTGCTCCACCTGCATGCAGGGCTTGTTGCTTTCATCACTGCCTTGTGAAACACCTTAGCCACCCACTCCCATGACTCTTCTGAGGAAACTATCTGAATGCACTCATCCTCCTTTGGCTTTTCTGAAGGAGGACTGGGGCTGGAATGCAGAACAGATCTGTAGCTGCTGCTGATTTGAGTTGAGCACAAAGTGACTTTTCTAATGGTGTTTGAACAACACCAGTGGACTCCTTCCTACCTCTCTGCCCTCCCCTCCTGGTCCTGGAACTTCAGAGGGAGCCCACAGCTTTAATTTATGAACTAATTTTCCTTTCCCTCAAACATTCTCCAACTTCTGTGCATGTGCCAACTGAGGCAGCATCGAAATCCCTGGCTTCCACACACTTGAATCTCCCTCTTGAACAACCAGTTCAATGACCTTGCACATTTAAATGCTTCCTGGCAGCCCCTACCACTCCAGGCAGCTTCTAGCATCATCACAAAAGAAATGCTAATGCACCGTCTGAAACCCACTCAGCCTCACTCTCAGATCCCCAGTGATGTGCCAGTTAAATTGTCCCTTCAAAATAATTTGTTCAGGATTATCTGGCCAAAGAGAATGATGGCTATAAAACATGGTACCTGTCAGGATCATTCTATGAGAAGGGATTTCTGATAACAGTCCCTTATCCTGCCTGCCTCTCCAGGGTAACCTTATGATAAACTGCAGACCCCTCAATGTTCTCTACAGATGGCTGCAATGTCTGTTCCTGCCTCCCCCTTTTTTCATCCCACACCTGCAACTCACTGCCTTATGGATTAACTGTCAGTTTTGACCTTGCCCTTCAGGGCATGTCCCAAGCATACAGTGGTCTCCCTCCGTCCCATTTCTAACACTTGGACTCTTCCTTTAGGTTCGGTGAAAACAGCGTTCCCTCTGAGAACTTCTCCTGTGCTTCCTCTCTCCATCTTCTGCTCTCCTGTAGCTTGTGTTAGTACTTGGCTCGTAATGCCTGTTTGATCTCCATTTTTCACTTAAAAGAATCTCCTTCCAGGACGAATCTTCCTTGAGTGGGACATGTGAGCTGCTCCTCGATGCTTCCCAGTGCCCAGGGAGGTACATAACATAATAGATTTCCACAAATGTTTCCCTCTCTGCATCTCTTAAGGACACCAGCTGTGTTTTATTGAGGTCCTCCTTAATGACCCCATTTCGACATCATGACTATGGTAAAGACCCCATCTCCAAGTACACTCACATTCTGATGGTCTAGGGACTATGACTTTGACGTATCTTTTTAGGAGACACAGTTCAACCACTCATGCTGACCTGTAAGTTCTTGTGAGAAATACAAACAGGATGGAACAGGTGTGAAGCAAAGGGACTCACCCCACTCTGGTGTGTCTGCAGTTTTCAAGGAAGAAGGCAGGGAAAAGGAAGCAACTGGGCATCACCATGAAGGAGGCCAAGTGCCAGCAGGCAGGTAGTCATTCTCTGTGGCCAGTGCCTGCCACGCTGCTCTCACTAGAGGGAATCAGGAGCCACTGCTGCATCTAGGAAGTCCACCATTCCTACATCCATTCACCCACGCTTTCTCTGCACCAAGCAATGTCTACAGATTGCGGCACAGTGATGAGTAAACAGGTAAGAATGAGGAAGACCAGAAACGAGGAAGGAAGAAAACAAATCCATACATCTGGGGTGGTGACAAAGTGAAGCAGGGAGGGAGTGGGGAGCACTGTCATAGGAAGTGCCATTTCTGAAAGACAGGTGAGGAAAAGCCCAATTAAGAAGAAGCTGTTTGAAAGAGATGAGGCCCAGAGAGAGCCGTGGAGTTTGTTAGGGCATATTAAGTGTGCAATACCTATTCAACAATCAAGTGGAGATGTCAGGTGGATGGGTTTTAGGCCAGAAGTCCAAGAAGCACAGACGAGCTTAGTTAAATCCCCAGTGCCAGTCAGCTTGGTGAGCCATTTTCCTAGTGGATGTTAGTCAAACTAAGGCATTTGGTTTATAAGCCCCTGGAACCCTGTGAAACTAACACCAGTCAGCCCTGTTGAGCATGTCGACACAATTCAATTGGGTCCTATTGTTCTCCAGCAAAAGGAACCGGGACTCTTTAAAAGAATAATGATTCCTTCCTCTGTTAGGACACAGGAAATTACAAGCATTAACCTGTGATACTGGAAAGTAAAGAAGTGCTCCAGAAAGAATACAGCTATGCTCATCTCATGAAAATAGAAGGGAGACTGGTAAACTAGAGTAAAGGGACTTGAGGAAAGAAAGAGGGAAAGGGAAGGTACAGGGAATCAAAGTGACCAAATTAAATTGTTCTATTGTGTGCATGTACAAATATGTAACAATTCTACAATTATGTATAATAACTGTAATTGACCAATAAAAAAGTGTACCTAAAATATACATACATACACAGGAGCAAACATGGGAAAATCTCCCACTGGCCAAAGCTGACACAAGTCAAGATATAGAATAAACAATGGTAGCATTGAATTTTAACCTGGAGAAGAAAATAAATAGCCACAAGTTCATACTGACATCAACAATTAAAAGGGAGACAAATGATGATTCTTTCTGACAGAAGGAATTGATAAATGTAAGGCCTAGAAACAGAAAATCACCATTAGAAAATCACAACAATTGGGAGGCTGAGGCAGGAGGGTAGCAAGTTTAAGACCAGTCTGGGCAACTTAGCAAGACCCTGTCTCAAAATAAAAAGGGCTGGAGAAGTTCAGTGGTAGAGCACTTGCCTAGTATGCATGAGGCCCTGGATCTGATCCCAAGTATTATGAAAAAAAAAAAAAAATACTGCAGTAATAATTGTTTTAGGAAAGATTCATCAATGAATGCTAAAGTTAGTTTGTAAAAGAGAAGAAAGGATTTGCTAATGTCAAAGTAATTCCCCCAAGACAGTTATTAAATACAAGAGGAAGATAAGATGCAAAGAAAGAGAAATTTGCAATGGAGAAATCAGCAGGCACCTCCTTGGCCATGAGACCATCACCAACAATACGACATAGAATCATGGACCCTGAATATGATGCAGTGGGAAGGACACATGTCAGTCCTGGCTTGTCTTAACAAAAATGCTCGTGTTCATTTCAGTCATAAAGAAACATCTGGCAAATCAAAAAACTGGTGGGCATTTTACAAAATAACTAGCAAACTTTAAGAATATTGAGAGCAAGCAAACATAAGGTGGGATTCTGTATTGGGTCCTCAACTAAACAAAAGAGGGGAGAGTGATGGAATTCAACCTGTATCACAACAATTTACCATCCAGGTTTTGGTAATGGTATCATGGTTACTTAACATCTTAATGTTAAGATCTCTATTTGGGGAATAGCTGGGTAAAGATTAATAAGAATTCTCAGGTCTGTTTTGCAACCTTTAAATAAGTTTGAATTTTGTTAAAAACACAAGTTTTAAAAGTCAACGTTAGTCCCAGCTTTCCAATGAAAAGCCTAGGTTGAGATGGTAAACCCAGTAACCATCTGGCCTACCCAAGTCGCTGCCTAGGTATCAGAGGTGGTAATGGAAGATGTAGCTGGAAATAGAATCATTTGAAATCCTTGATTAATAGTACCTTGAGAATATAGGGTTTGGACTCGAGTCTCCACAACTGCATTAGTCCATAAATGTACACATTGGCCTTGTTTTCTCACTGGTGAGTTGTGGATTTGCCCTGGGACGACAGTACTCAGCAGTGAAGTCTCTCAAAGGTCAGAAGACATGGATCTACTATTAATGATACCAGAACAGATGCCCAAGGGAAGTCACTTGGTTGGGGGAGAAACAGAGATAAGCAATAGCAGAACATTCAAGAGAGACCACCCCTAGGGCTGATTCCCCTCTTTGGGAAAGTCCATCTGTTATGGTTTATATATGAGGTGTCCCCCAAAAGCTCATGGGTGAGACAATGCAAGAACGTTCAGAGGTTAAAGATTAGATCATGAATTTTGTGATCTAATCAGTGGATTGACCCACTAAGATGGATTAACTGGGTGGTAACTATAGACAGGTAGGGTGTGGCTGGAGGTAGAGGATCACTTGGGATGTACATTTGGGATTTATATTTTGTCCTTGATAAGGAGAACCCCCTCTCTGCTTCCCAGTCTTTGTGTTCTGAGCTACTTTCCTCTGTAATGCCCTTCTGTCGTGATGTTCTACTTCATCTTGGGCCCAGAGATATGGAGTTGGCCGACCATGGGCTGAACCTCTGAAACTGTGAGCCAAAATAAACTTTTCCTCCTCTGTATTGTTATTGTCATTTTTTTCTGTTTGTCACAGCAAAATAAAAACTGACTAACACACCATTCCCATATTTGTTTGAACACAATGAAAGCATGGAAATTGAATGGAAAAACTTTCATCTGTCCAATGTGGTTTTAACTCTTAAAAAATTAAATGCCAGAAGACATACTGTTGGGTTTTTTAAATAGTCAGTTCTCTCCCAAATTGGTTCCTGATAAATCCAATGATTTATCCAACTCAGTAAAAGTCTGATAGAATGATTCCAAGTCAATGATGACCTGCATCCCCTGACCCTGCCTCTGTGGTCCTATAGCCAATCCCCTCACACCCCAGCTATGACATCAACCGTCAGCATGTTTTATGATCCACATATTTACACATCATCCCCTCACTGACCAGCAATTCCTGGAGGGACCATGTTTTTGAGCACGTGGCAGCTGTGTGCCCTTGTGCACACAGGCATGCCACCATGTTGCATTTAAATGCTGCCTCTGAAAAAGAGGATGTCTTCAGGTCTTTTCTTTTCCCCTGAGAGTTACCTTCTTTTCATTTTATAAATAGCTGGCTTCGAGTTAATGACATTTGTGGAGTCCTGGTGCACATTCCTCCACTCCTGGGCACATGGAAAGGGTACCTTTAAATAAAAAGGTAAATAAAATAATAAAGCCCATAAAATACACACTTTTCCCCAAATAGAGCATTGTTTGTATGTGGCATCTCTTCACTGCTGAAATATTGGAACACAAAAGAAGTTGTAGGAAATAAAGTATTTACAAGATACAACATTTGGAAGTCCTGCTTTCCAAAGTTTTACATGTGTATATGTGGAGGCATGGAAGAAACAAAAACACAGGCCATATACAGTCACATATATGAGGATATACAATATACCTGTCTGTACATTCTTTTGCATCCTTTTTCTTACTTAGCATATAGTGAGGATTTCCTGCTACTAAAACATTTTTGAGGACTTCCATGTTGAATTATGGAATTTACTTAAGCATCCCCCATTGCTTCACATGCCAGTGGCCTCCCGATTTTCCTTATTCCTATTGTCAATGACACTACTGGGAACATCAATGCGCAGGCGCTCTGATCCCACTTCTTGGATTTGTCCATCCAAATTGGTTCCAGGAAGTTGGAGATTGACATATTCCTTAATTCTCTCCTGTTTTAACTCTCGGTAAGTATTATGAAGAATGGATTACTGTAATATATCCTAGGTACTAAAGTATCTGTATGTACTAGAATTAATTAATCCTCTATTGCTTGACAACTTTTTAAAAAATATTTGTTGATTGACCTTTATTTATTAATTTATATGTGGTGCTGAGACTTGAACCCAGTGCCTCATGCATGCCAGGCAAGGGCGCTACCGCTGAGCCATAACCCCAGCCCGCTTGACAACTTCTTAATGAAGTATTTTTATTATATTCTTATTTCAAAATAATCATGCTCATGACAGACATATCTAAAAGTACTGAATATCTACGCACTATTAAAAATCATAATCTTAAGACTGTGGATATGGCACAGTTGGTAGAGTGCTAGGCTAGCATGCAGTATGCCCCAAGTTCAATTCCCAGCATGACATAAATAAATAAATATTTTAAAAATCATAATCTGAGTGTCATAAACACTATCAAGTGAAAAAACCAGTCCACACCTGAATGCCTACCACATGGTTCCCATTTTGAAAAACAGGCAAAATTATTAAGATGTTTAGGATGCATACTGAGGTGATACAACTATAAAGAAAAGCAAGGAAATGGTAAATGGATGGAGTTGTAGAACATCATGAAAGTGAAGAAAGCCAATCCCCCCAAACCAAAGGCTGAATGTTTTCACTGATAAGTGGATTCTGATCCATAATGGGGATGGGGGTTGGACCGTGGGAGTTCCATTGGAGGAACTTTAGATAGGGCAAAGGGGAGGCAGGAGAAGGGAGGGGGCGTGGGGGTAGGAATGAGATGGACAGCATTGCCTTAAGTACATGTATAAAGACATGAATGGTGCGACTCTTCTTTGTGCACAACTAGAGATATGAAAAATCGTGCTCTATATGTGTAATATGAATTGAAATATATTCTGTCATGTATAACAAATTAGAACAAATTAATTAATTTTAAAAAATAAAAGGAAGGAAGTGGTATATTATATAACTTTATCAGAGTGGTAGCTATATGGCTGTTTTCCAAGTGATAAGCCATTAAGGTATGCATTTAGATTTTGTGTGCTTTTCCATATATTTGCAATGCTTCACAACACCAATAGCTTTAAAAACCCCTCATTATCCTTGAAATCCTTTAAAAATTTCTCTTAGTAACAGCAGATAGCCTTCCAGTGGTATAATTCATGTCTATGATTATATTAAAACTACTATTTTGTAATATGCTGTTGGTGTATGGTGAGCATCTTCCTTTTGGTCACATAAAATGATGACTAGAATGGCTATAATCAAAAAGACTATAAATACCAAATATGGGAGAAGACATGAATAAACTGGAACCTTCATACATTGTTAGTGGGAGCATAATGGTGCAGCCAATACCTCAATCATTTCTAATGAAAAGTTACATACACAATTACATATGACCCACCAATTCTACTCCTCAGCATCTACCCAAAAGAAATGAAAATATGTGCATAGTTTTATATATGCATGTTTATAGTAACATTAAGACAGGCAAAACATGGAACCCATTTTTAGGGAATTCAATCTAAATTCAATTTAATCTCAATTCTAATTTAAATTCTAAAAATGATGAATGAGTGAACAAATCATGGTATGTCCATGCAAAGGAATACTACTGGATACTAAAAAGTGATACACATGCTATAGCAAGGTGAACCTTGAAAACACTGTGCTAAGTGAAAAAAGCCAAGTATAAAATATTATAACTTGTATGATTCCACTGATTTTTTTAAAATTTATTTTCAGTTACTGATGGACCTTTATTTTATTCATTTATTTATATGCAGTGCTGATTATCAAACCCAGTGCCTCACACATGCTAGACAAGCACTCCACCATTGAGCCACAACACCAGCCCCTCCACTGATAGGTTTTTTTTTTTTAGTTGAAGATGGACACAATACCTTTACTTTATTTGTTTATTTTTATGTGATGCTGGGAATCGAACTCAGTGCCTCACGCATGCTAGGCAAGCGTTGTACCACTGAACCACAACCCCAGCCCTCGGAGAGTTTTAATGTTGGCACATAGCTTGATAGAGTGGCTGGAAGCATAAATGATTTAACTAATTGTTAGACGTAAAGTAGTTTCCTGTTTTTCAGTATTACAAAGAATGCTGTACTGACCATAAGAAGAAATCAAAGTCACCCTCTACCTATGTAGCTTGAGCAGTCATAGCTCTTCAGGTGTTTAAAAGACTACATCAAAAGTAAATAAATGACTAGAAAAGCAAGGCTCTATGAGGTTAAAAATGAGACAGTCTCACTTTAATCCCTGCATTCCATGCACTGATAAGCCATATTGAGTCCACAAGAGAGAAATCAAAGAGCAAACATGGAATGTCTTTCTCCTCAACGAATATTTATTTTAGTCTTTTGGAGCACTGTATCTGAAATTAGTAAGTGGGTAAATACATCTAAACCAACACCAATCATAATTTTTCAATGTCTATATTATGGATTTGCACACCTCGGGGATATAGGACAAAGGTAAAAAGAGCTAAAGCTATTTAATTCCTTGCTTATTCTGAAACATTCATTAACTTCAGATTTTTAAGTAAGTGTGTATATCAAAAATAAAAGGGTAACCATGAGTTGGGCCCAGTGGTTCATTCCTGTAATCTCAGCTACTCTAGAGGCTGATCAGGAAGACCACAAATTTGAGGCCAGCCTGAGCAATTTAGCAGGACCAAGTCTCCAAATTTAAGAAAAAAAATGGAGGTTGGGGGTGTAATTCAGTGATAGAACACTTACTTAGCAGGGATCCATCCCCAATATCTCAGAAAGTGGGGAGGTAACCACTAAACCAAGAATGAAAAGAAATTAAAGGTAGGAGAATCAAAAAGGAAAAAATAAAATAAAAATTTCAAAGGCAATATACTTACTTATATAGGATATCCAAGAGAAAATGACATAATCATGATTCTATTTGTAGGCATTTTCTAGAAAAGACAGAACTACAGAGACCAAACAGCATAGTGATTGACTGGTGATAGTAGTGAAAATAGGGAGTGACTACATAAGGCCACTAGGGAACCTTTTAGGGTTATGAGCATGTTCTGTAGCTGGATCGTAGTCATAGCCCAAAATTATATAATTTATTACAACTCTTCAAAATATATGCCCTAAACAAGTTTGATTTTATAGTATATAAATTATACCTATATATATTAAAAAATAAAACCCTATACATTAACAATATATTTGTTTTTGCAGTGAACATTACACAAATCCACAATGAGTTGATTGATATTCACACACACGAGATTGCAAAATGAATGCCCTGTTTCTCTAGCTCATATGTATATTGGAATCTCCTGGGGAGCTCTAAAATACTGATGTCTATTTGTAATGGTAGGCAGCACATGTATTTGTCTGGGCAGACTTTCTGAAACTCAGCATGGTTGTCGTGTCAGCCTGGCTTACTCTTTGAGGGTCTGTCCTTCTACACTATAGGATGTCTAGCAGCCTTCCTGGTCTCTACCCTCTAGGTGCGTATCATAATCACCCCACCCCAGTTGTCTTGCAATTTAAAAATTGATGAAAAAGCAAGCATTTGATACAGTCCTAAGTGACTTTAATGGTAACTTCATCTTTCAGAAAATAGAAGTCGGGGAGGAGAGCAAGTTGTTCTCTCTTTTTTTTTTTAGGATTTTAAATCTCCAATTCTTCTGTTGCTTAGTCAACCATCAGAAGCAATAGGGGCAAGCCTTGACTTAGAGTCTTTACTCACACAGAGTTCAGAACACAAGCATCGATGTTCACAGTGCTGTAGACACACAATAAACTTTCAATGAACACATGAATGAAATATAAAATGTTCTATGAAGTGTAGTCTTTTTCTGGTCTGACATTTTGGAGCTGACTTTTCTTTGCCTTTTTTTTTTTTTTTTGTATGTGGGATTGAACCCAGGGCTACTGTATTACTGATACACATATCCAACCCTTTTTATTTTTATTTTGAGACAGGATCTTGCTAAGTTGTTTAGAGCCTTGCTAAGTTTCTGAGGATGACCTTGAACATGTGAGCCCGTTGCCTCAGCCTCCTAGGCTGCTGGGATTACAGGCTTGCCCCACTGCACATGGCTTCAGATAATTCTTTATTGTGGGGCTGTCTCGTGCATCATTGGATATGGAGCAGCATCCCTGACCCCACCCACTGGATTCCAGTAGCAGCCGCTTCCGGTTGTGACAACCAAAAAGGCTGTGACTTAAAAATTCTAGCCAACCAGCCATACACTGTCGCTTCAACCCTGTTTCCTGATGCTTATACATGACCCCAATGCATGGCGGAGTTTGTTACCTTAAATTGCTACAGGCAGTATGATCTTGGCTAGTTATTTAACTACCCTGTAGTTTCTCCATCTGCAAAATTGCATAGTAATTAGTTCTCTTCGTATAATTGTTGTGAGATTAAATAGCACATGTAATGTTCTGCTACATTTATTGGTGCATATTAAGCACTCAACACATATTCATGGTTGCTGCTGCTGGCACTGTGCTAGTACTTAATCTCTGGCACTGTGTTAATACTTAGACTCTTACCATGATTTACATATGCATTCCTTATTCACAGGTAATTGGTTGTTTTTACTTCTCCATTGTGAACAATGTTGTCCAAGCATCCATTTATTTCGTATCTTGGTCAATTCATACAAATCTCACTCATTCACGGGAATCTAGTCTGGAAGTCTAGTTGGCATTTTATGCAGGGCTAGTATCATGATAATTCTTTTGGTAAACATGGAGATGCCACAGCTGAAGGCAGAGAAGTGTTAACTTGATTTTTAGAAAGATAAAGAAGCACATTCTGGAATCTGAGAACTGGTAAACTTGAGTTCAATCAGCCACAAACCAGGACATGATGGTAGATATATAATTTATGAACTCTTGAGACAATGGCCATCTTCAGTAGCCAACATAAATTTTCTAAAAATAATCTAGCTAATTTTATTTCCATTTTTTCTTAGTCTACCTACTTCTTAGACTAATCAGCATTGCAGGTAGAAGGAGCTACACAGCATTCTAGGACTTGAGTGGCTGAACTGCTGAGTTGAAGGAAGAAGGCCTAGCCTTGATACAGCAAAGGCTGGGAGGTGTGGGTGAGGTCTCAAAGTGGCTTTGATTGAGGTATGATGAATCCATGAAATGGCCTTTGTAGCTACATGGCTGATTCCAGACCTGAATGGCTATGAACCAAACCTGCCTCTGTGAAATGCCCCATATCAGGACTCATTGCCCATTTCAGGGCAGCAGCCCTTGCTCCACCTTGAGAACCAGGATCATTTGGATCCTTGACAAGACTTGATATGAATGTCACCCTCCAACTTGATGCCATCCATATAGATATAACTGCAATTTTACAGACAGAGAAGTTATTGCTCATTCAATTCTGAGACTCTTCTAAAAGAATCATGTCTCCTAGAAACACTGGGGTAGATGAGTGATGTTAAGACTCAATTTCAAATAAAAGAAACCAGTTGGAGTTGGTCTTGGTTAATTGTTCTTAACTGAGGTGATTTTTGTCCCTTTAGGGAACATCTGGCAATGTCTGCAGACATTTTTTGGTTGCCACAACTTTAGGGGTGGGCATCTAGTGGGTGGGAGCTGGGGATAATGCTCAGCTACCTCCAATGCCTAGATAGCCCCAACTGCAGAAATTATCCAGCCCCAAATTTAACAGTACCTAATTGATAAACCCTGGTGTAAATTTAAAAATAAACTAATGAAGGTAATCTGGAAGATAATCCATAAAACTACCAATTACTGGGACAATTCATAGAATCTGAGAAGTTGAATCAGTCTGAGAAGTTGAATCCAATTCATAGAATCTGAGAAGTTGAATCAGTCTCCAAAAATGAGTATTTTTTTTCCATTTTAACTGTTTATTCATGATGCTGGGCAATATGAGATGTTCTTGGACATTCACTAAGCTCAATTTTACATATGATTTACCTATCAATTCCCAGCCTCAGAAAAGAATTTGATTGGTCTATCCTGGGTCAGAATCTACTAGCAAATTAAACTGTAGTCAAAGAGCAATCATGCAATAGGCACATTCCATGATATTTCCTACATCAATGAAAGACATGGGTTTCTGGTGGCCATTCCCATGAGCTGTGATGGTGTTCTTAGAGTACTGCAAATAAGCTGGGTGCTGTAGCACACACCTGTGGTCCCAGAGGCTCTGGAGGCTGAGGCAAGAGGATCGCAAGTTCAAAGCCAGGCTTAGCAATTTAGCGAGGCCCTAAGCAACTCAGTGAGACCTTGTCTATAAATAAAATATAAAAAAGTGCTGGAGTTGTGACTCAGTGGTTAAGTACCCATGGGTTCAATCCCCGATATATATATATATATATATATATATATATATATATATATATATATATAAATAAAAGAAGGTACTACAAATAAGGCATTATGCTGTTGCTCCTTCCCATTTACTAATGGTCTAATACCAACTCTTTTCAATATCACCTTTTCACTTCCTCATTAATGACAGCACATGAACTTCTCAGGCACATGATAATGACTTTTCACAGAGTGCAATGCTTGATTTTGAGGTGGAAAAACTGAGCATAAATAAATCACCTCTTCAAGGAAACACTTTAGTTGATATTTAATGGCAAACAGGGACAGATAAAAATTAAGCCAAATCCGTGGTGGGAAAAAGAAGAAAGAGAGGAGAGAAAGAAGTTCGGCTTCTGGGAAATTAGCAAACCAAGCCCTGCATTGGAAACATTCTCAAGGAATCTGGAGGTCAATGGTCCATATTTAAACAAAGTCTACTTTACCTAAAGGCACTTTTCTGGAAAAGTCCAATTTTGAATGGAAAGAGACTGTTTTTTCAACCCATCTGTTGGCATAAAGCTGTGACAGGATCAAAAGAAGCCCTCCAGTGAAAAGGCAAAGTCCACCAACCCAACCAATGAACATGGCATTGCCATATTCCCACCTGGGCAAGTTGGTTGGGAGCTCAGAGGCCCAGGTACCTCAGACAGGTGAGTTCCAGGAAGATGGCCACAAGCCCGAGCGAACCAGCGGTGCTGGCCACACACAAAAGGATGCGAGCCACACGCATCTCAGCAGCCAGGTTTTGCGGGGCGGTGTGGCCCTGGCACTCACTGCCACGGAAGTCTTGAGTCATACACGTTTCCCAGAGGCCCAGCATGTACCTCTCATTCTCGAGTAAACCTGAGGAGAAAGTCAGCCACTGAGGAATGCACAGAGTCACCAGGGAACAGACATAGCCAGCCACGGAGACCAGGAGCCCTACGTTTTGAGCTAAGCAGAGTGCCCCACTTCCCATCTTGTTCTTTAAACCCAACTTGTTCTGGTGAATCTGTGTCTCTCAGCAACAACCCGGCTGCCTTGTTGGATGGAAATCTTGAAGAATTTGAAGCAATTTGTGCCAGCTTGACTGCAAATGTGAGTCCACCCCTGCTGACCAACCAGAATATAGCTGCTTTTTAAAACAGGTTACCTGGTAAGTGGGCGGCTAGTGTTCAGCCTTAATTAATGCAGGAAAATCCCTACAATTAAAATAGGCCCTACAGAAAACCTGTGGCCACTACAGGGCCAGGTGAGAGGATGGGCAGGTCCAGACAGCTATAGGGAATTAGTGTCAGCAATTTTATTTTCAAAAGATAAACACTTTGGAATGTGGGATTATTAGGTATTAGACTCACGGATCAGGCTCATTTGAAGGAGTATTTCTTCATTTTTAAATTATTTTAAATTTTATTTAATATTGTTTCTTCCAGGGTTTGGTATCTGGTTCCATCATTCCTAAACCTATCTTCACAGGAAACCTCTAATTACCTGCACCTTCCATTAAAGCAAGAGATTGGGATCTTCTTGAATTAAAAAGGGTGGGACTATTAGGATCCAGCGGCTGTGCTCATTAGTATTTGTTAAAATGAGTTGAAAACTCATGTCTACACAAAACTCACCACAGATGTTCACAGCAGACATATTCCTAGTTGCCAAAACTTGGTAGCATCCCATCTTCAGTAGGTGAACAGATAGTCATACTGTGGTCCATCAAGAGAATGGAATATTATTCAGCATTAAAAGGAAATGAGTTGGGGATGAGATTGTGGCTCAGTGGTAGAGAGCTCACCTAGCATGTGTGAGGCACTGGGTTTGATTCTCAGCACCACATATAAATATATAAATTAACTAAATGAAGGTCCATTGACAACTAAAAAAAAAAAAAAGAATAGAAAAAGAAATGAGTTACCAGGCCATGAAAAGACATGGAGCAATCTTAAATTCTTAAATGCATTTACTCGGTGAAAACGGCCAGTGAAAAAGCTATGCAATGTATCATTCTAACAATATGACATTCTGGAAAAGGTCAGACTATGGAAATGGTAAAAAGACCAGTGTTCGCCAGGAGAGGGGGAAAGGAAGGATGAATAGTTGGAGCATGGAAAACTTTGAGTTCAATGAGACTCTTCTATATGCTACCATGATGATGGATAGATGACACTATATGTTTGTCCAAACCCTTAGAATGTACACCACCAAAAGTGAGCCCTTGGGTAGGACACTTAACTAGCACTGGTGAGGCACTGGGTTTGATCCTTGGCACCACATAAAAAACAAATAAAACATAAAGGTTAAATTCTTTAAAAAATAAGCCCTCATGTAAACTATGGGCCCTGGGCTAAAAATGGGTCAACATAGTGTCATATATTATAAAAATGTCCCACTATTATGGGGCTATTGCTTGTGCTGTGCTTGTGAGTGTGCAGGGGAGCTCTCTGTGCCTTCTGCTTAAGTTTGCTGGGAACCTAAAACTTCTCTAAAACATAAATTCTATTTTTGAGAGAGAGAGAGATTATTGAAACTATTATCTTTTACTCCAGCAGCTCCATAACAGCTTCTCATTGCCAGTGATAAACAAGAATCTTAAAACATTTTTCTATTGGGTCCAGAATCGTGATCAAACCCCTCAGGTTGTTATTGTGGTCTGTTCATGAATCCTGCCCCCAGTTCCCATTCCTGGACTAAATTTTCTGCACACCCTTCTGCATTCATCTCATCACCATCTAAGCCCAACGCTCCAGATTCCCAATATCTCCTCCTGTGGGGCCCAGGCTCACACCTCTCTCTTGGAGTGCTTTACCCTAATCTCTGCCAGTGAAAATCCAACTCATTCTGGAAACCCCTCTCAAATGACACCTGCTCCAAGAAATGCTTCCTGATCTACCCTGTCCTACACATCACCCTTCATTAGGAGGAATCCCATGTCTGACACATTGTATTTTGAAGAATAGTGATTAGTGTCCACATGCCCTTGTCTGTGAATTCCTCAAAAGCAGAGACCTTTTAATTGCCAGAAAATCTCACACCAGGCTGAGAGCATTAGTGCATGCCTGTAATCCCAGCACCCAGGAGGGTGAAATGAGAGAATAGCTTGAGCTCAGGAGTTTGAGACCAGCCTGAACAACATAGTAAGACCAAACAAACAATGTCACACCAACAATGCCAACAGGACAAAGTGTTCATGCTGCCATATGCATGCTCTCTCCAGGTCCTTTGCCTTTCCATAGGGCTCTCACAGATGGCTCTCACTGCTCACATGCTACCCTGAAAATACACAGGGAAGACACTCAGCATCACGGCATCCAAGGGCCTTGGTCAAGATCGCAGTATCAGCCAATGTCACCATCAATGGAATTGTTCTCCAGTACACTGGACATCCTATTATCCTTTCTTCCAAGAAAGGGCATAAATAGGCCTTGACTGCATCAGCCTGCCACAAACGTTTATTGAATGGAAGACAGATCCACCCAAAAAGTCCTGCCATCTTTATCCCAAGTGGAAGGTGTGGTTCTCTGAGAAAGCTAAGGAGGAAAATATGGAAGCACAGTCAG
This sequence comes from Spermophilus citellus, assembly GCF_964194105.1. Classification (NCBI taxonomy): domain Eukaryota; kingdom Metazoa; phylum Chordata; class Mammalia; order Rodentia; family Sciuridae; genus Spermophilus; species Spermophilus citellus. The sequence continues at coordinate 5,142,449 of NC_138190.1, forward strand.
CTCATCCATTGCTCAATTATTCACCAGGAACAGGAGATTGCTGTTGTCTCCACTTGTAGAGTGAGCACCTGGAGTAGTACCACAGACACACACATGCTCCCACACACACACTCACTCACAAGAGCATACATGTGCACTTTGCAACAATATTTCTTTGAGAGATGAAAAGGAGAAAAGAAGGAAGAAGTCTTGACCTGCTGAAAAGAGGCAGTGTCTCGCTACAAGAAGGTTGTAATTGCCCCTATGGCTCCCAGATACCATCTAGAGGGTGGACGCCCATGGCCAAAGGGGCACACAAGGTGCGATTGTAGCTGTGGCTGGTCAGGAGGCCCTGATCCTTCACTTCAAAGGTAAGGAGGACAAAGACCAGGCTGGGCGAATCCCAAACAGGGGTCCAGTATAAGCCTAGTGAGTTTTGGTCAGATTCTATTATTTTAGGGTTAGTTCCCTTATTTAAAGTCACTCACTTAGACCTTTTTATTAAATGGCTTTATGGAACCACTTCATGGGCTTTCTTTTATGGGGCAAATCTGAAGGATCCCCAATTTTAAGCAAAGACTCTGAACACACCCATGTTTGTCTCTGGAAGAGCATTAATTAGCATCTTATAAGGGAAAACTGAATAATCACAGGCTGAACCAAGATTAAAATATTCACGACAATATCTGTGAGCCAATGCACTGATGGCTCAATGTTAACTACCACCCAGGAAATGTGCAGCTGCTTGGAAAAGATCACAAAATAACTTCCACACCTCCTTCAGGGAGCCCTGGGGATTCTGCATGGACTCACATCTGGGAAACTTGGTCTCTGCCCAGAAATTCCACTCTATCAGATATGGGGAGCCATTCTCACACGTGACTGGGTGACTCCCGGTTTGGGTCTGAGGCGTTCTGGCTGTGTCGGAACTTTCCTGGCCCTCTCCTGATGAGAGAACCCGTCCGTGTGGGGGTGTGACTGACCACTGACCCCGGGGGCCCAATCACTGACCCTGACCTTGGAGTGCGGCCCCCCCTCAACCTTCATTGGATGGAATTCTCCCCTGAATTTCTTGTTCCCCTATAAAAGGCTACTCCCTGGCGTGCTCGCTCTCTCTCTCTCCTGCTAGCCCTGAGTAATCCTTGCTGCCCTGCCGGGTGGTTAGAGGTGGGAACCAGAGAGGGGAGCTGTCTCGGACCTGGCAATAGAAAAAGGTAACTGAGTCTGTGTGTTTTATTTCGATCTCTGCTAGCTAACTTTTATGCCAAGAACCTCATTAATGAAACCATTGCGCTGGCCGCATGGTGGAATCAGACCCAACATGAGTCAGAACCCCGTAAATAGGAGCTCACAGTTCTCTTTCCATCCCACTAACCTGGATCAGGCACCAAAGGCCTTGGCAGTAACTCTTGTCAAGGGGCTTACAATTCAATCAAGTGTGTAACCCTCAAGACTTTGGACTCCTTTCTGGGACTCTCCTCCTCCTCCCCCCATCCTCCTCCCCCTCCTCCCTCTCCTCCTCCCCCTCCTCCCCCTCTTCCCCTTCCTCCTCCTCCTCCTCCTCCCCCTCCTCCCCCTCTTCCCCTTCCTCCTCCTCCTCCCCCTCCTCCCCCTCTTCCCCTTCCTCCCCCTCCTCCCCCTCTTCCCCTTCCTCCTCCTCCCCCCTCCTCCCCCTCTTCCCTTCCTCCTCCTCCTCCCCCTCCTCCCCCTCTTCCCCTTCCTCCTCCTCCTACCCCTCCTCCTCCTCTTCCCCTTCCTCCTCCTCCTCCCCCTCCTCCCCCTCCTCCCCCTCTTCCCCTTCCTCCTCCCCCTCCTCCCCCTCTTCCCCTTCCTCCTCCTCCTCCTCCCCCTCCTCCCCCTCCTCCCCCTCTTCCCCTTCCTCCGCCTCCTCCTCCCCCTTCTCCCTCTACTCCTCCTCCTTCCCCTCCTCCCCCCTTCTCCCCCTCCTCCTCCTCTCCTCAGTGCCCTGCACATGCTAGGCAAGTGCCCTACCGCTGAGCCACAACGCCAGCTGTCCTACCATTCTAAATGCAGCTTCTGCTTCTTCAAAAGTCAGTCAAATAACAACCACCCTTTCAGACATAACAAACAGCCCTGTACATCAAGAGGTGGCTCTTTAAATGACTTGTATTTCTAAAAAATGATATAAGATAGCAAGTGTTGGTGAAGATGTGGAGAAAAGAGTATTGTTGAGGAGAATGTGAATTAATATAGCCATTATGGAAAACATATGGAAGTTCCTAAAAATCTAAATAATAAAATTGCCATTTGATCTAGCCCTCTCCCTTTTGAATATACTACCAAAGAAAATGAAATCAACAAATCAAAGGTATATATAGATATATGATTTGGTTATTTTTCTTCTTTCAAATTTTCAAATCATGTGTATAGCATGATTCACGATAGCCAAGCTATGGAGTGAACCTAAATGGTTGGATGGATTTTTAAAATGTGGTATATATATACAATGAAGTAATATACAATGAAGTAATATTCAGCCTTTAAAAAGAAGGAACTTTTGTCATTTTCAAGACTATGGATGAACCTAGAGGACATTAAGTAAAATAAATCAGACACAAAAAGACAAATACCACACATTCTCACTTATATGTGGAATCTAAGAGTTGAACTTATAAAAGAAGAGAGTAGAGCAATGGTTGCCAGATGCTGGGGGGAGGTGTGGAGTTGTTGGTCAAAGCATACAAAATTTCAAATACAGGAGAAATATGCTCTGTGATCTGCATGGCAGGGTGACTGTAGTCAATAACATATTGTACATTTTGAAATAAGAGTAAATTTCAAACATTTCATCACAAAAATATAAGTAAACAAAGTGATAGATATATTAATTAGCTTAGTGTAATCATTCTGCATTGTATGCATATATCAAAGCATTTCATTGTACCTAATACATGTATATAATTATGATTTGTCAATTTAAAATATTAATTTTAAAAATTAAGAAAAAAAATTAAAGAACATGCTCTTTAGTTTAAAATGATCCACAAGTCCAGATCTTTCTTGCTGGCCTTCTTTTTCAAGTTGTCCCTATTATGGTCTGGGTCTTAAGTGTCCCCCAAAAGGTCATGTGTTTAAGGCCTGGTCCCCAATGGAGTAGTGTTCAGAGGTAGGGGTCTTTGAGAGGTGACTTGAGCATAAGTGCTCTGACTTCATCAAGGATTAATCCATTGATAGATTCATAGCCTAATAGCCTGTTTGGAAGCCTAGTTGAAGGAAGTAGGTCACTGGGAGCATGCTTTTGAAAAAGTATATTTTGTCCCCAGTCCTTTTAAAGTTGATGTTCTCAGAGATTTTGTCACAGTGATGAAAAGTTGGCTATCAGAAAATTGGTACCAAAAAATGGGGTCATTGCTATGACTGTACCTGATGGGTTTGTAGAAAATTGGAAGAGTTTAGGGGAGCAGGCTAGAAAACAACCTAGAAAGCAATGTGAACTGAAGTTTTTGAAGAAGCTGCATCTATATCAAAGATCCTATGGACTGTTTGACCTTGACTGAGTAGGACATCATGGTTATAGAGAGATGGAAGATTGTAGGCCAAGAGCCAAAATTATCTTGGGATACCTTAAGCCCTTTAATAGCCATATACCTTACCTTTTATAGCTCATCTAACATTCTTTTGACTCTGATGTGAACTTCTCAGAATGTATCACTAAGTGTAGCAGATCTATAGCCTCCTCCAACTCTAAAATTAAGAATGTTATAACTTCTGAAAACTATAGAAGACATTTCTGCACCTAGCTATAGCCTTTTAAGTTGATATTCTGAGGTATTTGTTATAGTCTATATTTTGTTATAGATGAAAAGCTCTCTAACACAGAAAATTTGTACCAAAAAGCGGGCTTATTGCTGTGACTGTACCTGACAATGTGATTCCCACCAATGTAATCGGTAAATGTATTGATTTGTGACTTTTTCCCCTGAAACTATAAAAGTTCATATAACCTCTTCCACAATGGAACATGTCACCCAGGGTAACTTGTGTCTGTGTTCCAGGACCATAGTACTTATATTTGGCTCACAACAAACTATCTTCTTGTTTCCTTTAAAGCAGAATTGTTGTTTCATGCCAATAGTTACAAGCAGAGCTTAATAGCTAATTCTGTTGGGAGCTCAGAAGACCAGAATGCTGATAAGAATGTGAAGAGTAAAGGTACTGCTCATGAGGTTTCAGATAGAAATGGGGACTCTATTGGGAATTGGACTAGAGGTCATTGGTGTTGCATTCTGGCAAAGAACTCATCTATGTTTTGTTCATACCCTGAAACTTTTTGTGACACTGAACTTAAATTTAATCAGATGAAGGAAATTTCAAGGCATGGGTATTGATGACTGCTTTTAGCCAGATTTACAGTGAAAATTAGGAACAACAACAACAGCAAAAATAGTGGCAAGATTTGAAGAATTTGCCATTTGGTCAGAAAAGGAGGACATGTCAAGTTATAGCCAAGGAGGAAGGTAGTTGCTGAAAATATTAGCACTATTTAAAATAAAGCCATTTCATCATGTCATAGCTCTACTCAAAAAATGTGACTGACTCCTCTCTGCCAACAGGATTTTAAAAATTTAAGGAAATCAGTCATTTATCAGGAAAAATGTATTCTGCAGATATTGGCTCAGTACTTCCCTATATAAGCATTTTCCCAGAATTTGAGTGAATGTGGCAAGCTGTCATATTTCATTCTTTTTTATACTATTTCACAGCTTATAATCCTGACTGGTTCATGCCAATTCAATACAGCCCCCCAAAAATCCAGAGACATAGGGGACAAAACTTAAGGTTATATATTAATGTTACTCATTAAGCCTAGTATAAGCTAAAATGCAAGCATATCATTCATAGAAGTATGCAAATATAATTTAAAAGACTCTAAATCCCCTTTGGAAGAAATCATTCCTCAACTTTCATTGTTGGACCATTGAAAGTATCATTTAATATTCCCAAACCTGTTGACCTGATCTAGTCACACACTCCCTACTATAGGATTTTCCTTAAAGTTTATCCTAACATTTGGTGAATAGTCAAAGATCTGGGCCAAAATCACAACTTATAAAAGCAATCTTTTCAATCCTGACTGCGTCTCAGAATCCCCAGTACCCGCTCCAGGACAAATTAATTCAGATCTCTGGGAGCAGGCCTGGATGTCAGCATTCATTTCTAAAGTGTCGCCAGAATTGGGAACCACTGTGTTAAAAGGTGTCATGCCTCTTGCTATCACATGCCTAGGCCAGGCAGCAGTTCCTCAGGGGGCTGGCAAGAGCAAGAAAGAGCACCAGGTTCAGAGAATGCAGGCACCACACAGAGGACTGAGGTGTGAGCAAGACATCTGTATCCACAAACAACAAGGCACAGCATAGTCTCTCTGAGGGACCAGCCACACTCCTAGAGTGAAATAGACACACAGAATCTTCCTCCTATCAAAAGAATCACAGAGCAGCACTATCTTGCTTGTAGAGAAAAATCTATATGATCTGTAATTCTGCAGGGAAGCCCTGCTGTCCTCTGAACTAATTTAAAACATTATTAAATTACTTCTCAATTGATGTTGAAAACATAAAAGACTTCACTGAATGGCCATGTCTTAACATTGATTTTTCTACACCATCCACTCCTGACTTTGGCTCTGGGGCCAAGCTCCCAACCTGTATTTTCAGGAAGATTCTGGGCAAAGACCATGAACAAACATGACCCTAAATGGTGAAACTGAAACTATTTTTCAGTTAGCTTTAGCTTCGTATGATATAGGCGACATTAGGAGCGAGACCTAAAGATGTCTTAATTCATCTATTTTAACATTTAACAACATTTAAATAGTTTTTACATTGTCCAGATGTTTCTAAAACTTTGATTCAGTTGGTAACAAAGTACAATAGTGCCTTTACTTTCTTGTGGGATATGAATCCTCAAAATGACAAATATTACATCAAATATAATATGATCTATGTGCTTAAGAGAGAAAAACAAAACCTTGTGACCCTCCTTGTCCCTAAAACTTGGAGTCCCAAGACTTTCAATCTCTTATTTCATATTCCTTATCCCTCAGCCTTGAGTCCAGCCTGAGGCCTCGCTGCCTAATATCCTCTGGTTTTCCTGCCCTCTGATTTAACCTCATTCCTTTTTTTGCGGGGGGGGGGGGGCTTTCCAGCAACTGCCAGAAAGCCTGCTAGACAAATTCTAAAAGAGCTGCAACACTAACCTCATTCTTCCCAAATGGTGAAATGTCCTATCCTGTTCTTTTTAGGAGATCAGCACTTGGCATTTGAAATAGGGGATGTGCTACACTTCATGGGGCCACTTTGTCACCTCCACTGTCTCATTGTGTTCAATCTCTTGCCTACTCACCACAGAACACTCAATAAATATTTGTAGAGATACACATATATACACACATATGAGTACCGTCAGTGCTCAGTATCTATAGCTTTTGGCTCAGTATCTGTAGCTTTTGGCTCTGCAGATGGAACTAACCTCAGATGAAAAATACTTTTAAAAATAAAGTCTGTCCTGAAAATCTATAGAATTTTTCCTTTTCATTATTCCCTAAACAATATAGTATAACAATTATCTATAGAGCATTAACGTTGTGCTAGGTATTACATGTAATGTAGAGACCATTTAAAGGATAAAATAAGATGTGTATAGTTTATATGCTAACACTACACTATTTTTATAAGGAACTTGAACATCTGTATATTTTGTTATCTACAGGAAGTCCTTGAAGCAATCACTGGAGGATACCCAGGGATGACTGTAAAGATATGTGCGTGTATATATGTATGTGTACCACTGAAATCAGAGAAAGAAGATAGAGGCTCATTCCTCCTGTGGCTTTCTCATTATTGCAACCCATACTAGTGTAGTTGTGACAAAGACTTGGAAGGAACAGACATATACACACAAACAAAGCATCTTGCTCCAGCACCATTTATCAAACAACCAGCCAGTGGGCTATGAAACCCCGAGGCCCCAAAACGCATAATTCAAATTCTTATGGCCCCAAATACTAGGTTGTCAACTCTCGTTATATGGAATGTGCATGGTGGCACTGTACATGAAACAGCTCCCAAAAACCCAAAGCAGAAGCCAAGCCCCTCTCTGCCTCCTCACTGACACGGTTTGTCCACACTCTCTGGGATTCTCCTGCCTGGAGCCTCAGCATTACTGGATGGAACTATAAACTTCTGCCATTGTTAGCTTAGAAATGAGTGGTGGGATTAGAGGACTACCAAGGAAGGAACCTGAATCCAAAGAGGAACAGGGTACTTTCCTAGACTCGGGGACACTAGAAGCTAAAAGAGTTTTGTGGCTCATAATGACCTTGAATGAGAGGTTATCCAACCTACAACCAGCACCTTCTAAAGTATCCAATTCTAAGTACTGACCATTTCAATCATCAAACACGTGAAAATAAGTCTCTAGGGAACGGTCTTAGCCTATGTTTTTCACTGACATGTCTCCAGTGCCTAAATAGGACCTGGTAAAGAGTATTTGCTCAAAAACGATTTGTCAAATGAATGAGTACCTCTCAGTGGCTTCTCAAGATGGATCTACTTTTCCTTTGAAAAATTTGAAAGGAACCTGTTTTCCCTCAGTATAACAGCCCAACAAGTATTTTAAAACCACTATCATGTTTACACATCCCCTACCCTCACCACAAGTTTCTTGTGTGCCAAGTTTAACATTTCTGGTTCATTCAATCATTTTTATAAGGTGGATTTCCAGTCCCCTCAACAAAGATTTATTAGATGGCTATTGTTGCAGTCACCTGCATGCAGGGATGGGACTCTCAAAGACTTCTGGAGGTGATATCTACTCCATTCATCAGAGCCCAGCTCTGTCATCCACCTACATTGTTCTAATTTGTCCACTGAGATAGTTTTGAAAGCCTTTAGTAATGGCTAGCAGCAATCCAGATGAATTGTGTTTTAGCAGAGTTTTCTGGAAAGACAGAACCACTAGTATATGTATATAGATATATGAGGGAATTTATTAGGGAAATTGGCTCATGAAATTATGGAAGCTGAGAAATCCCACAACACATTGTCTGTAGCATGGTTCCATCCAAGTCTGAGGCCTCAGACCAGGGAAACCAGTAGTGGAATTCTCAGTTTGAGGCTGAAAGTCTGATTAACAGGGAAAGGACTATTAGTACAATTCTTGGCATCCAAAAGACTGTAAAGCTGTAGTGTTGATGTCCAAGGCCGGAGATGTGTTCTGGATCACAGCAGGAGATACTAAGTTGCCTTCTGTATTTATTGTCTCAGGTACACAGCCAATTGGACTGTGCCCTTGCACACTAAGGGCAGGTTGTCCCGATCTACTCCATTCAGACTCTCATGCGAATCTCCTCTGGAAACACCCTCAATGACACACTCAATAATTTTCTGGGTTTCTGAGTATTTTTTCAGTTTTGCATCAACATGACAAATACCTGAAAAACAACTTAAAGTAATAAAGGTTTATTTTGGTTCATAGTTTCAGAGATTTCAGTCCATAGTTGGTCAGTTCCATTGCTTTAGGCCTCAGGTAAGGGAGCACATCATGGTGGAAGGCATGGTGGAGAAAAGCTGTTCAATTCATGGCAGCTGGGAAGCAGAGAGAGGAAGGAGCCAGGGACAGGATATAGTTCTAGAAGTCACACACTGTCCTGTGAACTACTCCCTCCAACCATGCCCCACCTGTCTACAACAATTACTAATAGGGCATTATGTAAAATTGTGGATGTGTAACCGACGTGATTCTGCAATCTGCATTTGGGGTAAAATTGGGGGTTCATAAACCACTTCAATCTAATGTATGAAATATGATATGTCAAGAGCTTTGTAATGTTGTGAACAACCAATAAAAAAAATAAAATTAAAAAAAAGAAAACCTTAAAAAAAATAACAAACCTTAGGCAAACACTACACTAGTAAGATATAGAAAATAATTAAATAATATTTAATATAGAAGTCCTGCTAAGACACCCAAAACAGACAGGACTGGCCAAATATCCTACATCAATACAATGATTAGCTAAAATGAACTGAATCTTTAAAAGTGAAAAATTAGTGCAAATGTGAATAATGTTAAAAAATGTACACAGGGAGAGGAGCTGGGGTTGCAACTCAGGGAAACAGCAGGTGCCTCACAAGTGTGAGGCACTGGGTTGGATTCTTATTGCCACATTTAAATAAATAAATAAATAAATAAATAAATAAATAAATAAATAAATAAAATAAATGTTCATCAACAACTAAAAAAAATTTTTTCAACATACAAAGGTGAAGGAAACAGAAGAATGAGAAAAGGGATAACAATAAAAAAACAATGAAAAACAAGGGACATTAGAAAAAGAAATAGAGGAAACAGAATTAGCAAAAAAAAAATTAAGATTCTGAACATGGAAGAAGAGAGAAAAGAAAACTAACGAACAAAAGTAACAAAAAGTAACCTCCATATCAGCACTAAAAGAAATTGGCAGAGAACACTCCTACACACTGCTCTTCAAAACTCAGCTATAAAGAGACTAAAAACCTCAAGGAGATAACACACATGAACATTCAAGGTATAGATAATTTCCCTTATATATGAGGGAATACCTTAAATCAGGTACCTGAGACTGCAGTATCTCATGGGAGTTTTTGAGCTCTCCAAACGTGTCGCCCTTTTCATCCTGAAGTGCCAAGTGATTCACAGAAGCCTGCCAAAGTTCAGAAGCCCTCTGCGGTTCTCCACTGCCGCCCCTTCCAAAGCGCATTCTGCCGTCTGTCCACACGAGGGCAGCACGAGACCGCTCCAAAAGGCCTGGCCGCCCACTTTCCCACTGATGGGAAAGGGAACCCTGCAACTCGGGGCTCTCCTGATGGTTGACCTGTCATCGGCACAGCCCGGCTGCACCGGGGAGGCCTTCCTCGTCCTCATGAGGCTAGGACACTCACTGTCAATTTGGGGAAACTGGAGAGGAAACCAGGCCTGGCCGCCCCCCACCCCCCTCCCCCCCACACACACAAACCCCTGCCCAGGGCCAGGCTCTGAGACAGCCCGGGCCAATCCGGATTTGGACCTGCTGGGTTCTACAGCTGCGGTCTGAAGGGGCATCCACCAGTCCCGGGAGCACGAGCCGCCCCCGCCCCGCGCACCCTGCTTCCTTGGTCCACCCTTGCCCACGCAGGACGTCACCTCCCTCGATGTTTGCGGTGCCCTGTTGGATCACAGGCCTCAGGGGTTCCAGGGGAGCACGCAGGCTCCCTCCTTCCATCGCCAGGTCCTGGGGAAATCGGCCTTTGGATGGGTCTCTGAAGGACAAGACAGGTCCCAGCTTCCACCGATTCCGAGAAAACATGGGCCGGGGCCCAGTGGCAGAGTCCCCTGCTGCCCGTGCCTGTGCCCTCTTGACCAACTCTGCCTTGGCTGCTCTGAAGAGGGACCGAGCCACGGACACACCCGAAGGCACCCTCTCTGCCAGGAATGGCTCTGGTTGCGGCCGCGAGGACGAGGCTCCTTGCAAGGATGGGGCACGTCCTCGCTGTCTGCTGTCACGCTCGGCGTCGCCCTGGTAGACTGCCTTGGCACCTAGGGGTGTGCTCACGTGGAGATTTGTGATGCTGAAGGGCGGCCAAAGCGCAGGGCTGCCTTTTCTTGCGGTCCCGGTGACAGGGGGACCCATGGCGACATCCAGCTTCTTGGTGGGATCACTGAGGAACGGACGGACGTGCGGCATGTCCCATGGGGCAGAATGGGTCCCGGCATGGGGGGCACTGGGGTGTGGGTCCCTGGATTTGGAATCGGGGGCTGGCTGCGCCGCGGGCTGCCGCGCAGGCTCGCGGGACTTTCTCAGGCGTGGGGCGCTCAGCTGAGAGGCCACGGTGGCCTAGGACCATCGCGACCCCGGGAGGTGAGGCTGACCCGGCAGCAGAGGCCTGTTCAGGGTCCCAGGGAAGGCTGCCTCCGGGGCCCCAACCCTGGCGTTTCCACCCCGGCCCAAGGCCGCGGGGGACAGGGAGGGGAGCAGTCCCATTGGGGTGGCCCTGAGGGGCCTGGGAAGAAGGGCTGTGTGCATCTTGGCCCTTCAGGGACTTGGCAGGCTGTCCTGGAGCCTGGATCCGGGTTAGGGCTTCTTGCTGAGAACAGCCTTGGCCTAGCCTCCCCTGGGTTCTCCAGGCTCCAGGACTGGACCCTGGGCTGGCTTCTCTTGGCGTGCCCGGTTGGTCCACTGCTCGTGACAGGAGGCAGTGGGGCTCTCCCCTCTAGCCCGGGACCCGTGCTGGCTTCAGGAAAGAAGGTTCCAATAGTGAGGAAACGCTAGGGAGTTTTAAATGAGAGACAAGACTCTGAAAATCAGCTCCAGGACTCCTCCTCCCAGCTCCAGCCTAAAGCCACCGAATGTGGTAGCCGGGTTTAGTGAAGGAGAGAGAGAGAGAGAGAGAGAGAGAGAGCAAGCCAGGGAGTGTACTTTTATTTCTTGGGGTGGGGGAAAATCCCATGGAATGAAGATTCAGTGGGGAAGCATCCCAAGGTCAAGGGCAAGGATTGGGTCTTCAGGGCAGTGGCCAGACACGCCTCTGCACGGACAACCCTCGGACCTGGAGAAGGGTGGGGAAAGCTCGGACACAGCTGTGCCTAAGCGGCCTCTCACCCAGGCAGGGAGGTAACTCAAATGACATGTGAGGATGGCCTCCCCAACACCCCCTCCCAGGCCCCATGCTAGCCTCCTTTCAAGGAAGTGAAGGGTGAGCCGCCTGCCAGGGCGGGGTGCCCCTCTTTGTGACTTGGGCTGGCTGTGAGCACACCACCCTCCTGCCTCAACCTCCGCAGTCCTAGGCAGGAGCCGCACCTCAAGCAGTGAGACTGCAGGCCGAGGGTCCGGATCTTGCAGGGCAGGAGGAGAAGAGAGAACACCCGCGGGGTGCGGTCCAGCTCAGCCCGCCAGGCGTGAGCCCAGGAGGAGGCCCAGGGAAGAAGAGACCAGGCAAACGGTGCAGGCACCCAGCTCAGGGAAGCGCTCAGAGGGCTTTTCTCGGAGCACTCGTGCTCCCTTGTCTTCACAGCCCTCCCGCTGCTGCTGCAGGGGGACTCCAAACATCAAGGGGTTGACACCCGGACGTGATGGGGGTCTGGTCTCCTCCTGCTCTCTTCGCGGGGTTTCTTTCAATCAGGTGCCCGAAGACTGCAGTATCTCATGGGAGTCTTTGAGCTCTCCAGACGTGTCGCCCTTTTCATCCTGAAGTGCCAAGTGATTCACAGAAGCCTGCCAAAGTTCAGAAGCCCTCTGCGGTTCTCCACTGCCGCCCCTTCCAAAGCGCATTCTGCCGTCTGTCCACACGAGGGCAGCACGAGACCGCTCCAAAAGGCCTGGCCGCCCACTTTCCCACTGATGTGAAAGGGAACCCTGCAACTCGGGGCTCTCCTGATGGTTGACCTGTCATCGGCACAGCCCGGCTGCACCGGGGAGGCCTTCCTCGTCCTCATGAGGCTAGGACACTCACTGTCAATTTTGGGAAACTGGAGAGGAAACCAGGCCTGGCCGCCCCCCCCCCACACACACACAAACCCCTGCCCAGGGCCAGGCTCTGAGACAGCCCGGGCCAATCCGGATTTGGACCTGCTGGGTTCTACAGCTGCGGTCTGAAGGGGCATCCACCAGTCCCGGGAGCACGAGCCGCCCCCGCCCCGCGCACCCTGCTTCCTTGGTCCACCCTTGCCCACGCAGGACGTCACCTCCCTCGATGTTTGCGGTGCCCTGTTGGATCACAGGCCTCAGGGGTTCCAGGGGAGCACGCAGGCTCCCTCCTTCCATCGCCAGGTCCTGGGGAAATCGGCCTTTGGATGGGTCTCTGAAGGACAAGACAGGTCCCAGCTTCCACCGATTCCGAGAAAACATGGGCCGGGGCCCAGTGGCAGAGTCCCCTGCTGCCCGTGCCTGTGCCCTCTTGACCAACTCTGCCTTGGCTGCTCTGAAGAGGGACCGAGCCACGGACACACCCGAAGGCACCCTCTCTGCCAGGAATGGCTCTGGTTGCGGCCGCGAGGACGAGGCTCCTTGCAAGGATGGGGCACGTCCTCGCTGTCTGCTGTCACGCTCGGCGTCGCCCTGGTAGACTGCCTTGGCACCTAGGGGTGTGCTCACGTGGAGATTTGTGATGCTGAAGGGCGGCCAAAGCGCAGGGCTGCCTTTTCTTGCGGTCCCGGTGACAGGGGGACCCATGGCGACATCCAGCTTCTTGGTGGGATCACTGAGGAACGGACGGACGTGCGGCATGTCCCATGGGGCAGAATGGGTCCCGGCATGGGGGGCACTGGGGTGTGGGTCCCTGGATTTGGAATCGGGGGCTGGCTGCGCCGCGGGCTGCCGCGCAGGCTCGCGGGACTTTCTCAGGCGTGGGGCGCTCAGCTGAGAGGCCACGGTGGCCTAGGACCATCGCGACCCCGGGAGGTGAGGCTGACCCGGCAGCAGAGGCCTGTTCAGGGTCCCAGGGAAGGCTGCCTCCGGGGCCCCAACCCTGGCGTTTCCACCCCGGCCCAAGGCCGCGGGGGACAGGGAGGGGAGCAGTCCCATTGGGGTGGCCCTGAGGGGCCTGGGAAGAAGGGCTGTGTGCATCTTGGCCCTTCAGGGACTTGGCAGGCTGTCCTGGAGCCTGGATCCGGGTTAGGGCTTCTTGCTGAGAACAGCCTTGGCCTAGCCTCCCCTGGGTTCTCCAGGCTCCAGGACTGGACCCTGGGCTGGCTTCTCTTGGCGTGCCCGGTTGGTCCACTGCTCGTGACAGGAGGCAGTGGGGCTCTCCCCTCTAGCCCGGGACCCGTGCTGGCTTCAGGAAAGAAGGTTCCAATAGTGAGGAAACGCTAGGGAGTTTTAAATGAGAGACAAGACTCTGAAAATCAGCTCCAGGACTCCTCCTCCCAGCTCCAGCCTAAAGCCACCGAATGTGGTAGCCGGGTTTAGTGAAGGAGAGAGAGAGAGAGAGAGAGAGAGAGAGAGAGAGAGAGAGCAAGCCAGGGAGTGTACTTTTATTTCTTGGGGTGGGGGAAAATCCCATGGAATGAAGATTCAGTGGGGAAGCATCCCAAGGTCAAGGGCAAGGATTGGGTCTTCAGGGCAGTGGCCAGACACGCCTCTGCACGGACAACCCTCGGACCTGGAGAAGGGTGGGGAAAGCTCGGACACAGCTGTGCCTAAGCGGCCTCTCACCCAGGCAGGGAGGTAACTCAAATGACATGTGAGGATGGCCTCCCCAACACCCCCTCCCAGGCCCCATGCTAGCCTCCTTTCAAGGAAGTGAAGGGTGAGCCGCCTGCCAGGGCGGGGTGCCCCTCTTTGTGACTTGGGCTGGCTGTGAGCACACCACCCTCCTGCCTCAACCTCCGCAGTCCTAGGCAGGAGCCGCACCTCAAGCAGTGAGACTGCAGGCCGAGGGTCCGGATCTTGCAGGGCAGGAGGAGAAGAGAGAACACCCGCGGGGTGCGGTCCAGCTCAGCCCGCCAGGCGTGAGCCCAGGAGGAGGCCCAGGGAAGAAGAGACCAGGCAAACGGTGCAGGCACCCAGCTCAGGGAAGCGCTCAGAGGGCTTTTCTCGGAGCACTCGTGCTCCCTTGTCTTCACAGCCCTCCCGCTGCTGCTGCAGGGGGACTCCAAACATCAAGGGGTTGACACCCGGACGTGATGGGGGTCTGGTCTCCTCCTGCTCTCTTCGCGGGGTTTCTTTCAATCAGGTGCCCGAAGACTGCAGTATCTCATGGGAGTCTTTGAGCTCTCCAGACGTGTCGCCCTTTTCATCCTGAAGTGCCAAGTGATTCACAGAAGCCTGCCAAAGTTCAGAAGCCCTCTGCGGTTCTCCACTGCCGCCCCTTCCAAAGCGCATTCTGCCGTCTGTCCACACGAGGGCAGCACGAGACCGCTCCAAAAGGCCTGGCCGCCCACTTTCCCACTGATGTGAAAGGGAACCCTGCAACTCGGGGCTCTCCTGATGGTTGACCTGTCATCGGCACAGCCCGGCTGCACCGGGGAGGCCTTCCTCGTCCTCATGAGGCTAGGACACTCACTGTCAATTTTGGGAAACTGGAGAGGAAACCAGGCCTGGCCGCCCCCCCCACACACACACAAACCCCTGCCCAGGGCCAGGCTCTGAGACAGCCCGGGCCAATCCGGATTTGGACCTGCTGGGTTCTACAGCTGCGGTCTGAAGGGGCATCCACCAGTCCCGGGAGCACGAGCCGCCCCCGCCCCGCGCACCCTGCTTCCTTGGTCCACCCTTGCCCACGCAGGACGTCACCTCCCTCGATGTTTGCGGTGCCCTGTTGGATCACAGGCCTCAGGGGTTCCAGGGGAGCACGCAGGCTCCCTCCTTCCATCGCCAGGTCCTGGGGAAATCGGCCTTTGGATGGGTCTCTGAAGGACAAGACAGGTCCCAGCTTCCACCGATTCCGAGAAAACATGGGCCGGGGCCCAGTGGCAGAGTCCCCTGCTGCCCGTGCCTGTGCCCTCTTGACCAACTCTGCCTTGGCTGCTCTGAAGAGGGACCGAGCCACGGACACACCCGAAGGCACCCTCTCTGCCAGGAATGGCTCTGGTTGCGGCCGCGAGGACGAGGCTCCTTGCAAGGATGGGGCACGTCCTCGCTGTCTGCTGTCACGCTCGGCGTCGCCCTGGTAGACTGCCTTGGCACCTAGGGGTGTGCTCACGTGGAGATTTGTGATGCTGAAGGGCGGCCAAAGCGCAGGGCTGCCTTTTCTTGCGGTCCCGGTGACAGGGGGACCCATGGCGACATCCAGCTTCTTGGTGGGATCACTGAGGAACGGACGGACGTGCGGCATGTCCCATGGGGCAGAATGGGTCCCGGCATGGGGGGCACTGGGGTGTGGGTCCCTGGATTTGGAATCGGGGGCTGGCTGCGCCGCGGGCTGCCGCGCAGGCTCGCGGGACTTTCTCAGGCGTGGGGCGCTCAGCTGAGAGGCCACGGTGGCCTAGGACCATCGCGACCCCGGGAGGTGAGGCTGACCCGGCAGCAGAGGCCTGTTCAGGGTCCCAGGGAAGGCTGCCTCCGGGGCCCCAACCCTGGCGTTTCCACCCCGGCCCAAGGCCGCGGGGGACAGGGAGGGGAGCAGTCCCATTGGGGTGGCCCTGAGGGGCCTGGGAAGAAGGGCTGTGTGCATCTTGGCCCTTCAGGGACTTGGCAGGCTGTCCTGGAGCCTGGATCCGGGTTAGGGCTTCTTGCTGAGAACAGCCTTGGCCTAGCCTCCCCTGGGTTCTCCAGGCTCCAGGACTGGACCCTGGGCTGGCTTCTCTTGGCGTGCCCGGTTGGTCCACTGCTCGTGACAGGAGGCAGTGGGGCTCTCCCCTCTAGCCCGGGACCCGTGCTGGCTTCAGGAAAGAAGGTTCCAATAGTGAGGAAACGCTAGGGAGTTTTAAATGAGAGACAAGACTCTGAAAATCAGCTCCAGGACTCCTCCTCCCAGCTCCAGCCTAAAGCCACCGAATGTGGTAGCCGGGTTTAGTGAAGGAGAGAGAGAGAGAGAGAGAGAGAGAGAGAGAGAGAGAGAGAGCAAGCCAGGGAGTGTACTTTTATTTCTTGGGGTGGGGGAAAATCCCATGGAATGAAGATTCAGTGGGGAAGCATCCCAAGGTCAAGGGCAAGGATTGGGTCTTCAGGGCAGTGGCCAGACACGCCTCTGCACGGACAACCCTCGGACCTGGAGAAGGGTGGGGAAAGCTCGGACACAGCTGTGCCTAAGCGGCCTCTCACCCAGGCAGGGAGGTAACTCAAATGACATGTGAGGATGGCCTCCCCAACACCCCCTCCCAGGCCCCATGCTAGCCTCCTTTCAAGGAAGTGAAGGGTGAGCCGCCTGCCAGGGCGGGGTGCCCCTCTTTGTGACTTGGGCTGGCTGTGAGCACACCACCCTCCTGCCTCAACCTCCGCAGTCCTAGGCAGGAGCCGCACCTCAAGCAGTGAGACTGCAGGCCGAGGGTCCGGATCTTGCAGGGCAGGAGGAGAAGAGAGAACACCCGCGGGGTGCGGTCCAGCTCAGCCCGCCAGGCGTGAGCCCAGGAGGAGGCCCAGGGAAGAAGAGACCAGGCAAACGGTGCAGGCACCCAGCTCAGGGAAGCGCTCAGAGGGCTTTTCTCGGAGCACTCGTGCTCCCTTGTCTTCACAGCCCTCCCGCTGCTGCTGCAGGGGGACTCCAAACATCAAGGGGTTGACACCCGGACGTGATGGGGGTCTGGTCTCCTCCTGCTCTCTTCGCGGGGTTTCTTTCAATCAGGTGCCCGAAGACTGCAGTATCTCATGGGAGTCTTTGAGCTCTCCAGACGTGTCGCCCTTTTCATCCTGAAGTGCCAAGTGATTCACAGAAGCCTGCCAAAGTTCAGAAGCCCTCTGCGGTTCTCCACTGCCGCCCCTTCCAAAGCGCATTCTGCCGTCTGTCCACACGAGGGCAGCACGAGACCGCTCCAAAAGGCCTGGCCGCCCACTTTCCCACTGATGTGAAAGGGAACCCTGCAACTCGGGGCTCTCCTGATGGTTGACCTGTCATCGGCACAGCCCGGCTGCACCGGGGAGGCCTTCCTCGTCCTCATGAGGCTAGGACACTCACTGTCAATTTTGGGAAACTGGAGAGGAAACCAGGCCTGGCCGCCCCCCACCCCCCCACACACACAAACCCCTGCCCAGGGCCAGGCTCTGAGACAGCCCGGGCCAATCCGGATTTGGACCTGCTGGGTTCTACAGCTGCGGTCTGAAGGGGCATCCACCAGTCCCGGGAGCACGAGCCGCCCCCGCCCCGCGCACCCTGCTTCCTTGGTCCACCCTTGCCCACGCAGGACGTCACCTCCCTCGATGTTTGCGGTGCCCTGTTGGATCACAGGCCTCAGGGGTTCCAGGGGAGCACGCAGGCTCCCTCCTTCCATCGCCAGGTCCTGGGGAAATCGGCCTTTGGATGGGTCTCTGAAGGACAAGACAGGTCCCAGCTTCCACCGATTCCGAGAAAACATGGGCCGGGGCCCAGTGGCAGAGTCCCCTGCTGCCCGTGCCTGTGCCCTCTTGACCAACTCTGCCTTGGCTGCTCTGAAGAGGGACCGAGCCACGGACACACCCGAAGGCACCCTCTCTGCCAGGAATGGCTCTGGTTGCGGCCGCGAGGACGAGGCTCCTTGCAAGGATGGGGCACGTCCTCGCTGTCTGCTGTCACGCTCGGCGTCGCCCTGGTAGACTGCCTTGGCACCTAGGGGTGTGCTCACGTGGAGATTTGTGATGCTGAAGGGCGGCCAAAGCGCAGGGCTGCCTTTTCTTGCGGTCCCGGTGACAGGGGGACCCATGGCGACATCCAGCTTCTTGGTGGGATCACTGAGGAAGGGACGGACGTGCGGCATGTCCCATGGGGCAGAATGGGTCCCGGCATGGGGGGCACTGGGGTGTGGGTCCCTGGATTTGGAATCGGGGGCTGGCTGCGCCGCGGGCTGCCGCGCAGGCTCGCGGGACTTTCTCAGGCGTGGGGCGCTCAGCTGAGAGGCCACGGTGGCCTAGGACCATCGCGACCCCGGGAGGTGAGGCTGACCCGGCAGCAGAGGCCTGTTCAGGGTCCCAGGGAAGGCTGCCTCCGGGGCCCCAACCCTGGCGTTTCCACCCCGGCCCAAGGCCGCGGGGGACAGGGAGGGGAGCAGTCCCATTGGGGTGGCCCTGAGGGGCCTGGGAAGAAGGGCTGTGTGCATCTTGGCCCTTCAGGGACTTGGCAGGCTGTCCTGGAGCCTGGATCCGGGTTAGGGCTTCTTGCTGAGAACAGCCTTGGCCTAGCCTCCCCTGGGTTCTCCAGGCTCCAGGACTGGACCCTGGGCTGGCTTCTCTTGGCGTGCCCGGTTGGTCCACTGCTCGTGACAGGAGGCAGTGGGGCTCTCCCCTCTAGCCCGGGACCCGTGCTGGCTTCAGGAAAGAAGGTTCCAATAGTGAGGAAACGCTAGGGAGTTTTAAATGAGAGACAAGACTCTGAAAATCAGCTCCAGGACTCCTCCTCCCAGCTCCAGCCTAAAGCCACCGAATGTGGTAGCCGGGTTTAGTGAAGGAGAGAGAGAGAGAGAGAGAGAGAGAGAGCAAGCCAGGGAGTGTACTTTTATTTCTTGGGGTGGGGGAAAATCCCATGGAATGAAGATTCAGTGGGGAAGCATCCCAAGGTCAAGGGCAAGGATTGGGTCTTCAGGGCAGTGGCCAGACACGCCTCTGCACGGACAACCCTCGGACCTGGAGAAGGGTGGGGAAAGCTCGGACACAGCTGTGCCTAAGCGGCCTCTCACCCAGGCAGGGAGGTAACTCAAATGACATGTGAGGATGGCCTCCCCAACACCCCCTCCCAGGCCCCATGCTAGCCTCCTTTCAAGGAAGTGAAGGGTGAGCCGCCTGCCAGGGCGGTGCCCCTCTTTGTGACTTGGGCTGGCTGTGAGCACGCCACCCTCCTGCCTCAACCTCCGCAGTCCTAGGCAGGAGCCGCACCTCAAGCAGTGAGACTGCAGGCCGAGGGTCCGGATCTTGCAGGGCAGGAGGAGAAGAGAGAACACCCGCGGGGTGCGGTCCAGCTCAGCCCGCCAGGCGTGAGCCCAGGAGGAGGCCCAGGGAAGAAGAGACCAGGCAAACGGTGCAGGCACCCAGCTCAGGGAAGCGCTCAGAGGGCTTTTCTCGGAGCACTCGTGCTCCCTTGTCTTCACAGCCCTCCCGCTGCTGCTGCAGGGGGACTCCAAACATCAAGGGGTTGACACCCGGACGTGATGGGGGTCTGGTCTCCTCCTGCTCTCTTCGCGGGGTCTCTTTCAATCAGGTGCCCGAAGACTGCAGTATCTCATGGGAGTCTTTGAGCTCTCCAGACGTGTCGCCCTTTTCATCCTGAAGTGCCAAGTGATTCACAGAAGCCTGCCAAAGTTCAGAAGCCCTCTGTGGTTCTCCACTGCCGCCCCTTCCAAAGCGCATTCTGCCGTCTGTCCACACGAGGGCAGCACGAGACCGCTCCAAAAGGCCTGGCCGCCCACTTTCCCACTGATGTGAAAGGGAACCCTGCAACTCGGGGCTCTCCTGAGGGTTGACCTGTCATCGGCACAGCCCGGCTGCACCGGGGAGGCCTTCCTCGTCCTCATGAGGCTAGGACACTCACTGTCAATTTGGGGAAACTGGAGAGGAAACCAGGCCTGGCCGCCCCCCACCCCCCTCCCCCCCACACACACAAACCCCTGCCCAGGGCCAGGCTCTGAGACAGCCCGGGCCAATCCGGATTTGGACCTGCTGGGTTCTACAGCTGCGGTCTGAAGGGGCATCCACCAGTCCCGGGAGCACGAGCCGCCCCCGCCCCGCGCACCCTGCTTCCTTGGTCCACCCTTGCCCACGCAGGACGTCACCTCCCTCGATGTTTGCGGTGCCCTGTTGGATCACAGGCCTCAGGGGTTCCAGGGGAGCACGCAGGCTCCCTCCTTCCATCGCCAGGTCCTGGGGAAATCGGCCTTTGGATGGGTCTCTGAAGGACAAGACAGGTCCCAGCTTCCACCGATTCCGAGAAAACATGGGCCGGGGCCCAGTGGCAGAGTCCCCTGCTGCCCGTGCCTGTGCCCTCTTGACCAACTCTGCCTTGGCTGCTCTGAAGAGGGACCGAGCCACGGACACACCCGAAGGCACCCTCTCTGCCAGGAATGGCTCTGGTTGCGGCCGCGAGGACGAGGCTCCTTGCAAGGATGGGGCACGTCCTCGCTGTCTGCTGTCACGCTCGGCGTCGCCCTGGTAGACTGCCTTGGCACCTAGGGGTGTGCTCACGTGGAGATTTGTGATGCTGAAGGGCGGCCAAAGCGCAGGGCTGCCTTTTCTTGCGGTCCCGGTGACAGGGGGACCCATGGCGACATCCAGCTTCTTGGTGGGATCACTGAGGAACGGACGGACGTGCGGCATGTCCCATGGGGCAGAATGGGTCCCGGCATGGGGGGCACTGGGGTGTGGGTCCCTGGATTTGGAATCGGGGGCTGGCTGCGCCGCGGGCTGCCGCGCAGGCTCGCGGGACTTTCTCAGGCGTGGGGCGCTCAGCTGAGAGGCCACGGTGGCCTAGGACCATCGCGACCCCGGGAGGTGAGGCTGACCCGGCAGCAGAGGCCTGTTCAGGGTCCCAGGGAAGGCTGCCTCCGGGGCCCCAACCCTGGCGTTTCCACCCCGGCCCAAGGCCGCGGGGGACAGGGAGGGGAGCAGTCCCATTGGGGTGGCCCTGAGGGGCCTGGGAAGAAGGGCTGTGTGCATCTTGGCCCTTCAGGGACTTGGCAGGCTGTCCTGGAGCCTGGATCCGGGTTAGGGCTTCTTGCTGAGAACAGCCTTGGCCTAGCCTCCCCTGGGTTCTCCAGGCTCCAGGACTGGACCCTGGGCTGGCTTCTCTTGGCGTGCCCGGTTGGTCCACTGCTCGTGACAGGAGGCAGTGGGGCTCTCCCCTCTAGCCCGGGACCCGTGCTGGCTTCAGGAAAGAAGGTTCCAATAGTGAGGAAACGCTAGGGAGTTTTAAATGAGAGACAAGACTCTGAAAATCAGCTCCAGGACTCCTCCTCCCAGCTCCAGCCTAAAGCCACCGAATGTGGTAGCCGGGTTTAGTGAAGGAGAGAGAGAGAGAGAGAGAGAGAGAGAGAGAGAGAGAGAGAGCAAGCCAGGGAGTGTACTTTTATTTCTTGGGGTGGGGGAAAATCCCATGGAATGAAGATTCAGTGGGGAAGCATCCCAAGGTCAAGGGCAAGGATTGGGTCTTCAGGGCAGTGGCCAGACACGCCTCTGCACGGACAACCCTCGGACCTGGAGAAGGGTGGGGAAAGCTCGGACACAGCTGTGCCTAAGCGGCCTCTCACCCAGGCAGGGAGGTAACTCAAATGACATGTGAGGATGGCCTCCCCAACACCCCCTCCCAGGCCCCATGCTAGCCTCCTTTCAAGGAAGTGAAGGGTGAGCCGCCTGCCAGGGCGGGGTGCCCCTCTTTGTGACTTGGGCTGGCTGTGAGCACACCACCCTCCTGCCTCAACCTCCGCAGTCCTAGGCAGGAGCCGCACCTCAAGCAGTGAGACTGCAGGCCGAGGGTCCGGATCTTGCAGGGCAGGAGGAGAAGAGAGAACACCCGCGGGGTGCGGTCCAGCTCAGCCCGCCAGGCGTGAGCCCAGGAGGAGGCCCAGGGAAGAAGAGACCAGGCAAACGGTGCAGGCACCCAGCTCAGGGAAGCGCTCAGAGGGCTTTTCTCGGAGCACTCGTGCTCCCTTGTCTTCACAGCCCTCCCGCTGCTGCTGCAGGGGGACTCCAAACATCAAGGGGTTGACACCCGGACGTGATGGGGGTCTGGTCTCCTCCTGCTCTCTTCGCGGGGTTTCTTTCAATCAGGTGCCCGAAGACTGCAGTATCTCATGGGAGTCTTTGAGCTCTCCAGACGTGTCGCCCTTTTCATCCTGAAGTGCCAAGTGATTCACAGAAGCCTGCCAAAGTTCAGAAGCCCTCTGCGGTTCTCCACTGCCGCCCCTTCCAAAGCGCATTCTGCCGTCTGTCCACACGAGGGCAGCACGAGACCGCTCCAAAAGGCCTGGCCGCCCACTTTCCCACTGATGTGAAAGGGAACCCTGCAACTCGGGGCTCTCCTGATGGTTGACCTGTCATCGGCACAGCCCGGCTGCACCGGGGAGGCCTTCCTCGTCCTCATGAGGCTAGGACACTCACTGTCAATTTTGGGAAACTGGAGAGGAAACCAGGCCTGGCCGCCCCCCCCCCACACACACACAAACCCCTGCCCAGGGCCAGGCTCTGAGACAGCCCGGGCCAATCCGGATTTGGACCTGCTGGGTTCTACAGCTGCGGTCTGAAGGGGCATCCACCAGTCCCGGGAGCACGAGCCGCCCCCGCCCCGCGCACCCTGCTTCCTTGGTCCACCCTTGCCCACGCAGGACGTCACCTCCCTCGATGTTTGCGGTGCCCTGTTGGATCACAGGCCTCAGGGGTTCCAGGGGAGACGCAGGCTCCCTCCTTCCATCGCCAGGTCCTGGGGAAATCGGCCTTTGGATGGGTCTCTGAAGGACAAGACAGGTCCCAGCTTCCACCGATTCCGAGAAAACATGGGCCGGGGCCCAGTGGCAGAGTCCCCTGCTGCCCGTGCCTGTGCCCTCTTGACCAACTCTGCCTTGGCTGCTCTGAAGAGGGACCGAGCCACGGACACACCCGAAGGCACCCTCTCTGCCAGGAATGGCTCTGGTTGCGGCCGCGAGGACGAGGCTCCTTGCAAGGATGGGGCACGTCCTCGCTGTCTGCTGTCACGCTCGGCGTCGCCCTGGTAGACTGCCTTGGCACCTAGGGGTGTGCTCACGTGGAGATTTGTGATGCTGAAGGGCGGCCAAAGCGCAGGGCTGCCTTTTCTTGCGGTCCCGGTGACAGGGGGACCCATGGCGACATCCAGCTTCTTGGTGGGATCACTGAGGAACGGACGGACGTGCGGCATGTCCCATGGGGCAGAATGGGTCCCGGCATGGGGGGCACTGGGGTGTGGGTCCCTGGATTTGGAATCGGGGGCTGGCTGCGCCGCGGGCTGCCGCGCAGGCTCGCGGGACTTTCTCAGGCGTGGGGCGCTCAGCTGAGAGGCCACGGTGGCCTAGGACCATCGCGACCCCGGGAGGTGAGGCTGACCCGGCAGCAGAGGCCTGTTCAGGGTCCCAGGGAAGGCTGCCTCCGGGGCCCCAACCCTGGCGTTTCCACCCCGGCCCAAGGCCGCGGGGGACAGGGAGGGGAGCAGTCCCATTGGGGTGGCCCTGAGGGGCCTGGGAAGAAGGGCTGTGTGCATCTTGGCCCTTCAGGGACTTGGCAGGCTGTCCTGGAGCCTGGATCCGGGTTAGGGCTTCTTGCTGAGAACAGCCTTGGCCTAGCCTCCCCTGGGTTCTCCAGGCTCCAGGACTGGACCCTGGGCTGGCTTCTCTTGGCGTGCCCGGTTGGTCCACTGCTCGTGACAGGAGGCAGTGGGGCTCTCCCCTCTAGCCCGGGACCCGTGCTGGCTTCAGGAAAGAAGGTTCCAATAGTGAGGAAACGCTAGGGAGTTTTAAATGAGAGACAAGACTCTGAAAATCAGCTCCAGGACTCCTCCTCCCAGCTCCAGCCTAAAGCCACCGAATGTGGTAGCCGGGTTTAGTGAAGAGAGAGAGAGAGAGAGAGAGAGAGAGAGAGAGAGAGAGAGCAAGCCAGGGAGTGTACTTTTATTTCTTGGGGTGGGGGAAAATCCCATGGAATGAAGATTCAGTGGGGAAGCATCCCAAGGTCAAGGGCAAGGATTGGGTCTTCAGGGCAGTGGCCAGACACGCCTCTGCACGGACAACCCTCGGACCTGGAGAAGGGTGGGGAAAGCTCGGACACAGCTGTGCCTAAGCGGCCTCTCACCCAGGCAGGGAGGTAACTCAAATGACATGTGAGGATGGCCTCCCCAACACCCCCTCCCAGGCCCCATGCTAGCCTCCTTTCAAGGAAGTGAAGGGTGAGCCGCCTGCCAGGGCGGGGTGCCCCTCTTTGTGACTTGGGCTGGCTGTGAGCACACCACCCTCCTGCCTCAACCTCCGCAGTCCTAGGCAGGAGCCGCACCTCAAGCAGTGAGACTGCAGGCCGAGGGTCCGGATCTTGCAGGGCAGGAGGAGAAGAGAGAACACCCGCGGGGTGCGGTCCAGCTCAGCCCGCCAGGCGTGAGCCCAGGAGGAGGCCCAGGGAAGAAGAGACCAGGCAAACGGTGCAGGCACCCAGCTCAGGGAAGCGCTCAGAGGGCTTTTCTCGGAGCACTCGTGCTCCCTTGTCTTCACAGCCCTCCCGCTGCTGCTGCAGGGGGACTCCAAACATCAAGGGGTTGACACCCGGACGTGATGGGGGTCTGGTCTCCTCCTGCTCTCTTCGCGGGGTTTCTTTCAATCAGGTGCCCGAAGACTGCAGTATCTCATGGGAGTCTTTGAGCTCTCCAGACGTGTCGCCCTTTTCATCCTGAAGTGCCAAGTGATTCACAGAAGCCTGCCAAAGTTCAGAAGCCCTCTGCGGTTCTCCACTGCCGCCCCTTCCAAAGCGCATTCTGCCGTCTGTCCACACGAGGGCAGCACGAGACCGCTCCAAAAGGCCTGGCCGCCCACTTTCCCACTGATGTGAAAGGGAACCCTGCAACTCGGGGCTCTCCTGATGGTTGACCTGTCATCGGCACAGCCCGGCTGCACCGGGGAGGCCTTCCTCGTCCTCATGAGGCTAGGACACTCACTGTCAATTTTGGGAAACTGGAGAGGAAACCAGGCCTGGCCGCCCCCCCCCCACACACACACAAACCCCTGCCCAGGGCCAGGCTCTGAGACAGCCCGGGCCAATCCGGATTTGGACCTGCTGGGTTCTACAGCTGCGGTCTGAAGGGGCATCCACCAGTCCCGGGAGCACGAGCCGCCCCCGCCCCGCGCACCCTGCTTCCTTGGTCCACCCTTGCCCACGCAGGACGTCACCTCCCTCGATGTTTGCGGTGCCCTGTTGGATCACAGGCCTCAGGGGTTCCAGGGGAGCACGCAGGCTCCCTCCTTCCATCGCCAGGTCCTGGGGAAATCGGCCTTTGGATGGGTCTCTGAAGGACAAGACAGGTCCCAGCTTCCACCGATTCCGAGAAAACATGGGCCGGGGCCCAGTGGCAGAGTCCCCTGCTGCCCGTGCCTGTGCCCTCTTGACCAACTCTGCCTTGGCTGCTCTGAAGAGGGACCGAGCCACGGACACACCCGAAGGCACCCTCTCTGCCAGGAATGGCTCTGGTTGCGGCCGCGAGGACGAGGCTCCTTGCAAGGATGGGGCACGTCCTCGCTGTCTGCTGTCACGCTCGGCGTCGCCCTGGTAGACTGCCTTGGCACCTAGGGGTGTGCTCACGTGGAGATTTGTGATGCTGAAGGGCGGCCAAAGCGCAGGGCTGCCTTTTCTTGCGGTCCCGGTGACAGGGGGACCCATGGCGACATCCAGCTTCTTGGTGGGATCACTGAGGAACGGACGGACGTGCGGCATGTCCCATGGGGCAGAATGGGTCCCGGCATGGGGGGCACTGGGGTGTGGGTCCCTGGATTTGGAATCGGGGGCTGGCTGCGCCGCGGGCTGCCGCGCAGGCTCGCGGGACTTTCTCAGGCGTGGGGCGCTCAGCTGAGAGGCCACGGTGGCCTAGGACCATCGCGACCCCGGGAGGTGAGGCTGACCCGGCAGCAGAGGCCTGTTCAGGGTCCCAGGGAAGGCTGCCTCCGGGGCCCCAACCCTGGCGTTTCCACCCCGGCCCAAGGCCGCGGGGGACAGGGAGGGGAGCAGTCCCATTGGGGTGGCCCTGAGGGGCCTGGGAAGAAGGGCTGTGTGCATCTTGGCCCTTCAGGGACTTGGCAGGCTGTCCTGGAGCCTGGATCCGGGTTAGGGCTTCTTGCTGAGAACAGCCTTGGCCTAGCCTCCCCTGGGTTCTCCAGGCTCCAGGACTGGACCCTGGGCTGGCTTCTCTTGGCGTGCCCGGTTGGTCCACTGCTCGTGACAGGAGGCAGTGGGGCTCTCCCCTCTAGCCCGGGACCCGTGCTGGCTTCAGGAAAGAAGGTTCCAATAGTGAGGAAACGCTAGGGAGTTTTAAATGAGAGACAAGACTCTGAAAATCAGCTCCAGGACTCCTCCTCCCAGCTCCAGCCTAAAGCCACCGAATGTGGTAGCCGGGTTTAGTGAAGGAGAGAGAGAGAGAGAGAGAGAGAGAGAGAGAGAGAGAGAGAGCAAGCCAGGGAGTGTACTTTTATTTCTTGGGGTGGGGGAAAATCCCATGGAATGAAGATTCAGTGGGGAAGCATCCCAAGGTCAAGGGCAAGGATTGGGTCTTCAGGGCAGTGGCCAGACACGCCTCTGCACGGACAACCCTCGGACCTGGAGAAGGGTGGGGAAAGCTCGGACACAGCTGTGCCTAAGCGGCCTCTCACCCAGGCAGGGAGGTAACTCAAATGACATGTGAGGATGGCCTCCCCAACACCCCCTCCCAGGCCCCATGCTAGCCTCCTTTCAAGGAAGTGAAGGGTGAGCCGCCTGCCAGGGCGGTGCCCCTCTTTGTGACTTGGGCTGGCTGTGAGCACGCCACCCTCCTGCCTCAACCTCCGCAGTCCTAGGCAGGAGCCGCACCTCAAGCAGTGAGACTGCAGGCCGAGGGTCCGGATCTTGCAGGGCAGGAGGAGAAGAGAGAACACCCGCGGGGTGCGGTCCAGCTCAGCCCGCCAGGCGTGAGCCCAGGAGGAGGCCCAGGGAAGAAGAGACCAGGCAAACGGTGCAGGCACCCAGCTCAGGGAAGCGCTCAGAGGGCTTTTCTCGGAGCACTCGTGCTCCCTTGTCTTCACAGCCCTCCCGCTGCTGCTGCAGGGGGACTCCAAACATCAAGGGGTTGACACCCGGACGTGATGGGGGTCTGGTCTCCTCCTGCTCTCTTCGCGGGGTTTCTTTCAATCAGGTGCCCGAAGACTGCAGTATCTCATGGGAGTCTTTGAGCTCTCCAGACGTGTCGCCCTTTTCATCCTGAAGTGCCAAGTGATTCACAGAAGCCTGCCAAAGTTCAGAAGCCCTCTGCGGTTCTCCACTGCCGCCCCTTCCAAAGCGCATTCTGCCGTCTGTCCACACGAGGGCAGCACGAGACCGCTCCAAAAGGCCTGGCCGCCCACTTTCCCACTGATGTGAAAGGGAACCCTGCAACTCGGGGCTCTCCTGATGGTTGACCTGTCATCGGCACAGCCCGGCTGCACCGGGGAGGCCTTCCTCGTCCTCATGAGGCTAGGACACTCACTGTCAATTTTGGGAAACTGGAGAGGAAACCAGGCCTGGCCGCCCCCCCCCCCCACACACACACAAACCCCTGCCCAGGGCCAGGCTCTGAGACAGCCCGGGCCAATCCGGATTTGGACCTGCTGGGTTCTACAGCTGCGGTCTGAAGGGGCATCCACCAGTCCCGGGAGCACGAGCCGCCCCCGCCCCGCGCACCCTGCTTCCTTGGTCCACCCTTGCCCACGCAGGACGTCACCTCCCTCGATGTTTGCGGTGCCCTGTTGGATCACAGGCCTCAGGGGTTCCAGGGGAGCACGCAGGCTCCCTCCTTCCATCGCCAGGTCCTGGGGAAATCGGCCTTTGGATGGGTCTCTGAAGGACAAGACAGGTCCCAGCTTCCACCGATTCCGAGAAAACATGGGCCGGGGCCCAGTGGCAGAGTCCCCTGCTGCCCGTGCCTGTGCCCTCTTGACCAACTCTGCCTTGGCTGCTCTGAAGAGGGACCGAGCCACGGACACACCCGAAGGCACCCTCTCTGCCAGGAATGGCTCTGGTTGCGGCCGCGAGGACGAGGCTCCTTGCAAGGATGGGGCACGTCCTCGCTGTCTGCTGTCACGCTCGGCGTCGCCCTGGTAGACTGCCTTGGCACCTAGGGGTGTGCTCACGTGGAGATTTGTGATGCTGAAGGGCGGCCAAAGCGCAGGGCTGCCTTTTCTTGCGGTCCCGGTGACAGGGGGACCCATGGCGACATCCAGCTTCTTGGTGGGATCACTGAGGAACGGACGGACGTGCGGCATGTCCCATGGGGCAGAATGGGTCCCGGCATGGGGGGCACTGGGGTGTGGGTCCCTGGATTTGGAATCGGGGGCTGGCTGCGCCGCGGGCTGCCGCGCAGGCTCGCGGGACTTTCTCAGGCGTGGGGCGCTCAGCTGAGAGGCCACGGTGGCCTAGGACCATCGCGACCCCGGGAGGTGAGGCTGACCCGGCAGCAGAGGCCTGTTCAGGGTCCCAGGGAAGGCTGCCTCCGGGGCCCCAACCCTGGCGTTTCCACCCCGGCCCAAGGCCGCGGGGGACAGGGAGGGGAGCAGTCCCATTGGGGTGGCCCTGAGGGGCCTGGGAAGAAGGGCTGTGTGCATCTTGGCCCTTCAGGGACTTGGCAGGCTGTCCTGGAGCCTGGATCCGGGTTAGGGCTTCTTGCTGAGAACAGCCTTGGCCTAGCCTCCCCTGGGTTCTCCAGGCTCCAGGACTGGACCCTGGGCTGGCTTCTCTTGGCGTGCCCGGTTGGTCCACTGCTCGTGACAGGAGGCAGTGGGGCTCTCCCCTCTAGCCCGGGACCCGTGCTGGCTTCAGGAAAGAAGGTTCCAATAGTGAGGAAACGCTAGGGAGTTTTAAATGAGAGACAAGACTCTGAAAATCAGCTCCAGGACTCCTCCTCCCAGCTCCAGCCTAAAGCCACCGAATGTGGTAGCCGGGTTTAGTGAAGGAGAGAGAGAGAGAGAGAGAGAGAGAGAGAGAGAGAGAGAGAGCAAGCCAGGGAGTGTACTTTTATTTCTTGGGGTGGGGGAAAATCCCATGGAATGAAGATTCAGTGGGGAAGCATCCCAAGGTCAAGGGCAAGGATTGGGTCTTCAGGGCAGTGGCCAGACACGCCTCTGCACGGACAACCCTCGGACCTGGAGAAGGGTGGGGAAAGCTCGGACACAGCTGTGCCTAAGCGGCCTCTCACCCAGGCAGGGAGGTAACTCAAATGACATGTGAGGATGGCCTCCCCAACACCCCCTCCCAGGCCCCATGCTAGCCTCCTTTCAAGGAAGTGAAGGGTGAGCCGCCTGCCAGGGCGGTGCCCCTCTTTGTGACTTGGGCTGGCTGTGAGCACACCACCCTCCTGCCTCAACCTCCGCAGTCCTAGGCAGGAGCCGCACCTCAAGCAGTGAGACTGCAGGCCGAGGGTCCGGATCTTGCAGGGCAGGAGGAGAAGAGAGAACACCCGCGGGGTGCGGTCCAGCTCAGCCCGCCAGGCGTGAGCCCAGGAGGAGGCCCAGGGAAGAAGAGACCAGGCAAACGGTGCAGGCACCCAGCTCAGGGAAGCGCTCAGAGGGCTTTTCTCGGAGCACTCGTGCTCCCTTGTCTTCACAGCCCTCCCGCTGCTGCTGCAGGGGGACTCCAAACATCAAGGGGTTGACACCCGGACGTGATGGGGGTCTGGTCTCCTCCTGCTCTCTTCGCGGGGTCTCTTTCAATCAGGTGCCCGAAGACTGCAGTATCTCATGGGAGTCTTTGAGCTCTCCAGACGTGTCGCCCTTTTCATCCTGAAGTGCCAAGTGATTCACAGAAGCCTGCCAAAGTTCAGAAGCCCTCTGTGGTTCTCCACTGCCGCCCCTTCCAAAGCGCATTCTGCCGTCTGTCCACACGAGGGCAGCACGAGACCGCTCCAAAAGGCCTGGCCGCCCACTTTCCCACTGATGTGAAAGGGAACCCTGCAACTCGGGGCTCTCCTGAGGGTTGACCTGTCATCGGCACAGCCCGGCTGCACCGGGGAGGCCTTCCTCGTCCTCATGAGGCTAGGACACTCACTGTCAATTTGGGGAAACTGGAGAGGAAACCAGGCCTGGCCGCCCCCCACCCCCACACAAACCCCTGCCCAGGGCCAGGCTCTGAGACAGCCCGGGCCAATCCGGATTTGGACCTGCTGGGTTCTACAGCTGCGGTCTGAAGGGGCATCCACCAGTCCCGGGAGCACGAGCCGCCCCCGCCCCGCGCACCCTGCTTCCTTGGTCCACCCTTGCCCACGCAGGACGTCACCTCCCTCGATGTTTGCGGTGCCCTGTTGGATCACAGGCCTCAGGGGTTCCAGGGGAGCACGCAGGCTCCCTCCTTCCATCGCCAGGTCCTGGGGAAATCGGCCTTTGGATGGGTCTCTGAAGGACAAGACAGGTCCCAGCTTCC
This sequence comes from Spermophilus citellus, assembly GCF_964194105.1. Classification (NCBI taxonomy): domain Eukaryota; kingdom Metazoa; phylum Chordata; class Mammalia; order Rodentia; family Sciuridae; genus Spermophilus; species Spermophilus citellus. The sequence goes on from NC_138190.1 coordinate 5,173,137, forward strand.
ACCGATTCCGAGAAAACATGGGCCGGGGCCCAGTGGCAGAGTCCCCTGCTGCCCGTGCCTGTGCCCTCTTGACCAACTCTGCCTTGGCTGCTCTGAAGAGGGACCGAGCCACGGACACACCCGAAGGCACCCTCTCTGCCAGGAATGGCTCTGGTTGCGGCCGCGAGGACGAGGCTCCTTGCAAGGATGGGGCACGTCCTCGCTGTCTGCTGTCACGCTCGGCGTCGCCCTGGTAGACTGCCTTGGCACCTAGGGGTGTGCTCACGTGGAGATTTGTGATGCTGAAGGGCGGCCAAAGCGCAGGGCTGCCTTTTCTTGCGGTCCCGGTGACAGGGGGACCCATGGCGACATCCAGCTTCTTGGTGGGATCACTGAGGAACGGACGGACGTGCGGCATGTCCCATGGGGCAGAATGGGTCCCGGCATGGGGGGCACTGGGGTGTGGGTCCCTGGATTTGGAATCGGGGGCTGGCTGCGCCGCGGGCTGCCGCGCAGGCTCGCGGGACTTTCTCAGGCGTGGGGCGCTCAGCTGAGAGGCCACGGTGGCCTAGGACCATCGCGACCCCGGGAGGTGAGGCTGACCCGGCAGCAGAGGCCTGTTCAGGGTCCCAGGGAAGGCTGCCTCCGGGGCCCCAACCCTGGCGTTTCCACCCCGGCCCAAGGCCGCGGGGGACAGGGAGGGGAGCAGTCCCATTGGGGTGGCCCTGAGGGGCCTGGGAAGAAGGGCTGTGTGCATCTTGGCCCTTCAGGGACTTGGCAGGCTGTCCTGGAGCCTGGATCCGGGTTAGGGCTTCTTGCTGAGAACAGCCTTGGCCTAGCCTCCCCTGGGTTCTCCAGGCTCCAGGACTGGACCCTGGGCTGGCTTCTCTTGGCGTGCCCGGTTGGTCCACTGCTCGTGACAGGAGGCAGTGGGGCTCTCCCCTCTAGCCCGGGACCCGTGCTGGCTTCAGGAAAGAAGGTTCCAATAGTGAGGAAACGCTAGGGAGTTTTAAATGAGAGACAAGACTCTGAAAATCAGCTCCAGGACTCCTCCTCCCAGCTCCAGCCTAAAGCCACCGAATGTGGTAGCCGGGTTTAGTGAAGGAGAGAGAGAGAGAGAGAGAGAGAGAGAGAGAGAGAGAGAGAGCAAGCCAGGGAGTGTACTTTTATTTCTTGGGGTGGGGGAAAATCCCATGGAATGAAGATTCAGTGGGGAAGCATCCCAAGGTCAAGGGCAAGGATTGGGTCTTCAGGGCAGTGGCCAGACACGCCTCTGCACGGACAACCCTCGGACCTGGAGAAGGGTGGGGAAAGCTCGGACACAGCTGTGCCTAAGCGGCCTCTCACCCAGGCAGGGAGGTAACTCAAATGACATGTGAGGATGGCCTCCCCAACACCCCCTCCCAGGCCCCATGCTAGCCTCCTTTCAAGGAAGTGAAGGGTGAGCCGCCTGCCAGGGCGGTGCCCCTCTTTGTGACTTGGGCTGGCTGTGAGCACGCCACCCTCCTGCCTCAACCTCCGCAGTCCTAGGCAGGAGCCGCACCTCAAGCAGTGAGACTGCAGGCCGAGGGTCCGGATCTTGCAGGGCAGGAGGAGAAGAGAGAACACCCGCGGGGTGCGGTCCAGCTCAGCCCGCCAGGCGTGAGCCCAGGAGGAGGCCCAGGGAAGAAGAGACCAGGCAAACGGTGCAGGCACCCAGCTCAGGGAAGCGCTCAGAGGGCTTTTCTCGGAGCACTCGTGCTCCCTTGTCTTCACAGCCCTCCCGCTGCTGCTGCAGGGGGACTCCAAACATCAAGGGGTTGACACCCGGACGTGATGGGGGTCTGGTCTCCTCCTGCTCTCTTCGCGGGGTTTCTTTCAATCAGGTGCCCGAAGACTGCAGTATCTCATGGGAGTCTTTGAGCTCTCCAGACGTGTCGCCCTTTTCATCCTGAAGTGCCAAGTGATTCACAGAAGCCTGCCAAAGTTCAGAAGCCCTCTGTGGTTCTCCACTGCCGCCCCTTCCAAAGCGCATTCTGCCGTCTGTCCACACGAGGGCAGCACGAGACCGCTCCAAAAGGCCTGGCCGCCCACTTTCCCACTGATGTGAAAGGGAACCCTGCAACTCGGGGCTCTCCTGATGGTTGACCTGTCATCGGCACAGCCCGGCTGCACCGGGGAGGCCTTCCTCGTCCTCATGAGGCTAGGACACTCACTGTCAATTTTGGGAAACTGGAGAGGAAACCAGGCCTGGCCGCCCCCCCCCCCCACACACACACAAACCCCTGCCCAGGGCCAGGCTCTGAGACAGCCCGGGCCAATCCGGATTTGGACCTGCTGGGTTCTACAGCTGCGGTCTGAAGGGGCATCCACCAGTCCCGGGAGCACGAGCCGCCCCCGCCCCGCGCACCCTGCTTCCTTGGTCCACCCTTGCCCACGCAGGACGTCACCTCCCTCGATGTTTGCGGTGCCCTGTTGGATCACAGGCCTCAGGGGTTCCAGGGGAGCACGCAGGCTCCCTCCTTCCATCGCCAGGTCCTGGGGAAATCGGCCTTTGGATGGGTCTCTGAAGGACAAGACAGGTCCCAGCTTCCACCGATTCCGAGAAAACATGGGCCGGGGCCCAGTGGCAGAGTCCCCTGCTGCCCGTGCCTGTGCCCTCTTGACCAACTCTGCCTTGGCTGCTCTGAAGAGGGACCGAGCCACGGACACACCCGAAGGCACCCTCTCTGCCAGGAATGGCTCTGGTTGCGGCCGCGAGGACGAGGCTCCTTGCAAGGATGGGGCACGTCCTCGCTGTCTGCTGTCACGCTCGGCGTCGCCCTGGTAGACTGCCTTGGCACCTAGGGGTGTGCTCACGTGGAGATTTGTGATGCTGAAGGGCGGCCAAAGCGCAGGGCTGCCTTTTCTTGCGGTCCCGGTGACAGGGGGACCCATGGCGACATCCAGCTTCTTGGTGGGATCACTGAGGAACGGACGGACGTGCGGCATGTCCCATGGGGCAGAATGGGTCCCGGCATGGGGGGCACTGGGGTGTGGGTCCCTGGATTTGGAATCGGGGGCTGGCTGCGCCGCGGGCTGCCGCGCAGGCTCGCGGGACTTTCTCAGGCGTGGGGCGCTCAGCTGAGAGGCCACGGTGGCCTAGGACCATCGCGACCCCGGGAGGTGAGGCTGACCCGGCAGCAGAGGCCTGTTCAGGGTCCCAGGGAAGGCTGCCTCCGGGGCCCCAACCCTGGCGTTTCCATCCCGGCCCAAGGCCGCGGGGGACAGGGAGGGGAGCAGTCCCATTGGGGTGGCCCTGAGGGGCCTGGGAAGAAGGGCTGTGTGCATCTTGGCCCTTCAGGGACTTGGCAGGCTGTCCTGGAGCCTGGATCCGGGTTAGGGCTTCTTGCTGAGAACAGCCTTGGCCTAGCCTCCCCTGGGTTCTCCAGGCTCCAGGACTGGACCCTGGGCTGGCTTCTCTTGGCGTGCCCGGTTGGTCCACTGCTCGTGACAGGAGGCAGTGGGGCTCTCCCCTCTAGCCCGGGACCCGTGCTGGCTTCAGGAAAGAAGGTTCCAATAGTGAGGAAACGCTAGGGAGTTTTAAATGAGAGACAAGACTCTGAAAATCAGCTCCAGGACTCCTCCTCCCAGCTCCAGCCTAAAGCCACCGAATGTGGTAGCCGGGTTTAGTGAAGGAGAGAGAGAGAGAGAGAGAGAGAGAGAGCAAGCCAGGGAGTGTACTTTTATTTCTTGGGGTGGGGGAAAATCCCATGGAATGAAGATTCAGTGGGGAAGCATCCCAAGGTCAAGGGCAAGGATTGGGTCTTCAGGGCAGTGGCCAGACACGCCTCTGCACGGACAACCCTCGGACCTGGAGAAGGGTGGGGAAAGCTCGGACACAGCTGTGCCTAAGCGGCCTCTCACCCAGGCAGGGAGGTAACTCAAATGACATGTGAGGATGGCCTCCCCAACACCCCCTCCCAGGCCCCATGCTAGCCTCCTTTCAAGGAAGTGAAGGGTGAGCCGCCTGCCAGGGCGGTGCCCCTCTTTGTGACTTGGGCTGGCTGTGAGCACGCCACCCTCCTGCCTCAACCTCCGCAGTCCTAGGCAGGAGCCGCACCTCAAGCAGTGAGACTGCAGGCCGAGGGTCCGGATCTTGCAGGGCAGGAGGAGAAGAGAGAACACCCGCGGGGTGCGGTCCAGCTCAGCCCGCCAGGCGTGAGCCCAGGAGGAGGCCCAGGGAAGAAGAGACCAGGCAAACGGTGCAGGCACCCAGCTCAGGGAAGCGCTCAGAGGGCTTTTCTCGGAGCACTCGTGCTCCCTTGTCTTCACAGCCCTCCCGCTGCTGCTGCAGGGGGACTCCAAACATCAAGGGGTTGACACCCGGACGTGATGGGGGTCTGGTCTCCTCCTGCTCTCTTCGCGGGGTCTCTTTCAATCAGGTGCCCGAAGACTGCAGTATCTCATGGGAGTCTTTGAGCTCTCCAGACGTGTCGCCCTTTTCATCCTGAAGTGCCAAGTGATTCACAGAAGCCTGCCAAAGTTCAGAAGCCCTCTGTGGTTCTCCACTGCTGCCCCTTCCAAAGCGCATTCTGCCGTCTGTCCACACGAGGGCAGCACGAGACCGCTCCAAAAGGCCTGGCCGCCCACTTTCCCACTGATGTGAAAGGGAACCCTGCAACTCGGGGCTCTCCTGAGGGTTGACCTGTCATCAGCACAGCCCGGCTGCACCGGGGAGGCCTTCCTCGTCCTCATGAGGCTAGGACACTCACTGTCAATTTTGGGAAACTGGAGAGGAAACCAGGCCTGGCCGCCCCCCACCCCCATACAAACCCCTGCCCAGGGCCAGGCTCTGAGACAGCCCGGGCCAATCCGGATTTGGACCTGCTGGGTTCTACAGCTGCGGTCTGAAGGGGCATCCACCAGTCCCGGGAGCACGAGCCGCCCCCGCCCCGCGCACCCTGCTTCCTTGGTCCACCCTTGCCCACGCAGGACGTCACCTCCCTCGATGTTTGCGGTGCCCTGTTGGATCACAGGCCTCAGGGGTTCCAGGGGAGCACGCAGGCTCCCTCCTTCCATCGCCAGGTCCTGGGGAAATCGGCCTTTGGATGGGTCTCTGAAGGACAAGACAGGTCCCAGCTTCCGCCGATTCCGAGAAAACATGGGCCGGGGCCCAGTGGCAGAGTCCCCTGCTGCCCGTGCCTGTGCCCTCTTGACCAACTCTGCCTTGGCTGCTCTGAAGAGGGACCGAGCCACGGACACACCCGAAGGCACCCTCTCTGCCAGGAATGGCTCTGGTTGCGGCCGCGAGGACGAGGCTCCTTGCAAGGATGGGGCACGTCCTCGCTGTCTGCTGTCACGCTCGGCGTCGCCCTGGTAGACTGCCTTGGCACCTAGGGGTGTGCTCACGTGGAGATTTGTGATGCTGAAGGGCGGCCAAAGCGCAGGGCTGCCTTTTCTTGCGGTCCCGGTGACAGGGGGACCCATGGCGACATCCAGCTTCTTGGTGGGATCACTGAGGAACGGACGGACGTGCGGCATGTCCCATGGGGCAGAATGGGTCCCGGCATGGGGGGCACTGGGGTGTGGGTCCCTGGATTTGGAATCGGGGGCTGGCTGCGCCGCGGGCTGCCGCGCAGGCTCGCGGGACTTTCTCAGGCGTGGGGCGCTCAGCTGAGAGGCCACGGTGGCCTAGGACCATCGCGACCCCGGGAGGTGAGGCTGACCCGGCAGCAGAGGCCTGTTCAGGGTCCCAGGGAAGGCTGCCTCCGGGGCCCCAACCCTGGCGTTTCCACCCCGGCCCAAGGCCGCGGGGGACAGGGAGGGGAGCAGTCCCATTGGGGTGGCCCTGAGGGGCCTGGGAAGAAGGGCTGTGTGCATCTTGGCCCTTCAGGGACTTGGCAGGCTGTCCTGGAGCCTGGATCCGGGTTAGGGCTTCTTGCTGAGAACAGCCTTGGCCTAGCCTCCCCTGGGTTCTCCAGGCTCCAGGACTGGACCCTGGGCTGGCTTCTCTTGGCGTGCCCGGTTGGTCCACTGCTCGTGACAGGAGGCAGTGGGGCTCTCCCCTCTAGCCCGGGACCCGTGCTGGCTTCAGGAAAGAAGGTTCCAATAGTGAGGAAACGCTAGGGAGTTTTAAATGAGAGACAAGACTCTGAAAATCAGCTCCAGGACTCCTCCTCCCAGCTCCAGCCTAAAGCCACCGAATGTGGTAGCCGGGTTTAGTGAAGGAGAGAGAGAGAGAGAGAGAGAGAGAGAGAGAGAGAGAGAGAGAGCAAGCCAGGGAGTGTACTTTTATTTCTTGGGGTGGGGGAAAATCCCATGGAATGAAGATTCAGTGGGGAAGCATCCCAAGGTCAAGGGCAAGGATTGGGTCTTCAGGGCAGTGGCCAGACACGCCTCTGCACGGACAACCCTCGGACCTGGAGAAGGGTGGGGAAAGCTCGGACACAGCTGTGCCTAAGCGGCCTCTCACCCAGGCAGGGAGGTAACTCAAATGACATGTGAGGATGGCCTCCCCAACACCCCCTCCCAGGCCCCATGCTAGCCTCCTTTCAAGGAAGTGAAGGGTGAGCCGCCTGCCAGGGCGGTGCCCCTCTTTGTGACTTGGGCTGGCTGTGAGCACGCCACCCTCCTGCCTCAACCTCCGCAGTCCTAGGCAGGAGCCGCACCTCAAGCAGTGAGACTGCAGGCCGAGGGTCCGGATCTTGCAGGGCAGGAGGAGAAGAGAGAACACCCGCGGGGTGCGGTCCAGCTCAGCCCGCCAGGCGTGAGCCCAGGAGGAGGCCCAGGGAAGAAGAGACCAGGCAAACGGTGCAGGCACCCAGCTCAGGGAAGCGCTCAGAGGGCTTTTCTCGGAGCACTCGTGCTCCCTTGTCTTCACAGCCCTCCCGCTGCTGCTGCAGGGGGACTCCAAACATCAAGGGGTTGACACCCGGACGTGATGGGGGTCTGGTCTCCTCCTGCTCTCTTCGCGGGGTTTCTTTCAATCAGGTGCCCGAAGACTGCAGTATCTCATGGGAGTCTTTGAGCTCTCCAGACGTGTCGCCCTTTTCATCCTGAAGTGCCAAGTGATTCACAGAAGCCTGCCAAAGTTCAGAAGCCCTCTGCGGTTCTCCACTGCCGCCCCTTCCAAAGCGCATTCTGCCGTCTGTCCACACGAGGGCAGCACGAGACCGCTCCAAAAGGCCTGGCCGCCCACTTTCCCACTGATGTGAAAGGGAACCCTGCAACTCGGGGCTCTCCTGAGGGTTGACCTGTCATCAGCACAGCCCGGCTGCACCGGGGAGGCCTTCCTCGTCCTCATGAGGCTAGGACACTCACTGTCAATTTGGGGAAACTGGAGAGGAAACCAGGCCTGGCCGCCCCCCACCCCCACACAAACCCCTGCCCAGGGCCAGGCTCTGAGACAGCCCGGGCCAATCCGGATTTGGACCTGCTGGGTTCTACAGCTGCGGTCTGAAGGGGCATCCACCAGTCCCGGGAGCACGAGCCGCCCCCGCCCCGCGCACCCTGCTTCCTTGGTCCACCCTTGCCCACGCAGGACGTCACCTCCCTCGATGTTTGCGGTGCCCTGTTGGATCACAGGCCTCAGGGGTTCCAGGGGAGCACGCAGGCTCCCTCCTTCCATCGCCAGGTCCTGGGGAAATCGGCCTTTGGATGGGTCTCTGAAGGACAAGACAGGTCCCAGCTTCCACCGATTCCGAGAAAACATGGGCCGGGGCCCAGTGGCAGAGTCCCCTGCTGCCCGTGCCTGTGCCCTCTTGACCAACTCTGCCTTGGCTGCTCTGAAGAGGGACCGAGCCACGGACACACCCGAAGGCACCCTCTCTGCCAGGAATGGCTCTGGTTGCGGCCGCGAGGACGAGGCTCCTTGCAAGGATGGGGCACGTCCTCGCTGTCTGCTGTCACGCTCGGCGTCGCCCTGGTAGACTGCCTTGGCACCTAGGGGTGTGCTCACGTGGAGATTTGTGATGCTGAAGGGCGGCCAAAGCGCAGGGCTGCCTTTTCTTGCGGTCCCGGTGACAGGGGGACCCATGGCGACATCCAGCTTCTTGGTGGGATCACTGAGGAAGGGACGGACGTGCGGCATGTCCCATGGGGCAGAATGGGTCCCGGCATGGGGGGCACTGGGGTGTGGGTCCCTGGATTTGGAATCGGGGGCTGGCTGCGCCGCGGGCTGCCGCGCAGGCTCGCGGGACTTTCTCAGGCGTGGGGCGCTCAGCTGAGAGGCCACGGTGGCCTAGGACCATCGCGACCCCGGGAGGTGAGGCTGACCCGGCAGCAGAGGCCTGTTCAGGGTCCCAGGGAAGGCTGCCTCCGGGGCCCCAACCCTGGCGTTTCCACCCCGGCCCAAGGCCGCGGGGGACAGGGAGGGGAGCAGTCCCATTGGGGTGGCCCTGAGGGGCCTGGGAAGAAGGGCTGTGTGCATCTTGGCCCTTCAGGGACTTGGCAGGCTGTCCTGGAGCCTGGATCCGGGTTAGGGCTTCTTGCTGAGAACAGCCTTGGCCTAGCCTCCCCTGGGTTCTCCAGGCTCCAGGACTGGACCCTGGGCTGGCTTCTCTTGGCGTGCCCGGTTGGTCCACTGCTCGTGACAGGAGGCAGTGGGGCTCTCCCCTCTAGCCCGGGACCCGTGCTGGCTTCAGGAAAGAAGGTTCCAATAGTGAGGAAACGCTAGGGAGTTTTAAATGAGAGACAAGACTCTGAAAATCAGCTCCAGGACTCCTCCTCCCAGCTCCAGCCTAAAGCCACCGAATGTGGTAGCCGGGTTTAGTGAAGGAGAGCTAGAGAGAGAGAGAGAGAGAGAGAGAGAGAGAGAGAGAAAGCCAGGGAGTGTACTTTTATTTCTGGGGGGGGGGAACTCTGGGGGAAAATCCCATGGAATGAAGATTCAGTGGGGAAGCATCCCAAGGTCAAGGGCAAGGATTGGGTCTTCAGGGCAGTGGCCAGACACGCCTCTGCACGGACAACCCTCGGACCTGGAGAAGGGTGGGGAAAGCTCGGACACAGCTGTGCCTAAGCGGCCTCTCACCCAGGCAGGGAGGTAACTCAAATGACATGTGAGGATGGCCTCCCCAACACCCCCTCCCAGGCCCCATGCTAGCCTCCTTTCAAGGAAGTGAAGGGTGAGCCGCCTGCCAGGGCGGTGCCCCTCTTTGTGACTTGGGCTGGCTGTGAGCACGCCACCCTCCTGCCTCAACCTCCGCAGTCCTAGGCAGGAGCCGCACCTCAAGCAGTGAGACTGCAGGCCGAGGGTCCGGATCTTGCAGGGCAGGAGGAGAAGAGAGAACACCCGCGGGGTGCGGTCCAGCTCAGCCCGCCAGGCGTGAGCCCAGGAGGAGGCCCAGGGAAGAAGAGACCAGGCAAACGGTGCAGGCACCCAGCTCAGGGAAGCGCTCAGAGGGCTTTTCTCGGAGCACTCGTGCTCCCTTGTCTTCACAGCCCTCCCGCTGCTGCTGCAGGGGGACTCCAAACATCAAGGGGTTGACACCCGGACGTGATGGGGGTCTGGTCTCCTCCTGCTCTCTTCGCGGGGTCTCTTTCAATCAGGTGCCCGAAGACTGCAGTATCTCATGGGAGTCTTTGAGCTCTCCAGACGTGTCGCCCTTTTCATCCTGAAGTGCCAAGTGATTCACAGAAGCCTGCCAAAGTTCAGAAGCCCTCTGTGGTTCTCCACTGCCGCCCCTTCCAAAGCGCATTCTGCCGTCTGTCCACACGAGGGCAGCACGAGACCGCTCCAAAAGGCCTGGCCGCCCACTTTCCCACTGATGTGAAAGGGAACCCTGCAACTCGGGGCTCTCCTGAGGGTTGACCTGTCATCGGCACAGCCCGGCTGCACCGGGGAGGCCTTCCTCGTCCTCATGAGGCTAGGACACTCACTGTCAATTTTGGGAAACTGGAGAGGAAACCAGGCCTGGCCGCCCCCCACCCCCACACAAACCCCTGCCCAGGGCCAGGCTCTGAGACAGCCCGGGCCAATCCGGATTTGGACCTGCTGGGTTCTACAGCTGCGGTCTGAAGGGGCATCCACCAGTCCCGGGAGCACGAGCCGCCCCCGCCCCGCGCACCCTGCTTCCTTGGTCCACCCTTGCCCACGCAGGACGTCACCTCCCTCGATGTTTGCGGTGCCCTGTTGGATCACAGGCCTCAGGGGTTCCAGGGGAGCACGCAGGCTCCCTCCTTCCATCGCCAGGTCCTGGGGAAATCGGCCTTTGGATGGGTCTCTGAAGGACAAGACAGGTCCCAGCTTCCACCGATTCCGAGAAAACATGGGCCGGGGCCCAGTGGCAGAGTCCCCTGCTGCCCGTGCCTGTGCCCTCTTGACCAACTCTGCCTTGGCTGCTCTGAAGAGGGACCGAGCCACGGACACACCCGAAGGCACCCTCTCTGCCAGGAATGGCTCTGGTTGCGGCCGCGAGGACGAGGCTCCTTGCAAGGATGGGGCACGTCCTCGCTGTCTGCTGTCACGCTCGGCGTCGCCCTGGTAGACTGCCTTGGCACCTAGGGGTGTGCTCACGTGGAGATTTGTGATGCTGAAGGGCGGCCAAAGCGCAGGGCTGCCTTTTCTTGCGGTCCCGGTGACAGGGGGACCCATGGCGACATCCAGCTTCTTGGTGGGATCACTGAGGAACGGACGGACGTGCGGCATGTCCCATGGGGCAGAATGGGTCCCGGCATGGGGGGCACTGGGGTGTGGGTCCCTGGATTTGGAATCGGGGGCTGGCTGCGCCGCGGGCTGCCGCGCAGGCTCGCGGGACTTTCTCAGGCGTGGGGCGCTCAGCTGAGAGGCCACGGTGGCCTAGGACCATCGCGACCCCGGGAGGTGAGGCTGACCCGGCAGCAGAGGCCTGTTCAGGGTCCCAGGGAAGGCTGCCTCCGGGGCCCCAACCCTGGCGTTTCCACCCCGGCCCAAGGCCGCGGGGGACAGGGAGGGGAGCAGTCCCATTGGGGTGGCCCTGAGGGGCCTGGGAAGAAGGGCTGTGTGCATCTTGGCCCTTCAGGGACTTGGCAGGCTGTCCTGGAGCCTGGATCCGGGTTAGGGCTTCTTGCTGAGAACAGCCTTGGCCTAGCCTCCCCTGGGTTCTCCAGGCTCCAGGACTGGACCCTGGGCTGGCTTCTCTTGGCGTGCCCGGTTGGTCCACTGCTCGTGACAGGAGGCAGTGGGGCTCTCCCCTCTAGCCCGGGACCCGTGCTGGCTTCAGGAAAGAAGGTTCCAATAGTGAGGAAACGCTAGGGAGTTTTAAATGAGAGACAAGACTCTGAAAATCAGCTCCAGGACTCCTCCTCCCAGCTCCAGCCTAAAGCCACCGAATGTGGTAGCCGGGTTTAGTGAAGGAGAGAGAGAGAGAGAGAGAGAGAGAGAGAGAGAGAGAGAGAGCAAGCCAGGGAGTGTACTTTTATTTCTTGGGGTGGGGGAAAATCCCATGGAATGAAGATTCAGTGGGGAAGCATCCCAAGGTCAAGGGCAAGGATTGGGTCTTCAGGGCAGTGGCCAGACACGCCTCTGCACGGACAACCCTCGGACCTGGAGAAGGGTGGGGAAAGCTCGGACACAGCTGTGCCTAAGCGGCCTCTCACCCAGGCAGGGAGGTAACTCAAATGACATGTGAGGATGGCCTCCCCAACACCCCCTCCCAGGCCCCATGCTAGCCTCCTTTCAAGGAAGTGAAGGGTGAGCCGCCTGCCAGGGCGGTGCCCCTCTTTGTGACTTGGGCTGGCTGTGAGCACACCACCCTCCTGCCTCAACCTCCGCAGTCCTAGGCAGGAGCCGCACCTCAAGCAGTGAGACTGCAGGCCGAGGGTCCGGATCTTGCAGGGCAGGAGGAGAAGAGAGAACACCCGCGGGGTGCGGTCCAGCTCAGCCCGCCAGGCGTGAGCCCAGGAGGAGGCCCAGGGAAGAAGAGACCAGGCAAACGGTGCAGGCACCCAGCTCAGGGAAGCGCTCAGAGGGCTTTTCTCGGAGCACTCGTGCTCCCTTGTCTTCACAGCCCTCCCGCTGCTGCTGCAGGGGGACTCCAAACATCAAGGGGTTGACACCCGGACGTGATGGGGGTCTGGTCTCCTCCTGCTCTCTTCGCGGGGTTTCTTTCAATCAGGTGCCCGAAGACTGCAGTATCTCATGGGAGTCTTTGAGCTCTCCAGACGTGTCGCCCTTTTCATCCTGAAGTGCCAAGTGATTCACAGAAGCCTGCCAAAGTTCAGAAGCCCTCTGCGGTTCTCCACTGCCGCCCCTTCCAAAGCGCATTCTGCCGTCTGTCCACACGAGGGCAGCACGAGACCGCTCCAAAAGGCCTGGCCGCCCACTTTCCCACTGATGTGAAAGGGAACCCTGCAACTCGGGGCTCTCCTGAGGGTTGACCTGTCATCGGCACAGCCCGGCTGCACCGGGGAGGCCTTCCTCGTCCTCATGAGGCTAGGACACTCACTGTCAATTTGGGGAAACTGGAGAGGAAACCAGGCCTGGCCGCCCCCCACCCCCACACAAACCCCTGCCCAGGGCCAGGCTCTGAGACAGCCCGGGCCAATCCGGATTTGGACCTGCTGGGTTCTACAGCTGCGGTCTGAAGGGGCATCCACCAGTCCCGGGAGCACGAGCCGCCCCCGCCCCGCGCACCCTGCTTCCTTGGTCCACCCTTGCCCACGCAGGACGTCACCTCCCTCGATGTTTGCGGTGCCCTGTTGGATCACAGGCCTCAGGGGTTCCAGGGGAGCACGCAGGCTCCCTCCTTTCATCGCCAGGTCCTGGGGAAATCGGCCTTTGGATGGGTCTCTGAAGGACAAGACAGGTCCCAGCTTCCACCGATTCCGAGAAAACATGGGCCGGGGCCCAGTGGCAGAGTCCCCTGCTGCCCGTGCCTGTGCCCTCTTGACCAACTCTGCCTTGGCTGCTCTGAAGAGGGACCGAGCCACGGACACACCCGAAGGCACCCTCTCTGCCAGGAATGGCTCTGGTTGCGGCCGCGAGGACGAGGCTCCTTGCAAGGATGGGGCACGTCCTCGCTGTCTGCTGTCACGCTCGGCGTCGCCCTGGTAGACTGCCTTGGCACCTAGGGGTGTGCTCACGTGGAGATTTGTGATGCTGAAGGGCGGCCAAAGCGCAGGGCTGCCTTTTCTTGCGGTCCCGGTGACAGGGGGACCCATGGCGACATCCAGCTTCTTGGTGGGATCACTGAGGAAGGGACGGACGTGCGGCATGTCCCATGGGGCAGAATGGGTCCCGGCATGGGGGGCACTGGGGTGTGGGTCCCTGGATTTGGAATCGGGGGCTGGCTGCGCCGCGGGCTGCCGCGCAGGCTCGCGGGACTTTCTCAGGCGTGGGGCGCTCAGCTGAGAGGCCACGGTGGCCTAGGACCATCGCGACCCCGGGAGGTGAGGCTGACCCGGCAGCAGAGGCCTGTTCAGGGTCCCAGGGAAGGCTGCCTCCGGGGCCCCAACCCTGGCGTTTCCACCCCGGCCCAAGGCCGCGGGGGACAGGGAGGGGAGCAGTCCCATTGGGGTGGCCCTGAGGGGCCTGGGAAGAAGGGCTGTGTGCATCTTGGCCCTTCAGGGACTTGGCAGGCTGTCCTGGAGCCTGGATCCGGGTTAGGGCTTCTTGCTGAGAACAGCCTTGGCCTAGCCTCCCCTGGGTTCTCCAGGCTCCAGGACTGGACCCTGGGCTGGCTTCTCTTGGCGTGCCCGGTTGGTCCACTGCTCGTGACAGGAGGCAGTGGGGCTCTCCCCTCTAGCCCGGGACCCGTGCTGGCTTCAGGAAAGAAGGTTCCAATAGTGAGGAAACGCTAGGGAGTTTTAAATGAGAGACAAGACTCTGAAAATCAGCTCCAGGACTCCTCCTCCCAGCTCCAGCCTAAAGCCACCGAATGTGGTAGCCGGGTTTAGTGAAGGAGAGAGAGAGAGAGAGAGAGAGAGAGAGAGCAAGCCAGGGAGTGTACTTTTATTTCTTGGGGTGGGGGAAAATCCCATGGAATGAAGATTCAGTGGGGAAGCATCCCAAGGTCAAGGGCAAGGATTGGGTCTTCAGGGCAGTGGCCAGACACGCCTCTGCACGGACAACCCTCGGACCTGGAGAAGGGTGGGGAAAGCTCGGACACAGCTGTGCCTAAGCGGCCTCTCACCCAGGCAGGGAGGTAACTCAAATGACATGTGAGGATGGCCTCCCCAACACCCCCTCCCAGGCCCCATGCTAGCCTCCTTTCAAGGAAGTGAAGGGTGAGCCGCCTGCCAGGGCGGTGCCCCTCTTTGTGACTTGGGCTGGCTGTGAGCACACCACCCTCCTGCCTCAACCTCCGCAGTCCTAGGCAGGAGCCGCACCTCAAGCAGTGAGACTGCAGGCCGAGGGTCCGGATCTTGCAGGGCAGGAGGAGAAGAGAGAACACCCGCGGGGTGCGGTCCAGCTCAGCCCGCCAGGCGTGAGCCCAGGAGGAGGCCCAGGGAAGAAGAGACCAGGCAAACGGTGCAGGCACCCAGCTCAGGGAAGCGCTCAGAGGGCTTTTCTCGGAGCACTCGTGCTCCCTTGTCTTCACAGCCCTCCCGCTGCTGCTGCAGGGGGACTCCAAACATCAAGGGGTTGACACCCGGACGTGATGGGGGTCTGGTCTCCTCCTGCTCTCTTCGCGGGGTCTCTTTCAATCAGGTGCCCGAAGACTGCAGTATCTCATGGGAGTCTTTGAGCTCTCCAGACGTGTCGCCCTTTTCATCCTGAAGTGCCAAGTGATTCACAGAAGCCTGCCAAAGTTCAGAAGCCCTCTGTGGTTCTCCACTGCCGCCCCTTCCAAAGCGCATTCTGCCGTCTGTCCACACGAGGGCAGCACGAGACCGCTCCAAAAGGCCTGGCCGCCCACTTTCCCACTGATGTGAAAGGGAACCCTGCAACTCGGGGCTCTCCTGAGGGTTGACCTGTCATCGGCACAGCCCGGCTGCACCGGGGAGGCCTTCCTCGTCCTCATGAGGCTAGGACACTCACTGTCAATTTGGGGAAACTGGAGAGGAAACCAGGCCTGGCCGCCCCCCACCCCCACACAAACCCCTGCCCAGGGCCAGGCTCTGAGACAGCCCGGGCCAATCCGGATTTGGACCTGCTGGGTTCTACAGCTGCGGTCTGAAGGGGCATCCACCAGTCCCGGGAGCACGAGCCGCCCCCGCCCCGCGCACCCTGCTTCCTTGGTCCACCCTTGCCCACGCAGGACGTCACCTCCCTCGATGTTTGCGGTGCCCTGTTGGATCACAGGCCTCAGGGGTTCCAGGGGAGCACGCAGGCTCCCTCCTTCCATCGCCAGGTCCTGGGGAAATCGGCCTTTGGATGGGTCTCTGAAGGACAAGACAGGTCCCAGCTTCCACCGATTCCGAGAAAACATGGGCCGGGGCCCAGTGGCAGAGTCCCCTGCTGCCCGTGCCTGTGCCCTCTTGACCAACTCTGCCTTGGCTGCTCTGAAGAGGGACCGAGCCACGGACACACCCGAAGGCACCCTCTCTGCCAGGAATGGCTCTGGTTGCGGCCGCGAGGACGAGGCTCCTTGCAAGGATGGGGCACGTCCTCGCTGTCTGCTGTCACGCTCGGCGTCGCCCTGGTAGACTGCCTTGGCACCTAGGGGTGTGCTCACGTGGAGATTTGTGATGCTGAAGGGCGGCCAAAGCGCAGGGCTGCCTTTTCTTGCGGTCCCGGTGACAGGGGGACCCATGGCGACATCCAGCTTCTTGGTGGGATCACTGAGGAACGGACGGACGTGCGGCATGTCCCATGGGGCAGAATGGGTCCCGGCATGGGGGGCACTGGGGTGTGGGTCCCTGGATTTGGAATCGGGGGCTGGCTGCGCCGCGGGCTGCCGCGCAGGCTCGCGGGACTTTCTCAGGCGTGGGGCGCTCAGCTGAGAGGCCACGGTGGCCTAGGACCATCGCGACCCCGGGAGGTGAGGCTGACCCGGCAGCAGAGGCCTGTTCAGGGTCCCAGGGAAGGCTGCCTCCGGGGCCCCAACCCTGGCGTTTCCACCCCGGCCCAAGGCCGCGGGGGACAGGGAGGGGAGCAGTCCCATTGGGGTGGCCCTGAGGGGCCTGGGAAGAAGGGCTGTGTGCATCTTGGCCCTTCAGGGACTTGGCAGGCTGTCCTGGAGCCTGGATCCGGGTTAGGGCTTCTTGCTGAGAACAGCCTTGGCCTAGCCTCCCCTGGGTTCTCCAGGCTCCAGGACTGGACCCTGGGCTGGCTTCTCTTGGCGTGCCCGGTTGGTCCACTGCTCGTGACAGGAGGCAGTGGGGCTCTCCCCTCTAGCCCGGGACCCGTGCTGGCTTCAGGAAAGAAGGTTCCAATAGTGAGGAAACGCTAGGGAGTTTTAAATGAGAGACAAGACTCTGAAAATCAGCTCCAGGACTCCTCCTCCCAGCTCCAGCCTAAAGCCACCGAATGTGGTAGCCGGGTTTAGTGAAGGAGAGAGAGAGAGAGAGAGAGAGAGAGAGAGAGAGCAAGCCAGGGAGTGTACTTTTATTTCTTGGGGTGGGGGAAAATCCCATGGAATGAAGATTCAGTGGGGAAGCATCCCAAGGTCAAGGGCAAGGATTGGGTCTTCAGGGCAGTGGCCAGACACGCCTCTGCACGGACAACCCTCGGACCTGGAGAAGGGTGGGGAAAGCTCGGACACAGCTGTGCCTAAGCGGCCTCTCACCCAGGCAGGGAGGTAACTCAAATGACATGTGAGGATGGCCTCCCCAACACCCCCTCCCAGGCCCCATGCTAGCCTCCTTTCAAGGAAGTGAAGGGTGAGCCGCCTGCCAGGGCGGTGCCCCTCTTTGTGACTTGGGCTGGCTGTGAGCACACCACCCTCCTGCCTCAACCTCCGCAGTCCTAGGCAGGAGCCGCACCTCAAGCAGTGAGACTGCAGGCCGAGGGTCCGGATCTTGCAGGGCAGGAGGAGAAGAGAGAACACCCGCGGGGTGCGGTCCAGCTCAGCCCGCCAGGCGTGAGCCCAGGAGGAGGCCCAGGGAAGAAGAGACCAGGCAAACGGTGCAGGCACCCAGCTCAGGGAAGCGCTCAGAGGGCTTTTCTCGGAGCACTCGTGCTCCCTTGTCTTCACAGCCCTCCCGCTGCTGCTGCAGGGGGACTCCAAACATCAAGGGGTTGACACCCGGACGTGATGGGGGTCTGGTCTCCTCCTGCTCTCTTCGCGGGGTTTCTTTCAATCAGGTGCCCGAAGACTGCAGTATCTCATGGGAGTCTTTGAGCTCTCCAGACGTGTCGCCCTTTTCATCCTGAAGTGCCAAGTGATTCACAGAAGCCTGCCAAAGTTCAGAAGCCCTCTGCGGTTCTCCACTGCCGCCCCTTCCAAAGCGCATTCTGCCGTCTGTCCACACGAGGGCAGCACGAGACCGCTCCAAAAGGCCTGGCCGCCCACTTTCCCACTGATGTGAAAGGGAACCCTGCAACTCGGGGCTCTCCTGATGGTTGACCTGTCATCGGCACAGCCCGGCTGCACCGGGGAGGCCTTCCTCGTCCTCATGAGGCTAGGACACTCACTGTCAATTTGGGGAAACTGGAGAGGAAACCAGGCCTGGCCGCCCCCCCCCACACACACACAAACCCCTGCCCAGGGCCAGGCTCTGAGACAGCCCGGGCCAATCCGGATTTGGACCTGCTGGGTTCTACAGCTGCGGTCTGAAGGGGCATCCACCAGTCCCGGGAGCACGAGCCGCCCCCGCCCCGCGCACCCTGCTTCCTTGGTCCACCCTTGCCCACGCAGGACGTCACCTCCCTCGATGTTTGCGGTGCCCTGTTGGATCACAGGCCTCAGGGGTTCCAGGGGAGCACGCAGGCTCCCTCCTTCCATCGCCAGGTCCTGGGGAAATCGGCCTTTGGATGGGTCTCTGAAGGACAAGACAGGTCCCAGCTTCCACCGATTCCGAGAAAACATGGGCCGGGGCCCAGTGGCAGAGTCCCCTGCTGCCCGTGCCTGTGCCCTCTTGACCAACTCTGCCTTGGCTGCTCTGAAGAGGGACCGAGCCACGGACACACCCGAAGGCACCCTCTCTGCCAGGAATGGCTCTGGTTGCGGCCGCGAGGACGAGGCTCCTTGCAAGGATGGGGCACGTCCTCGCTGTCTGCTGTCACGCTCGGCGTCGCCCTGGTAGACTGCCTTGGCACCTAGGGGTGTGCTCACGTGGAGATTTGTGATGCTGAAGGGCGGCCAAAGCGCAGGGCTGCCTTTTCTTGCGGTCCCGGTGACAGGGGGACCCATGGCGACATCCAGCTTCTTGGTGGGATCACTGAGGAACGGACGGACGTGCGGCATGTCCCATGGGGCAGAATGGGTCCCGGCATGGGGGGCACTGGGGTGTGGGTCCCTGGATTTGGAATCGGGGGCTGGCTGCGCCGCGGGCTGCCGCGCAGGCTCGCGGGACTTTCTCAGGCGTGGGGCGCTCAGCTGAGAGGCCACGGTGGCCTAGGACCATCGCGACCCCGGGAGGTGAGGCTGACCCGGCAGCAGAGGCCTGTTCAGGGTCCCAGGGAAGGCTGCCTCCGGGGCCCCAACCCTGGCGTTTCCACCCCGGCCCAAGGCCGCGGGGGACAGGGAGGGGAGCAGTCCCATTGGGGTGGCCCTGAGGGGCCTGGGAAGAAGGGCTGTGTGCATCTTGGCCCTTCAGGGACTTGGCAGGCTGTCCTGGAGCCTGGATCCGGGTTAGGGCTTCTTGCTGAGAACAGCCTTGGCCTAGCCTCCCCTGGGTTCTCCAGGCTCCAGGACTGGACCCTGGGCTGGCTTCTCTTGGCGTGCCCGGTTGGTCCACTGCTCGTGACAGGAGGCAGTGGGGCTCTCCCCTCTAGCCCGGGACCCGTGCTGGCTTCAGGAAAGAAGGTTCCAATAGTGAGGAAACGCTAGGGAGTTTTAAATGAGAGACAAGACTCTGAAAATCAGCTCCAGGACTCCTCCTCCCAGCTCCAGCCTAAAGCCACCGAATGTGGTAGCCGGGTTTAGTGAAGGAGAGAGAGAGAGAGAGAGAGAGAGAGAGAGAGAGAGCAAGCCAGGGAGTGTACTTTTATTTCTTGGGGTGGGGGAAAATCCCATGGAATGAAGATTCAGTGGGGAAGCATCCCAAGGTCAAGGGCAAGGATTGGGTCTTCAGGGCAGTGGCCAGACACGCCTCTGCACGGACAACCCTCGGACCTGGAGAAGGGTGGGGAAAGCTCGGACACAGCTGTGCCTAAGCGGCCTCTCACCCAGGCAGGGAGGTAACTCAAATGACATGTGAGGATGGCCTCCCCAACACCCCCTCCCAGGCCCCATGCTAGCCTCCTTTCAAGGAAGTGAAGGGTGAGCCGCCTGCCAGGGCGGTGCCCCTCTTTGTGACTTGGGCTGGCTGTGAGCACACCACCCTCCTGCCTCAACCTCCGCAGTCCTAGGCAGGAGCCGCACCTCAAGCAGTGAGACTGCAGGCC
The DNA here is from genome assembly GCF_964194105.1 of Spermophilus citellus. Lineage (NCBI taxonomy): Eukaryota > Metazoa > Chordata > Mammalia > Rodentia > Sciuridae > Spermophilus > Spermophilus citellus. The sequence continues at coordinate 5,192,485 of NC_138190.1, forward strand.
GAGGGTCCGGATCTTGCAGGGCAGGAGGAGAAGAGAGAACACCCGCGGGGTGCGGTCCAGCTCAGCCCGCCAGGCGTGAGCCCAGGAGGAGGCCCAGGGAAGAAGAGACCAGGCAAACGGTGCAGGCACCCAGCTCAGGGAAGCGCTCAGAGGGCTTTTCTCGGAGCACTCGTGCTCCCTTGTCTTCACAGCCCTCCCGCTGCTGCTGCAGGGGGACTCCAAACATCAAGGGGTTGACACCCGGACGTGATGGGGGTCTGGTCTCCTCCTGCTCTCTTCGCGGGGTTTCTTTCAATCAGGTGCCCGAAGACTGCAGTATCTCATGGGAGTCTTTGAGCTCTCCAGACGTGTCGCCCTTTTCATCCTGAAGTGCCAAGTGATTCACAGAAGCCTGCCAAAGTTCAGAAGCCCTCTGCGGTTCTCCACTGCCGCCCCTTCCAAAGCGCATTCTGCCGTCTGTCCACACGAGGGCAGCACGAGACCGCTCCAAAAGGCCTGGCCGCCCACTTTCCCACTGATGTGAAAGGGAACCCTGCAACTCGGGGCTCTCCTGATGGTTGACCTGTCATCGGCACAGCCCGGCTGCACCGGGGAGGCCTTCCTCGTCCTCATGAGGCTAGGACACTCACTGTCAATTTGGGGAAACTGGAGAGGAAACCAGGCCTGGCCGCCCCCCCCCCCCCCCCACACACACAAACCCCTGCCCAGGGCCAGGCTCTGAGACAGCCCGGGCCAATCCGGATTTGGACCTGCTGGGTTCTACAGCTGCGGTCTGAAGGGGCATCCACCAGTCCCGGGAGCACGAGCCGCCCCCGCCCCGCGCACCCTGCTTCCTTGGTCCACCCTTGCCCACGCAGGACGTCACCTCCCTCGATGTTTGCGGTGCCCTGTTGGATCACAGGCCTCAGGGGTTCCAGGGGAGCACGCAGGCTCCCTCCTTCCATCGCCAGGTCCTGGGGAAATCGGCCTTTGGATGGGTCTCTGAAGGACAAGACAGGTCCCAGCTTCCACCGATTCCGAGAAAACATGGGCCGGGGCCCAGTGGCAGAGTCCCCTGCTGCCCGTGCCTGTGCCCTCTTGACCAACTCTGCCTTGGCTGCTCTGAAGAGGGACCGAGCCACGGACACACCCGAAGGCACCCTCTCTGCCAGGAATGGCTCTGGTTGCGGCCGCGAGGACGAGGCTCCTTGCAAGGATGGGGCACGTCCTCGCTGTCTGCTGTCACGCTCGGCGTCGCCCTGGTAGACTGCCTTGGCACCTAGGGGTGTGCTCACGTGGAGATTTGTGATGCTGAAGGGCGGCCAAAGCGCAGGGCTGCCTTTTCTTGCGGTCCCGGTGACAGGGGGACCCATGGCGACATCCAGCTTCTTGGTGGGATCACTGAGGAACGGACGGACGTGCGGCATGTCCCATGGGGCAGAATGGGTCCCGGCATGGGGGGCACTGGGGTGTGGGTCCCTGGATTTGGAATCGGGGGCTGGCTGCGCCGCGGGCTGCCGCGCAGGCTCGCGGGACTTTCTCAGGCGTGGGGCGCTCAGCTGAGAGGCCACGGTGGCCTAGGACCATCGCGACCCCGGGAGGTGAGGCTGACCCGGCAGCAGAGGCCTGTTCAGGGTCCCAGGGAAGGCTGCCTCCGGGGCCCCAACCCTGGCGTTTCCACCCCGGCCCAAGGCCGCGGGGGACAGGGAGGGGAGCAGTCCCATTGGGGTGGCCCTGAGGGGCCTGGGAAGAAGGGCTGTGTGCATCTTGGCCCTTCAGGGACTTGGCAGGCTGTCCTGGAGCCTGGATCCGGGTTAGGGCTTCTTGCTGAGAACAGCCTTGGCCTAGCCTCCCCTGGGTTCTCCAGGCTCCAGGACTGGACCCTGGGCTGGCTTCTCTTGGCGTGCCCGGTTGGTCCACTGCTCGTGACAGGAGGCAGTGGGGCTCTCCCCTCTAGCCCGGGACCCGTGCTGGCTTCAGGAAAGAAGGTTCCAATAGTGAGGAAACGCTAGGGAGTTTTAAATGAGAGACAAGACTCTGAAAATCAGCTCCAGGACTCCTCCTCCCAGCTCCAGCCTAAAGCCACCGAATGTGGTAGCCGGGTTTAGTGAAGGAGAGAGAGAGAGAGAGAGAGAGAGAGAGAGAGAGCAAGCCAGGGAGTGTACTTTTATTTCTTGGGGTGGGGGAAAATCCCATGGAATGAAGATTCAGTGGGGAAGCATCCCAAGGTCAAGGGCAAGGATTGGGTCTTCAGGGCAGTGGCCAGACACGCCTCTGCACGGACAACCCTCGGACCTGGAGAAGGGTGGGGAAAGCTCGGACACAGCTGTGCCTAAGCGGCCTCTCACCCAGGCAGGGAGGTAACTCAAATGACATGTGAGGATGGCCTCCCCAACACCCCCTCCCAGGCCCCATGCTAGCCTCCTTTCAAGGAAGTGAAGGGTGAGCCGCCTGCCAGGGCCGGGTGCCCCTCTTTGTGACTTGGGCTGGCTGTGAGCACGCCACCCTCCTGCCTCAACCTCCGCAGTCCTAGGCAGGAGCCGCACCTCAAGCAGTGAGACTGCAGGCCGAGGGTCCGGATCTTGCAGGGCAGGAGGAGAAGAGAGAACACCCGCGGGGTGCGGTCCAGCTCAGCCCGCCAGGCGTGAGCCCAGGAGGAGGCCCAGGGAAGAAGAGACCAGGCAAACGGTGCAGGCACCCAGCTCAGGGAAGCGCTCAGAGGGCTTTTCTCGGAGCACTCGTGCTCCCTTGTCTTCACAGCCCTCCCGCTGCTGCTGCAGGGGGACTCCAAACATCAAGGGGTTGACACCCGGACGTGATGGGGGTCTGGTCTCCTCCTGCTCTCTTCGCGGGGTTTCTTTCAATCAGGTGCCCGAAGACTGCAGTATCTCATGGGAGTCTTTGAGCTCTCCAGACGTGTCGCCCTTTTCATCCTGAAGTGCCAAGTGATTCACAGAAGCCTGCCAAAGTTCAGAAGCCCTCTGCGGTTCTCCACTGCCGCCCCTTCCAAAGCGCATTCTGCCGTCTGTCCACACGAGGGCAGCACGAGACCGCTCCAAAAGGCCTGGCCGCCCACTTTCCCACTGATGTGAAAGGGAACCCTGCAACTCGGGGCTCTCCTGATGGTTGACCTGTCATCGGCACAGCCCGGCGGCACCGGGGAGGCCTTCCTTGTCCTCATGAGGCTAGGACACTCACTGTCAATTTGGGGAAACTGGAGAGGAAGCCAGGCCTGGCCGGCCCCCCCACACACAGAAACCCCTCCCCAGGGCTAGGCTCTGAGACAGCCCGGGCCAATCCGGATTTGGACCTGCTGGGTTCTACAGCTGCGGTCTGAAGGGGCATCCACCAGTCCCCGAAGCAAGCGCCGCCCCCGCCCCGCTGTAGCTCAGTGGTGGAGGCGTCCCTAACATGTGTGAGGGCCTGGGTTCAATCCTCAGCACCATGTAAAAATTAAAAAGTAAAGTTATTGTGTCCACATAAAACTAAAAAAAAAATTTAAAAAAGAATAAAACATCTAAACATAAAATAATGAGAAGGAAGTAATATAAAGTCTTTACCTGGGTATGGATGGTATTGACTCCACCCAGTAAATAATGTGTGTGCAGTCACAGGGACAGGGTAGAGTGGGTGTCAGAGGTTGGACATACATCCATGACTGGAGAGTGCTGCAGCAATTATAGGTAAGACCAGAGATAAATAATGTAGCCCAAGGCTCAGGACAGTCCCACCGAAGAGGGGACATCCTACCCCAAATGCCAAAAGCATCTCAGTTAATGCAATCAGAGTCTAAGCCCCTACTTATATGTCACTTACATGTTGTGCTCTGTCAACCCCACGGATGAGTGAGTGGAAAATTTCAAGCAAAAACCTTGATTTGTGGTTTTACTACAGCCCTGCTGTTTTTAGAGTGCTCACCACCCCTCCTATCCCCACCCCAAAGTGTTTTTATGTATTTACTTGTTTATCTTCTGCCTCTATACCCTTAGAAAGCAAGCTCCACAGGCAAAGGCACTTTGCTGTGTTCATAGCTGTATTCCCTGGCCCTCCAACGGAAAACAACCTGAAATTCATGTTTGAACAATGTATCAAGAGACTTTAGATGGAGAGAACAGCATCGGTGACATATGACCCTGTGCCTAGTTTCTGGCCTTCTTTATTATGTCAGAAATACAATTTTGTATTTCTTTTTATATAATTTGTATAATGGAATAATATTAATTGTATTAAATTTAATACTACACTATATTTATTAATGATATATTAAAATATTTTAGTCAGTGTAATTAATTTAATTCATATTTAATTGATATACCTATACAATATAAAAGTAGAGATATATACATGAATATGAATTAAATTACATCATGATTACATTGAATAATAATTATATAACATGTGTGTAAATGACATTATGATATATATATATATATATATATATATATATATATATATATACACATACACTAAGCTTTTTCATTTGGAAGCATGTTATTGAGACTTAACCTTTTCTTTTTTTTTTAAATTTAGCTCTGGATTGGTGGCTTCCACTAAGGGCGATTTGGTTCTTTGGAAATTACTGGGACACACTGTAGGTAGCCATAGCTGTAGGTGTGCTACTGGCACCTATGTGTCAGAGGCCACAGATACTGATCAGACCCTCCAAAATGCATAGGACAGGCCCAGTCACAAACACAAAACAAAACCATTTTATTTTAGTAAAACAAAACTATTATCATTTCTACTATATAAAATACCAACAAACACTTAACTTTGAAAGAAAGCGTATGACAATTTCTAGTAAAGCAAAACTCTTGTTATTACTACTATATAAAATGAAAACAAACACTTAACTAAGCTAACTGAGCATGGGAAGAAGGCCACCTTCCTGGTGAGCCTCCTCCCAGGGAGAAGGCAGGAGAGGGCTGGCAGGGGAAAGTCCAGGGTTGTGATCTGAGTAGTCTCTTTAGAGCTTGGGCTCCTCAGGGTAGGGAGAGGAGGTCTGGGGGTGGCAGACCTGTCAGGCAGAAGCAGTAGGAAGTGAGCTGTTGGCTCAGTGACTCCTGTCAGGTAGAGGGGCCTGTAGGATAAAGGGACTGTGGCTTTGAGTCTCAGAGGAGGGTGGCAGGGCTCTGACTCTTAGGAGCCAAGGAGGTGAGCGGGCTGAGTGTGCTGGGGCTCAGCAGGGCCCTCCTGGTGTGGCCCCTGGGAAGGGGAGGAAGGCCTAGGCTCCTGGGACAGTGGGACATCTGCTCCCAGGCCTGCAGCAGGGGCTGTGAGACCATGTCCTGGGCTGGCCTGGGAGCTGGGGCCAGTGGGGCAGGGGCCAGGGGAGGCCCCAGGAAGGCTGGAGGGCAGGCCAGGGCTCAGTCTGTTCCTCACAGAGGCAGATGCCCTGAAGCGGACGCTTCTCTTCAGCGGCCCCGGCCTGGGCAGGAAGGATGGCTCCACTCCGTTTCTGATGACGGGCCTGAAGGCAGATGGTCTGCGCTGTGGGCTCTGCTGCTTCCTCTTGGGCTCAGGTTCCTCAAACCACAGGGGTCCATCAAACTTCCTTTTCCCTTTGTTGCACCGGCTGAGGTGCTTTAGCACTGTCTCCTTGGCACAGGGGTCTGGGGCCGGCTGGGAAGGTGGGCACCTGTAGAGGCTCCCTGGACCCTCGGGATTCGTTCGGACTTTGAAGCGGCTGTGGGGCCAACCTGGGTCTGGGGCGTGGCGAAGTCTGCGCTTCATGCATTCGTAGCGGAACTCGGTAAGGTGGGGTGTCAGGAGTAGCCAGAGGGGCAGCCTGAGCCGATTGTACCTCGCAGGCGGGGTGCCCACCGCCCTCCTGCCTCTTGTGTGGTCCCCACTGTGCAGAACCTTGTGGGGGGCTTGGGAGCGATCCTGGGGCTCTGGGTGTCCCGGGGCAGGTTTACAGTTGCCAGGGTCCCGGGGGCGGCGGGCGGCAGGCCTGGGCCTCAGAGGTTGGTGCTCCTGGGTGATTCTCCTGGGCCTCAAAGGCCGTGCTGCTAGGGCGGCCTTGTGTGGTGTGCCCAGGTACCTGTGCAGGCACCTGCTCAGGTAGAGTCCCATGAGAGTGGTGGAGCAAGATCAGCGTCTTTGAGTAGGGATCGGTTCCCAACGTGTGTGGTCGCAGCCAGACACGAAACAAGTGACAGTTGGGGCAGACAAAGCGCGTGGGGCGCCGTTTGCAGGGATCTGGCACCCGCCAGGCTCCTGCCCCTCGGACGCGAGGACAGCACGAGGCAGAGTGGCACGCGGGGCCCCGCCCCATGCTATCTGGAGCGCAAGGAAAGCTCAAGCCTCTCTCCTCCCCATTGGTGCTCTCAGACACAGCCCTGGGCAGAGGGGCCTCGCATCTGTGTCTACATTTCTATCTGACATTGCCAGGGAGAAAATACAAAAATTTCTCCAGGGCTGTAGCTGTAGCTCAGTGGTGGAAAACTTGCCTGGCATGTGTGACACACTGGGTTCCATTCTGAGCATCACATAAAAATAAACAAATAAAGGTATTGTGTCCAGAGACACATCCACATAAATACAGTTATATGATACTAGACAAAGGCACCATAAACATTCATTGGAGAAAGCATAGCCTCTTCAATAAATGGTGCTGGGAAAACTAGAAATCCAAATGTAGTAGATTGAAATTGAACCCCTATATCTCACCCTGCACAAAACTCAAAGTGGATCAAGGATATAGGCATTAGACCAGAGACCCTGTTCCTACTAAAAGAAAATGTAGGCCCAACTCTCCATCATGTCCACTCAGGAATGGACTTCCTCAATAAGACTCCTAAAGCACAAGAAGTAAAATCAAGAATCAATAAATGGGATGGCATCAAACTAAAAAGCTTCTTCACAGCAAAGGAAACAATCAATGTGAAGAGATAGCCTACTGAATGGGAGAAAATCTTTGCCACCTACCCCTCAGAGTATTAATCTCCAGGATATACAAAGAACTGAAAAAACTTAACACCAAGAAAACAAATAACCCAATCAATAAATGGGCAAAGGAACTAAATAGACACTTCACAGAAGAAGAAATACGATCAGTCAACAAATATATGAAAAAATGTCCAACATCTCTAGTTATTAGAGAAACGCAAAGTAAAACTACACTGAGATTCCATCTCATTCCAGTCAGAAGGGCAACTATGAAGAATATACATAACAATAAATGTTGGAGAGGATGCGGGCAAAAGGTACATTCATATATTGCTGATGGGACTGAAAATTGGTGCAACCACTCTGGAAAGCAGTATGGAGATTCCTCAGAAAACTTGGAATACAACCACCATTTGACCCAGTTGTCCCACTCATTGGCATATTCCCCAAAGACTTAAAATTGGCATACTATATTGATGCAGCCACATCAATGTTTATAGCAGCTCAACTCACAGTAACCAAGCTATGGAACTAACTTAGATGCCCTTCAACAGATGAATGGATAAAGAAAATGTGGTATATATACACAATGGAATATTAGCCATAAAGAAGAATGAAATTATGGCATTTTCTGGTAAATGGATGGAACCAGAGAATATTGTGCTAAGTAAAATAAGCCAATTCCAAAGAACCAATGGTCAAATGTGCTGTCTGATATATGGATGCTAACCCACAGCAAGAGAGGGTAGGGAGAGGAAATATAGAAGTTCATTGGATTAGACAAAGGAAAATGAAAAGAAGGGAGGGGAGATGGAAATAAAAAACTAGAAGAATGAATGGGACATAACTTTCTTGTGTATATATATGAATACATGACCAGTGTAACTCCACATCATGGTCAACCGTAAGAATGGGATCAAAATTGTAATGGGTTGCACTCCTTGTATGTATAAACACACTCTACTGTCTTGTATATCTAAAAACAACAAATAAAAATTTAAGGGCTGGGAATATAGCTCAGTTGGTGGAGTGCTTGCCTCACATGCGCAAGGCCCTGGGTTCAACCCCCAGCACCACCACACACAAAAAAAATTTAAGAAGAAATTAATTAAAAAAATAATTTTCTCCAGATAGCTATTGACAAAGAGTGCTCTCTTTCAACATTGTAAAAATGAGCATAATACAATGGGATGCTCTTTTGAAGAATAACAAATAAAACTAATTTTATCAGTAACATGATAGATTTGTTTCATTCTTGTGGGATATCACTTTTTGCAATTTAGCTCTTAAGGAAATAATGAAAACTGTCCAGGATTATGTTTTAGCACTTGCATTGTTGATTTTATATAGACTCTCCTGTAATTTTCGGTTTATACATTCATCCATGTATTTATGGTTTCCTCTCTGAATACTAGTACTATTTCTCTTCTTCTATTTATTTTTGTTTTTACTTTTGGGTAATCTTGGAGTACAGTGAGGCACATTTCCCACTAGTAGTTGAAAACTTTTAACTTCGAAAACAAATTGTCAAGCTGGGGCTGTAGCTTGGTGGTGGAGCACTTGCCTGGCGAGTGAGGTACTGGGTTTGAACCTCCGAACCACATAAAAATAAATCAATAAAATAAGTTGTGTACTTCCATAGTAAAAAAAAAAAATTATTAAATTGTCCAAGGGCTGCTAATTTATTATAATACTTATATTATAATTATATTACATATTATATATTATATTATTATATTATAATTAATTTGGAAGTCTGTTAAGCAGTATTTTTTGAGAACATTTCCCTCAAAACCATATGTGAAACTGGGAATTCCCAAATGCCAAAATGGAAGGGGGAGGGGCCAAAAATACAAGCAATATGTTTTTCTTTTTTTTTTAAATTTTTTTAATATTTATTTTTTGGTTGTAACTGGACACAATATCTTTATTTTATTTATTTATTTTTATGTGGTGCTGAGAATCGAACCCAGGGCCTCCCAAGTGCTAGGTGAGCACTCTACAGCAGAGCCACAATCCCAGACCAAGACATATGTTTTTCAAGACTTGTAGAAGCAGCCCAAGTGTCCATCAGTGGATAAACAAAATATGATATATCCATATGATGCAATACCATTCTGCAATAAAATGGAACAAAGTACTAACACATACTATAATATAGATGAACCTCAAAAACATTTGGCTAAGTGAAAGATGCCAGACATCAGAGACCACTGGCATAAGCCCACCTCTGCCAGTCACTACCTATATGACCTTAATAAGCTGTCGTACCATTCTAAATGCAGCTTCTGCTTCTTCAAAAGTCAGTCAAATAACAACCACCCTTTCAGACATAACAAACAGCCCTGTACATCAAGAGGTGGCTCTTTAAATGACTTGTATTTCTAAAAAATGATATAAGATAGCAAGTGTTGGTGAAGATGTGGAGAAAAGAGTATTGTTGAGGAGAATGTGAATTAATATAGCCATTATGGAAAACATATGGAAGTTCCTAAAAATCTAAATAATAAAATTGCCATTTGATCTAGCCCTCTCCCTTTTGAATATACCACCAAAGAAAATGAAATCAACAAATCAAAGGTATATATAGATATATGATTTGGTTATTTTTCTTCTTTCAAATTTTCAAATCATGTGTATAGCATGATTCACGATAGCCAAGCTATGGAGTGAACCTAAATGGTTGGATGGATTTTTAAAATGTGGTATATATATACAATGAAGTAATATACAATGAAGTAATATTCAGCCTTTAAAAAGAAGGAACTTTTGTCATTTTCAAGACTATGGATGAACCTAGAGGACATTAAGTAAAATAAATCAGACACAAAAAGACAAATACCACACATTCTCACTTATATGTGGAATCTAAGAGTTGAACTTATAAAAGAAGAGAGTAGAGCAATGGTTGCCAGATGCTGGGGGGAGGTGTGGAGTTGTTGGTCAAAGCATACAAAATTTCAAATACAGGAGAAATATGCTCTGTGATCTGCATGGCAGGGTGACTGTAGTCAATAACATTTTGTACATTTTGAAATAAGAGTAAATTTCAAACATTTCATCACAAAAATATAAGTAAACAAAGTGATAGATATATTAATTAGCTTAGTGTAATCATTCTGCATTGTATGCATATATCAAAGCATTTCATTGTACCTAATACATGTATATAATTATGATTTGTCAATTTAAAATATTAATTTTAAAAATTAAGAAAAAAAATTAAAGAACATGCTCTTTAGTTTAAAATGATCCACAAGTCCAGATCTTTCTTGCTGGCCTTCTTTTTCAAGTTGTCCCTATTATGGTCTGGGTCTTAAGTGTCCCCCAAAAGGTCATGTGTTTAAGGCCTGGTCCCCAATGGAGTAGTGTTCAGAGGTAGGGGTCTTTGAGAGGTGACTTGAGCATAAGTGCTCTGACTTCATCAAGGATTAATCCATTGATAGATTCATAGCCTAAGAGCCTGTTTGGAAGCCTAGTTGAAGGAAGTAGGTCACTGGGAGCATGCTTTTGAAAAAGTATATTTTGTCCCCAGTCCTTTTAAAGTTGATGTTCTCAGAGATTTTGTCACAGTGATGAAAAGTTGGCTATCAGAAAATTGGTACCAAAAAATGGGGTCATTGCTATGACTGTACCTGATGGGTTTGTAGAAAATTGGAAGAGTTTAGGGGAGCAGGCTAGAAAACAACCTAGAAAGCAATGTGAACTGAAGTTTTTGAAGAAGCTGCATCTATATCAAAGATCCTATGGACTGTTTGACCTTGACTGAGTAGGACATCATGGTTATAGAGAGATGGAAGATTGTAGGCCAAGAGCCAAAATTATCTTGGGATACCTTAAGCCCTTTAATAGCCATATACCTTACCTTTTATAGCTCATCTAACATTCTTTTGACTCTGATGTGAACTTCTCAGAATGTATCACTAAGTGTAGCAGATCTATAGCCTCCTCCAACACTAAAATTAAGAATGTTATAACTTCTGAAAACTATAGAAGACATTTCTGCACCTAGCTATAGCCTTTTAAGTTGATATTCTGAGGTATTTGTTATAGTCTATATTTTGTTATAGATGAAAAGCTCTCTAACACAGAAAATTTGTACCAAAAAGCGGGCTTATTGCTGTGACTGTACCTGACAATGTGATTCCCACCAATGTAATTGGTAAATGTATTGATTTGTGACTTTTTCCCCTGTAACTATAAAAGTTCATATAACCTCTTCCACAATGGAACATGTCACCCAGGGTAACTTGTGTCTGTGTTCCAGGACCATAGTACTTATATTTGGCTCACAACAAACTATCTTCTTGTTTCCTTTAAAGCAGAATTGTTTCATGCCAATAGTTACAAGCAGAGCTTAATAGCTAATTCTGTTGGGAGCTCAGAAGACCAGAATGCTGATAAGAATGTGAAGAGTAAAGGTACTGCTCATGAGGTTTCAGATAGAAATGGGGACTCTATTGGGAATTGGACTAGAGGTCATTGGTGTTGCATTCTGGCAAAGAACTCATCTATGTTTTGTTCATACCCTGAAACTTTTTGTGACACTGAACTTAAATTTAATCAGATGAAGGAAATTTCAAGGCATGGGTATTGATGACTGCTTTTAGCCAGATTTACAGTGAAAATTAGGAACAACAACAACAGCAAAAATAGTGGCAAGATTTGAAGAATTTGCCATTTGGTCAGAAAAGGAGGACATGTCAAGTTATAGCCAAGGAGGAAGGTAGTTGCTGAAAATATTAGCACTATTTAAAATAAAGCCATTTCATCATGTCATAGCTCTACTCAAAAAATGTGACTGACTCCTCTTTGCTAACAGGATTTTAAAAATTTAAGGAAATCAGTCATTTATCAGGAAAAATGTATTCTGCAGATATTGGCTCAGTACTTCCCTATATAAGCATTTTCCCAGAATTTGAGTGAATGTGGCAAGCTGTCATATTTCATTCTTTTTTATACTATTTCACAGCTTATAATCCTGACTGGTTCATGCCAATTCAATACAGCCCCCCCAAAATCCAGAGACATAGGGGACAAAACTTAAGGTTATATATTAATGTTACTCATTAAGCCTAGTATAAGCTAAAATGCAAGCATATCATTCATAGAAGTATGCAAATATAATTTAAAAGACTCTAAATCCCCTTTGGAAGAAATCATTCCTCAACTTTCATTGTTGGACCATTGAAAGTATCATTTAATATTCCCAAACCTGTTGACCTGATCTAGTCACACACTCCTTACTATAGGATTTTCCTTAAAGTTTATCCTAACATTTGGTGAATAGTCAAAGATCTGGGCCAAAATCACAACTTATAAAAGCAATCTTTTCAATCCTGACTGCGTCTCAGAATCCCCAGTACCCGCTCCAGGACAAATTAATTCAGATCTCTGGGAGCAGGCCTGGATGTCAGCATTCATTTCTAAAGTGTCGCCAGAATTGGGAACCACTGTGTTAAAAGGTGTCATGCCTCTTGCTATCACATGCCTAGGCCAGGCAGCAGTTCCTCAGGGGGCTGGCAAGAGCAAGAAAGAGCACCAGGTTCAGAGAATGCAGGCACCACACAGAGGACTGAGGTGTGAGCAAGACATCTGTATCCACAAACAACAAGGCACAGCATAGTCTCTCTGAGGGACCAGCCACACTCCTAGAGTGAAATAGACACACAGAATCTTCCTCCTATCAAAAGAATCACAGAGCAGCACTATCTTGCTTGTAGAGAAAAATCTATATGATCTGTAATTCTGCAGGGAAGCCCTGCTGTCCTCTGAACTAATTTAAAACTTTATTAAATTACTTCTCAATTGATGTTGAAAACATAAAAGACTTCACTGAATGGCCATGTCTTAACATTGATTTTTCTACACCATCCACTCCTGACTTTGGCTCTGGGGCCAAGCTCCCAACCTGTATTTTCAGGAAGATTCTGGGCAAAGACCATGAACAAACATGACCCTAAATGGTGAAACTGAAACTATTTTTCAGTTAGCTTTAGCTTCGTATGATATAGGCGACATTAGGAGCGAGACCTAAAGATGTCTTAATTCATCTATTTTAATTGTGTCATGGAAACTCTCTACAACATTTAAATAGTTTTTACATTGTCCAGATGTTTCTAAAACTTTGATTCAGTTGGTAACAAAGTACAATAGTGCCTTTACTTTCTTGTGGGATATGAATCCTCAAAATGACAAATATTACATCAAATATAATATGATCTATGTGCTTAAGAGAGAAAAACAAAACCTTGTGACCCTCCTTGTCCCTAAAACTTGGAGTCCCAAGACTTTCAATCTCTTATTTCATATTCCTTGTCCCTCAGCCTTGAGTCCAGCCTGAGGCCTCGCTGCCTAATATCCTCTGGTTTTCCTGCCCTCTGATTTAACCTCATTCCTTTTTTTGCGGGGGGGGGGGGCTTTCCAGCAACTGCCAGAAAGCCTGCTAGACAAATTCTAAAAGAGCTGCAACACTAACCTCATTCTTCCCAAATGGTGAAATGTCCTATCCTGTTCTTTTTAGGAGATCAGCACTTGGCATTTGAAATAGGGGATGTGCTACACTTCATGGGGCCACTTTGTCACCTCCACTGTCTCATTGTGTTCAATCTCTTGCCTACTCACCACAGAACACTCAATAAATATTTGTAGAGATACACATATATACACACATATGAGTACCGTCAGTGCTCAGTATCTATAGCTTTTGGCTCAGTATCTGTAGCTTTTGGCTCTGCAGATGGAACTAACCTCAGATGAAAAATACTTTTAAAAATAAAGTCTGTCCTGAAAATCTATAGAATTTTTCCTTTTCATTATTCCCTAAACAATATAGTATAACAATTATCTATAGAGCATTAACGTTGTGCTAGGTATTACATGTAATGTAGAGACCATTTAAAGGATAAAATAAGATGTGTATAGTTTATATGCTAACACTACACTATTTTTATAAGGAACTTGAACATCTGTATATTTTGTTATCTACAGGAAGTCCTTGAAGCAATCACTGGAGGATACCCAGGGATGACTGTAAAGATATGTGCGTGTATATATGTATGTGTACCACTGAAATCAGAGAAAGAAGATAGAGGCTCATTCCTCCTGTGGCTTTCTCATTATTGCAACCCATACTAGTGTAGTTGTGACAAAGACTCGGAAGGAACAGACATATACACACAAACAAAGCATCTTGCTCCAGCACCATTTATCAAACAACCAGCCAGTGGGCTATGAAACCCCGAGGCCCCAAAACGCATAATTCAAATTCTTATGGCCCCAAATACTAGGTTGTCAACTCTCGTTATATGGAATGTGCATGGTGGCACTGTACATGAAACAGCTCCCAAAAACCCAAAGCAGAAGCCAAGCCCCTCTCTGCCTCCTCACTGACACGGTTTGTCCACACTCTCTGGGATTCTCCTGCCTGGAGCCTCAGCATTACTGGATGGAACTATAAACTTCTGCCATTGTTAGCTTAGAAATGAGTGGTGGGATTAGAGGACTACCAAGGAAGGAACCTGAATCCAAAGAGGAACAGGGTACTTTCCTAGACTCGGGGACACTAGAAGCTAAAAGAGTTTTGTGGCTCATAATGACCTTGAATGAGAGGTTATCCAACCTACAACCAGCACCTTCTAAAGTATCCAATTCTAAGTACTGACCATTTCAATCATCAAACACGTGAAAATAAGTCTCTAGGGAACGGTCTTAGCCTATGTTTTTCACTGACATGTCTCCAGTGCCTAAATAGGACCTGGTAAAGAGTATTTGCTCAAAAACGATTTGTCAAATGAATGAGTACCTCTCAGTGGCTTCTCAAGATGGATCTACTTTTCCTTTGAAAAATTTGAAAGGAACCTGTTTTCCCTCAGTATAACAGCCCAACAAGTATTTTAAAACCACTATCATGTTTACACATCCCCTACCCTCACCACAAGTTTCTTGTGTGCCAAGTTTAACATTTCTGGTTCATTCAATCATTTTTATAAGGTGGATTTCCAGTCCCCTCAACAAAGATTTATTAGATGGCTATTGTTGCAGTCACCTGCATGCAGGGATGGGACTCTCAAAGACTTCTGGAGGTGATATCTACTCCATTCATCAGAGCCCAGCTCTGTCATCCACCTACATTGTTCTAATTTGTCCACTGAGATAGTTTTGAAAGCCTTTAGTAATGGCTAGCAGCAATCCAGATGAATTGTGTTTTAGCAGAGTTTTCTGGAAAGACAGAACCACTAGTATATGTATATAGATATATGAGGGAATTTATTAGGGAAATTGGCTCATGAAATTATGGAAGCTGAGAAATCCCACAACACATTGTCTGTAGCATGGTTCCATCCAAGTCTGAGGCCTCAGACCAGGGAAACCAGTAGTGGAATTCTCAGTTTGAGGCTGAAAGTCTGATTAACAGGGAAAGGACTATTAGTACAATTCTTGGCATCCAAAAGACTGTAAAGCTGTAGTGTTGATGTCCAAGGCCGGAGATGTGTTCTGGATCACAGCAGGAGATACTAAGTTGCCTTCTGTATTTATTGTCTCAGGTACACAGCCAATTGGACTGTGCCCTTGCACACTAAGGGCAGGTTGTCCCGATCTACTCCATTCAGACTCTCATGCGAATCTCCTCTGGAAACACCCTCAATGACACACTCAATAATTTTCTGGGTTTCTGAGTATTTTTTCAGTTTTGCATCAACATGACAAATACCTGAAAAACAACTTAAAGTAATAAAGGTTTATTTTGGTTCATAGTTTCAGAGATTTCAGTCCATAGTTGGTCAGTTCCATTGCTTTAGGCCTCAGGTAAGGGAGCACATCATGGTGGAAGGCATGGTGGAGAAAAGCTGTTCAATTCATGGCAGCTGGGAAGCAGAGAGAGGAAGGAGCCAGGGACAGGATATAGTTCTAGAAGTCACACCCTGTCCTGTGAACTACTCCCTCCAACCATGCCCCACCTGTCTACAACAATTACTAATAGGGCATTATGTAAAATTGTGGATGTGTAACCGACGTGATTCTGCAATCTGCATTTGGGGTAAAATTGGGGGTTCATAAACCACTTCAATCTAATGTATGAAATATGATATGTCAAGAGCTTTGTAATGTTGTGAACAACCAATAAAAAAAATAAAATTAAAAAAAAAGAAAACCTTAAAAAAAATAACAAACCTTAGGCAAACACTACACTAGTAAGATATAGAAAATAATTAAATAATATTTAATATAGAAGTCCTGCTAAGACACCCAAAACAGACAGGACTGGCCAAATATCCTACATCAATACAATGATTAGCTAAAATGAACTGAATCTTTAAAAGTGAAAAATTAGGGCAAATGTTAATAATGTTAAAAAATGTACACAGGGAGAGGAGCTGGGGTTGCAACTCAGGGAAACAGCAGGTGCCTCACAAGTGTGAGGCACTGGGTTGGATTCTTATTGCCACATATAAATAAATAAATAAATAAATAAATAAATAAATAAATAAATAAATTAAAAAATAAATGTTCATCAACAACTAAAAATTTTTTTTAAACATACAAAGGTGAAGGAAACAGAAGAATGAGAAAAGGGATAACAATAAAAAAACAATGAAAAACAAGGGACATTAGAAAAAGAAATAGAGGAAACAGAATTAGCAAAAAAAAATTAAGATTCTGAACATGGAAGAGGAGAGAAAAGAAAACTAACAAACAAGAGTAACAAAAAGTAACCTCCATATCAGCACTAAAAGAAATTGGCAGAGAACACTCCTACACACTGCTCTTCAAAACTCGGCTATAAGGAGACTAAAAAACTCAAGGAGATAACACACATGAACATACAAGGTATAGATAATTTCCCTTATATATGAGGGAATACCTTAAATCAGGTACCTGAGACTGCAGTATCTCATGGGAGTTTTTGAGCTCTCCAAACGTGTTGCCCTTTTCATCCTGAAGTGCCAAGTAATTCGCAGAACCCTGCAAAAGTTCAGAACCCCTATCCCATTCTCCACTGCAGTTCTCCACTGCCGCCACTTCCAAAGCGCATTCTGCCGTCTGTCCACACGAGGGCAGCACGAGACCGCTCCACTTTCCCACTGATGGGAAAGGGAACCCTGCAACTCGGGGCTCTCCTGAGGGTTGACCTGTCATCGGCACAGCCCGGCTGCACCGGGGAGGCCTTCCTCGTCCTCATGAGGCTAGGACACTCACTGTCAATTTGGGGAAACTGGAGAGGAAACCAGGCCTGGCCGCCCCCCCACTCACACACACACACACAAACCCCTGCCCAGGGCCAGGCTCTGAGACAGCCCGGGCCAATCCGGATTTGGACCTGCTGGGTTCTACAGCTGCGGTCTGAAGGGGCATCCACCAGTCCCCGAAGCACGAGCCGCCCCCGCCCCGCGCACCCTGCTTCCTTGGTCCACCCTTGCCCACGGAGGACGTCACCTCCCTCGATGTTTGCGGTGCCCTGTTGGATCACAGGCCTCAGGGGTTCCAGGGGAGCACGCAGGCTCCCTCCTTCCATCGCCAGGTCCTGGGGAAATCGGCCTTTGGATGGGTCTCTGAAGGACAAGACAGGTCCCAGCTTCCACCGATTCCGAGAAAACATGGGCCGGGGCCCAGTGGCAGAGTCCCCTGCTGCCCGTGCCTGTGCCCTCTTGACCAACTCTGCCTTGGCTGCTCTGAAGAGGGACCGAGCCACGGACACACCCGAAGGCACCCTCTCTGCCAGGAATGGCTCTGGTTGCGGCCGCGAGGACGAGGCTCCTTGCAAGGATGGGGCACGTCCTCGCTGTCTGCTGTCACGCTCGGCGTCGCCCTGGTAGACTGCCTTGGCACCTAGGGGTGTGCTCACGTGGAGATTTGTGATGCTGAAGGGAGGCCGGAGCGCAGGGCTGCCTTTTCTTGCGGTCCCGGTGACAGGGGGACCCATGGCGACAAACAGCTTCTTGGTGGGATCACTGAGGAACGGACGGACGTGCGGCATGTCCCATGGGGCAGAATGGGTCCCGGCATGGGGGGCACTGGGGTGTGGGTCCCTGGATTTGGAATCGGGGGCTGGCTGCGCCGCGGGCTGCCGCGCAGGCTCGCGGGACTTTCTCAGGCGTGGGGCGCTCAGCTGAGAGGCCACGGTGGCCTAGGACCATCGCGACCCCGGGAGGTGAGGCTGACCCGGCAGCAGAGGCCTGTTCAGGGTCCCAGGGAAGGCTGCCTCCGGGGCCCCAACCCTGGCGTTTCCACCCCGGCCCAAGGCCGCGGGGGACAGGGAGGGGAGCAGTCCCATTGGGGTGGCCCTGAGGGGCCTGGGAAGAAGGGCTGTGTGCATCTTGGCCCTTCAGGGACTTGGCAGGCTGTCCTGGAGCCTGGATCCGGGTTAGGGCTTCTTGCTGAGAACAGCCTTGGCCTAGCCTCCCCTGGGTTCTCCAGGCTCCAGGACTGGACCCTGGGCTGGCTTCTCTTGGCGTGCCCGGTTGGTCCACTGCTCGTGACAGGAGGCAGTGGGATCCTCCCCTCTAGCCCGGGACCCGTGCTGGCTTCAGGAAAGAAGGTTCCAATAGTGAGGAAACGCTAGGGAGTTTTAAATGAGAGAGACAAGACTCTGAAAATCAGCTCCAGGACTCCTCCTCCCAGCTCCAGCCTAAAGCCACCGAATGTGGTAGCCGGGTTTAGTGAAGGAGAGAGAGAGAGAGAGAGAGAGAGAGAGAGAGAGAGAGAGAGCAAGCCAGGGAGTGTACTTTTATTTCTTGGGGTGGGGGAAAATCCCATGGAATGAAGATTCAGTGGGGAAGCATCCCAAGGTCAAGGGCAAGGATTGGGTCTTCAGGGCAGTGGCCAGACACGCCTCTGCACGGACAACCCTCGGACCTGGAGAAGGGTGGGGAAAGCTCGGACACAGCTGTGCCTAAGCGGCCTCTCACCCAGGCAGGGAGGTAACTCAAATGACATGTGAGGATGGCCTCCCCAACACCCCCTCCCAGGCCCCATGCTAGCCTCCTTTCAAGGAAGTGAAGGGTGAGCCGCCTGCCAGGGCGGTGCCCCTCTTTGTGACTTGGGCTGGCTGTGAGCACGCCACCCTCCTGCCTCAACCTCCGCAGTCCTAGGCAGGAGCCGCACCTCAAGCAGTGAGACTGCAGGCCGAGGGTCCGGATCTTGCAGGGCAGGAGGAGAAGAGAGAACACCCGCGGGGTGCGGTCCAGCTCAGCCCGCCAGGCGTGAGCCCAGGAGGAGGCCCAGGGAAGAAGAGACCAGGCAAACGGTGCAGGCACCCAGCTCAGGGAAGCGCTCAGAGGGCTTTTCTCGGAGCACTCCTGCTCCCTTGTCTTCACAGCCCTCCCGCTGCTGCTGCAGGGGGACTCCAAACATCAAGGGGTTGCCACCCGGACGTGATGGGGGTCTGGTCTCCTCCTGCTCTCTTCGCGGGGTTTCTTTCAATCAGGTGCCCGAAGACTGCAGTATCTCATGGGAGTCTTTGAGCTCTCCAGACGTGTCGCCCTTTTCATCCTGAAGTGCCAAGTGATTCACAGAAGCCTGCCAAAGTTCAGAAGCCCTCTGCGGTTCTCCACTGCCGCCCCTTCCAAAGCGCATTCTGCCGTCTGTCCACACGAGGGCAGCACGAGACCGCTCCAAAAGGCCTGGCCGCCCACTTTCCCACTGATGTGAAAGGGAACCCTGCAACTCGGGGCTCTCCTGATGGTTGACCTGTCATCGGCACAGCCCGGCTGCACCGGGGAGGCCTTCCTCGTCCTCATGAGGCTAGGACACTCACTGTCAATTTGGGGAAACTGGAGAGGAAACCAGGCCTGGCCGCCCCCCCCCCCCCACACACACACACAAACCCCTGCCCAGGGCCAGGCTCTGAGACAGCCCGGGCCAATCCGGATTTGGACCTGCTGGGTTCTACAGCTGCGGTCTGAAGGGGCATCCACCAGTCCCGGGAGCACGAGCCGCCCCCGCCCCGCGCACCCTGCTTCCTTGGTCCACCCTTGCCCACGCAGGACGTCACCTCCCTCGAAGTTTGCGGTGCCCTGTTGGATCACAGGCCTCAGGGGTTCCAGGGGAGCACACAGGCTCCCTCCTTCCATCGCCAGGTCCTGGGGAAATCGGCCTTTGGATGGGTCTCTGAAGGACAAGACAGGTCCCAGCTTCCGCCGATTCCGAGAAAACATGGGCCGGGGCCCAGTGGCAGAGTCCCCTGCTGCCCGTGCCTGTGCCCTCTTGACCAACTCTGCCTTGGCTGCTCTGAAGAGGGACCGAGCCACGGACACACCCGAAGGCACCCTCTCTGCCAGGAATGGCTCTGGTTGCGGCCGCGAGGACGAGGCTCCTTGCAAGGATGGGGCACGTCCTCGCTGTCTGCTGTCACGCTCGGCGTCGCCCTGGTAGACTGCCTTGGCACCTAGGGGTGTGCTCACGTGGAGATTTGTGATGCTGAAGGGCGGCCAAAGCGCAGGGCTGCCTTTTCTTGCGGTCCCGGTGACAGGGGGACCCATGGCGACAAACAGCTTCTTGGTGGGATCACTGAGGAACGGACGGACGTGCGGCATGTCCCATGGGGCAGAATGGGTCCCGGCATGGGGGACACTGGGGTGTGGGTCCCTGGATTTGGAATCGGGGGCTGGCTGCGCCGCGGGCTGCCGCGCAGGCTCGCGGGACTTTCTCAGGCGTGGGGCGCTCAGCTGAGAGGCCACGGTGGCCTAGGACCATCGCGACCCCGGGAGGTGAGGCTGACCCGGCAGCAGAGGCCTGTTCAGGGTCCCAGGGAAGGCTGCCTCCGGGGCCCCAACCCTGGCGTTTCCACCCCGGCCCAAGGCCGCGGGGGACAGGGAGGGGAGCAGTCCCATTGGGGTGGCCCTGAGGGGCCTGGGAAGAAGGGCTGTGTGCATCTTTGCCCTTCAGGGACTTGGCAGGCTGTCCTGGAGCCTGGATCCGGGTTAGGGCTTCTTGCTGAGAACAGCCTTGGCCTAGCCTCCCCTGGGTTCTCCAGGCTCCAGGACTGGACCCTGGGCTGGCTTCTCTTGGCGTGCCCGGTTGGTCCACTGCTCGTGACAGGAGGCAGTGGGGCTCTCCCCTCTAGCCCGGGACCCGTGCTGGCTTCAGGAAAGAAGGTTCCAATAGTGAGGAAACGCTAGGGAGTTTTAAATGAGAGACAAGACTCTGAAAATCAGCTCCAGGACTCCTCCTCCCAGCTCCAGCCTAAAGCCACCGAATGTGGTAGCCGGGTTTAGTGAAGGAGAGCTAGAGAGAGAGAGAGAGAGAGAGAGAGAGAGAGAGCGAGCCAGGGAGTGTACTTTTATTTCTGGGGGGGGGAACTCTGGGGGAAAATCCCATGGAATGAAGATTCAGTGGGGAAGCATCCCAAGGTCAAGGGCAAGGATTGGGTCTTCAGGGCAGTGGCCAGACACGCCTCTGCACGGACAACCCTCGGACCTGGAGAAGGGTGGGGAAAGCTCGGACACAGCTGTGCCTAAGCGGCCTCTCACCCAGGCAGGGAGGTAACTCAAATGACATGTGAGGATGGCCTCCCCAACACCCCCTCCCAGGCCCCATGCTAGCCTCCTTTCAAGGAAGTGAAGGGTGAGCCGCCTGCCAGGGCGGTGCCCCTCTTTGTGACTTGGGCTGGCTGTGAGCACGCCACCCTCCTGCCTCAACCTCCGCAGTCCTAGGCAGGAGCCGCACCTCAAGCAGTGAGACTGCAGGCCGAGGGTCCGGATCTTGCAGGGCAGGAGGAGAAGAGAGAACACCCGCGGGGTGCGGTCCAGCTCAGCCCGCCAGGCGTGAGCCCAGGAGGAGGCCCAGGGAAGAAGAGACCAGGCAAACGGTGCAGGCACCCAGCTCAGGGAAGCGCTCAGAGGGCTTTTCTCGGAGCACTCCTGCTCCCTTGTCTTCACAGCCCTCCCGCTGCTGCTGCAGGGGGACTCCAAACATCAAGGGGTTGACACCCGGACGTGATGGGGGTCTGGTCTCCTCCTGCTCTCTTCGCGGGGTTTCTTTCAATCAGGTGCCCGAAGACTGCAGTATCTCATGGGAGTCTTTGAGCTCTCCAGACGTGTCGCCCTTTTCATCCTGAAGTGCCAAGTGATTCACAGAAGCCTGCCAAAGTTCAGAAGCCCTCTGCGGTTCTCCACTGCCGCCCCTTCCAAAGCGCATTCTGCCGTCTGTCCACACGAGGGCAGCACGAGACCGCTCCAAAAGGCCTGGCCGCCCACTTTCCCACTGATGTGAAAGGGAACCCTGCAACTCGGGGCTCTCCTGATGGTTGACCTGTCATCGGCACAGCCCGGCTGCACCGGGGAGGCCTTCCTCGTCCTCATGAGGCTAGGACACTCACTGTCAATTTGGGGAAACTGGAGAGGAAACCAGGCCTGGCCGCCCCCCCCCCCACACACACACACACAAACCCCTGCCCAGGGCCAGGCTCTGAGACAGCCCGGGCCAATCCGGATTTGGACCTGCTGGGTTCTACAGCTGCGGTCTGAAGGGGCATCCACCAGTCCCGGGAGCACGAGCCGCCCCCGCCCCGCGCACCCTGCTTCCTTGGTCCACCCTTGCCCACGCAGGACGTCACCTCCCTCGAAGTTTGCGGTGCCCTGTTGGATCACAGGCCTCAGGGGTTCCAGGGGAGCACACAGGCTCCCTCCTTCCATCGCCAGGTCCTGGGGAAATCGGCCTTTGGATGGGTCTCTGAAGGACAAGACAGGTCCCAGCTTCCGCCGATTCCGAGAAAACATGGGCCGGGGCCCAGTGGCAGAGTCCCCTGCTGCCCGTGCCTGTGCCCTCTTGACCAACTCTGCCTTGGCTGCTCTGAAGAGGGACCGAGCCACGGACACACCCGAAGGCACCCTCTCTGCCAGGAATGGCTCTGGTTGCGGCCGCGAGGACGAGGCTCCTTGCAAGGATGGGGCACGTCCTCGCTGTCTGCTGTCACGCTCGGCGTCGCCCTGGTAGACTGCCTTGGCACCTAGGGGTGTGCTCACGTGGAGATTTGTGATGCTGAAGGGCGGCCAAAGCGCAGGGCTGCCTTTTCTTGCGGTCCCGGTGACAGGGGGACCCATGGCGACAAACAGCTTCTTGGTGGGATCACTGAGGAACGGACAGACGTGCGGCATGTCCCATGGGGCAGAATGGGTCCCGGCATGGGGGACACTGGGGTGTGGGTCCCTGGATTTGGAATCGGGGGCTGGCTGCGCCGCGGGCTGCCGCGCAGGCTCGCGGGACTTTCTCAGGCGTGGGGCGCTCAGCTGAGAGGCCACGGTGGCCTAGGACCATCGCGACCCCGGGAGGTGAGGCTGACCCGGCAGCAGAGGCCTGTTCAGGGTCCCAGGGAAGGCTGCCTCCGGGGCCCCAACCCTGGCGTTTCCACCCCGGCCCAAGGCCGCGGGGGACAGGGAGGGGAGCAGTCCCATTGGGGTGGCCCTGAGGGGCCTGGGAAGAAGGGCTGTGTGCATCTTTGCCCTTCAGGGACTTGGCAGGCTGTCCTGGAGCCTGGATCCGGGTTAGGGCTTCTTGCTGAGAACAGCCTTGGCCTAGCCTCCCCTGGGTTCTCCAGGCTCCAGGACTGGACCCTGGGCTGGCTTCTCTTGGCGTGCCCGGTTGGTCCACTGCTCGTGACAGGAGGCAGTGGGGCTCTCCCCTCTAGCCCGGGACCCGTGCTGGCTTCAGGAAAGAAGGTTCCAATAGTGAGGAAACGCTAGGGAGTTTTAAATGAGAGACAAGACTCTGAAAATCAGCTCCAGGACTCCTCCTCCCAGCTCCAGCCTAAAGCCACCGAATGTGGTAGCCGGGTTTAGTGAAGGAGAGCTAGAGAGAGAGAGAGAGAGAGAGAGAGAGAGAGAGAGCGAGCCAGGGAGTGTACTTTTATTTCTGGGGGGGGAACTCTGGGGGAAAATCCCATGGAATGAAGATTCAGTGGGGAAGCATCCCAAGGTCAAGGGCAAGGATTGGGTCTTCAGGGCAGTGGCCAGACACGCCTCTGCACGGACAACCCTCGGACCTGGAGAAGGGTGGGGAAAGCTCGGACACAGCTGTGCCTAAGCGGCCTCTCACCCAGGCAGGGAGGTAACTCAAATGACATGTGAGGATGGCCTCCCCAACACCCCCTCCCAGGCCCCATGCTAGCCTCCTTTCAAGGAAGTGAAGGGTGAGCCGCCTGCCAGGGCGGTGCCCCTCTTTGTGACTTGGGCTGGCTGTGAGCACGCCACCCTCCTGCCTCAACCTCCGCAGTCCTAGGCAGGAGCCGCACCTCAAGCAGTGAGACTGCAGGCCGAGGGTCCGGATCTTGCAGGGCAGGAGGAGAAGAGAGAACACCCGCGGGGTGCGGTCCAGCTCAGCCCGCCAGGCGTGAGCCCAGGAGGAGGCCCAGGGAAGAAGAGACCAGGCAAACGGTGCAGGCACCCAGCTCAGGGAAGCGCTCAGAGGGCTTTTCTCGGAGCACTCGTGCTCCCTTGTCTTCACAGCCCTCCCGCTGCTGCTGCAGGGGGACTCCAAACATCAAGGGGTTGCCACCCGGACGTGATGGGGGTCTGGTCTCCTCCTGCTCTCTTCGCGGGGTTTCTTTCAATCAGGTGCCCGAAGACTGCAGTATCTCATGGGAGTCTTTGAGCTCTCCAGACGTGTCGCCCTTTTCATCCTGAAGTGCCAAGTGATTCACAGAAGCCTGCCAAAGTTCAGAAGCCCTCTGCGGTTCTCCACTGCCGCCCCTTCCAAAGCGCATTCTGCCGTCTGTCCACACGAGGGCAGCACGAGACCGCTCCAAAAGGCCTGGCCGCCCACTTTCCCACTGATGTGAAAGGGAACCCTGCAACTCGGGGCTCTCCTGATGGTTGACCTGTCATCGGCACAGCCCGGCTGCACCGGGGAGGCCTTCCTCGTCCTCATGAGGCTAGGACACTCACTGTCAATTTGGGGAAACTGGAGAGGAAACCAGGCCTGGCCGCCCCCCCACACACACACACACACACAAACCCCTGCCCAGGGCCAGGCTCTGAGACAGCCCGGGCCAATCCGGATTTGGACCTGCTGGGTTCTACAGCTGCGGTCTGAAGGGGCATCCACCAGTCCCGGGAGCACGAGCCGCCCCCGCCCCGCGCACCCTGCTTCCTTGGTCCACCCTTGCCCACGCAGGACGTCACCTCCCTCGAAGTTTGCGGTGCCCTGTTGGATCACAGGCCTCAGGGGTTCCAGGGGAGCACACAGGCTCCCTCCTTCCATCGCCAGGTCCTGGGGAAATCGGCCTTTGGATGGGTCTCTGAAGGACAAGACAGGTCCCAGCTTCCGCCGATTCCGAGAAAACATGGGCCGGGGCCCAGTGGCAGAGTCCCCTGCTGCCCGTGCCTGTGCCCTCTTGACCAACTCTGCCTTGGCTGCTCTGAAGAGGGACCGAGCCACGGACACACCCGAAGGCACCCTCTCTGCCAGGAATGGCTCTGGTTGCGGCCGCGAGGACGAGGCTCCTTGCAAGGATGGGGCACGTCCTCGCTGTCTGCTGTCACGCTCGGCGTCGCCCTGGTAGACTGCCTTGGCACCTAGGGGTGTGCTCACGTGGAGATTTGTGATGCTGAAGGGCGGCCAAAGCGCAGGGCTGCCTTTTCTTGCGGTCCCGGTGACAGGGGGACCCATGGCGACAAACAGCTTCTTGGTGGGATCACTGAGGAACGGACGGACGTGCGGCATGTCCCATGGGGCAGAATGGGTCCCGGCATGGGGGACACTGGGGTGTGGGTCCCTGGATTTGGAATAGGGGGCTGGCTGCGCCGCGGGCTGCCGCGCAGGCTCGCGGGACTTTCTCAGGCGTGGGGCGCTCAGCTGAGAGGCCACGGTGGCCTAGGACCATCGCGACCCCGGGAGGTGAGGCTGACCCGGCAGCAGAGGCCTGTTCAGGGTCCCAGGGAAGGCTGCCTCCGGGGCCCCAACCCTGGCGTTTCCACCCCGGCCCAAGGCCGCGGGGGACAGGGAGGGGAGCAGTCCCATTGGGGTGGCCCTGAGGGGCCTGGGAAGAAGGGCTGTGTGCATCTTTGCCCTTCAGGGACTTGGCAGGCTGTCCTGGAGCCTGGATCCGGGTTAGGGCTTCTTGCTGAGAACAGCCTTGGCCTAGCCTCCCCTGGGTTCTCCAGGCTCCAGGACTGGACCCTGGGCTGGCTTCTCTTGGCGTGCCCGGTTGGTCCACTGCTCGTGACAGGAGGCAGTGGGGCTCTCCCCTCTAGCCCGGGACCCGTGCTGGCTTCAGGAAAGAAGGTTCCAATAGTGAGGAAACGCTAGGGAGTTTTAAATGAGAGACAAGACTCTGAAAATCAGCTCCAGGACTCCTCCTCCCAGCTCCAGCCTAAAGCCACCGAATGTGGTAGCCGGGTTTAGTGAAGGAGAGCTAGAGAGAGAGAGAGAGAGAGAGAGAGAGAGAGAGAGCGAGCCAGGGAGTGTACTTTTATTTCTGGGGGGGGAACTCTGGGGGAAAATCCCATGGAATGAAGATTCAGTGGGGAAGCATCCCAAGGTCAAGGGCAAGGATTGGGTCTTCAGGGCAGTGGCCAGACACGCCTCTGCACGGACAACCCTCGGACCTGGAGAAGGGTGGGGAAAGCTCGGACACAGCTGTGCCTAAGCGGCCTCTCACCCAGGCAGGGAGGTAACTCAAATGACATGTGAGGATGGCCTCCCCAACACCCCCTCCCAGGCCCCATGCTAGCCTCCTTTCAAGGAAGTGAAGGGTGAGCCGCCTGCCAGGGCGGTGCCCCTCTTTGTGACTTGGGCTGGCTGTGAGCACGCCACCCTCCTGCCTCAACCTCCGCAGTCCTAGGCAGGAGCCGCACCTCAAGCAGTGAGACTGCAGGCCGAGGGTCCGGATCTTGCAGGGCAGGAGGAGAAGAGAGAACACCCGCGGGGTGCGGTCCAGCTCAGCCCGCCAGGCGTGAGCCCAGGAGGAGGCCCAGGGAAGAAGAGACCAGGCAAACGGTGCAGGCACCCAGCTCAGGGAAGCGCTCAGAGGGCTTTTCTCGGAGCACTCGTGCTCCCTTGTCTTCACAGCCCTCCCGCTGCTGCTGCAGGGGGACTCCAAACATCAAGGGGTTGCCACCCGGACGTGATGGGGGTCTGGTCTCCTCCTGCTCTCTTCGCGGGGTTTCTTTCAATCAGGTGCCCGAAGACTGCAGTATCTCATGGGAGTCTTTGAGCTCTCCAGACGTGTCGCCCTT
This sequence comes from Spermophilus citellus, assembly GCF_964194105.1. Taxonomy (NCBI): domain Eukaryota; kingdom Metazoa; phylum Chordata; class Mammalia; order Rodentia; family Sciuridae; genus Spermophilus; species Spermophilus citellus. The sequence goes on from NC_138190.1 coordinate 5,219,529, forward strand.
TTCATCCTGAAGTGCCAAGTGATTCACAGAAGCCTGCCAAAGTTCAGAAGCCCTCTGCGGTTCTCCACTGCCGCCCCTTCCAAAGCGCATTCTGCCGTCTGTCCACACGAGGGCAGCACGAGACCGCTCCAAAAGGCCTGGCCGCCCACTTTCCCACTGATGTGAAAGGGAACCCTGCAACTCGGGGCTCTCCTGATGGTTGACCTGTCATCGGCACAGCCCGGCTGCACCGGGGAGGCCTTCCTCGTCCTCATGAGGCTAGGACACTCACTGTCAATTTGGGGAAACTGGAGAGGAAACCAGGCCTGGCCGCCCCCCCCCCCACACACACACAAACCCCTGCCCAGGGCCAGGCTCTGAGACAGCCCGGGCCAATCCGGATTTGGACCTGCTGGGTTCTACAGCTGCGGTCTGAAGGGGCATCCACCAGTCCCGGGAGCACGAGCCGCCCCCGCCCCGCGCACCCTGCTTCCTTGGTCCACCCTTGCCCACGCAGGACGTCACCTCCCTCGATGTTTTAGGTGCCCTGTTGGATCACAGGCCTCAGGGGTTCCAGGGGAGCACGCAGGCTCCCTCCTTCCATCGCCAGGTCCTGGGGAAATCGGCCTTTGGATGGGTCTCTGAAGGACAAGACAGGTCCCAGCTTCCGCCGATTCCGAGAAAACATGGGCCGGGGCCCAGTGGCAGAGTCCCCTGCTGCCCGTGCCTGTGCCCTCTTGACCAACTCTGCCTTGGCTGCTCTGAAGAGGGACCGAGCCACGGACACACCCGAAGGCACCCTCTCTGCCAGGAATGGCTCTGGTTGCGGCCGCGAGGACGAGGCTCCTTGCAAGGATGGGGCACGTCCTCGCTGTCTGCTGTCACGCTCGGCGTCGCCCTGGTAGACTGCCTTGGCACCTAGGGGTGTGCTCACGTGGAGATTTGTGATGCTGAAGGGCGGCCAAAGCGCAGGGCTGCCTTTTCTTGCGGTCCCGGTGACAGGGGGACCCATGGCGACAAACAGCTTCTTGGTGGGATCACTGAGGAACGGACGGACGTGCGGCATGTCCCATGGGGCAGAATGGGTCCCGGCATGGGGGACACTGGGGTGTGGGTCCCTGGATTTGGAATCGGGGGCTGGCTGCGCCGCGGGCTGCCGCGCAGGCTCGTGGGACTTTCTCAGGCGTGGGGCGCTCAGCTGAGAGGCCACGGTGGCCTAGGACCATCGCGACCCCGGGAGGTGAGGCTGACCCGGCAGCAGAGGCCTGTTCAGGGTCCCAGGGAAGGCTGCCTCCGGGGCCCCAACCCTGGCGTTTCCACCCCGGCCCAAGGCCGCGGGGGACAGGGAGGGGAGCAGTCCCATTGGGGTGGCCCTGAGGGGCCTGGGAAGAAGGGCTGTGTGCATCTTGGCCCTTCAGGGACTTGGCAGGCTGTCCTGGAGCCTGGATCCGGGTTAGGGCTTCTTGCTGAGAACAGCCTTGGCCTAGCCTCCCCTGGGTTCTCCAGGCTCCAGGACTGGACCCTGGGCTGGCTTCTCTTGGCGTGCCCGGTTGGTCCACTGCTCGTGACAGGAGGCAGTGGGGCTCTCCCCTCTAGCCCGGGACCCGTGCTGGCTTCAGGAAAGAAGGTTCCAATAGTGAGGAAACGCTAGGGAGTTTTAAATGAGAGACAAGACTCTGAAAATCAGCTCCAGGACTCCTCCTCCCAGCTCCAGCCTAAAGCCACCGAATGTGGTAGCCGGGTTTAGTGAAGGAGAGAGAGAGAGAGAGAGAGAGAGAGAGAGAGAGAGAGAGCGAGCCAGGGAGTGTACTTTTATTTCTGGGGGGGGAACTCTGGGGGAAAATCCCATGGAATGAAGATTCAGTGGGGAAGCATCCCAAGGTCAAGGGCAAGGATTGGGTCTTCAGGGCAGTGGCCAGACACGCCTCTGCACGGACAACCCTCGGACCTGGAGAAGGGTGGGGAAAGCTCGGACACAGCTGTGCCTAAGCGGCCTCTCACCCAGGCAGGGAGGTAACTCAAATGACATGTGAGGATGGCCTCCCCAACACCCCCTCCCAGGCCCCATGCTAGCCTCCTTTCAAGGAAGTGAAGGGTGAGCCGCCTGCCAGGGCGGTGCCCCTCTTTGTGACTTGGGCTGGCTGTGAGCACGCCACCCTCCTGCCTCAACCTCCGCAGTCCTAGGCAGGAGCCGCACCTCAAGCAGTGAGACTGCAGGCCGAGGGTCCGGATCTTGCAGGGCAGGAGGAGAAGAGAGAACACCCGCGGGGTGCGGTCCAGCTCAGCCCGCCAGGCGTGAGCCCAGGAGGAGGCCCAGGGAAGAAGAGACCAGGCAAACGGTGCAGGCACCCAGCTCAGGGAAGCGCTCAGAGGGCTTTTCTCGGAGCACTCGTGCTCCCTTGTCTTCACAGCCCTCCCGCTGCTGCTGCAGGGGGACTCCAAACATCAAGGGGTTGCCACCCGGACGTGATGGGGGTCTGGTCTCCTCCTGCTCTCTTCGCGGGGTTTCTTTCAATCAGGTGCCCGAAGACTGCAGTATCTCATGGGAGTCTTTGAGCTCTCCAGACGTGTCGCCCTTTTCATCCTGAAGTGCCAAGTGATTCACAGAAGCCTGCCAAAGTTCAGAAGCCCTCTGCGGTTCTCCACTGCCGCCCCTTCCAAAGCGCATTCTGCCGTCTGTCCACACGAGGGCAGCACGAGACCGCTCCAAAAGGCCTGGCCGCCCACTTTCCCACTGATGTGAAAGGGAACCCTGCAACTCGGGGCTCTCCTGATGGTTGACCTGTCATCGGCACAGCCCGGCTGCACCGGGGAGGCCTTCCTCGTCCTCATGAGGCTAGGACACTCACTGTCAATTTGGGGAAACTGGAGAGGAAACCAGGCCTGGCCGCCCCCCCCCCCCCACACACACACACAAACCCCTGCCCAGGGCCAGGCTCTGAGACAGCCCGGGCCAATCCGGATTTGGACCTGCTGGGTTCTACAGCTGCGGTCTGAAGGGGCATCCACCAGTCCCCGAAGCACGAGCCGCCCCCGCCCCGCTGTAGCTCAGTGGTGGAGGCGTCCCTAACATGTGTGAGGGCCTGGGTTCAATCCTCAGCACCATGTAAAAATTAAAAAGTAAAGTTATTGTGTCCACATAAAACTAAAAAAAAATTTAAAAAAGAATAAAACATCTAAACATAAAATAATGAGAAGGAAGTAATATAAAGTCTTTACCTGGGTATGGATGGTATTGACTCCACCCAGGAAATTGTGTGTGTGCAGTCACAGGGACAGGGTAGAGTGGGTGTCAGAGGTTGGACATACATCCATGACTGGAGAGTGCTGCAGCAATTAGAGGTAAGACCAGAGATAAATAATGTAGCCCAAGGCTCAGGACAGTCCCACCGAAGAGGGGACATCCTACCCCAAATGCCAAAAGCATCTCAGTTAATGCAATCAGAGTCTAAGCCCCTACTTATATGTCACTTACATGTTGTGCTCTGTCAACCCCACGGATGAGTGAGTGGAAAATTTCAAGCAAAAACCTTGATTTGTGGTTTTACTACAGCCCTGCTGTTTTTAGAGTGCTCACCACCCCTCCTATCCCCACCCCAAAGTGTTTTTATGTATTTACTTGTTTATCTTCTGCCTCTATACCCTTAGAAAGCAAGCTCCACAGGCAAAGGCACTTTGCTGTGTTCATAGCTGTATTCCCTGGCCCTCCAACGGAAAACAACCTGAAATTCATGTTTGAACAATGTATCAAGAGACTTTAGATGGAGAGAACAGCATCGGTGACATATGACCCTGTGCCTAGTTTCTGGCCTTCTTTATTATGTCAGAAATACAATTTTGTATTTCTTTTTATATAATTTGTATAATGGAATAATATTAATTGTATTAAATTTAATACTACACTATATTTATTAATGATATATTAAAATATTTTAGTCAGTGTAATTAATTTAATTCATATTTAATTGATATACCTATACAATATAAAAGTAGAGATATATACATGAATATGAATTAAATTACATCATGATTACATTGAATAATAATTATATAACATGTGTGTAAATGACATTATGATATATATATATATATATATATATATATATATATACACATACACTAAGCTTTTTCATTTGGAAGCATGTTATTGAGACTTAAGGTTTTCTTTTTTTTTTAAATTTAGCTCTGGATTGGTGGCTTCCACTAAGGGCGATTTGGTTCTTTGGAAATTACTGGGACACACTGTAGGTAGCCATAGCTGTAGGTGTGCTACTGGCACCTATGTGTCAGAGGCCACAGATACTGATCAGACCCTCCAAAATGCATAGGACAGGCCCAGTCACAAACACAAAACAAAACCATTTTATTTTAGTAAAACAAAACTATTATCATTTCTACTATATAAAATACCAACAAACACTTAACTTTGAAAGAAAGCGTATGACAATTTCTAGTAAAGCAAAACTCTTGTTATTACTACTATATAAAATGAAAACAAACACTTAACTAAGCTAACTGAGCATGGGAAGAAGGCCACCTTCCTGGTGAGCCTCCTCCCAGGGAGAAGGCAGGAGAGGGCTGGCAGGGGAAAGTCCAGGGTTGTGATCTGAGTAGTCTCTTTAGAGCTTGGGCTCCTCAGGGTAGGGAGAGGAGGTCTGGGGGTGGCAGACCTGTCAGGCAGAAGCAGTAGGAAGTGAGCTGTTGGCTCAGTGACTCCTGTCAGGTAGAGGGGCCTGTAGGATAAAGGGACTGTGGCTTTGAGTCTCAGAGGAGGGTGGCAGGGCTCTGACTCTTAGGAGCCAAGGAGGTGAGCGGGCTGAGTGTGCTGGGGCTCAGCAGGGCCCTCCTGGTGTGGCCCCTGGGAAGGGGAGGAAGGCCTAGGCTCCTGGGACAGTGGGACATCTGCTCCCAGGCCTGCAGCAGGGGCTGTGAGACCATGTCCTGGGCTGGCCTGGGAGCTGGGGCCAGTGGGGCAGGGGCCAGGGGAGGCCCCAGGAAGGCTGGAGGGCAGGCCAGGGCTCAGTCTGTTCCTCACAGAGGCAGATGCCCTGAAGCGGACGCTTCTCTTCAGCGGCCCCGGCCTGGGCAGGAAGGATGGCTCCACTCCGTTTCTGATGACGGGCCTGAAGGCAGATGGTCTGCGCTGTGGGCTCTGCTGCTTCCTCTTGGGCTCAGGTTCCTCAAACCACAGGGGTCCATCAAACTTCCTTTTCCCTTTGTTGCACCGGCTGAGGTGCTTTAGCACTGTCTCCTTGGCACAGGGGTCTGGGGCCGGCTGGGAAGGTGGGCACCTGTAGAGGCTCCCTGGACCCTCGGGATTCGTTCGGACTTTGAAGCGGCTGTGGGGCCAACCTGGGTCTGGGGCGTGGCGAAGTCTGCGCTTCATGCATTCGTAGCGGAACTCGGTAAGGTGGGGTGTCAGGAGTAGCCAGAGGGGCAGCCTGAGCCGATTGTACCTCGCAGGCGGGGTGCCCACCGCCCTCCTGCCTCTTGTGTGGTCCCCACTGTGCAGAACCTTGTGGGGGGCTTGGGAGCGATCCTGGGGCTCTGGGTGTCCCGGGGCAGGTTTACAGTTGCCAGGGTCCCGGGGGCGGCGGGCGGCAGGCCTGGGCCTCAGAGGTTGGTGCTCCTGGGTGATTCTCCTGGGCCTCAAAGGCCGTGCTGCTAGGGCGGCCTTGTGTGGTGTGCCCAGGTACCTGTGCAGGCACCTGCTCAGGTAGAGTCCCATGAGAGTGGTGGAGCAAGATCAGCGTCTTTGAGTAGGGATCGGTTCCCAACGTGTGTGGTCGCAGCCAGACACGAAACAAGTGACAGTTGGGGCAGACAAAGCGCGTGGGGCGCCGTTTGCAGGGATCTGGCACCCGCCAGGCTCCTGCCCCTCGGACGCGAGGACAGCACGAGGCAGAGTGGCACGCGGGGCCCCGCCCCATGCTATCTGGAGCGCAAGGAAAGCTCAAGCCTCTCTCCTCCCCATTGGTGCTCTCAGACACAGCCCTGGGCAGAGGGGCCTCGCATCTGTGTCTACATTTCTATCTGACATTGCCAGGGAGAAAATACAAAAATTTCTCCAGGGCTGTAGCTGTAGCTCAGTGGTGGAAAACTTGCCTGGCATGTGTGACACACTGGGTTCCATTCTGAGCATCACATAAAAATAAACAAATAAAGGTATTGTGTCCAGAGACACATCCACATAAATACAGTTATATGATACTAGACAAAGGCACCATAAACATTCATTGGAGAAAGCATAGCCTCTTCAATAAATGGTGCTGGGAAAACTAGAAATCCAAATGTAGTAGATTGAAATTGAACCCCTATATCTCACCCTGCACAAAACTCAAAGTGGATCAAGGATATAGGCATTAGACCAGAGACCCTGTTCCTACTAAAAGAAAATGTAGGCCCAACTCTCCATCATGTCCACTCAGGAATGGACTTCCTCAATAAGACTCCTAAAGCACAAGAAGTAAAATCAAGAATCAATAAATGGGATGGCATCAAACTAAAAAGCTTCTTCACAGCAAAGGAAACAATCAATGTGAAGAGATAGCCTACTGAATGGGAGAAAATCTTTGCCACCTACCCCTCAGAGTATTAATCTCCAGGATATACAAAGAACTGAAAAAACTTAACACCAAGAAAACAAATAACCCAATCAATAAATGGGCAAAGGAACTAAATAGACACTTCACAGAAGAAGAAATACGATCAGTCAACAAATATATGAAAAAATGTCCAACATCTCTAGTTATTAGAGAAACGCAAAGTAAAACTACACTGAGATTCCATCTCATTCCAGTCAGAAGGGCAACTATGAAGAATATACATAACAATAAATGTTGGAGAGGATGCGGGCAAAAGGTACATTCATATATTGCTGATGGGACTGAAAATTGGTGCAACCACTCTGGAAAGCAGTATGGAGATTCCTCAGAAAACTTGGAATACAACCACCATTTGACCCAGTTGTCCCACTCATTGGCATATTCCCCAAAGACTTAAAATTGGCATACTATATTGATGCAGCCACATCAATGTTTATAGCAGCTCAACTCACAGTAACCAAGCTATGGAACTAACTTAGATGCCCTTCAACAGATGAATGGATAAAGAAAATGTGGTATATATACACAATGGAATATTAGCCATAAAGAAGAATGAAATTATGGCATTTTCTGGTAAATGGATGGAACCAGAGAATATTGTGCTAAGTAAAATAAGCCAATTCCAAAGAACCAATGGTCAAATGTGCTGTCTGATATATGGATGCTAACCCACAGCAAGAGAGGGTAGGGAGAGGAAATATAGAAGTTCATTGGATTAGACAAAGGAAAAATGAAAAGAAGGGAGGGGAGATGGAAATAAAAAACTAGAAGAATGAATGGGACATAACTTTCTTGTGTATATATATGAATACATGACCAGTGTAACTCCACATCATGGTCAACCGTAAGAATGGGATCAAAATTGTAATGGGTTGCACTCCTTGTATGTATAAACACACTCTACTGTCTTGTATATCTAAAAACAACAAATAAAAATTTAAGGGCTGGGAATATAGCTCAGTTGGTGGAGTGCTTGCCTCACATGCGCAAGGCCCTGGGTTCAACCCCCAGCACCACCACACACAAAAAAAATTTAAGAAGAAATTAATTAAAAAAAATAATTTTCTCCAGATAGCTATTGACAAAGAGTGCTCTCTTTCAACATTGTAAAAATGAGCATAATACAATGGGATGCTCTTTTGAAGAATAACAAATAAAACTAATTTTATCAGTAACATGATAGATTTGTTTCATTCTTGTGGGATATCACTTTTTGCAATTTAGCTCTTAAGGAAATAATGAAAACTGTCCAGGATTATGTTTTAGCACTTGCATTGTTGATTTTATATAGACTCTCCTGTAATTTTCGGTTTATACATTCATCCATGTATTTATGGTTTCCTCTCTGAATACTAGTACTATTTCTCTTCTTCTATTTATTTTTGTTTTTACTTTTGGGTAATCTTGGAGTACAGTGAGGCACATTTCCCACTAGTAGTTGAAAACTTTTAACTTCGAAAACAAATTGTCAAGCTGGGGCTGTAGCTTGGTGGTGGAGCACTTGCCTGGCGAGTGAGGTACTGGGTTTGAACCTCCGAACCACATAAAAATAAATCAATAAAATAAGTTGTGTACTTCCATAGTAAAAAAAGAAATTATTAAATTGTCCAAGGGCTGCTAATTTATTATAATACTTATATTATAATTATATTACATATTATATATTATATTATTATATTATAATTAATTTGGAAGTCTGTTAAGCAGTATTTTTTGAGAACATTTCCCTCAAAACCATATGTGAAACTGGGAATTCCCAAATGCCAAAATGGAAGGGGGAGGGGCCAAAAATACAAGCTATATGTTTTTCTTTTTTTTTTTAAATTTTTTTAATATTTATTTTTTGGTTGTAACTGGACACAATATCTTTATTTTATTTATTTATTTTTATGTGGTGCTGAGAATCGAACCCAGGGCCTCCCAAGTGCTAGGTGAGCACTCTACAGCAGAGCCACAATCCCAGACCAAGACATATGTTTTTCAAGACTTGTAGAAGCAGCCCAAGTGTCCATCAGTGGATAAACAAAATATGATATATCCATATGATGCAATACCATTCTGCAATAAAATGGAACAAAGTACTAACACATACTATAATATAGATGAACCTCAAAAACATTTGGCTAAGTGAAAGATGCCAGACATCAGAGACCACTGGCATAAGCCCACCTCTGCCAGTCACTACCTATATGACCTTAATAAGCTGTCGTACCATTCTAAATGCAGCTTCTGCTTCTTCAAAAGTCAGTCAAATAACAACCACCCTTTCAGACATAACAAACAGCCCTGTACATCAAGAGGTGGCTCTTTAAATGACTTGTATTTCTAAAAAATGATATAAGATAGCAAGTGTTGGTGAAGATGTGGAGAAAAGAGTATTGTTGAGGAGAATGTAAATTAATATAGCCATTATGGAAAACATATGGAAGTTCCTAAAAATCTAAATAATAAAATTGCCATTTGATCTAGCCCTCTCCCTTTTGAATATACTACCAAAGAAAATGAAATCAACAAATCAAAGGTATATATAGATATATGATTTGGTTATTTTTCTTCTTTCAAATTTTCAAATCATGTGTATAGCATGATTCACGATAGCCAAGCTATGGAGTGAACCTAAATGGTTGGATGGATTTTTAAAATGTGGTATATATATACAATGAAGTAATATACAATGAAGTAATATTCAGCCTTTAAAAAGAAGGAACTTTTGTCATTTTCAAGACTATGGATGAACCTAGAGGACATTAAGTAAAATAAATCAGACACAAAAAGACAAATACCACACATTCTCACTTATATGTGGAATCTAAGAGTTGAACTTATAAAAGAAGAGAGTAGAGCAATGGTTGCCAGATGCTGGGGGGAGGTGTGGAGTTGTTGGTCAAAGCATACAAAATTTCAAATACAGGAGAAATATGCTCTGTGATCTGCATGGCAGGGTGACTGTAGTCAATAACATTTTGTACATTTTGAAATAAGAGTAAATTTCAAACATTTCATCACAAAAATATAAGTAAACAAAGTGATAGATATATTAATTAGCTTAGTGTAATCATTCTGCATTGTATGCATATATCAAAGCATTTCATTGTACCTAATACATGTATATAATTATGATTTGTCAATTTAAAATATTAATTTTAAAAATTAAGAAAAAAAATTAAAGAACATGCTCTTTAGTTTAAAATGATCCACAAGTCCAGATCTTTCTTGCTGGCCTTCTTTTTCAAGTTGTCCCTATTATGGTCTGGGTCTTAAGTGTCCCCCAAAAGGTCATGTGTTTAAGGCCTGGTCCCCAATGGAGTAGTGTTCAGAGGTAGGGGTCTTTGAGAGGTGACTTGAGCATAAGTGCTCTGACTTCATCAAGGATTAATCCATTGATAGATTCATAGCCTAAGAGCCTGTTTGGAAGCCTAGTTGAAGGAAGTAGGTCACTGGGAGCATGCTTTTGAAAAAGTATATTTTGTCCCCAGTCCTTTTAAAGTTGATGTTCTCAGAGATTTTGTCACAGTGATGAAAAGTTGGCTATCAGAAAATTGGTACCAAAAAATGGGGTCATTGCTATGACTGTACCTGATGGGTTTGTAGAAAATTGGAAGAGTTTAGGGGAGCAGGCTAGAAAACAACCTAGAAAGCAATGTGAACTGAAGTTTTTGAAGAAGCTGCATCTATATCAAAGATCCTATGGACTGTTTGACCTTGACTGAGTAGGACATCATGGTTATAGAGAGATGGAAGATTGTAGGCCAAGAGCCAAAATTATCTTGGGATACCTTAAGCCCTTTAATAGCCATATACCTTACCTTTTATAGCTCATCTAACATTCTTTTGACTCTGATGTGAACTTCTCAGAATGTATCACTAAGTGTAGCAGATCTATAGCCTCCTCCAACACTAAAATTAAGAATGTTATAACTTCTGAAAACTATAGAAGACATTTCTGCACCTAGCTATAGCCTTTTAAGTTGATATTCTGAGGTATTTGTTATAGTCTATATTTTGTTATAGATGAAAAGCTCTCTAACACAGAAAATTTGTACCAAAAAGCGGGCTTATTGCTGTGACTGTACCTGACAATGTGATTCCCACCAATGTAATTGGTAAATGTATTGATTTGTGACTTTTTCCCCTGTAACTATAAAAGTTCATATAACCTCTTCCACAATGGAACATGTCACCCAGGGTAACTTGTGTCTGTGTTCCAGGACCATAGTACTTATATTTGGCTCACAACAAACTATCTTCTTGTTTCCTTTAAAGCAGAATTGTTGTTTCATGCCAATAGTTACAAGCAGAGCTTAATAGCTAATTCTGTTGGGAGCTCAGAAGACCAGAATGCTGATAAGAATGTGAAGAGTAAAGGTACTGCTCATGAGGTTTCAGATAGAAATGGGGACTCTATTGGGAATTGGACTAGAGGTCATTGGTGTTGCATTCTGGCAAAGAACTCATCTATGTTTTGTTCATACCCTGAAACTTTTTGTGACACTGAACTTAAATTTAATCAGATGAAGGAAATTTCAAGGCATGGGTATTGATGACTGCTTTTAGCCAGATTTACAGTGAAAATTAGGAACAACAACAACAGCAAAAATAGTGGCAAGATTTGAAGAATTTGCCATTTGGTCAGAAAAGGAGGACATGTCAAGTTATAGCCAAGGAGGAAGGTAGTTGCTGAAAATATTAGCACTATTTAAAATAAAGCCATTTCATCATGTCATAGCTCTACTCAAAAAATGTGACTGACTCCTCTCTGCCAACAGGATTTTAAAAATTTAAGGAAATCAGTCATTTATCAGGAAAAATGTATTCTGCAGATATTGGCTCAGTACTTCCCTATATAAGCATTTTCCCAGAATTTGAGTGAATGTGGCAAGCTGTCATATTTCATTCTTTTTTATACTATTTCACAGCTTATAATCCTGACTGGTTCATGCCAATTCAATACAGCCCCCCCAAAATCCAGAGACATAGGGGACAAAACTTAAGGTTATATATTAATGTTACTCATTAAGCCTAGTATAAGCTAAAATGCAAGCATATCATTCATAGAAGTATGCAAATATAATTTAAAAGACTCTAAATCCCCTTTGGAAGAAATCATTCCTCAACTTTCATTGTTGGACCATTGAAAGTATCATTTAATATTCCCAAACCTGTTGACCTGATCTAGTCACACACTCCCTACTATAGGATTTTCCTTAAAGTTTATCCTAACATTTGGTGAATAGTCAAAGATCTGGGCCAAAATCACAACTTATAAAAGCAATCTTTTCAATCCTGACTGCGTCTCAGAATCCCCAGTACCCGCTCCAGGACAAATTAATTCAGATCTCTGGGAGCAGGCCTGGATGTCAGCATTCATTTCTAAAGTGTCGCCAGAATTGGGAACCACTGTGTTAAAAGGTGTCATGCCTCTTGCTATCACATGCCTAGGCCAGGCAGCAGTTCCTCAGGGGGCTGGCAAGAGCAAGAAAGAGCACCAGGTTCAGAGAATGCAGGCACCACACAGAGGACTGAGGTGTGAGCAAGACATCTGTATCCACAAACAACAAGGCACAGCATAGTCTCTCTGAGGGACCAGCCACACTCCTAGAGTGAAATAGACACACAGAATCTTCCTCCTATCAAAAGAATCACAGAGCAGCACTATCTTGCTTGTAGAGAAAAATCTATATGATCTGTAATTCTGCAGGGAAGCCCTGCTGTCCTCTGAACTAATTTAAAACATTATTAAATTACTTCTCAATTGATGTTGAAAACATAAAAGACTTCACTGAATGGCCATGTCTTAACATTGATTTTTCTACACCATCCACTCCTGACTTTGGCTCTGGGGCCAAGCTCCCAACCTGTATTTTCAGGAAGATTCTGGGCAAAGACCATGAACAAACATGACCCTAAATGGTGAAACTGAAACTATTTTTCAGTTAGCTTTAGCTTCGTATGATATAGGCGACATTAGGAGCGAGACCTAAAGATGTCTTAATTCATCTATTTTAATTGTGTCATGGAAACTCTCTACAACATTTAAATAGTTTTTACATTGTCCAGATGTTTCTAAAACTTTGATTCAGTTGGTAACAAAGTACAATAGTGCCTTTACTTTCTTGTGGGATATGAATCCTCAAAATGACAAATATTACATCAAATATAATATGATCTATGTGCTTAAGAGAGAAAAACAAAACCTTGTGACCCTCCTTGTCCCTAAAACTTGGAGTCCCAAGACTTTCAATCTCTTATTTCATATTCCTTATCCCTCAGCCTTGAGTCCAGCCTGAGGCCTCGCTGCCTAATATCCTCTGGTTTTCCTGCCCTCTGATTTAACCTCATTCCTTTTTTTGCGTGCGGGGGGGGGGGGGCTTTCCAGCAACTGCCAGAAAGCCTGCTAGACAAATTCTAAAAGAGCTGCAACACTAACCTCATTCTTCCCAAATGGTGAAATGTCCTATCCTGTTCTTTTTAGGAGATCAGCACTTGGCATTTGAAATAGGGGATGTGCTACACTTCATGGGGCCACTTTGTCACCTCCACTGTCTCATTGTGTTCAATCTCTTGCCTACTCACCACAGAACACTCAATAAATATTTGTAGAGATACACATATATACACACATATGAGTACCGTCAGTGCTCAGTATCTATAGCTTTTGGCTCAGTATCTGTAGCTTTTGGCTCTGCAGATGGAACTAACCTCAGATGAAAAATACTTTTAAAAATAAAGTCTGTCCTGAAAATCTATAGAATTTTTCCTTTTCATTATTCCCTAAACAATATAGTATAACAATTATCTATAGAGCATTAACGTTGTGCTAGGTATTACATGTAATGTAGAGACCATTTAAAGGATAAAATAAGATGTGTATAGTTTATATGCTAACACTACACTATTTTTATAAGGAACTTGAACATCTGTATATTTTGTTATCTACAGGAAGTCCTTGAAGCAATCACTGGAGGATACCCAGGGATGACTGTAAAGATATGTGCGTGTATATATGTATGTGTACCACTGAAATCAGAGAAAGAAGATAGAGGCTCATTCCTCCTGTGGCTTTCTCATTATTGCAACCCATACTAGTGTAGTTGTGACAAAGACTCGGAAGGAACAGACATATACACACAAACAAAGCATCTTGCTCCAGCACCATTTATCAAACAACCAGCCAGTGGGCTATGAAACCCCGAGGCCCCAAAACGCATAATTCAAATTCTTATGGCCCCAAATACTAGGTTGTCAACTCTCGTTATATGGAATGTGCATGGTGGCACTGTACATGAAACAGCTCCCAAAAACCCAAAGCAGAAGCCAAGCCCCTCTCTGCCTCCTCACTGACACGGTTTGTCCACACTCTCTGGGATTCTCCTGCCTGGAGCCTCAGCATTACTGGATGGAACTATAAACTTCTGCCATTGTTAGCTTAGAAATGAGTGGTGGGATTAGAGGACTACCAAGGAAGGAACCTGAATCCAAAGAGGAACAGGGTACTTTCCTAGACTCGGGGACACTAGAAGCTAAAAGAGTTTTGTGGCTCATAATGACCTTGAATGAGAGGTTATCCAACCTACAACCAGCACCTTCTAAAGTATCCAATTCTAAGTACTGACCATTTCAATCATCAAACACGTGAAAATAAGTCTCTAGGGAACGGTCTTAGCCTATGTTTTTCACTGACATGTCTCCAGTGCCTAAATAGGACCTGGTAAAGAGTATTTGCTCAAAAACGATTTGTCAAATGAATGAGTACCTCTCAGTGGCTTCTCAAGATGGATCTACTTTTCCTTTGAAAAATTTGAAAGGAACCTGTTTTCCCTCAGTATAACAGCCCAACAAGTATTTTAAAACCACTATCATGTTTACACATCCCCTACCCTCACCACAAGTTTCTTGTGTGCCAAGTTTAACATTTCTGGTTCATTCAATCATTTTTATAAGGTGGATTTCCAGTCCCCTCAACAAAGATTTATTAGATGGCTATTGTTGCAGTCACCTGCATGCAGGGATGGGACTCTCAAAGACTTCTGGAGGTGATATCTACTCCATTCATCAGAGCCCAGCTCTGTCATCCACCTACATTGTTCTAATTTGTCCACTGAGATAGTTTTGAAAGCCTTTAGTAATGGCTAGCAGCAATCCAGATGAATTGTGTTTTAGCAGAGTTTTCTGGAAAGACAGAACCACTAGTATATGTATATAGATATATGAGGGAATTTATTAGGGAAATTGGCTCATGAAATTATGGAAGCTGAGAAATCCCACAACACATTGTCTGTAGCATGGTTCCATCCAAGTCTGAGGCCTCAGACCAGGGAAACCAGTAGTGGAATTCTCAGTTTGAGGCTGAAAGTCTGATTAACAGGGAAAGGACTATTAGTACAATTCTTGGCATCCAAAAGACTGTAAAGCTGTAGTGTTGATGTCCAAGGCCGGAGATGTGTTCTGGATCACAGCAGGAGATACTAAGTTGCCTTCTGTATTTATTGTCTCAGGTACACAGCCAATTGGACTGTGCCCTTGCACACTAAGGGCAGGTTGTCCCGATCTACTCCATTCAGACTCTCATGCGAATCTCCTCTGGAAACACCCTCAATGACACACTCAATAATTTTCTGGGTTTCTGAGTATTTTTTCAGTTTTGCATCAACATGACAAATACCTGAAAAACAACTTAAAGTAATAAAGGTTTATTTTGGTTCATAGTTTCAGAGATTTCAGTCCATAGTTGGTCAGTTCCATTGCTTTAGGCCTCAGGTAAGGGAGCACATCATGGTGGAAGGCATGGTGGAGAAAAGCTGTTCAATTCATGGCAGCTGGGAAGCAGAGAGAGGAAGGAGCCAGGGACAGGATATAGTTCTAGAAGTCACACCCTGTCCTGTGAACTACTCCCTCCAACCATGCCCCACCTGTCTACAACAATTACTAATAGGGCATTATGTAAAATTGTGGATGTGTAACCGACGTGATTCTGCAATCTGCATTTGGGGTAAAATTGGGGGTTCATAAACCACTTCAATCTAATGTATGAAATATGATATGTCAAGAGCTTTGTAATGTTGTGAACAACCAATAAAAAAAATAAAATTAAAAAAAAAGAAAACCTTAAAAAAAATAACAAACCTTAGGCAAACACTACACTAGTAAGATATAGAAAATAATTAAATAATATTTAATATAGAAGTCCTGCTAAGACACCCAAAACAGACAGGACTGGCCAAATATCCTACATCAATACAATGATTAGCTAAAATGAACTGAATCTTTAAAAGTGAAAAATTAGGGCAAATGTTAATAATGTTAAAAAATGTACACAGGGAGAGGAGCTGGGGTTGCAACTCAGGGAAACAGCAGGTGCCTCACAAGTGTGAGGCACTGGGTTGGATTCTTATTGCCACATATAAATAAATAAATAAATAAATAAATAAATAAATAAATAAATTAAAAAATAAATGTTCATCAACAACTAAAAATTTTTTTTAAACATACAAAGGTGAAGGAAACAGAAGAATGAGAAAAGGGATAACAATAAAAAAACAATGAAAAACAAGGGACATTAGAAAAAGAAATAGAGGAAACAGAATTAGCAAAAAAAAATTAAGATTCTGAACATGGAAGAGGAGAGAAAAGAAAACTAACAAACAAGAGTAACAAAAAGTAACCTCCATATCAGCACTAAAAGAAATTGGCAGAGAACACTCCTACACACTGCTCTTCAAAACTCGGCTATAAGGAGACTAAAAAACTCAAGGAGATAACACACATGAACATACAAGGTATAGATAATTTCCCTTATATATGAGGGAATACCTTAAATCAGGTACCTGAGACTGCAGTATCTCATGGGAGTTTTTGAGCTCTCCAAACGTGTTGCCCTTTTCATCCTGAAGTGCCAAGTAATTCGCAGAACCCTGCAAAAGTTCAGAACCTCTATCCCATTCTCCACTGCAGTTCTCCACTGCCGCCACTTCCAAAGCGCATTCTGCCGTCTGTCCACACGAGGGCAGCACGAGACCGCTCCACTTTCCCACTGATGGGAAAGGGAACCCTGCAACTCGGGGCTCTCCTGAGGGTTGACCTGTCATCGGCACAGCCCGGCTGCACCGGGGAGGCCTTCCTCGTCCTCATGAGGCTAGGACACTCACTGTCAATTTGGGGAAACTGGAGAGGAAACCAGGCCTGGCCGCCCCCCCACTCACACACACACACACAAACCCCTGCCCAGGGCCAGGCTCTGAGACAGCCCGGGCCAATCCGGATTTGGACCTGCTGGGTTCTACAGCTGCGGTCTGAAGGGGCATCCACCAGTCCCCGAAGCACGAGCCGCCCCCGCCCCGCGCACCCTGCTTCCTTGGTCCACCCTTGCCCACGGAGGACGTCACCTCCCTCGATGTTTGCGGTGCCCTGTTGGATCACAGGCCTCAGGGGTTCCAGGGGAGCACGCAGGCTCCCTCCTTCCATCGCCAGGTCCTGGGGAAATCGGCCTTTGGATGGGTCTCTGAAGGACAAGACAGGTCCCAGCTTCCACCGATTCCGAGAAAACATGGGCCGGGGCCCAGTGGCAGAGTCCCCTGCTGCCCGTGCCTGTGCCCTCTTGACCAACTCTGCCTTGGCTGCTCTGAAGAGGGACCGAGCCACGGACACACCCGAAGGCACCCTCTCTGCCAGGAATGGCTCTGGTTGCGGCCGCGAGGACGAGGCTCCTTGCAAGGATGGGGCACGTCCTCGCTGTCTGCTGTCACGCTCGGCGTCGCCCTGGTAGACTGCCTTGGCACCTAGGGGTGTGCTCACGTGGAGATTTGTGATGCTGAAGGGAGGCCGGAGCGCAGGGCTGCCTTTTCTTGCGGTCCCGGTGACAGGGGGACCCATGGCGACAAACAGCTTCTTGGTGGGATCACTGAGGAACGGACGGACGTGCGGCATGTCCCATGGGGCAGAATGGGTCCCGGCATGGGGGGCACTGGGGTGTGGGTCCCTGGATTTGGAATCGGGGGCTGGCTGCGCCGCGGGCTGCCGCGCAGGCTCGCGGGACTTTCTCAGGCGTGGGGCGCTCAGCTGAGAGGCCACGGTGGCCTAGGACCATCGCGACCCCGGGAGGTGAGGCTGACCCGGCAGCAGAGGCCTGTTCAGGGTCCCAGGGAAGGCTGCCTCCGGGGCCCCAACCCTGGCGTTTCCACCCCGGCCCAAGGCCGCGGGGGACAGGGAGGGGAGCAGTCCCATTGGGGTGGCCCTGAGGGGCCTGGGAAGAAGGGCTGTGTGCATCTTGGCCCTTCAGGGACTTGGCAGGCTGTCCTGGAGCCTGGATCCGGGTTAGGGCTTCTTGCTGAGAACAGCCTTGGCCTAGCCTCCCCTGGGTTCTCCAGGCTCCAGGACTGGACCCTGGGCTGGCTTCTCTTGGCGTGCCGGGTTGGTCCACTGCTCGTGACAGGAGGCAGTGGGGCTCTCCCCTCTAGCCCGGGACCCGTGCTGGCTTCAGGAAAGAAGGTTCCAATAGTGAGGAAACGCTAGGGAGTTTTAAATGAGAGAGACAAGACTCTGAAAATCAGCTCCAGGACTCCTCCTCCCAGCTCCAGCCTAAACCCACCGAATGTGGTAGCCGGGTTTAGTGAAGGAGAGAGAGAGAGAGAGAGAGAGAGAGAGAGAGAGAGAGAGCAAGCCAGGGAGTGTACTTTTATTTCTTGGGGTGGGGGAAAATCCCATGGAATGAAGATTCAGTGGGGAAGCATCCCAAGGTCAAGGGCAAGGATTGGGTCTTCAGGGCAGTGGCCAGACACGCCTCTGCACGGACAACCCTCGGACCTGGAGAAGGGTGGGGAAAGCTCGGACACAGCTGTGCCTAAGCGGCCTCTCACCCAGGCAGGGAGGTAACTCAAATGACATGTGAGGATGGCCTCCCCAACACCCCCTCCCAGGCCCCATGCTAGCCTCCTTTCAAGGAAGTGAAGGGTGAGCCGCCTGCCAGGGCGGTGCCCCTCTTTGTGACTTGGGCTGGCTGTGAGCACGCCACCCTCCTGCCTCAACCTCCGCAGTCCTAGGCAGGAGCCGCACCTCAAGCAGTGAGACTGCAGGCCGAGGGTCCGGATCTTGCAGGGCAGGAGGAGAAGAGAGAACACCCGCGGGGTGCGGTCCAGCTCAGCCCGCCAGGCGTGAGCCCAGGAGGAGGCCCAGGGAAGAAGAGACCAGGCAAACGGTGCAGGCACCCAGCTCAGGGAAGCGCTCAGAGGGCTTTTCTCGGAGCACTCGTGCTCCCTTGTCTTCACAGCCCTCCCGCTGCTGCTGCAGGGGGACTCCAAACATCAAGGGGTTGCCACCCGGACGTGATGGGGGTCTGGTCTCCTCCTGCTCTCTTCGCGGGGTTTCTTTCAATCAGGTGCCCGAAGACTGCAGTATCTCATGGGAGTCTTTGAGCTCTCCAGACGTGTCGCCCTTTTCATCCTGAAGTGCCAAGTGATTCACAGAAGCCTGCCAAAGTTCAGAAGCCCTCTGCGGTTCTCCACTGCCGCCCCTTCCAAAGCGCATTCTGCCGTCTGTCCACACGAGGGCAGCACGAGACCGCTCCAAAAGGCCTGGCCGCCCACTTTCCCACTGATGTGAAAGGGAACCCTGCAACTCGGGGCTCTCCTGATGGTTGACCTGTCATCGGCACAGCCCGGCTGCACCGGGGAGGCCTTCCTCGTCCTCATGAGGCTAGGACACTCACTGTCAATTTGGGGAAACTGGAGAGGAAACCAGGCCTGGCCGCCCCCCCCCCCCCCACACACACACAAACCCCTGCCCAGGGCCAGGCTCTGAGACAGCCCGGGCCAATCCGGATTTGGACCTGCTGGGTTCTACAGCTGCGGTCTGAAGGGGCATCCACCAGTCCCGGGAGCACGAGCCGCCCCCGCCCCGCGCACCCTGCTTCCTTGGTCCACCCTTGCCCACGCAGGACGTCACCTCCCTCGATGTTTTAGGTGCCCTGTTGGATCACAGGCCTCAGGGGTTCCAGGGGAGCACGCAGGCTCCCTCCTTCCATCGCCAGGTCCTGGGGAAATCGGCCTTTGGATGGGTCTCTGAAGGACAAGACAGGTCCCAGCTTCCGCCGATTCCGAGAAAACATGGGCCGGGGCCCAGTGGCAGAGTCCCCTGCTGCCCGTGCCTGTGCCCTCTTGACCAACTCTGCCTTGGCTGCTCTGAAGAGGGACCGAGCCACGGACACACCCGAAGGCACCCTCTCTGCCAGGAATGGCTCTGGTTGCGGCCGCGAGGACGAGGCTCCTTGCAAGGATGGGGCACGTCCTCGCTGTCTGCTGTCACGCTCGGCGTCGCCCTGGTAGACTGCCTTGGCACCTAGGGGTGTGCTCACGTGGAGATTTGTGATGCTGAAGGGCGGCCAAAGCGCAGGGCTGCCTTTTCTTGCGGTCCCGGTGACAGGGGGACCCATGGCGACAAACAGCTTCTTGGTGGGATCACTGAGGAACGGACGGACGTGCGGCATGTCCCATGGGGCAGAATGGGTCCCGGCATGGGGGGCACTGGGGTGTGGGTCCCTGGATTTGGAATCGGGGGCTGGCTGCGCCGCGGGCTGCCGCGCAGGCTCGCGGGACTTTCTCAGGCGTGGGGCGCTCAGCTGAGAGGCCACGGTGGCCTAGGACCATCGCGACCCCGGGAGGTGAGGCTGACCCGGCAGCAGAGGCCTGTTCAGGGTCCCAGGGAAGGCTGCCTCCGGGGCCCCAACCCTGGCGTTTCCACCCCGGCCCAAGGCCGCGGGGGACAGGGAGGGGAGCAGTCCCATTGGGGTGGCCCTGAGGGGCCTGGGAAGAAGGGCTGTGTGCATCTTGGCCCTTCAGGGACTTGGCAGGCTGTCCTGGAGCCTGGATCCGGGTTAGGGCTTCTTGCTGAGAACAGCCTTGGCCTAGCCTCCCCTGGGTTCTCCAGGCTCCAGGACTGGACCCTGGGCTGGCTTCTCTTGGCGTGCCCGGTTGGTCCACTGCTCGTGACAGGAGGCAGTGGGGCTCTCCCCTCTAGCCCGGGACCCGTGCTGGCTTCAGGAAAGAAGGTTCCAATAGTGAGGAAACGCTAGGGAGTTTTAAATGAGAGACAAGACTCTGAAAATCAGCTCCAGGACTCCTCCTCCCAGCTCCAGCCTAAAGCCACCGAATGTGGTAGCCGGGTTTAGTGAAGGAGAGAGAGAGAGAGAGAGAGAGCGAGCCAGGGAGTGTACTTTTATTTCTGGGGGGGGAACTCTGGGGGAAAATCCCATGGAATGAAGATTCAGTGGGGAAGCATCCCAAGGTCAAGGGCAAGGATTGGGTCTTCAGGGCAGTGGCCAGACACGCCTCTGCACGGACAACCCTCGGACCTGGAGAAGGGTGGGGAAAGCTCGGACACAGCTGTGCCTAAGCGGCCTCTCACCCAGGCAGGGAGGTAACTCAAATGACATGTGAGGATGGCCTCCCCAACACCCCCTCCCAGGCCCCATGCTAGCCTCCTTTCAAGGAAGTGAAGGGTGAGCCGCCTGCCAGGGCGGTGCCCCTCTTTGTGACTTGGGCTGGCTGTGAGCACGCCACCCTCCTGCCTCAACCTCCGCAGTCCTAGGCAGGAGCCGCACCTCAAGCAGTGAGACTGCAGGCCGAGGGTCCGGATCTTGCAGGGCAGGAGGAGAAGAGAGAACACCCGCGGGGTGCGGTCCAGCTCAGCCCGCCAGGCGTGAGCCCAGGAGGAGGCCCAGGGAAGAAGAGACCAGGCAAACGGTGCAGGCACCCAGCTCAGGGAAGCGCTCAGAGGGCTTTTCTCGGAGCACTCCTGCTCCCTTGTCTTCACAGCCCTCCCGCTGCTGCTGCAGGGGGACTCCAAACATCAAGGGGTTGCCACCCGGACGTGATGGGGGTCTGGTCTCCTCCTGCTCTCTTCGCGGGGTTTCTTTCAATCAGGTGCCCGAAGACTGCAGTATCTCATGGGAGTCTTTGAGCTCTCCAGACGTGTCGCCCTTTTCATCCTGAAGTGCCAAGTGATTCACAGAAGCCTGCCAAAGTTCAGAAGCCCTCTGCGGTTCTCCACTGCCGCCCCTTCCAAAGCGCATTCTGCCGTCTGTCCACACGAGGGCAGCACGAGACCGCTCCAAAAGGCCTGGCCGCCCACTTTCCCACTGATGTGAAAGGGAACCCTGCAACTCGGGGCTCTCCTGATGGTTGACCTGTCATCGGCACAGCCCGGCTGCACCGGGGAGGCCTTCCTCGTCCTCATGAGGCTAGGACACTCACTGTCAATTTGGGGAAACTGGAGAGGAAACCAGGCCTGGCCGCCCCCCCCCCCCACACACACACACAAACCCCTGCCCAGGGCCAGGCTCTGAGACAGCCCGGGCCAATCCGGATTTGGACCTGCTGGGTTCTACAGCTGCGGTCTGAAGGGGCATCCACCAGTCCCCGAAGCACGAGCCGCCCCCGCCCCGCTGTAGCTCAGTGGTGGAGGCGTCCCTAACATGTGTGAGGGCCTGGGTTCAATCCTCAGCACCATGTAAAAATTAAAAAGTAAAGTTATTGTGTCCACATAAAACTAAAAAAAAATTTAAAAAAGAATAAAACATCTAAACATAAAATAATGAGAAGGAAGTAATATAAAGTCTTTACCTGGGTATGGATGGTATTGACTCCACCCAGGAAATTGTGTGTGTGCAGTCACAGGGACAGGGTAGAGTGGGTGTCAGAGGTTGGACATACATCCATGACTGGAGAGTGCTGCAGCAATTAGAGGTAAGACCAGAGATAAATAATGTAGCCCAAGGCTCAGGACAGTCCCACCGAAGAGGGGACATCCTACCCCAAATGCCAAAAGCATCTCAGTTAATGCAATCAGAGTCTAAGCCCCTACTTATATGTCACTTACATGTTGTGCTCTGTCAACCCCACGGATGAGTGAGTGGAAAATTTCAAGCAAAAACCTTGATTTGTGGTTTTACTACAGCCCTGCTGTTTTTAGAGTGCTCACCACCCCTCCTATCCCCACCCCAAAGTGTTTTTATGTATTTACTTGTTTATCTTCTGCCTCTATACCCTTAGAAAGCAAGCTCCACAGGCAAAGGCACTTTGCTGTGTTCATAGCTGTATTCCCTGGCCCTCCAACGGAAAACAACCTGAAATTCATGTTTGAACAATGTATCAAGAGACTTTAGATGGAGAGAACAGCATCGGTGACATATGACCCTGTGCCTAGTTTCTGGCCTTCTTTATTATGTCAGAAATACAATTTTGTATTTCTTTTTATATAATTTGTATAATGGAATAATATTAATTGTATTAAATTTAATACTACACTATATTTATTAATGATATATTAAAATATTTTAGTCAGTGTAATTAATTTAATTCATATTTAATTGATATACCTATACAATATAAAAGTAGAGATATATACATGAATATGAATTAAATTACATCATGATTACATTGAATAATAATTATATAACATGTGTGTAAATGACATTATGATATATATATATATATATATATATATATATATATATACACATACACTAAGCTTTTTCATTTGGAAGCATGTTATTGAGACTTAAGGTTTTCTTTTTTTTTTAAATTTAGCTCTGGATTGGTGGCTTCCACTAAGGGCGATTTGGTTCTTTGGAAATTACTGGGACACACTGTAGGTAGCCATAGCTGTAGGTGTGCTACTGGCACCTATGTGTCAGAGGCCACAGATACTGATCAGACCCTCCAAAATGCATAGGACAGGCCCAGTCACAAACACAAAACAAAACCATTTTATTTTAGTAAAACAAAACTATTATCATTTCTACTATATAAAATACCAACAAACACTTAACTTTGAAAGAAAGCGTATGACAATTTCTAGTAAAGCAAAACTCTTGTTATTACTACTATATAAAATGAAAACAAACACTTAACTAAGCTAACTGAGCATGGGAAGAAGGCCACCTTCCTGGTGAGCCTCCTCCCAGGGAGAAGGCAGGAGAGGGCTGGCAGGGGAAAGTCCAGGGTTGTGATCTGAGTAGTCTCTTTAGAGCTTGGGCTCCTCAGGGTAGGGAGAGGAGGTCTGGGGGTGGCAGACCTGTCAGGCAGAAGCAGTAGGAAGTGAGCTGTTGGCTCAGTGACTCCTGTCAGGTAGAGGGGCCTGTAGGATAAAGGGACTGTGGCTTTGAGTCTCAGAGGAGGGTGGCAGGGCTCTGACTCTTAGGAGCCAAGGAGGTGAGCGGGCTGAGTGTGCTGGGGCTCAGCAGGGCCCTCCTGGTGTGGCCCCTGGGAAGGGGAGGAAGGCCTAGGCTCCTGGGACAGTGGGACATCTGCTCCCAGGCCTGCAGCAGGGGCTGTGAGACCATGTCCTGGGCTGGCCTGGGAGCTGGGGCCAGTGGGGCAGGGGCCAGGGGAGGCCCCAGGAAGGCTGGAGGGCAGGCCAGGGCTCAGTCTGTTCCTCACAGAGGCAGATGCCCTGAAGCGGACGCTTCTCTTCAGCGGCCCCGGCCTGGGCAGGAAGGATGGCTCCACTCCGTTTCTGATGACGGGCCTGAAGGCAGATGGTCTGCGCTGTGGGCTCTGCTGCTTCCTCTTGGGCTCAGGTTCCTCAAACCACAGGGGTCCATCAAACTTCCTTTTCCCTTTGTTGCACCGGCTGAGGTGCTTTAGCACTGTCTCCTTGGCACAGGGGTCTGGGGCCGGCTGGGAAGGTGGGCACCTGTAGAGGCTCCCTGGACCCTCGGGATTCGTTCGGACTTTGAAGCGGCTGTGGGGCCAACCTGGGTCTGGGGCGTGGCGAAGTCTGCGCTTCATGCATTCGTAGCGGAACTCGGTAAGGTGGGGTGTCAGGAGTAGCCAGAGGGGCAGCCTGAGCCGATTGTACCTCGCAGGCGGGGTGCCCACCGCCCTCCTGCCTCTTGTGTGGTCCCCACTGTGCAGAACCTTGTGGGGGGCTTGGGAGCGATCCTGGGGCTCTGGGTGTCCCGGGGCAGGTTTACAGTTGCCAGGGTCCCGGGGGCGGCGGGCGGCAGGCCTGGGCCTCAGAGGTTGGTGCTCCTGGGTGATTCTCCTGGGCCTCAAAGGCCGTGCTGCTAGGGCGGCCTTGTGTGGTGTGCCCAGGTACCTGTGCAGGCACCTGCTCAGGTAGAGTCCCATGAGAGTGGTGGAGCAAGATCAGCGTCTTTGAGTAGGGATCGGTTCCCAACGTGTGTGGTCGCAGCCAGACACGAAACAAGTGACAGTTGGGGCAGACAAAGCGCGTGGGGCGCCGTTTGCAGGGATCTGGCACCCGCCAGGCTCCTGCCCCTCGGACGCGAGGACAGCACGAGGCAGAGTGGCACGCGGGGCCCCGCCCCATGCTATCTGGAGCGCAAGGAAAGCTCAAGCCTCTCTCCTCCCCATTGGTGCTCTCAGACACAGCCCTGGGCAGAGGGGCCTCGCATCTGTGTCTACATTTCTATCTGACATTGCCAGGGAGAAAATACAAAAATTTCTCCAGGGCTGTAGCTGTAGCTCAGTGGTGGAAAACTTGCCTGGCATGTGTGACACACTGGGTTCCATTCTGAGCATCACATAAAAATAAACAAATAAAGGTATTGTGTCCAGAGACACATCCACATAAATACAGTTATATGATACTAGACAAAGGCACCATAAACATTCATTGGAGAAAGCATAGCCTCTTCAATAAATGGTGCTGGGAAAACTAGAAATCCAAATGTAGTAGATTGAAATTGAACCCCTATATCTCACCCTGCACAAAACTCAAAGTGGATCAAGGATATAGGCATTAGACCAGAGACCCTGTTCCTACTAAAAGAAAATGTAGGCCCAACTCTCCATCATGTCCACTCAGGAATGGACTTCCTCAATAAGACTCCTAAAGCACAAGAAGTAAAATCAAGAATCAATAAATGGGATGGCATCAAACTAAAAAGCTTCTTCACAGCAAAGGAAACAATCAATGTGAAGAGATAGCCTACTGAATGGGAGAAAATCTTTGCCACCTACCCCTCAGAGTATTAATCTCCAGGATATACAAAGAACTGAAAAAACTTAACACCAAGAAAACAAATAACCCAATCAATAAATGGGCAAAGGAACTAAATAGACACTTCACAGAAGAAGAAATACGATCAGTCAACAAATATATGAAAAAAATATCCAACATCTCTAGTTATTAGAGAAACGCAAAGTAAAACTACACTGAGATTCCATCTCATTCCAGTCAGAAGGGCAACTATGAAGAATATACATAACAATAAATGTTGGAGAGGATGCGGGCAAAAGGTACATTCATATATTGCTGATGGGACTGAAAATTGGTGCAACCACTCTGGAAAGCAGTATGGAGATTCCTCAGAAAACTTGGAATACAACCACCATTTGACCCAGTTGTCCCACTCATTGGCATATTCCCCAAAGACTTAAAATTGGCATACTATATTGATGCAGCCACATCAATGTTTATAGCAGCTCAACTCACAGTAACCAAGCTATGGAACTAACTTAGATGCCCTTCAACAGATGAATGGATAAAGAAAATGTGGTATATATACACAATGGAATATTAGCCATAAAGAAGAATGAAATTATGGCATTTTCTGGTAAATGGATGGAACCAGAGAATATTGTGCTAAGTAAAATAAGCCAATTCCAAAGAACCAATGGTCAAATGTGCTGTCTGATATATGGATGCTAACCCACAGCAAGAGAGGGTAGGGAGAGGAAATATAGAAGTTCATTGGATTAGACAAAGGAAAAATGAAAAGAAGGGAGGGGAGATGGAAATAAAAAACTAGAAGAATGAATGGGACATAACTTTCTTGTGTATATATATGAATACATGACCAGTGTAACTCCACATCATGGTCAACCGTAAGAATGGGATCAAAATTGTAATGGGTTGCACTCCTTGTATGTATAAACACACTCTACTGTCTTGTATATCTAAAAACAACAAATAAAAATTTAAGGGCTGGGAATATAGCTCAGTTGGTGGAGTGCTTGCCTCACATGCGCAAGGCCCTGGGTTCAACCCCCAGCACCACCACACACAAAAAAAATTTAAGAAGAAATTAATTAAAAAAAATAATTTTCTCCAGATAGCTATTGACAAAGAGTGCTCTCTTTCAACATTGTAAAAATGAGCATAATACAATGGGATGCTCTTTTGAAGAATAACAAATAAAACTAATTTTATCAGTAACATGATAGATTTGTTTCATTCTTGTGGGATATCACTTTTTGCAATTTAGCTCTTAAGGAAATAATGAAAACTGTCCAGGATTATGTTTTAGCACTTGCATTGTTGATTTTATATAGACTCTCCTGTAATTTTCGGTTTATACATTCATCCATGTATTTATGGTTTCCTCTCTGAATACTAGTACTATTTCTCTTCTTCTATTTATTTTTGTTTTTACTTTTGGGTAATCTTGGAGTACAGTGAGGCACATTTCCCACTAGTAGTTGAAAACTTTTAACTTCGAAAACAAATTGTCAAGCTGGGGCTGTAGCTTGGTGGTGGAGCACTTGCCTGGCGAGTGAGGTACTGGGTTTGAACCTCCGAACCACATAAAAATAAATCAATAAAATAAGTTGTGTACTTCCATAGTAAAAAAAGAAATTATTAAATTGTCCAAGGGCTGCTAATTTATTATAATACTTATATTATAATTATATTACATATTATATATTATATTATTATATTATAATTAATTTGGAAGTCTGTTAAGCAGTATTTTTTGAGAACATTTCCCTCAAAACCATATGTGAAACTGGGAATTCCCAAATGCCAAAATGGAAGGGGGAGGGGCCAAAAATACAAGCAATATGTTTTTCTTTTTTTTTTAAATTTTTTTAATATTTATTTTTTGGTTGTAACTGGACACAATATCTTTATTTTATTTATTTATTTTTATGTGGTGCTGAGAATCGAACCCAGGGCCTCCCAAGTGCTAGGTGAGCACTCTACAGCAGAGCCACAATCCCAGACCAAGACATATGTTTTTCAAGACTTGTAGAAGCAGCCCAAGTGTCCATCAGTGGATAAACAAAATATGATATATCCATATGATGCAATACCATTCTGCAATAAAATGGAACAAAGTACTAACACATACTATAATATAGATGAACCTCAAAAACATTTGGCTAAGTGAAAGATGCCAGACATCAGAGACCACTGGCATAAGCCCACCTCTGCCAGTCACTACCTATATGACCTTAATAAGCTGTCGTACCATTCTAAATGCAGCTTCTGCTTCTTCAAAAGTCAGTCAAATAACAACCACCCTTTCAGACATAACAAACAGCCCTGTACATCAAGAGGTGGCTCTTTAAATGACTTGTATTTCTAAAAAATGATATAAGATAGCAAGTGTTGGTGAAGATGTGGAGAAAAGAGTATTGTTGAGGAGAATGTAAATTAATATAGCCATTATGGAAAACATATGGAAGTTCCTAAAAATCTAAATAATAAAATTGCCATTTGATCTAGCCCTCTCCCTTTTGAATATACTACCAAAGAAAATGAAATCAACAAATCAAAGGTATATATAGATATATGATTTGGTTATTTTTCTTCTTTCAAATTTTCAAATCATGTGTATAGCATGATTCACGATAGCCAAGCTATGGAGTGAACCTAAATGGTTGGATGGATTTTTAAAATGTGGTATATATATACAATGAAGTAATATACAATGAAGTAATATTCAGCCTTTAAAAAGAAGGAACTTTTGTCATTTTCAAGACTATGGATGAACCTAGAGGACATTAAGTAAAATAAATCAGACACAAAAAGACAAATACCACACATTCTCACTTATATGTGGAATCTAAGAGTTGAACTTATAAAAGAAGAGAGTAGAGCAATGGTTGCCAGATGCTGGGGGGAGGTGTGGAGTTGTTGGTCAAAGCATACAAAATTTCAAATACAGGAGAAATATGCTCTGTGATCTGCATGGCAGGGTGACTGTAGTCAATAACATATTGTACATTTTGAAATAAGAGTAAATTTCAAACATTTCATCACAAAAATATAAGTAAACAAAGTGATAGATATATTAATTAGCTTAGTGTAATCATTCTGCATTGTATGCATATATCAAAGCATTTCATTGTACCTAATACATGTATATAATTATGATTTGTCAATTTAAAATATTAATTTTAAAAATTAAGAAAAAAAATTAAAGAACATGCTCTTTAGTTTAAAATGATCCACAAGTCCAGATCTTTCTTGCTGGCCTTCTTTTTCAAGTTGTCCCTATTATGGTCTGGGTCTTAAGTGTCCCCCAAAAGGTCATGTGTTTAAGGCCTGGTCCCCAATGGAGTAGTGTTCAGAGGTAGGGGTCTTTGAGAGGTGACTTGAGCATAAGTGCTCTGACTTCATCAAGGATTAATCCATTGATAGATTCATAGCCTAATAGCCTGTTTGGAAGCCTAGTTGAAGGAAGTAGGTCACTGGGAGCATGCTTTTGAAAAAGTATATTTTGTCCCCAGTCCTTTTAAAGTTGATGTTCTCAGAGATTTTGTCACAGTGATGAAAAGTTGGCTATCAGAAAATTGGTACCAAAAAATGGGGTCATTGCTATGACTGTACCTGATGGGTTTGTAGAAAATTGGAAGAGTTTAGGGGAGCAGGCTAGAAAACAACCTAGAAAGCAATGTGAACTGAAGTTTTTGAAGAAGCTGCATCTATATCAAAGATCCTATGGACTGTTTGACCTTGACTGAGTAGGACATCATGGTTATAGAGAGATGGAAGATTGTAGGCCAAGAGCCAAAATTATCTTGGGATACCTTAAGCCCTTTAATAGCCATATACCTTACCTTTTATAGCTCATCTAACATTCTTTTGACTCTGATGTGAACTTCTCAGAATGTATCACTAAGTGTAGCAGATCTATAGCCTCCTCCAACACTAAAATTAAGAATGTTATAACTTCTGAAAACTATAGAAGACATTTCTGCACCTAGCTATAGCCTTTTAAGTTGATATTCTGAGGTATTTGTTATAGTCTATATTTTGTTATAGATGAAAAGCTCTCTAACACAGAAAATTTGTACCAAAAAGCGGGCTTATTGCTGTGACTGTACCTGACAATGTGATTCCCACCAATGTAATCGGTAAATGTATTGATTTGTGACTTTTCCCCCTGTAACTATAAAAGTTCATATAACCTCTTCCACAATGGAACATGTCACCCAGGGTAACTTGTGTCTGTGTTCCAGGACCATAGTACTTATATTTGGCTCACAACAAACTATCTTCTTGTTTCCTTTAAAGCAGAATTGTTGTTTCATGCCAATAGTTACAAGCAGAGCTTAATAGCTAATTCTGTTGGGAGCTCAGAAGACCAGAATGCTGATAAGAATGTGAAGAGTAAAGGTACTGCTCATGAGGTTTCAGATAGAAATGGGGACTCTATTGGGAATTGGACTAGAGGTCATTGGTGTTGCATTCTGGCAAAGAACTCATCTATGTTTTGTTCATACCCTGAAACTTTTTGTGACACTGAACTTAAATTTAATCAGATGAAGGAAATTTCAAGGCATGGGTATTGATGACTGCTTTTAGCCAGATTTACAGTGAAAATTAGGAACAACAACAACAGCAAAAATAGTGGCAAGATTTGAAGAATTTGCCATTTGGTCAGAAAAGGAGGACATGTCAAGTTATAGCCAAGGAGGAAGGTAGTTGCTGAAAATATTAGCACTATTTAAAATAAAGCCATTTCATCATGTCATAGCTCTACTCAAAAAATGTGACTGACTCCTCTCTGCCAACAGGATTTTAAAAATTTAAGGAAATCAGTCATTTATCAGGAAAAATGTATTCTGCAGATATTGGCTCAGTACTTCCCTATATAAGCATTTTCCCAGAATTTGAGTGAATGTGGCAAGCTGTCATATTTCATTCTTTTTTATACTATTTCACAGCTTATAATCCTGACTGGTTCATGCCAATTCAATACAGCCCCCCCAAAATCCAGAGACATAGGGGACAAAACTTAAGGTTATATATTAATGTTACTCATTAAGCCTAGTATAAGCTAAAATGCAAGCATATCATTCATAGAAGTATGCAAATATAATTTAAAAGACTCTAAATCCCCTTTGGAAGAAATCATTCCTCAACTTTCATTGTTGGACCATTGAAAGTATCATTTAATATTCCCAAACCTGTTGACCTGATCTAGTCACACACTCCCTACTATAGGATTTTCCTTAAAGTTTATCCTAACATTTGGTGAATAGTCAAAGATCTGGGCCAAAATCACAACTTATAAAAGCAATCTTTTCAATCCTGACTGCGTCTCAGAATCCCCAGTACCCGCTCCAGGACAAATTAATTCAGATCTCTGGGAGCAGGCCTGGATGTCAGCATTCATTTCTAAAGTGTCGCCAGAATTGGGAACCACTGTGTTAAAAGGTGTCATGCCTCTTGCTATCACATGCCTAGGCCAGGCAGCAGTTCCTCAGGGGGCTGGCAAGAGCAAGAAAGAGCACCAGGTTCAGAGAATGCAGGCACCACACAGAGGACTGAGGTGTGAGCAAGACATCTGTATCCACAAACAACAAGGCACAGCATAGTCTCTCTGAGGGACCAGCCACACTCCTAGAGTGAAATAGACACACAGAATCTTCCTCCTATCAAAAGAATCACAGAGCAGCATGGGAATTAGTTAAACTTTCCGACAACACTATCTTGCTTGTAGAGAAAAATCTATATGATCTGTAATTCTGCAGGGAAGCCCTGCTGTCCTCTGAACTAATTTAAAACATTATTAAATTACTTCTCAATTGATGTTGAAAACATAAAAGACTTCACTGAATGGCCATGTCTTAACATTGATTTTTCTACACCATCCACTCCTGACTTTGGCTCTGGGGCCAAGCTCCCAACCTGTATTTTCAGGAAGATTCTGGGCAAAGACCATGAACAAACATGACCCTAAATGGTGAAACTGAAACTATTTTTCAGTTAGCTTTAGCTTCGTATGATATAGGCGACATTAGGAGCGAGACCTAAAGATGTCTTAATTCATCTATTTTAATTGTGTCATGGAAACTCTCTACAACATTTAAATAGTTTTTACATTGTCCAGATGTTTCTAAAACTTTGATTCAGTTGGTAACAAAGTACAATAGTGCCTTTACTTTCTTGTGGGATATGAATCCTCAAAATGACAAATATTACATCAAATATAATATGATCTATGTGCTTAAGAGAGAAAAACAAAAGCTTGTGACCCTCCTTGTCCCTAAAACTTGGAGTCCCAAGACTTTCAATCTCTTATTTCATATTCCTTATCCCTCAGCCTTGAGTCCAGCCTGAGGCCTCGCTGCCTAATATCCTCTGGTTTTCCTGCCCTCTGATTTAACCTCATTCCTTTTTTTGCGGGGGGGGTGGCTTTCCAGCAACTGCCAGAAAGCCTGCTAGACAAATTCTAAAAGAGCTGCAACACTAACCTCATTCTTCCCAAATGGTGAAATGTCCTATCCTGTTCTTTTTAGGAGATCAGCACTTGGCATTTGAAATAGGGGATGTGCTACACTTCATGGGGCCACTTTGTCACCTCCACTGTCTCATTGTGTTCAATCTCTTGCCTACTCACCACAGAACACTCAATAAATATTTGTAGAGATACACATATATACACACACATGAGTACCGTCAGTGCTCAGTATCTATAGCTTTTGGCTCAGTATCTGTAGCTTTTGGCTCTGCAGATGGAACTAACCTCAGATGAAAAATACTTTTAAAAATAAAGTCTGTCCTGAAAATCTATAGAATTTTTCCTTTTCATTATTCCCTAAACAATATAGTATAACAATTATCTATAGAGCATTAACGTTGTGCTAGGTATTACATGTAATGTAGAGACCATTTAAAGGATAAAATAAGATGTGTATAGTTTATATGCTAACACTACACTATTTTTATAAGGAACTTGAACATCTGTATATTTTGTTATCTACAGGAAGTCCTTGAAGCAATCACTGGAGGATACCCAGGGATGACTGTAAAGATGTGTGCGTGTATATATGTATGTGTACCACTGAAATCAGAGAAAGAAGATAGAGGCTCATTCCTCCTGTGGCTTTCTCATTATTGCAACCCATACTAGTGTAGTTGTGACAAAGACTTGGAAGGAACAGACATATACACACAAACAAAGCATCTTGCTCCAGCACCATTTATCAAACAACCAGCCAGTGGGCTATGAAACCCCGAGGCCCCAAAACACATAATTCAAATTCTTATGGCCCCAAATACTAGGTTGTCAACTCTCGTTATATGGAATGTGCATGGTGGCACTGTACATGAAACAGCTCCCAAAAACCCAAAGCAGAAGCCAAGCCCCTCTCTGCCTCCTCACTGACACGGTTTGTCCACACTCTCTGGGATTCTCCTGCCTGGAGCCTCAGCATTACTGGATGGAACTATAAACTTCTGCCATTGTTAGCTTAGAAATGAGTGGTGGGATTAGAGGACTACCAAGGAAGGAACCTGAATCCAAAGAGGAACAGGGTACTTTCCTAGACTCGGGGACACTAGAAGCTAAAAGAGTTTTGTGGCTCATAATGACCTTGAATGAGAGGTTATCCAACCTACAACCAGCACCTTCTAAAGTATCCAATTCTAAGTACTGACCATTTCAATCATCAAACACGTGAAAATAAGTCTCTAGGGAACGGTCTTAGCCTATGTTTTTCACTGACATGTCTCCAGTGCCTAAATAGGACCTGGTAAAGAGTATTTGCTCAAAAACGATTTGTCAAATGAATGAGTACCTCTCAGTGGCTTCTCAAGATGGATCTACTTTTCCTTTGAAAAATTTGAAAGGAACCTGTTTTCCCTCAGTATAACAGCCCAACAAGTATTTTAAAACCACTATCATGTTTACACATCCCCTACCCTCACCACAAGTTTCTTGTGTGCCAAGTTTAACATTTCTGGTTCATTCAATCATTTTTATAAGGTGGATTTCCAGTCCCCTCAACAAAGATTTATTAGATGGCTATTGTTGCAGTCACCTGCATGCAGGGATGGGACTCTCAAAGACTTCTGGAGGTGATATCTACTCCATTCATCAGAGCCCAGCTCTGTCATCCACCTACATTGTTCTAATTTGTCCACTGAGATAGTTTTGAAAGCCTTTAGTAATGGCTAGCAGCAATCCAGATGAATTGTGTTTTAGCAGAGTTTTCTGGAAAGACAGAACCACTAGTATATGTATATAGATATATGAGGGAATTTATTAGGGAAATTGGCTCATGAAATTATGGAAGCTGAGAAATCCCACAACACATTGTCTGTAGCATGGTTCCATCCAAGTCTGAGGCCTCAGACCAGGGAAACCAGTAGTGGAATTCTCAGTTTGAGGCTGAAAGTCTGATTAACAGGGAAAGGACTATTAGTACAATTCTTGGCATCCAAAAGACTGTAAAGCTGTAGTGTTGATGTCCAAGGCCGGAGATGTGTTCTGGATCACAGCAGGAGATACTAAGTTGCCTTCTGTATTTATTGTCTCAGGTACACAGCCAATTGGACTGTGCCCTTGCACACTAAGGGCAGGTTGTCCCGATCTACTCCATTCAGACTCTCATGCGAATCTCCTCTGGAAACACCCTCAATGACACACTCAATAATTTTCTGGGTTTCTGAGTATTTTTTCAGTTTTGCATCAACATGACAAATACCTGAAAAACAACTTAAAGTAATAAAGGTTTATTTTGGTTCATAGTTTCAGAGATTTCAGTCCATAGTTGGTCAGTTCCATTGCTTTAGGCCTCAGGTAAGGGAGCACATCATGGTGGAAGGCATGGTGGAGAAAAGCTGTTCAATTCATGGCAGCTGGGAAGCAGAGAGAGGAAGGAGCCAGGGACAGGATATAGTTCTAGAAGTCACACCCTGTCCTGTGAACTACTCCCTCCAACCATGCCCCACCTGTCTACAACAATTACTAATAGGGCATTATGTAAAATTGTGGATGTGTAACCGACGTGATTCTGCAATCTGCATTTGGGGTAAAATTGGGGGTTCATAAACCACTTCAATCTAATGTATGAAATATGATATGTCAAGAGCTTTGTAATGTTGTGAACAACCAATAAAAAAAATAAAATTAAAAAAAAGAAAACCTTAAAAAAAATAACAAACCTTAGGCAAACACTACACTAGTAAGATATAGAAAATAATTAAATAATATTTAATATACAAGTCCTGCTAAGACACCCAAAACAGACAGGACTGGCCAAATATCCTACATCAATACAATGATTAGCTAAAATGAACTGAATCTTTAAAAGTGAAAAATTAGTGCAAATGTTAATAATGTTAAAAAATGTACACAGGGAGAGGAGCTGGGGTTGCAACTCAGGGAAACAGCAGGTGCCTCACAAGTGTGAGGCACTGGGTTGGATTCTTATTGCCACATTTAAATAAATAAATAAATAAATAAATAAATAAATAAATAAATAAATAAATAAAATAAATGTTCATCAACAACTAAAAAAATTTTCTTAAACATACAAAGGTGAAGGAAACAGAAGAATGAGAAAAGGGATAACAATAAAAAAACAATGAAAAACAAGGGACATTAGAAAAAGAAATAGAGGAAACAGAATTAGCAAAAAAAAATTAAGATTCTGAACATGGAAGAGGAGAGAAAAGAAAACTAACAAACAAAAGTAACAAAAAGTAACCTCCATATCAGCACTAAAAGAAATTGGCAGAGAACACTCCTACACACTGCTCTTCAAAACTCGGCTATAAGGAGACTAAAAAACTCAAGGAGATAACACACATGAACATACAAGGTATAGATAATTTCCCTTATATATGAGGGAATACCTTAAATCAGGTACCTGAGACTGCAGTATCTCATGGGAGTTTTTGAGCTCTCCAAACGTGTCGCCCTTTTCATCCTGAAGTGCCAAGTAATTCGCAGAACCCTGCAAAAGTTCAGAAGCCCTCTCTGGTTCTCCACTGCAGTTCTCCACTGCCGCCCCTTCCAAAGCGCATTCTGCCGTCTGTCCACACGAGGGCAGCACGAGACCGCTCCAAAAGGCCTGGCGGCCCACTTTCCCACTGATGTGAAGGGAAACCCTGCAACTCGGGGCTCTCCTGATGGTTGACCTGTCATCGGCACAGCCCGGGTGCACCGGGGAGGCCTTCCTCGTCCTCATGAGGCTAGGACACTCACTGTCGATTTTGGGAAACTGGAGAGGAAACCAGGCCTGGCCGCTCCCCACCCCCCCGACACAAACCCCTCCCCAGGGCCAGGCTCTGAGACAGCCCGGGCCAATCCGGATTTGGACCTGCTGGGTTCTACAGCTGCGGTCTGAAGGGGCATCCACCAGTCCCCGAAGCACGAGCCGCCCCCGCCCCCCGCACCCTGCTTCCTTGGTCCACCCTTGCCCACGCAGGACGTCACCTCCCTCGATGTTTGCGGTGCCCTGTTGGATCACAGGCCTCAGGGGTTCCAGGGGAGCACGCAGGCTCCCTCCTTCCATCGCCAGGTCCTGGGGAAATCGGCCTTTGGATGGGTCTCTGAAGGACAAGACAGGTCCCAGCTTCCACCGATTCCGAGAAAACATGGGCCGGGGCCCAGTGGCAGAGTCCCCTGCTGCCCGTGCCTGTGCCCTCTTGACCAACTCTGCCTTGGCTGCTCTGAAGAGGGACCGAGCCACGGACACACCCGAAGGCACCCTCTCTGCCAGGAATGGCTCTGGTTGCGGCCGCGAGGACGAGGCTCCTTGCAAGGATGGGGCACGTCCTCGCTGTCTGCTGTCACGCTCGGCGTCGCCCTGGTAGACTGCCTTGGCACCTAGGGGTGTGCTCACGTGGAGATTTGTGATGCTGAAGGGCGGCCAGAGCGCAGGGCTGCCTTTTCTTGCGGTCCCGGTGACAGGGGGACCCATGGCGATATCCAGCTTCTTGGTGGGATCACTGAGGAACGGACGGACGTGCGGCATGTCCCATGGGGCAGAATGGGTCCCGGCATGGGGGGCACTGGGGTGTGGGTCCCTGGATTTGGAATCGGGGGCTGGCTGCGCCGCGGGCTGCCGCGCAGGCTCGCGGGACTTTCTCAGGCGTGGGGCGCTCAGCTGAGAGGCCACGGTGGCCTAGGACCATCGCGACCCCGGGAGGTGAGGCTGACCCGGCAGCAGAGGCCTGTTCAGGGTCCCAGGGAAGGCTGCCTCCGGGGCCCCAACCCTGGCGTTTCCACCCCGGCCCAAGGCCGCGGGGGACAGGGAGGGGAGCAGTCCCATTGGGGTGGCCCTGAGGGACCTGGGAAGAAGGGCTGTGTGCATCTTTGCCCTTCAGGGACTTGGCAGGCTGTCCTGGAGCCTGGATCCGGGTTAGGGCTTCTTGCTGAGAACAGCCTTGGCCTAGCCTCCCCTGGGTTCTCCAGGCTCCAGGACTGGACCCTGGGCTGGCTTCTCTTGGCGTGCCGGGTTGGTCCACTGCTCGTGACAGGAGGCAGTGGGATCCTCCCCTCTAGCCCGGGACCCGTGCTGGCTTCAGGAAAGAAGGTTCCAATAGTGAGGAAACGCTAGGGAGTTTTAAATGAGAGACAAGACTCTGAAAATCAGCTCCAGGACTCCTCCTCCCAGCTCCAGCCTAAGGCCACCGAATGTGGTAGCCGGGTTTAGTGAAGGAGAGCTAGAGAGAGAGAGAGAGAGAGAGAGAGAGAGAGAGAGAGAGAGCAAGCCAGGGAGTGTACTTTTATTTCTGGGGGGGGGGGACTCTGGGGGAAAATCCCATCGAATGAAGATTCAGTGGGGAAGCATCCCAAGGTCAAGGGCAAGGATTGGGTCTTCAGGGCAGTGGCCAGACACGCCTCTGCACGGACAACCCTCGGACCTGGAGAAGGGTGGGGAAAGCTCGGACACAGCTGTGCCTAAGCGGCCTCTCACCCAGGCAGGGAGGTAACTCAAATGACATGTGAGGATGGCCTCCCCAACACCCCCTCCCAGGCCCCATGCTAGCCTCCTTTCAAGGAAGTGAAGGGTGAGCCGCCTGCCAGGGCGGTGCCCCTCTTTGTGACTTGGGCTGGCTGTGAGCACGCCACCCTCCTGCCTCAACCTCCGCAGTCCTAGGCAGGAGCCGCACCTCAAGCAGTGAGACTGCAGGCCGAGGGTCCGGATCTTGCAGGGCAGGAGGAGAAGAGAGAACACCCGCGGGGTGCGGTCCAGCTCAGCCCGCCAGGCGTGAGCCCAGGAGGAGGCCCAGGGAAGAAGAGACCAGGCAAACGGTGCAGGCACCCAGCTCAGGGAAGCGCTCAGAGGGCTTTTCTCGGAGCACTCGTGCTCCCTTGTCTTCACAGCCCTCCCGCTGCTGCTGCAGGGGGACTCCAAACATCAAGGGGTTGACACCCGGACGTGATGGGGGTCTGGTCTCCTCCTGCTCTCTTCGCGGGGTTTCTTTCAATCAGGTGCCCGAAGACTGCAGTATCTCATGGGAGTCTTTGAGCTCTCCAGACGTGTCGCCCTTTTCATCCTGAAGTGCCAAGTGATTCACAGAAGCCTGCCAAAGTTCAGAAGCCCTCTGCGGTTCTCCACTGCCGCCCCTTCCAAAGCGCATTCTGCCGTCTGTCCACACGAGGGCAGCACGAGACCGCTCCAAAAGGCCTGGCCGCCCACTTTCCCACTGATGTCAAAGGGAACCCTGCAACTCGGGGCTCTCCTGATGGTTGACCTGTCATCGGCACAGCCCGGCTGCACCGGGGAGGCCTTCCTCGTCCTCATGAGGCTAGGACACTCACTGTCGATTTTGGGAAACTGGAGAGGAAACCAGGCCTGGCCGCCCCCCACCCCCCACACACACACAAACCCCTGCCCAGGGCCAGGCTCTGAGACAGCCCGGGCCAATCCGGATTTGGACCTGCTGGGTTCTACAGCTGCGGTCTGAAGGGGCATCCACCAGTCCCGGGAGCACGAGCCGCCCCCGCCCCGCGCACCCTGCTTCCTTGGTCCACCCTTGCCCACGCAGGACGTCACCTCCCTCGATGTTTGCGGTGCCCTGTTGGATCACAGGCCTCAGGGGTTCCAGGGGAGCACGCAGGCTCCCTCCTTCCATCGCCAGGTCCTGGGGAAATCGGCCTTTGGATGGGTCTCTGAAGGACAAGACAGGTCCCAGCTTCCGCCGATTCCGAGAAAACATGGGCCGGGGCCCAGTGGCAGAGTCCCCTGCTGCCCGTGCCTGTGCCCTCTTGACCAACTCTGCCTTGGCTGCTCTGAAGAGGGACCGAGCCACGGACACACCCGAAGGCACCCTCTCTGCCAGGAATGGCTCTGGTTGCGGCCGCGAGGACGAGGCTCCTTGCAAGGATGGGGCACGTCCTCGCTGTCTGCTGTCACGCTCGGCGTCGCCCTGGTAGACTGCCTTGGCACCTAGGGGTGTGCTCACGTGGAGATTTGTGATGCTGAAGGGCGGCCAGAGCGCAGGGCTGCCTTTTCTTGCGGTCCCGGTGACAGGGGGACCCATGGCGACAAACAGCTTCTTGGTGGGATCACTGAGGAACGGACGGACGTGCGGCATGTCCCATGGGGCAGAATGGGTCCCGGCATGGGGGGCACTGGGGTGTGGGTCCCTGGATTTGGAATCGGGGGCTGGCTGCGCCGCGGGCTGCCGCGCAGGCTCGCGGGACTTTCTCAGGCGTGGGGCGCTCAGCTGAGAGGCCACGGTGGCCTAGGACCATCGCGACCCCGGGAGGTGAGGCTGACCCGGCAGCAGAGGCCTGTTCAGGGTCCCAGGGAAGGCTGCCTCCGGGGCCCCAACCCTGGCGTTTCCACCCCGGCCCAAGGCCGCGGGGGACAGGGAGGGGAGCAGTCCCATTGGGGTGGCCCTGAGGGGCCTGGGAAGAAGGGCTGTGTGCATCTTTGCCCTTCAGGGACTTGGCAGGCTGTCCTGGAGCCTGGATCCGGGTTAGGGCTTCTTGCTGAGAACAGCCTTGGCCTAGCCTCCCCTGGGTTCTCCAGGCTCCAGGACTGGACCCTGGGCTGGCTTCTCTTGGCGTGCCCGGTTGGTCCACTGCTCGTGACAGGAGGCAGTGGGGCTCTCCCCTCTAGCCCGGGACCCATGCTGGCTTCAGGAAAGAAGGTTCCAATAGTGAGGAAACGCTAGGGAGTTTTAAATGAGAGACAAGACTCTGAAAATCAGCTCCAGGACTCCTCCTCCCAGCTCCAGCCTAAAGCCACCGAATGTGGTAGCCGGGTTTAGTGAAGGAGAGCTAGAGAGAGAGAGAGAGAGAGAGAGAGAGAGAGAGAGAGAGAGCAAGCCAGGGAGTGTACTTTTATTTCTGGGGGGGGAACTCTGGGGGAAAATCCCATGGAATGAAGATTCAGTGGGGAAGCATCCCAAGGTCAAGGGCAAGGATTGGGTCTTCAGGGCAGTGGCCAGACACGCCTCTGCACGGACAACCCTCGGACCTGGAGAAGGGTGGGGAAAGCTCGGACACAGCTGTGCCTAAGCGGCCTCTCACCCAGGCAGGGAGGTAACTCAAATGACATGTGAGGATGGCCTCCCCAACACCCCCTCCCAGGCCCCATGCTAGCCTCCTTTCAAGGAAGTGAAGGGTGAGCCGCCTGCCAGGGCGGTGCCCCTCTTTGTGACTTGGGCTGGCTGTGAGCACGCCACCCTCCTGCCTCAACCTCCGCAGTCCTAGGCAGGAGCCGCACCTCAAGCAGTGAGACTGCAGGCCGAGGGTCCGGATCTTGCAGGGCAGGAGGAGAAGAGAGAACACCCGCGGGGTGCGGTCCAGCTCAGCCCGCCAGGCGTGAGCCCAGGAGGAGGCCCAGGGAAGAAGAGACCAGGCAAACGGTGCAGGCACCCAGCTCAGGGAAGCGCTCAGAGGGCTTTTCTCGGAGCACTCGTGCTCCCTTGTCTTCACAGCCCTCCCGCTGCTGCTGCAGGGGGACTCCAAACATCAAGGGGTTGACACCCGGACGTGATGGGGGTCTGGTCTCCTCCTGCTCTCTTCGCGGGGTTTCTTTCAATCAGGTGCCCGAAGACTGCAGTATCTCATGGGAGTCTTTGAGCTCTCCAGACGTGTCGCCCTTTTCATCCTGAAGTGCCAAGTGATTCACAGAAGCCTGCCAAAGTTCAGAAGCCCTCTGCGGTTCTCCACTGCCGCCCCTTCCAAAGCGCATTCTGCCGTCTGTCCACACGAGGGCAGCACGAGACCGCTCCAAAAGGCCTGGCCGCCCACTTTCCCACTGATGTCAAAGGGAACCCTGCAACTCGGGGCTCTGCTGATGGTTGACCTGTCATCGGCACAGCCCGGCTGCACCGGGGAGGCCTTCCTCGTCCTCATGAGGCTAGGACACTCACTGTCAATTTGGGGAAACTGGAGAGGAAACCAGGCCTGGCCGCCCCCCCCCCCCCACACACACACACAAACCCCTGCCCAGGGCCAGGCTCTGAGACAGCCCGGGCCAATCCGGATTTGGACCTGCTGGGTTCTACAGCTGCGGTCTGAAGGGGCATCCACC
Source organism: Spermophilus citellus (assembly GCF_964194105.1). Lineage (NCBI taxonomy): Eukaryota > Metazoa > Chordata > Mammalia > Rodentia > Sciuridae > Spermophilus > Spermophilus citellus. Next base: position 5,260,594 of record NC_138190.1, read on the forward strand.
AGTCCCCGAAGCACGAGCCGCCCCCGCCCCGCTGTAGCTCAGTGGTGGAGGCGTCCCTAACATGTGTGAGGGCCTGGGTTCAATCCTCAGCACCATGTAAAAATTAAAAAGTAAAGTTATTGTGTCCACATAAAACTAAAAAAAAAATTTAAAAAAGAATAAAACATCTAAACATAAAATAATGAGAAGGAAGTAATATAAAGTCTTTACCTGGGTATGGATGGTATTGACTCCACCCAGGAAATTGTGTGTGTGCAGTCACAGGGACAGGGTAGAGTGGGTGTCAGAGGTTGGACATACATCCATGACTGGAGAGTGCTGCAGCAATTACAGGTAAGACCAGAGATAAATAATGTAGCCCAAGGCTCAGGACAGTCCCACCGAAGAGGGGACATCCTACCCCAAATGCCAAAAGCATCTCAGTTAATGCAATCAGAGTCTCAGCCCCTACTTATATGTCACTTACATGTTGTGCTCTGTCAACCCCACGGATGAGTGAGTGGAAAATTTCAAGCAAAAACCTTGATTTGTGGTTTTACTACAGCCCTGCTGTTTTTAGAGTGCTCACCACCCCTCCTATCCCCACCCCAAAGTGTTTTTATGTATTTACTTGTTTATCTTCTGCCTCTATACCCTTAGAAAGCAAGCTCCACAGGCAAAGGCACTTTGCTGTGTTCATAGCTGTATTCCCTGGCCCTCCAACGGAAAACAACCTGAAATTCATGTTTGAACAATGTATCAAGAGACTTTAGATGGAGAGAACAGCATCGGTGACATATGACCCTGTGCCTAGTTTCTGGCCTTCTTTATTATGTCAGAAATACAATTTTGTATTTCTTTTTATATAATTTGTATAATGGAATAATATTAATTGTATTAAATTTAATACTACACTATATTTATTAATGATATATTAAAATATTTTAGTCAGTGTAATTAATTTAATTCATATTTAATTGATATACCTATACAATATAAAAGTAGAGATATATACATGAATATGAATTAAATTACATCATGATTACATTGAATAATAATTATATAACATGTGTGTAAATGACATTATGATATATATATATATATATATACACTAAGCTTTTTCATTTGGAAGCATGTTATTGAGACTTAACCTTTTCTTTTTTTTTTAAATTTAGCTCTGGATTGGTGGCTTCCACTAAGGGCGATTTGGTTCTTTGGAAATTACTGGGACACACTGTAGGTAGCCATAGCTGTAGGTGTGCTACTGGCACCTATGTGTCAGAGGCCACAGATACTGATCAGACCCTCCAAAATGCATAGGACAGGCCCAGTCACAAACACAAAACAAAACCATTTTATTTTAGTAAAACAAAACTATTATCATTTCTACTATATAAAATACCAACAAACACTTAACTTTGAAAGAAAGCATATGACAATTTCTAGTAAAGCAAAACTCTTGTTATTACTACTATATAAAATGAAAACAAACACTTAACTAAGCTAACTGAGCATGGGAAGAAGGCCACCTTCCTGGTGAGCCTCCTCCCAGGGAGAAGGCAGGAGAGGGCTGGCAGGGGAAAGTCCAGGGTTGTGATCTGAGTAGTCTCTTTAGAGCTTGGGCTCCTCAGGGTAGGGAGAGGAGGTCTGGGGGTGGCAGACCTGTCAGGCAGAAGCAGTAGGAAGTGAGCTGTTGGCTCAGTGACTCCTGTCAGGTAGAGGGGCCTGTAGGATAAAGGGACTGTGGCTTTGAGTCTCAGAGGAGGGTGGCAGGGCTCTGACTCTTAGGAGCCAAGGAGGTGAGCGGGCTGAGTGTGCTGGGGCTCAGCAGGGCCCTCCTGGTGTGGCCCCTGGGAAGGGGAGGAAGGCCTAGGCTCCTGGGACAGTGGGACATCTGCTCCCAGGCCTGCAGCAGGGGCTGTGAGACCATGTCCTGGGCTGGCCTGGGAGCTGGGGCCAGTGGGGCAGGGGCCAGGGGAGGCCCCAGGAAGGCTGGAGGGCAGGCCAGGGCTCAGTCTGTTCCTCACAGAGGCAGATGCCCTGAAGCGGACGCTTCTCTTCAGCGGCCCCGGCCTGGGCAGGAAGGATGGCTCCACTCCGTTTCTGATGACGGGCCTGAAGGCAGATGGTCTGCGCTGTGGGCTCTGCTGCTTCCTCTTGGGCTCAGGTTCCTCAAACCACAGGGGTCCATCAAACTTCCTTTTCCCTTTGTTGCACCGGCTGAGGTGCTTTAGCACTGTCTCCTTGGCACAGGGGTCTGGGGCCGGCTGGGAAGGTGGGCACCTGTAGAGGCTCCCTGGACCCTCGGGATTCGTTCGGACTTTGAAGCGGCTGTGGGGCCAACCTGGGTCTGGGGCGTGGCGAAGTCTGCGCTTCATGCATTCGTAGCGGAACTCGGTAAGGTGGGGTGTCAGGAGTAGCCAGAGGGGCAGCCTGAGCCGATTGTACCTCGCAGGCGGGGTGCCCACCGCCCTCCTGCCTCTTGTGTGGTCCCCACTGTGCAGAACCTTGTGGGGGGCTTGGGAGCGATCCTGGGGCTCTGGGTGTCCCGGGGCAGGTTTACAGTTGCCAGGGTCGCGGCGGGCGGCAGGCCTGGGCCTCAGAGGTTGGTGCTCCTGGGTGATTCTCCTGGGCCTCAAAGGCCGTGCTGCTAGGGCGGCCTTGTGTGGTGTGCCCAGGTACCTGTGCAGGCACCTGCTCAGGTAGAGTCCCATGAGAGTGGTGGAGCAAGATCAGCGCCTTTGAGTAGGGATCGGTTCCCAACGTGTGTGGTCGCAGCCAGACACGAAACAAGTGACAGTTGGGGCAGACAAAGCGCGTGGGGCGCCGTTTGCAGGGATCTGGCACCCGCCAGGCTCCTGCCCCTCGGACGCGAGGACAGCACGAGGCAGAGTGGCACGCGGGGCCCCGCCCCATGCTATCTGGAGCGCAAGGAAAGCTCAAGCCTCTCTCCTCCCCATTGGTGCTCTCAGACACAGCCCTGGGCAGAGGGGCCTCGCATCGGTGTCTACATTTCTATCTGACATTGCCAGGGAGAAAATACAAAAATTTCTCCAGGGCTGTAGCTGTAGCTCAGTGGTGGAAAACTTGCCTGGCATGTGTGACACACTGGGTTCCATTCTGAGCATCACATAAAAATAAACAAATAAAGGTATTGTGTCCAGAGACACATCCACATAAATACAGTTATATGATACTAGACAAAGGCACCATAAACATTCATTGGAGAAAGCATAGCCTCTTCAATAAATGGTGCTGGGAAAACTAGAAATCCAAATGTAGTAGATTGAAATTGAACCCCTATATCTCACCCTGCACAAAACTCAAAGTGGATCAAGGATATAGGCATTAGACCAGAGACCCTGTTCCTACTAAAAGAAAATGTAGGCCCAACTCTCCATCATGTCCACTCAGGAATGGACTTCCTCAATAAGACTCCTAAAGCACAAGAAGTAAAATCAAGAATCAATAAATGGGATGGCATCAAACTAAAAAGCTTCTTCACAGCAAAGGAAACAATCAATGTGAAGAGATAGCCTACTGAATGGGAGAAAATCTTTGCCACCTACCCCTCAGAGTATTAATCTCCAGGATATACAAAGAACTGAAAAAACTTAACACCAAGAAAACAAATAACCCAATCAATAAATGGGCAAAGGAACTAAATAGACACTTCACAGAAGAAGAAATACGATCAGTCAACAAATATATGAAAAAAATATCCAACATCTCTAGTTATTAGAGAAACGCAAAGTAAAACTACACTGAGATTCCATCTCATTCCAGTCAGAAGGGCAACTATGAAGAATATACATAACAATAAATGTTGGAGAGGATGCGGGCAAAAGGTACATTCATATATTGCTGATGGGACTGAAAATTGGTGCAACCACTCTGGAAAGCAGTATGGAGATTCCTCAGAAAACTTGGAATACAACCACCATTTGACCCAGTTGTCCCACTCATTGGCATATTCCCCAAAGACTTAAAATTGGCATACTATATTGATGCAGCCACATCAATGTTTATAGCAGCTCAACTCACAGTAACCAAGCTATGGAACTAACTTAGATGCCCTTCAACAGATGAATGGATAAAGAAAATGTGGTATATATACACAATGGAATATTAGCCATAAAGAAGAATGAAATTATGGCATTTTCTGGTAAATGGATGGAACCAGAGAATATTGTGCTAAGTAAAATAAGCCAATTCCAAAGAACCAATGGTCAAATGTGCTGTCTGATATATGGATGCTAACCCACAGCAAGAGAGGGTAGGGAGAGGAAATATAGAAGTTCATTGGATTAGACAAAGGAAAAATGAAAAGAAGGGAGGGGAGATGGAAATAAAAAACTAGAAGAATGAATGGGACATAACTTTCTTGTGTATATATATGAATACATGACCAGTGTAACTCCACATCATGGTCAACCGTAAGAATGGGATCAAAATTGTAATGGGTTGCACTCCTTGTATGTATAAACACACTCTACTGTCTTGTATATCTAAAAACAACAAATAAAAATTTAAGGGCTGGGAATATAGCTCAGTTGGTGGAGTGCTTGCCTCACATGCGCAAGGCCCTGGGTTCAACCCCCAGCACCACCACACACAAAAAAAATTTAAGAAGAAATTAATTAAAAAAAATAATTTTCTCCAGATAGCTATTGACAAAGAGTGCTCTCTTTCAACATTGTAAAAATGAGCATAATACAATGGGATGCTCTTTTGAAGAATAACAAATAAAACTAATTTTATCAGTAACATGATAGATTTGTTTCATTCTTGTGGGATATCACTTTTTGCAATTTAGCTCTTAAGGAAATAATGAAAACTGTCCAGGATTATGTTTTAGCACTTGCATTGTTGATTTTATATAGACTCTCCTGTAATTTTCGGTTTATACATTCATCCATGTATTTATGGTTTCCTCTCTGAATACTAGTACTATTTCTCTTCTTCTATTTATTTTTGTTTTTACTTTTGGGTAATCTTGGAGTACAGTGAGGCACATTTCCCACTAGTAGTTGAAAACTTTTAACTTCGAAAACAAATTGTCAAGCTGGGGCTGTAGCTTGGTGGTGGAGCACTTGCCTGGCGAGTGAGGTACTGGGTTTGAACCTCCGAACCACATAAAAATAAATCAATAAAATAAGTTGTGTACTTCCATAGTAAAAAAAGAAATTATTAAATTGTCCAAGGGCTGCTAATTTATTATAATACTTATATTATAATTATATTACATATTATATATTATATTATTATATTATAATTAATTTGGAAGTCTGTTAAGCAGTATTTTTTGAGAACATTTCCCTCAAAACCATATGTGAAACTGGGAATTCCCAAATGCCAAAATGGAAGGGGGAGGGGCCAAAAATACAAGCAATATGTTTTTCTTTTTTTTTTAAATTTTTTTAATATTTATTTTTTGGTTGTAACTGGACACAATATCTTTATTTTATTTATTTATTTTTATGTGGTGCTGAGAATCGAACCCAGGGCCTCCCAAGTGCTAGGTGAGCACTCTACAGCAGAGCCACAATCCCAGACCAAGACATATGTTTTTCAAGACTTGTAGAAGCAGCCCAAGTGTCCATCAGTGGATAAACAAAATATGATATATCCATATGATGCAATACCATTCTGCAATAAAATGGAACAAAGTACTAACACATACTATAATATAGATGAACCTCAAAAACATTTGGCTAAGTGAAAGATGCCAGACATCAGAGACCACTGGCATAAGCCCACCTCTGCCAGTCACTACCTATATGACCTTAATAAGCTGTCGTACCATTCTAAATGCAGCTTCTGCTTCTTCAAAAGTCAGTCAAATAACAACCACCCTTTCAGACATAACAAACAGCCCTGTACATCAAGAGGTGGCTCTTTAAATGACTTGTATTTCTAAAAAATGATATAAGATAGCAAGTGTTGGTGAAGATGTGGAGAAAAGAGTATTGTTGAGGAGAATGTAAATTAATATAGCCATTATGGAAAACATATGGAAGTTCCTAAAAATCTAAATAATAAAATTGCCATTTGATCTAGCCCTCTCCCTTTTGAATATACTACCAAAGAAAATGAAATCAACAAATCAAAGGTATATATAGATATATGATTTGGTTATTTTTCTTCTTTCAAATTTTCAAATCATGTGTATAGCATGATTCACGATAGCCAAGCTATGGAGTGAACCTAAATGGTTGGATGGATTTTTAAAATGTGGTATATATATACAATGAAGTAATATACAATGAAGTAATATTCAGCCTTTAAAAAGAAGGAACTTTTGTCATTTTCAAGACTATGGATGAACCTAGAGGACATTAAGTAAAATAAATCAGACACAAAAAGACAAATACCACACATTCTCACTTATATGTGGAATCTAAGAGTTGAACTTATAAAAGAAGAGAGTAGAGCAATGGTTGCCAGATGCTGGGGGGAGGTGTGGAGTTGTTGGTCAAAGCATACAAAATTTCAAATACAGGAGAAATATGCTCTGTGATCTGCATGGCAGGGTGACTGTAGTCAATAACATATTGTACATTTTGAAATAAGAGTAAATTTCAAACATTTCATCACAAAAATATAAGTAAACAAAGTGATAGATATATTAATTAGCTTAGTGTAATCATTCTGCATTGTATGCATATATCAAAGCATTTCATTGTACCTAATACATGTATATAATTATGATTTGTCAATTTAAAATATTAATTTTAAAAATTAAGAAAAAAAATTAAAGAACATGCTCTTTAGTTTAAAATGATCCACAAGTCCAGATCTTTCTTGCTGGCCTTCTTTTTCAAGTTGTCCCTATTATGGTCTGGGTCTTAAGTGTCCCCCAAAAGGTCATGTGTTTAAGGCCTGGTCCCCAATGGAGTAGTGTTCAGAGGTAGGGGTCTTTGAGAGGTGACTTGAGCATAAGTGCTCTGACTTCATCAAGGATTAATCCATTGATAGATTCATAGCCTAATAGCCTGTTTGGAAGCCTAGTTGAAGGAAGTAGGTCACTGGGAGCATGCTTTTGAAAAAGTATATTTTGTCCCCAGTCCTTTTAAAGTTGATGTTCTCAGAGATTTTGTCACAGTGATGAAAAGTTGGCTATCAGAAAATTGGTACCAAAAAATGGGGTCATTGCTATGACTGTACCTGATGGGTTTGTAGAAAATTGGAAGAGTTTAGGGGAGCAGGCTAGAAAACAACCTAGAAAGCAATGTGAACTGAAGTTTTTGAAGAAGCTGCATCTATATCAAAGATCCTATGGACTGTTTGACCTTGACTGAGTAGGACATCATGGTTATAGAGAGATGGAAGATTGTAGGCCAAGAGCCAAAATTATCTTGGGATACCTTAAGCCCTTTAATAGCCATATACCTTACCTTTTATAGCTCATCTAACATTCTTTTGACTCTGATGTGAACTTCTCAGAATGTATCACTAAGTGTAGCAGATCTATAGCCTCCTCCAACACTAAAATTAAGAATGTTATAACTTCTGAAAACTATAGAAGACATTTCTGCACCTAGCTATAGCCTTTTAAGTTGATATTCTGAGGTATTTGTTATAGTCTATATTTTGTTATAGATGAAAAGCTCTCTAACACAGAAAATTTGTACCAAAAAGCGGGCTTATTGCTGTGACTGTACCTGACAATGTGATTCCCACCAATGTAATCGGTAAATGTATTGATTTGTGACTTTTCCCCCTGTAACTATAAAAGTTCATATAACCTCTTCCACAATGGAACATGTCACCCAGGGTAACTTGTGTCTGTGTTCCAGGACCATAGTACTTATATTTGGCTCACAACAAACTATCTTCTTGTTTCCTTTAAAGCAGAATTGTTGTTTCATGCCAATAGTTACAAGCAGAGCTTAATAGCTAATTCTGTTGGGAGCTCAGAAGACCAGAATGCTGATAAGAATGTGAAGAGTAAAGGTACTGCTCATGAGGTTTCAGATAGAAATGGGGACTCTATTGGGAATTGGACTAGAGGTCATTGGTGTTGCATTCTGGCAAAGAACTCATCTATGTTTTGTTCATACCCTGAAACTTTTTGTGACACTGAACTTAAATTTAATCAGATGAAGGAAATTTCAAGGCATGGGTATTGATGACTGCTTTTAGCCAGATTTACAGTGAAAATTAGGAACAACAACAACAGCAAAAATAGTGGCAAGATTTGAAGAATTTGCCATTTGGTCAGAAAAGGAGGACATGTCAAGTTATAGCCAAGGAGGAAGGTAGTTGCTGAAAATATTAGCACTATTTAAAATAAAGCCATTTCATCATGTCATAGCTCTACTCAAAAAATGTGACTGACTCCTCTCTGCCAACAGGATTTTAAAAATTTAAGGAAATCAGTCATTTATCAGGAAAAATGTATTCTGCAGATATTGGCTCAGTACTTCCCTATATAAGCATTTTCCCAGAATTTGAGTGAATGTGGCAAGCTGTCATATTTCATTCTTTTTTATACTATTTCACAGCTTATAATCCTGACTGGTTCATGCCAATTCAATACAGCCCCCCCAAAATCCAGAGACATAGGGGACAAAACTTAAGGTTATATATTAATGTTACTCATTAAGCCTAGTATAAGCTAAAATGCAAGCATATCATTCATAGAAGTATGCAAATATAATTTAAAAGACTCTAAATCCCCTTTGGAAGAAATCATTCCTCAACTTTCATTGTTGGACCATTGAAAGTATCATTTAATATTCCCAAACCTGTTGACCTGATCTAGTCACACACTCCCTACTATAGGATTTTCCTTAAAGTTTATCCTAACATTTGGTGAATAGTCAAAGATCTGGGCCAAAATCACAACTTATAAAAGCAATCTTTTCAATCCTGACTGCGTCTCAGAATCCCCAGTACCCGCTCCAGGACAAATTAATTCAGATCTCTGGGAGCAGGCCTGGATGTCAGCATTCATTTCTAAAGTGTCGCCAGAATTGGGAACCACTGTGTTAAAAGGTGTCATGCCTCTTGCTATCACATGCCTAGGCCAGGCAGCAGTTCCTCAGGGGGCTGGCAAGAGCAAGAAAGAGCACCAGGTTCAGAGAATGCAGGCACCACACAGAGGACTGAGGTGTGAGCAAGACATCTGTATCCACAAACAACAAGGCACAGCATAGTCTCTCTGAGGGACCAGCCACACTCCTAGAGTGAAATAGACACACAGAATCTTCCTCCTATCAAAAGAATCACAGAGCAGCATGGGAATTAGTTAAACTTTCCGACAACACTATCTTGCTTGTAGAGAAAAATCTATATGATCTGTAATTCTGCAGGGAAGCCCTGCTGTCCTCTGAACTAATTTAAAACATTATTAAATTACTTCTCAATTGATGTTGAAAACATAAAAGACTTCACTGAATGGCCATGTCTTAACATTGATTTTTCTACACCATCCACTCCTGACTTTGGCTCTGGGGCCAAGCTCCCAACCTGTATTTTCAGGAAGATTCTGGGCAAAGACCATGAACAAACATGACCCTAAATGGTGAAACTGAAACTATTTTTCAGTTAGCTTTAGCTTCGTATGATATAGGCGACATTAGGAGCGAGACCTAAAGATGTCTTAATTCATCTATTTTAATTGTGTCATGGAAACTCTCTACAACATTTAAATAGTTTTTACATTGTCCAGATGTTTCTAAAACTTTGATTCAGTTGGTAACAAAGTACAATAGTGCCTTTACTTTCTTGTGGGATATGAATCCTCAAAATGACAAATATTACATCAAATATAATATGATCTATGTGCTTAAGAGAGAAAAACAAAAGCTTGTGACCCTCCTTGTCCCTAAAACTTGGAGTCCCAAGACTTTCAATCTCTTATTTCATATTCCTTATCCCTCAGCCTTGAGTCCAGCCTGAGGCCTCGCTGCCTAATATCCTCTGGTTTTCCTGCCCTCTGATTTAACCTCATTCCTTTTTTTGCGGGGGGGGTGGCTTTCCAGCAACTGCCAGAAAGCCTGCTAGACAAATTCTAAAAGAGCTGCAACACTAACCTCATTCTTCCCAAATGGTGAAATGTCCTATCCTGTTCTTTTTAGGAGATCAGCACTTGGCATTTGAAATAGGGGATGTGCTACACTTCATGGGGCCACTTTGTCACCTCCACTGTCTCATTGTGTTCAATCTCTTGCCTACTCACCACAGAACACTCAATAAATATTTGTAGAGATACACATATATACACACACATGAGTACCGTCAGTGCTCAGTATCTATAGCTTTTGGCTCAGTATCTGTAGCTTTTGGCTCTGCAGATGGAACTAACCTCAGATGAAAAATACTTTTAAAAATAAAGTCTGTCCTGAAAATCTATAGAATTTTTCCTTTTCATTATTCCCTAAACAATATAGTATAACAATTATCTATAGAGCATTAACGTTGTGCTAGGTATTACATGTAATGTAGAGACCATTTAAAGGATAAAATAAGATGTGTATAGTTTATATGCTAACACTACACTATTTTTATAAGGAACTTGAACATCTGTATATTTTGTTATCTACAGGAAGTCCTTGAAGCAATCACTGGAGGATACCCAGGGATGACTGTAAAGATGTGTGCGTGTATATATGTATGTGTACCACTGAAATCAGAGAAAGAAGATAGAGGCTCATTCCTCCTGTGGCTTTCTCATTATTGCAACCCATACTAGTGTAGTTGTGACAAAGACTTGGAAGGAACAGACATATACACACAAACAAAGCATCTTGCTCCAGCACCATTTATCAAACAACCAGCCAGTGGGCTATGAAACCCCGAGGCCCCAAAACACATAATTCAAATTCTTATGGCCCCAAATACTAGGTTGTCAACTCTCGTTATATGGAATGTGCATGGTGGCACTGTACATGAAACAGCTCCCAAAAACCCAAAGCAGAAGCCAAGCCCCTCTCTGCCTCCTCACTGACACGGTTTGTCCACACTCTCTGGGATTCTCCTGCCTGGAGCCTCAGCATTACTGGATGGAACTATAAACTTCTGCCATTGTTAGCTTAGAAATGAGTGGTGGGATTAGAGGACTACCAAGGAAGGAACCTGAATCCAAAGAGGAACAGGGTACTTTCCTAGACTCGGGGACACTAGAAGCTAAAAGAGTTTTGTGGCTCATAATGACCTTGAATGAGAGGTTATCCAACCTACAACCAGCACCTTCTAAAGTATCCAATTCTAAGTACTGACCATTTCAATCATCAAACACGTGAAAATAAGTCTCTAGGGAACGGTCTTAGCCTATGTTTTTCACTGACATGTCTCCAGTGCCTAAATAGGACCTGGTAAAGAGTATTTGCTCAAAAACGATTTGTCAAATGAATGAGTACCTCTCAGTGGCTTCTCAAGATGGATCTACTTTTCCTTTGAAAAATTTGAAAGGAACCTGTTTTCCCTCAGTATAACAGCCCAACAAGTATTTTAAAACCACTATCATGTTTACACATCCCCTACCCTCACCACAAGTTTCTTGTGTGCCAAGTTTAACATTTCTGGTTCATTCAATCATTTTTATAAGGTGGATTTCCAGTCCCCTCAACAAAGATTTATTAGATGGCTATTGTTGCAGTCACCTGCATGCAGGGATGGGACTCTCAAAGACTTCTGGAGGTGATATCTACTCCATTCATCAGAGCCCAGCTCTGTCATCCACCTACATTGTTCTAATTTGTCCACTGAGATAGTTTTGAAAGCCTTTAGTAATGGCTAGCAGCAATCCAGATGAATTGTGTTTTAGCAGAGTTTTCTGGAAAGACAGAACCACTAGTATATGTATATAGATATATGAGGGAATTTATTAGGGAAATTGGCTCATGAAATTATGGAAGCTGAGAAATCCCACAACACATTGTCTGTAGCATGGTTCCATCCAAGTCTGAGGCCTCAGACCAGGGAAACCAGTAGTGGAATTCTCAGTTTGAGGCTGAAAGTCTGATTAACAGGGAAAGGACTATTAGTACAATTCTTGGCATCCAAAAGACTGTAAAGCTGTAGTGTTGATGTCCAAGGCCGGAGATGTGTTCTGGATCACAGCAGGAGATACTAAGTTGCCTTCTGTATTTATTGTCTCAGGTACACAGCCAATTGGACTGTGCCCTTGCACACTAAGGGCAGGTTGTCCCGATCTACTCCATTCAGACTCTCATGCGAATCTCCTCTGGAAACACCCTCAATGACACACTCAATAATTTTCTGGGTTTCTGAGTATTTTTTCAGTTTTGCATCAACATGACAAATACCTGAAAAACAACTTAAAGTAATAAAGGTTTATTTTGGTTCATAGTTTCAGAGATTTCAGTCCATAGTTGGTCAGTTCCATTGCTTTAGGCCTCAGGTAAGGGAGCACATCATGGTGGAAGGCATGGTGGAGAAAAGCTGTTCAATTCATGGCAGCTGGGAAGCAGAGAGAGGAAGGAGCCAGGGACAGGATATAGTTCTAGAAGTCACACCCTGTCCTGTGAACTACTCCCTCCAACCATGCCCCACCTGTCTACAACAATTACTAATAGGGCATTATGTAAAATTGTGGATGTGTAACCGACGTGATTCTGCAATCTGCATTTGGGGTAAAATTGGGGGTTCATAAACCACTTCAATCTAATGTATGAAATATGATATGTCAAGAGCTTTGTAATGTTGTGAACAACCAATAAAAAAAATAAAATTAAAAAAAAGAAAACCTTAAAAAAAATAACAAACCTTAGGCAAACACTACACTAGTAAGATATAGAAAATAATTAAATAATATTTAATATACAAGTCCTGCTAAGACACCCAAAACAGACAGGACTGGCCAAATATCCTACATCAATACAATGATTAGCTAAAATGAACTGAATCTTTAAAAGTAAAAAATTAGTGCAAATGTTAATAATGTTAAAAAATGTACACAGGGAGAGGAGCTGGGGTTGCAACTCAGGGAAACAGCAGGTGCCTCACAAGTGTGAGGCACTGGGTTGGATTCTTATTGCCACATTTAAATAAATAAATAAATAAATAAATAAATAAATAAATAAATAAATAAATAAAATAAATGTTCATCAACAACTAAAAAAATTTTCTTAAACATACAAAGGTGAAGGAAACAGAAGAATGAGAAAAGGGATAACAATAAAAAAACAATGAAAAACAAGGGACATTAGAAAAAGAAATAGAGGAAACAGAATTAGCAAAAAAAAATTAAGATTCTGAACATGGAAGAGGAGAGAAAAGAAAACTAACAAACAAAAGTAACAAAAAGTAACCTCCATATCAGCACTAAAAGAAATTGGCAGAGAACACTCCTACACACTGCTCTTCAAAACTCGGCTATAAGGAGACTAAAAAACTCAACGAGATAACACACATGAACATACAAGGTATAGATAATTTCCCTTATATATGAGGGAATACCTTAAATCAGGTACCTGAGACTGCAGTATCTCATGGGAGTTTTTGAGCTCTCCAAACGTGTCGCCCTTTTCATCCTGAAGTGCCAAGTAATTCGCAGAACCCTGCAAAAGTTCAGAAGCCCTCTCTGGTTCTCCACTGCAGTTCTCCACTGCCGCCCCTTCCAAAGCGCATTCTGCCGTCTGTCCACACGAGGGCAGCACGAGACCGCTCCAAAAGGCCTGGCGGCCCACTTTCCCACTGATGTGAAGGGAAACCCTGCAACTCGGGGCTCTCCTGATGGTTGACCTGTCATCGGCACAGCCCGGGTGCACCGGGGAGGCCTTCCTCGTCCTCATGAGGCTAGGACACTCACTGTCGATTTTGGGAAACTGGAGAGGAAACCAGGCCTGGCCGCTCCCCACCCCCCCGACACAAACCCCTCCCCAGGGCCAGGCTCTGAGACAGCCCGGGCCAATCCGGATTTGGACCTGCTGGGTTCTACAGCTGCGGTCTGAAGGGGCATCCACCAGTCCCCGAAGCACGAGCCGCCCCCGCCCCCCGCACCCTGCTTCCTTGGTCCACCCTTGCCCACGCAGGACGTCACCTCCCTCGATGTTTGCGGTGCCCTGTTGGATCACAGGCCTCAGGGGTTCCAGGGGAGCACGCAGGCTCCCTCCTTCCATCGCCAGGTCCTGGGGAAATCGGCCTTTGGATGGGTCTCTGAAGGACAAGACAGGTCCCAGCTTCCACCGATTCCGAGAAAACATGGGCCGGGGCCCAGTGGCAGAGTCCCCTGCTGCCCGTGCCTGTGCCCTCTTGACCAACTCTGCCTTGGCTGCTCTGAAGAGGGACCGAGCCACGGACACACCCGAAGGCACCCTCTCTGCCAGGAATGGCTCTGGTTGCGGCCGCGAGGACGAGGCTCCTTGCAAGGATGGGGCACGTCCTCGCTGTCTGCTGTCACGCTCGGCGTCGCCCTGGTAGACTGCCTTGGCACCTAGGGGTGTGCTCACGTGGAGATTTGTGATGCTGAAGGGCGGCCAGAGCGCAGGGCTGCCTTTTCTTGCGGTCCCGGTGACAGGGGGACCCATGGCGATATCCAGCTTCTTGGTGGGATCACTGAGGAACGGACGGACGTGCGGCATGTCCCATGGGGCAGAATGGGTCCCGGCATGGGGGGCACTGGGGTGTGGGTCCCTGGATTTGGAATCGGGGGCTGGCTGCGCCGCGGGCTGCCGCGCAGGCTCGCGGGACTTTCTCAGGCGTGGGGCGCTCAGCTGAGAGGCCACGGTGGCCTAGGACCATCGCGACCCCGGGAGGTGAGGCTGACCCGGCAGCAGAGGCCTGTTCAGGGTCCCAGGGAAGGCTGCCTCCGGGGCCCCAACCCTGGCGTTTCCACCCCGGCCCAAGGCCGCGGGGGACAGGGAGGGGAGCAGTCCCATTGGGGTGGCCCTGAGGGACCTGGGAAGAAGGGCTGTGTGCATCTTTGCCCTTCAGGGACTTGGCAGGCTGTCCTGGAGCCTGGATCCGGGTTAGGGCTTCTTGCTGAGAACAGCCTTGGCCTAGCCTCCCCTGGGTTCTCCAGGCTCCAGGACTGGACCCTGGGCTGGCTTCTCTTGGCGTGCCGGGTTGGTCCACTGCTCGTGACAGGAGGCAGTGGGATCCTCCCCTCTAGCCCGGGACCCGTGCTGGCTTCAGGAAAGAAGGTTCCAATAGTGAGGAAACGCTAGGGAGTTTTAAATGAGAGACAAGACTCTGAAAATCAGCTCCAGGACTCCTCCTCCCAGCTCCAGCCTAAGGCCACCGAATGTGGTAGCCGGGTTTAGTGAAGGAGAGAGAGAGAGAGAGAGAGAGAGAGAGAGAGAGAGAGAGAGAGAGAGAGAGCAAGCCAGGGAGTGTACTTTTATTTCTGGGGGGGGGAACTCTGGGGGAAAATCCCATGGAATGAAGATTCAGTGGGGAAGCATCCCAAGGTCAAGGGCAAGGATTGGGTCTTCAGGGCAGTGGCCAGACACGCCTCTGCACGGACAACCCTCGGACCTGGAGAAGGGTGGGGAAAGCTCGGACACAGCTGTGCCTAAGCGGCCTCTCACCCAGGCAGGGAGGTAACTCAAATGACATGTGAGGATGGCCTCCCCAACACCCCCTCCCAGGCCCCATGCTAGCCTCCTTTCAAGGAAGTGAAGGGTGAGCCGCCTGCCAGGGCGGTGCCCCTCTTTGTGACTTGGGCTGGCTGTGAGCACGCCACCCTCCTGCCTCAACCTCCGCAGTCCTAGGCAGGAGCCGCACCTCAAGCAGTGAGACTGCAGGCCGAGGGTCCGGATCTTGCAGGGCAGGAGGAGAAGAGAGAACACCCGCGGGGTGCGGTCCAGCTCAGCCCGCCAGGCGTGAGCCCAGGAGGAGGCCCAGGGAAGAAGAGACCAGGCAAACGGTGCAGGCACCCAGCTCAGGGAAGCGCTCAGAGGGCTTTTCTCGGAGCACTCGTGCTCCCTTGTCTTCACAGCCCTCCCGCTGCTGCTGCAGGGGGACTCCAAACATCAAGGGGTTGACACCCGGACGTGATGGGGGTCTGGTCTCCTCCTGCTCTCTTCGCGGGGTTTCTTTCAATCAGGTGCCCGAAGACTGCAGTATCTCATGGGAGTCTTTGAGCTCTCCAGACGTGTCGCCCTTTTCATCCTGAAGTGCCAAGTGATTCACAGAAGCCTGCCAAAGTTCAGAAGCCCTCTGCGGTTCTCCACTGCCGCCCCTTCCAAAGCGCATTCTGCCGTCTGTCCACACGAGGGCAGCACGAGACCGCTCCAAAAGGCCTGGCCGCCCACTTTCCCACTGATGTGAAAGGGAACCCTGCAACTCGGGGCTCTCCTGATGGTTGACCTGTCATCGGCACAGCCCGGCTGCACCGGGGAGGCCTTCCTCGTCCTCATGAGGCTAGGACACTCACTGTCAATTTGGGGAAACTGGAGAGGAAACCAGGCCTGGCCGCCCCCCCCCACACACACACACACAAACCCCTGCCCAGGGCCAGGCTCTGAGACAGCCCGGGCCAATCCGGATTTGGACCTGCTGGGTTCTACAGCTGCGGTCTGAAGGGGCATCCACCAGTCCCGGGAGCACGAGCCGCCCCCGCCCCGCGCACCCTGCTTCCTTGGTCCACCCTTGCCCACGCAGGACGTCACCTCCCTCGATGTTTGCGGTGCCCTGTTGGATCACAGGCCTCAGGGGTTCCAGGGGAGCACGCAGGCTCCCTCCTTCCATCGCCAGGTCCTGGGGAAATCGGCCTTTGGATGGGTCTCTGAAGGACAAGACAGGTCCCAGCTTCCGCCGATTCCGAGAAAACATGGGCCGGGGCCCAGTGGCAGAGTCCCCTGCTGCCCGTGCCTGTGCCCTCTTGACCAACTCTGCCTTGGCTGCTCTGAAGAGGGACCGAGCCACGGACACACCCGAAGGCACCCTCTCTGCCAGGAATGGCTCTGGTTGCGGCCGCGAGGACGAGGCTCCTTGCAAGGATGGGGCAGGTCCTCGCTGTCTGCTGTCACGCTCGGCGTCGCCCTGGTAGACTGCCTTGGCACCTAGGGGTGTGCTCACGTGGAGATTTGTGATGCTGAAGGGCGGCCAAAGCGCAGGGCTGCCTTTTCTTGCGGTCCCGGTGACAGGGGGACCCATGGCGACAAACAGCTTCTTGGTGGGATCACTGAGGAACGGACGGACGTGCGGCATGTCCCATGGGGCAGAATGGGTCCCGGCATGGGGGGCACTGGGGTGTGGGTCCCTGGATTTGGAATCGGGGGCTGGCTGCGCCGCGGGCTGCCGCGCAGGCTCGCGGGACTTTCTCAGGCGTGGGGCGCTCAGCTGAGAGGCCACGGTGGCCTAGGACCATCGCGACCCCGGGAGGTGAGGCTGACCCGGCAGCAGAGGCCTGTTCAGGGTCCCAGGGAAGGCTGCCTCCGGGGCCCCAACCCTGGCGTTTCCACCCCGGCCCAAGGCCGCGGGGGACAGGGAGGGGAGCAGTCCCATTGGGGTGGCCCTGAGGGACCTGGGAAGAAGGGCTGTGTGCATCTTTGCCCTTCAGGGACTTGGCAGGCTGTCCTGGAGCCTGGATCCGGGTTAGGGCTTCTTGCTGAGAACAGCCTTGGCCTAGCCTCCCCTGGGTTCTCCAGGCTCCAGGACTGGACCCTGGGCTGGCTTCTCTTGGCGTGCCGGGTTGGTCCACTGCTCGTGACAGGAGGCAGTGGGATCCTCCCCTCTAGCCCGGGACCCGTGCTGGCTTCAGGAAAGAAGGTTCCAATAGTGAGGAAACGCTAGGGAGTTTTAAATGAGAGAGACAAGACTCTGAAAATCAGCTCCAGGACTCCTCCTCCCAGCTCCAGCCTAAAGCCACCGAATGTGGTAGCCGGGTTTAGTGAAGGAGAGAGAGAGAGAGAGAGAGAGAGAGAGAGAGAGAGAGAGAGAGCAAGCCAGGGAGTGTACTTTT
Source organism: Spermophilus citellus (assembly GCF_964194105.1). Lineage (NCBI taxonomy): Eukaryota > Metazoa > Chordata > Mammalia > Rodentia > Sciuridae > Spermophilus > Spermophilus citellus. The sequence continues at coordinate 5,278,451 of NC_138190.1, forward strand.
ATTTCTGGGGGGGGGGAACTCTGGGGGAAAATCCCATGGAATGAAGATTCAGTGGGGAAGCATCCCAAGGTCAAGGGCAAGGATTGGGTCTTCAGGGCAGTGGCCAGACACGCCTCTGCACGGACAACCCTCGGACCTGGAGAAGGGTGGGGAAAGCTCGGACACAGCTGTGCCTAAGCGGCCTCTCACCCAGGCAGGGAGGTAACTCAAATGACATGTGAGGATGGCCTCCCCAACACCCCCTCCCAGGCCCCATGCTAGCCTCCTTTCAAGGAAGTGAAGGGTGAGCCGCCTGCCAGGGCGGTGCCCCTCTTTGTGACTTGGGCTGGCTGTGAGCACGCCACCCTCCTGCCTCAACCTCCGCAGTCCTAGGCAGGAGCCGCACCTCAAGCAGTGAGACTGCAGGCCGAGGGTCCGGATCTTGCAGGGCAGGAGGAGAAGAGAGAACACCCGCGGGGTGCGGTCCAGCTCAGCCCGCCAGGCGTGAGCCCAGGAGGAGGCCCAGGGAAGAAGAGACCAGGCAAACGGTGCAGGCACCCAGCTCAGGGAAGCGCTCAGAGGGCTTTTCTCGGAGCACTCGTGCTCCCTTGTCTTCACAGCCCTCCCGCTGCTGCTGCAGGGGGACTCCAAACATCAAGGGGTTGACACCCGGACGTGATGGGGGTCTGGTCTCCTCCTGCTCTCTTCGCGGGGTTTCTTTCAATCAGGTGCCCGAAGACTGCAGTATCTCATGGGAGTCTTTGAGCTCTCCAGACGTGTCGCCCTTTTCATCCTGAAGTGCCAAGTGATTCACAGAAGCCTGCCAAAGTTCAGAAGCCCTCTGCGGTTCTCCACTGCCGCCCCTTCCAAAGCGCATTCTGCCGTCTGTCCACACGAGGGCAGCACGAGACCGCTCCAAAAGGCCTGGCCGCCCACTTTCCCACTGATGTGAAAGGGAACCCTGCAACTCGGGGCTCTCCTGATGGTTGACCTGTCATCGGCACAGCCCGGCTGCACCGGGGAGGCCTTCCTCGTCCTCATGAGGCTAGGACACTCACTGTCAATTTGGGGAAACTGGAGAGGAAACCAGGCCTGGCCGCCCCCCCCCCCACACACACACACACAAACCCCTGCCCAGGGCCAGGCTCTGAGACAGCCCGGGCCAATCCGGATTTGGACCTGCTGGGTTCTACAGCTGCGGTCTGAAGGGGCATCCACCAGTCCCCGAAGCACGAGCCGCCCCCGCCCCGCTGTAGCTCAGTGGTGGAGGCGTCCCTAACATGTGTGAGGGCCTGGGTTCAATCCTCAGCACCATGTAAAAATTAAAAAGTAAAGTTATTGTGTCCACATAAAACTAAAAAAAAAATTTAAAAAAGAATAAAACATCTAAACATAAAATAATGAGAAGGAAGTAATATAAAGTCTTTACCTGGGTATGGATGGTATTGACTCCACCCAGGAAATTGTGTGTGTGCAGTCACAGGGACAGGGTAGAGTGGGTGTCAGAGGTTGGACATACATCCATGACTGGAGAGTGCTGCAGCAATTACAGGTAAGACCAGAGATAAATAATGTAGCCCAAGGCTCAGGACAGTCCCACCGAAGAGGGGACATCCTACCCCAAATGCCAAAAGCATCTCAGTTAATGCAATCAGAGTCTCAGCCCCTACTTATATGTCACTTACATGTTGTGCTCTGTCAACCCCACGGATGAGTGAGTGGAAAATTTCAAGCAAAAACCTTGATTTGTGGTTTTACTACAGCCCTGCTGTTTTTAGAGTGCTCACCACCCCTCCTATCCCCACCCCAAAGTGTTTTTATGTATTTACTTGTTTATCTTCTGCCTCTATACCCTTAGAAAGCAAGCTCCACAGGCAAAGGCACTTTGCTGTGTTCATAGCTGTATTCCCTGGCCCTCCAACGGAAAACAACCTGAAATTCATGTTTGAACAATGTATCAAGAGACTTTAGATGGAGAGAACAGCATCGGTGACATATGACCCTGTGCCTAGTTTCTGGCCTTCTTTATTATGTCAGAAATACAATTTTGTATTTCTTTTTATATAATTTGTATAATGGAATAATATTAATTGTATTAAATTTAATACTACACTATATTTATTAATGATATATTAAAATATTTTAGTCAGTGTAATTAATTTAATTCATATTTAATTGATATACCTATACAATATAAAAGTAGAGATATATACATGAATATGAATTAAATTACATCATGATTACATTGAATAATAATTATATAACATGTGTGTAAATGACATTATGATATATATATATATATATATACACTAAGCTTTTTCATTTGGAAGCATGTTATTGAGACTTAACCTTTTCTTTTTTTTTTAAATTTAGCTCTGGATTGGTGGCTTCCACTAAGGGCGATTTGGTTCTTTGGAAATTACTGGGACACACTGTAGGTAGCCATAGCTGTAGGTGTGCTACTGGCACCTATGTGTCAGAGGCCACAGATACTGATCAGACCCTCCAAAATGCATAGGACAGGCCCAGTCACAAACACAAAACAAAACCATTTTATTTTAGTAAAACAAAACTATTATCATTTCTACTATATAAAATACCAACAAACACTTAACTTTGAAAGAAAGCATATGACAATTTCTAGTAAAGCAAAACTCTTGTTATTACTACTATATAAAATGAAAACAAACACTTAACTAAGCTAACTGAGCATGGGAAGAAGGCCACCTTCCTGGTGAGCCTCCTCCCAGGGAGAAGGCAGGAGAGGGCTGGCAGGGGAAAGTCCAGGGTTGTGATCTGAGTAGTCTCTTTAGAGCTTGGGCTCCTCAGGGTAGGGAGAGGAGGTCTGGGGGTGGCAGACCTGTCAGGCAGAAGCAGTAGGAAGTGAGCTGTTGGCTCAGTGACTCCTGTCAGGTAGAGGGGCCTGTAGGATAAAGGGACTGTGGCTTTGAGTCTCAGAGGAGGGTGGCAGGGCTCTGACTCTTAGGAGCCAAGGAGGTGAGCGGGCTGAGTGTGCTGGGGCTCAGCAGGGCCCTCCTGGTGTGGCCCCTGGGAAGGGGAGGAAGGCCTAGGCTCCTGGGACAGTGGGACATCTGCTCCCAGGCCTGCAGCAGGGGCTGTGAGACCATGTCCTGGGCTGGCCTGGGAGCTGGGGCCAGTGGGGCAGGGGCCAGGGGAGGCCCCAGGAAGGCTGGAGGGCAGGCCAGGGCTCAGTCTGTTCCTCACAGAGGCAGATGCCCTGAAGCGGACGCTTCTCTTCAGCGGCCCCGGCCTGGGCAGGAAGGATGGCTCCACTCCGTTTCTGATGACGGGCCTGAAGGCAGATGGTCTGCGCTGTGGGCTCTGCTGCTTCCTCTTGGGCTCAGGTTCCTCAAACCACAGGGGTCCATCAAACTTCCTTTTCCCTTTGTTGCACCGGCTGAGGTGCTTTAGCACTGTCTCCTTGGCACAGGGGTCTGGGGCCGGCTGGGAAGGTGGGCACCTGTAGAGGCTCCCTGGACCCTCGGGATTCGTTCGGACTTTGAAGCGGCTGTGGGGCCAACCTGGGTCTGGGGCGTGGCGAAGTCTGCGCTTCATGCATTCGTAGCGGAACTCGGTAAGGTGGGGTGTCAGGAGTAGCCAGAGGGGCAGCCTGAGCCGATTGTACCTCGCAGGCGGGGTGCCCACCGCCCTCCTGCCTCTTGTGTGGTCCCCACTGTGCAGAACCTTGTGGGGGGCTTGGGAGCGATCCTGGGGCTCTGGGTGTCCCGGGGCAGGTTTACAGTTGCCAGGGTCCCGGGGGCGGCGGGCGGCAGGCCTGGGCCTCAGAGGTTGGTGCTCCTGGGTGATTCTCCTGGGCCTCAAAGGCCGTGCTGCTAGGGCGGCCTTGTGTGGTGTGCCCAGGTACCTGTGCAGGCACCTGCTCAGGTAGAGTCCCATGAGAGTGGTGGAGCAAGATCAGCGTCTTTGAGTAGGGATCGGTTCCCAACGTGTGTGGTCGCAGCCAGACACGAAACAAGTGACAGTTGGGGCAGACAAAGCGCGTGGGGCGCCGTTTGCAGGGATCTGGCACCCGCCAGGCTCCTGCCCCTCGGACGCGAGGACAGCACGAGGCAGAGTGGCACGCGGGGCCCCGCCCCATGCTATCTGGAGCGCAAGGAAAGCTCAAGCCTCTCTCCTCCCCATTGGTGCTCTCAGACACAGCCCTGGGCAGAGGGGCCTCGCATCTGTGTCTACATTTCTATCTGACATTGCCAGGGAGAAAATACAAAAATTTCTCCAGGGCTGTAGCTGTAGCTCAGTGGTGGAAAACTTGCCTGGCATGTGTGACACACTGGGTTCCATTCTGAGCATCACATAAAAATAAACAAATAAAGGTATTGTGTCCAGAGACACATCCACATAAATACAGTTATATGATACTAGACAAAGGCACCATAAACATTCATTGGAGAAAGCATAGCCTCTTCAATAAATGGTGCTGGGAAAACTAGAAATCCAAATGTAGTAGATTGAAATTGAACCCCTATATCTCACCCTGCACAAAACTCAAAGTGGATCAAGGATATAGGCATTAGACCAGAGACCCTGTTCCTACTAAAAGAAAATGTAGGCCCAACTCTCCATCATGTCCACTCAGGAATGGACTTCCTCAATAAGACTCCTAAAGCACAAGAAGTAAAATCAAGAATCAATAAATGGGATGGCATCAAACTAAAAAGCTTCTTCACAGCAAAGGAAACAATCAATGTGAAGAGATAGCCTACTGAATGGGAGAAAATCTTTGCCACCTACCCCTCAGAGTATTAATCTCCAGGATATACAAAGAACTGAAAAAACTTAACACCAAGAAAACAAATAACCCAATCAATAAATGGGCAAAGGAACTAAATAGACACTTCACAGAAGAAGAAATACGATCAGTCAACAAATATATGAAAAAAATATCCAACATCTCTAGTTATTAGAGAAACGCAAAGTAAAACTACACTGAGATTCCATCTCATTCCAGTCAGAAGGGCAACTATGAAGAATATACATAACAATAAATGTTGGAGAGGATGCGGGCAAAAGGTACATTCATATATTGCTGATGGGACTGAAAATTGGTGCAACCACTCTGGAAAGCAGTATGGAGATTCCTCAGAAAACTTGGAATACAACCACCATTTGACCCAGTTGTCCCACTCATTGGCATATTCCCCAAAGACTTAAAATTGGCATACTATATTGATGCAGCCACATCAATGTTTATAGCAGCTCAACTCACAGTAACCAAGCTATGGAACTAACTTAGATGCCCTTCAACAGATGAATGGATAAAGAAAATGTGGTATATATACACAATGGAATATTAGCCATAAAGAAGAATGAAATTATGGCATTTTCTGGTAAATGGATGGAACCAGAGAATATTGTGCTAAGTAAAATAAGCCAATTCCAAAGAACCAATGGTCAAATGTGCTGTCTGATATATGGATGCTAACCCACAGCAAGAGAGGGTAGGGAGAGGAAATATAGAAGTTCATTGGATTAGACAAAGGAAAAATGAAAAGAAGGGAGGGGAGATGGAAATAAAAAACTAGAAGAATGAATGGGACATAACTTTCTTGTGTATATATATGAATACATGACCAGTGTAACTCCACATCATGGTCAACCGTAAGAATGGGATCAAAATTGTAATGGGTTGCACTCCTTGTATGTATAAACACACTCTACTGTCTTGTATATCTAAAAACAACAAATAAAAATTTAAGGGCTGGGAATATAGCTCAGTTGGTGGAGTGCTTGCCTCACATGCGCAAGGCCCTGGGTTCAACCCCCAGCACCACCACACACAAAAAAAATTTAAGAAGAAATTAATTAAAAAAAATAATTTTCTCCAGATAGCTATTGACAAAGAGTGCTCTCTTTCAACATTGTAAAAATGAGCATAATACAATGGGATGCTCTTTTGAAGAATAACAAATAAAACTAATTTTATCAGTAACATGATAGATTTGTTTCATTCTTGTGGGATATCACTTTTTGCAATTTAGCTCTTAAGGAAATAATGAAAACTGTCCAGGATTATGTTTTAGCACTTGCATTGTTGATTTTATATAGACTCTCCTGTAATTTTCGGTTTATACATTCATCCATGTATTTATGGTTTCCTCTCTGAATACTAGTACTATTTCTCTTCTTCTATTTATTTTTGTTTTTACTTTTGGGTAATCTTGGAGTACAGTGAGGCACATTTCCCACTAGTAGTTGAAAACTTTTAACTTCGAAAACAAATTGTCAAGCTGGGGCTGTAGCTTGGTGGTGGAGCACTTGCCTGGCGAGTGAGGTACTGGGTTTGAACCTCCGAACCACATAAAAATAAATCAATAAAATAAGTTGTGTACTTCCATAGTAAAAAAAGAAATTATTAAATTGTCCAAGGGCTGCTAATTTATTATAATACTTATATTATAATTATATTACATATTATATATTATATTATTATATTATAATTAATTTGGAAGTCTGTTAAGCAGTATTTTTTGAGAACATTTCCCTCAAAACCATATGTGAAACTGGGAATTCCCAAATGCCAAAATGGAAGGGGGAGGGGCCAAAAATACAAGCAATATGTTTTTCTTTTTTTTTTAAATTTTTTTAATATTTATTTTTTGGTTGTAACTGGACACAATATCTTTATTTTATTTATTTATTTTTATGTGGTGCTGAGAATCGAACCCAGGGCCTCCCAAGTGCTAGGTGAGCACTCTACAGCAGAGCCACAATCCCAGACCAAGACATATGTTTTTCAAGACTTGTAGAAGCAGCCCAAGTGTCCATCAGTGGATAAACAAAATATGATATATCCATATGATGCAATACCATTCTGCAATAAAATGGAACAAAGTACTAACACATACTATAATATAGATGAACCTCAAAAACATTTGGCTAAGTGAAAGATGCCAGACATCAGAGACCACTGGCATAAGCCCACCTCTGCCAGTCACTACCTATATGACCTTAATAAGCTGTCGTACCATTCTAAATGCAGCTTCTGCTTCTTCAAAAGTCAGTCAAATAACAACCACCCTTTCAGACATAACAAACAGCCCTGTACATCAAGAGGTGGCTCTTTAAATGACTTGTATTTCTAAAAAATGATATAAGATAGCAAGTGTTGGTGAAGATGTGGAGAAAAGAGTATTGTTGAGGAGAATGTAAATTAATATAGCCATTATGGAAAACATATGGAAGTTCCTAAAAATCTAAATAATAAAATTGCCATTTGATCTAGCCCTCTCCCTTTTGAATATACTACCAAAGAAAATGAAATCAACAAATCAAAGGTATATATAGATATATGATTTGGTTATTTTTCTTCTTTCAAATTTTCAAATCATGTGTATAGCATGATTCACGATAGCCAAGCTATGGAGTGAACCTAAATGGTTGGATGGATTTTTAAAATGTGGTATATATATACAATGAAGTAATATACAATGAAGTAATATTCAGCCTTTAAAAAGAAGGAACTTTTGTCATTTTCAAGACTATGGATGAACCTAGAGGACATTAAGTAAAATAAATCAGACACAAAAAGACAAATACCACACATTCTCACTTATATGTGGAATCTAAGAGTTGAACTTATAAAAGAAGAGAGTAGAGCAATGGTTGCCAGATGCTGGGGGGAGGTGTGGAGTTGTTGGTCAAAGCATACAAAATTTCAAATACAGGAGAAATATGCTCTGTGATCTGCATGGCAGGGTGACTGTAGTCAATAACATATTGTACATTTTGAAATAAGAGTAAATTTCAAACATTTCATCACAAAAATATAAGTAAACAAAGTGATAGATATATTAATTAGCTTAGTGTAATCATTCTGCATTGTATGCATATATCAAAGCATTTCATTGTACCTAATACATGTATATAATTATGATTTGTCAATTTAAAATATTAATTTTAAAAATTAAGAAAAAAAATTAAAGAACATGCTCTTTAGTTTAAAATGATCCACAAGTCCAGATCTTTCTTGCTGGCCTTCTTTTTCAAGTTGTCCCTATTATGGTCTGGGTCTTAAGTGTCCCCCAAAAGGTCATGTGTTTAAGGCCTGGTCCCCAATGGAGTAGTGTTCAGAGGTAGGGGTCTTTGAGAGGTGACTTGAGCATAAGTGCTCTGACTTCATCAAGGATTAATCCATTGATAGATTCATAGCCTAATAGCCTGTTTGGAAGCCTAGTTGAAGGAAGTAGGTCACTGGGAGCATGCTTTTGAAAAAGTATATTTTGTCCCCAGTCCTTTTAAAGTTGATGTTCTCAGAGATTTTGTCACAGTGATGAAAAGTTGGCTATCAGAAAATTGGTACCAAAAAATGGGGTCATTGCTATGACTGTACCTGATGGGTTTGTAGAAAATTGGAAGAGTTTAGGGGAGCAGGCTAGAAAACAACCTAGAAAGCAATGTGAACTGAAGTTTTTGAAGAAGCTGCATCTATATCAAAGATCCTATGGACTGTTTGACCTTGACTGAGTAGGACATCATGGTTATAGAGAGATGGAAGATTGTAGGCCAAGAGCCAAAATTATCTTGGGATACCTTAAGCCCTTTAATAGCCATATACCTTACCTTTTATAGCTCATCTAACATTCTTTTGACTCTGATGTGAACTTCTCAGAATGTATCACTAAGTGTAGCAGATCTATAGCCTCCTCCAACACTAAAATTAAGAATGTTATAACTTCTGAAAACTATAGAAGACATTTCTGCACCTAGCTATAGCCTTTTAAGTTGATATTCTGAGGTATTTGTTATAGTCTATATTTTGTTATAGATGAAAAGCTCTCTAACACAGAAAATTTGTACCAAAAAGCGGGCTTATTGCTGTGACTGTACCTGACAATGTGATTCCCACCAATGTAATCGGTAAATGTATTGATTTGTGACTTTTCCCCCTGTAACTATAAAAGTTCATATAACCTCTTCCACAATGGAACATGTCACCCAGGGTAACTTGTGTCTGTGTTCCAGGACCATAGTACTTATATTTGGCTCACAACAAACTATCTTCTTGTTTCCTTTAAAGCAGAATTGTTGTTTCATGCCAATAGTTACAAGCAGAGCTTAATAGCTAATTCTGTTGGGAGCTCAGAAGACCAGAATGCTGATAAGAATGTGAAGAGTAAAGGTACTGCTCATGAGGTTTCAGATAGAAATGGGGACTCTATTGGGAATTGGACTAGAGGTCATTGGTGTTGCATTCTGGCAAAGAACTCATCTATGTTTTGTTCATACCCTGAAACTTTTTGTGACACTGAACTTAAATTTAATCAGATGAAGGAAATTTCAAGGCATGGGTATTGATGACTGCTTTTAGCCAGATTTACAGTGAAAATTAGGAACAACAACAACAGCAAAAATAGTGGCAAGATTTGAAGAATTTGCCATTTGGTCAGAAAAGGAGGACATGTCAAGTTATAGCCAAGGAGGAAGGTAGTTGCTGAAAATATTAGCACTATTTAAAATAAAGCCATTTCATCATGTCATAGCTCTACTCAAAAAATGTGACTGACTCCTCTCTGCCAACAGGATTTTAAAAATTTAAGGAAATCAGTCATTTATCAGGAAAAATGTATTCTGCAGATATTGGCTCAGTACTTCCCTATATAAGCATTTTCCCAGAATTTGAGTGAATGTGGCAAGCTGTCATATTTCATTCTTTTTTATACTATTTCACAGCTTATAATCCTGACTGGTTCATGCCAATTCAATACAGCCCCCCCAAAATCCAGAGACATAGGGGACAAAACTTAAGGTTATATATTAATGTTACTCATTAAGCCTAGTATAAGCTAAAATGCAAGCATATCATTCATAGAAGTATGCAAATATAATTTAAAAGACTCTAAATCCCCTTTGGAAGAAATCATTCCTCAACTTTCATTGTTGGACCATTGAAAGTATCATTTAATATTCCCAAACCTGTTGACCTGATCTAGTCACACACTCCCTACTATAGGATTTTCCTTAAAGTTTATCCTAACATTTGGTGAATAGTCAAAGATCTGGGCCAAAATCACAACTTATAAAAGCAATCTTTTCAATCCTGACTGCGTCTCAGAATCCCCAGTACCCGCTCCAGGACAAATTAATTCAGATCTCTGGGAGCAGGCCTGGATGTCAGCATTCATTTCTAAAGTGTCGCCAGAATTGGGAACCACTGTGTTAAAAGGTGTCATGCCTCTTGCTATCACATGCCTAGGCCAGGCAGCAGTTCCTCAGGGGGCTGGCAAGAGCAAGAAAGAGCACCAGGTTCAGAGAATGCAGGCACCACACAGAGGACTGAGGTGTGAGCAAGACATCTGTATCCACAAACAACAAGGCACAGCATAGTCTCTCTGAGGGACCAGCCACACTCCTAGAGTGAAATAGACACACAGAATCTTCCTCCTATCAAAAGAATCACAGAGCAGCATGGGAATTAGTTAAACTTTCCGACAACACTATCTTGCTTGTAGAGAAAAATCTATATGATCTGTAATTCTGCAGGGAAGCCCTGCTGTCCTCTGAACTAATTTAAAACATTATTAAATTACTTCTCAATTGATGTTGAAAACATAAAAGACTTCACTGAATGGCCATGTCTTAACATTGATTTTTCTACACCATCCACTCCTGACTTTGGCTCTGGGGCCAAGCTCCCAACCTGTATTTTCAGGAAGATTCTGGGCAAAGACCATGAACAAACATGACCCTAAATGGTGAAACTGAAACTATTTTTCAGTTAGCTTTAGCTTCGTATGATATAGGCGACATTAGGAGCGAGACCTAAAGATGTCTTAATTCATCTATTTTAATTGTGTCATGGAAACTCTCTACAACATTTAAATAGTTTTTACATTGTCCAGATGTTTCTAAAACTTTGATTCAGTTGGTAACAAAGTACAATAGTGCCTTTACTTTCTTGTGGGATATGAATCCTCAAAATGACAAATATTACATCAAATATAATATGATCTATGTGCTTAAGAGAGAAAAACAAAAGCTTGTGACCCTCCTTGTCCCTAAAACTTGGAGTCCCAAGACTTTCAATCTCTTATTTCATATTCCTTATCCCTCAGCCTTGAGTCCAGCCTGAGGCCTCGCTGCCTAATATCCTCTGGTTTTCCTGCCCTCTGATTTAACCTCATTCCTTTTTTTGCGGGGGGGGTGGCTTTCCAGCAACTGCCAGAAAGCCTGCTAGACAAATTCTAAAAGAGCTGCAACACTAACCTCATTCTTCCCAAATGGTGAAATGTCCTATCCTGTTCTTTTTAGGAGATCAGCACTTGGCATTTGAAATAGGGGATGTGCTACACTTCATGGGGCCACTTTGTCACCTCCACTGTCTCATTGTGTTCAATCTCTTGCCTACTCACCACAGAACACTCAATAAATATTTGTAGAGATACACATATATACACACACATGAGTACCGTCAGTGCTCAGTATCTATAGCTTTTGGCTCAGTATCTGTAGCTTTTGGCTCTGCAGATGGAACTAACCTCAGATGAAAAATACTTTTAAAAATAAAGTCTGTCCTGAAAATCTATAGAATTTTTCCTTTTCATTATTCCCTAAACAATATAGTATAACAATTATCTATAGAGCATTAACGTTGTGCTAGGTATTACATGTAATGTAGAGACCATTTAAAGGATAAAATAAGATGTGTATAGTTTATATGCTAACACTACACTATTTTTATAAGGAACTTGAACATCTGTATATTTTGTTATCTACAGGAAGTCCTTGAAGCAATCACTGGAGGATACCCAGGGATGACTGTAAAGATGTGTGCGTGTATATATGTATGTGTACCACTGAAATCAGAGAAAGAAGATAGAGGCTCATTCCTCCTGTGGCTTTCTCATTATTGCAACCCATACTAGTGTAGTTGTGACAAAGACTTGGAAGGAACAGACATATACACACAAACAAAGCATCTTGCTCCAGCACCATTTATCAAACAACCAGCCAGTGGGCTATGAAACCCCGAGGCCCCAAAACGCATAATTCAAATTCTTATGGCCCCAAATACTAGGTTGTCAACTCTCGTTATATGGAATGTGCATGGTGGCACTGTACATGAAACAGCTCCCAAAAACCCAAAGCAGAAGCCAAGCCCCTCTCTGCCTCCTCACTGACACGGTTTGTCCACACTCTCTGGGATTCTCCTGCCTGGAGCCTCAGCATTACTGGATGGAACTATAAACTTCTGCCATTGTTAGCTTAGAAATGAGTGGTGGGATTAGAGGACTACCAAGGAAGGAACCTGAATCCAAAGAGGAACAGGGTACTTTCCTAGACTCGGGGACACTAGAAGCTAAAAGAGTTTTGTGGCTCATAATGACCTTGAATGAGAGGTTATCCAACCTACAACCAGCACCTTCTAAAGTATCCAATTCTAAGTACTGACCATTTCAATCATCAAACACGTGAAAATAAGTCTCTAGGGAACGGTCTTAGCCTATGTTTTTCACTGACATGTCTCCAGTGCCTAAATAGGACCTGGTAAAGAGTATTTGCTCAAAAACGATTTGTCAAATGAATGAGTACCTCTCAGTGGCTTCTCAAGATGGATCTACTTTTCCTTTGAAAAATTTGAAAGGAACCTGTTTTCCCTCAGTATAACAGCCCAACAAGTATTTTAAAACCACTATCATGTTTACACATCCCCTACCCTCACCACAAGTTTCTTGTGTGCCAAGTTTAACATTTCTGGTTCATTCAATCATTTTTATAAGGTGGATTTCCAGTCCCCTCAACAAAGATTTATTAGATGGCTATTGTTGCAGTCACCTGCATGCAGGGATGGGACTCTCAAAGACTTCTGGAGGTGATATCTACTCCATTCATCAGAGCCCAGCTCTGTCATCCACCTACATTGTTCTAATTTGTCCACTGAGATAGTTTTGAAAGCCTTTAGTAATGGCTAGCAGCAATCCAGATGAATTGTGTTTTAGCAGAGTTTTCTGGAAAGACAGAACCACTAGTATATGTATATAGATATATGAGGGAATTTATTAGGGAAATTGGCTCATGAAATTATGGAAGCTGAGAAATCCCACAACACATTGTCTGTAGCATGGTTCCATCCAAGTCTGAGGCCTCAGACCAGGGAAACCAGTAGTGGAATTCTCAGTTTGAGGCTGAAAGTCTGATTAACAGGGAAAGGACTATTAGTACAATTCTTGGCATCCAAAAGACTGTAAAGCTGTAGTGTTGATGTCCAAGGCCGGAGATGTGTTCTGGATCACAGCAGGAGATACTAAGTTGCCTTCTGTATTTATTGTCTCAGGTACACAGCCAATTGGACTGTGCCCTTGCACACTAAGGGCAGGTTGTCCCGATCTACTCCATTCAGACTCTCATGCGAATCTCCTCTGGAAACACCCTCAATGACACACTCAATAATTTTCTGGGTTTCTGAGTATTTTTTCAGTTTTGCATCAACATGACAAATACCTGAAAAACAACTTAAAGTAATAAAGGTTTATTTTGGTTCATAGTTTCAGAGATTTCAGTCCATAGTTGGTCAGTTCCATTGCTTTAGGCCTCAGGTAAGGGAGCACATCATGGTGGAAGGCATGGTGGAGAAAAGCTGTTCAATTCATGGCAGCTGGGAAGCAGAGAGAGGAAGGAGCCAGGGACAGGATATAGTTCTAGAAGTCACACCCTGTCCTGTGAACTACTCCCTCCAACCATGCCCCACCTGTCTACAACAATTACTAATAGGGCATTATGTAAAATTGTGGATGTGTAACCGACGTGATTCTGCAATCTGCATTTGGGGTAAAATTGGGGGTTCATAAACCACTTCAATCTAATGTATGAAATATGATATGTCAAGAGCTTTGTAATGTTGTGAACAACCAATAAAAAAAATAAAATTAAAAAAAAGAAAACCTTAAAAAAAATAACAAACCTTAGGCAAACACTACACTAGTAAGATATAGAAAATAATTAAATAATATTTAATATAGAAGTCCTGCTAAGACACCCAAAACAGACAGGACTGGCCAAATATCCTACATCAATACAATGATTAGCTAAAATGAACTGAATCTTTAAAAGTGAAAAATTAGTGCAAATGTTAATAATGTTAAAAAATGTACACAGGGAGAGGAGCTGGGGTTGCAACTCAGGGAAACAGCAGGTGCCTCACAAGTGTGAGGCACTGGGTTGGATTCTTATTGCCACATTTAAATAAATAAATAAATAAATAAATAAATAAATAAATAAAATAAATGTTCATCAACAACTAAAAAATTTTCTTAAACATACAAAGGTGAAGGAAACAGAAGAATGAGAAAAGGGATAACAATAAAAAAACAATGAAAAACAAGGGACATTAGAAAAAGAAATAGAGGAAACAGAATTAGCAAAAAAAAATTAAGATTCTGAACATGGAAGAGGAGAGAAAAGAAAACTAACAAACAAAAGTAACAAAAAGTAACCTCCATATCAGCACTAAAAGAAATTGGCAGAGAACACTCCTACACACTGCTCTTCAAAACTCGGCTATAAGGAGACTAAAAAACTCAAGGAGATAACACACATGAACATACAAGGTATAGATAATTTCCCTTATATATGAGGGAATACCTTAAATCAGGTACCTGAGACTGCAGTATCTCATGGGAGTTTTTGAGCTCTCCAAACGTGTCGCCCTTTTCATCCTGAAGTGCCAAGTAATTCGCAGAACCCTGCAAAAGTTCAGAAGCCCTATCCCATTCTCCACTGCAGTTCTCCACTGCCGCCACTTCCAAAGCGCATTCTGCCGTCTGTCCACACGAGGGCAGCACGAGACCGCTCCAAAAGGCCTGGCCGCCCACTTTCCCACTGATGTGAAGGGGAACCCTGCAACTCGGGGCTCTCCTGATGGTTGACCTGTCATCGGCACAGCCCGGCTGCACCGGGGAGGCCTTCCTCGTCCTCATGAGGCTAGGACACTCACTGTCAATTTGGGGAAACTGGAGAGGAAACCAGGCCTGGCCGCCCCCCCCCCCCCCACACACACACACAAACCCCTGCCCAGGGCCAGGCTCTGAGACAGCCCGGGCCAATCCGGATTTGGACCTGCTGGGTTCTACAGCTGCGGTCTGAAGGGGCATCCACCAGTCCCCGAAGCACGAGCCGCCCCCGCCCCGCGCACCCTGCTTCCTTGGTCCACCCTTGCCCACGCAGGACGTCACCTCCCTCGATGTTTGCGGTGCCCTGTTGGATCACAGGCCTCAGGGGTTCCAGGGGAGCACGCAGGCTCCCTCCTTCCATCGCCAGGTCCTGGGGAAATCGGCCTTTGGATGGGTCTCTGAAGGACAAGACAGGTCCCAGCTTCCGCCGATTCCGAGAAAACATGGGCCGGGGCCCAGTGGCAGAGTCCCCTGCTGCCCGTGCCTGTGCCCTCTTGACCAACTCTGCCTTGGCTGCTCTGAAGAGGGACCGAGCCACGGACACACCCGAAGGCACCCTCTCTGCCAGGAATGGCTCTGGTTGCGGCCGCGAGGACGAGGCTCCTTGCAAGGATGAGGCACGTCCTCGCTGTCTGCTGTCACGCTCGGCGTCGCCCTGGTAGACTGCCTTGGCACCTAGGGGTGTGCTCACGTGGAGATCTGTGATGCTGAAGGGCGGCCAAAGCGCAGGGCTGCCTTTTCTTGCGGTCCCGGTGACAGGGGGACCCATGGCGACAAACAGCTTCTTGGTGGGATCACTGAGGAACGGACGGACGTGCGGCATGTCCCATGGGGCAGAATGGGTCCCGGCATGGGGGGCACTGGGGTGTGGGTCCCTGGATTTGGAATCGGGGGCTGGCTGCGCCGCGGGCTGCCGCGCAGGCTCGCGGGACTTTCTCAGGCATGGGGCGCTCAGCTGAGAGGCCACGGTGGCCTAGGACCATCGCGACCCCGGGAGGTGAGGCTGACCCGGCAGCAGAGGCCTGTTCAGGGTCCCAGGGAAGGCTGCCTCCGGGGCCCCAACCCTGGCGTTTCCACCCCGGCCCAAGGCCGCGGGGGACAGGGAGGGGAGCAGTCCCATTGGGGTGGCCCTGAGGGGCCTGGGAAGAAGGGCTGTGTGCATCTTTGCCCTTCAGGGACTTGGCAGGCTGTCCTGGAGCCTGGATCCGGGTTAGGGCTTCTTGCTGAGAACAGCCTTGGCCTAGCCTCCCCTGGGTTCTCCAGGCTCCAGGACTGGACCCTGGGCTGGCTTCTCTTGGCGTGCCCGGTTGGTCCACTGCTCGTGACAGGAGGCAGTGGGGCTCTCCCCTCTAGCCCGGGACCCGTGCTGGCTTCAGGAAAGAAGGTTCCAATAGTGAGGAAACGCTAGGGAGTTTTAAATGAGAGACAAGACTCTGAAAATCAGCTCCAGGACTCCTCCTCCCAGCTCCAGCCTAAAGCCACCGAATGTGGTAGCCGGGTTTAGTGAAGGAGAGCTAGAGAGAGAGAGAGAGAGAGAGAGAGAGAGAGAGAGCAAGCCAGGGAGTGTACTTTTATTTCTTGGGGTGGGGGAAAATCCCATGGAATGAAGATTCAGTGGGGAAGCATCCCAAGGTCAAGGGCAAGGATTGGGTCTTCAGGGCAGTGGCCAGACACGCCTCTGCACGGACAACCCTCGGACCTGGAGAAGGGTGGGGAAAGCTCGGACACAGCTGTGCCTAAGCGGCCTCTCACCCAGGCAGGGAGGTAACTCAAATGACATGTGAGGATGGCCTCCCCAACACCCCCTCCCAGGCCCCATGCTAGCCTCCTTTCAAGGAAGTGAAGGGTGAGCCGCCTGCCAGGGCGGGGTGCCCCTCTTTGTGACTTGGGCTGGCTGTGAGCACGCCACCCTCCTGCCTCAACCTCCGCAGTCCTAGGCAGGAGCCGCACCTCAAGCAGTGAGACTGCAGGCCGAGGGTCCGGATCTTGCAGGGCAGGAGGAGAAGAGAGAACACCCGCGGGGTGCGGTCCAGCTCAGCCCGCCAGGCCTGAGCCCAGGAGGAGGCCCAGGGAAGAAGAGACCAGGCAAACGGTGCAGGCACCCAGCTCAGGGAAGCGCTCAGAGGGCTTTTCTCGGAGCACTCGTGCTCCCTTGTCTTCACAGCCCTCCCGCTGCTGCTGCAGGGGGACTCCAAACATCAAGGGGTTGACACCCGGACGTGATGGGGGTCTGGTCTCCTCCTGCTCTCTTCGCGGGGTTTCTTTCAATCAGGTGCCCGAAGACTGCAGTATCTCATGGGAGTCTTTGAGCTCTCCAGACGTGTCGCCCTTTTCATCCTGAAGTGCCAAGCGATTCGCAGAACCCTGCAAAAGTTCAGAAGCCCTCTGTGGTTCTCCACTGCCGCCCCTTCCAAAGCGCATTCTGCCGTCTGTCCACACGAGGGCAGCACGAGACCGCTCCAAAAGGCCTGGCCGCCCACTTTCCCACTGATGTGAAAGGGAACCCTGCAACTCGGGGCTCTCCTGAGGGTTGACCTGTCATCGGCACAGCCCGGCTGCACCGGGGAGGCCTTCCTCGTCCTCATGAGGCTAGGACACTCACTGTCGATTTTGGGAAACTGGAGAGGAAACCAGGCCTGGCCGCCCCCCACCCTCCCCCCCCACACACACACAAACCCCTGCCCAGGGCCAGGCTCTGAGACAGCCCGGGCCAATCCGGATTTGGACCTGCTGGGTTCTACAGCTGCGGTCTGAAGGGGCATCCACCAGTCCCGGGAGCACGAGCCGCCCCCGCCCCGCGCACCCTGCTTCCTTGGTCCACCCTTGCCCACGCAGGACGTCACCTCCCTCGATGTTTGCGGTGCCCTGTTGGATCGCCGGCCTCAGTTAGGTTTATGGTGGACTTTTTGTAATTTCACATGTGGCAGAAAGGTTCCTGGCATGGGGTACAGGTGTTTGATTCCTTGGATTTGAAAATGCGGGCTGGCAGGACTTCGTGTTGGAATGCAGGCACCGTTGGGTTTGTGGAGGCATTGGGTGTACAGGTGAAAGTCCGTTGTGTCCTGGGCTCATTTTGTTTTTTTGATCCGAGGCTGACCTAGAATTAGTAGCCTTTTCAGTGTTCTATGTAAAGTTTATCATAGTCCCAAACCGTCCTCCCCACCCCGCACCCTGGGCCAAGAGCGAATGAGCACTGCCATTTTGTGTCTTCCTTGCCTCTGAGTGATATTTGAAAAAAGGGGTCTATTCTTGTTTACCATTTAGTTTCTTTTTGGTTTTTGCAGTATTCGATATCTGTGTTTAGGCCCTTTTTTTTTTTTTTTTTTTTTTTTCTGAGTAGCCTTTGCGTAATTTCCCCTTCATTTTAGTCACTGCTGGCCTGCCCTTTGGACTGGTTTCTTTTGGATTGCTGGAGAAGTTTACCTGGTCCTGACAGACGGCAGGGGTTTTTTCCCCTTTTTACAACCTCCACCATTGTCTTTTACAGAATTAGTTGGTGATTGTCATGACTTTACTGGGTCCCCACTTTTTGGTGTTGAATTGCTGTCAACTTGTCACCCTCTCGCCTCAGCCTGGAGCGTCATCTTCAGGAAGTGTATCTTGAGCAGTGAGACTCTAGGACATTGTGTTGGCACCTTGAGTAGGAGGAGGAGTAGAAATGGTGGATGTTAGAACAACTGGTATTTTTATGACCAGTTCATCGTGCCAGGTGTGTACCCACAAAATGGTATAAGGAGAAACAGACCTAAGACACCTCACATGTTAGAGGCCCTGGTAATTTCTCATATTTTTCCCCTTAGAAGACTCTCATTTTCTGCTCTTTACACCTTTCCTGGATTATTCGGAAGTTGGAGTGGTTACAGAAGGAAATGATCAACATCATTTGTTTTTTGTTTTTGTTTTTGTTTTGTTTTGAGTTGTTCGTTTACTTACCATAGTGTCTTATATCTTCAAGTTTTTCTTCTTTTTATCTTTAACATTATGAATAATTGGAGGAACCATGAAAGATATCAGATCTTCTCTAAAGTTTGTTCCTGGCTCTTTATTCGGAGTGTACTGTTCTGTTTTTCCACCCAGTGGCATTCCATGGAGTTATTCTGCTAATGTTTAGGACTGGTCTGAAACTGAACCGTGCATTTCAGTACCTCTGCGGATATGTCACTGGCATAGCATAAGTTCACTGCAGATTCTCTCTTCTCAAGAAGTAAGGACATTCACTGTCAACTTTGCAATATGGGAGAGAATCACATCTCACTCTCCCCTTGGGTGGGGGTATGTCCTGGAGAAAATGGTGGTAACTGGAAATTTTATTCTCTTGTTTATGGACCTGTGATGAAAAGAGGAATGCATAAATTGTGGAAGCCCAACATGATTCCTGTGAAGTTGTGTTCTGATCCACACCTTCCCAATTAGGGCGTATTCTTCCTCAGTCTTTGAGATCTTGACTTTGTAACCAGGTTCAAGTTCGTGTGGTGCCTGTAGAGTCATTCAATCTAAGGACATTCTATTTGGAATTCATGCTTTTGAACTTTCTCTAAATCATGTGATTTAGAGATTTCTCTGAATCTCTAATTCACATATGAACTACTCTGACAGAAATATTATGGGAATTTAATCCATGACTATCTGGTTGTCATGCATATTCTCTGGCCAGTTTAATAAAGACCTAACCTCCGACTGACCTGAGGTCTCCTTCTATGCAATCAGTTCTTGTTCTTCGCATCCTAGAGGGAATGTTCCTCTGACATTATGGTGCATACCTTCTCTCTCTGATCTTCCACTTAGACTCTCTAGTAGGAACCCTCAGCACATAGTGGTGTGGTCAAGTTTCAGTATCTGCAGGTGAAGGTTACCAAAGTGCACATGCTTTCTTTATTTCTTATTCAGGTTGCAGAGGGACCCATGCTAATCTCCAGCTTGTTGGTTTGATCTCTTACAAACTGAATTGATTAATATCACATCAGGGAGAATTTATTTTCGTAGTGAGAATCAGTTCATTTGTTTCTTAAAATTCGTAGTTTATTGTCTCATGATGGAGCAGATGGGCTTATTATGGGAAATTTCTTCATGGTTGAAGAACTAGGCAGGTACTCATAATTTTTGTTTAATGGAAAAGTCATTGGTCATTTTATAGGATGAGCCACATTACTCTTGTTTAGTCATCATTTTTTTTTCCACCTGTGTTCTTTGTTGGCTTTTTGAGTAGTTTCTTCTGAATTTCTGAGGACTTTCTGAAACATACAGTCATCATACCTAAGCCTCTGAAATTGCTAGAATACCTGAGTAAGCCTTGTGGCCTGGCTTTCCTGGATCTTTGTTTCTAAGTTGCATTCTGCAATTACCACATTTTACCATGGAAGCAGCAAGGAGGGAGGGTCCCTTTTTCTTCTATCCTCTTGACTGCAGTTTGATATTAAATTGGCCTTTAATTATCTTTGATCGCACGAGTCTTACACATTTTTGTTGTTGTTGATTTGTTCTCTGTAGCCCTTTTTTGTCATTAAGGTTCTTTTTCCTATTTTTACTTTATTGTGGCTTGTTAAGAGAAATGGGTGCCTTGTGCCTACTGCTCAACCCCTCTCATTGCTTCCATAGCAGCCCTTTTTAACCATCAGTCTTTTTTTTTTTTTTTTTTTTTTTAGTATTAATGTGTGAATTTTTTCCTCTGTTCTGATTTGGACTGAATCTCTACCAGAAGTATATGATCTACATAAGCCAGATAATTGAAGGTAAGCTTAATAAAGGGACATGCATCTATAAAGACTTCAGCATGTTTGGCACCTCTGGGGAGGGCTAGTTCATGATCTATAGTTGAAAACTGTGAACAGTGCTGGGCACCTCAGATCCATAGTGGCAGGAAAATCACTGGGTGACAGTTTTCTCTGGCTTTCCCAGCATTCCTGCTCATTCTGGTTTTCTGAACAAAGAGCACTGGGAAGCTTTGTTCTATGTTGATTGGTCAGCAACCAGCCTTGGGAACTAGAGATAGTGGGCCTCATAAAGATAGGCCACAACCCTCCCCAGGAGCATTCCAAGATCCTAAAGTCTTTTTTTCCTTGCAGGCAGTCCTTGACTCACCTTCCAGCATTACAAATCTAAGGATTCCTTCCCCTCTGCCCCCAAGGCTATTAGTGACATTCCAGATAAGGTGTCCTCTTCCTGGAGGGGAGGGTGAGCAGGTCTCTAGCTACCCTGATGAATCCTGTGCCTTAACTCAGAGTACCTTTCCTATGGTGCAATCCAGGCAGGTGCAGTGAACACCTGGCCCTCCCAGCATGGCCTGTGGGAATTGGGGTATTGGGCATGAACCCAATTGCTCAGGCTGCTGCTTTTTATGTGAATAATAAGATTTTTTAATCTTTAAAGAGTCTGTATCTTTGACCAAGATTCTGGGTACTTTGGTCAGTATATGTAGATGAAAGTGGGGCAGGATATCTTGTTAGATGGCAAGGGAATCAAATCTCAATCCCTCCACAGTTTCCGACTTCCCAGGAATGAGCAGAGACCAGGAAGGGAACAGCAGTGATGGGAGCTAGGCTTTGGTAGAGGGATACAGCCAGCTCCAAGCTCATTGTATGAGTCCAGAAATGCCCTAATACCAAAGATTCTGGTGGTTGGGACTGGGGGAGAGGAGATCAGGGACATCTTGGTATCAGAGTGCAAAGTTTCAGTTATACCAAGTGAATTCATTTTGGAAATCTAATGTATAGTATGGTGACTATAGGTAAAAATACTGTACCATGAACTTGAAATTTGCGGAGAATGTAGATCCTATGTGGTTTCCCCAAAGAAAAGTTAAATATGTGGGTGATGAATATTTAATTACCTCGATTATGGTGATTATTTCACACTGTATATGTATACTTATCAAGTTGTACACTTTAAATATATACAATAAAATAATTTAAAATTATTTTCTAATTTTAAAAATGAATTTTAAAAATTTTCCCACACATTTTTTTTCCTTGACATTTTGGACTACCAAGAGTTGATTTATTTGAGAATTGAATCAGGAGTATGAGATAGAGTGAAGACTCAGGTGTTTTAGAAATGAAATTTTAAAATTCAGTGGCTAAAAATACAGACATTACAATGTGACTGAGATGGACATTCCCAGTCAGTGGGTGTCTTGGTTCCAAATATACATACAGGGATTCAGGTTCCACCTGGTTTTCCCTCTTTCTCCTAAGGTGTTGCCCTTTTCTTTAGGTCAATGATGTGGGCCCTCTGTGCCTGGTTGGTCACAAATATGAAGAGAGAATACACAGCATTACTTCTATGCTCATTGACAACTTTGGAGCTACTAAATTTATCCATGTGTCCTGAAAGAAGGAGAGAATAGATTGTGGTAACAACTACAAGTCCCTGCCCTATGACCCATCAATTTTTTTTCCTAGATGACTACAAAGTTGCTTAATACAATTTATCAAACAATCCCAGTTCCCATATACTAATTTCTTATGCTATGTACTAATTTCATTTCATTTTCCCATTAATCTGTCTCCTTAGTAATACTTCAGTGATACTATTTAAAATTATATTCACTTTACAGTATGTTTTCAGGTGTATTAGACCGTATATTCCCACCTCTACTTTTCTTTTAAAAGATGATTTCTGACTTTTTTCTTTCTCCCTTTTCCACATGAACTTTAAGATGACTCCTCTATTGTAACAAATATACTGTTATCATACTTGAGATTTTTAAAAATTTATAGATTAATTTGGGGATTTCTTATTCAAGCTCTTCCATCTCTGCAAGGCTTCCTTTGGATCATCTACTGATATTTTAAGTTTAATAAAAATATAGATTTTGCTATTTTCTTCTCAAGTTCTTATATGCCATTTTCTCTGTATAGGATAATTTTAAATGATGGGCCTCTCCGCTGGTGGAAGATACCATTTCAGGTTTTCCTTTCTATTGTCAAACTACTGCATTTCCTTTGTGGGAGATTCTTTTCTGTCAATTGCTTTTGTGATTTGCTCTTGACTTTTGTGTTCTGAAATTTTTATATGATATGCACAGGTGTACATTTGTTTTTGTATATCCATTCTGATAATTCATGTCTTTCATCAACTCCAAAAAATTCTCAGCTGCTATCTCTTCCAATATTTCCACTCCTCAATCATCTCTATTCTCTCCTTTTGGGATCATTGGACATGTGTTGAAACTTCTCACTTAATCCTTGAAGTTTCTTAGCCTTTCATTTTCCCCACCATTTAGTCCCTGTGTAGTACATTCATGGTAATATCTGCAAATCTATTTTTCCAGTTCCCAGGTTTTCTCTTTAACTTTTTTACCCATTCATTGAGTTTATTTCATTGACCTACTTCCCATCACTACCCAGTAGTTCTCTTTTATCCTTGCCCAATTTCTTCCTACTATTTTGGTGTAGTGCCTTGTTATTTGATTATAGTTTCTCTTCCTTCTTTTATGTGTATAAACAATTGAAACCATTTATTTGATGGTCTGTTTCAGATGGTTTTATGTCCTCATTTCTCAAGCTTCTAATCCTCAAGGGTGTTGTGTCTGCCAACTCTCCCTGATGGTAGATCATTTATTAGTTTTAGCTGAATGATTCTTCTTTGGGGAACCCTGTGTGTCCTGGCTCATGCAAGGGCCCTGTAGAGTAGATTGGCTTTGTTTCTACCAGATATGCTAGGGACTGGACTGGGGCCAGTTTTTCCATTAATTCCTCACCTGTGGTTTTCCCTACCTCAAGGATGTGTGCATTCTCACTCCTCTACTATGTCACACAGAGCATAGGCTAGAGGTTTTGTTTTCTTACAGTATCATTTCTTGCTCCCTCCCTTGGAACACTGATAAGAATCAAGCTTTCTTGATTCTTCCCTGAGAGGGTGAGAAATTTCCCTCATCCTCCCTTTGGTAAAACAGGTAGTTGATCTGCATCACAGCTTTATTCAGGGTCTCTTGGTTCCATCCAGCTTTACATGCTGGGGGGGAGGGAAAACGTGATATCTTTTATTATTCCTATACTGGTATTAAAACCCCAGCTCCTAGCAAGGAGTATCTATTATCCAGGAAAATGTCCTGTCTTTCTAGTAGTCTATGTATTTAATATTTGTATTATATTTCATACAGCACGTCTATGTCTTTGAAGAAATATGGAGGGCATGGGATGCATTACCTCAATCTGCCCAATTGCCAAAACTGGAAGTTGGAGTCTGTTTCCAATTTTTTAATACTATAAATAATGCTATGATGAATATCCTTACCCATTAATCATTATACACATTACTGGTTATTTTATTTGGATAAGTGCCCAGAAATGGCCAGAGTTTGAACATTTTAAGGTATGTGTGTATGTGTGTGTGTATACACACACACACACACACACACACACACACATATACATAATCTCAAATACCCCATTGACAACCTCAAAGAATTCATCATTTTACATTCCTTGAGATTTCCCATTTTCCTGTGCCATTTTCCAACATTTTAAAACTTGAAAAAGATATTCACCAATTAGTTAGCTAAAAATATATTGTAACCACAATATTTTTAATATTTTAACTGGTAAAAAAATTTTGTGACATGAAAATTCTATGAAATTCAAATTTCAGCATCAACAGACACAGTTTATTGGAGCACAACATATCCATTTGTTTACATATCATCTGTGACTGCTTCCTAACCATAGTGGCAGGGAAGAGTAGTTGTGACAGAGACTCATGTGCTGCAATGAATGAAATACTTCCTACCTGACCATTCACAGAAAATGTTTACAAATCCATGTTTAGATAAAATAAGCCCATATACTACTAAACTTTGATATGTCATACAATGAAATCCTAATTGTCATTGAGACCAAATAAACCACAACAATGCACAATGACATGAATGAATCTCATAAGCATAAAGTTGGAAAAAAAAGAAGCCAGTTGCTAAAATTTACAGGTAGAATGTGTCCTGTGAGAGTGACCTGTGCTGACAGAAGTCAGAAGAGTGGCAATCCTTGAAGGAACAAGATAGAGACTCTGAAGTAGCTATGAGTGAACCCCAAGGTATGCCCATTCAAGAGGAGGGAAATAGACTCCATCTCTTGATAAGAGTAACAGAATGCATTAATAGCCTTCTTTAATTCACTCAGGACTTTCATTAGGGTGATAGCAAAATGACTGGATTTCACACTGCTTCCTGGTTCCCCTAGGGTGCTAGGGCCTCAGTGGATTTCTGCAGATACTCCCCACCCCTTTCCACATCATAGGAGACTTCTGCTGAATTGTTAATGTAACATGTTTATGTTCTCATCATCCCAGCACCTCTTACATTACCTCAGTAACAAATACACACTTTAATAATTGACTGAGAAATTGTCACTTTTTCATTTCAAATAAATGCTACTTTATATTCTGTTGAATATATATAACATCAGTGTGATAGCAATTATTGTTACCTGAACTTTAGTTGAGTTTAATGCTTCTTAAATTTTAATGTGCATAGGAATCACCTGAGATCTTGCTAAAAAATAGATTCTGATTCTGTAGGGCTGGGGTTTGGCCTGAGGCTCCCTGTTTCTGATGCAGATGCTGATGGTGCTGCTTTGTGGACTACAGAGGATGGGTGTCTCACACTATTGTTGGGCACACTCGGACCACAATGGGATTCATTCATTTAGAGCTCACTAACTTCCAAAGCACATACTAGACACACAAAGGGCTATTTGGACCTTCCATCAACACTTGCTAAATTGACACAGAGCCAAAGGGGTCCTTTACAAGGAACATAAATCAGTTGGTTAGTGATGAAGTAATTTATTCAGTTGACAGCCACACACACATACATGCAGGCGAATTTATAAAATGGGAAACAATGTGACAAGGGCAGAAAATTAGAATGAGATTGTGCAAAAACAGAAACACAAGCACCTTAGAAAGAATGTAACCTGCATTATATCAGATCTGATTAGCTTGAAGCAAGCTCTGGACAGATGAGCAAGATTTCTAAGAATTTTAAGTTTGTGTGGAATTTATATGGTAAACAACATTGGTATTTAATCATTTTTGACATAGGATTGCAAAGATCTGCAATTTTTTTATGTAAGCCCATTAATTTGGACATTGTACAGTTCTTCAAAAACATTGATTATAGCCCTCCATCTTTGTGTACAAAAAAACTCAGTTTTAAAAATTTGATAGTCAATTTACTTAGGGTTTCAAATATCTAATTTCCCCTTTAGTTTAGCCTAAAAACTTTATTTTTATTAATCTTTTTCCTTTTTGTGATTTCTTTTTTTCTTTGTTCTTTTTAGATATATATGACAGAGTTATTTTGACATATTATACATATATGGAGTATAACTTATTGGAATTAGGATCTTATTCATGTGGTGTGTATGACCTGGAGTTACATTGGTCATGTATTCATATATGCACATAGGAAGGTTATGTCCAATTCATTCTACTTTTCTTTCTAATGTTTTTCTTTTTAAATTCATTTTAAGTTTAGCAAATATAAATCACTTAAATTTTTTTTTTAGCTGTAGATGGACACAATATCTTTATTTATTTATTTATTTATTTTTATGTAGTGCTGCAGATCGAACTCAGCGTCTCACTTGTGAAAGGCAAGTGCTCTACTACTGAGCCATAGCCAAAGCCCAAATATAAACCACTTTTAAAGGACCTTTGGAAAACACTTAATCCTTTTTTCTTAATTAAGTTAATCAATAAATTTTCATGCATTTTAAAGCACATTTAAAACTTTTAGTAGACCGCACTCAATTCCCTTTTAAATCACTTCAATTGTCTCATTTAACAAATACATTCCCAAGTATACAAATAACTTTTTGCAATCTAATGAATCAAATTTACATAGTGAAGTCTCTCTTAAAATACTCAAGTACTATATAAAAATTTTGTTTTCAACTAAAATCACAAGTTTAGATTACTCAGTGATATGTTTTATTATGGTTTCCAAAGTTCAGAAATTCCTTTAAACTTTATAAATGCTTCATATATCAGATAAAGTTGGCACTATGTATCTGCATATATTCAACTAACTGCAAGTTTTTTTAAAAAATTGCATCTCCACTGAACATGAACAGACTTCCCCTTCTTATCATTCCCTAAAGAATATAGTATAGCAATCTCTTGTGTAGCACTTACATTGTATTAGGTATTATAAGTCATCTAGAGGCTTGTGTAGGTTATATGCAAATACTAACCATTTTAGGTAAGAGTCTTGAGCATACTTGGACTTTGGTATCCTTGGGAGTTCTGGAACTAATCTCCTGTGGATGTCAAGGGACAATTGAATACACAGATTCCTTCTGCATTCCAAGTATAAATCCTATAGTTGTTTTTCTCTTAAAGGGTACCTTTGTACCTTTCCTAAATCTTCCTGGAGCTGAAATATTCACCCCTACTTCAAATGATCTGTGTACACACCAAGATTTGGACCTGGCCCTGACTAGATTCTTGTCAGTGCCCCTAGTGGGATACTTGAACCCTATTAATGATTGCTATGTCCATGGTACCATAATTTATTAAAGGTGGACTCAAAACCCTGACCTTTAGTTTTAAGTTATAGACATTATTGATTCTCCAATGCACACGTGGACTTCTGTAGGGCCCACAGCATTGATAACTTGATTGGATTTTGCATGTTTTTGGTTGTTAGGATATGTATTTTTCCCTCTAGCTGTAAAGACCTTTGCACTTAAAGGAATCCTAAGATAGATAAGTATCCTTTCTATCTGCTAATAAAGACCTTTGGAATCCATGGAATCTTTCTAGAAGCTTTGATCAGATTTGGGTTTGGGGGCAGGATTGCCTCATAGATGGTGGTGTTTGCTTTCTTCCCAAGAGGCACATCATGTCTAGTGTCTTTTTTTCATGACCTCAGCAGGAACATTTAAAAATATATCCAAATAATTGTCAATTTTGGATACCTCATATGGGTTTGTCTGAGCTGTGGTAACAATTTTGAGGTTATTTTGACAAGATGTGATGTAAATGATTAACAAGATTATACTTTATTTATTTAACAAATATCTTGATTACCTGTTCTTTGCAGATATACTGTGGAGAATAAAACCTGCTCTTTGACTTCTGTTGCTTCTTGCCCAAGGTTTCTCAACCTCCCTACTGTTGACATTTGGGGCTGGATAAGTCTGTTATCCAGGGCTTGGTATGAAGGTTAACAGCCTCCAGTCAGTGGTCTCTACCCATTGAAATTTCAGTAGTTTTACCTCTCTTCTTCCCTAGTCTTTACAATAAAAAAATGTTTGAAGATGTCAAAACATGTCCCTGTGAGACAAAAACTACTGCTTTAGTTTAGTTGGGAAGGTAGATATCAACAAATAAATACGACTACAAATTTGATAGGGGCTATTAAGGGAAATTGTGGTAGTAATAGATAAATTCTGGTGTCTTAGTCCATCTGAGCTGCTATAATAAAATACCACAGATTGGGCAGTTTAAACTGTAGACATTTATTTCTCACAGTTTTGGAGGCTGGAAGTCTGAGATCAGTGTACATGCATAGTTGAATTCTGGGGAGGGCTCCCTCTCAGATGGCAGATTGCTGACTTCTTTTGCTTGTATTCTCACACGATGGTAGGAGAGCAAACTAGTTTTCTGGCCCTTTATTAGGTCACTTATACGATTCATGAGGGCTGTACCTCTAAGACCTGATTACTCCCAAAGGCCTCACCTCCTAGTAACATCACATTGGGGGTTTGGATTTCAACATATGATTTTTTTTTGCCATGCTGGGAATTGTATCCAGGGCACCATGTGTGCCAGGCAAGTGCTCTATCACTGAGCCACATTTCTAGCCTCAGCACATGAATTTGGTGGGGACACATACATTTAGTCCATAATACCTGTTGAGGAGAAGTATCTCTGAGAAAGTGGTTTTCAAGTTGCTATCTAGCCCAAGAGTCAGCAAATGTTTTTCTACAAAGTGCTAGATAGAAAAACAAAGGTCAGATAGTAAATATTTTAGGCTTCCTGGTGTCTCTGTTGCTATTACCTCTGTAATTGTAGCCTGAAAGCAGCCATAGATAATATATAAATGAGTGGGCATGGCTGTGTTCCAGTAAAGCTTTATTTGCAAAAGTTGGCAGCATGCAAGATTTGGCTTGTGGGTCATTTTGATCTAAAGGTTTAACGGAAGTCAGACAGATAAAGGTATGTGATGTTTTATGCTTAATGTCTTATAAACACCAAGGCAATTTTTACATGTCTTATTGCATGGTCTATTGAAACTTATCTATCACACATACCCTATTTTCTGGAAGCTGGCAATCAGATCCACAGGCTTTGATCCCATTCAGGTTTGAATTTTTGGCAAGACTGTGTCATATGTGATTTGTTCTTCCGTGGAAACAGATCAGGGCTAGCTTTTCTCTCTCTCTTCCCCTCCTCCCCCTCCCCCTCCCTTCCTCCCTCCCTCCTTCCCTCCCTCTCATGTGTTTGTGTGTGTGTGATGTTAGCAGCCATTGATGCTCAAAGTTGGGATCTAGTCAATTCTTGGAAGTTATAGTCCTTCATTCTAATTCTATCACTCCTTCAGGATTATCTGGAATGCTTCCATATAGGCGCTTTCCTTACCTACAGGTTGGATAGCCAGGGGTCTAGGGTAAATCTAAATTTGAGCGGTATGTGGCAGATGGGTCATTTCTGATTTGCTTTTGGTCTCCACCAGATATGGCTGTTACAGTTTATGGCATACATGCATCCATTGGGTCAAGTGTGCCATACCTGGGGTTTCTGGGTTTGACAAGATTTCTATGTGTGGTTATAGTGGGCTTCTGTTTCCTGGAATTTCCTGGTGCTGATTGGGACAGAGTTGTACAGACTCCAATCTGCACTAAAGCAGTAGCAGGAGGATGTGGGCAAGTTTCCAGGTGCTGGGCAGCTTCAAACAACAGATTTATTCTCTTACAAATGTGGAGGCTAGAAGTCTGAAATCAAGGTTTGAATAGAGCCATGTACACTCTGAGGGCTCTAGTAGAGAATCTGTTCCATGCCTTTTTTTAAACTTCTGTCAGTCGCTACCAATCATTGACCCTCCTTCTCTTGGGCTACATCACTTCAATCTCTGCTTCCGTTGTCACATGGCCTTCTCCCTGGGTGTCTGTCTCTTCTCCTTTTCCTATAAAGATACCAGTCATATTAGGGTAAGTGCCTACCCCACTCTAGTGTGACCTCATCTTAACTGATTATATCTTCAAAGACCTTCTTTTCAAATAAAGTCACACCCACATGAGCCAGGAGTTAGGACCTCAACACATTTTTTTGAGGGGTCAGCACAATTCAATCCCCAAATCCAGGGAGTCAGGATGGTAGAAATTCTTCCTGCCACCAGGAAGAGCATGCCAACAGGGTCATGTTGACCTCGGATAGGTAACTGGGTTGGCAGGGAAGACTGGGGCAACAAATAGCTCCATTTGTAGGGACAGGTCTGATTTCCCCAAAAACAATCTCCTTAGCTCTCACTGAAAATTTTTATCCCTTAAGATTTTTCAAAGGACCATATAATCAAATCTCAAAGGCCTAACTTCATGGGTTCCTGTCTGTGTAGTTGACCAGAAACCTGTGTTCTGAAGGGCCTATGCTTATTTTGATGTTCTGTGACCATCTTGAAATTCTTCCAGTTTTTTGGACAGGGGTTAAATGTATTTTCATTTTGTATTACAAAACGTAGACCACAAATTACATAGCCAGTCCTGGATAGGGGCACCAGGCAGGAGGAAATGCATAGAAAAAAGGCAAAAATCAAATTTTATTTATAGTATGCTTGGCCTACAGGTAGCTTTTTGTCCATTTCTACTTCCTTGCCTTGGAAGACTGAATTTCACAGCAACATAGCCTAAAGCTGAGTCACAAACAGATCCAGGCTCTTTTTTTTTAATTCTTTTTTATAGTTGTAGATGGACAGAATGCCTTTATTTTATCTGTTTATTTTCATGTGGTGCTGAGGATCGAACCCAGTGCCCCATGCATGCTGGGCAAGCACTCTACCACTGAGCTAGAGCCCTAGCCCAGATCCAGGCTCTTAAGTGGACTCATCATACAGGACAAGGGTGGAAGTAACCTGTGATTACATTTTGCTCACTGACTGATGGGCTCAACCCCTCTTAAGTGATAAATAAACCCTTGTTAATTATGGAGTTAAGTGAAGAAAATATTGCCCAGATGGCTCTTTGAATCAATATTGTAGTATAATTGTTACTAAAAATTACACATATTAAGTTTTTCTACCTTAGCACTTGTGACATCTGTACTGGATAGTTCTCTGTTGTGGCTGTTGCTGTGGGTACTGTAGGATGTGTAGCAGTATTCCAGGCCTCTACCCATTAGATGCCAATAGCACCCCTGACCTGGTTGTGGCAAGTATAAATGTCTTCAGATATTGCCAAATGTCCATTGCTCCCTGTCCCCCGTTGAGTGTCATCGATACATACCGGCCATGACCATCTTGGAGCTGTTGTTTCAGGATCCAATGAGGTTATTTGTGTTAATGAACTGTTCCATTCATGCTACAAAAAGACTAATTTGTAACCCTAGTGTCACCAAATGAAAAAAAGATTACTCATTACTGTGTGGGATAAATCCTCCTTCTTGTTTCTGCAAGCCCAAGACTTCTGAGCTGCTGTGCTTGGCTCAAGCAGAGGTCTGGAGTTTTAAGAATCTGTTTTTCCAAATACACAGGGGACAGAGTCATAATCCTAAACAGGAGAGAGTCCAGCTAGGAGGAAGCATCTGGCTCATGGCAGCTGCATCTTCCTAAAATTATGGTTTGCCTGGAATAAATTTTAAACTGGCCTACTAGCATTGTGTTGAGCAGAACCCATGGGATGGAAAGGAAAAGAAGTAAAACTGTAGCATTGGGAGGAGAGGAAGGAAGCCGGTGATGCTGAGTTTTCATAAATTGGGGGGAGAAACTGATCTCTCTCTCTCTCTCTCTCTCTCTCTCTCTCTGTGTGTATGTGTATGTGTGTGTGTGTGTGTGTGTGTGTGTGTGTGTTTTAAAAATCTCAGGTTTACTAACCCAGGTACACATCTACACAAATCGAGGAAGTCCCACTTGAGAACAGTACTCCCAGGTTTCTGGTCCACACAAAACATCCAAACAATGACTATTTTGATTTCAAGTCAAATAAGTATCTAAAGTTTATGTCTTTAAATAAAATCATGAAATAAACATCAAGGAATAAGCCCACCTCAACCCCATTCAAATTCCTGAGCTCAGGGAGAGGACTCCTTAGGGATCTTTGCATTTTCCTCTTCCTTCTCAGCCCCAAAACCAGCAAAACAGGAATGAACAAGAATAACATCTTCTAATCTCCCCCAAGTCCTGAGGATTTGCATTATTTAAATATATGAGAATCACCTATAATTGAGTAACTATTCTAGCATTTAAAGAATGCCAAACAATGAACCATTTCTTCTTCAGACCAAATCTAGCCCATTTGTTTTCGCTAGCACAATGTGTAGAATTACTCAATGTGTTACTTCCTAGAACAAGGTAGGTAAGACTTCTCTAGCAATACTGTATTTATTTTTCTCACTCTAGCACTTGATGATTGCAGCTGTCATGGATTTCCCTTTTCTCTAGATTCTCAAGTATTGCAAATGTGCAGATCCAATTTTGTACCTTACATTTGATAAAAAAGGTTATCCTTTGGGGAGAAGGGTGTAGAGAGAAGGCAGAATTTAACAGTAAAAAGCTTTAATCTCTGTCCTTGCTTGTTTGATTTACTCTGAACAATCATTTTAAAGACAGAATTCTGCAAGTTCTGTATCAGTATATTTTAACAGCTTCAGAAAGGGGATTTTCCAGAGGGTCTGGGTGGAGGAGAACAAAAGTATTTGCATGTCCTTTCCCCAGAACCTAAGTGGATTTTTCCTGAGCTGTTTTCCCTCTGAAATCTTGGTGGGAGGATCAGTCACTACAGTGCTCAGACTTTTATTGTTGGCATGACTGTTGGTATTACTGTGGAGGAAAGAAAGAATGCACAATTGTGCACTCAGTTAAGACTAAAGACTCCTTTACCCTGCAGTGTTGTGTGTGTGCATGTGGTTTTTAGTCCAACATGGAAAGCCCCACTTGACTGTAAGAAAGACAAGCCTTATTCTCCCTAACAGTTAATGCACGCGCACGCATGTGACTTCCCAATTTATGGCAAAACTGAAAGTTGAGAGTTTCTTCATCCCTCTACTGACTTCTTTTCTTTCTCAACTCTATTCATAGGTTTTTAGGGACAATTATCAGATAACTTGCACAAACATTACAAATCCATAGGGACTAGTGGGGGTAATAAAGGTCTTGGTCACCACAAATTCTGCCTTCTTCCTCTCTGATTCAGTTTCTTTTAGGAAGACAAAGGCAAGAACCTCACTTATCTCAGGCAGAGTGGTCCAGAGGTGGTGATGGGAGCTTGCAGATTAAGCTTTTTCAGGGAGGGTCTCCAATGTCATCATTGGCATGCCTTGTCACATTCCTTTCTTATCTATTAATGGGAAGATCAAATGAAGAATACCTATAAATGCTATGATGATGAATTCAGTTCATGTTTACTAAGTGCTTAGACAAGAGCATGCACAGAGGAGACTATCTTAGGTTAGGCTCCCTAGAAGTGGCTGAGATGAGGTTCTCTCTTTTTTTTTTTTTGTTTCTTTTTTGTTTTGTTTTTTTTTTTCTTTTTAGAGATGAGGTTCTCATGTAAGTGACTGGGAGCATGTTTCCACATGTATGAGGGGCAGAATAGGGCAAGGGAGGAGTTGGTAAAGCTATAGTTTTGGAGGAGTCTAGCTTCAGCCCAACTGCCTGAGGAGCATTGGGTATGAAAGGCACTAGAGTTTGTTACACCAAGGCAAGATGGTCTGGCTGTTATGCTGCACAGTCAGCCCCTGGGGGGAAGGTGGGTGTAAGCTCTCTGACATGTCTTGTCAATGGAGGGTTTTCTTCATTAATCTCTGGAGAAAAGTCAGCCAAGGCCACCTGTGACAGGCGCTGCAGCATCTGCTACACAAATCAATAAGGATTTGATGACAGCACCACGGAGCTCAGAACTTAGGAATCTTTTTTTTTTTCCCAGTCTTTTATTTTATTTTATTTTATTTTATTTTTTGAGATAGGGTCTTGCTAAGTTCAGGATAGCCTTAATCTTCTGGCTCTCCTATCTCATCTTCCCAAGTAGATGAGATTACAGGTGCACATCATCACATCTGGATAAAATGTACATATCTTGAGTGTATTTCCTGGTGAATTTTCACTTATGTGTAACATGCATGTGAACAGCACCTAGATTAAAATATAGAACATTTCCAGAAGTTTAAAAAGTGTCACTGTGTCACTTTCCAGTCAATAAATCAGTAATCCCTCAGAAATAACTATTCTTCTGACTTATATCACACAGATTAATTTTGCCTGTTCTACAGTACCATATGAATGGCAATTTTGCAGCATGTACTTTTTTATGTCTCTTTTTTGCTTGTTTGTTTGTTTGTTTTTTCTTTTTTTTAATTGGTTGTTCACAACATTACAAAGCTCTTGACATATCATATTTCATACATTAGATTGAAGTGGGTTATGAACCCCCAATTTTACCCCAAATGCAGATTGCAGAATCACGTCGGTTACACATCCACAATTTTACATAATCCCCTATTAGTAATTGTTGTATTCTGCTACCTTTCCTATCCCCTACTATCCCCCCTCCCCTCCCCTCCCATCTTCTCTCTCTACCCCATCTACTGTAATTCATTTCTCTCCTTGTTTATTTTCCCATTCCCCTCACAACCTCTTATATGTAATTTTGTATAGCAATGAGGGTCTCCCTTCATTTCCATGCAATTTCCCTTTTCTCTCCCTTTCCCTCCCATCTCATGTCTCTGATTAATGTTAATCTTTTCTTCCTGCTCTTCCTCCCTGCTCTGTTCATAGTTTCTCTCATTATATCAAAGAAGACATTTGGTATTTGTTTTTTAGGGATTGGCTAGCTTCACTAAGCATAATCTGCTCTATTGCCATCCATTTCCCTGCAAATTCTATGATTTTGTCATTTTTTATTGCTGCATAGTACTCCATTGTGTATAGATGCCACATTTTTTTTATCCATTCATCTATTGAACGGCATCTGGGTTGGTTCCACAGTCTAGCTATTGTGAATTGTGCTGCTATGAACATCGATGTGGCAGTATCCCTGTAGCATGCTCTTTTAAAGTCTTCAGGGAATAGTCCGAGAAGGGCAATAGCAGGGTCAAATGGTGGTTCCATTCCCAGCTTTCCCAGGAATCTCCAAACTGCTTTCCAAATTGGCCACACCAATTTGCAGTCCCACCAGCAATGTACAAGTGTACCCTTTTCTCCACATCCTCGCCAGCACTTGTTGTTGTTTGACTTCCTAGTGGCTGCCAATCTTACTGGAGTGAGATGGTATCTTAGGGTGGTTTTGATTTGCATTTCTCTGACTGCTAGAGATGGAGAGCATTTTTTCATGTACTTGTTGATTGATTGTATATCCTCCTCTGAGAAGTGTCTGTTCAGGTCCTTGGCCCATTTGTTGATTGGGTTATTTGTTATCTTATTGTCTAATTTTTTGAGTTCTTTGTATACTCTGGATATTAGGGCTCTACCTGAAGTGTGAGGAGTAAAAATTTGTTCCCAGGATGTAGGCTCCCTATTTACCTCTCTTATTGTTTCTCTTGCTGAGAAAAAACTTTTTAGTTTAAGTAAGTCCCATTTGTTGATTCTTGTTATTAACTCTTGTGCTATGGGTGTCCTATTAAGGAATTTGGAGCCCGACCCCACAATCTGTAGATCGGAGCCAACTTTTTCTTCTATCAGACGCAGAGTCTCTGATTTGATATCAAGCTCCTTGATCCATTTTGAGTTAACTTTTGTGCATGGTGAGAGAAAGGGATTCAGTTTCATTTTGTTGCATATGGATTTCCAGTTTTCCCAACACCATTTGTTGAAGATGCTATCCTTCCTCCATTGCATGCTTTTAGCCCCTTTATCAAATATAAGATAGTTGTAACTTTGTGGATTAGTCTCTGTGTCCTCTATTCTATACCATTGGTCCACCCGCCTGTTTTGGTACCAGTACCATGCTGTTTTTGTCACTATTGCTCTGTAATATAGTTTGAAATCTGGTATCGCTATACCGCCTGATTCACACTTCCTGCTTAGAATTGCTTTTGCTATTCTGGGTCTTTTATTTTTCCATATGAATTTCATGATTGCTTTATCTATTTCTACAAGAAATGCCGTTGGGATTTTGATTGGCATTGCATTAAACCTATAGAGAACTTTTGGTAATATCGCCATTTTGATAATGTTAATTCTGCCTATCCATGAACAGGGTATATTTTTCCATCTTCTAAGATCTTCTTCTACTTCTCTCTTTAGGGTTCTGTAGTTTTCATTGTATAAATCATTCACCTCTTTTGTTAGGTTGATTCCCAAGTATTTTATTTTTTTTTGAGGATATTGTGAATGGAGTGTTTTTTCCTCATTTCTGTTTCAGAAGTTTTGTCGCTGATATACAGAAATGCCTTTGATTTATGCGTGTTGATTTTATATCCTGCCACTTTGCTGAATTCATTTATTAGTTCTAGTAGTTTCTTTGTAGACCCTTTTGGGTCTTCTAGGTATAGAATCATGTCATCTGCAAATAGTGATAATTTAAGTTCTTCTTTTCCTATTTTTATGCCTTTAATTTCTTTCGTCTGTCTAATTGCTCTGGCCAGTGTTTCGAGGACTATATTGAATAGAAGTGGTGATAGAGGGCATCCCTGTCTTGTTCCAGATTTTAGAGGGAATGCCTTTAACTTTTGTCCATTCAGAATCATGCTAGCCTGAGGCTTCGCATAGATAGCTTTTACAATGTCAAGGTAAGTTCCTGTTATCCCTAGTTTTTCTAATGTTTTGAACATAAAGGGATGCTGTACTTTGTCGAATGCTTTCTCTGCATCTATCGAGATGATCATATGGTTCTTATCTTTAAGTTTATTGATGTGGTGAATAACATTTATTGATTTCCGTA
The DNA here is from genome assembly GCF_964194105.1 of Spermophilus citellus. NCBI lineage: Eukaryota > Metazoa > Chordata > Mammalia > Rodentia > Sciuridae > Spermophilus > Spermophilus citellus. The sequence goes on from NC_138190.1 coordinate 5,315,385, forward strand.
TATTGAACCATCCTTGCATCCCAGGGATGAATCCTACTTGATCATGGTGCACAATTTTTTTGATGTGTTTTTGTATTCGATTCGCCAGAATTTTATTGAGGATTTTTGCATCTAGGTTTATTAGAGATATTGGTCTGTAGTTTTCTTTCTTTGAGGTGTCTTTGTCTGGTTTCGGAATCAGGGTGATGTTGGCCTCATAGAATGAATTTGGAAGAGCTCCCTCTTTTTCTATTTCCTGAAATAACTTGAAAAGTATTGGTATTAATTCTTCTTTAAAGGTTTTGTAAAACTCCGCTGTATACCCATCCGGTCCTGGGCTTCTCTTGGTTGGTAGTCTTTTGATGGCTTCTTCAATTTCATCCATTGATATTGGTCTGTTCAAATTGTGTGTATCCTCCTGACTCAGTCTGGGCAAATCATATGACTTAAGACATTTATCGATGTCTTCACTATCTTCTATTTTATTGGAATATAGGTTTTCAAAATAATTTCTAATTGTCTTCTGTATTTCTGTAGCATCTGTTGTGATATTGCCTTTTTCATCCCGTATGTTAGTAATTTGAGTTCTCTCTCTTCTTCTCTTCGTTAGCATGGCTAAAGGTCTGTTGATCTTATTTATTTTTTCGAAGAACCAACTTTTAGTTTTGTTAATTTTTTCAATAGTTTCTTTTGTTTCAATTTCATTGATTTCCGCTCTGATTTTAATTATTTCTTGCCTTCTGCTACATTTGTTGTTGTTTTGCTCTTCCTTTTCTAGGGCTTTGAGATAAAGTGTGAGCTCATTTATTTGTTGGTTTTTTCTTTTTTTGAGGAATGACCACCAGGCGATGAATTTTCCTCTTAAAACTGCTTTCATTGTGTCCCATAGATTCCGATATGTTGTGTCTGTATTTTCATTTATCTCTAAGAATTTTTTGATTTCCTCCTTTATGTCTTCTGTAACCCATTGATCATTCAGTAACATATTGTTCATTTTCCATGTGATGTAGGATTTTTCCTTCCTTCTTTTATCATTGATTTCCAGTTTCATTCCATTATGATCAGATAAAGTGCATGGTATTATCTCCACCCCTTTATATTTACTGAGGGTTGCCCTATGGCATAATGTATGGTCTATTTTTGAGAAGGATCCATGTGCTGCTGAGAAAAAAGTATATCCATTTGATGATGGTTGATATATTCTATATATGTCAGTTAAGTCTAGGTTATTGATTGTGATATTGAGTTCTATAGTTTCTTTATTCAACTTTTGTTTGGAGGATCTGTCCAATGGTGAGAGAGGTGTGTTGAAGTCACCCATAATTATTGTGTTGTGGTCTATTTGATTCTTGAACTTGAGGAGAATTTGTTTTATGAATGTCACAGCACCATTATTTGGTGCATAAATATTGATAATTGTTATGTCTTGTTGGTGAATGGTTCCTTTTAACAGTATATAATGTCCTTCTTTATCCCTTTTGATTAACTTAGTCTTGAAGTCGATTTTATTCGATATGAGGATGGCCACCCCTGTTTGCTTTCGAGGACCGTGTGCGTGGTATATTTTTTCCCATCCTTTCACCTTCAGCCTGTGTATATCTTTTCCAATCAGATGTGTCTCCTGGAGGCAGCATATTGTTGGATTTGTTTTTTTTAATCCATGATACCAGCCTATGTCACTTTATTGGAGAGTTTAAGCCATTAACATTCAGAGTTACTATTGATATATGGTTTGTACTTCCATCCATGTTTGATTATTTATCCTTTTTTAAAAAAAATTAGTTTGTTTCTCCATGATTATCTTTCCCCTCGCCCTCTGTCTTTCCTGAGGCACTTCCCACTGATGGTTTTGGTTATTGTTTTTCATTTCTTCCTTGTGTAGTGTTTTGCTCAAAATGCTTTGCAATGCTGGTTTTCTGGCTGCAAATTCTTTTAACTTTTGTTTATCATGAAAGATTTTTATTTCGTTGTCATACCTGAAGCTTAATTTTGCTGGATACAGAATTCTTGGTTGGCATCCATTGTCTTTCAGTGTTTGAAATACATTGTTCCATGACCTTCTTGCTTTCAGTGTCTGTGATGAAAAATCCGTTGTTAACCGTATTGGTTTACCCCTGAATGTAATCTGTCTCCTTTCTCTTGTAGCTTTTAATATTTTCTCTTTGTTCTGTATATTGGATATCTTCATAACAATGTGTCTTGGCGTTGGTCTACTGTGATTTTGTGTGCTCGGTGTCCTGTATGCATCTTCAATTTGTATATCTGTTTCCTTTTTTATTTCTGGAAAGTTTTCTGTAATTATTTCACTCAGCAGGTTACTCATTCCCTTGGTTTGAATCTCTGTACCTTCTTCTATCTTGATGACTTGTAAGTTTGGTTTTTTTATGTTATCCCATAACTCTTGGATGTTTTTCTCGTGATTTTTTACCAGCCTTTCTGAGTTGGCTAGACTGTTTTCAAGATGATATATTTTGTCTTCATTATCTGACATTCTGGCTTCTACTTCCTCCACTCTGTTAGTGATACTCTCAATTGAGTTTTTAATTTGGTTTATCGTTTCCTTCATTTCTAGAATTATTGTTTATTTTTTATAATCTCTATCTCCTGATAAAGATGCTTAACTTCTTCTTTTAGCTGTTTATGTAATTCCTTCTCAATGTGTTCTTTCGCTGCTTGAATTTGCTGTCTTGTATCCTCTTTAAGGTTCCATTCCATCTGTCTAAGGTGTTCCTTGAGTTCTTTATATGACCATTTTTCTGATGACTCTAGGTCCTCCTGAATATTTAGGCTGTCCTGCATTGTTTGTACTCCTTTTCTTCCTTGCTTTTTGAAGCTGCTCATGTTACTTCTTGTTCTGTTTGACTGCTGAGTTACTGTTTACTCCTATAAATTTATTTGATGCTGTAGCCGCAGGTTTCAATGAAGTTATCTCCTCCCAGAACTTAGGAATCTTAAGACCTCAGTTTCCCCATCCAGGCTACCCTTCCTTCAGTCTCACAAAGCCTCCTGAGTCCTGAACTTGAGGCTGGCACCCTGGCTTCATTTTCAGACAAGCCACGATTATAATAGTCCATTTCTTTGTTTAGCACAGACTCTATGCTGTTCTGTGCAGTATCCCAACCCCCAGCACAATGTCCATGCATGGTAGGCCCACAGCCTGTCTTTTCAGCTAGTCAAAACTGGTAGAGAAGGTTCCTCACCCCAGTGAAGGCCAGTCAGCATTGGCCTCCTTGAGCTCCTGATTGGTGCAACTCCTCCCACACCTTATACTTTATCTAGTGTTGTTTACTTCTTGCCTTGTCTTCTGTGTATCCAGTGTGTGGAGTACCTGTTCTCCTTTTCTTTCTACCTCTTTCTGTAGAGGTTTCTTTCACTCTAGTATGCTCCAGCCCCACTCACATCAGTTTTGCGTGATAAGATTTGTATCTGGATTTGTGAGATTCTGAATGACCATGTACCCAGAAGGGTGGAAATTCAGCTACAGAATGGCCATTTTTGGTGGTAACATGACTGCAGAGTGGGCAGAAAGGGAGGGGAAAAGAAGACAGTAGCAGCCCCATTGGTGATGAATCATACCAATCAGAAGGAAAAATGTCAGAACAGGGACACTCAGAATTTGGGGAATTACCTGGCACATCACAAAGTACAGTTGTCTTTCAGTGTCTGATAGGGATTGATACCAGTTCTCCTCACCATACCAAAATCCTTGGATGCTCAAATCCCTTATATAAAATGGTTTAGTATTTGCCTATAATCTACACAATCCTTCCATATACTTGAAGTCATCTCTGTTACTTGTAATACTTATTATGATGTAAATGCTATGTAAATAGTTGTTATACTGTATTGTTTAGCGAATTATCACATGGAAAAAACCTGAACATGTTCAGTGCAGATGCAACCATCATAGGACTAACTACATAGTACACACCAGCAACAACATGACGTCTTCTGTCCTTGGTTGATCAATCCTGGAACTCAGAACTCCTGAGTAGGAAGGGCCAACTGCATTTGCTTTTGTAAGCCTTCTCCCCTTTCCCTTGGACACCTAAAAATTGTTCATGTTTCACTAAAAGGACCCAAGTGTTGGAATTTCTACCATAGAACATTTGGGTTGGAGTACAGATACTTGGGGAGCAAGGAAGTTTCTGTGTTGTGGAGGTCTGAGGAGGGAAGAAAGACCTTCCTTAGAGACATTCCTGTATCTTCACATTCTCCTTTTTAGAAAGAACTCTTCCTTTTATAAATTAGTACTATTTTACAAAAAATAAAAAGGAAGGTAAGTAATCTTTTGAAAATCTCACCCAAGGAATACAAGCGACTGTGAGTTTTCGGGGGAATTTTCCTAGTCTCTTTCCCTGCATATCTGAATTTGGATCACTGTTAGACTTTTTACTAGATATTTTTTTTGTATCAATAAAGTGATTAAAAACCTCCCTAATACTTTCTTGCATTTCCTGGCATACTATCTTATGGCCTGCTCTGGCTGTGGAGCACTAAGTAGTTGGGGAGTTGGGAGCAAGACACACAGCTCCAACTCTGGGCCTTCTTTTCTCCACTATGAGATGTGAGGTGAACAGAAGTTACCATCTAGGGTTCATTAGGAATTGATCCAGCTTCCCCCCCGCCCCAGCAGTGGCCTACTTAGATCTCTGCTCAAACTATCGGATCCCACAAACTGGATTAAGAGCTCAGAAAGGGTTATGAGGTCTCTGTCTAGAGTGGAGACCCTGGGCAAACCCTCTGGTGTTCTTCTGGGAGGGCTGCGAACTGGCCACCTGCTCGGCTGCAGGCTTCCAGTTGTGTCCTCCCTACCTTACCCAAGAGTACCACTGCGGGTTCTTCCTCCAGCTCCCTAGTTCCTTCTGCCTCTCCTTAGCGTCTTCACCCATTTTTCCGGGACCAGCTTGGGTATTTTGGGTAACCCCTAACCCCTAAGGTGCGCATAGAGGGGAGGACCCCAGATGTCCAAGGCCTAGGAACTGGGGAAATGAGGTGCCCTGCCTTTTCTCTGGAGAACTGTTGGGGCCCTAGGAGTCAGCCACAAGCTGGCAGCGCCTGCAGCCCGGGTGGAGCGTCGTGCTCCTGGCCCTCCTTTCTCTCCGCGGTGGCCCCGGGGGCGGATTGACGTGGCGGCGCCCATCCTGGCCCCGTGCGGTCTCCCAGGGCTGGAGGAGGTGGTGCAGTGGGAGCGAAGTGGGAGGAGCGCGCCAAGCAGGAGAACTAAGGCAGAGGAGGGGCAGCCGGGGGTGGGGGGGTGGGGCTAGTAGCTGAGAACTGAGGAGGAGTCCCTGAGGGAGACTGGAGGAGGAGCTGCGAGCGAGCCGGAGCCGCTGAGGGAGAAGGAACGTAAGGGGAAAGCTCAAGGCAGAGGCCAGAGGAGGAGCCTTCGAGAGATTGAAGGAGGGGCAGGGAGCAGGGGAGGAGCATCTGAGAAGGGGGTGGAGCCTGTTGCGCCCCGCCCCTCTGACCGGCTGCACCGAGGAACGAAGATGGCCGGACGGGCCGGAGGAGCAGAGGGGCCGCCGACAGCGGTGGCTGCAGCTCCAGCTCTGGGACTGTGACTTCGCGCGAGGCAGCGACCCGGGCAACCGGGGCGGAGCGGGCGGCGCAGGCAGCGGCGCACGAGGCTGGTTGGGCGCCGGTGCGCGGGCGCCCGGCGGAGGATGCGCCGGGTGCGGCGGGCGGCTCCCCGCGGCCGCCCCCGCGACCCGGGCGCGGGGCAGTAGTGCTGGCGGAGGAAGCGGCACGCGCGGGGCGGCCGGGCGGCGGCGGGGCCAGGGCCGTCATGCCGTGGCTAAGTGGCGGCCGGCGGCGACGGCGAGGACAGTCGCGGGAGGCCCCGCGGGAGCCGCCGGCGTCCACGCAGTCCCAGCGTGAGCCGCCGTCGTCGGCACCCCCGGCCGCAGTCCCCGCACCTACGGTGCCCGCCGCGCCGCAGCCGACTCGTGCCCGAGAGAGCGCCGAGCTGCCACTGCCCGCCGGCTGGGAGGAGGCTCGCGATTACGACGGTCGTGTCTTCTACATCGACCACAACACGCGCCAGACGTCGTGGATCGACCCTCGCGACCGGTAAGGGGGCCGCGGGACCTTAGCGTGGGGGGCCATTGGCCGGTGCTGCCGGGGGGATGCACTGGCAACATGCCTAGCTCAGTGCAGGGCCACCGAGAGCCCGCTGGCGGGAGCAAAGAGCAGGGTACCCCTGTCCCGTGGCTACAAGGCCAGCATGGGTGCTATGATCTGGGTGTCTTCACTCTCAGGGCTGATAATGGACCGGAGCCCTGCGGTCCAGCTATGATCACGGCGTTACAATCCCTTAGGCCCAGGGAGAAGACCGAATACGCCAGGAGGCCTTTGGGTTTGGGCGAAGTTTGTACGTCCCAGGTTGGGGCGAATATCCATCTCCCCAGTACCCCTATCCCAGGGCTCTGGACGAGGATGTAGGTGTCCGCTCTCAGGACCTTGAGTCTCTGGAGCGCAGAGTCCCGGTCTCCTCCCGGCCGGCCCCGTGTCGCGGAGCGGACACTGATTCGGTTCCCTCACGTCACCCACTGTCCGGGGCCTGGGAGTTGGGCCCCTGGAATTTCCTCTCCCAGGGCTGACGGATGGCCCTCTTTTCCTTTTTCTGTGGTAGCCTCGCCCATCCCTTTCCCGGGCCTCTTCGGCCCATCGCACGGGCTCAGGCAAGATGAGCTGTCACCTTGTATCACAAACGTGCGCCCCAGCTTCGGGGTGTGGGTTCCTTGCCTGGCGGGCTCAGCCTGGTTTCCATCCAAAGCCTGATGCCAGACGGGCACTTCAGGGATTCCTAACCCTTTTGGAGTTGGGAGAAATTGTTCCCTAACTGTTGGTTTCTCTAGCGCCTTAAAAATCAAGTGAGTTAACTTCTGTTTGAAATAGCCTTGTGTACTGCAGCCCGAATGGAATATGATTAGTCCCATATGCTTTTGGAATAAGTGAAAAACATGAGTTTAAGTTTCCTTTTTGTGCAATATATGCATAGGGCACAAAATTGTTTTATTATTCATGTGAATAAATCTGATCAAGTAAAAACAGATTCTTCTAAAAGCACTACCAGATTTTATTTAATTAATTTCATGTAATGAAGATTTTCCTTGACTTTTGTTTGATTCCAATGGTTCATCTGCTTTTGGAGAGATGTATTTTTTGTGGTTGAAACCAAGTGTTTCCACTGGTTATCTGATATCTTGTCCTCTCTAGAGCAACTTCTCTCCACCCTGGCGTGAGTGCCAAAAAGGAAATACTGCAGGCTTCCTAGTGATTTCAAGACTGAAAAGGCCCAGTGTGGTGACATTGTGCCTGCTTCCTCCCACCTACACAGGAAAGGCAGCCTGCATGGCACTGGCGTTTGAAAATAAACTTGTAAGGAGGGAAGCTGCTGACTTGTTTGAAGATTTCTCTGGGTTCAGATGGAGAACAACAAAACAAAACAAAAGGATGGAGGTTCCCCAATATTCTCTCTGAACATTGCAGACTTCTAGACTCAGAAACTTAACATAAATCCTGGCACAATTTTATGGGTTAAAAGGATGCTTGATTATTTTGAAAATCAGGTGACATCATATTATAATTTCAACCAAATGTTAGAACCACATCTGTTTGATCAAACCTTAGATGGTTCAGGAATTGGTAGAACTGCTTGGAATGTGGTGCCCTTTTGTACTTATGTCTGTTAAAAGCCCAAACAACTGGAAAATGAACCAGTTAAAAATAGTGTTTTGCTTAGAAAAGGCTAAGGCTCATTTTATGAGGGTAATATAAAACAGTTGTGGTTGTACTGGAATTGGGACTCATGATGAAAGATATAAATGTAAGAATTTTTGTTTCAGTGGTGTAACCTGTAACATAGGTATGCAGACCAGCTTGTAGGATCTTTGTTTCTATATATTTCATACACATCTCCTATGTTCCTTTTTTCGGAAGTCTGTTTGTTACTGAATAACATTTTTTTACCCTTTTCAGACATCACTTATTTTGTAGGTTCTTTAAAAGTCCTGTTTCTAATGCTAAGTGTTGATTGAGTGAACTAAAGTGGATATTCTACTTTTTTTTTGGTAAAGTAAAAGCATACGTATACTTTTATGAGACATTGTTTTTATAGTGAGTGAAAATTCAGCCGGGACAGCTTGAACTTCAGCTCCCATAATACCTTGCCCGAAATATGTATGGAATGTTCAGCAAGCCACAAACATCTCCGTAGAGTGTGCTGAAGGGTGTAATAGTCATTCTTCTTCCTCTTTCAAAACACAGCGTTGTCGATTTTTATAGGTGACTGGTAATCCTTTAAAGTTGTAATTAACTTTTATTATATGGATGGGACTGTATGTCAGAATGCAATGTTTTCTCCATGTGCATCTGACAGTTAAAACCCTTTTTGTGTTGTGTTTGCTTCACATGCCTGGAAAATGGTGTTCAAGAAATGAGAACTTTTACCAGTTTCCAAATGGAAAGTTGAAAGGAGAGCGACAAATAAATAAAAGGTTTCTAAAGAAAATGAAATTATGGAGAAATAAATAAATGCAGTAAGTTAGGTGAAAATTGTTGATTTTAAACATTTATTTCATATATAATTTAGTAAAACCTATAATAGCATGAAATATGCTGCTGTTAGCAAAACTAAGGGCCAAGAGATGTAAATGCAATTCCTTCCAGAGTATTATAGTAATTTCATTCAGTGTTCTGTTTAACAACATTTGATGTTGCCACCTTGTAATACTGGTGAATTATCATAGCTCTATTTTTTTAAATTACAACAAAGAGAATGCAAGCCTAAGGAAACATCTTTTCAAATGTGACTACAAGTGTATCAAAGTCTCAGTATTTTATAAACAGATTTTTTATTTTATTATTAATCTTAGGTTTAAATTTATTATTTTATAGACCAATATTATGAATATAATTTTTATAGTGAGTTTACTGCGAATTGTCTCCAAAATTTTTGTTACAAAGTTAATTCACTATTTCTATGGCTGGCATTTTCTTTGCATAACTCTTAGGTGGTTTACATTAGTGACACACATATATTTGGCATATGTTAACTCAGTACAATGTTCACCTTATTAAAAGGTATTTACCATCTGGCAGAAAATATGGGAAGAAAAGTTTTGTACCTTTGTAAAAATTCAGTCCCTTTAATAGTTGTGTGTATATATATGCTTCCTGCAGGTTTCTTTTGATATTATTCTGTAGAAGGACCTGAGTTGTTGAGACTGAATGTTTTGCTTCCTGTAGCTCAGCTGGAGTTGTACACTACTGGAAATGCCAGCTCTGGGCATCTTAAGAATGGAAGGAGAAGTCACATTTGAGATCAAAGCAGAGTGTAAATAATTAAGATGTGGTGGAAGACCAAGATTATATCATGGCATGAGCTTTTTTGGGGGAACCATTTGTTCATTGCACAGGATTTGGCCTGTATCTCATGGAAGCATTTTGTGATATATTAAAAGTCCTCAGAACTGGCTTTTGCTTTAAAAAAAAAACAGGAAAAAGAACACAAAATTTATTATATGCCTAAGGTACGAGAGTATTCATCTTCAGTCTTTTGTTCTAAGGAGAAAAACAGTACAAGGCTCCAGAATTCGCCAGGCCGGAGCCCCATATAACAGAGACAGATAACATTGTTAGTTCTTGAAATCTTTATTTAGAATTAATTAATAGGAACTTGTCTATATTTACCCCTATAGAGTCTTATTTCTGGATTCTACGTATTGTCCAGGTTGAGCTTTCTAATAAACAACTAATAATTTCTCCATTTTTCATCATAGTGTTTGCTTGAGTGAATGTCTGGCTTTTAAGGCCAGCAGGGATCAACACTGGAAGAATCTTCTCTTTCTTCCATTTAGATTGTCAACCACCACTTTTTGGTCTAATATCGTCTCCCCGCCCCTCCCCCCCCCCCACCACCAAGACAAGTAACTGGAAAAGTCATTAATTTCTAAATATAACCCCCGGATGTTTGAAAATCTCTTAGTTTCCTTCTCTTTGCTTTGATTCTGATTTGGGAAATTAAAATGTTGTCTTTATCACTTTTTATGGTAGGTTCTACTTCAGGAGCCCATGTGTCAAGTGACATGTTCAAGGTCACCTGGTAAGTCTGAGGTGGCCTTTTAGACTTTTAGCCCAGGTTCTTTTGATAGTGTTAGCTGCCTTTCCAATAAAGTTAATAAAATTAATCTGATGGAATAAAAGTAAAATTAAATTCTACTGAGCTCAGTTACCCCATTTAAATTTAATAAAGTGAATAAATATTTATGGAGAGTCTTAACTTCCTTTGTTCTGGGATGTTGTGGAGATGAAGTTGGTTGGTAGATAGACATAAAAATGAAGAGACTAATGATCACAGGGCATCCCAAGATTAATTAAATTCCTCACTTGGTAATTTCTTCCCAGAAAAGGAGGGAGAGCTCACTTGAGCTTGGGTGGCATTTATTCCTGTCCATTGGTCTCCTGGGGTGAGGGCTTCTTGTCCCTTTATAGTGCCAGGCAAGATAAGGGGAAAATAAGAAAAAATGCTGGAGTTGAGGCAGTGCTGGGTGTGTTCAGAATAATTGAGTTGATTCCCTGAATTTTCATGTGAAAACTGACCAAGTTTTCATGTGAGGGACAGAAGACTCTAGCCAGACCATGCATAGTTTAGACTCCTACAGCTTTGGGGCCGGAAAAGCTAGGAACATTTTGTTCAAGCTCTTCTTTTTGCACTTGAGAGCACAGCCAAGTGTTGTGTTCCGATTGAAGTTAGAAGGGCAAGGATTTGAGCTGGGGGTCTTCTGATCCCCATCCAGTGCTCCTTCTATTATACTACCCAACTACCCAATCCCCACCCATTTTCAAGCATACTACCTCGGATCATTTGCTTGTTCATTCATTCAATAATGGTTTGTTGCATAGCCTCTTGGTCTTGAGCCTTCTTCCAGGGCTGGGACTTTAGTAGTGAGTGGTCCCCACCCATGGATTTTTCTCTGCTGGGATCCCCTGGCTCTGTGCATCTTATTTATTTATTTGTTTATCTATTGTGTTTCTGGGGATTGAACCCAGGGCTGTGTGCATGCTAGAAAAGTGCTCTACCATTGAGCTACACCCCAGCCTCTGGCTTTCTGAATATGGTGGATACATGTTGAGTGCTAGTTGTGTGCTAAACACTTTAGGCATTTGCATGGATGTTTTCATCAAAAGCCCATAATGGCTATGTGAGGTATATAGGTGGATACATGATGAAACTTAACTTTGTGAACTCATTCCCATGCTAATGAGGGGCAACATCTGTATGCCTCCAGAGTTGAGCCCTGGAGTCAATAGGTACTTTACCCTCCACTAGTTAGGTAACTGTGTACCCCTTGCATTGTGCTAGACACACTGGTTATTTTTATCATGTGTTTTTTGCTGTTTTTTTTTAAGAGAGAGTGAGAGAGAGGGGGACAGAGAGAGAGAGAATTTCAACACTTATTTATTTTTTCTTAGTTCTCGGCGGACACAACACCTTCGTTTGTATGTGGTGCTGAGGATCGAACCCGGGCCGCACGCACGCTAGGCGAGCGCGCTACCGCTTGAGCCACATCGCCAGCCCGTGCTGTTTGATATTTAATCCCCCCTGTGGTATGATGACTTCTTAAAGATGTCAATGTCTTAATCTCCAAAACCTGTTAATAAATTACCTTCCATGGCAAAACAGCCTTTGCAAATGTGATTAAGTTAAGGATACTGAGTTATGGAGATAATCTGAATTATATGTGCAGGTTCAGTGCCAATATCATCACAGGGGGTCTTGGTGGAGGGAAGAAGGAGGGTGAGGGTCAGAGTCAGAGATTGAGAGGTGACAATAGAAGCAGAGGTTGGAGTCATATGGTCATGAGTCAAGGAATGCAGGCATCCTCTAAACGCTGGAAAAGGCAAATGATTAATTCTCCCCTTTAGTCTGCAGATGCGAGGTAGCCCTGCTGATACTTTGACTTTAGCCAAGTGAAACTGATATTGGACTTCTGATCTCCAGAACTGTAATATAATAAATTTGTGTTGTTTGAAACCCCTTGGTTTGTGGCAGTTTGTCACAGCATCCTTCCTAGAAAGAATGGAAGCATCTGGTCAGCTTAGTGTCTTTGATAATAGCCTCAAGAGCTGACATTTATCACATGCCTATGAAAGTAATGTGCTAAGTATTTTAAAGCCATTTCTCCTCCTGGTTCCTCACAGTCTCCTTAGTAGGTTCTTGTTTCTAGTATGGAGTTTCATGTTGTGGACTCACATCAATTATAATGCACCAAGTCATATCTGATGAACTAGTTAAGTATGGCATGGTGGGTCGGCTGGATTTCAAAGAATAGAGGTAGGTTGGAGACAATTGAAGGTTTTCTCAGATAGTAATGGGAATGAACCAGAGGGATCAGGAGCTAGGGCTAGAAAAGACAGGGAAGTGCAGAGGATTTAGGTAGTACTTGAACTAATTCCAGTGAAATCTGGAGGGATGTTAAGAATCTTGCTACCACCTTAGGAGGAACTGAGGCACACTGGGCCAACCTGACAGCCTTCTTTTTAGCCATACTTGGAAGCTTTCATTTTTTGTTATTATTTTATGCCCTCAATAACTTGGAGACTAAGAGAAACATTCATCCCTCAAGTTACTGGATGATAGGTAATGTCCTAAAAGTTATCCAAACCATGAAAATTACTTTGGACCAAGATTTCTTAACTTTAGTACTCTTGATATTTGAGACAGTATAATTCTTTGTTGTGTGGGCTGTCCTGTGTAGCATAGGATGTTTGGCAGCATCTATGGCCTCTACTCACTAGATGTAGATGCCAGTAGCAAATCTTCCAGACTTTACAATTTTAACAATCAAAAATACCTCCAGTTGGGTGTGGTAGCACAGGCCTGTAATCCCTGTGACTTGGGAGGTTGAAGCAGGAGCATCACAAGTTTGAGGCCAGTCTCAGCAACTTAGCAAGGCCCTAAACAACTTAACAACATCCTGCCTCAAAATAAGAAAATAAAAAGGACTAGAGATGTATCTCAGTGGTAAGTAAAGTGCCCCTGGGTTCAATCCCCCTTACAAACAACAAAACAAAAATTAAAAAAAAAAACAACCCTCCAGATTGTCAAATGCCTTCTTTTTTTTATTGTTGGTCGTTCAAAACATTACATAGTTCTTAATATATCATATTTCACAGTTTGATTCAAGTGGGTTATGAACTCCCATTTTTACCCCGTATACAGATTGCTGTATCACATCAGTTACACTTCCACTGATTTACATATTGCCATTCTAGTGTCTGATGTATTCTGCTGTCTATCCTATTCTCTACTATCCCCCCTCCCCTCCCCTCCCCTCCCCTCCCCTCCCCTTTTCTCTCTCTACCCCCTCTACTGTAAATCATTTCTTCCACTTGTATTATTCTTCTCTTACCCCTCCCTTCCTCTTATATGTAATTTTGTAAAACCCTGAGGATCACCTTCCATTTCCATGCGATTTCCCTTCTCACTCCCTTTCCCTCCCATCTCTCATCCCTGTTTAATGTTAATCTTCTTCTCAAGCTCTTCGTCCCTACCCTGTCCTTGGTTACTCCCCTTATATCAAAGCAGTCATTTGGTATTTGTTTTTTAAGGATTGGCTAGCTTCACTTAGCATAATCTGCTCTAATGCCATCCATTTCCCTCCAAATTCTATGATTTTGTCATTTTTAAATGCAGAGTAATACTCCATTGTGTATAAATGCCACATTTTTTTTTATCCATTCATCTATTGAAGAGCATCTAGGTTGGTTCCACAATCTTGCTATCGTGAATTGTGCTGCTATGAACATCGATGTAGCAGTGTCCCTGTAGCATGCTCTTATTAGGTCTTTAGGGAATAGACCGAGAAGGGGAATAGCTGGGTCAAATGGTGGTTCCATTCCCAGCTTTCCAAGAAATCTCCATACTGCTTTCCAAATTGGCTGCACCAATTTGCAGTCCCACCAACAATGAACAAGTGTACCCTTTTCCCCGCATCCTCTCCAGCATTTGTTGTTGATGGACTTCATAATGGCTGCCAATCTTACCGGAGTGAGATGGTATCTTAGGGTGGTTTTGATTTGCATTTCTCTGACTGCTAGCGATGGTGAGCATTTTTTCATGTACTTATTGATTTATTGTATGTCCTCCTCTGAGAAGTGTCTGTTCAGGTTCTTGGCCCATTTGTTGATTGGGTTATTTGTTATCTTATTGTCTAATTTTTTGAGTTCTTTGTATACTCTGGATATTAGGGCTCTATCTGAAGTGTGTGGAGTAAAGATTTGTTCCCAGGATGTAGGCTCCCTGTTTACCTCTCTTATTGTTTCTTTTGCTGAGAAAAAACTTTTTAGTTTGAGTAAGTCCCATTTGTTGATTCTAGTTGTTAACTCTTGCGCTATGGGTGTCCTATTGAGGAATTTGGAGCCCGACCCCACAGTATGTAGATCATAGCCAACTTTTTCTTCTATCAGACGCCGTGTCTCTGATTTAATATCATACTTGGGAATCAACCTAACAAAAGAGGTGAAAGACTTATACAATGAAAACTACAGAACCCTAAAGAGAGATATAGAAGAAGACCTTAGAAGATGGAAAAATATACCCTGTTCATGGATAGGCAGAACTAACATCATCAAAATGGCGATATTACCAAAAGTTCTCTATAAGTTCAATGCAATGCCAATCAAAATCCCAACAGCATTTCTTGTAGAAATAGATAAAACAATCATGAAATTCATATGGAATAATAAAAGACCCAGAATAGCAAAAACAATGCTAAGCAGGAAGTGTGAATCAGGCGGTATAGTGATACCAGACTTCAAACTATACTACAGAGCAATAGTAACAAAAACAGCATGGTACTGGTACCAAAACAGGCGGGTGGACCAATGGTACAGAATAGAGGACACAGTAACCAATCCACAAAACTACAACTATCTTATATTTGATAAAGGGGCTAAAAGCATGCAATGGAGGAAGGATAGCATCTTTAACAAATGGTGCTGGGAAAACTGGAAATCCATTTGCATCAAAATGAAACTGAATCCCTTTCTCTTGCCATGCACAAAAGTTAACTCAAAATGTCAAATGCCTTCTAAGGGGGAAGTATTCCCTGGTTACAATGTTTCATTTTTGGCAGCTGAATTTGTTTCAAGCAGATTAACAGTTCCTGAGATACTATGTAATAATGGGTAAAACCACAGAGGCCTGATTTCTGTGTTTCCATGAAAAACAGACATTAAATGTGTTTATATGAAAAAACAAATCAGCATATTAAACTTTGGGAATGTATATTAGTATGTATATTGCTGAATTCTGTCAATCAAGAGGTATTTATAGTCTGTCAAGTGTGTGTGTGTGTGTGTGTGTGTGTGTGTGTGTGTATGCAGTGAAACAGAAGAAAATGAATCTGTTCATACTTTATTGCAGCAACCCAGGGAGCTAACCTGACCTTTTGAATATATAGGCATATGTGTGTGCATATGCACCTACACATGATATCAACTGCTCAAGATGCCCAAGCCATTTGGGTGTTCCTTCCATGGAAGGAATGAGAATATTGCTTCTGCCTTTGCTCAGAATATGTAGAAACGCAGAGCAAACACATCTTGAAAGGCTGCTTTCTGGAGCTATGGGGTTTCATCCAGAAAGTCATCTTCTTCTTTCTTTAAAGAGGAAAGGGCTCAGGAAAGAGTGGAAAGGAGGCAGGAGGAATGTTGATGTTGATAATGAATGAGGATGGAAACTGGCTGTGCAAACATTAAAACTACAGAGAAAATAGTTGCATTTAAGCAGCATTATAATTATAGCACTTAATCATAAATATCACATGGCACTCTAAATGGTCAAACTAGAGGAATATTCAATAAGTTTTAGTACATCTGCTCAGTGGCAGCCTACACTCCCAATAAGAATGCCAATGCCAATGATAAAAACTGCAGGGCCACAAGGGGTAGAAAACACATAAGTGAGAGTACTTTTTGCTGGTGGCAAAAGCAGAAACTTCAATCCATCTGGCTTTAAAGGATAAGGAGGTATTGTTATATTTTTCACATAAGAAAAGGTGCTAAGGGCAGACCTCTCCAAATGCTTATTTTATCCATTCATCTACCTTATCAATGACTTGGTCTTTCCACTCAACCACTCTTGGCTTCTCAGCCAGCTCCTTCCTGGTTCTGTGGTAGCAATATGGTTGCCCAGTTCCAGGTTTACATGGAGAATAGGACTCAATTAGCAGGAATTCCTTCCATATAGGTCTATGGGGACAAAGACCTTTTCTCCAGCCCTATCTATCTCACACCTCCCTTCAAAGTTCATTGGACAGGTCTAGGTCCTGTGCTCCTGCCTCAGTCAATTGCAGGCATAAATACTATATGATTGACTTAGTAAAATCTCAAGCACTGTAGATATTTAGGGCTGGATCATTCTTTGTTGTGGTAAGGACTGTCACATGCATTGTAGGATATTCAGCATCATTCTTGGCTTCAACCTACTAGATGCCAGTAAAACCCACCCTAAAATGTAATAACAAAATATGATATTAAATAAATGCTGCTCAATATCCTCCATGGGGTGAGATCCTCTACTCTTAAAATTACTGAAAAGTTATAAAGATTGGGCAGTTTTCCCATTGTGAACATTTCAAGTCATCATAGAATATTTGTCAAAACCAGGAAGCTAATCTTTTTTTTTAATTGTATTTTTTATTGATTATTTAAAGCATTACATAGCTCATGATATATCATCTTTCATACATTTGACTCAAATTGTGTTTTGAACTCCCATTTTCACCCCAAATACAGATTGCAGAATCACATCTGTTACATATTCACATTTTTACATAATGCCATATTAGTGACTGTTGTATTCTGCTACCTTTCCTATCCCCTACTACAGGAAGCTAATCTTGATATGTTATTATTTAACCAAACTCTAGATGTTTGGATTTCACTAGTTTTTCACTAATGTGTTTTTTTCCTGAGCCAGTTGCTTTTAGAACTAAATTGTTATTTGTATGGTTCAACCTTATGAAAATATCTATTATCTATCTGTTTTTCAGTACTGAGAATTGAAACCAGGGCCTCATAAATGATGTGTAAGTGCTCTACCACAGAGTTACATCCCCAGTCTTTTTAAATATGTATTTTGAGACAAGGTCTCACTAAGTTTTCTGGGCTGGCCTTGAACTTGTGATCCTTCTGCCTCAGTCTCCTGAGTAAACTGAGGTTATAGGTATGTACCACTGTGCCTGGCTTAAACCCAATATTTTTGTGGGTGATCTTTTATACCATTGACAACTTTGCTTCAAGGCCTCATGACAGAGTGCAGGGATTCTGAAGAATTTTGGAATCATGGAACTTGTGAAATATGAAGTAAGGATTCTGTGTTTGGAAAAAGGGGCCAGGTACAGGAGTTTGCATATGATGTTGGGAGCATTACCAATCTCTGCAAGCCCAGCTATAGTGCTCACTCTGTAAATATTGCGGAATGAATTCATCCTCCCATATTTACCATCACTTGTCCAGGTTTATCAAGAAGATTCATCCCACAGTGATTCACCAAGAAGCTTCCATGCTTTCCCCAGCTCTTCCTGGCCTCTCAAATAACTCACCTTTAAATTGTGGTGTACAGACACTAGATACAATTCCCTCAAAACATGATGCTAAGTGAAAAGAGAAGATGTAAAGACAACATTTTTGTTGTATTTTATGATCTGATTTCTACAAAGTGTCCAGAAAAAACAAATCCATGGACATGGAAAGTGGATTTGTGATGCCTGGGACTGGGAATAAGAGGGGGTGGTGACTTCAAGTGGGCCTGAGGGCTTTCTTGGGGTGATGGAAATGTCCTATATATTGCAACTTCAGTAAGCTTACTAAAAAAATCATTGAATTGTACATGTGAAATGGGAGAGACTTACTGTATGCAGACTATACCTTAATGAAGTTGTTTATAAACAATTTTTTAAGGGGAACTGACTTTTAAATTCAAGTGGTTACCTTGACTTTTTAGGTGGAGAGACCAGACTATGTAGATTAGACTTGGCAGTCTCTAACTATGCAAAAGGTTTTTAAGCTTCTCAAAATGTCCATCCAATTGTCAGGGAAACCTGCCAAGAAGCCACATGTTAACATTTCCTAGGAGTTTTGCCAACTGTAAGGGGAGAACAATACCATGTAACAACCTGGTAATCATTACTAGGTTAAAAATATAAGTTGGTTTTTTACCAAGGCAACTTTTTCATTCAGAGCAATTTCTCTTATAGGGTGACTCACCAATACTTCTGTTTGTTTTAGTAAAGTTGAGGTGGTATCTGATTACCTGGCAGCATTTGGGGTAAAGTGAATTTTGTGGATAAAGGCCTTGGGCCTTTAAGTATCAACATTCTTTTCTTTCATAAATTTTTGGAAGAATATCTTTAATATTGTATTATATACTTTTTGTAATGTTTTTTTGATGGTTAGGATTCATACAGGTGAATATCAAGGTTGACATGTCCTGGAATGTACCACTAACTGCATGGACTGCCTAGGTGTGGGTATCCATGATTTTAGACATGAACAGAATTGATTATGACTCTTGTTTTTTCCATTTTCCATTTGTCATGTGTCCCAAGGCAGATTATCTGGGCTCTCTGAACCTCATTTTCCTTTTCAATAAAATGGGGACTGAGTATTTGCCAGTTTTGAGGATTCAGTAAATAGGGCAAAGCAATTCATCAATGTCTAGTACAGTATAGGCACTTACAGTTTGTTTTAGTCACCTATTTTGCTGCTATGACTAAAATATCCAACCAAAAAAAATGTAGAGAAGGAAAAGTTTATTTAAGGGCTCACAGTTTCAGAGGTCTTCGTCCATAGAAGGCGGACTCCATTCCTCTGGGCTCAAGGTGAGGCAGAACATCATGATGGAAGAGTGTGGTAGAGGGAAGCAGCTCACATCGTGATCAGGAAGGAGAGAGAGAGAGAGAGAGAGAGAGAGAGAGAGACAGACACTGCACTCTCCAGATACAAAATATATACCCCATAGCCATGCCCCCAGTGAACCACTTCCTCCAGCCACACCCCACTGGCCTCCAGCCCCCCTCAGTTAATCCCATCAGAGATCGATTCACTGATTAGATTAAGGCCGTAACCCAAACATTTCTCCTCCAAACCTTATTGCTCTCATATGTGAGCTTTTGGGGGATACCTCACATGTTAAAAAACAGTTTAATTGGTTTTATGCTCGTATTCCATAGTCATTCAATCTTGTTCTTCTCCAGTGTCTTTGCTCTTCAGCCTGTCAAAATTTCCTTTCTCCATTATATCACTTGGGCTTCTGAATTGTTTCCTTATTTTCCTTGGAGTTGGGTGGCACTGGAGGCTTGCCAGTATAAAGACAAGTGCTCAGAGTTCATGATAACTGTTGTTCTTCCCTGCTTGTGACTATTCTTTGCATTCTCTTGATTTTGTGGCTGGGTAAGTAAAGTTGATGGAAATTAAATGTTACTAAGTAGAGATAACAGATTGAAGCAGAGCCATCAGACTCTGTGGAGGTCCAGAGGGTAAATATCTTTTATTTACAGACCACAGAAGCTCTGTGGAAACTACTCACCTCTGCGTTGTAGAGCAGAAGCAGGCATAGATAATAACATAAATGAATGAGCTAGCTGTGTTGCAATAAAACTTTATTTACAAAGACTGGAGGCAGGCTGGATTTGTTCTGAAGGCAGTCTGCTAATCCATGGTCGATGTCATGCTTGTTTGTTTACATGTTAATAAAACAAAACTTTTATATCATAAACTTTCATTATTGTTTTATTAGCTTGGTTACAAATCTGAAAATACCCTGAATATGTACAAAATTATTGATTTATAGGGTGTGAATGTCATTGTGTTCTGGAACTTGGATGTAGTACTTAGTGATATTAGAGACTGTAAAAAAGTTCTTATCATATGAATGTTTCTATAACTAGTAGTCACTTACTACTGAACAGATAGTAAGAATAGGAGTTGATTGAAAGTCAGAATCGTCAGCTACATCTTCTTGGCCCTCTCATACAATAAGTATGAGGCAGTTTTTTATTGTTTGTGTCAACAACTTTCAGATGTACAAATGTACAGGTGAACTTACTTTTGGAATGAAATGATGTTTGCCCAAGTATCTGTGCCCTGTGGGTTTTAGAAGGAAACCCACAGAGTACAGAGTGAAAGAGGTTGGGGAAGCCTAGGAAGTTCTTGCTTTCATGAGGCTCATAGGCCTATGGTGGGGGATGGGAAAGTAGATGAAGTAGGTTAGAGAGAGGCAGTGGAAGAAATTAACAGTAAAGAGTTAATTTCAACATTAGCTTAGGTATTTTCTTAGCAGCATGTGCCTGAAGCTGTAAAAGATCTACATACTCTGAGGTTCACAAATTCCACTAAAACAGTGGTGGTCCTTAGCCAGGGATAATTTAGCCCCCTAAAGACATTTGGCAATGTCTGGAGACATTTTTGGCTGTCATAACTTAGTGATGGGTGGGAAGAGTGTGTGCTAAGGGCATTAGTGGGTTAGAAGCCAAGAATGCTGCTAAGCATCCTATGGTGGGGCCACCATGCACAGGATGGCCTCTCGTGACAAAGAATGACCATAGTTCTGAGATCAAGAACCTGCTCCAGGGTCCAACACTGAGCTATTCCTGGAGAGTCCTTGTTCATGTGGGGTAGTGTAGTGGTAGAAAATAGCAATAATGAATATGTCAGTACCTTTAGGGCAAAAAAACTCTGGCTAGTGAGGTTGACAGAGAGTATGGTGGGGTACAGGTGGCCATTTGGGAAACAGGGAAAAGCTGGCTATTGAGGAATATTTTGAGGTGATGCCTGAAGGAGGGTGAGGAGGGAATCTGGGGTATCTGGAGGCAAATGTTTTCAGGCAGAAAACCACAGAAGCAGAGTTGAGAGTGATGAGGCCAGTAGGAGAGTGAGTGGGTTGAGGTGGCTCTTGAAGGGCCCGTGCAGACTCTGACTGTGATTCTGAGCAAGATGGGGAGCCATTCTATTGGGAAGACTTTATATTGGGATTCCTCTGACTGCTGTAGGGAACTAGGAGGGTAGAAGATAAGCAAGGAGATTGGTTAGGAGAAGGTGGCTGCCAGCATGGCCAATCAGTGATGGCTTAGGCCAATGATGAAGCACAAGGATGCTTGTAGACCTAGACATGATTTCTTAAGGCCATGATCCCATGTTTTTGTCACCTGTATGATTGACCTAAGAATTCTTGAGGGTCTCTTCAGAATTCCTGCTAGCTTGGGAAATAAAGGGCTCTGCCAAAGTGGATATCAAGGCTGTAATGCTTAGATCAGCATAGAGGAGCTGTTTTTTTTTTTTTCCCCTGAACTGTTTCTCAACTTTGCTGATGGGGCTGTAAGGAATTCCATAGAATAGGAAATGCAGTGCAATACATGCATTATGTTCTTGTTTTAGCAATGAGGCCATGTTCTTAGAGATGGAGTCTTCAGAGTAGATTTATGTATGCTTTCAGAATGTCCATATGGTATAAGTAATAGTGTTTAGAAACTGATATTTTAAAATTATTTTTAAAAGTGATGATGGGTTGCTTTCTAATAGCTGGAGTGGTTTAAATCTAAAATGATAGGGAGGCTCAAGTTCACAGTGGCCCACTCTACAGAGCTTGTCACATCCCCCCATGCCACAGGAAAACACTTAAAAGTTTTCTTCAGAATCACTCCAGTGCTGTTTTATTTGCTATGGATATACTGATTCAAAAGGCATTCCAGATAAATCATTCTGAGATGGACCTGATCCAGGTTAACTCAAGATTGCTATCTTATCAATCTTAGTATTAAAAGCCAGACACCATAAACCAATCTTTTCCTCCTTCCCAGTCCATATCATAAACCTCCAAAATGTCACCGTGTACATGGCATATTGACAAAAATGTCAAGGATTACCAAGAATAGCTTCTTGGATTCACATGCAATTGCAAGAGAAGGACAGAGTAACTTTTGCATTTTAAGTGCCACTGCAGTGGCCAGAACCAGCAGCCAACAATCTTTTTTTTTGGTTCTGGGGATGGAACCTAAGCCCCTGCTCATGCTAGGCAAGTGCTTTACCAGTGAGTTACACCCCCAGCTCCTGATAGATGAATTTTTAATTTTCTTTTTCTTTGAGACAGACAGGGTTCCTCTAAATTTCCCACGCTGGCCTCAAACTCTCAATTTTCCTGCGTCAGCCTCCTGAATATTTGGGATTACAGGCATGTGCCACCATGCCCAGCTCCAAAACTTCTGGTTTTAAAATTTCCCAGTGCTCAGCTTTACCTTGGAGATTTAGACATACTTCTTACTTCCAATATTTAAATATGAACGCATGTATTTATTATGCTTCTAAAATTATTAGTAGAATTCTTTTTGTTATGCCATTTGTCACCCAGCTCTTTGAGCATACCGATGGCTGTGAAGTTTTACATAAACCTGTGTCTGATTTTTCCTGAGTCATTGTCAGTGTCTCAGCTCTCAAGCTAGTGCCACCTCAGTAAATATTTGATGGAATCCAAAGTCTGAATTTCTTTCAAATGGGCTAATTTTCTCTTATTATGTAAAATAGAGAAAATATCACTTTCAATCTATTTAGGAATGATCATTAGCCATTCTTTCATTGGATGGAGTATATATATCATCCCTTTTCTGCACCAGTGAAAATAACACCTTAGTATTTTACTTCAGGGACAAATGCTACTTTTGTCTCATTATTGGAGTTCTAAAACCACGTGGTTTAATCCCAACCAGGTGGCAGGGAACAAGAGCTAAACTGTTCCTTCCACCTTCATGACCTGTGAGATTAGTTTGTGGAAGAACCCTCTCCAAGCCCATGGGTGGCTCACAGATGACTTGGATTTCTTAGTTTTTCAGTTCAATGGTGAGATCTTCACCAATTATATCATGGGGCATGGGGGAAGCACACCCTGGTGTTTTTCTTTTCTTTTCTGTAATTTTTTTATGTCTTACTGGTGTTGAATTGCTTTACCTCTTCCCCATTGGGAGAGGAATTTGGCATATTCCAAACTTCTAAAATAAATGAAAATTAGGAAATTTTCCATGAAGCAAACCAATGACATAATGGTACCTTGAGCATCTGAGTTACTGGAGTTGGTTTTGTGAAATGGTTGGCCAACAATGTTTGCAAAGCTGGAAAGTATAAGAAATGTTTTTTCTTCACCAGAAAGGCAGCCAGGCACAATGATACACCAGTATTCTCAGCAACTTGGGAGGCTGAGGCAGGAGGATTACAAGTTCAAAGCAAGCCTCAGCAGCATAGCGAGGCCCTAAACAATTTAATGAGACCCTGTCTCAAAATAAAAAATAAAAAGGGCTGGGGATGTGGCTAAGTAATTGAACATCTCTGGATTCAATCCCTAGTTAAAAAGAGGCAGCCCTACACTAAAGTTATAGTTTCCTATTAATTAATGGGTTTTGAAGAAACTGATGTTCATAAGCTCTTTTTTTCTCATGACTTACTGCAAAAGTAAAGGTGAAACAGAATTGTGACCCTTAGGTCATGATTCTTTTAACAGTTAGGTCTTGTACTTACTGGAAAGCTAATACCAGAGGATGAACTCTTTAGAAACAAGAGAAAGAAAGTCCTACAGAAATATGTCAATTACATCATAGTTTGTTAATGAAGGGACAAACGAATATTATGGAATATTATGTGAAGTGATCCCTCAAAATAACTACCTCCACTCTGACAGAATTGTTTAATAAAGCAGTCTCACCATTTCAATCAATATTGTTAATACCTGATATCTGAAATACCTGTAATAACAATCCACAGTGAACAGAATTAGAACATCATAGGTTGAAACCTATTTTGGGGTGGATCTTGCTCCTCAAAATCATAAACTTAAAGCATTGGCTCACCAGAAATCATATGGCTGGATTCTTCCTGCTGAGAGACATCTCTAACCACTGGTAAGCCAGCTCTGAGTTAGATCATTCTTTGTTCTGTTGAGCTAGCTATGGCTGCCACTGAAGTTTTACCTACTCATTTAGTACTTGCTGGTTCTCCTGAATTCATTAATATTTGCCCTATTTGTTGCTACAGTGAGCATACAGTGGTCCACTGATACTTGACAACAGCACTCCAGTTCATTTGAAACATTCATTTATGAAGACTGAACTGTCTTTAGGTTTTTCCATTATTCTGGGGGCATGATTTTGAATGCACTCAATGTTCTTATTGTGTTGCTCTTGAGTGCCTCATAGCTGTGATTTTACCATTGCCTGTATCTTCTGAATGCTACATTTCTACTTATATTGTTTAAAACATATTTTTAGTTATAGATGGACATAATACCTTCATTTTATCTATTCATTTTCATGTGGTGCCAAGGATCAAACCCAGTGCCTCACACATGCTAGGCAAGTGCTCTACCACTGAGCCACAACCCCAGTCCTATATTTATATTATTTTAAAATGCATATTTTTTTTCAGGGAGAAGGAAGGAGCAGTAATATGATACTCTTTACCCATAAGAGTATAACATCAGATAGAATGCTGTGGTCTTAGCCACAGAAGTGCTCCATTTTTATGTTAATTGGAGGATATATCTATATCTGTATCTCTATATATCTCTAGCACGCTAGCCTGGTGCTATTTAACCATAGCTGAAAGTAAATTTAACTTGAGGAGCTATATATTCGTACTTATACACATACATACACTCTCTCTCATTGCTCAGTCCCAGAAGATTCTGATCATCAGGGCCCAGGAAGCCCCTGATAGCCATTTTTCCCATGTTGAAAAACAACCCAATTAATAAAGGAGCAAAAGAACCAAACAGAAGAAATGCAAATGGCCAAAAATATATGAAAAAGTGTTCAGTATCTTTAGCAATTAGATAAATGAAAATCAAAACTACATTGATATTTCACCTCGCTCCAGTCAGAATAGCAATAATGAATTATAATTAATGATAATAATTATTAAATAATAGGTGTTGACGAGGGTATGGAGGAAAAGGTACACTTATATATTGTTGGTGAGACTGAAAATTAGTGCAACCACTCTGGAAAGCAGTATGGAGATTTCCCAGAAAATTAGAAATGGAACTAGCATATGACCAAGTTGTTCCACTCCTTAGAATATATGCAAAAGATCTAAAATCAGCATACTATAGAGATGTAATCACACCAATATTTTTAGCAGCACAATTCACAACATACAAGCTATAGAACCAATCTAGGTGCCCTTCAATAGATGAATGAATAAAGAAAATGTATATATACACCAATGTCCTTTGTGTCTCTGTGAAATTGCCTATTCTGGGCATCTCTCATGAATAGAATCATAGAACAGTGTCTTCTGTGTCTGTATTCTTTTATTTAGGGTACTGTTTTCAAGATTCAACCATGTTTTAGCATGTCAATACTCTGTCCCTTTTGTGGTTGAGTACTATTCTATTGTATAGGTAGATTATATTTTGTTCATCCCTTTATCCATTGATGTTTCCACTTTTTTGGCTATTTTGAGTAGTGTTAATATGAAAATGCATGTATAAGTATTTTTGTCTCTGTTTCTAAGAATTGCTGGTTCATATGGTAATTCTGTTTAACTTTTAGAGGAGCCTTCAAACTGTTTCCAGAGCAGCTACACCATTTTATATTCCCATCAGCAATTTAGAAGAGTCCCAGTTTTTCTACATCCTTGCCAGCTCTTGTTATACTGTATTTTTTTGCTTTCCTGCTTTAAAAAAATAACCAACCTAGTGATACCTCATAGTGGTTTTGATTTGTATTTCCCTAATGACCAATGATGTCGAGTGTCCATTCATGTGCTTGTTGGCCATTTGCATGTCTTCTATGAAAAAATTGCTTTGCACATTTTTCAACTGGGTTGCCTTTTGATGTTTAGTTTTAAACTTTCTTTACATATTCTAGATACTAGACATTTATCAGATACATAATTATTAACTGGTGCCTTTTTTTGAAAGATATTCCTGCTGGATTCCCTTAGCTAGCAGGCTTAAGAATTATTGATCTGGGCAACTGATTCATTCATTCTTTAGGGCTTCCTGAAAAACACTTGGGAAGGTTTCTAAAGCAATTTGGAAATTCTTAAAAAATAAGAAAAACCCCAAACCCCTTACCCTCAAACCACTCAGGTGATTCTGATACATCTCTCCCAAAGGAACAAACATAAAAACATATGAAAAAGCAGTTTTTTACATAAAGTGATTGATTATCTAACTGAATGAATATATGTCATCAAAACAGAGAATCTAGTGCTTCCACAGAAAGTCAGTATTAGCTCCTTGCTTCCTCTTCCCCAGAATATTCTGTACAGATCATTTGTTAAATGTGTGGCCACTCTTTGTTGTGATTGTTCCCATGTTACTGGATGGCCCAGCTCTCTCACCATTTTTGCCGTGTTGTCAGGCCTTTCAGGATGTGACACTTGGTTCACCTAAAGGGCACCACAGTATTCATGTGTGAGACCTCAAGCTATGTAATTATTATTATTATTATTATTATTATTATTATTATTATTTTGCAGGGGGTTGCTTCAATTGAGAAAGCACTATTGGTGCTTGCTTGAAATGCCACTGTAATCATGTTAACATGGAATACTGAGGATTTCTACTGTGAAGAATAATATAATCATCCTCATTTGCCCCCACCTGGCATACCTGTAATTCCAAAGGGTGGCTGAGGGCTTGGCTCAAAACTGAGAAGGTGAGAACATTCCAGGGCTGTTGGTGGAGTTTTCTAATGACAGTCATTCTTATCCAATAGGAAACTGCCATAAAGGTGGGTAGGGATGGGTTCCTAGGGTTTTCTGTGTCATAAGAATCTCTTAAGAGGGCTGGGGATGTGGCTCAAGCAGTAGTGTGCTCGCCTGGCATGTGCGTGGCGCTGGGTTCGATCCTCAGCACCACATACGAATAAAGATGTTGTGTCCACCAAAAACTAAACAATAAATATTAAAAAATTAAAAAAAAGAATCTCTTAAGAGAAAACCCCATCGATTACTCTAACTTCTGCTTTCTTTTAGCATCCCTAGTCACACTGGTGGCTCCCATTTGGCTCCTGGGTCCATGGGTGATGGGAGTGGTCCTTTTTGCTTGCTACCTATTCTCTGTTCCACCACCTCAACTACCCTTCCCCCACTTATGTGATGAAGCTACCATAAAAATCCCAAAAGTATGGGGTTCAGACAGCTTGTAGGTTGGCAAATGCATCCACCCCAACTCCTTGAGGACAAAAGCCCCTGCACTTCTTTTCACTTCATTTTTCTAATCATGGTTCGGTCTTTCTGGTAACCAGCCCTCATCTAGGAGTCCACCATGAGTCCCTTATTAGAACAAAAGATGCTCCTATCACCTAGGAAATTTTGAGGAATTAGGAGTTCTGTGTCAGTATCTGGGGACAGAGACCAAATTTGTATTTCTTTGTATACCACAATATCATAGTTCTTACTCTGCTCATCAAGAAACTTCCCTCTCCATTTAGACACTAAACATTGAGGAGACAGATGAATATCTACCTTTGAACATCACTTATACAAATGGTTCTCAATCTGAAGTTCAATTCTGAATTATCTGAAGAGTGTTTAATAAAAACTACTGCCTATACTTCATCACAGGCAAATTAAGCCTGAATTCCTGAGTGAATCCAAATGTCCCTGGCCAGGGTGCAACTTGTTCACAGTAATGAATATTCGTTAATGATTTCAAACTCTTTCTGAAGCTTGGATAGGTAAGCCTTGACTTTAGAAATTAGATGTGTTAGAGTTTGTAAAGGAGAAAGAAAGGTGGAATAGTTGTAAATGCCATTGCATTATTTCTTTGGAGTAGAGATGGGGGGTGAGGGTGGGGATAAGGGTTTAATGTTCTGCAGATCATAAAATGATTTATATTTATGTTGAATAGCTTCCTCCTCTCAGTTTCCATAGCCCTGTTTGTGCTCCTCCCATTGGGTGAATCTGTCAAGTAGTAGCGATTTGTTATTGTTTGTTCCCTGGTAGAGCTGAATTCCTTGAGGTTAACTTCTGGCACTAAGCATCTCAAATAGCTTTCCTGCTGTGAATATTTAAACAAATGAATAGCACTTTGCAGTTTTCATAGAGCTTTTCCTAGGGTGGGGTCCTCCAGTTCTCTCATCCTTAGCCAAGATTACATGCCTGAGGCTTGTGAGCATCATTTATATCATGCTTCATGCATGCCTTGCCTGACAGGAGTTCTCTGTACAGACCATCTGTCTGCTGAGCCATTCCTCAGGAAGAATTTTCTTACCTCTGTGCCTCACCTTGGTGTGGTCATTACAGACTAAAATGCCCATGAGGGCTGGGCCTACAACCAGATGGCCAGATGACAGAGATAACAGGGATTGGTGGGGACTGTGTTGAGCTAGTCAGCTGACCATTTTTTTCCTCTTTTTTTCTTTTTTGCTTTTTTTTTGGTACTAAGGATTTAACCCAGGGTCACTTAACCACTAAGCCATATCCCCTAGCTCCTTTTACTTTTTATTTTGAGACATATTCTCATTAAGTTGCTTAAGGCTTCACTTAGTTGCTGAGGCTGGCCTTGAATTTGTGATCCTCCTGCCTCAACCTCCCTGAGTTTGTGGGATTACAGGTGTGTGCCACTATGCCCAACTGACCCTTTTAACAGGACAGCCCTAGTCAGCTTTAGCCAATTTTTGTCTTTGGGAACTGAAATCTCTGTGCACTAGCTCTTCTCATTTTCAAGAGAGAAATTCCAGGTTATTATATATATATATATATATATATATATATATATATATATATATATATATATATATAATTAGTTGTCAATGGGTCATCTATCTATCTATCTATCTATCTATCTATCTATCTATCTATCTATCTATCGTGCTGAGGATTGAGCCCAGGGCCTCACCCATGACCCATGTCAGGCAAACAGTCTACCACTGAGCCACTACTCCAGCCCCAGAAATTCCAGATTTTTAAATGAAATCTCCTAAATTGAAGGGCTGGAAACACTTTGAGGCCTTAGAAGAGCATCCCCAGGGCCAATACACGAAGACAGAGAGAATGTCTGCAGGAGCAGGTGGCCTGGGTGGCTTTGGAGTCATGTTGTTACAGTTCTCACCACTTGACTTGCCCACTTCCTAGGCAGAGAGAAGCAGAACTGAGAGAATTTAGTGGTGGCTCCACTTGCCCTCAGGGATCATGGGAAAAGGGGGCTATGATGGATTCTGGTTAAGTTCTTTAAAAAAATGTCTCCTTTAATTTTCCATCTACTCCACTAATAGTAATTACAGTGATATTTGGGTGTCTTCTCAAATCTTTTTCTTTTTGAAACAGGGAATCAAAAGGTGATCATATATTAAGTAATTTTCTAGTCACACTTTCTCCTTGACCATTTAACTAAAATATTCCCATGTTATTAAAGATACTTTAATAATTACCCAAGTAAGCATCATAATAACAGGGGTTATATTTTGCTTTTTGCTCCACCCACAGCATCCAATCTGAGCCTTACGTAGAGCCTGTGTTCAATGAATAACTAATGAATGATTATTGGCATGCAATAATTTGTGGATCACATTCTTATTTTAAGTCATTTGGCTTGTTTCCTTTTTCTTGCTCTTGTAAATAGAATTTTGATGCACCTCTTTGTACATTATGCTCTCTACATATTTTAGATATTTTCATAGGTAGTGCTATATAGACTTTTGGGGCTAGAAGAGTCTCTGTGGTAGGGACCTCCTACATTGGAGGATGTTTAGCAACCTCCCTGACTTCCACCCACTAGATGTCAGGAGCACTTACCATTTCCTGTTATAATAACCAAAAATGTCTCTATACATTGTCAAATGTCCAGTGGGAGGCACAATGGCCCTTGGTTGAGAATACTATGCTAGTATAGTTAATGAAATGAAGGATGTCAATGTCTTTTAATATTTTATCCCTTAGCCCCAAAACACAAAGGTTGAGTGTTTTCACTGATATGTAGAAGATAAACCAAAATAAAGATGGGGAGGAGAAGAAGAGACATTCAGTAGATTAGACAAAGGGGAACAAAAGGACAGAAGGGGATAGGAATAGGAAAGATAGTAGAATAAACCTAACATAATTTTCCTATGTACACATATGAAAATACCTAAGTGAATCCCATCATCATGCCCACCCACAAGAATGGGGTCCTAATTAGAATAAGATATATTCCTTGCTGGTATCATTTTATCAAAATGGATCTATTGTAATGTACAACTAAGAAGAACCAATAAAAATTAGAAAAAAGAAATTATAATGAAACTGAAAATCCCTTTAAAAAAGTTTTTTTTTTTTATCTTAGAATATGTGCTGCTCAGAGCCAATATTTCAGTGATCTGTTGCTCACTGTTTCTGTCTACCTCCATTTCATCTACTCTTCTTTCTCTGAGGGCTCAGGGTCTTCCCACTTCCCTTGACTCCCTTTTAAAGCAATGTTGTCTGTGTATCCTTGAGCTGCTGTAACAGAGTGCCACTGTGTGGGGGGCTTCAACAACAGACTTTTATTTTCTCATAATTCCAGAGGCCAAAAATTCCAGATCAAATGCTGGCAGATTCTCTTCTGGGTTGTGGATGGCCACCTTCTCTCTGTCTTCACAAAGAGGAGAAAGCAATCTCTGATTTCTCTTCATTTTTTTTTTGAATAAGGATATCAGCCTTTTAAGATTAATGCCCCCACCTTATAATTTTGTTTTAACTTTTATCACCTCTTCATAGGCCCTATTTTCAATATAGGTATTTTCAATATTGTCTGTTAGGGCTTCAACATGAATTTTTAGTGGAACTCAATTCAGTCCACAGCATTCTATTCCTGGCTCCTCAAAACTCATGTCCTTCTCACGTACAAAATACGTTCACTCCATCTCAACAACCCCCAGAGTCTTAACTAATTCTAGCCACCAACTCTATAAAGGTCCAAAGTCTCTTCTAAATATCATCAAAATCAGATATGGCTGAGACTTGAGTTATGATTCATCCTGAGGCAAAATTCCTTTCTAACCGTGAATCTGTACAACCAAACAAGTTTTATGCCTCCAAAGTACAATGACAGGTTAGGAATGTCATAGGTAGTCCCATTCCAAAAGGGAGAAGTAGAAAAGGAAGTGGATGGTGGGTAACAAACAAGTACAAAACCTAGCAAGGCAAATTCCATGCAGTCTTAAGGCATGGGAATAATCTTTGGGTTGATACCCCACTTTCTAGACCCACTGGATGGCAACATCACACTCATGGCTCTGCAAATTCCCTGCCCTTTGAAACAGGAGGAGACAGTCTAATTCCTGGGCCTGCAGTGGCAGTGGCAGTGGCAGCCTTGCTGATCTCTGAATTATCTTCAGGGTAATTCTTTGATTTTCTTTAATAGTCCATGTTCATACCTGAATATCTCTATGGTAGAATCTTACAGAATCTGAGAAATCAGACAGCTTTCTTTCATTTCATCCTGATTTCTGTGTACCCTATAGTTCAAATTGGCAGTTTCTCTACTGGCCAGTTCTGCCTCTGTTTCTGGTTGCTGCTGAGATGGCTGATTAACATCATAGGTAACCTCTCTATGGAATGATTGTCCAGCCACGCCCTTGATGATCTCTTTGGAACACGTGTCTTCATTTTTCATATCCCTTTATCTGTCCCTTTGTTCGTCCTTTAGTCCATCTATACATGCATTCCTGCCTCCTATCCATCTGCTTTTCCATACCTCCATTCCTTCATCCATCTGAACATAGAGAACCCCAGGGTCCATGCTAAGTCCTGGGGGATAAAACCTCTTGAACCTTGATTTTGAGGTGTGCAGAGTCTAGTGGGGCATCTGAAGACACTTACCAATCAATGAAGATTCAGATCAAAGCAGAACATTGGGGTCAGGATTGTTTGAGCTTGTGGTGAGGCAAGCCTCTCCAGGGGAAGGGGGCTATAGATTCCTAGAGAGAGAGAAGATATTTAGAGATAGGTCATTTATGACTTCTGAGCACTGGACTGGTGCTTTGGAGTAGACAAAGACAAAAGACCTGTATCCTCTGTGATTGGATTACTGGGCCATGTTTGAAAGGCAGGCAGGCATGGACCTTTGGTCTTACCTCTGGATCTCAAGATAGCTCCTCCATTCTGTCATGTCCCCTCTTCTATCATGAAGCAGACCTTGGGCACACAAGGTTTATATCAGCAAAGGATCTCACTGTGGAGTCCTGATAAGCATTGTTTTAGCTACATGGGTGGCCAGGCAGTTTTGTACCTGAGCAGTTCTGACTTACCTGACAGTTCCCTTTGATGGCAATGCTGAACTCTCTTTGCAGAGCGTTCAGAGTATGTCCCCTGCAATGGAACTAACTCTAGCCTGCGAGCACAGTCAGCCTTGGGTGGGTATACTTGACTGGATGTTTTTGGCCAGGTTCCATTGGTCTGCACATGCATTATATTGCTGTACTTGAGAGGTTCATTGTGGATGCTAATGGGTTTCTAGATGCCTTAGGGTCCAGAAACTTCTGCCAGAGTGGTAGGGGCATATGATGATGTGTACTGGATTGGTTCCACAGAAGGTAGAGTTTGAAGTAGTTTTTATGATAAGGAGTATTTACTATGCTCCTTCAGGTGGGAGACTTTAGCTTCTTTTCACTTCTAAAGGAGAATTTGGAGCTTATTATTGATCCACCTCTTGGGGCTGCCAATTGGTCTGGCCTGCAGCTGTCTTGAGTCAAGTGTTGTTGAACATGGTCCTGCTCTGAGGATTCTTTTTTTATTCTTGTGACTTGATGTTAGGCAAAATGATGGTCCCTGCATGAGTGCCAATTGTTTTGGGGAGTGACTTCCTCTTTTAAAGACTTTCCCAAGTCCAGCCCAGCAAAACCTGGACTGTTTCTCTAATTCATTTGTTTGCACATCTATTAAAAAGACAATAGTGACCAGTTCCTACCTTCTTAGAGATTGTCATTGGATAAATCTTTACACAGACCACAAGTTCCTACTTTGGCAGACTTGCATGATTACAGATACTGAAAATGCTTACACTCTATGTCTTTCTGGTATTCCTTAGAACAAAAGCCATCAGGATCATGGGAATGATTACAAAGTAAGCACCAGTGTTCCTGTTACTCTTTCCATGGTATACAGCTGAGGTGATAATGTTCACCCCACTCTTGGTCAGGGTTCTGGTAAAGGGCTTCACAACACAGTCAATGACTCCAGCCTCTGCCATGGCTATTCATAGCCCAACACTAGTTCAGGCATCATGGTTCTTGTCCTGCTCCACCAGCAGGCTCCCTCCTGTCCACACTTCCTGTCTGTCTCTGCTGTCTACTTTCTCTGCAGCCCAAGGGCTCCTTTGCAAAGCAGATCTGCTGACACACCCTGCTTCATATTCCTCGGTGGTTTCATGCCACCTGCAGAACCCAGCTTATGTTCTTTAGGACATCCCACACTTTCTTCAGGAGGCTTCCTTTCCCCACGCTAGCCCTCATCTCACCTGGATGGGGCTGGGGTGGGTCCCCAGTCCAGGTAGGACTGGCTCATCAGAACTCAAGTGTCCTCCCCCACACCCTGCACTCCCAGGCAGGTTAGAGGCAGCCTTAGTGCCTCTGTTAAAACCAGCCCTTCCACATCCAGCAGTGCTTGTTTACTAGGATGGCTCTGCCCCTGGGCGGTGAGCTTTGGGAACAGGATTCCTGAAATTGGAGTTCCCAGACTAGCTGCATTTTGAGTGTATGTGTAGGCACATTTTTCTGGCAAAGAGACTGATGACTTGTCTCAGATTCCCAAGGAGAAGCAAGATCTAAAAAGAACTGCTGTCCCTGAGAGCTTAGTATTCTCTGCATACTTTTCTGGCATGCAGTTAATATGTCATAGATTGTTAGCATTTCCCCCTCTGTGCTTTTATTCATGGATTTAGTTCATGATGTATGCAAATATATGACTATAAATAATGGAATTCTCATGACCCAAAAGAAAATGGGTTAGGTGACTGTTAAAAAAGTTGCTTTGTGGGGGAGATGGTGGTAATTAATGCAAAAAAAAAGTCTGTTGATAAAATATTTTTGCTCTTATTCCTTCTTAGAAATCTGGTGCAAGAATTTATCACTGGGCTTCAATACAAAGGGGAGAATTTAATCTTAGCAATATTTGGAAAGTTTACATTGAGATTACAGAGCCCAAATGACTGTAGCATTACCACTGCTGGTTGTCTGGGGATGGCCAAAAACCATCCTGCTTTGCCTTCCTTGTGATGCCATTTCTGAAGAATGCTATTGTTCAGCCTCTTCCCTCTCCTTGGCTGGTGTGGTTTTCCTCTCCCATTACAGTTGAATTTACTTCTTCCGTCGATTGTTACTATTTGTTTCTTTTTTCCCCAAAATCCTTCCTTAAAACCTCCCCTTTTAATTTTTAAATCTCTCTTCCTGTCTCTTATATTCAGTAGTAAATTAAGTACCAAAATATTATGATGCTTTATTTTGGAAGAACTATGTTAGGGACCCCCCCCCCCGCCCCCAGCATTTGGCAATTTAAAAAAAAGTTGGCTAGTAACCTCCCTAACTATGTTCTCACCAGAGAAATCATCATTAAAAAATTGTCAAGAGGATAAAGGAAAAAAATAATTATTTAAGAACAGATTGTAGTGCATATTATGCTTATTATAGAGCTCTTAGAGTCCTTTAATTTTTCTGGAAATCCCTTCACTATGCTCTATGTGGATGTGGAGGGAGGTGGCTGGTTCCACATGCAGGCTTATGAGTCCTTGACTGCCCTTACCTGTGTCCCCTTCTCAACACTTAGGTCCCTGAACTCAATTTTCTCCTAGGTAAATTGGGGATGGAACCCAGGGCCTTATGTATGCTAGGCAAGCACTCTACCACTGAGCTTGAATCCACTTCTTAATTGTCATGATGATTAAATTCTTCCTATTTGGCTGCACACAGTGTTAGGATTTGCTGCAGGATTGGCAAGTATGGTTGCACAGTTTTAGTTGTAATTTCAATACTGGCAGTGTGTGTCTGTACATTGTGCTTCAGTGCTTACATGACTAGATATATCTCTGTACAGTCAGCCTTCTGTATCTGTGGTTTCTGCATCTGTGGATTCAATCAACCCTCAGAACAAAAGTATTTGAAAAAAATTGCATGTAGACTAAACATATACAAAGTTTTTTTTCATGTCTTTATTCACTAAACAATACAGTATAACAGCTATCTACATAGCATTTACTCTGTAATTGGTATTATAAGTAACTTAGAGATGACTTAAAATATACAGGAGGATGTGTATAGGTTATATGCAAATGCTAGACCATTTTGTATAAAGGACTTGAGCATCCATGGATTTTGGTATCCATAGAGGTCCTGGAACCAATCCCTTATGAATACCAAAGGACATCTGTATAGATATATTCTGGAGTATTGCCTTTCCAAATGCTGCTGTTACCAAAAGTAAGGAGATTATTTTATATAATATGCACAACCAAAACATAAGTTCATGACAGTATGTATTATGTTACCCTTAAGAAGTGTCAGGTGCTCTAATATTTTCTTTTAGAAATAAACATTGCTGGGGACCTACATACTCAATTTCATTGCTCACTAATGGTTTGTGACTACAGTGTGAAAACCCTGTTACAGAGTAATGTGCTGAATGAATACAGAGGATCAGAAATCAGTGGTTTGGAGAATGTTTCAACACATGTTCTGATATTTGAAAGTCATTCTGGGATGTTCATCAGCCATGACTTAGAATTTATGGGCCAAAATTGCCAGATGAATCTAACAGTTTAAAGTGAGTAAGATGACAGTGAAGCTAGCAATAGCATCCATGTTTTCTGAACTTTTTCTTTTCCCAAGTGTTTCATAGGAGTTAGAATCCTGAAATTGTTCTTCCTACTGTAAATGAAATACTCAATAGGAATCTCAGTGTGTATGTATATTTTAAAAATAGCTTTAGTAAGGTGTAATTTACATATCATAAAATTCACTCATTTTGTATATAGTTTGATGAGTTTTAGTCAATTTATATAGCTACATGACCATCACCATAATTATGTTTTAGAAAATTCCCATTGCTTCCCACCATCCTTTGCTCCAGCCCTGTGACTGCTGACCTGCTTTCCTGGTTCCTCTGAGGAAAAGTCATGTTTCAGAAGTCAGACTCTTCTGGGTGTCATCATTTCTACACCCTCCCTGATGAATGAACTACAGTGGAGCTCAGGGAGAAGGATTCAAATGGGGTCTCTAGAAAGTACTAAAGACTTCTCTGCAGATGCATGAGATGGGTGTGTGGGGCTTGTGAGGTAGCTACACAATGAAGGCTCAGAGCTGATTTGGGGACATCCTTGTGAGGACCTTCCAGCCTGTGCTGGCTCCCCTCCCTTAGCTCTGTGCATCCAGGATGCCATTCCTAACGTGACAAGTCTGTATTTCCGATGGTGCTGGTAAACAGATCCTGAGCACCTGTTGTGCCCAGTCTCTTAAGAGGAAGCCACGTTTCTGTCATGCTACAGCTCATTCTCCCTTGGGTCTAGTCTCTCTAGCCTCAGATCTGCACGCCTGCTTATAAGTGTATTCTTTTGGGACCAGGACCATCTAAAAACAACTCTAGAGCTGCCATAGAAAACATACATTTGAGTGGCCAACTCTACTCAGCATTGGTCAAGTAAAGTCTGACTCATCCTGTGTCTGCAATGGAGCACCTTCAGGGCATACCCAGGAGCTCCATGGGGGTTGGGTCAGAGTTGGAGGAGCCAATCTTGCCCTGAAGGCACCAATACTAGGGGATATAAACAGATAACCACATTATGCTTTCAGTTTTAATAAAATGTTGCAGAAGAGATCAAGTGCTGAGGCTGACCAAATAAAGGGCAACTTGCTTCCTTCTTCTATGGACAAGAGGAATATGAACCATACCTTGGAAGAAGCATTAGAATGTGACAGGAAGTGGGTAGGAGGGAAGCATGGCAAAGAGAATGAAACAACCCAACTTTGGGGATAATGGTTACCATGGGTTGCTGGGTAAGAAGATGAACAAGAAGGAGCCAGAGGGAAGCCAAGAGTTCCTGAGTGAGATTTTGTGGTCTCAGAAATCTGTTTCTTTTAAAATGTCATCAGGGGCTTGTAGAAGTCAGCTTCTCTGGTCAGATATTTCTTAAATGGTCTCAGCTGGGTGGATTTCATTGTGAAGAGTCATAGAATCAAATGATTGTAGAATTTAGATAAGACACTAAAACAGAGGTCTCCAAAATAGTAGCCATAGCCACTGAGCTCTTAAATCTTGGGGAGCCTGAAATTAGAAGGACACAACCTGTGAAATACAAACTAGATTTCAAAGACTTTGGTACAAAAATAGAATGTAGAACCTTCCAGTTAAATTTTTTATAATTACTACACTTTTCAGTGATAGTATTTGTAATATGTTGTGATAATAAATTTTTGAAATTAGCTTTGCCTGTTTCTTTTTACTCTTTTAAGTATAGATATAAGAATTTTTTAATTAGATATGTGATGATTCTCATTGTGTTTCCATTGAGCAGGACTGACTTAGGGAATTCAGTTTACCAACTTGGGTTAATTTTATCTTTATTTTACCTTAATTTGTATTGCTAAAATTGCTTATATGTAAAGTTGAACAGTGTTTTTGTGTCATCTCAGAGAGTCCACTTGATAGGCTTGCTGGGAAAATTCTGTTTTCAGCCCTGTTGGGTGGTGCATCCAGATGAATGGTTGTGATTGATTTGGTACCCCTCTGGGTGTGGTTTCCTTTGCATGGCAGGCTGGCGTCTTGGCCTGAGGTTGGCTTACTTTTAAACTATGTTCTGCTTATATGGTATTATGCTTGTAATTCAGAATAATAATCATATTCTCCTCGTTTGTAGAGGAAAAATATAACATGGAAGGAAAATAGACATCCACGGAGTATGTAGTAGTTCCAGGAACTACTATGTCTCTGCCTTTCTGCCTCACCACCCCCATAGTAATAACGAAAAAACTGAGATGCAATGAGACTGAGTCATTTGCCCAGGCTCATCCTCATTAGCAAGTGCTTAAAGTATAGTTGCCCCAGTTTTAAGTTTTTCTCCCTGGAAATTTTAGAAAGTTATTGCCATCTATGCCAGTGATTCAATAAACTATATTATGAGAGACCTTACATTTATTCAGTCACTAGTTGGTGACATTTCCCAGGTGTGCTGACTTCCATTGCATCAATGCCTGAACATGTTTGAGAACCGGTTGGATCAGATGACTGGGGGAGCAGAGCCTGGGAAGATTGCTCATCTTCTAAATGCCTCCTCTACTGGTCTGCCTTGGGAGAGTTTTTTCTTTGCTGGAGGATAGAACATTATGCCTCTTTGTCTCCTCTGGACACTCTTTCTGGTGGACAGGCCTATATTCAGGAAACCATATAACACATCAGAGGCTGGCTTTATCATTAGAGAATTAGAACAAAAAGATGGAGGTCTTCAACAATATTTCAGTCAGTTCTGATAAATTACCTTTCTTCTTTCTAAGGACAGATCAGTTTTAAAAAAGAGATATCCAAATGAGGACTAACCCCATAGTACCCTGGCCTTCCAAATCCTGCTTTTCTTATCATCTAGGTCTTGAGAGCTCAAATTCAAAATACCCTTTTCTTTCTTCATTTTCTCCCCTTTCAATTTTTTCTCAACTGTTAATTGGCTCTATTCTAGTTTTTGCATGGTATCAACTTCTGAATTTGGCTGGATTAATATATCAAACACTTTAATGAAGAACTGTATTTCTGGGGACTCTGGCTTTGAAGGGTTAATTAGAGAAACAATTGCCTTTCTTTCAAGGAACTCAAAGACTAATTGGGGAGATGGCCATGTCAAAGTAATACTAGCAAGTAAGAAGAACTATCCATAATAGAATTTAAGACTATGGAGTGGGGGGGACGGACAAACCTCCTAATCCTCTACCAAAAAATGTCTATACTTGGATAACAGTTTTTTTTTTCTAAATCACTAAAGACATTCACATCATCAAATGAGATTAAATGTTCAGATTTTTCATAGATTCTGATTACTTCCCTTCTTTGTCCAGATCTCTAAGTGTGTCAGCCAGCTAACTGCTTTAGCAAACAACTCCACAGTTTCAGCTGCTTGGCAGATTAGAAGTTACTTGCCCATGTCAGATCATTATGGAGGATGGAGGGGCTTCTAAGACCCCCTGATATGCATAATCATTCAGGGACCCAGATTACTTCCATAATGTAGCTCATCCATCTTTGGAGCTTTGCTACCCTCTTTTGAATCCTCTGCTTTTGGCCAACAGGCAAGGGAAGAGAGAAGGCATGGAAATTCTGCCAGGAGCTTATGGAACAAGTCTGGAAGGGGTCCACATTATTTAAGCTTACATTCCATTGGCTAGAGTGCAGCCACATGGACCCACCTGGCTGCAAGGGAGGCTGGGAAGTATTTGACCTTTCTGTGGGCTCAAGAGGCATATAGAACTGATGCTGCTCTATTAATTTGAGTAATAAATGCTGAATTAGGAGGCAGCCTTTAAATGTTGGCTCAATTGATAGAGCAGCAACATTTTATTTGCTATTAAAAGATGCATATGGCACACTTCTTTTTGGGTTTTGTATCCTGAATGATATTGATAATACTGATCTTCAAACTCAGGCAGGTTGACTATGAATGTCCTTAGACTGACTAACCTGTTTCTCCATGGTGAAATGCTGTGCCCTGTGGAACATGTCAACTGTGTCTTTGCAGGGGAGATTCAGGGAGACATGTGCACCCCTGTGAGTAGTTGTTTGTGGGAGGGACATGGTAATTTAGAAAAATCTCAGTTGTACCTAGTTGAAGGCAAAAGAATAGTGCTATGTTTTGTCATTGCTGAAGCAGAGAGATAAATCTGGAGATGTGCCTTTCATTTTGCATACTGAAGACTTGGAGACTGGAGGTCTCCTGCAGATGCACTTTTATGCTACTTGAGCAAAGGGGTTTACCCGCATCCAGTCCTCTGTGGTCATTTGTCTTAGGGTTTACTTCTAAATATCCTTTTCCTTAAGGTAAGGTTGATGAGCCATTTGCTCTTCAGGTTAGTCTGGGAATTTATCCATGAACTGGGATAATTTTGAGTTGGAGACAGTGAAAAGACTGACAATTATACTTTTTAAAAATTCTCAAGCAGACTCAGTATTTTCACATAGAAATCACAAATATTATTTGGGAATGGTCAGTTCTAAGGCTCTATCTCTAATTGGAACCCTCATGTTACATTAATACATTGAATTTCAGTTGCAATGTTTAGACCAAGTTCTGGGGGGCATGATGATTCTTCACCCTAAATTCTAGAATTGGGACTTGATGACAAGTGCCACTTCAGTTTTTAAGCATATTCTAAATAAGTATCTGAGGTAAACATACTTTTGCATGATCATTCTGATATTTTTTAAAAACATTTATTCTTTAGTGTAAGTGGACACAATACCTTTATTTAGTTTTTATGTGATGCTGAGGATCAAACC
Organism: Spermophilus citellus; assembly: GCF_964194105.1. NCBI lineage: Eukaryota > Metazoa > Chordata > Mammalia > Rodentia > Sciuridae > Spermophilus > Spermophilus citellus. The sequence continues at coordinate 5,355,849 of NC_138190.1, forward strand.
CAGTGCCCCATGCATGCTTGGTGAGCACTTTTCCTCTGAGCCACAATCCCAGCCCCTAAATGATCATTCTGAATGGCTTTTCAGGACTAATGTGGCAGGTTTTGTGGTACATTTACCACTGTTTAAAGCATCGGCAGACAAATGCAGCATCTTTTGAAAAGAACTTCTCAACTTCACTTTGGGGGTAACTGACATCCCTTCTTGTCTTTTGACCTTGGAATTAGTTCTGGAAATCTTTAAAAATGATTGTCAATAGAACTTATGAATTTTATGAAGACAAATGTTTCTTTCATTTTCTTTCATAGACAATAATATTCAACAGTGTACAGTTTATTGGTTTTTAGTATATCTACAAAGTTTTGTGACCATCTCCACTATGTAATTACAGAACACAAATATGCTATTCCCAAAAGAAAACCCTGTACCTATTAGCAGTCACTCCCCATTCCCCCTTTCCCCAACCCCTGGCAACCTCTGATCTATTTTCTGTCCCTGTGGATTTGCCTATTCTGGATTTTGCCTTTTGATGGAACCATGTAACACATAGCCTTCTGTGTCTGGCTTCTCTCATGTTATCCCTCTCTACTCCCAGCACCACCCCCACCATAATGACTTCAAGATTCATCCTCATTGAATTATGTGTCAGTACTTTTGTCTTTCTTATGGCCAAATAATATCCCATTGTATGGATACACCATGTTTTATTTATCTATTCATTAGTTGGTGATTGATGTTTCTATTTTTTGACTATTGTGAATAGTGCTGCTATGAACATTTGTGTACAAGTTGTTGCGTGGACAGATGTTTTCATTTCTCTTGTGTACACATCTAGGAGATCATTGCTGGGTCAAATGGTAATAACTATATTTAACTGTTTAAGAAATTACTGAATTGTTTTCTAAAATTAATGACTGTCATGGATATTTATACTTATGAAAATGTGGAAATAATGTAGATGTCAATAGTAAGAGAGTGCTTAGGTAAATTACATTAACCCCTGGAGTGAATGAATGATTTGTACGAATGTAATTTATTTATTTAGCAAACATTATTGAACACCTATTTCATGTTATACTGGACCAGGTCAAAGGAAGTGTAGAGGGAGTAATTGTTTTTGAGGAACTTGAGGAGTTTGAGCTGTTCACCCATTCCAGGTGATATTCATAAATAAATTATGACAAAGGAGACAGAATTCTTTGCTGTAGTTTAGGCTGGCTGGCTCCAGTAATTTTAGAGAGACTTAAGGTAAGAATTAATAAGTAAGCATGTTCCAAAATTAAGTGGAAGAAGGTAGAATAGAAAATCACATTTACTATATGATCACAACTATGTAAAAAAACCCCACAAAGAATGCATTTGATAAAGGAGGAGAAAAACATACCAAATTAGGAGTAATGGTTGCATTTTGGTGGTAGGTTGAAGGACATTCTTTCCTTTTTATGTGCATTTCCAAAACTTCATGTAATTCAACCCCCACCCCAAGTCTGTGCATGATGATTGTGGGATAGAGTTGGCAGAAAGAGTCTAGCATCAAATTTTGGGGGAGATAAGAACTCAAGAACCTGGGGTAGCATTCCTGTGAGTGAAGACAGACCTGGGAGAAATACCACTGTGAAGGCTTTAAGCCTGAATGCCTTCCTCCTCCCTTCCTCAGGCACCTGTCTCCTAGTTCATATCCTTTACCCATCTGTGGCCCTGCCTGGGCACCAGCAATACTTCACTGTGTACTTAACAAGGAAGTTTTTAAATTATTTTGAAAAGAAAAAAAGTGTCTTCCAAGTTAAAAGCCTAAACCATGCTTTTTTAAGAAGACAAGTTGATTTTGCTCATTTATTTGCTTAAATTATCTTGCCTAATCTTTTTGTTCCCTTTCAGAAATCAGAGATCAGAAATGAGAGACAGCCCACATCATCTAATCTATTCCAGAATGTTCTACTTTGGGAATCCCTGACAGCCCCCACCCCCTGCAAATCCACTTATCCCTGTTTTTAAAAAGTGAGGCTTAGATACTGATAGGCCTAATCTGGGGGAGGTGAATGGGAGTGATGGAAAGCATAGAACTCACATGATCTTACCTCTATGCAAAGGGGAGGAGGAAGTATCAATGTGGGAAATCCCATCACAGTTGGATGAAATGGAGCAGAGAAACAGCATAGAGCAAAGTGCTTTTTCTTTTTAGTTTTTCCTTGATTTTTAAATGTGCTTAGCATTTGAACTGGCAAATGCAAATAATAATAAAAAATCAATTACATTTATAAAAATACAAGATGTTTTCCCTAGTGACAATTGCAGAATTAGAAGTCGCACAGCTTTGGTTAATGCAAACACAGCTTTGGGCATTAAAATTAAGAATATATGGGGAGAAGGATAGGAGATCAGACTAAAGATATAGGTTTGATCCTGTTTGTAAAGTATCAAGAATTAATCTTAAGCAGAAACTATGAAATCAAATTTTGGATTGGTTGAATTTGAAATACTAACAAATAAATAAATACCAGTTTTACCAGTGTGAAAAAAGGAGGCATAAATAAATTCATGGTGGTCTTTGTGAGTATGAATTATTGGGTGGTGCTGTAATAGAGGAGGGTCTGGGAGAGGCTGAGGTGTCTGGGTTGTTTTTTTTTCCCATCTTTTACTAAATGGCCTTTGGTAGTTTGAGTTCCCCTGTTTTATTGTTTGTGGTTTTCCTGTCTCTTTCCACATATTAATATGCCACTGTTTTCTCTGTGTGACTGCTTGTAATAATGTGTCTCTTTCTGCTTCTAATTTTTCTCTTTTGCTTTATTGTAAGAGAAATAAGTTACAAGATTACCATTCCCCTTTTTCTATATACTATGTAACTAATATGGGAAAGCTGAAAGACTTATACTTGCACTGGGGGAAGTTGGAGAGCTGAGAAAGATTTAAAATATCTCCAGTTCTGTCTTTGACATGTTTCTAACTTTTTGTTAAGTTCCATTAAACTTTTATTTTTTTCTTTTTGGATTCAGCTTAGTCTGGATGCTATCTAAGGTTTTAGCCTTTTCACATACCAAGCAATTTCCACTTTTTTCTTAATTGCATAAAGTTCATAAACCTCTCTGCTAATGTTAGCAGTATCATTTTCCATTCATTTTGATAAAATAATACAAACAAAATGCATTAAACCATATGTAACCCAAGCTGTTATAAATTTTTGTAGTTCCTCTCCTTGCGGTCCATGCTGTCTCTGCCCTGAGAAAGTTCTGTTTCTATGAAATGACAGTTTGAAAACCATGCAATAAAATTGTCAGAAGTGCCCACATGGTGCTGAACAGACCTAAAGATGCCTTAGCTTGCCAAACTTTTTTTTTCCAAACAAAGGTCTGGATATTGGGTCCATTGGGAAATGCCTAGAAGCATGAATCTGGCATTGAGGGTCAATTTAGGGGGTCAGTGTAGTTCAAACAAAAGGGTAAATTGTCTGAAATTGGAGGCATGTGTGTATTTAGGGCCACGGTGGCTGTGGCTTCTCAACAAGGAGTAAAGCAAATGTGCTTTAGGCTGTTTGTTTCAAAAGCCTCCTTCCCTTGTGAGATCACTGCTGGGTTCTGGTTGAGTGAGGAGGCTAAACAGCTAACATTCATTTAAGTGGAGGGTGTGCACAAATTTAATAAACATGATTAGGAGTGGTGTTTTGTGCCTGATGGGCACAGTAACATGAAAACAGAAGTGGCTCCCACACAGTGGAGACAGTAGGAGTTTGGGAGTCAGACAAAACCTTATTGATAATTTGTAGAGAATTGAGCTGGACTTTGCAGGGCAAATGGGAATTGGGAATGACAGGGGTATTGGAAGCCTATCCACAGGCCCAGGAAAGGCTGAGGACAAGATGCTCAGACTAGAATGAATGTTATGTTTTGGGGGGGGGGGCAGATGAACAGACCTATCTACAGATTGTGTGGGTATATGGAGTGGGGGGAGTGATAGGGAGAAAAAGTAGAATGAGCTAGAAACTTTGTATGGGCTTGGGGAAGACTTTAGTACCAGCCCAGGGAACTTGGCAGACTGAATGCTATGCACCTTTGCACAGAGCAGCTTGGCTTGAGGAAGAGTCTTTGGGCATTAGTCTCTCCATTAAAGTGAATGGATGATAATTGGCAAGAAAAAGGATCTTGACATTTTCTAGGATGAAGCTTTCTGCCTTGCTCGGAGCACTGGTTATCCCCCAGCCAAGCCTGATATCTCTTGTAGGTGGTTCCTAGCCTTACGCTGACAATGCAAGACCATGCTTTTTAACCAACAATAGCCAGAAACACCCCTTGCTGAAAAGCTAACACCAAAAGAACGCCAGTGTTCCAAACCCCAGGCAGTGCCCTTCTAATATTCAACTCTTCTCATTGTAGAGATGTGATCAATAGATTCTGAAACTGAATAACTTATAAGAGGAAATTTACTCATTGCTGATGTAATGTTACCCACTGACACCTTTCTTGAGAGAAAAACATCATTTTTATATTAATATAGTTTAGAATATTCATGATAGTATATGTTGTGCAAGAGAAAACCACAAAGTCCCTGTCTCATAAACATTTTGGGTAATTAGGGAAGTAAATCTAAACGTTTTTTCCATATGCTTTTATTGGTGTGTTATAATTGTTCATAATGGTGGGATCTGTTTATATAGTCATACATAACATATACAAATCAAAGCATTTTTGATGCTGTTATTGAAAATTGTACCAGGATTTGTTTATCTTCAATGAAGCCACAACTATCTGGACATCTTGAGAATGTGACATTCTGGTAGATAAGTCAGAAGAGTGGTGTAGATTTATTTTAATATTCTTGAATAGGACTAAATGTGCTCTGTGCATTTCAATGCCTGCTGCTAGATGACAGCCTGCACCCTCACCATTGATGTCTTTTCCATGTCTGATGGACTGTGAGGGGCTTAGGCACCAGTTCTCTATTGCTGCATGATAAGTCACCAGAAATTTTTGGTTGTATTGTCTCACATGATTTCTGTGGTGTGGGATTTGGAAGGGTTTGTGTGGATAGTTCTCACTTGGAGTCTCATGGGTTGTGGTAAAGATGGTGGCTAGGGCTTCTACATAAAGCCAATATGAAATTCACCAAAATGGCAGAAGTATCACTTGAATTGTAAAGTAAATGAATTAGGCTCAGAAGTGCCATAAGGATGGGGTTCCCACTTATATTTGTTGATTAAATGACATTGTATGTAAGTATGCTTAGTATATGCTTGCTTTTGGTCATTTTTCTCTAGGCTTTTTTGTTTTTTTTGTACTGAGGATTGAATTTAGGGGCACTTGGCCACTAAGCTACATCCCCAGCATTATTTTGTATTTTATTTAGAGATAGGGTCTCACTGAGTTGCTTAGTGCCTCATTATTGCTGTGACTGGCTTTTGAACTCATGATCCTCCTGCCTCAGCTTCCTGAGCTGCTGGGATTACAAGGAGTGTGCCACCATGCCCAGCTTCTAAGCCTATTCTTGAATATTATTATGCTGGAATGGCAGTGATATGCTCAGGACTCAATTTGAGTTAAGGTAGGATTATTTTTGCTGTGATTTGGTCCAATTTAGGACTTTATTCATGTACAACACTCTGCTGCTACTTGCTTGGCTTGGAACCACATCACCATGTCACCATCCCAATCGGTAAGGGAATCCTGCTACAGATGTCAGTGTCAAGGGATAAGACAGAGTATGCAGTAGTTTATCTTGTGATGTGGTTTTTTTAGTGTATCATATATGGGAGGATGTGTATAGTCAATTTTCCCTTCTGGATACTTCTGTTTTTATATTGATGTTAACTTCTTAAAATCATATATTTAAAACTAAGATTAAATGAAGATCAAAATCAGAGTTGTTCTGATAATATTTATCAATTTCTCAGTGCTACTGGGAGAAATAGCCTTGTGGTCCAACCAGTTTGGGAAAATCATATATTCAAAATTTAGTTTGTGAGGCCTGGCTGTGGGTGTGATGTCTCATTTTCCCGGGGCCAGGGACTTGAACAGAAGAAGTGGGAGGGTTGAGCTTGTGAAATTTAGGTTATCGGATTCCCATGCATACCAGTCAGTGTGCATTTATAGAGACAACCAAAGAGATAGCTGCCCAGACTCAGACAATTATAGGTGTGTCCCGTTTTATACAACAGCTGCTGCCCTAAAACCATCTTGTCAATCAACATGATCAAGGCAGTGGGGGAGGGGGAAGCTCTGCCCAAAGAAATCCATGAAAAACAATTTACTTTCTCTCTTGTCAAGCCCAGGTTTCCTTAATCAGATTTCCCTCAAGAAGAGAAGTTTGTAGACAATGTGCTTTTGCTGTTTTTTCTCGAGAAAAACGAAAAATGATCCTTTGAAATTTCTGATTCTTATAGTGCAGGAAGTGCTCAGAAGGCATCTCATTGTACTGTTACCTTGCTTGACTTTCTGCGTTTGCTTGATGGTTGATGTTGGTTCATTAACTTATGACCATGGGTAGTGAAAATGCTTCAAGTGCATTGTGCATAGGTTTAAGTTGGTGTTCATGTGTGCTGGATGGAAACTGAAAGTTGTAAGAGAGAGCATTTCTCACGGAGTGAGAGCAGAGCATGGGTGCTCTCCAATTCTGGAAGAGTCACATTCCATTGTCATGGCCTCATTAATAGACTGTGTGGAAGAAGATGCTTGTTTTACCTGTTTTGTTGATAACTGTCAATATCTGTTTTTGCTGGTATTTAAAGTGCACTTTGAGATAGTAATGCTTTTAATTATAAGTGTTACTAACATTGTTATTTACGCAAAGCTGGTGAATTTATTTTCCAACCAAATAGTTGTGGCAAAAGCAGTCAATTAGATAAGATAATGTATAATTTTGTTCTAAAACTAATTCTAGAATCAACGGAGCTATACAAAACTAACCTGACTTTCAAATTTGTTTTCATAATTTTATTTTGCAGGATAACAAAGCCATTGACCTTTGCCGATTGTGTTGGGGACGAACTTCCTTTAGGATGGGAAACTGTATATGATAAACAAATTGGAATTTATTATATGGACCACATAAATAGTAAGTAGAGTGCCACACTTGCCATCATTACATGTAAATGATTGTTCAGGTTGAATCTCAAAAAATGCTAAAATGTTGTTTTGTAAAGCAAAACAATCGTTACCATCTGATGCAATGTGGAATGGATTTTATAAATATAATGTGAAGTTTTCATTAACTGAGTGCTCAGTGCATGAAGCAGTTAGCTATGTGTTACTTATGTCTTGCTGAGGACTGAATATAATAAGTTTAATGCAGGGTTTTAATATTTAGTATAAGTAATAAATTTCCCAGGCAATCTGGAATCAGAAATACCTCTCATAATGGAAAGGTTTATTGCAAAGTAGAATTTAACAAGTTCCTGGAACAGCAAGTGCCCAAGTGGTTGCTTTAACACACCAAACCTTTTGATCTTCATGTGTGAAAGGAGAAAATGGTGTAAAGGTGACAGGTCTTTGATCTTGCCAGTGTCTTTTGTAGAACTATTTGGAGCAGTGGTTCTCAGCCTGGGGTGATCTTTGTCCCCTGGGGACATTTGGCAGTACCTAGAGGCATTCACAATAGTTGTGCCTAACAGAGGTGCTGCTGGCATTTAGTGGGTGGAGATCAGGAGTGCTGCTAAACATCCTACAGTGCACAGGATGGTCTCCCAACAGAGGGAATAGTGCCAAAGAAGGGAAACCTTGATACAGAGGCTCCATGTCATTCTACATCCATTCTCCACCCTCACTCTTGGCTTTCTGCTTCTTCATTAGCCTTTCTAGAACTGATCCCAACTAGGGTTCCATTTCTCACTCCTATTTTCATTCTAGCTCCCTTCAGTGTTTCTATCATTGTCATATTACTACTGGGGACATGAAGGGGACATGAAGCATGGTTTTCCCTTGCCTTGCTTTTTCTTTCAGTTTATTAAGTGTGGGTCTGAAGATGCATGATGGATTTTGATATTCTTTCCCTCTCCAGTCCTGTGGTACCTCATGTTCCCTTAGTATGATTAACCTGGGCTGGTTTCTTTGGGGTTGATTCCTGAGTTTTGAATTGCCCATGATGTTTCAAGGTTGTGAGCCTTCTTGTCTCAGATATTGAATGACACTGTCAGGCAGTGGGCTTTCCAATTCCTGGCACTAAGCTTTGTACAATTGTAGCCATTATTCAAAAACTGTCCAGTGATGATTGGAAACAGAAAATAAATATTGTCCTGGCCCCACTGGCCTCCCATGCAGGTATCCAAGTGGCAGGAGAGTTTCTAGGTGGATCTGCCACCCACTGGATAGAGTAAGGTACCTGGAAGAAGAGAAGTTGAGAGGCCCCAGCTGAAGACTGTTCTTCCAGTGGCACTCAATTGGCTTGCCACCTCATGGCTATGTGTTTGGGTGAATATGGCTATCTTGGGTGGCCCTCTCAGCTGATAGAGTAAGAGGCAGTTCCTGACAGCCAAAACCCTCTCATTCTGTGAAACTACTATGCTATGGGACTGGGCAGTATGGCTGTACCACCAGGCTTTCTCCTTCCTGGGCCTAAGTAAGTATAGATGCTCACCAAATGGTATAGACATTTGCCTTATACAACATTTCCAGAAAGTCTGCCTGCTGCTCTTGTGGCCTAGGACCTGTTCTGGCCCGTCTTTCTTGTAAACTCAGCACTTATCCACCAGCGCCCCTTGTTTACCATGACATTTCTTGCCCGCTCACTCACTGAATCACAGCAAGCGTTTATAGAACACCTTTGAACTGCCCACTCTCTTTAGGCCCTGGGCGCCTAAGAAAGTAAGACCCATTCTTCACCCTCAAAGATTGACACTCTAAAAGTGGCCATGGACCCTAAAAGAAAATAGCCACCAAGGACTTTCTTCCAGCCACCAGGAACATAAAGGATGACCTAGCATGTGGGGGGTAGTGAGTGAGCATGAAAGCAGCTCTGGGGTCACATCACCTCCTTCATCTGAGACCTTCAAGGAACCCAACTCTTGATGACACAGGTTTAAAACTCTTTAAAGCAAAGATCTAAGGAATCAAATATTAACATTTGAACTATGCAGGTGGGGTGAGGGACCAGAGAGGCTATGGGTTGATACCCTCAAGATTCCTGAGATCCTCCAGGGCACTGGAACACTGTGAACAATGCCATTGGCTGGCTTCAGGGTGTCATGCAGCTGAATAAACATCAGGAACATCCGGGCAATTACGAAAGTACTGATTCTGCCCCACCCCAGTCCCATTGAATCTGAACTCTGGGGCTAAAGCCAGACTCTGGTTTTTGGTTTTTGTTTTTTTTGCTTTGTTTTATCTTTACCCATATAAGCTTTCAAGGCCTAGAGAGGCTTTCTAAGAGCCTGGGGTGGCAGTGTGAAGGGCTGATTAGGGGTATAGGCAGGAAGGTGGATGGGGATAATGTTTTCAAGAGAACCTGCTTTGGAACATTTAGCAAGCACACTTGTGTGGATGGCAAAACAAGAATAGCATAAAATTTACCTTACTAACCACTTTGAGGTGAAATTCACAGGTCACAAAATGAACATTTTAAAGCGAACAGTTCAATAACATTTAGTGCATTCATAATATTATGCAACTGTCATCTCTGCTAGTTCCAAAACACTTTCATTAGCCCAACGGGAAAGCTATCCTCATTAATCAGTCATTCTGTATTGCCCTCTCCCCTAGTCTCTGCTAGCTGTTTCTGCTTTCTGTCCTTGTGAATTTGTACATTCTAGACATTTCATATCTATGGAATCATCTGTATGGCTTTTTGTGTCTGGCTTCTCTCACTTAGCATGATTCTTTCAAGATTTCTCTATTTTTGGGGGGGCTGGGGATGTGGCTCAAGTGGTAGCGCACTCGCCTGGCATGCGTGCGGCCCGGGTTCGATCCTCAGCACCACATACCAACAAAGATGTTGTGTCCGCCGAGAACTAAAAAATAAATATTAAAAATTCTCTCTCTCTCTCTCTCTCTCCTCTCTCACTCTCTCTTTTAAAAAAAGGAGATACAAATTTGACTCCTATCTAAAAAAAAAAAAGATTTATCTATTTTGTAGCACATGTCAGTACTTCATTCCTTTTTATGACCTAATATCTTTCCACTCTCTAAATTGAGAGAAGATCCTGGGGATATAAAGCCTAAGGCAGAACCTTTGCTGTCCAGGGTTCATAATTTACCTGTGAAGCAGAAAATATAGAAATAAGTATGTGCCAACTGGTACAGGTGGTTAGAATGGCATTGTCAATTGTGCAGAGGAGAGACACAGACCAGGAGAGCCAGAGAAGGCTTCAAAAAGAAGGCCTTTGCAATGAGTGTTGGAAGGTGGTAGGCTGCCCTGGTGAGCAGAGAGGACAGAAGCAGCATAAACACAGGCACCAATGAGCTAGTCAGGCACATCTGGTGATTTTGGAAAAGTTGTCTGTACAGAGGTTGTTTGTGAGGAAAAGGACACAAAATAGAGATAGATGAAGCTAGAAAACGAGTTTTGGAACTCATGCTGTGGATACTGGATTTTGTACTTTAGAAGAGGTACATATGAAAGAGGGTTGCAGCAGTTAGGAAGGTAATGTGGGTAAGTGCACTGAGGATGGGCTTTGTTGGCATGAGACAAGAAGCTGAGTGACTATGGGGGAAGATTGTGAGGCCCTGATTGAAGTAAGGGGAGACAGAGAAAAGGGCATATAGTCAGTCATTATTGTATTCAGCAGTAGGAATCACCACTTCTTGATAATCCTTAGAGTATTCTGGGGGTTAGGGGGAGAAGAGCACAAGTTCTTTGAGGATGATACTCAATTTGGATTCCCAGGTTGGCTAAGTAGATAGATCTAGATACTGCTCATCGAGAGAGGGAAGCAGTGCATGGTGTGAGTTGTTTAGTTTGGTTTTGCTTCTGGTAGTGAAAGGGCAGTGTGTGAGAACAAGTTGTGCTTCAGATGACTGGCTCAGAATTACTATGGGTCTTGGGCTGGGGATGTGGCTCAAGCGGTAGCGCACTCGCCTGGCATGCGTGCGGCCCGGGTTTGATCCTCAGCACCACATACCAACAAAGATGTTGTGTCCACCGAGAACTAAAAAATAAATATTAAAAATTCTCGGGCTGGGGATGTGGCTCAAGCGGTAGCGCGCTCGCCTCGCATGCGTGCGGCCCGGGTTCGATCCTCAGCACCACATACCAACAAAGATGTTGTGTCCGCCGAGAACTAAAAAAATAAATATTAAAAAAGTTCTCTCTCTCACTCTCTCTCCTCTCTCACTCTCTCTTTAAAAAAAAATTCTCTCTCTCTCTCTCTCTCTCTCTCTCTCTCTCTTTCCACCTCTCTCACTCTCTCTTTAAAAAAAAAAAAAGAATTACTATGGGTCTGACAAGAAGGAGATGCATTTAGGAGGCAGCTGGGAATAAAAAAATTGGAGCTCAAGATAGGAGTTGGAGCCAGAGGTAGATGTGGGCCCTTTCAAGAGCCTGCAGAGTGGGAAATGTGGGGAATTGTGCGTGGGAGGGGAATGAGAAAAGGAAAAGAGTAGCAAGTCAAGCAGGGGACAGTAGTGTTTTTACACATCCCATGTGAAGACTGTTCTTCTCACTGACTTTTTCACATCTCATGGTGAAGAAGTCAGTGAGAAGAACATTGTAATTATCCATTATACAAATATCCATTAACAGTTTTGAACTCATTTGGGTGCATCTCCTTGGGCACTTATTTAAAGTATGGTCTTTATTGATGAAAGGATCGTCTTGTCTTTCCTCCTCCACTGAACTATTTCATATCTGTAGAGTTTTCTTTTTGTCTGAACTTTGGAAATATAAGTAGAAGGTGTTCCAAACTTCAGAAAGTTTCATGATGTGAAACCTTTCACAATGTTCATCCTGATAATTAGTTAATTTTCATATTGACTAGTAGCATAATGCATGACTGTTGGTCAACCTACAGATGTTACCCTCAAGACACTCATTTCCTTATCATCTTCCTTTTAGAGCTTACCCAGATTGAGGATCCAAGAGAGCAGTGGAGGCGAGAGCAGGAACGGATGTTGAAGGAGTATTTAATTGTAGCCCAGGAGGCTCTCAATGCCAAGAAAGAAATATACCAGATCAAGCAACAGCGGTTCGAGCTGGCCCAGGAGGAATACCAGCAGCTGCACAAACTGTGTGAGGATGACAGCCGCTCGTATGCTAGCTGTGAGTTGACTTGTTCCCTTCACTGAATGCATGTGACTTTAAAAGCCATCTCCCTGCTAAGTTATCTGCAAACAACCAACTTTACTCGGGCAAGATGGCTTTGTAAAGGCTACAATCTCATACTATTAGCTAATGGATATTTATCAAATACTCACTTTGTGCTCAGATGTTAAAATATGGTGGTGATTAAGAAAGGAAAGGTCCCTCTCCTCATGAAGCTACATTCAGGTGGGAAAATTGAAAAATAAATGAGCTAACAAAATTTCAGGTCATGCTATGAGACAACCTCCTGTCTCATGATTGTCAGTTTTGAAGACACTTCACTCAGAGACCAGTGCACTTAATAGCTGTCTTACTATGTGCCTTGAGGGAATGGAGGAAACTCAGGTATAATGATATGTTGCTTCCAAGTCATATTTCTCCTGGTCTTCAGATATTGGTTCAAATATTGCAACTTAATATTGCTTGTCTGGAGTGACCTCTTGGGGAATGATTCCCTTATTCCTGGGTGGGAAGATTTGGGAGTCTGCAGGCATGCTCAGCTCTTGTCTGTCTGTGGAGGCCTTTCCTGGGCTTTAGTCTTTATTGGGCAGTACACTGAAGGAGAAGGAACCAGTCTAACCCAAAGAATCAGAGAAATCTGACCCCAAAGTAAATGGCTGTATCTACTGTTCATGCTTTTTTTCCCCTTTTTTGGTGATGCTGGGGATTGAACCCAGGGCCTTGTGTACAAAAGGCAAGCACTCTACCAACTGAGCTATATCCCCAGCTGGACCCTACTGTTCTTCAGAGGAATGCTTCCTTAGTTTCAGAGGCTACCAGAGATGAGCTCCCATTCATTAGTGCTTAGTGGGTGCTCAGGGATGGAAAGAACCAGGTCTGGTCTCAGAAACCAAATCCTTTTTTTTTTTTTAACTGATGGTAACTGCTCAAGCTAATCCCTTCCCAACAGAATTGTCACACTCAATAGTCCACTGCAGGCATGCATGGCTACCATGTCTTGGGGGCCTTTGAACTTGGAGAGAATATATGAAGTTAGTACCACTAAGTTTTATTTAATCAAAACCTAAGTCTAGTGACACACAGGAGTATCTATGTGTGACATTGTTGTCATGTTATCAGGTGTTTGGCTCTGGTGACCAAGCTTTGAACATAAAAGATGTGATCATAGCTTTATTCTGTGTTGCAAGTCAGAATGGAATAAACGCCAAGGGGCCACATGTCTTGTGCTCTTTTTATTGCACTACTGTCAAAGGTGAAAGAAGCATAGAAACTGTGGACAGTGGCAAGGTTTTGCCTCTGTAATAGGAATGTAAGATGTCTTTCTTACCATGTGCCTTGAGGGAATGGAGGCAACTCAGGTATAATGATGTGTTGCTTCAAAGTCACCTTATCTCCTGGTCTTCAGATATTGGTTCATGAAAGTTTTTTATTGATTCTTTTTAGTTATATATGACAATAGAATCCATTTTTATATAGTTACACAAGCATTTTTTATAATATATCTCATTCTAATTAGGACCCCAGTACATGCAAGTTTTTTTTTTTAAACTTTCCATGAAAAGGTGATAGGTCAGCTCAGTGCAGAATTTTATGGACTGGTTTCTTCTCTCCATAGTTTTCATGTAATGCCTTTCTCTGATTATCATATTGGAGTAATGCTAGCTTCATAGAATAAATTGAGAAGTTTTCTCTTCAATTTACTGTAAGAATTTTTATGGGATTAATATTAATGTTTTCTCAACCGTTTGATAGAATGTATCAGAAAAGCCACAAAGGCTTGGAGTTTTTTGTGGTAATGTTTTTAACTATAGAGTCCAATACCTTTGATAGATATAGGGTTGATTTTTAAAATTTTTCCTCTTGAATCAGTTTTGGTATTTGTATGTTCCAAAGGTTTTGTTCTTTTTATCTAATCTTAAACTCAGCAAACTTTTCTATGAAGAGTCAGTAGTGACTATTTTATGCTTTGTGGGCTACTGGATCTTAGTCTCCACTACTCAATACTTTTGTTATTGGGCAAAAGCACTCAGAGACAACATGTAAATGAATGTGTCTGGCTGTGTTCCAATTAAAGTATAAATACAGGTAATAAGCCAGATTTGGCCCATAGGGAGTTTGTCAAACTATGATGTGAGCTGTCAAGTCTGTATTGTTCGTAGTCTCCCCTTGTTATCCTTTGACTCTCTGTAGGATACAAGGTGTGAATCCTCTTTCATGCCTGATATTAATAATGTCTGTCTTCTTTTCCTTTATTATAAGTGTAACTAAACTTTTGTCAATTTTATTTATCTTTACAATGAACTGGCTTTTGGTTTTCTTTCCCCCTCTGCCTCTTGTCTTTTTTCTATTGATTTTTATTATTTTTTATTTCCTTCTTTCTACTTAGTTTATCTTTAATTTGTTCTTCCCTTTCTGGCTTCCTAAAGTGGAAACTTAGATCACTGAATTTAGACCTTAGTCTTTCACATAGCCTTTAAAGGTGCAAATTCTTGAAGCTCTCTTTAATTCAATCCATACATTACTATATTTTAAAATTTTTATTCCTTTCAAAATATGTTTTCATTTCTATGTGATTTAGATTTTGACCCATGGGTTCTTTAAAAGTAAGTTGTTGGGGGCTGGAGTTGTGGTTCAGTGTTAGAGCACCTGCCTTGTATGTGTGAGGCACTGGGTTTAAAAAATAAATACATAAAAATAAAAGTTCATCCACAACTAAAAATATATATGTATATGTATATTTTTAAAAGTAAGTTGTTGGGAATTTTAAAAGATAACATGTTGTTATTGATTTCTAATCTAATTCCATTGTGGTCAGAGACTAACCAAGCTAAAATTTCAATCTTTTGAAATCTATTGAGATGACTTTTATGGCCCACCATGTGGTATCTCTTGGTGATCTCAAGAACAGATACCCTTGGACTTGATGCCTCAACATCACACCTAGCTGAAACATTGACTTATAACTGGTTCTGAGATCATGTAGTTCATACAGCTTTCAGAAAGCTACTTGGCAGAAGCAAGGTTAAACCAAACAAAATTGCCATTTTTTTGCTAAATAAATTGAATATTGGCTATTTCTTATGATTCAACCTAATAGTGTGTTTCTTTCCCATATCCCTTAGGCACTTTATCTGTTATGTTTTGGGTTTGGTTAGGTCCCCAAAGAGGCCCTCAAGTCAATCTTTCAAAAAGTGGAACAGAAGAAGTACATATCAGAAAAACTTGGTAGGAACTTTCTTTCTCATGATTAAAAAGAAGAATTGAGTTAAGAGAAGGTGGTGTGTGTTATGTACTAGCTACAATCAGTGCAGCCAGAATTTCAGCTTCAAGGAGTGTGGGCACTCTGGACTGTACACCTTTGAAGAGGTAGATATAGGGGAACCTTAGAGCAGCCACTCTGAAGGTGGAGATGGGGAAACTCAATGCAGTGTTGAGCCTGTGGAGTAAGGTTATTCAGTACTTAGAGTCCTATGGATCTGGGATATTCAGCAAGATTGGTTTTTGTATTTCCATCACCTTTTTATGCTCTTGATGTTTGGGCAAATAAGGAATTATACTTAATTGCATTCCTTCCTGTACCCCACAGAATTTTATTAATGCTCAGTAAAAATACTCAAGACGCTGTCTTTGAAGTGGCGTCTGCTTCTTCAGTAGAGGAAACTGACAGTTCTGCAGTGTTGAGAATTGAATATACCCATCAGTTTCCATTGGCTGACCTGTGAAGTCTTGGTGTAGACAGAGTCCCTTCTGCATGTGAATAGGTTGCCTTGGAGGCCAGAATTAGGCCTGTCTGTTTTCATGAAAGGGCTAGAGATGCCAGTGGAGCTTCCTGGGGCCTCTTAGCTCACCAGGGAAAAAGTCAACTATGAATGGAATCTAGGAGTTAATCCAAGTGGTTTATCAAATTGCTCT
This sequence comes from Spermophilus citellus, assembly GCF_964194105.1. Taxonomy (NCBI): domain Eukaryota; kingdom Metazoa; phylum Chordata; class Mammalia; order Rodentia; family Sciuridae; genus Spermophilus; species Spermophilus citellus. The sequence continues at coordinate 5,371,935 of NC_138190.1, forward strand.
GTCCCTAGGGCTCCTACTAGGCTCTTTTAGTCTGTTGTTTAACCTGAACAACTGATTACAATGAGGAAAACCCTGATAGTCATGACTCAAATGAATTCTTTCTGGCCACAGGATAAAGTTCAGTACAGTGATCCTGTTGGTTTGAATTGCTGATTTAACAGATGGCTTGCACAGCCATGTCAGAGGTAATGGGCCCACGTTGGTAGCTGCTGTGGCTGTACCACAGCACATCTGGCTCCAGTTGGCTACTTGGATCTTACAGCCTCTCCATCTCTTTCACTGCCAGTTGATCACCTGAAGCAGGGAGGTGACTCCTTGCTCTGGTACTGGGAACTATATATCACCTGGATTTACTTTGTTACTTCTTCATTGATAATAACTTGAAGTAGAAGAAAACAATATTCAATAAGGTAGTGTTTCATATGCTTTGTTATGTTTTCCACATTGTAGCCTCTGCTATCATCTTGGGAAACTGAATCAATCGACTAAATTACTTCTTCAAGGTTATATACCCAGTAAATGATAGAACTTGAATTTGAACCCAGATCTGTTTTTTTCATGGCTGTCAGTTCTCTGTACTATTTCCCAGACAAATAAGGCAGCTCAAAAGAGCTGATTGCATTTTTAGAATGCTTAACTTCTCTTTCAAGTTATCTGAAAATAAAGGCTGGTTATAAATGGACAGGTTGTATGGCAATTATACAACAATAAAGGGGCAAGAGGAAAGCAGAGCACTTTCTACTTCTTGACTTTCTCATGGCCCATGTAGGATCACTCAGCTTTTTCTTCACTTTTTGACAGGTATTTATTAAGTACTCACTGTTGGTATATACTAAATGCAAGGAACACACTTTATTCCTAATGGCTGATTACAAGGGAGAATGAGGCAATAATGATAAACAGCCATTTTTAATGTTGGAGCAGAAGGGTGTGGGGAGGAGTGGAGGAGAGGAAGTGCATCTCACTTATACCCTTCAAAGATTTTCTCCTGAGCTATTGAAATCACCAGAAAAAACTCCATTCATTGGAGAGGAAAGATTTTGTGTCAATGTTGAGCCATCTGGTATCTAAGAATATCCAAGCCTTGACCTTTTTTGCTCCTGACCAAAACAAATTCAGATGCTTTGCTGGATTAGTTGGAGCACAATCTCCAGGAACCAAGATCCCAACTCTATTTCTATGGGCCTCTGAGCTCACTGCCTGGTGCTCAGTCCTATTTTCTGCTTTGTAGAATACTGGGATGAAACTGGTTCACAATGGACTCATTCTCTCAGTGGCACACCTGATAATTTTTCTACAGCTTTATTTTGTAGATTTCTCTTCTCCATTTTTCTTTGCAACATGTTTACCTCTCTGCCTTCTTTTTAAATGAAGAATGCATTCATTATCTCAGAAGCCTTTTCTAGTGTTACTCCTTCATTCTTGAGAAACCTCTGGCATCTACCCAGATATGCCATTTATCTGGCATTCAGATAAATGATGTGATGATTTTCAGGATCTTCTGGAAGAAATTCTTATTTATATATTTTTTTTTGTGGTGCTGGGGATTGAATCCAGAGCCTTGTGCATGTGAGGCAAGCACTCTACCAACTGTGCTGTATCCCCAGCCCTGGAAAAAATTCTTGTATGAGTATAATTATAATCTGAGCTACAGGTTTGCAGACTATGTTAGTTCTGCTGGCTGAATCCTGTCCAATGCAGGTGTTGCAAATAACTTCTTCTTGGAACACAGCCATGCCCATTCACTCACTTGTTGTCTATGGCAGTGAAAAAAGCAGAATTGAATATTCAACACAGACTGTATGGCCCACAGCAAAATGTACTGATTCTCTGTCCCTTTGCAGAACCAGTGGTTCTCAACCTTGGCTGCAAGTTCAAATTTCCTGGAGGGCTTTTAAAAACTACTAGACCTGGGCCCTATGCTGTCCCTAGATTTATTTAATTGGCCTTTGATGGGGGAGGCAATATTTTGCGTGTTTCTTTAAAGCTCCCCAGGTGGTTCCTGAGTCAAGATCTACTGGTTTAGATTGACTGTGTATGTCCCTTCTAGCAGCAGGAATGTGACTTTGTTATCCTGACTGCCAGGAGCAATACACTGAAAGTATCTTTAGGTGCCTGGGAAAGAGTCAGCCTTATCTCCAGTGAGAAGGTGCTGACTCACCCTGGATTCTTGGGTCAGGTGGTGGTGAGGCTTGACCTTATCAGCCATCAGTCCTGCCAACATTCTTTCCGAGGCTCCAAGCCCATCCCACAAAAACTATCTTCCCTCGCTCCTAGCTAAAGGATTTCTCATCTGCTGTCTGAGTTAGGATAAAGGCTACAGTCAATCTGTTCAGACTTTTGTTTTCCTTCACATGAGCATGTTGGAGCAGGCAGGAGAAAAATGGATCTTGCAGCATTTTCCCCACATATTAGTCTGCAAGCCTCAATCTTGGAGGCAGTAGTAGAGTACATGTGTTTACTGAGAGATAATCCCCCAGGAGTTCTAGACACAAATTCTTTTATGAATGATGGCATAGTATAGATCAAGTCATTACAAATTCAGTCTTTTAATCTACAAAATGGGGAAGCATAATCATCATCTTCCTTTCATGAAGATTTTTGAAAATAGGTGAAATAAATGTGAAAGGGCCTCTAAAATAGCAAGGTATAATAATTTAAATTGCTGTGGTCCAGCTAAACTATAACCTTATTATTATATCATGTGAAGCAATATTTTATGCCGGAGCCAACTCCTTAAGCTATTTAATTGCTCTGCATATTCAACTCTCTAGAGAAAAGAAAGTTCCAAGGTGGCAGTCTGGTCTTTATCATAAACCTTGAGATTAGAGACATGTTTACCAGAGGAAGAACTTTTTATAAATGTTGTAGAGTGCATGCTGTTAAAAAGGGGGTCTGGAATCCTAAAACTCTAAAAATGGTTCTGTTAGACTTATGGGAGGATCTAACATAATGGTCTCAAGTTCCATTCATTTTCCTACAAATAACCTAATTTCATTTTTCTTTAGGGCTGAATAAAACTCCATTGTGTATATATCTGCCACATTTTCTTTATCCATTCATTCTCTGATGGAACCTAGGCTGATTACATAGTTTGACTATTGTGAATTGTGCTGTTGTAAACATGGGTATGCTTGTATCACTGTAGTATGATGACTTTAATTCTTTAGGCTAATGCTATGGAGTGGTATAGCTGGGTCATATGACAGTTCCATGCCTAGTCTTTTAGGAACCTCCATACTGATTTCTGTAGTGATTTTACTAATTTACAATCCCACCAACAATGTAAAAGCATTCCTTTTTTCCCCCACATTCTCTCCAGTGTTTATTAGTATTTGTATTCTTGATGACTGCTATTCTCATTGGTGTGAGATGAAATTTTAGTGTAGTTTTGATATGCATTTCCCAATTGCTAATAGTGTTGAATATTTTTCATATATTTCTTGGTCATTTGTATTTTTTTATTTTAAGAATTGTCTGTTTAATTAATTTTCCCATGCATTAGTTGAGTTATTTGACTTTTTGGTGTTATATTTTTAGAGTTCTTTATATAGTCTAGATATTAATCCTCTGTTGGAAGAGTAGCTAGCAAAGCTTTTGTCCCATTTTGTAGGTTCTCTTCACATTACTAATTGTTTTCTTTGCTGTGCAGAGCTTTTTAATTTGAAGCCATCCCGTTTATTAATTCTTGTCTTTAAGGAAAGGATTTTGAACTAAGTTATAGTTCTAGGCACCTAAGTTAACTGTGTGACAATCAACCTTTGGTACTCAAACCAAAAAAGTAAAAGAAGGGGTTATGGCCCTGCTGATGGATTTTCTGAGCAGGTGATATTAAGGACAGTAACCAGGAGGCTGATAATACTAGTGTGGAATGACTCGCAGATGAAGACAGATGAGCTGAGGAAGAGAATAGAAGTCGAATTGCCATAATACAAAAGCCTGTAGTTTCAGACACCAAAAGAAAGGAGCCAGAAACATCAAGAAAAAGCTATGCAGAGAGATGGAAGGAGTGGTAGAAATGAGAAACAGCCACTGGCTGCTCTGGCCACTGGAGTACTAGAAAAGAAGTGCAGTTCTCTGTGCTGACAGAAATTGGCAGAGAGCACATAGCCTGTAAACAGCTCTGTGGAGCTTATTCACCCTGAGTATTGGCTATTCATACTAATGACACTGTGTCTGTAAAAAGCATTTAAATCATGTGCACTGCACTGTTTAAGAAAGCATTGAGTGATGTGATATATTTAAGCTAAATATCCATCAATGATAAGCAACTAGAATAAAACCATGAGTACCTCATTTCAGTTTTTGGGAACAAAAAACTTGGGGGTGCAACTTTCCTCAGCTTTGCCAGACTAGTGTAGTTCTAGTAGTGGCATAGTACAAATCTGCCTTTTTTATTTTATAAATTCTTAATGTGTCAAAAATTGTTCATCTGGATGTGAAGAAAATGAATACAAAATCAAAATGCAACCACAGAAAATAATCACAGTTAACCTTTTGCTTCTATCCTTCAGTGACTTCCATATATGTATATTGGAAAAGACAGAAACAATGGGTTCATACTGCTTATACCTGCACATAGGACAGCTTTCCATGCCATAATCACCTCTTGTTTCCCCTTGTGTACGTATGTTTTTTAACCCTAGTAGATTTGTAGTAGAAATAAATAGGATGTGATTTTCCTGCAGCCATATATTTTCCTATATGGGATCATGAAGAAAATCTTGATGAAAAAAAATCAAACCTCAGGATTTGAGGTTGTGCAATATTAATTCTTTAGGAAACAGTGCCCACTTAAATCAGATATTTAGAATTAATTATTTAATATGGTAAATCAGAAGTTTCTTGTGTGAATTTATTTATTTTAAGGATCTATTGTAAAATAAAATATTTTTCTTCTATTTAGCCTTCTCAGGATATTCAACAAATACAAAGTATGACCCACACCAAATTAAAGCTGAAATAGCAAGTCGTCGGGATAGGGTGAGTAAAACTAGTATTTTTACAACTAGATTCACCATACACATTCTTCTTCTCTTTTTTAAAAATTTTGGTGTATTGCAGTTGTACCTAATAGTGAGGTTTATTTTGACATATTCATAAATGTATATAACATAGTTTTCTCCATTTTAATCCCTAGTATTATCCCCTTCCCTTCCATCCTCCCTCCATTCACCCCCTTCATCTACTGTATTGGTCTTCCTTTTATTTATTTAATTGGTGCATTATTATATATAAAATTGGAATTTATTGTGATATATTCATGCATGCACATAGCATAATTTGGTCAACTATATTCCCCACTTCTTCCCCTTCACCTCCTATCCTCTCTCATCTTTTATCCCCTGCTGCTTCTCTACTTTTCTCCCTTCTATTTCTGTGAGATCCCCTTGATTTTATTCCTTTTTAATCTCCAGCTTCCACTTTGACTTTCTGGGTCTGTCTTCTTTCTTTCTTTTCTTTCCTTTCTTTCCTTTCCCTTTCTTTTCTTTCTCTTTTCTTTCGTCTTATTTCACTTAGCATGATGTTCTCCAGTTCTATCGATTTTCTGAGTAGAGCTCCATTGTGTACATATACCACATTTTCTTTATTCATTCATCTGTTGATGAGACTTGTTCCACTACATGCTTTTTTATGTAAAATTATTAATCATGGTCCATTTTGTGGTTATCAGTGTATCTAACATGTTTTAGTAAGATTTTTAATTTCTTGGTTTATTATTTTTTGTTTGTTTGTTTTACTTTCTACTTTTTCCAATAAAAGGAAAAATGTTTCATTTTGAAGCCTTAGCTCACTTGACAAAAGATAGCCTGTATCCCTGTGTATTTCATGGGGCTGGACTCACCAGCTTTGGGGAAGACATGGTGACATCAGGGCCCAGTCTCATAAGGCTACTTCTCTGGACTACAGGGGTGCCAACTTTGACCCTTAGCAGCCTCAGCAACTATTGTTCTCTACTGGGCGACTAGTCCTAGAGGGATGGATTTTGCTACAGTGTTTGACCAGAAGGGTTCAGATGCTCCTTCCCTGGTGATGCCTGGATGCTTCAAGTGTCACCTCATTTTATCCCATCAGACCTTTGTCTTGGCTGTCTAGGAAGGATGACTTTTTTTTTTTTTTTGTAACAGGGATTTAGCACCCAGGGGTGTTGAACCACTGATCCACATCCCCAGCCCTTTTTAATATTTTATTTACAGTCAGGGTCTCATTGAGTTGCTAAGTGCCTCGCTAACCTGCTGAGACTGGCTTGAACTCGCGATCCTCCTGCCTCAACCTCCTGAGTTGCTGAGATTACAGGCATGTGCCACCATGCTTGGCTGAAGGGGTCACTTTTGTTGCATGTGTGAAAAAGCACAGGGGACACATTGAGGCCTCTCCTTCTCCTGGTCTGTCATTCTCTGAACCAGGATATATCTTTTAGGTAGTGGATCTCAAATTTTAGCATAGCTAAGAAAAATACCTGAGAGCTTTGTGAAAGTACACAATTCCAGGCTAACTCCTGGGATTTATGTAGTCCTAGAGCCAGTCCAGAATCTGTTTAGAAAAGCCTAGCAGGAAGTTGAGTTTCAGGTAGTAGAGACCCACCTTTTAGAAACAAAAGTTTCCTAGGTCTAGTAAGTAGAAGGAAGGATACTGAAGTATTACAAGTTTGCTAATTATGCAGGTTTCCCACGTGGGTAGGGAACTGTCAGCAATTGGGGATTTTGGTGTCTAAGCAAGGTGGTTCTTCCAGAGTGGTGGTGATTTTATCTGTGTGCAAATGGAAGTTCATGGAGGGAATAGATGATCGTTGAAATTGCAAGCAAATTAGAAACTTAAATGACAGTGCAAATAACAACTATAGAAACCATTTTTCACAGCTTGTTTTTGAAAATGGAATTTGTCTTTAGCTTTCCAGATTAAAACGAGAGCTGACCCAGATGAAGCAAGAACTACAGTACAAAGAAAAGGGCGTGGAGACCCTGCAAGAGTGAGTTGCCTGCATGTGTAGATGAGAGCATTTGCCTGTGATTTCCTGTTGTCTTGACTAATTGGGCTCCTGGACACATGTACCCAAAGTTTCATGACCTTTGCTTTTATGCCTTTATTTATGCTTGTTCTTTCCCAATCTTATACATCAGAGTCTCTCTGTCTCTTAAAGATTCTTTAATCTTTTAAATGGAAACACTGAGAAAAGAAGACCTTTATTTGTATGTATTATTTGTATGTTCATAGCTCTCCTTTCCAAGGCACACATGACCATTTGCATTTGAATTTGGGTTTTTAAAATTTTATTCTTTTAAAATTTTTATTCTAAAATTTAAATTAATTAAAGTAAAAAATTTAGAATTTAGTTTCTCATTCTCAGTAGCCATGTCTGAAGTGCTCAGTAGTCACATGTGGTTAGTGCACATTTTTTTGCACCATGACACTAGTGTGACATTTTGGACCAGATAACACACTTTGTGAATATCATTCTGTTACTGTAGGATATTGAACAGCATCCCTGGCTTTTACCTGATAGCTGCCAGTAGCACCCAACCCCTCATTATGACAATTGAAAAGGGCTGCAGATATTCCTAAGTGCCCCCAGTTGAGAACCTCAGGGCTAGTTGATACTCATTGGGTAGCATAGGCAATAGATTTCCATCATCACAGAACTAGCCCTCAGTCTACAAGTCTTCCTGTTCACATCTTTACAATTTTAACTTTATCCCTACCAAGAGTTTCAAGGTGAATTTCTTACCATCAGTGAGCTATATTAAATCAGTAAATTTAATGAACAAACATTGTTGTTTTACAAATGGCTATTATGATGGTCTGAAAGGATTAATTTTGTTAAGAGAGTATTATTGGCTTGTTGACTAAGAGTGCTCTCTTGACTCAGAGCCTGGCTTCACTGGCTAAAATTGGACATGTGCTTCACACTTTCTGAGCCTACTTTTCTTATTTGTAAATGGTGATTATCTTAGTCTACTTAGGTTGCTATATCAAAATACTATTGACTGCATGGCTTGAACAATGGATATTTTTTCACAGTTCTGGAGACTGAAAGTCCAAGACTTCATTCCTAGTACAGGCCTCATTGCTGACTTTCATGTGGTCACTTTTTTTGCAGTGTCTTCACATGGCTCAGAGAAAAAGCTCTGGATCTCTCTTCCTTTTTCTGAAAGGACACTAATGCCATCATTGGGATCCTACCCTCATTACCTCATCTAAGCCTAATTACCTTCCACTGGCCCTACTTCAAATACTTTCATATTGGGGGTGGGGCTTCAAAATAAGAATCTAGTGTGGGGGGATCATAAACACAGAATACATAATAGTGATCACTGTGCTAAATTGTTCAGAGGGTGGTGCCAGGGTCTTGTACCTAGTCAGCCTTCATCAAAGGCAGGAACCCACATGGCTACTATAGTGATGAGGACAAACAATGTGCCATGCTTTGCATTGTGGAGACAGGCTCAATAACAGTGTACCAAATATGACTGCAGTATCTGTCTTTATAGGGAGGTAATAAATGAATGTGAACGACATATGTAATTATCTCTACCTTATTCAAAGGGGAAGACTGGATATAGCAAACCCTGTTGTTTAACATTATGTCAAGATTGACCTCCTTAATTAGTCAGGATTGGGTTGGTTCAGGATTCATTTGTGTCTGTTTTTTCATTAAGGCCATCTAGGCACCTGGGGAGATACAAAGAAAGGGGAGTTGCATAGAGGGGCTCGACTTTCTTGTCCCTGCCCCTCTGGGCTGTTAAAAGATGATGGTTTGTTCAGAAACACTGCCATGCCCCCTGCAGGTGGGTTTTAATAAGCCTATTAACATGAGTGATCTGAATTCTTTTAAAGCCATTGTCCACTTTTTGCTTTCTCTGTTGTTACTCTGATGTGCTGTTACACTTGTGTTTGCATGCTCTTTCCTGTGTTTTAGATCTACTATTTGAGGTTCTTTTAATTATCCCTAGTTAGTAGTACAACCCCCACTCCCCACCCCCCAAAAAGTTCAGTTTTAAGCAAATGAAGCTTCTTTTCCAGTACTGTGATTTCACTGTGATTTTCTTTTTCCAGTATTGTGATTTTACCCCTGACAGTCCAGTCAGGCTCCAGAAACTCCAGCACCTCCTAGGATGCTTTTCTGTGTGTGGTATCTGTGTCATCCTGTGTCACTTCTGCTAAAGAGATTGATAAAGAATAAGTGCAAGCAAGTAATTTGATCTGATAGGTCATCAAGTTGCCCAAACTGTCTAATTGAATTGGAAGGTGATTTCCTACTTTCATTGGGCCCCACAGTAGGTTTCTCTCATTACCCTACAATGTTTATAGATAATATGTCATTTTAACACTAGTCATTGTGAGTGCTGGAGGTTGTCATTTTCATTCTCACTTGCAGAAGCTCTGAGGAAGGTGACTGGGGTTCAGGCACAGTCTGAGGCTACACAGTACCCATGAGGCTTATGGGAGATCCAAGCTTTGTGCTTTTCCATGCTGGCTGTGATTTCTGTATGGGATCACCTGGGCTCAGTGCCTGCTCCTTTGCCTAGGCTCCATCACTCTGGACAGCTCCATTTCCTTATTGAAGTCAAAGGCTATCTGACAATGTCAGTTTAAAACTGAATACTTGAGAAAATGAAATGTGCCAAGAGAAAGGCAGTTCCCCTCGCTGGAAAGTAAATCCACCTGTTGTAGTCATCAAGGATAGGAAAAGGCAACCTCTTTTTCTCCAGATGTATGGGGTAGGGGAGCAGGAGTGGGCACAGAGAGATTTAACTTGATCCCCACAGTTAACATGGAGTATGAGTTGTGCTCCTGGAAGAGAGAAGAGCAAAGTTTGTATTTTCTTTCTGCTTTCATTAGCAAGATCCCACATTTGGGAACAGCAATTATAAATTTGCTCTTTGCCAAGGGGAGGCTGCTCGTGCCTGTCAGAGCTCAAGGGAACACTCGCCCTCCCCTGGGGAGGCTGAGGAGTGGCAGTAAAGGCTCTGGACCTGGCCTTGGTCCTGAGGGGCCCACCCCCTGCCATGTGTTCTGCCAATAGGCCAGGCAGCTTTCCCCAGAGGAGCTGCAGAGCAAGGCCTTGCTTAATAGGCATGTTGCCTCTGCTCATTTGAAGATGCATTGTCACTGCATATTTACTTGATTCTGTGACACAACCTCTCAGGAAGAAGAGAACACATGGACATTTATATCACTCTTAAAACTCTTTGTAAGTGAAAAATAATCTGGTAGCCTTTCTATGAGTTCTATAGGCTTTGAGATGAAAACAGTCTCATTGTTTTTTTGATATTGAAGATTTGGCATTTCTTTTTGGGTTCAATCATTCAATTTATGTTATTCATTGAGAAATTTTGAAAACTCTTTTTAAGCATTGAAGATATGGTTACCACACCTCAACTGTGAAATCCTGAATACAAGTACAAATAGTACATAAATGTAGAGCTTCTCTTATTTTATTACCAACATCAATTTAAGGCAGTGGCCCTAGATTTTCCTCCAGAAAACTTTCTGCTTCCCAGAATCACCAGTGTATTCTTTTCCAGAGCACCTCACCAGGAGTCTGGCTGCTTATAACATTTTAAATTTAACTTGTTTATCTTGGTGAATTTCCTGGCTAGCAAGGAAATCCATCATTATGCTTGAGTCCAAGTGAGGAAAAAAGAACCTTTTGTATTTTAAAAAATATCTGTATATGTTGTTAGTATGTGTAGCAGGGAGCTGGCCATGGATATAGTCTCTGGATTAATGATAGAATATATACATGTGTGTATGTATTATTTATTTTTTAAATATTTCAATGATGGAAAATGTCAAAGATAAACAAAAGAGAGAAAATAGTATAATGAAACCCTCCTGTAAATTTAATCCCAATCTTGGCTCATTTTGTAATCCTGCCCCATCCCCTAAATTCTTGGTCCCTTATTGAAGAAAACTCCAGAATCACATTTAGATGATATTTACCTCTCCTAAATCTGTGGACTCCTTTTAAAAACATAACTCTAATACTCATACTCCACTTGTTAGGCATCCCTTCTCTAGCCACACTGTCCTAGTTCTCTACTGTTTGGGTTCAGATTCATCTGAGGCCCACACATTGTCTTTCCATCTTGCCTCCTCCATTTTGTTTGCCTGAGAACTTATTTGTTGATGAAAGTAATTTGCTTGTCCTGTAGAACTTCCCTGATTTGGATTTTGCAGCTTGAATTCCTGGAGCATTGTTGAACACATTCCTCTGTTCCCTGTGATTTATGTACATGGGTATAATTTGAGGGTCAGCTTCTGATTCAGGGTTGACTTCCTTTCTTTCTTCCTCTTATCTCTCTCTCTTTCTTAATGTCCATAACAATGTTCTATAGGTGGTGGTACTTCCATCAGGGGGCACATACTCTCTGGTTATCTTTTTTTCTGCTGTGAAGATTATCACAGCTTTCTTGGTCTGCTGCATCCATTTATAGTAATTGCTATCTAGTTCTTCACCTGATATTGTACATGTGTATCTTTCAGGGTAAAGTCTCTGTTTTCCATGGCTTTGCCAATAGAATGTATCAACAAGTTTCTGCATTTTTGCCAGCCTCAATGATGAAAGTATCTCAGTGTAGTGTTAATTTGCATTTCTCTTGAGGTACTCTGTGAAAATCTTCAAAAATAGGAGCATCATTTATAATAGATAATGAAGGTTTGCAGAAATATTGAGCACTTCCAGCAAAATATGTTCTAGACTCTGTTTCCCTTATTTTCTGAAGCTTTTTGAAAAATCACCTTAATATAACTTACCACTAGTGTCCAGAGGCAAATGGAATGAGGCAGAACTAAGATGTAGGCAATGTTTCCCACATGGGTGATCCATAAGAATAGGCTGAGCATGTCAATAGGTGTGAGGAGATTGCTCTTTGTGTTTCCCTACTGGAGATCTAGGATGCACCTTGAGTTAGATTCTGAGTTGTCTTGATCCAGGAAGTTCATTTAACATGGCTTCATCCTGAATTACCAAACTTATATGCCATCAAAGCTTTTTCTCTGCCATGACATATAATGTCCCTGAGCACTGGTGCAATGGCCAGAATATTGCCCTGACCACCTTATTACCACCTCTGTTGTTCATGTTGTGATATTTCCATATCTGGCACCCAATCCTTCTCACAACTTCCACTGTGACCGCTTTGAGCTGAGATGCTATTATGACTCACCATTCTCACTGGAAACCACAGGAATTTTTTACATGTCTCCCCTGCTGTGACCCTCCTGTGGCTTTCTCTCTCTCCTAGAAAACAACCAGACCCTATAAGAGTTGGTTCCTGACCCAAGGTCATTTCCTGCTAGTTTCATCCTCACTCATTTATGCCACCCACCCTGGTTACCCTGCCAGCTGTCCAGTTTTCCAGGCACCTCCTGCTCTTAGTATGGGTACTTGTAGTCATGTGCCTGCAATGCTCTTTCCCACAAACTCATCTCTACCTTTTGTGATCTTCCAGTCAGTGACATCTTGCCAAGATCTGTGCTTAACTATCCAATCTGAAAAGGTATTCTCTCCTTTACACACTATCCCAAACTTGACTGCATTTTGTTTAAAACCCTGGATTTATTTATTGTTTTGTTATGTATTTTAATGCTTATCTCCTTGACTAGAATGACATTGCATGAGGACAAGGATTTTGCCTTGTTTTCTGCCCCATCCTGAGGACACAGTTCCTGGCACAGGGAAGGGCTCAGTGGAACAAATGGACAGTAGCCCAGGTGCTCTGAAGAGGGGCTGATGTCACTGCTCTTGCCACTGGTAACTGTCACATAGTTCACTCCATTCTTGGATGCTGTAGCCTTCTGAGCAAGGGCAGATCTATCCTTAGCCAAAAGTTTTGCCTACTGTGAGGATCTCAGGGATCTATATAAATTGGCTGGTCACCTTATTAACTGCCCCCAGCATTTCCTTCTTGTCTAAAATTTGTGTTATACTGTGTTTTGGCCCTGTTTTTAAGAAGTCCTATTACTTATTACTGCTATTCAAATCATAGTAGGTATGTGTTACAAAGTATACTGATGACCAATTTCCATGAGGTATATTCTTAGCTACTAGGTAAGCTTCTTAGCTTCAAGCCTTCTGACTTACCCGAGGAGCTTCCCTGATAGGGTGCAATGAATGAAGTTATACCCATTTTTCTCCTTGGATAAGAATAATTACATACTTCTGAGTGTTATATACCACAATGAGGCATTACTAGATGTTAGTTTTTTCTGTCTGAAGGGATTTAGTAGTTTCAGAAGAGAATGGGATTGTTTAGTTACAACAGGCTTACATTAACAATATCCCACTCACATAGCACATAAAGTACAGCCCATGTGAAAACCCTGGCAGTACTCAGATAACAAGAAAACATACAGAAATGGGGATGGAAACAAAAAGAGCATTGTTCCTAGCTGTGGGACAGTCCGGTGTTCCACACAGGACCTGCTGTTGATAGAAAACTGCCGGAAGCTTTCTGAGGTTCACTTGAGGCCCTTGCCAGAGCTGCTGATGTAAAAGGTAAAAGTTGTAACAAAACTTTCCATTCTTTTAGGTTGTAATCTGTGGTATTAATGTGGAATATCTTTAGAAGCCTGGCGGCCTTTTCTCCAAAATGTGGGATTAAGAAATTGTTTGGTTTTGCTCTTGTTTTTATTCATACAATTCTCTTGACATCTTCAATTGAATAACAAACATGGAAACTGTAGGGTGATTAGAAGGTTGAGGTTGATTGTAAACATCTCAAACACATTTTTGACTGCACCAGGTTCTGCATCTGAAGCTTTATCTGTCTTTTTTTCCTTTCCTCTCCCATCTTCCTTTTCACAAGCAAACCATAAAGAGCTCCAGTTTACTTTGGGATGACATTTGACTAGCTGTATGTGTTACCTTCATGTATGACACAGTGAACATGTGAAGGCCTTGACTTTGAGTGTATTACTGTCTGAGTGATGAAAAGGGTGAGTGCTGGCATGAGGGACCATGACTTAGAACCTCGCTGTATCTCTTACTGGCTCTGGACCTTGAGCTAGTCATTTAACATTTAACCTCCCTGCAGCTACATACAAAATGTAGAGGGTGGAAAAGTAAAGACTATGAGTCTGTACTCAATTTTTTTTCAAACTGCATTATAACTTAAGTTCTTGTTAATGATTCCTTTTGTTTTTCCTGAGTAGTTATAATATTTCTATAATTTTATCTGCAGTGTGCAGTATAAATACTGACTTGCATTCTTAATTAAAATTAAACCCAGAATAAACTAGGTGTAGTGGTACATAGCTGTAATACAAGTGACTTGGGAGGCTGAGGCAGGAGGATCACAAATTTGAGGTCAGTCTGTGCATCTTGGCATGATATTATATCAGAATAAAATAAAGAGGGCTGGGAATGAACCTCTGTGATAGAGCACTTGCTTAGCATTTGTGAAGCCCTGGGTTCAATCCACAGTACTGCAAAAAACAAAAACAAAAAACAAAGAAGAATAAGGCAGGGTTATATTTATATTTTTAGTTGTAGTTGGACACAATCCCTTTATTTATTTTTATGTGGTGCTGAGGATAGAACCCAGTGCCTCACACATGCTAGGCAAGTGCTCTACCACTGGGCTACAACCCTAGCCCCAGACAGTATTTATTTTGACAATCACAGATATGACTTTTTCATGAAATGGAAGACATTGATATTTTGGAAAATACCAAATCATTGAGTATATCAACTATATTTGAACAGAATTTTATGTGGAATTTTTAAAGAGAGAGGGGATTCTGAATTAAGTGAATTTTGCAGAAGTGAAAAGAGAGGATTCCTGCTCTTCAATGTTTTTGTTGGATAATAATTGATCAAAATTGAAAAATGGAAGCTTTTTGAGTTTTGTGATATATAACTTGCCCTTATAAAGAAGCCCCTGAACCCAAGTTGGCCACTCTGAGACGGGTGATGGATGTTACACTCAGCATCACTGTACCCTGTGATCCTGTGTGGGCTTCAGAGTCAGGGCACGCAGGTTTGAATCTCCAGTCTGCCAGATACTAACTTGTTATCTGGGCCCCTTAGTTAATTGCTCTGATCCTCAATTTCTTCATTATAAAATCCAAGATTATGCTTAACTCATAGGGCAGTTAGGGGGCTAAATGAGGTGATAAGTAGAAAGCATGCAGCTAGACCCTTCCACCAAACAGGTGGTTTATATAGTGAACTATTCTTAAATAATATTATCAAATAATATATTTTAATTTAGTAATGCTTTATATAATAATATTTATTTATAAGTACTAGTATTTCAGAGATTCCTAGCTTTGAGATCATGTTAACTACTCATTTTCACTTTTAAAAATGGAACCATTCCCCTACCTTCCCTGCACACAGCACCTTGTAGGGAACTAGAATATCTTTGATAGAGCTTCAGTAGAAGCTGGGATGTGGGTCTCTAGCCCAGCCTGGGCTTCCTGCTTTGCTACAGGGCCTTGCCACTTTAGGGTGCCTTGGGAACAAGGTCAGAAGAGTTGCCCTGGTCAAATCCTCATTCTTCTCCAAGATCTCATAGCCACTTGGGTTGAGCTAAGAACAGAGCCTAGGCCCCTGGGCCTCTAAGTCATGTTTTTGTTTTCTAAAGCACTCTGCAGTGTCCACCACTGGCCTGAATTACAGGTGCTGCTAGTCCTCTCTCTTGTAGAATTGGGGCCTGTTTTCCTTGATGTGACAGCTATCCCCATCCTAGAACCTGATGCCTCAAGAGGCTACTGGCTTGATTGCTGGGTTTACTGATGGCCCTACTTAGGTGTTATGGCTGCAAAAAACCACACGGCATCCACAACAGTCAAGTATAAAACAGGAACAGAAGTGGTTAGTCTCTCTCAAATTGCAGCCTCGCCAATGGTATTTGATAAGCATCCATTTCTAGGCACCTGAAAAAAATTGCATTTGGTGCAATAGTTTCACTTCTCTACTTGGTGGTCAGTGTCAGCTGGTGATGACTTGCTGTATTCTTCATTCAGTGAACAGAAGCTCCAGTCATCAATTGTTAAAGAGCAATCTGACTTTTCTGGCTTCAGGTTTTTGTCTGGAATTGAGGTAATACTCTTCTGCAGTCCTCATCAATCTAGGGAGGTTATGGTTTATGACATTAAAAATGTATTGAAAACCTTTTATCAGAAGATGAATACAAGATATTGTTATGTAAATAAGCCTAGATTTTCTCTGCAAAAACAGATTGGTGACCTCTTTGGCAGAGTTACTGCTTTAAGATGTATGGCCTTTTATTTCTGCTTTGCATTAAAGACTCTTGGTTTCTTCCTAGAGCATCTACAATGGAAACACATATGGGCTTTCCCCCAGTTTTATGTTTTCCTATATCATGTGTCTTGGTGTTTCTGCAATTCCTATAAGATGAATAGCTCTCAAAAGACACTTTTTTAAGTGCTGGGGATTGAACCTAGGGCCTCACACATGCTTTCTGCCACTGAGTTATATCCCCAGCCCAAGATGAACTGACTTTGTACAAGGGACCTCACCCCCCAGCCTGAGTTCCTGAACGAGACATGGAACCAAATAATTTCATCTCTGTTTTTTGCTGTTGCTTTTGAGTGATTTTATGTTGGAAATGGATCTCTATCATATAACTGTCAAGTCAATGTTTATAAGTGCAGAAAACTGTAGAGTTCAATTTAATGATAACTGTTATATAATGTGTGTCAGTAAATAATAAGTATTATAAGAGGAGTTTCCTCCAACATCATGGTTCTGGGAGCTGGCCATTGGATTAACAAATTTTCAGTTCTGCCTGTAAATGTTCATTTATAGCAGGGACCTAGGAGTCTATATTCATTCTGGCGAGTCCCCACTCTGTTCCCATGCTTCTTATTCCATTCTCTTTCCATCATACCATTTAACCAGAGAGTTCACCCTGGGCAAAATTTCAATGAATGACATTGATTTTTGTTGTGAAGTTTTGACAGGTATAAGTATAAGATAGGCCTTTAGTGAAAGTCACACTTGATTTATAGGGCTGGGTAAGGTACTGGCTGTGAGTGAGAAAGCCAGCCATTTTGGTGGAAGTGGGGCTGGTTTTAAGAGACAAACAAAAGAGTTTTTAAAATGTACAAGGGGCTTATATACCTACTGCTGCCATTTTTGCTACTGACTCCCACATTTTAGAGATCACAAAATGGCTAGCTGATACTATGCTGGGAACTTTTTATATTTTATCACTAAATCTCATGAAGACTCTCAAGGTGTGAAGTTAAAACTAATCACTTCAATAATTTGAATGAACTATTGTGAAGGAACTGGAATAGGGACTTATTGAGCAGAGAGCAAAGAGAAAATCCATGATCACAGCCCAAGCTTTAGATCATTCTCACTTATTTTAACTTTCAGCATGGAATTCCATAGTTAAAAATAAATGTGCCTTCTTATAAAAATGTGTAAATAAATAATTTTTGCTTTGTCTTCCATTCACTCAAACCTCTGGCATGCATTCCAGCCCTGCCATTCACTAGCTATAGGACCCTGGACAAGTCACCTCTTTCAATCTGTTTCCTTGTATCACAAGTGGGGATACTGAAAATACCTCTCCCATGGGATGGATGTGAGATTTAAGGAGAAAATGCAATGTAAGGGCTCACTTGGCAGGAGGCCTAGCATGTAATGTCTTCCATGATTATTATTGTCATTGGGATAATGTGGACTCTACTTACTCATGGGAGAAAAGGTTTGTGTGAGTGGAAAACAAGGCAATTTTGGCAGTTAGTTAATGATCTAGATTTTCAGGATAACATGTGGGAAAAATTTTAGAACCTGAATCTGTGTAATGGTGGGCCTAGAACCTGAAAAGCAACCTCGTTTCTTTCCAGGGAAGGAATTCATTCCATTTTGGAGCCAGTTTCTCAAGTTCCTTATCCCTGAGGGCTTTTAAGGCTTAAGACTTAGGTATGGGAGACGTGACAAAGGACAAGTTCCCGAGGCTGTCTGCTCTTTGAAGGCAGAGCCAAGTCTTGTTCTGTTTTTTTGTTCTGCTTCCACCACCCAGAGCAAGGTCTGGTATATGTAGGGGTTAGCTAGAAGTATGGAAGGAAGAAAGGAGGGAGGGAAGAAGGGAAGAATGAAAAAAAAGGAGGTTTGGGTGGATGGATGTTTGGATTGAAGGAAGTAATTGAGGTGTCTGGGGGGGAGAGAGAGAGAGAGAGAGTAATAAATGAGAACTAGAGTAAAATAAAAGAGAGGAGACATAAAAGTTTACAACTTTTGCACAAGGCACCATTATTGAAAAGCTCACTACTTATTGCTGTGCCCATATATTCTCCCTGCACACAGATCTCATTCATAGGTTTTTATAATAAATATTTTTACCACTAACCTGGATGATGCTGAGAATAAACAAAGAAGGCTTGGTCCTCCTCCCTGAGAGGGGAGTGTATAGCTTCTTATATTATTCAAGCTAGTGATCTCAGTGCCAGCTCCTTAGTAGAGGACATGGGCACCCTCATTTGGAAAGGCTGCTCCTAGAGTGAAGGCAAACATCCACAGTCAAGTCTCAGGTCTTTGTATTTACCATGGGAAGGAAGGTTTCATGAAATATTTACTTTTCTGTGCCAGAACATCACTTTTAACTATTTGCTACATTTCTATGAAACTTTTGGGTTTTCATTGTTTAAAAGGAATGTCATGATCTCATGTGGTATGACTCTAATTTTTATTTTAACCAGGATTGATCGGAAGATGTCAAGTGCTCACACCAACTACAAACTAGATGAGGCACAGGCTATAATGAGTGAGCTGCGCACCATCAAGAAAGCCATTTGTACGGGTGAGAAGGAACGGCGAGACCTGATGCAGGTAAGGCCTGGGCCACCCCCTACAGAGCCCACCTACTTGCCTGCCTGCCTACCTGTATGTTATTTATTACATATTATATATTTATTGCATATATAGTTCACATATAATATTATATATACATATTTTAGGCACACATACACACTGTATTTAAATAAGTATATTAATTTCCTGGGGCTGTTGTAACAAAGTACAAACTTTGTGGTTTAGAGCAGTAGAAATTTGCTTTTCTAGTTGTGGAGGCCAGAAGTCAAAATCAAGGTGTCAGTTAGGCTGTGCTCCCTCTGAAGATTTGGGTGGGGTCCTTCCTTGCCTCTTCTTAGCTTTTGAGGCCCCAGGTGTTCTTGGCCTTCCTTGGCTTGTGGATACATCACTCCAATCTGTGCTTCCATTGTTATATAGCCTCCTTCCTGTGTCTCCATGTTCAAATTTCCTCTTCCTTTCAGGACACTAGTCATTGGGCTAGGGACCACCCATCCAGTATGACCTCAACTAGATTACATCTCTAAAGACCCTGTTTCCAAATAAGGTCACTTTCACCAGTTCCAGGGGTAAACATCTTTTGGGGAAACACCATTCAATCCACAACAATGGGTGATAAATTCATGCTGTTAATAATGAAAATAATTCAAAAGATCAGTGATAAGAGGTCTTGCTATTGCCCCAACTTCTCACCTCCCATAACAACTTTTATTCTCTTCTTCCATAACCTTCCTGTGTTCATGCGGATGCAAAAAAATGTGAATACTTGTTCAAAGGTCCTCACACAGTGCTGGGACTATTATAATGTTCTGCTATAGCTTCCTTATGTGATGATAACATTCTGTACTTTTTCCCTTATCTGTTCCCAACCAGCTTCTTCATTCAAGATGGTTTACATAGGGGCTGGGGTTATAACTCAGTTGGTAGAGCATTTACTTTGCATGTGTGAGGCACTGGGTTCAATCTTCAGCATGACATTAAAAAAAACAATAACAAACAAATAAGTAAAATAAAGGTATTGTGTCTGTCTACAACTAAAAAATATTTTACCATGTGGATAAATTTGAATTCTATAACTGGTATCATTGTGGTTTTATTTGATTTATGTTTTTTCCCCTTGAACTCCAATAGTTTCCATTAGTTTTCTAAAAAGTTGAGCTTTTGCAAATGGACATATGCTTGTCTTGCTTGATGCTGGAATGCATTCAATGCTTTGGGTTACAGCCTTTATTTTTTACTCAACACCTAAAGGCGTACATAATGCCTGGTAGGCATTTGCCTAGATTATGTAGTATGTAAGACTCAAGGGGCATATAAGGCACTGTTCAGACTTATAGACAAAAATGAGAAAGACGCATAATAGCTTCCTTACTTGGCAGTGCTTCCTAAGTGTTCCACAAGTCACTTCAAGGCTCTGAGTGTCTCTTGGAGAATTCCCATGTGTTCATTAAAATGCAATTTACCAAGCCCTGTCCCAGACCTCCAGAATTTCTAGAAATGGGACCCAGAAATCTATATGTTCAGATGACGTCTCCAGGCTATGATAGATAAATAGTGCATTCATTGTTAGATTTTTTTTTTTTTGGCATACTGGTAGCACTGAAGACAGCTTCAATTTACTAAAGTCTCTGTGCATACCCTATGTCCACTAACTGTATCATACTAACCAAC
This sequence comes from Spermophilus citellus, assembly GCF_964194105.1. Taxonomy (NCBI): domain Eukaryota; kingdom Metazoa; phylum Chordata; class Mammalia; order Rodentia; family Sciuridae; genus Spermophilus; species Spermophilus citellus. The sequence goes on from NC_138190.1 coordinate 5,392,399, forward strand.
ATCCAAGGGTTAACCAGGTGATATTTCATAGCAGAAACACAGAGGATTTACCCTTTGAGGTCAAGCAGGCTACCCACCCTGACCTCTTTGAAGCCACAAGTGCACAGTATTGGGAAAAGCCACCCAGTTGCTTCACTTGGGTTCCCCACCATGGCTGCCTTCTTCAGGCAGGATACACAATTTCTGAAAGAAACTTTAGGCCTTAGTTTCTTCTTTGAGGTCTTCATAGCCTCTCCAACTCTGAGAAGCTCCAGAGAGGCCTGGGCAAAATCTTCTTTCATCAAAACCAAGTCGGTTGTTTTGTCTTTCTTATATGAACTCAATCAATGTGACTGACTCTTTCCCAAAAGCCTTTGTCTTTTTTTTTCCTTTTGAGCCAGTTGTGTGAGTTTCAGTGCACTTGTGCATTCTGGTTCCGGGGTCTGCAGTGTTGCTGAAGGTGAATAGGTCCAAAAGTCTAAAAGAAATGCTAACACATCAGATTTCTCTTAAACTTCCACACAAAGGAGGTCCATGTGCCAGAATAAATACTTGTTCTAATTTTTGGCAACCTAACATCCATATGAGATTACTTTTGACCATGTAGAATTATGACTGAAAAATCATGTTGTAAAAATACATAAGCATTGTCTGGGAGCTGTTGTTATCTTCTGTGGTTAATCTATGAAAGTCTCAAGGTGGCCTGAACATTTTGGATGGGAATGCTTGTTTCTTTTTTTTTCTTTAGAAAACATGCAGGCTTAACAAACAGTAAAACTAGTACCATAGCTTTTTTCTATATGCATGTGCCTCCAGGAGGACTCAATCACTATCTGATTTAAAAAATTTAGAATTTTTTTAAAGGTGGATTCAGTGAGGAACGTTTATTTTAACTCTAATGAGAATGAAGAATAGGGTGGGATAACTCTCCAGTCATAAGGCTGCAGAACTTGAACAAAAATGAAAGGACTCCTCCTACAAGAAAGGGAATCATCATTGTCTCTACTCAAAGATCTTGTCTTGATCTCTTCCAGAGCCTGGCCAAACTTACTGATAGCTTTAAGAATAGCTGCTCTATTACCGACTCTATCCAAGATTTTTCTCACAGTGCAGGCGCACTTGGTGATTCTGGTGTCCCTCAACAGTTCTGTGATGCTGGCTCTCAGACTGATACCATGGGAGAGGTATGCTTGCTTGTGTTGTCCTCAGTCATTTGGCTTAATTTTCCATTTTCATTTCAGAAATATTTTAGATTTTGTGCCATTAGGTTTGAAGAAAAAAATAGTGCTTCTCACATCCAGCTGCAATTGTCTAATGATGTAGGAAGCAATTGAATTGCTTGCTGCCTTGTGATTAAGATTCTTAAAGTAGTAGACTCCAGATGGGTGCAGTGGCACATGTCTGTAATCCCAGCAATTTGGGAGGCAGAGGCAGGAGAATCTCAAGTTAGAGACCAGTCTCAGCAATTTATTGAGATCATGTCTCAAAATAATTTTTTTAAATAAAAAGCTGGTGATATATCTCAGTGGTAGAGTACTCCTGGATTCAATCACCAGTATCACAAAAACAAAAGAAAACAAAAATACAAATGTCAGACTCCTTGTGAGAATTGAGTTTAAATGTTATCTTGATATGTGTGTGTATAAAGGAACAGATAGTAAATATTTTAGGCTTTGCAGGTCCAGCAGTCTCTGACATGATCACTCAGCTCTGTCATTAGTGAAAAAGCATCCCTAGATGATATGTGAGATAATGAGCTTCACTGTGAGTTAGTAAAGCTTTATTTACAAAAGGAGGCAGTCTGCTGGATTTGGCCAAAGGGCCATAAGTTTGCTGATCTTTAGTTTAGACCAGCAATTTCCAAAGGCTTTGTGGTTGTGCCACCTTTGGTTAGACTTTGTTGTCATTTCTTATTCTTCTAAAAGAATGTCAGGAAATCAAATTAAAAGAAAATTTATTTGAGACTTGGAAGAATTTCATCAAGTTCCCTTTGATAATTAGTAAAGTATTAAGTTAGTCACAAAAACAAAGTTGGGAGAATCATCATTTGAAGCTGAGGAGTGAATATTCCAAAACACATTATTGTAAATTGGATTGAGTGAAGCTTAAAATTGATTTATTACCAAATGGAAAGCAGGTCATATTTTTATTAGGGCTTATTAAAATAGAATAGAATATACAGTGCCTCCAAATTAAATAAAAGTAAAGCAGAAAAGGAGAACACCAATTGATGGGGAAACTTTGGGTTTTAAGTAATTAGCTAATATTTTGAAAATTTGGCAAATAGTGCCTTTTTAAGGTGAGTATAATGTACATTAGGACTTTTTCTCTCCTGGATATTCTGGAAATGTCCTATATTCAATTTCACCCTCATTATTGTCAAAGGCATACTTGGACATTTTGAACCAGGCATCTTCTTTGGTTTAGAGAACATGCTCGCCATCTGTAACACACAGAGAAGGGTCTGAATCAAAAATGTTTGGCATTTTTGTCTCAAGATTTAGGAGTAAAGGAAGGAAGCAAGTGCAAGACTCATTGAATTCCGGGAATGATTTCTTGCTGCTTGTCATAAGGTTAGATTTAGAGTGTAGAGCTCTAAACTAATGTGAGAGGAACAACTAAGGTCCAAGCTTCTCTAATGATTCCATCAAGCCATTCTAAACAGATCAGGTGGGGAGTAGTGCCTGGTTCCACTACTTTAGCTGTAAATTGTCATGTTTATGAGCTCCTGCAGTTTACTGGGGCTGGCCCTGGGTTGGGAGCTTCACAGATGTTGTCTTGGTTTAACTAGTTTTTGTTAGTATTTTTATATAGGATTTTGTTACTTTCAAGTATAATTGATATGAAAATATTGAGGCACAACTACTGATCATACTTTGGGTATTTAAATTGTAACTCTAAAGTTACATCCCAATCCCTGGCTTTTTGAGACCTTGCTTTCTTTCCTTTTACCTTTGGTTCTTTTTCATAACTTGTGACCTTGAAAGGCATTCTCTAGTCCCTACCTAAGACAGCTAGTCCATCTTCAGATCTTGGAACTTTGTAGTAGAATATCATTATAGTTGTCCCTCTGTATCCACCAGGGATTGGTTCCAGGACCCCCTCAGATACCAAAATCTGAGAATGCTTAAATCCATTATATATAATGGCCTACTAGTAGCATATAATCTATACACTTCCTCTCATATACTTCAAATGATCTCTAGGTGATTTTATTATACCCAATGCAATGTAAATGCTATGCAAATAATTGTTATACTTATTGTTTAGGGAACAATGACAGAAAAAAGTCCATCCATGTTCAGTATAGATGTGACCATAATGGGCCTAACTATATTTTCGATCCTTGACGTTGAATCTATGGATGTAGAACTCATAGATATGGAGGGCTGAATGTATTGTGCATTTATTGAGGAACTAGACAGTGTAATTCACAAAGTGGGATTTTTTTGTGCCTTTTTATCACCTTATGCTAAATAGTTTCCTATTTTTTAAAAAGTCAATTTGTTGTTTTTTTAGAATTATACAATAGATGGATATATACTTACCCTGTTTAAAAAAAATAAACAAAACATCAAAATACAAGTTTTGGGAAAACAAAAGTCTCCATAGCCTGAATCTTAAACCTCACCAGCCAGAGGTGGCAGCAGAATATTATTTGAAGTGTTTCATTCTATGCCTTTGAAAAATTGGAATTGAAAGACAAATTAAAAAAATATTTTTCATTGTTGCTGAAATTTTAAGTGAATTTTCTGGTTTGAAAATATGTTTTTATTATGTGTTTCTCTTTTTGTTTTTCTTTTCCTCTTGTGTTCCGGAAAGTTTGTCTTTGATGACAAAACAAGACTTGTAGACCGAGTCAGACTTAATTGGCAATATGAGGAAGCCCGAAAGAGGTAAGAAGCACATTTTTTCAATCTTGTCTTCTGTTCACTTATTTCCCACAGAAAAAGGCTTAACACAGTTCCACATTTTATCTGATGGAACACAAAAATAAAGAATCTTTGTTGTTAATGTAGCTTCTTAATACACATGGCAAACTTTCAAGTGCACTTAAAATGTGAAATTCTCAGTATTACAAACAGTTATAAAGATGTGATTCAATAAGAATAGAGACCTTCCAGTTTTCTTGTTTTTCATATCCAGATGTGGTGGTTCAGTAGTGTAGAATACAATTGAATTGCTTATTGCTCTGTGATTAGGATTCTTAAAATGGTAGCCTCCTTCTGAGAATTGAGTTTTAATGTTCTCTGGACACATATGACTTTCGAGGGCATGGGTCTAAGTACTATACCAGGTAGTTAAGAACTCCTTTCCCTCTGTCCCTCCCACAGACAGCATCAGTTCCTCAAACCAGCATAAGCAAAACCATCCTCTGTTTCATACAGGTGCCTTCTGATGCCATAGACTGATGAAAAAAGCCACATATTCAAGTTTAAAAGATGTTTGAGTAAGCACTGGGTCAGCAGATGATAGCAGTGCCTACTTGCTCTCATTTTATTTGGAGAGAAGTGACATTTATGTTGACCTGCATTGTAACTCATCTGCCTTCTGGAAATTGAGATTCATCCAGGTCTATGCATTGGGTTTCTCTTTTCTCACCTCTCTCCCTCCCAGTATATACCATAGGACATGGGCAAATCTGCAAGGGCAAATTCAAAATCTTCACCTCAATGCAAAATTTTTGATGCAGTATTTTTAGCATGGCATGTTTCTCCTCAGGTGTTCAGCATCCCCATTTTCAAGGTTCTGATTCTGCCTTAGCTTTTATGTCTTCTTTTAAGAGACTTTCTCTCTGTTGTGCCTTCTGGAAAGAGTCTTAAAGCGAAATTATTTAAAAATATGTGCTTCAGTGAAGGATATATTTTTAAAAGATTTCTTAGTCATAAATGATATATCTTATCATGGTCAGGAGAGGAGCAGAATGCCAGGTGGGGTGAATGAGTCCTTCCGGAAGCTAAAAAGTTGGGCCTGCTCAGTATACTGTACAGTTCATGGAAGTCCATAAATCTACTTTGTTGGCTTTTATAAAATGCAAAAATAGTAAACCATCTGTAAAAGTAAACCATCTGACTCCATGCCACAGAGCCTGCAATTACCATGGCCCTTCTGCTTTCTAGGAGATGTTCCACCCAATTCTTCCTGGCTTTTTAGGGAGTATTTGTGATGGGCTTTAAATGTCCTCATAGAGTACCACCAAGTTCATTGACCAATACTGGTTACCTTCATGGTTACATGCTTCATCCCTCATGTGTTCCTTTTCTGTTGTTTGTGGGTGCTTATGAGGGGTGATTGTCTTTTCTGACTATTCCTCATCTCCTTCCTCCTATTTCTAAATGGAATTGCAAAATGTGGGTGCTGGAATTTGCTGTGCTGTATTAAATACAGAAACTAGATCATTGCTACACTTAGAAGCAAATTGTTATGTGTGTTGCTGTGACATTTACCAAATATAGCAAGTGATTTCTTTGTTTTCTAGAACTGGTGTCAAGATATTGTAAGTAACCTTTTAAATGTCACAATACATTTGGTGAAAAATGTATTTGGGAAGTTACTGCACTTCATCATTACTTTAATACAAATAATACAAAAATATTATTTAAAGATTGCTAGAACCTTGTTAGGAAGTGCATTGCAGTTACAAGTGAGGGTCCTAGCTCCAGTGTTTTAACCTTAGTAACCCAGTAGGGGTTTTGAGAAATTCTTTTTATGGCCTACATTAGAATATTTAAAAATCAGAGATGTGGTTTAAACTTGTCCTGGGTTGGCTTGCCCAGTTGCTAACTATCATTTTCTCACTAGTACACTGGTCTTCAACATAAGGAGTAGACTCTTTAGCTCTCAGGAGATTTCTGGCAATATCTGGAGCCATGTTTAGTTGTCACATCTCTAGGGCAGATACTACTGGCCTCAGGTCTTCAGAGCCCAGAGATGCTGCTCAACATCCCTCAATGCACAGACTAGGTACAACAGCAAGGACTTATCTGGCTCATCATGTCAGAAAGTGAGAAAGTTCAATAAAAGACCTGATGAGGATGACATTGGCTAGAGGGATAAAATCAAGAATCTAAGAGAGGATGGCTGGAGACAAGAGGGGAAAAGTGTAGGAAGTAAACCTTGGAAAACACTTACCTCCAAGGGTCCATGAGCAAAAGAGGAGCACCTAGCAAAGGATTCCAGGAAGAGAGCAGTGGAGAAGTCAAATCAGTTGGCCAGCAGACCTCTGCCATCCCATGGCATCCTGATCTACAGAGTCAAGGGGAGAAGGAGAGCAATGGCAGGTTTTCATAAAAAAAAAAAAAAATTGGCAGTCCTAGGTTAGCCCCTCCCACCTCCTTTCTTAAATTTTCCCAGCCTGTGGGAGATGTCACAAAGATGGTGCTCTCTGCTGGATTTAAAGGAGGAGAAAGATAGAAACTTCTGAAGAGTTTCCAAGTGCCAGCATTATGGATGAAGATCATTTAGATGGGAGATTTTGATGGTTGACAATGAGTTGTTAGCTTCAGTGGGCTTCAAGCAGCTTAGAACTATACTCAAAGTGTTCTTGTCAGTAGAATTTGCCTTAGCCAGTTGATTACAATTCATTGGTTCCAGCCCCTCCAGGTTCTGCTTCCCTTTCTAGTTCCCTTGGAGACATCATAGTCTGCCTCCAGTCATTGCAAGTTAATTCTTGTAGTTAAGGCTTGACTGGTAACCGCTGTGTGCCTGAGTTATACACTACTCTTCTATGGATCATGTGATCCCCAGTGGCACGAGCAAGGCTCTGAACTCCCTATACCTTGTAACATTGTCAAGCAGCTCTTCCCTATTTCCTCCCCAGTAGACAAGTTGAAAGTTAGGGACAGTTAAGGTCATCAGGTCTCACCTTGCCCTAGATCATTGATTTTACTACAACTACTCTGAGTATTTATTTATTTATTTATGAGTCAAAGCCTGATGGCTTTGAAGTCTTGTCTATGGGCTTTTCACACAGTGCCCTTGATCAGACTGCAACACATCCCTGATATCCCCATGAGCTTCACTGGAGAAGAGGTGTCCATATACAGGAAAGCACATGTTCACCTGTTCACCCACCAATACATGAAAATTAATGTATTGATTTTAGTGTCTGTGTTAGCAATGAAAAATATGTCCTTCCCTCATTATTTACCCTGAGGTTACTGAGCATTATGGGCCCTTTTATCTTGCTCAAGTGGACTTCCATTATTTTGGTGCCACAATTCAGTGTTTGGTTGTATTCCTTATGTCACCTCACCCTTGGCCATCAGTCTCCAAGCTTTCATTTCTGAAATTATTCAGTCCTGCAAATCTTAGCCCCCCTACTGATTATCCAGAGAAATAAAACCAAATGGGGCAAGGAGTTTGATTTATAGGAATTGACTCATGTGATTAAGGAGGCTGAGAAGTCTGCAAAGTAGACTTTGCAAAGCAGAGAACCAGGAAAGCTAGTGGCATAATTCAGTTCATATCTGAAGGCTGAGAACCAGTGTTTGGTAGTGATGATGTTAGGGTAGTTTTAGCATAAGTCTTAGAGTCCAAAGGCCCATGAACCAAGAGCCCCAATGTCTGAAGGCAGGAGAAAGTGGATGCCCCAACTCAAGAAGAGAAATCAAGTTTGCCTGTTTTCTCTCTGATTCTTATTTTATCTGGGCTCTCAGTGAATTGGATAATGCCCACCCACATTGGTAAGAGTGTGTCTTCTTTACTCAGTGTACTGACTCAAATGCTAATCTTTTCCAGAAACATCCCTATAGACACACCCATAAAAACTATTTTGCCAGATATCTGGGCATCTTCTAGACCAGTCAAGCTGACACATACAATTAATCATTACACCTTTCTCTGTAGAACCACCTGTGCTTTGCCAATTCTAAAAAGTGGAGATGTTTATGCCTTTATGACCTGGAGAAGTCTTTCCTTGGATATCTAGATTTGAGATTGTTTTTAAGAAGTACAAAATCGTCAAAATGCAGAGTACTGAACAATGCATTCGGATTTAAAGGAAGTTTGTGGAAGTGGAATTTATAATTCTAAGTGATAGTATGATTTCTAGAGAATTCCTTAACTAAACTACTACTGTCATGGTGACCAAATTTTGTGTTTTCAACTCTGGATCATGTAAAATGTACCAAAAGAACTGTTTCTTCCATCTCTTCATGAACATCTTTTTGGATACTCAAGTCAGATATTATGCTAGGAATATTTTCACATTACCGGTTGAAAATTTTTAGAGTTTTTAAAAGTGAAGTTGGAAGAATATGTCTTCTTGAAGCAGTCCTGATGACACAGATGACTTCTTATTTTTAAATTAAGAGTACTTGTTCTAGAACTGTGCACAAACTCTAGCTGTTTCCATAGAAACACTAAGTTCAGATAGGAACAATACATTTGGTCCAACCAGTTTCTCTGTCTATTAATTTTTGTTGCCAGGATCAGTTCTGCTGTACGTGGTTGTCAGGAATCAGTGGTATTATGATTCCAGTTAAATTTGATCCATCACTTGGATTTTACTTTTATTTTGCAAGTAACTTTGTATCTGGGTTTGGGGGAATGAGGTACAGCTTTGAGGAATGAAGAAAAGCATCTTTGCCACTGCAGTCTATCTTTCCCATTTGGGTCAAGATAAAGAAACCTGAAGACTTTCTGATATATATATTTTTTAATTTTAGGAAGTTGCTTTCAGAAGATCTTGCTTTCCAAGGGGAGAAGCTGTTAGAGCAGGGAAGGTGAGGACAGGGCTGGATTTTGGTGTATTGGTAGAACATTCTTGCACCATATGTTCTAGATGCAGAATTGTCGAATTTTCCACATAGAATTAAGTGGAAGCCAGGCACTGTGGCACATGTTTGTAATCCCAGCAGCTTGAGAGGCTGAGACAGGAGGATTTTGAGTTCAAATCCAGCCTCAGTAACTTAGAGAGGCCCTAAGCAACTTAGGGAGACCCTTTTTCTAAATAAAATATAACAAGGGCTGGGGATGTGGATTAGTGGTTAAGTGGTTTAATCCCTCGTACCAAAAACAAAACAAAAAAAGTGGAATGGACACTGATTTATCAATACTTCGTTCAGTCAACTGAAGTGATTTCATCTTACATCTAACTTAGATCTCAGCTGAGGTTTTCTTTAACCTTTGCTTTCATTTAGATATTTACAAAAAGAAAGCTAAGAGAAAAATATAAGAAGTATTGAATATGTAGTTACAATTAAATCTGAAGGCATAATGCTCTAAGTTGATACCATGTCATGTAATGTGGGATTAGGATCCATCATAACTCATCACCATCAAATGGAATTGTGGGTTGCCTGGAGTTCTGTTTGCTATTCCAGAAAGCAGCAGGATTTTAGAAAGATGAGAAATTATACAGTAGACTGCAGGTTTTAGGTATTCACATAATTGGAGATTGATTACTCTTGATATGCCTCAAAACTTCTTAATATTAGAAGTGGGGGCTGAAATTGTGGCTCAGTGGTAGAGCACTTGCCTGGCATGTGTGAGGCACTGAGTTCAATTCTCAGCACTGCATATAAATTAAAAAAATAAAGGTCCATCAACAATTAATAAAAATATTTTTAAAAAATATTAAGTGTGGGGCTGGGGTTATATGGTTCAGCAGTCGAGCACTTACCTAGGCATGTGAGAGACCCTGTGTTCAATCTTCAGCACCACATAAAAATAAATTTTTTAAAAAAGTTATTGTGTTCAACTACAACTAAAAAATAATTTTTTAAAAAAATATTAAGTGTATTTTTCCTAGAAAAATGCAGATCCTTTTAAGATTTTCATGTGAATTGTGAAGGTCTGAGTCATTTCTGCAGCATAAATGCAGGTTTCTATTCATGGTTTAATGTTCTAGGTTTGTAACAGACAAGGTGTTCGGGCAGAAATTGTAAGGCGAAAATTATTTATATTTAGAACTGTTTATGGAATAGAAATTGGAAAACACATAATAAATATGAAATCTGATTGCTTAATTGAAGATTTTACTTTTATTTCTTCACTATCAGGGCATGGGGACATATATTTTAAAGCTTTTAAAGGCATTTGTGACAGATTATATGTGGGCCATAAAACGTATTACCCATAAAAAATGAGAATCAATAAAACAGGTAGTTGACTTGTAGGGAAAAAAAGAAAAAAATCCTTGCCAATTTTAAGTGGCTCTCAGTTCTCTTTAAAAATGAACTTGGAAAAGTTTTTTTTTTCTGCAAACCTTAATGATGACCTTTCTTTTCTTCCATGTATTTAATTTCACTAAAATGATATTTCAAAGAAAAGCCTTTCTGGAAATTGCTTTTCCTTTAATACCCAGAATAGGAATGATGGCCCTCACAGGAATAGGGTTCCAACCAGTTGCTCAGCTGTTTGGCATGGATAAAGAGAAGGTGCATCGAACCTCAATACATCTGTGTTTAGTCTTAGGCAGGAAGTCTGTTTCTTCAAGTAAACCTAACATGCTAAAGATACTCCCTGTGGATGACTGGCTCTATTCCAGGCCAGCAGCATGGTAGACAAGGCACACTGTTTTAAAGGCACAGCCATTTTGTCTTCCCCCATGGAGAATATGTGAGTGATCAGTTGTTGAAGAAATCATTCTAGTGCTTTTGACTTTCAGAACAGACAGACAGATGTGCCTCTCTTGACCTGGCTGAAGTGGACCCCAAATGTCTACACCCAGAGTTTGGATATAAGGAAGGAAATTGTAGTTTTCAATATATGCCAATATTCTTCTAGATTCATAGCTCAAAAATAAACGTAACCATTTGCATTGTTGTGAAATTTTATTTTAAAAGCACAGTTCTCAAGCAAAGAAATGTTTGCCTATGTTCAGCATAGCCCAAATAACTTTTCCAGATGGATTGCAAGAAATCAGCCTCATCCGGATTTTGTTTCTGCTGAAGAGGTCGTCCCTTCCCATATGTCTCTGCATATATTTCCTGCAAGCTGTGGAAAGTTACAGTTTGGCTGCTGTACTATTTCTTTATGCCCACAGTAGACAAGCCTCTTGAAAGTTGCCCTTTGCTTCTCCTCCCTCCTATAGTTCATTTTCCTCCTCATTTTTTTCAGATAACTTGAGATTTTCCTGGAAAGGTTATGATTATCTGAGACTGAATCTTCTGCCACCCTCAGCAACTTAAATTCTTTTAGATAGCAGCTAACCGAGAGCTGGTAGACTCAAATGGCATCTTTAGCTCCTTACAAACCTCAGGAAACTTGAACTGGGGGTTCAGCTCAGTGATAGAACACTTGCTTGCCTAGCATGCGTGAGGCCCTGGGTTCCATCCCCAATACTGCAAAAAAAAAAAAAAAAAAAGAATAGAAAAAAACCCTACAACAAAACACCTCATAAAAGTCAAAAGGAGTGTTTTGAAAATGTCTGTTTATATTATATGTATGATAATTAGATCTGGCAAGCTTTAGCTAGGCTCAAATAGGCTTTCCTATGGATCAGATAAATTGAAATGAAAAAAACTATGGGGACACAGTAGATTTTCTCATTGTTCTCCAAATCAGTTATATTTATTTTTGACTTGTCTAAAGTAGAATGTTCCAGAAATTTCATTTGGTGTGTCTCATATGAGTCTGATTGGAGTGTATATTCCTTGGGCTTCAGTTATATGACTGTCATAAATTTTAATTACTCTAATTAGACATGGGTGGATGCTTAAGTCCAGTTTTATTTTTAACCCTGTTGGGCTGCCTCTGTCATCATTTTTTTCAGTGACATGATTTGTTATCATTTTTCAACACATTTTTCAGGAAATTAGTTTTAAGTTAGAAAAATTGTCTAAGGAAGCTACTGACACTCAACTAGTTTCTTTACCTTCTTGGAGAAATGGGCTTGAGTTAGATGTATGCGTTTAAGCCCTAACCTGTATACCCTTTCCTTTCCATGTTTGGATTGATTTGGTACCTGGAGAAAGAGCATCATGTATGATCCTCCAGCCAGGCAGATGGGTCCTTATGCTCATGTCTAGATCATGCAAAGCCTGACCTGGCATAGTACTTGACAATGAGTTTTAGTGTATGGGCCAACTTCAGTCAATTGGTTGTATCTGTGTGGAATGTGGTGTTGAGAAGGACTCTGAGGGCTGGGCCCAACAGGTAGGATGCCAGATTTGGTTATTGCTGTGCTACCTGGGCACAGGAGGTAAGTAGTCTTGGCAATGCTCTTTCCCCATGTCTGCCATTCCAAGTTTAGTGAGGATGATCCCATCAGTGCCTAATGCAAATGCTTAAAACAGGCCAGTTAGCAACCCCCAGACAAGGCAGGGCTGCAGAGGAGGCAGCTTTGTCTTGGAGCAGTGGGTGTCCACCTTGAGCAAGCATCAAAAACACCTGGAGGGCTTGACAGACCCCCAGATTGGCAGGACCCATTCCCAAAGTGTCAGATTCCGCATGTGGGGCTGGGTTCTGAGATTTGCATTGGTAACAAGTTCCCAGGAAATTCTGAAGCTGCTGGTCCTGGGACCCCACTTTGAGAATTGCTGCCTCAGAGATATATGTACCTGCCACTTAATTGTTTTCACAGTACTCTCTCATCTTAAAGAAGTCTTTGCATGTTTTTAGGCATGTGTACCAAACTCGATCCTCCAAATCATTGGGTTCAGGTTGGGTCTGGCATAACTAGTTTCTGCCTGGAAACAGGCAGCCTTACTTGAGGGGCTTAAAACATACTACTATTTTAAAGGGTGATTTAAAAATATGAGCTATGTCTGTTTCACTTAATCAGCATTAGGCACCACTGCAGGACACAAAATATGATGCAATCTATTTGCCAGGCAAGCACTGAAGATTCAAGGGCATTGAAAGTGACAAGATTCTCTGTTTTTATACCCTAAGGATTGTCACACTGACACCTTTGGTGAGATTGACTGGTTTGCATCTAGCCAGATGATCACATGCCAACTTCTACATTCATGGGGATGCCTCTCATTCTCTCATTTATTTGCTGGCATGCTTGCCCACTGTTTAATGCTTGAGCTTCTCTTGTGTGTTCACATCTGGTTGAGGTCTCAGGTGCAGGAAGTAGCACATACAACCAGCATATGTGGGCATGGGTTTTGGCTGTTCTCTCTTATATTTTGTTTGTTTTGTTTTTTGACCCCCAATGGATATTAGTGCTTAAGCATGGCCAATGAGAAAGAAAGCCAGAAGCTTCTCTCAGTATCCAGCCTAGTGTTCAGCTACTGATGATAGTGGGGTGGGGAGAAGTGAGCAGCTTTCCTCGACTCTGGGACATCATCTTGCAGGAACCAGGAATCTGGGGAAAAAAACTAGTGTGGTCATGATGAAGACTGGTGGACTTTTTGTCAACTGTTTGAAGCAAGTATGAATCTTGGACAGGGTAGATTATACAAAGGACTTTTGCATTATTTTTATAACCATCATTCCCAGACACTCTTTAAGTTTAAGGTTGGTGGCATTACTTTACTATTTATTTAGCAAAGTGAGTTTACAGAATCAGTGATGGTGCAGAGAATGTATAAAGGTGATTTTTTTTTTAAGTTCATTGACATCTTCCTGGGCCCCCCTCTCTCAGGGTCGCAAACATTCAGCAGCAGCTGGCCCAGCTTGCTAATGAGTCATGGCCAGGCATGGCTGAGGCCGACAGGGACCGGCTGCAGCTCATCAAAGAGAAGGAGGCCCTGCTTCAAGAGCTGCAGCTCATCATTCAGCAGTGGAGGTCGGCTGAAGATGTGGCCAGGCTGGAGGAGGAGAAGAGACGCTTGGAAGAAGAGATCCAGCGTGCGCGGGCCACATCTGCACAAGGAGCAACAGAAAGGTGGGCTGGTCTCCAGAAGTTCAGGGGCAGGTGGGACCAGATTCCAGTGAAGAACCAACTGGAAAATCTTAATTAGATAACATATATATGGCTTCAGCATGTTCTTGATTAGTACAGGCTGAGTATCCCTTATCCAAAATGCTTGAGCACAAAAATGTTTCCCATTTTGAAGTTTTTCAGATTTTGGAATATTTGCATAGACTGTACTGGTTGACCATCCCTCATTTGAAAGTCTAAAATCTGAAGTGCTTCAAAATCCGAAACTATTTGAGCATCAAGTATTTGAAAAGAGTTTGGGAGTTTGGAGAATTTTGGATTTTCAGATTAGGGATGCTCAACCTATACTGAGAGCAGCTACTGAGGCATTTCCTTGCTAAGTCAAGGGGAGATGGGACCATGTGCTTTCCATGTCATGAGAGGTAGCAGCTCTTCCCAAGGCTCCCTGAGCCCCTTAGAAATGGGAGATAATGGAGAAAAGGAAAGACAGGTGATGCAGCACCTACATGGACCCCTTCCTGGAGTAGGTTCCCCGTGCTTTCACCTGTATTTGTGGGACAGTACCCTGTGCTGGCTTGGGGTACCAGCAGGAAGATGGGGAGACAGATGGTGGTATAGCTTTGGAATAAAGTGGCTCTCTTGCTCCAGAGAACTGGCCCCTATAACACTGTGGAAGTCTACCTACTGCTTTTATCTCTGACTTTGATTTCTGGCCAAGGCAGCCTGCTCTTTCTTTTTTAGTAGGAAGTCAACAGCCTATCATGGGTCCATTTCTAACCATACTTTTCCTAGGTTGGTCTTGAGACTCTTTCAAGCATAGGACACATGAAGCCAGAGTCTTTTGTATTCTTCAGTGCCAAGTTGTTTGGCCTTTCATCATATGCCATGTCTTCTGGTTTCCATTTGCTGCCTGCAATCACAGATTGTGTTGAAGGCTTGGTCTGCTTTCCACATTTAACAGCTGTCCGCAGTTTATCTGTGGCTATCTGCTGAGTTTTGGAAAGCCCATCCCCCAATTGTTAATATACTAACTCCCTAAAACTCAGTGTATTAACATGACCTTTTTCTGTATTGCTATGAGCATGAGCATTCTCTACCTAGAGTTTAAGTCACTTAAATTATTTGATCTGTTCAGATGCACCCACAACTAATATTTTATCACATCTTATGACTGTTCTTTGTATGTGTTGGGCAATCTTTATGCTTGATTCTCATTATTAATCTTTTGGATACATGAGTGTGCATTATGGTATTCAGGACCCATGGCAGCATTGAAAAGAAGGAATGGTGTTTGGGAAGTTCAACTCCTGGTAACAGGCAGAGAGAATTTTGATCTGCCTGAGATGATGGCACCCTATATCATCCCACTCAAACTGAGTTGGGTCTGAATCTTAAAAGGAGCAAGGCAACTGAAGTTTTCTTCTGTGCTGCTGTGTTTCTACACATTTTTAGTTAAACACTGTCTTCCATTTTACCCTTGGTGTTCTCCTGTGTGTGTTCTGGATAGAAGAGCCTGGCGTTCTTGTTCATTCTTGACTAAGGATGGTAGATTTGGTCCCACAGTGCTTCCTGATTCCCAGGAAGCCCACCCATGCACCCTTGACTGTGGAAATTCGGCATGTGTGAGTGCTGTGGTCCCAGAGTACAAATTCCTGGAATTCCCTAGAGTCAGTGTTACCCTGATGCCTCAAGGGCTGCAACACCCAAACTTTCACCCAGATGGCAGTTTCTTGTGGGATCAGGCTGGGTGTTAAGTTCTGGGACTCAGAACCCTCAACTGGAACTGAATTGATCTAAGGGCATGACCTTGGCTAAAGAGGAACGTACACATGTGCTGAGCTCTTTCCTCCCATGTGCTTTGTCTATTCTATCCACTGCATTGTAAGATGAGGTCAATGCCCCAAGAGAGCTGCTGCTGCTCTTTGATATTTTGTGCCGAGTGGATGCAGACACATTTCTCAGTGTTACCTCCTTTTATTGAGCTGTGCTTGAAGACTGGAAGTGTGGGACCCATGCTGGGAGACTTCCTCTAGCACAGACTGAGGGGCAGTAGAAGGAGACCCAGTATGGATTTGGGCACAAGGAACCAAGGTTTGTGTTTTAAGGCTGAGTTGTGGTAGCTGTATGACTGGGGCCTGGCCTTTGCCTTGTCTCAGCTACAGTGTCATCAGTATAGAGAGTTCCAAGTTATAGCTTGAAAGCCCAGTGAGGGGCATAATTTAAACTTCCCCTTTATGACTCTTCACTCTCTACATCTTCTGAAAAAAGAAATTAAAGATGGTTTTTTGAAGTTATTTCCTTTGCTAAGCCTTAGGTAGGAATTTAAGTGTAACATTAAATATGGAAAATCTTTCATGAGTAAAGGAATTCTCTCTTTCTTGCCATACATAACAACAGAATTGAATGATAGGAAGTAGGGGCAGTGCAGAGTCTCAGTAAAGTGCCTTGACTTAGGTTCAAGCTGACTTGACCAAACCTTGAACTTGCATAGCACAGGCAAATTACTTTCACTCCTTGAGTATCAGTTTCCTCATCTGTAAAATGGGAATAGGATCAAGTGAGCAGTCATTGAGATACAACATATAATATGACATATAATATGTTCTTTCTGTACTTGGCCTTGCTTCTCTTGATATGACCAGCATTATTATAAGTGCTCAAGAACATTGTGCTTTCTTATGTGCTCATATCTCTCTTTTGGCATAACATGAAAAATATACCCAGTAGAATGTCAGCATTACTTTTTAAAAGTTATTTTTGTTTATAAAAGTAATAAATTGAAATGGCCTTCTTAAAAATTAAAAATTTTAGACAAGCAAAATTCTTTTTTAAACATTACAACTGGAAGAGTTTATTAAAGCTGTTTTCAAACTTTTGGGTTCCAGGACCTCCTTCTACTGTTAAAATTACTAAGGTTTCCCAATGAACTTTTGTTAAAAGAATTATTCTAAATCAGTTGATATTTACTGCTTTAGAAATTAGAATTGTGAAAATTTTAAATATAATAACAATTTTTATGCATAAATAGCATTTGAGAATTTTTCAAAACAGAGTGAGAAGTATTATATTTATTCTATATTTCTGTAAACGTCTTTAGCATCTGGCTTTCCAGAAGGCAGCTGCTCAGGCATGTGATCTGTTATCATATATCACTTGTGGTGAGCATATGAAGATCTGACTGCACATGGATATATAGTTAGGAAAGAGGGGAACTCTTAGAATCCCTGATGGATTTTTGGGGATACCCTGGGATCTGTGGACCACACTTTAAAACCATTGGCTTGAATTTATGCTATTCAGCTTTAAAATTGGTTTTATAGTGGCTCTAGTTATTAAGGTATTTGATTGAGTAGGAAATGTTGCCCATGTCAATCAATGGAGCTTGACATTGTTTTTGCCTAAAAAGGGGCCTAGAATGAGGAAATTGAATTTGTTCTAAGGAATTCTAGTAGATTAACACATGATCTGCCTTTGGGCCAGTTCTACTCTAGTCTCCCTTCCGTCTGTTCTTCTACCCACCCATCCTCCTATCCATCCACTTACCCCATCCACTCTTCATATGACCATCCATGCTCTGACCTGCCTATCCACCTATCCACCCACCCACTCATCTACTTACCCATCTATCTACCCATCTATGCTCCCACTCATTTTCCTGTTCATCTGCTGCCCTGTCCACATACAGATCAAGTGTCTGCAATGTACCAGGCACTGCTCAGAGTGTCAGGGATGTATTTTTCCAACAAACCCCAAACAGATTTTATTGTCTTGGCATTTAAGACCTAGATGCTTTTAGAACTGATAGTCATTCCAATGTAACTCACTTGTGGGGAATTTTATAGTTGAATTCCTTGTTATAAAAATATACTTCCTATTTTTCAAATTCTCCAATAGACTATTTTCTTACCTGCAGGATTCTACTTCAAGAAAAAAGAAATTGTCTACTTATGCAGCTGGAAGAAGCTACACGCTTAACATCTTATCTCCAGTCCCAGTTAAAAAGGTAGGTTCCTTTAGAAGAGAAAACTATACTTAATTATCGTGTTACAGTGACATGTACATGAACTTTATTAATTCCCATTAGCTTGTATTTTTCTCCTACTGAAGCTTGGAACCTGAAGTGGTGTAAAAGAGAATAGAGATGTAGATAGATATGTTATATTTTTAAGATAATCTGCTAACATATGACTCGAGGGAAATGAGTAAAAATTTGGTTTCATAATAAATAACAAGTCTGATGTCAAGTTTATTGAAGCCTTTTGTAATCTAACAGCTTTAGAAGTGTTCATATATGCACATAGACATTTTTATTTTGGGAGTTTTTAAAAACGATATAATTTTTTTTTTTTTTTTTTTTTTTTGGTACTAGGAATTGAACCCAGAGGCACTTTACCACTAAGTTACATCCCCAGCCCTTTTTATTTTGAGACAGGGTATTGATAGGTTGCTTAGGGCCTTGCTATGTTCTCAGTCTGGCTTCAAAATTGCTATCCTCTTGCCTCACCCTCTGGAGTTGCTGAGATTACAGGCATGCCCTGCTGCACCTGATGGATATGAATATTTTAAATATTCATATTTAAATATTTGGATGCTCAAAATAGCCACCTTTTCAAGCACATACTGTATTGTGAGGCATAATGTTAAGAACTTTATTTGAATTACTTTCTTAGTTATTCCTCCTAACAGTGTCATGAGATAGGACCTGTGACTTCCTCAACCCCAGCCAGCAAGTGGGAGGCTCAAAGAGGTTCAGTAACTTAGCGTGCAGCCAGCTAGTGACTGTGGGCGAGGACTCCAACTCAGGCACGAATCTTTGTTGTTGCTCACTGCCCTCTAGTGTCATTCAAAAGAACAAAGGAGGTATCAATGAAAGTCTGCTCAAATACTCCCAGGGGTTAGGGGTAGGCTGGGATTCACTGTTCCCAGGTGCAGCAGCCTAGTTGTGCTGCTTGGCAGTGGGAACAGCTATGTGCGTCTCTAAGATAGTTTCTCTCTCCTTTCAGCCTGTCTGCCAGCACCCTGACAGTGTCCTCTGGGAGCAGCCGCGGGTCCCTGGCCTCCAGCCGGGGATCACTGGCCTCCAGCCGCGGTTCGCTGAGCTCAGTCAGCTTCACCGACATCTACGGCCTCCCTCAGTACGAGAAGGCCGATGCTGAGTGCGGCCAGCTTCTACGCTTCGATCTGATTCCTTTTGACTCCCTGGGACGTGATGTCCCCTTCTCAGACCCTCCAGGCCACCCGGGCTTCCACAAGCAGAGGCGGTCCCTGGACACGCCCCAGTCGCTGGCATCACTGTCCTCCCGCTCTTCCCTGTCCTCTCTGTCGCCCCCCAGCTCGCCCCTGGACACACCTTTTCTCCCGGCCTCGCGGGACTCTCCTCTGGCGCAGTTAGCGGATGGTTTTGAAGTGCCAGGCCTGGGTGCCCTAGACAGACTGCGAGCACAGGCCTCTGCTTTGGGGGATGAAGATTTGCAGGGCACTGCATTACTTCAACCACACGGATTCTCTGGGGATGGGGAAGGACCTCGTGAGCGTGGACCCCAACTGGCTGGGGCTCCCACCAATACAAGTAAGTGGTGATGCTTCTCCTGAGAAGCAAAATTAGAAACTCAGGGATGATATTGCAGTGACTGGTGACTTTTAAGTCCCTGGTGAGCTATAAATTTACAAACATTGATAGGGTTAGAAGAGTACAGACCTGCTGTAGGGAAAGATAATTAACATTGACAAAGTAGTCTTTGCCAGGTATTTGGCTTGTTTTAAGAATATATTTAATTGTTGAAAATAAGGGTCAGAACCACATAGTCTCACACATTTGGAAGTGAATAGAGAGGTACCAAGACCTCAATGAGTTCTGCAGCACGTGTGCCAAGGTAGAGCATACGGTGTGTGAGCCCACCTCAATCAGTGTGTGAACTAGTGTCTTGTAGTCTAGTGGGAAGCCTACTTCCTTTGTCACTTTGACTTCATCTCTTTATCCTAGTTCTCATAGTATTCAAGGATGAAATTGTTTCAATTGTGGAAATGAAAATAATTGCATAATTTCAAAGACATGTTAGTAAGCATTCAGTCTTTTCTACCAATTCTATTTTCTGGTGATCTAGCTAGGTAAAGCTTCATCTGCCCAGTTGTGTTAGTTTGACTCCTCTTTGGTGCCAGGGTGCTATTGAGGACAATATTGATCCCATGTGCTTTTTAAAGCCAAGCCCCAGCATCTTTAATTTCCTTAGGTTTTAAGCAGGATTAAGAATAAGGTCTCCCATTCCTGAAGTTCAGCCCATTTAATTAACTTTCACTTACACAGCAGAAATGTTTTAGACATACCACTTAGGCAAACACTAGACAATTGTATAACATAGTGGGTCTCAACCGGGGGTATTTGTGCCCCGCCCCCCACGCTGGGGACATTTGGTAATGTCCCAGTGGGAGTAATTTCTTTGTTTTCACAACTGAGGTGAAGGATCCTACTGCCATCTAGTGGGTAGAGGCTGGGATGCTGCAGCACATGTGTCAAGGTAAAAATCTGACTGTACACAGTGCTGCCCGCACAAAGAATGATCCAGCTCAAAATGTCAGTAATGCAGAGGATGAGAAACCCTAGAAATGTACTATTGAGTGTTTATGCAACAAGGGGGAGAAATAAAACTAGAATACAAAATTAATGAGGTGTAGTGGAAACAGCTTCAGACTTGCCTGTTGCTTGTTCCTTGCCCTGTTGACTGCTAGCTGTGTGACCATGAGCTGTCTGTCTCACCTTCCTTGCCCTTGAAGGAGGTGATCTTTATGCTCTCTTCCATTTGCTACCATTCTGTTACTTATGAGATTGATTGATTGATAGATGGAAAGGTTGATTGATTTTTAGATCTAGCTATAAAATAGTAGCCTGCTGGCATTTATATATTTAACCAGAATTCAAGCTGCTCCATGACTTTTTTGGCATTTCAGTTATTTTGGTGTCTTCCCCTCTGTGTTTGAATACACACTTTTTAAAATCCCCACATATATTGTTTTTGTAATTCACATATACAAGTAACCTTCATCCCCTTTGTTCTTCTTTACAGTCCTACCAATTTCTCTTTAAAGTTTGAGATTCAAGACTATCAGTCTGTTTATACAGAAAATCCACACAAGATCTAAGGGCCCCTTTGGGCCATGGAAAAGATAGGATGTGGGTGGGGGGAGAGGCGGCAGGGGGAAGGGGGAGCAGACTTAATTTCTTATCCTAGTTTCTTTGCTTTCCTTCCCATTCTGTGGCATACTTTGTAATGGTGTCATTTTAGACTGGGAAGTGTTTGCTTTTCTACGTTTATATACTGCCACCTGGTGATGGATTTGTGCATAACACTGTCAGTTGACGTGTCCTTAGAAAACTGAAATAATTGACTGAGTTAGTTAATGGGTACTGCTGCATGCTCCTAGATGTCTAAGTTGGGTGATTAGTTTCAGGTATGTACCCAGGGGGCCTCCTTGCCTCCCTTGATGCTTTTGGAACTCATGAGCACATGGTTGTCGTAGTTTCATAATTATGGAGCTTGGTGTTTTATCAGATTCTCCCCATTCCCTTGTTTATCAATTCCAACAGTCATGCAATTCTCTCCACCCTTTTAGTCTTGATGGAAATAGTGGAGTCTGTTTGGCCCCAAGAAAGGTTTCAGTAAGATAAAATTTTTAGTAAGATAAAAATCAAAATTGCCCAAATCCATACAGCAATGATTTCTTGTTGTGTTTTAAATCAGTCAGAGAACAGAAGGCAAGACAGAGGAGTGGGGCAATAGACTGTAATCTTGAACATTTTTTACATTTTTTCCTACAGTCCTGTCTTCTCTGGATTTTGAAAGCCAAATGTGTCATGATTTTGAAATACTTCCCTATTTCATCCACCCATTAGTATTTGCTAATAAAAAGGCATAAAAATATTGACTTTGCTAATCTATTTATTGATGTTTTTATTATATTCATACTCTGTTTAGAATTATTGACTTAAATTATGCCTTTTTTTCACTTTGTGCTCTTTTATCTCTTTTCTCATGCGGCTCCACAGAAACATTCACTGTAAGTGATATTGGATTCTCCTCGTTCCCCTTTGTTGCTCAGGATGTGGGCACATCTTTGTGCAGTGAATCCATGTTTAGGATGACTGGGATGTAGTTTATCAGTTGTCATTATTTTAATATTAATTTCCATGATGGCTACTAAAGTCATGTAAGAACTTTTCTAAAGCTTTCACTGTACATTCCACATGTGTATTTTCTCCAGAATATAACAGCATTCATTATTTCAATATGTCAGCTGGCAGCTTTGCCCACAATGTATTTCCTTCCTTTTTATCAAGCAGCGTTCATTTCCTTGGGTCTTAGTGTTTGTCTGTATGTATGACTAACCGTCTTTAATGATGAAAAGGACAGAGACATTTTAAATGAATGTGTAAAAGACTTTTCATTCTTTACTTCACTGGCATTGCTCCCCATGGTCAACCTCATTGCCCTGAAGCCCAAGAGTGCAGGTCTTGGATGTGAAGGATAGAGTGTTTCTGTGCTTTTTCTCATCCAGGGCAACTCCTGCTTGTAGTTGCTGTGTGAATTCATTGACTTAGCCTGAGCTCTATGAGAATTAGTTCCTTAATGGCCCTTCTCTTTTCCTGTACTCCTGCCATAATGATAAGACAGAATTATGGTCAGGGTTGCACTCATAGATTAGGGTTAACTGGAAGTGCATGGGATTATTGCTGGGGCTATTTTCTTTTATTATTATTTTTTTAGTTGTCAATAGAATTTATTTATATGAGGTGCTGAGAATTGAACCCAGTGCCTCACACATGCTAGACAAGTGCTCTACCACTGAGCCACAACCCCCGCCCATACTGGGGCTATTTTCTTAAAGGGATTTAAAGCTACATCTAGGAACTATTCACAGTGTCAGGGCTGGGAATGCAAATAATGATCAGTTTCACTTATTAGAGATTGATACAATGCATTGGAAGGTTCCTTTTGCAGTTCAGGACTGGGGGTTGTGGTCCTTTCTCATGGGAGAGATGAAGAAAAGAGCTGGACTTGAGAATCCTGGCATACAATTTGAAAGTCGGTACCTCTGGCCACTCCAGAATGGAGCCAGCTTTTGTCCCTGGCTGACTGAGGCAGGAGCAAATAACTAAACCCCACTCCACTGTGTGGCATTGCAGATCTTTGGAAGGCTAACTTTTGTGTCCAGTTGACAGCAAGAGAACAAAGGCGATAGTCTTATATGTTTGTTTTGTGCAGTGTTTAATGTGTTTGTATTTAATTGATGTGAATAATAATTTGGTTGAAAGAGAGATGGTCATCTTTGGACTCACTATTTCCCTCAATTTACAAATGCACAGATGTCAAGATTTTTCATTTGTAGAGCTTAGAGAGACAAAGAAAAGTATATAGAGAAAAGAGGGACCTTCTTTATTAACAAGGAACATTATGATGCTGTAGCTTCATATTTTATTCTATATTCTAACCAAGTGTGTCCCTCTATACAACATTAAGACTCCTGGAGGGGCTGGAGATGTGGCTCAAGCGGTAGGGCGCTTGCCTGACATGCGTGCGGCCTGGGTTCGATCCTCAGCACCACGTACAAATAAAGATGTTATGTCTGCTGAAAATTTAAAAAAAAAAGACTCCTGGGCACATAATCACATTAACATGGAAAAATTACATGCATATTCTATAGGTTTTGTTTAAAGGAGCTTATTGCTGTGAGGGAAGGGGTAGAAACAGTTAATGAAATGTTAGGAAGAAAAATCTCAATAATTATATTTAGCTCTTGATTGAAATAAATATGAAACACAAAAATAAACTGCCAGGGAATGGTAGTGTTTTAACCCAGGAAAGAAATTCTGGAAGCCTGTCTGGCTCCAGGGCAACTGAGGAGGGTACTATAGTTACAGAGTTGGATGGGCATGAGCCTCAGCATACTCCTGGCAGGCTACAGGTTTTTGAGGAGGTGCTTTTAAAGGATTGGTCTGGGTTCTACTGTGTCCTCTTGAAGGTTTGAAGGTCACTAAATTTTGTTAAGGTTTGTTTGGATAGTTAACATTGTGTAGTAGTTGTGTGTGTGTGTGTGTGTGTATTTGTTATATAAAATACCAAACAGCATGAAGAAGGAATGAGAAAATGAGAAATGCCACCCTTGGAGAGCACAGTGCTGTTCTTTTCTTTTGGTTCTGAGGTCTAAACATGCAGATTGAAGGGTCTTCCCCATATCATCTTAAGTTCTCTGTGTTCATTAAGGGGTGAAAAGAGATTTATGAATCCAAGTATCTTTGTAGACAATTTAAAAACTTTCAAAGAAGTAGCCAGAATTCTGATTCTTTAGTTTTTCAATCTTACAAACAATTGTGTGTAGTGTATTTCTACACATGTGCATATTATGGTGTGTCTCAGGAACACTTAGTAACTTAGCAATTCTCTACAGAGGCCCTGGCCTCCTTTGATGTCATCTCCTGACCCAGGTGTGTCTCTTGTTTGCAGCAGTGACTCTGCGGGAAGACAGTGCCAAGAGATTGGAGAGGAGAGCGCGCCGTGTCTCCGCATGCCTGTCAGATTACTCACTAGCCAGTGATAGCGGGGTATTTGAACCTCTAACCAAAAGGTTAGGAGCTTATCTTATTTCCTTTTTCCCAAACTGACTTACCAGTTACTGTTACACATGAAAAGGATCCATTCTGAAGCTGTCATATATTGAAACTGTTATGTAGAAGTTGAATATTTTTCTAACTTTTTTCAACTTCAGGAGGTTGGGCCTTAGAAACCTGCAAAAATAACTCCTCTGGCTTCTGTGGCATTTGGAGGTTGGCTCTCATTCTGGTGTTCTAGGATGACTTCTTTCTCCCTGGTCCCAGTGAACTTAAGGTTTAAACCCAATAGAGCTGAAAAAGGAGAATCAATACACACATAAGAGAGACCTGCTTTTCTGGAAAGGATATTCCCTAGAAGTGAATTTCCTTCTTTCTTATTTCCTTAGCTATAAGAATCCCCTTGCAATGAAAAAAAAATGACTTTTTTAGACTAATGTGATTTATTTATTTTTTAAAAAATATTTTTTAGTTGTAGTTGGACACAGTACCTTTATTTTATTTATTTATTTTTATGTGGTGCTAAGGATTGAACCCAGCGCCTCACATGTGCTAGGCGAGTGCTCTACTGCTGAGCCACAACCCCAGCCCCTAATGTGATTTATTTTGATTGACTATTTTTGATGTTATGTTTTCTTTGTATATTCATAAATTTCAAGTATAAGACATTTCAGTTATTTCAAACTTTTATATTTTTGAATGCTGCCTTGAATATTATATGGAGTTTTGAAAGGTATGCAAAGTTATTTTCCAAAACAAATACAACATAAATAAGTAACAGCAGTTGGTAGGCAGGTACCCATGAGAGACCCCATGGATCCTCAGGATCCATGCCCTTTCATACGCTTAATGAGCCTCTTTATTTATGTCACAATTTGATAAAGCTCTTCTCAGTAAGAGGCACCCTCAGCATGAGAGAGTTTCTATACAACCTGTAGTGATCAGTTCCCTTTGTAATAAAGTTGGGCGAATTTCCCCTTGTGTTCAGGAATGAAGATGCTGAAGAGTCTGCTTTTGGAGACACATGTGGTAATGACGACCCCCAGATCCACGTGGGATTTCTGTGAGTACAGAAGCTGCCTTCCCTGTTACTCTTAAAAATGCCTTATAGATTGGGGCCCACCATGGTGCTGCTTCCCAATCCTTGATACACACAATCCTACTTCAGCCAGTCTTAGGTGAGGTGACAGAGGTGGCAGGAAGGAGTGTGTTTTTAGTCAGCTTTTTCACTGCTGTGACTAAAGGACCTGACCAGCACAATTACAGAGGAAAAAAAGTTCATTTCAGGACTTGCAGTTTCAGAGGTCTTAGTCCTAGAAGGTTGGCTCCATTCCTCAAGACTGAACATCATGGCAGGAGTGTGTGGCAGAGGAAAGCAGCTTACATCATCAGGAAGCAGAGAGACTCCACTGGCCAGATACAAATGTGTACCCAAAGCTACACCCCACTTCCCACCTCCTTCCTCCACACCCTACCACTTCAGTTACCACAGTTAATTTCTATCAGGGGATTAATTCACTGATTGAGTTAAGACTCTCACAACCCTATCGTTTCTCCTTTGAACCTTCTTGCATTGTCTCACACGTGAGCTTTTGGGGGACACCTCACATCCAAACCATAACAAAGCAACAGGGAAAAGGGGTGCCATTTCTGTCTTTCAGCACAGATATTCACAGCTAAGGACTGTCACCTCATGGAGCTAAGGGGTATGGGAGCCATAATGGGGTACTGAAAGCCCCTGGTTAAGTCCGCCTCTTGGGGATATTTTTGCACATTACTGCCAGGAGTTGAATATGTTAACTGTGGTGCAGATACAGATAATGGGGTCCTTTCCTCTTCCCAGAGAAGTCACCAGGTGGTTTGCAACACAATACTTTTTAGTTTCCAATTACAGTTTCAATTGAGGCAGTAACTGTACTGTTCACACGAGCAGAACAAGAAGTTCAGATCCCTGGTGTTTTCTTTTGCTTGCTCTTGTTATTTTGTCCAGGTTTCTTGGAGTTGACACTGTTGACATTTGGAAGCAGATCATTCTTTACTCTGGGGGGTTATCTTGTGCACTGTAGGGTGTTCAGTAGTATGCCTGGCCTCCATCCACTGGATGCCATGATACTCACTTTCTCTCCAGTTGTGACAATAAAAAATGTCTCCAAACATTGCAGATGTCCCTTGGGGATAAGGTGGGGCAAAAATCCCCTTCAGTTGATGGCCACTGCTGCAGTCCAGTCAGAGGGACTTTTCTGCTGTGGGGAATTTGTGGTCCACAAACTCTGGCTTTGTTTTCTAGGCATGACAGTGCCAGCGAATGTCTTCTTGTGCACGTGCTCCAGCTGAGGAACTTTGCTGGGCTGGTAATGAAGGAAGACTGTAAAATGTAAGCTCCCAGCTTGGAGATTTAGGGGCCATGTACAGCTAGTGATGGCCTCTCAGGGGCCCTCCTCCATACAGCGTGGTGTACCAACCTGGTCTACTTGGCAGTCTGGGGAAGGAATTTACAGTAAATCACTAGGGAATATCTATCTGAACTATAAAGAACTATACGTTTTAAAAGGAGCCTAGTTAATTATTTGAGGCAGATGAAGTTATGTGCAGTGTTGACACCAAGGAAGTACCTATCATATGTGTTAAGAGGCCTCTGACTAGGATTAGGGAGACCTTGGCTGAGGAGAACAGGAAAAGTGAATCGGGACCACTTGGGAGTCACCTAGTAACCTTGGCCTTGATAGTGGAATTTCTACCTCTCTACACTCCATGGCCCTAGGCAGGTACTCAATGGAGTGGTCACTTGCCATTCAAGACCAAGCTTGGAACCCCCCTTCCTTGAGTCTTCTATGTAACTAGTCTTCTAAATTCCTTGGAAGCACCCTGGTGTAAGTGGCTGAGGCTCCACCTGTGATTCAGCTTACCCTAATGATATATGTTGCAGTGGTGATAAATGTTTGAGAATCCCCCATGTGCCAAGTTCTAGGCTGGGAATGGAAAAGGCAGGGAAAATATCAGTGCCCCCATGTGTTATAGGCTGACAAGTTGACAGTCAGTGCTGTGAGGAGACAGCCAGGGAGTTCTTGCCAAAACACGATGACCATCAGTACTATGGAAGACCTGGGGTATTTAGGACTGACCTCAAAGTTTTCCTTTGGCAAGTGATCTCCTGGGGCACATCCAGTTCTTTGGGCTTACTCTTAGTTTACAAAGGAACTTTTTCCAAAGGACTCTGAAGTTTCCCCATGGGTACCAAAAGAGGGCCACTCATGAGGGTACACACTTGCATCACGTCAATAAGCACTGCCTGCCAATGCTTTCCTCCTGTCTGCTTCCAGCCACGTCCGCGTCTACTTGCCCCCGCTCGACTCTGGCACCCCCAACACTTACTGCTCGAAGGCTCTGGAATTCCAAGCCCCACTGGTGTTTAATGAAGTGTTCAGAATCCCTGTGCATTCCAGCATGTTGACGTTGAAGTCACTTCAATTATATGTGTGTTCAGTGAATCCACAGCTGCAGGAAGAACTGCTGGTATGGTGCCGTGGCTCGTGCTGGCTCACTGCTCCATCCTTCCCTCCCTCTTCTCCCTCATTTGTGTTTAAGTCTTCTTTCCTTCCTTCCATTTTTTTCTTTTAAAATTCTTTTTTCTTAGTTTTTGTCTTTCTGCCTTTCTCTTTTCTTTTGTTCATTTCTGTTGCCTTCCTTCCCCCCTCTTCTTCCTTTCTTCTCTCCCTCCTTTCTTCTCTTCCATTCTCTTTCCCTTCCCACTTCTGTGGGTAGCTTAGAAATGATCCTAATGTCAAGTAGTTTTTGTAGCTGAGAGTACAGAAAGGGATGAGCTAACCAATGATCTTGACCAGTGATTTTTACTTTAAATGTATTATCTCAATATGGAAAACCCCCATGCAATGGCTTCCATATTATCCCCATTGTCAGTTAAGAAACAAAGTAGGGTTGACTGATATGACAAATAAAATATAGGATGATCTGTTAAATTTGAATTTCAAATAAATTATGGATGCATTTAGTATATTTTAGTATAAGTATATATTATTAGTATATTAGTAATTAATAATAAGTATATATTATTAGTGTAAGTATATACTCATGCAATATTTGATACTTTTTTGTAGTAAAAAATATACAGCTTACTTGAAATTCAAATATGCCCGAATTCCCTGTATTTTATCTGACAACCCTAGGACTAGACCTCAAGAGAGGCAACAAATAATCCTGAGAAGCCAGCCGTGCAGTGTCCAGGCCAGGACTTGGAAGCCAGAATGGGTTATTTCCAGTGTTGAAATCTTTCCCCTGGCTCCTGTGTCCTGAGTGGTAGAATTAGGGAGTGTAGAGTTTAATAGGCCTTTCTTATTTCAAAAATTCTGAGGGAATCAGTGGTCCATCAAGTAGCCAAGCTCTGGGTCTGGCCCAGCCCTCCATATTGCTACTTTGCCACTGTTCTAGCACTTTCTGATTGTGCTGAATATGCAAACAGGGGAATCACACTTGTTAGGATCCTCTGGGACCACTTTCATTGTACTGTCATGCTTCTACTAAAAAGAAATATTTTATCTTATGATTGAAGGGTGAACTTGATATTTTAAAGGACTTTAGTTGCTAAGGTAAAATTATTCAGTTCTTGTTCTGGCTTTTCTTTTTAACACCTATGCAGGGCATTGCTCAGATTAATTTAGCTGAATGTGACAGTTCAGGCGACATGCAGCTGCGCTGGTACCCTGTGCAGGTCTTCGCCAGCTCAGAGCCACCGAGGTGGAGGGAGAATGGGCGTGCTGGGGAGAGTGTCTCACGGGACCCTGGGCATGCCAGCTTGGGAAAGACGGTATGTGGCCCTGGTTTAAGGAGCTGACCTTTCATTGCTGCTTTTATGACTTTGAGACTGTCTTTGCTTGGGGAAATCATTTCTAAGAAGGTTCTATGTGGATTTAAAGTCAGAATGTGGGGACAATGAAGTAGCATTTCAGAGGAAGGTATAAAAATGGAATATATCCATATCTATAGCCTTTTCACAGTCATGCTTTTTTAATGCTAATGTGTTTATGAACACCAGAGGTTTGTTGGTTATCTTTAAATCTGACTGTTTGAAAAGGCCAATGAGTATCTTGCTGTGAACAGTGGGTGGGTTCTCCCATTGCAGAGCCATCAAGGCCCACAGTCCAAGGGTGATTGGATTGCTTATGGTGAACCATGGTGCCCGCTGTCTGCTTTGCTGCTGTAAGTTTGTGACTAGGCTTGTTCTCAGAAATGTCTTTTTCTCCTGCAGGATGCAGTGACGGTGTTGCTGGCTCGAACCACAGCGCAGCTGCAAGCCGTGGAGAGAGAGCTGGCCGAGGAACGGGTGAAGCTGGAGTACACTGAGGAGGAGATCCTGGAGATGGAGAGGAAGGAAGAGCAGGCCGAGGCCATATCTGAGAGGCAAGTGCCTAGCTCCTAAGGGCGTTCGTGCAGTCCTCCAGACTCCACCCCAGCCAGGGGATGAGAGTGCTTTACACATCTTCAGGAAGATGAGGCATATTTTCTTAGGGCAAAACCAATGGGTGTTGTTCAGCTGTGGCTCTCTTGGTTGGAGCTGTCTTGGGGTGCAAGATGCTTTTCTCGTTTCTGCTGGGTGATTCTCTGGTTCTGTTGCTCAGGAGCTGGGAATCTGATGAGATGTTTGATACTGATCTGAAGAAGGCCAGTTCCCTGAGCTCTCTGTCCCAATTCTCTGTGCAGGATTTAAGCCTTCCCCTTCCCCTCTGGAATGTCACTTGAAAGGTGGGATTGTGGACTCCCCTCCACCAGGTCTGAATACAACAAGGTCCCTTTAAAGTCCCTTTGTTGCTGTTTTTGCTTTTCAACCTCCTGGTTGGGATCTAATCTATTTGCCACACAATTCACCCATTTAAAGTGTAAAATTCAGTGGTTTTCAGTATAGTAACAGTGTGCCACTATTACCATAGTCCGCTGTAGGGCATTTTCATCTTGCCAAAAAAGCCCCACCCCTTCTTCCTCTCCTCTAACTCCAGACAAGCACAAATTTACTCTCCGCCTCTATGCACTTGCCTGTTCTGGACATTTTCCATAAATGGAATTTTGCAGTGTCCCTTTACATGTTACTAAAGGCAGAACATTAGTGATGTCCTTGACTCTGTAAAGGCCTGCATGTAATGGACAAATAATTCCTATGAGCAAGCACCTCTAGTGAAGTGGTTCGCTTGACCCTCTCTGGAGGCAATTTTTCCATGCCATTTTTCATCTTTCCAAAGGTTCCCTGTTTTTCCCATGGCTTCCCTAAATTTAGTTCAAGAGGAATTTATTTTTGGAAGGATAGTGCATAGCAGAGGGGGAGTATATTATGTTCAGGGATAGTCAGAAAGACAGGAGGGGCTCTGGGGTAGGGGTTTCTGGCATTTCCAGTGGCTGCAGTGGTTGATAAGAAAGACCCATGCTGTTCAAAAGCTTTGAAGTGTTTTCTTCCCTAGAAAGCAGAAATGCCTCTTTATTATATGAGGATAGCAACTGTTTTCAGTCAGTGAATAGAAATGGGTTTCATTGGGTTTCTCTACTACTATGCTCCAAAAGCAGCAATGAAAGCAATCCCTTCTGATGAATATTTGTGGGATTTTGTCTACCTTTAGGAGTTGGCAAGCTGACTCGGTTGACAGTGGCTGTAGCAACTGTACCCAGACCAGCCCCCCATACCCAGATCCCTGTTGTGTCAGTGTCAACTCCATCCATGGACACACATTTACCGGCCAGGCAGATCCTTACAGCTCTGAGAAGCTTCAGCCCCCACCTCTTAAGGTAAGTAGAAAATGTCAAGGGACTTTACAGAGCCCCTTGATATTTTAATGTATAATATCAGGTGCTGTCCAGAAAGAGAGGCTATGTACCCCTAAATCCATCAAGGGAAGTGTGAGGGGATGGGCAGAGGAGAGGCAGTAAAGGAAACCAGAGATGATGGGCACATGAAGGTGTGGAAGGACATGATTACCAACAAGCACCAGCCACATGGACATCATGGAATGTGGGGAAGCCATGGTATACAATGCACAGTGCTGTTGAGTTTGGGGGTCATAGCTAAGCTAATACTGTGTTTTCCTGAGAGCTGAAGAAAAAAATCATCTGGTCTGAGATTTGTAAAAGGCTTAATGTGGTGAAGCAGGTACTACAGAAATATTTGTCAATTTTATATTTCAAGGAAAGGATAGCTACAACTAAAAATGTAGGTTTTTACTCCTTTGTGTGCTATTTTGTGGTGATCCATTCCTGTCTTCAGGGACAAATGTGTCAAGTAGTTTCCTGGGCCTCAAAGGGTTTGAGCACCTCTTGCTACTTACTCTTTGAAACATGAAGAACAGCAAAGCATCCTTTTACCCCATCTGGTCAACTATGTTTGGTTGACATTGTATCAGTGCCCTGTTGAAATTTTATTACCCAGACTGTTCAGTACACACACACACAAACCATTTATCACCACGGCCCCTGCCCTTGTCCTGAAACACAAGGTAAAATTTACCCCTTGGGCAGCTGCCCAAGCTGCAGCCTGTACAGCAGGTTTGGAGTAATTTTAGACTAGGCTGCCAGTAATTGCTGTTGTTCTACTTTTTACAACCTTGAAAAGCAGTAGTCTAAATCAGGGTGAGTGGCTGTGGGAGGCTAGTTTGGTGTTTCCCCCTTCCCCAAATTTTATTTTCAAAAATCTTCAAATCTACTCAAAGTTTGCTGGATTAATGCAATAGATATCCATATACCCATCACCTAGATTCCCCAACTGTTAGTCCATTCCCACATTTCCATTCTCTCTTTCTGTGTTGGCATATGTAGTTTCTAGGCATCATAGATACAATAAGGAAAGGGGAAAAAAACAAGAAATGGCCACCATTAACAGGGAATCAGACAGTTGAAAGGATAAATCTGTGAAATACAATTGTGTTCTATGTTAGGTAATCAAAATGTCCACTAAAGAATCAGATGGTAGGGAAGAGGGGTTTATATTTCTGGAAACATTTGTAATTTTAGGAAAACTTTACATTTAAAAATGCAAATTTGCATTTACGTTTGAGAAAGGTCAGAATCACAAAATAGTGTGACTGCTGTGTAAAACAGCATGACAGTTTCTCAAAATGTTAAAAATAGGACTACTGTGTGGTCCAACAATCTCATTTCTGGGTATTTATCCAAAAGAATTGAAAGCAGAATCTCTGGCCCCAGGGAATCACCCCAATCTGCTTTCTAGCTCTGTGGGTTTGTCCATTCTGCATATTCATATAAATGGAATAGTATAATACATGACTTTTGTGTCTAGCTTCTTTTGCTCAACATAATGTTTTTTTTAAAAGAGAGAGAGAGAATTTTTTAATATTTATTTTTTAGTTGTTGGTGGACACAACATCTTTGTTTGTATGTGGTGCTAAGGATCGAACCCGGGCCACATGCATGCCAGGCGAGCGCACTACCGCTTGAGCCACATCCCCAGACCTCAACATAATGTTTTTGCAATTGATCTGTATTATATTGTATGTCAGAACTTTGTTCCTTTTATGGCTGAATAATATTCCCTTATGTGGATAGAATCTGGGTACTAGATGGTGAATCTGATGAAGGGTTGGTGACAAGTGGTCAAAATCTACTTATCTTGGACACAAAATCAAGAGGATTTTCTCTTGGACCACTCATGGGATATATGAAAGAGAACAGGGCCCAGGATGGCACTAAGATGTCTTCTCCATGAACAAATAGAAAGTAGAGATCCTTGTAAAAGGCTCCCCCTAGTGTGTAGAGAATCCCAGCTATTCACTTTGGACACATGAGGTATGAAATGCCAGTTATATTTGAGGATGAGGTTAGAGAGATGGTTGTTTGCACTGTTTATTGCTTGTGTTATGGAAGAAGTCATAGTAATAAATCAACTGCTGCCCAGGTCGACAAGGAAACCAACACAGAAGATCTCTTCCCAGAAGAAGCAGTGAGCATCCTGAAGGAACGGCCCAGCCGCCGCACCCGTGGGACACCTTTTGTTCGTAGTAGCACGATTGTACGTTCTCAGACCTTTTCACCTGGAGCACGAAGCCAGTATGTTTGCAGGGTGAGTCATAATTCCTTTGTCATCCCTCTGGATATTCCCTTATTTTTTCTCTTTGTCATGCTTTCATTTTTACTATTTATGCCAAAAGAGCTATGTATGTGAATCAGTGAATACCCTACGTGTTGACAGATGAAATCCGAGTTCTGCTGTTGCCTCCCCACTCTTGCCTGGTGCCTGTCTAATTCTGGATCCCTTCAGGATTGGGATACATTTTCCCCTGGTTTTTTAATGTTATACTTATGCCAACAAGTGGTCAGGAGGCGATGTGAATCATTTCTACATTAGTTAAAGGAATAGCAAGTAAAAACAGGAACTGTCTTTAGTTGTGATCTGGAAGACCAGGTCCCTCTGCATGGTTACAAGTCCTGAAGTGTAGCTGTACCACTGGGTAGTGATAACCTGGAAGAGCCTGGATGGTAAGGCAGTGGGTTCTGACTCAACTATATGTAAATTCATATCCCATGAGGGAAAATGGGGATCCTCAGTGGTTCTCAACCTTGGCTGCACCTTGCAATCAAATCACATTGGAAGGCTTCATCACATACTGATGTCCAGGTCTCACCCCCAGAGATTTGTCATTGGTCATAGGTGAGGCTTGGCACCAGAACTTTTGGAAACTCCTAGATGGCTATAATGGGTGCATAGGACTTTGAACTCTCAGGTGGGCGGAGAGGAGACCCAATCCCGGGTGGTCATTGAAGACAGGACAGTGAGATGGAGGTTGGTAGGCAGTGATGATGTGACAATGATAGCACAGACCTGGACAGAAAAAGAGGTTATTTGGGTTTTTTTGTTTGTTTGTTTTATAGATAAATGGTCATGATGCTTACTCATATAGTTGGCTGCACTTGATTGAAGACTGTTCTCATGTCTCTACCTTATTTTGGACTCTTGCTGAATGACCTAGGGGTAGACTCAGGGCTGCTTCTTGAGGAGGATAGGGTAATAATGCAGCAAAGTTTTGTTCACCTGGAGGAAGACTGGCAGTCCTTGTACAGTGCTCTACATTCTACACAAAAGCTGGCATTTACTGGCGATGTTGTCAGAGGCCTCATTTTTATGTATGTTGGTATCTTGGTGGGGCAGGTTCACTGATGTGCTACTGCATTTCCTGAGTATTTCAGGTTAACTGGCATAGAAAATAAGCTGTGAAGGCAAAGACTTGGGCTTTCACTCAGACACACGTTGTTTCTGTGGTAAGACCCTGACACCACATGAAATCCACAGTGTCATGGTGTGTCCCATAGAAGAAGGCATCCTTTATTTTTCCTCTTTAAAACCAGACTTTTCCCTTGACTGGCATAGCAGGAGTTGGTGGTGTTGGCTTGTTCCACTGCAGCAATGAGTCTCTTGTTTCAACAGCCATTCTCCCAACTTTCTCTGCCCAAACCAGAAATGCAGCAAATGAAGATGATTGATAAACAGTAAAAGGTGCTCAGGACAATGCTGGCTTTTGTGAGCTTCATTCCTAATATCAAGTTGTAGTTGGAATCAATAGGGGAAAAAATGTTATTGACTCAATCAGTGTGGAAACTCCACATGGTTCAGTTGATAGACCTAAAATGGGACCAGGGTGGTGGCTTTGTCTGCTTTGGTTTTGTCTTTCATTTTCCCTTGAAACTTTTCTGTAGGTTTTGTTTTAACTGAAATCCAAAGACCGATAAGAGCACCAGAAGTCCAAAGTGTATTTATGTGCCTCTAAAGAGAAATGAAATAATACCATTCAGAATACACACAGAATGAATAGTAAATTTCTGATAAAGTTCCTGAACATCATTTTTTTTTGATACAGCTTTATCGTAGTGACAGTGACAGTTCAACACTGCCCAGGAAGTCCCCCTTTGTGCGAAATACTTTGGAAAGACGAACCCTTCGCTATAAACAGGTGTGTGTTGTGTAAACTAAAATGGCATCTGTACTTGCCCTGGGAGTTATTTTTATAGCATTCAAAAGGTAATATTTCAGGTAATATTTAAGAATGTGTTATTTTCTTGACAAAAAATCTTTGAAAAACATATATAATGTCATAATGTTACCAGTATTTCTTAAGACACTATTTTGTATAATTTGTGATCTTTATATTCTTAGATGTAGTGAATTAATAATAAATCAGTAACTGCCATCCCAGGTCTGTTTCTGCTTGGGTGGGAATTACTGACCTCAACTTCATGAACAAGTCTTTTTTCTCTTAGGGGTTTGTTGAACATAGCATATTTGCTTACTTGAGGCTTGTATGGGGAGGAAAGTTTTTGACAGCTGGCGTGTGTGTGCACACACATGCCCACAAGTGTGTCCACACATACACATGGGCATGGGTGTGTATGAAGTTTTTTAAATGTAAAGCACTGATGTGGTTTGTAATGTGTTCTTTTTTCTCTTATACCATGGTCCTAAGGCTTTTTCCATGTCAATATATGTTTTCATTTTTTCAATGGCTACATTTTATGTTGACCTTAATTTATTTAATCATTTCCTGCCATTGTATATTTATTTAGGTTTTCTCCCCCCATCATAAACATCAGTTGGATCCCTTATCCATGTTGGCAGTTGTACCTTTTAGATGCATGGCAAAAATGATATCTCAGAACCAAAGAAAATGTATATCAAATGACTTCTGGAAACTGTGCTCATTTTTGATCCTGCCAGCCCCATATATGAGTGTCTGTTGCTCCATACTTTTGCACCATTCAAGAAAACAGTTTTCTATTACTAAGCTTATTATTGTACTAGAGACAACCTTGCCCCCAAGTCTCTGTTTTTGTTTTATTTTTGTTGCCAGGCATTGAACCCAAGGGTGTTTAAT
This sequence comes from Spermophilus citellus, assembly GCF_964194105.1. Lineage (NCBI taxonomy): Eukaryota > Metazoa > Chordata > Mammalia > Rodentia > Sciuridae > Spermophilus > Spermophilus citellus. Next base: position 5,428,631 of record NC_138190.1, read on the forward strand.
CACTGAGCCACATCCTCAGCCCTTTTTATTTTTTATTTTTCTGAGACACAGTCTCAGTAGGTTGCTAACAACTTCACTAAGTTACTGAAACTGGCTTTGAACCTGCAATCCTCCTACCTCAGCCTCCTGAGCTTCTAGGATTACAGGCATGCACCACCATGCCTAGCCCAAGTCTGTGTTTTCAAAATTTGGGCTGCACTTAGAGAGATACCTGTGCTGTACCTGTTTCCTATTAATTGTGGGAGAACCTTCCAGAAGGGCAAACATGTGGACTGGCTGGGCTGGTGTGCACAATCATAGCTATGGTCTCCTGCAGTCCTGTAGGTCTTCCCTGGCTGAGCTCATGGCCCGCACCTCCCTGGACCTGGAGCTGGATCTCCAGGCATCTAGAACACGGCAGAGGCAGCTGAATGAGGAGATCTGTGCTCTCCGGGAGCTGAGGCAGAGGTTAGAAGATGCCCAGCTCCGAGGCCAGACCGACCTCCCACACTGGGTGCTCCGAGATGAGCGGTTCCGCAGCCTGCTGAAGGAAGCAGAGAGGCAGGTGAGATTGTTGGCCTGCCTTGGCAGGCTCCCTGCTTACTACCTGCCCACAGTCACAGCCCTTTGAAACAACTGTACTTGGGTTCAGAAGTAAGCATCTGGATAATGAAGTAATTGTAATGATCTAGGAACTTATTTATGGGGCCAGTTCTCTACTTCTGTGGGTCCGGAGAGTAGCATTTATCATGGTACCAGCATACTTCTGGAGACTGTGGGAGCTGGAAGGAAAGCCCAGAGATAGTCCCCAACTTATGGGAGGAATGTTCTGCATCCTTGGTCTCCCAGGTCTGACTCCAGCTACCCCTAGTGATGCCTGTGAAAAATTTCCCTGAGGGACGTGGAGGAGGTGGACCTTTCTTGACTCTGGATCTTCATGACTGGGGTTGGTTCCTCTGTGCTCCAGGTCTGAGTGTGAACTCACTCATTCTTCCTTAAAATGGCAATAAAAACATCTTGCTCATTAAATATTTCTGTTTCAGACACGACAGACCAAACTTGACTATCATCAAGAACAAGCAGCTGAGAAGATGCTAAAGAAGGCCTCCAAAGAGATCTATCAGTTGCGCGGGCAAAACCACAAAGAGCCCATCCAAGTGCAGACCTTCAGGTATGAGAGAAACAACACTGTGTCTAACCATGCTTGACACTTTCTTTTTACTATTAAACCTTTGTTATTATGAAAAACAAAGTAAGTATTGAAAAAAAAACAGAAATACACTAAAAGCAGCATTCCCATCTCTAATAGCTAGTCCTAGTATTAATTTTTTATATCCTTGATATTCATATCCCCAGCATAAACTAGCTTGAAATGTTTCTTGCTTCCTTCAATTCTGATTTAGACTCATTGACTCATTCATTCATTTATTAATAAAACAAATATTCCTATACCTACTCTATACTAGGCACTGTTAGGCACTGGAGGTAAACCCCTGATCTCATGGGTCTTCATAACTTATTAGAATTTAGAGACTGTATACAAATAGCGTTGTTGCTGGGGATTCAAATTCAGTCACCTTTCAGTGTCTGCAGAACAGCTTCTAACCTGTAATTCTTTCTGATCTCAGGGAGAAGATAGCATTTTTTACAAGACCAAGGATTAACATACCTCCTCTCCCAGCCGACGACGTTTGATGTAGTGCATTGTGCACAGAAGTATTTATCTGCCTGTTTTATTTTCATGAAGTTCTTAGATTAGCTAAATTTGTCTTTAAAATATTTGTGCAAAGCTATTAATATACACATTTTGTAAAAAAACATATATCTATACATATATATTTTATAATAGTGACGGCAACAGGGCTTGGTTTTTCCTTGTTGTGAAATTGACATCTCTGAAGACAGGTTATTTTATAAAAGATCAACTATCATGTTAAGAGTGTACAGTTTTTACACTGTTTTATTTGACTTAAAGGCTGGAAGACAGAAACGAAGTGAGTTCAGGCAAATTCACTGTATTGTAATTTATTTATAGTACTTTTTTCCTTGAAGGAAAATACTGACTTTAAGATGTATTTTAAGACTGAAATTTTGTTCTTCAGTATTTGTCATACAGTAGAATGGAACTTGGGGCCGGTTTTGTTTCTGACACCCGAAACGCAAACACTATGTGCTAAATCTGTCACTTGTATCAGTTTCTGATAGGTGCATTTACCATGTATATTGTACACTTTCACTCTCTTTGTGTTATGTTAAAATATCAACTGCAGTGGTTCAGTCGTAATTCACAAGCCATGTGTGCGTCGCAGGGCTCAGTGTCCGTTGTGTGCTGTGCACTGATCGCTTCTCATTGCTGTGTTGTTGTCTAATTCATCTTTCTGTGCTTACCACAAGTCTGAAGCCGGTGACAGAGCCTCCGGCATCCCAGGTTTCAGCCTGCCTGTCCATAGTGGCCGTCCACACTGCCTGCATTTGTCAGACCATGTATAGCCCTGCCTTACCCACCCTTCATGTGATTCTAAAGCAGGAGGCTGGGGTGGCTCCTGCCCTGCTGCTGTTTTGTGAAGGAAGGTAAAAGGTACCTCAGAATGTGTGTTTTCAGTGAAGCTGAGGTGGATGCAGCAGTTATGGCATAGGAATAACCTAGAAAGTGCTTCTTTGTGGAGAGAAGGACATGTGAGTAACTAGAATTACCCAATGAGTCATTTACAGGAGAGTATTTGAGTTAAATCAGAATGCCCCCATATTGGAGTCTACCCAATATTCCCCATGAGATCTTACAACTAGCTCATGAGGAAAAATAAAATTAATGTAATAAAATATACCATTAGTCTTTTAAATGCTGAAAGATATAAGTAGTTTGCCTAGCACATGTTTATCATATGTGAAATGTACTCTCCTTCCTGAGGCCTCAGATAAGTATACAAGTTCGGTCACAGGAAATGTCAAAGAAAGCAGAATTTCTCTTCCTAGATTTTTCTTCCCCTCCCTTGAAAATATCCCTTGTAATCAGGTTTCTCTTCTTATCAATTTATAACCTACCCCCTTATATAACGCACTTCCCTTTACATTTATTAAAAATGAATTTTGTAAAAGCATTTCATTGACACGTGACCAATCACAGA